>NC_047037.1:117981341-120387591 GCF_011762595.2 Tursiops truncatus
GTGATGGCTCTCTAGGATTTGCTCTCAAAAAGAACCACCTTTCCATGGGCAACCCACACACATAACTACTCAGTGTTGGATGGAGGGTGGGAATATGAAGCCTAACCCCCTTGCCTCAAGATGGGGCCATTCTGAAGGGTCACCCCAGCTCCAGAACTTTGTTGTGACAGCATCTCCTCCATCTTCTGCCTAATCTTACTTCCTTCACTTCCCAATAACTTTCTTCATGCACATCTCCATCTCAGAGTCTATTTCCCAGGGAAGTGGACCTAAGACAGTTGGAAATATATCAATCAATCAATCAATCGACAGGATGGCATACAACAATGATAAAAGAGAGAGAAAAATTCTGTTTGGAGAAAACCTTGAATTCCATGCTAAGGAATTCAGACTTTATCCTGTGGAACAATGGTTTCCGTACTTTCATAAATGTCTACTTTTCTGTTTTGTAATATAGAGCATATATTAGTCAAGTAGTACATACACACACACACAGGTACTTTTAT
The DNA here is from genome assembly GCF_011762595.2 of Tursiops truncatus. Lineage (NCBI taxonomy): Eukaryota > Metazoa > Chordata > Mammalia > Artiodactyla > Delphinidae > Tursiops > Tursiops truncatus. The sequence continues at coordinate 117,981,848 of NC_047037.1, forward strand.
GTGCTCTAATTTTTTTTTTCTTGACTAATAGATGTGTGCAATCAAAAATTGAGACCACATTGGGAAAGTCAATTAGGTCTTTTTTATTTATTTATTTATTTTTTAGAAGAAAGGTATGCTCGGGACATAAATTAGAATAGTGGGTCTCAACGTTCAACCTAGGAGAATCAACTGGGAACTATCAAAAAAATATTAATGACCAGGCCCCACCCTGTGGTGCTCCAAGGACAATGATGCTTCAAGGAGAAAGGATGACCCTGCCTGAAAAAGTTTCAGCATTACACCCCCTACCAGACTCTTAATCTCCCTCCCCACCATGTTGCTATGGTTACGAAATTCCTGAGCCCACCTGAGTGACGCCCACCTGGGCAACGGGACCTGTCCCAAATAAGGAAAGGCATATGCCCTGCCCAACTCCCACCCTATGGAAGGAAGGTATATGTGCCTCGACCAATCAGTAAATGAAATTTTCACCTCGGACCATTCCTTTGTTTTCTGGCTATAAAAACTGACCAATAGCACATGTTCAGGCCCGACTCTCCCGGACTACTAGGAAGTTGGCCCCCTGTTCTGTCAGTGACGCTTCCCTCTAATAAATTCTATCTTCTTTACATTCTGCCTTGTGTCTGGAAATTCCTTTCCAACCCGCGTTTGGACCACGACACACCCCAAACCAATTCTATTAACTCTCTGGGGTGGGAAAACCACATCAATATTTTTCTTTTACTTTGATGTTTCTAATGTGCTGGGGTTAAAGAACCACTGAATTAGAGTTACAATCAAGCTTGATTTGAATGAATTAATTTGAACTATTAAAGATCCTGAAAAGTATTCATCTTGTTACAGAGGAATAGAAACCTAAATATTTAAGAAGTGCTTTTACCTTAAGTATAGGGTCTGTGTTGGAAATAAATATGGTTATTCTCTCTACATTTTGTTTTTACTTCCTTGTAAAGCCTAGCAGTCACGTGGCCCCCCTCCAGAAAGAAATGAGTAACTCACCCATTAAGAGACCTTTTACATAAACCACTTTCTTATCTGCTAGAATTTGAGTGAGCTCTCTCAGCCTCTCAGCTTGTTTTCCTGAGTTTACACAATAATAAAACACACACAATGACCCTCTTACTCTTCTTTTACCAGCCATTATTTAATACTGATTAGCTTTGAAGTGCAAATTGCCATATCAAATAGCAAGCTACTTGCAGTCACCTGGGCTAAGGCTGTATTCGAGTGAAAGTCAAAACGATTTTATGCAAAGACAACATACAAAGTCCTTCCAAAGGCCCCTAGGAGATGACCAATTTTTTCAGGATTATATTCAGGATATGAAATTCTTTGAACTAACAGATTATCTTTTCTCCTAAAGTCAGTGAACCTTTGCTGACCAGTAGCTGAACTTTCAAAGCAATCAATGCTTTCAGCATTTTGTTTACATCAAAGTATGACTAATACCTGTATGAGAGGGAATTTCTATAGGAGAATCTCATCTAGCCTATTACTTTAGGACATTAGGATTTGTCTTAACTAGAGAGTAATAACTTCTTTTTTTTTTGCCCTGCAGCACGGCTTGAGGGATTTCAGTTCCCTGAATCCTAACCACTAGACCACCAGAGAACTCCCAGAGAGTAACAACTTTAGCACTGCAAAATATCTTCAAGATTACCTAATTCACCCTCTTCAGTTTACAGATAAGCACTGAGGTCTAGAGGGCCTTTACTAGGTCAGTATTAGGAAACAGGGTTGGTTGCTGAATGGTAAATTCCTGTTGGGGTAGAAACTGAGCTGACATTGGCAGGCGGGTGTCAAACCAGCTGAACTCCCTAGCCCGAAATTCAAGGTTTGAAAGGAAGATACAGAGGCTGAGCAAAACTTAAAAACAGGATATCAAGACTAGGACTGATTTCTCAAAAGCAGCAGGAGGGAATGGGGCTGCCCCTAGAGCCACTGAGCTCTGGTCAAACTAGGCATTCCTCTGTGAGGTCGATGTGGAGAAGCCAGATTACCCAGTGGGATAGTTGAGAAATGCCACAGACCTGGGGCAAGAGTGCTATGCCTGCCACAAGCTATGGAAGCACCATCTGTTTTCCTTCTTAAAATATCTCCTCTTACAGATATCTGCCTGGTGGTTGCCAAGGGCTGGAGGGAAGGGAGAATGGGGAGTTCTTATAATATTTAATGGCTACGGAGTTTCATTTGGGGATGTGCACAAAAGAATGTTGCCTGTCATTCCAGTACAACAAGTGTTGCTGTCCCGACTGTGCTCCCTCAGGGGAATTCAGGATGGAGAAAAATAGGATACTGGCCCTAGATAGTTAAGATGCATGGCAAAGAAATAATTTCAATGAGCCCAGACTCTTGCATCTCCCAATACATAGAAAAGCACTAAAATTATTAACTTGAGAGGTCTGTTTTTTTGTGATTAGCAGTAGTCTTTTGATGTTCAAATACATGTTTTGCTTGTTTGTTTTTAGTAAAAACTCCTAAATATTCTGGCTCCTCCCTTACCTCTTTGGAACAGTTCCTCAGAGCTATCTGAGAGGCTATTCCCTGGGCTATAGTCCTCAGTAAGATTCCCTAATAAAACATAACTCTCCACTTTTTTTTTTTTTTTGGCCATGCTGCGCGGCATGCAGGACCTTACCCCGACCAGGGATCAAGCCTGAGTCCCCTGCACTGGGAGCATGGAATCCTAACAACTGAACCACCAGGGAAGTCCCTAACTCTCGACTTTTAAGTTGTGTGTTTTTTTTTCAGCCGACAGGAAAGATGAAAAAGTTCTAGAAATGGATGGTGGTGATGGTTGCCTGACAATGTAAATGTACTTACTGCCACTGAACTGTACACTTAAATACGGTTAAAATACCAAATTTTATGTTACATATATTTTACCACACAAAAAATCTGCCATTAGTTCTTTTTTTTTTTTTAAACATCTTTATTGGGGTATAATTGCTTTACAATGGTGTGTTAGTTTCTGCTTTATAACAAAGTGAATCAGTTATACATATACATATGTTCCCATATCTCTTCCCTCTGCGTCTCCCTCCCTCCCACCCTCCCTATCCCACCCCTCCAGGCGGTCACAAAGCACCGAGCTGATATCCCTGTGCTATGTGGCTGCTTCCCACTAGCTATCTACCTTACGTTTGTTAGTGTATATATGTCCATGCCTCTCTCTCGCTTTGTCACAGCTCACCCTTCCCCCTCCCCATATCCTCAAGTCCATTCTCCAGTAGGTCTGTGTCTTTCGCCATTAGTTCTTAATTCACCAACATCTTCTGCCTTTTTAATAAATTTCCCATTCTCACTTTTTTTAAAAACTCCAAAAAATTCAAGAATTCTGCTTGAGAAAATCATTACCAGACTGAACATCAATTGATAGATAGTCAAATCTCTGAGCAAATTTTTTTTTTTAATTTTGTCAGAAGCAATTGGTAAACAAAGAACTGTAAATTTTAGAGAAACTAAAGTTTTCTCACAACCACAAGTAAAAATGTTAGTTCCCAATACTACTTTCCCCAAATAAAAAAGATCTTTCAAAGTAATAACATATAGAACTGTCTCTTTGTAAGCATTTAAAACATGCAAAAGAAATAGGAAGGCGAGCCTTTTGGAATTGCCATTTTACAATCAAGAAAACTGAGGATTAGAGAGGGTAAGTATCTTGCCCATAGTTATATAGTCTGGAAGAACAAGGTCTACCCTGGAATCTAAAGCAGACTCCAAACCCTCGTTGTTAATTTGTTCTTCATATGCAAATGTATTTCTTGCTTCAGGTTATGTAATCATTGTAAATAATGGGGTAGGGATGAGAGTAAGGCAATGGCATTGAATAATGCCCCAAATAACCAAAATAAATTCCTTCTAAGTAATGGGAGTTCTCATAAGGCACTCCACCTGGAGCTTCCCTCCAAAAGCAGGCCATCAATAAAAAATAGCAGTGGAAGCAAAAAGAAAGCCATTTTGCAGAGGGAAGAAGGAGGGTCATATACCACGTACACAGAGCTGACTGTAGCAAGCAGGAATATCTGGAACAACTAGCATGATGTGGATGAAAAGTCTGAGTGTTTCCAACTGAATTTTGAATGGTTATAGACTGAGAATTCTATACAGTTTCTGTATTTAGCCCCATAGCGGGAAGTTCTCAGCCCAGCATGAATCTGTATGGTACAGCCTAGGAGAGTTTCGAAAGAATTAGCGGGTGAATCAGAGCCAGGACAATCAAGAGAACAAGTACAGAGATGTTTATCTTACTTTCAGTTACAGGTTTTTCCAACACCCTACTGAGAAGGTGTTGACAGTCAACACCTTTGGGGTCATATATGGTCTAGATATCTTGGTTCTCACATGTATCAGGAACAATATATTTGTACCTGTATTTACATTTAGGTAAGCCAGGCCTAGGGACAAACTATGGGCAAAGGCAGCCACAAATTTGCATTTCCCCATATCTACTCTTTATGTATCATTTGAGAACTCCAGTTTTCTCCTATTCCTCCGGAATTGTTCTAGGGGGCACTAAAGACTATTTTCATGATCAACTTGGTCTAGTTCTTAGAACCAGGTTTTTTCCCTCTCTGACTTCAACTCACCGTAGTTACTAGATATGAATCTGGTCACTTCCAATCTGCTGAGTAGCGACTGTGATGCCAATGTTTGCTGAAGTTGCTGCCACTGCTGTTGAACTTTCAGAGGTATGCTGTTCTGGTGCCAGTGTCTGCTGGAGAAGGCAACATCTCCTTTCTTTAATCTATGAAGTCAGATGGCCTAAGTTCATATTCCAACTTTGTCATTTACTAGATATATTAATACTGACAGGACTTCCCTGGTGGTGCAGTGGTTGAGAATACGTCTGCCAAAGCAGGGGACACGGGTTCGAGCCCTGGTCCGGGAAGATCCCACATGCTGCGGAGCAACTATGCCTGTGCGTCACAACTACTGAGCCTGCGCTCTAGAGCCCGCGAGCCACAACTACTGAGCCCACATGCTACAACTACTGAAGCCTGCATGTCTAGAGCCTGTGCTCCACAACAAAGAGAAGCCACTGCAATGAGAAACCCACGCACGGCAACGAAGAGGAGACCCCGCTCGCCACAACTAGAGAAAGCCCCTGTGCAACAGCGAAGATCCAACGCAGCCAAAAATAAATAAATAAACAAACAAACAAATAAATAAATATTAGGAAAAAATACTGACAAACATTTGTATGTTTATCAAATATAAATTTGAATTTATATTTGATAATATAAATTTATTTAAATACAGCCTTTACCTGATAGAGTTGTGGTAATGATGACATAATGCATGTAAAACATTTCGTTAACATTTATTGAGTGCTTTTCTCTTTTTTTGAATTGCAATATCATTTAATACTATTTTCAACTGCTTTAATGACAGTATCAATTCTGACAGTTTGAGTACAGTATACAGAAATCAGGTTGTGGGTAGCATAGTGCAGTTGAAAGAAAAGAAGCCTTGGAATCTAAACCCAAATGATCAACATGAGATCACCAGTAAGGGAACAAATGGGCATGATGTGATTGAGTGCTTATTTTAACTGTCTTAATCTGTTTGGGCTGCTATAACAGGATACCATAGACCGGGTGGCTTATAAACAACACAAATTTATTTCTCACAGTTTTTGAGGCCAGGAAGTCCAAAATCAAAATGCTCACAGATTTGGTATCTGTGGAGAGCCTGCTTCCTGCATTCTGGAGAAACAGCTTCTCATTGTGTCCTTACATGGTGGAAGGTACAGGGAACTCCCTGAGGTCCCTTTTATAAGAGCATCACCTTACCATCATATTGACGGTTAGGATTTCAACACAGGAATATTGAGAAGACACAAGCATTCAGTCTGTAGCATGAGCTAAGCAATGTACTGATATTTGTCATTATTGGTAAGAAGGGGAATATGCCACTCTCGTGGCATATTGCATATTCCATGCAATAAATAGCTCTGCCCGTGTTTAACTAAGTCTTTATATACAGCCCCTCACTTTAGGACCTAGACTGGCCTAGAACAACATGAATGGCAGACACCGCTATACTCAGAAACAGCTGTTTGTGCAGACCTGGATATGACTCACTCCTGGGGTGAACCAAGTATCCAGGAGACTTAATAAACTGTACCTAGTTCATTCATTACATAATTCCAGTACAATAATAATGTGTTTCTTTTTAAAGTACCAATTAAAAATTATCATATAAAAAGGAAAAAAAACACAATTTTCAGCGGCTTTCAGGCATTCTTAAGGAAGACCCCAAATATGATAAACTCCTCTAAAATTTGAGTTGCCCAGGCTCAAAAAACACAGGTAAAGTGAAATATTTCTTACAGAAAGGTACCTGGTGGGTCATATTTATCCTACATGAGGAATTTTATGAATTCCTCCTGGGAATTTGTCCTATAGACATACTTTCATATGTATAATAGGTATATGAAAAAAGATGCTAATTGCAGCAGTGTTTATATATGCATGAAAGGAAATAAATATTTACCTGCAGAGAACAAGCTAACTAAATCATGGGTTTTTTTTTTAATTGAATTAAATCTCTATGTTCTGATATGGAAAGATTTCCAATATAAATAAGTTTAAAAAGTAGGTACAAAAAAATGTCTCTAGTATGTCCCCATTTACGTATATGTGCGAGCATTTTAACAGACATATACATGTTTGGGTTTATGTACATAAAACAATTCTGGAAATACATTTTAGAAATTACTGATGGGGGCGTCAGTGGCAATAGCTGTTTCAGATGTTCTGATTGAATACCTTGCCAACTTTGATTTCCATAAAATTGTGAATGGACATAAAATAGACAAGGGACAAATCAATTACATCTGTAAGATTTAGGAATCAAAATGATACCCCATACTACTTCCTCCTGATGGTTTGCTTATTTTAAACAATATTTAACATGTCAAAATTCCAATGAAAGAATTTGGATAATCTCTAGGAGTTTGTTAGGGAGAAAAAGTGCTCTACATTATGGTAATTTCCTTTTACTAAACCTTCCCTTAGGTTGTCTTCTCCAGATTCTTACTGACATCCCAGAACTGGTAGGGCCATATAGTTATTTAAGTATTATCCATTCCTTCTTCATGTTCACAAGATCTGAGAAAAAAAATCACTTGTTTGTAGTGACCTGAGAGAACTGAATGTTGCAATGAGTTATTTAATATTATTTCTATATTCTCTCACTTTTGTTAGGGCCACATATTATAAAGAAGAAAATGTCTTACAATTAAACTACAAAACAGCTTAATGAAAACATAAAATGCATAAATCAAGAACCCTCAAGGTAAAATGGTCAAATAACAATGATATTTTGAAAAGAAAGAAATATTGCAGTCCTAAAGGAAAAAAAGAAAATGAGAACCAAAACAATATTAAGATACAACTAATGAATTGATAATAAATGGCAAGGGGTGAGATAACCACAACTAAAAACTACCTTACTAAAAGAGATCATCACAGTGAAAGCAGAATGAAAAAGCCAAGGATAGAAGCAATTAGAGAGGGGCTAATAGATATGGAAGATAAAGGTAATCTAAGTATAATTGATGTTCTTGAAGAAGAGAACTTAAAAATGTAAGAAAAAATTTTTTTAACTTTTTTTTTTTTAAGATCTCTGTTCAAGTCTCTCTCTCTCTCTTTTGTTGCTGTTGTTGTTGTTGTTGTTGTTGTTGCTTTTGGCCATACCGCGTGGCTTGCAGGATCTCAGTTCCCCAACCAGGGACTGAACCCGGACCACGGCAGTGAAAGCCCGGAATCCTAACCATTAGGCCACCAGGGAACTCCCCCTTGCAAGAAAAATTTTATCCAAGGATATAATTCAAGAAATGTCCCTGAAATGGCCAAAGACTGAATATGCGGAACAAAATATCACCTCCAAAGAAAATTTGATATACAACATTCAACTCATAGACAAACTGATGGGCTTCAAAAACAATTTTTTTTCAGGCATCTAGGTTTTATAGGTAAACGACTAGGCAGGGAGAGAATTTAGGTTGCCTTCTGACTTCTCCACGATAATACTCAAGGCCAGAAGGAAAACAGCAGTACTAACGAGCCTCCAAGAAGACCTTCGATGATCCCTGCCTCCTGGTAGTCACACCTTTATGTAGTCCACTCCTTTGTTTTAATAGGGTTGGTCAGTGTGCCCAACAGAACCCTGCAGATGTGGTGACATGTCACTTCCAAGGTTAGGTTATAAAAGGCGCTTCGGCTTCTGCCCTGGTGGCACTCTCACTCTCTCTTGGATGACTCATTCTGGGGTAAGCCAGCTGCTATGCAAAGGCCACGGCGATGAAGAACCATCTAGAAAGGAAGAGTCTCCGGACAACAACCACCTGAGAGCCATCTTGGAAGCAGATCTAGGCCCCGCTAACCCTTGAGATGCCCGCAGCCATAGCCCACAGCTTGAATGAATGAATCCTCCTTGAATGAATTAATTCCATTCCCCATGGAATGAATCCATAGCCCACAGCTTGAATGAATCCTCAGAATGAATCCTAAACCCGAACCACACAGCTAAGCCTCCCCCAGGTTCCTGATCCTCAGAAATTGCGTATGATAACAAAGGCTTAGGGCTTCCCTGGTGGCGCAGTGGTTGGGAGTCCGCCTGCCAATGCAGGGGACATGGGTTCATGCCCCGGTCCGGGAAGATCCCACATGCCGCGGGGCGGCTGGGTCCGTGAGCCATGGCCGCTGGGCCTGTGCCTCCGGAGCCTGTGCTCAGCGGCGGGAGAGGCCACAGCAGTGAGAGGCCCGCGTACCGCAAAAAAAACCCAAAAAAAACAAATGCTTGTTGTAAATGGCTAAAATTTCACGTAATTTGTTGCACAGCAGTAGATAATTAAAACAATCCTCAAAAAGGGAAATAGAATATGACCCAAGGATAATATACAGGATAACTTAAGAACAATCTATTCTGACAAGATGTTATTCAAGAATAAAAGTAACCAGTAGATATTCATAGAAGAAAAACAAGAGGCAATGCAAGATCCATTAAAAGAACTACTTGTTAAGAAAAAATCAGCCAGTTAAGAGATTAAAGCAAAGAATTCAGAAACAGAACTCGTGGTGAAAAAACTGACAGTGAATATTAACTCTGTGAAAATGGAGGAATGACACTTACTATGGAAATCTTGCTACAGACTGGAAAATAAATGTTAGAAATCATACAATGTATAAACTATAATAATAACAGCAACAATAATAATAGTGTAGATAACAAAAACATTGGGAGGAATTGCAGGAGCGGTAAGGTCCTTGATCTTTCTTAGCAGTATGAAAATAAAGGAAAGCTCATTTACAATGAAGTTGGGAAGCCCTGAAGGAGGAGCTCTCATGCATATGACTCACCCCAGCTTGCAGACCCCAGCAACAGCAAGCTGCCCCCCACCTGCAGCCAATGAAGAACCGCCACAGCCCTCCCCAATTTCTTCCTTTCCTCTCTAAAAGCAGGTCCCACTTTTCTGTTCTCCAGACTTGCCTATGATTTGCCACAGTTTGCTTGTCCTGACATGAAATTCCTCTACTCTTCCTGAATAAATTCATTTTTCTGGCTCTTTTTTTTTTTAAGGTCAATAGCAGGATATTGATTACTATCAGCTAAGATGTAAAGATTTTATTAAAAAATAAACAGGACTCCAATCTCTTTGTATTTTTCATAGATTCCCTGCTAAGATGAACTTTTTAGAAAATATTCTCTCGTAGTGAAGAACTATGTTTTTAACCAACGTCTTAGAAAGAGACCCCATTGAAGGAAAAAGGTATTTATTTGGGGTTTGTTAGGACTGCAGCCCAGGAGAAACAAATTCAAGAAGCACTTGAATTGTTTTCGGCCTGACTACAAAATGGAGGAGACTTATACAGACAAAAGCCCCAAGGTTATAGTTAGTTACATGAGTTGTTTATCAAGAATTATAATGGAAGCTGGCAAGGAGTAAGGATGCTTGTTAAATAAGGGTTGGTTGGGGTCTGGAATGGTTGCATAGTTAGGAGGGGAGACCTTGAAACTATAAGGTTGCAGCTGGCAGGTGTTCTGAATACGCCTGGCAGCGTCCTTAGGTCTGGTACAGTTCAAAGAAAGTTCAAGTTTTCAGTGGTGCAGAGATGTGACCTAGAACAGATCCTCAATGGCTGCCCAAGTCCATTTTTGTATGCCTGAACTGTGATTACTGAATTATAATTTCAATTTGTCAACAATGTCTTGATTTTGAATTTCAAAAATTCCTTTAGTTTTACTTTTCTTATGTTATATATTTGAATTAAATTATATTTAGAAATAGGGTTATATTACCTCACTTGTAGAGAAGTTCATCTTTCACTCTTCCTCCTTATTTTAACTGAAAAATGTTTTAAGTAAGGTTTACTACTGCGTTATTTCTTAATGACAGAATTTGATGATTTTTTTTCACTTTCATTTTTGTACTTTTCTGCATTACATAAAATCTTGGTAACATGTATATGTTGATTTTATAATAATAACTGAGTAATTTTTAACAATAAGATAAAGTACTAGAAGCACATACAATGTGTTTCGTGATTTATTCTAGATGATGGGAACATTTATGGTTGTGATTTTCTTCTTTGTACTTTTCTATATTTCAAAATGTGAATGAATAAAAAATGATTTTTAAAAAGCAACAAGTAACCAAAAGGTTTTTCATAGTATGCATGTAATTATTGAAATATTTTCTGTTACATACATTTTATTGCTTTATTGACTATAAAAGTAACACATGGTTATTCTTTTTTTTTTTTTGGCTGCATTGGGCCCTCACTGCTACGCATGGGCTCTCTCTATTTGCCGCGAGCGGGGGCCCTCCCCGTTGCAGTGCGGGGGCTTCTCATTGCGGTGGCTTCTCCTGCTGCAGAGCGCGGGCCCCAGGTGCACAGGGTTCAGTAGTTGTGGCACACGGGCCCAGCTGCTCCACGGCATGTGGGAATCCCCCCGGACTAAGGCTCGAACCTGTGTCCCCCGCATTGGCAGGCAGATTCTCAACCACTGTGCCACCAGGGAAGACCTGGTTATTCTTTAAAAAATGTGAACAGTGTAAAATGTCAACATATAAAATATATTTTAAAATGTAAAGAAAATATGTAAACAATCATGGCAGTCTATATTCCATTACACAGTGGTAGGCTCTATAAATAAGCATTTTCTTCTGGTTTCTTATTGTGTATATAATCCACTGGGAGGAATGTCCTCCTGGAGAAGGATAGTGACAATCTGTTCACTGCTATATCTCCTGTGCCCAGAACACTGCCTGCACATATGTGGCACTCAATTAATACTTCCTACTTCAAGTTACCATATAATCCAGCAATCCCATTCCTGGGCATATATCCAGAGAAAACTCTAATTCAAAAAGATACATGCACTCCAATGTTCATAGCAGCACTATTTACAATAGCCAAGACATGGAAGCAACCTAAATGTCCATCAAAAGATGAATGGGTGGCTTCCCTGGTGGCGTTGAGAGTCCGCCTGCCGATGCAGAGGACACGGGTTCGTGCCCCGGTCCGGGAAGATCCCACATGCCGAGGAGCGGCTGGGCCCGTGAGCCATGGCCGCTGAGCCTGCGCGTCCAGAGCCTGTGCTCCACAACGGGAGAGGCCACAGCAGTGAGAGCCCACGTATGGCAAAAAACAAACGAACAAACAAAAAAGATGCAGACGTAGAGAATGGACTTGAGGACATGGGGAGTGGGAAGGGTAAGCTGGGATGAAGTGAGAGAGTGGCATGGACTTATATATACTACCAAATGTAAAATAGATAGCTCGTGGGAAGCAGCCACATAGCACAGGGAGATCAGCTCGGTGCTTTGTGACCACCTAGAGGGGTGGGATAGGGAGGGTGGGAGGGAGACCCAAGAGGGAGGAGATATGGGGATATATGTATATGTATGGCTGATTCACTTTGTTATAAAGCAGAAAGTAACACACCATTGTAAAGCAATTATACTCCAATAAAGATGTTAAAAAATAAAAAGATGTGGTATATATACACAATGGAATGCTACTCAGCCATAAAAAATAATGAAACAATGCCATTTGCAGCAACATGGATAGACCTAGAGATTATCACAGTAAGTGAAGTAAGTCAGGGAAAGACAAATATGATATGATATCACTTTTATGTGGAACCTAAAATATGATACAAACGAACTTATTTAGAAAACAGAGATAGACTCACAGGGACTTCCCTGGCGGCGCAGTGGTTAAGAATCTGCCTGCCAATGCAGTGGACACGGGTTCGAGCCCTGGTCCGGGAAGATCTCACATGCTGCGGAGCAACTAAGACCGTGCGCCACAACTACTGAGCCCGTGCTCTAGAGCCCACGAGCCACAACTACTGAGGCCACATGCCACAACTACTGAAGCCTGAGCGCCTAGAGCCCATGCTCCGCAACAAGAGAAGCCACCACAATGAGAAGCCCACGCACCATAAAGAAGAGTAGGCCCCGCTCGCCACAACTAGAGGAAGCCTGCATGCAGCAACGAAGACCCAACGCAGCCAAAAATTAATTAATTAATTAATTTTAAAAAAGAAATAGACTCACAGACATAGAAAACAAATTTATAGTTACCAAAGGGGGGGAGATAAATTAGGAGTTTGGGATTAGCTGATGCAAACTAGTATATATAAAATAGATAACCAACAAGGTCCTACTGTATAGCAGAGGGAACTATATTCAATAAGCTATAAAGAAAAAGAATATGAAAAAGAATATATATGTATAAATGAATCAATTTGCTGTATACCAGAAACACAACATTGTACAACACAAATGAACTGTACTTCAATTAAAAAAATAAAGTACTTCCTACTTTAATTAACAAATGGTTTTAAATTGAGATAATGTAATATTTATGGGTTTGCATTTCTCTTTATCCATTTATTTCATATATGTAATAAACTATTCCCCATGTGACTAAACATTTTATTAAAACATTTTATGTCTGCTCATCGTCAATTACATGGAGTTCATTTATTTCACTATTTCCCTCTTGTTACACAGTTAAATTTTTCCTAAAATCTCATTTTTATAGAAGTTCAAGAAATAGCCTTGTACATAAATTTGTCTGCATATCTATTGAGGATTATCCCTCAGAACAGAGTCTAGGGGGCTTCCCTGGTGGCGCAGTGGTTAAGAATCTGCCTGCCAATGCAGGGGACACAGGTTCAAGCCCTGGTCCGGGAAGCCCCCACATGCCGCGGAACAACTAAGCCCATGTGCCACAACTACTGAGCCTGCGCTCTAGAGCCCGCAAGCCACAACTACTGAGCCCATGTGCCACAGCTACTGAAGCTCACGTGCCTAGCGCCCCATGCTCTGCAACAAAAGAAGCCACAGCAATGAGAAGCCCGCGCACCACAACGAAGTGCAGCCCCACCTTGCGGCAACTTGAGAAAGCCCACGCGTAGCAACGAAGACCCAACTCAGCCAAAAATAAATAAAATAACATAAGTAAATTTAAGAAAAAAAGAACAGAGTCTAAAATGTAGAATTACTAGATCAATGAGCATAAATATTTTTTAGGTACCATGATTTAGTAATTTATGACATAGTTACTAACATTTGAGAGCTTACTCTGTATAAGACATTTTACCAAGAACTTGAGTCATATTGTCTCTTTGAGCTATTACGGTGATGCTACAATGTTAATACTGTTGCTATTCTCATTTTGCAGATAAGAAAACCTAGGCTGAGAGAATAACTTTCCTGAAGTCACACAATTAGTAAGAGGTGGAGGCAGGATTGGAAACAAAGCAAGACAACCCCAGGACCTAACTCCATCCTCAAAAGTGAAAGTTTGCTTGGGTTTGTATCTCACGAGCACCCATTTACTAGCTGTGGGATCTATGCAAGTTACTTAATCTCTTTGGCTTTGGTTTTCTATAAAATGGAGTTCATAATAGTACCTTCCATTGTGAGAATTAAATGAGAAAATGTACATTAAACTCTCACTAGTGCTGATACATAAGAAGAACTCAACATGTTAGCTACCCAATTGTTATCTTGTTATTTATAAAGTTCTGAATATACCCTGCACATTTTCTATCAAAGCCTCACACATTACATTCCCACCAGGAATGTTGTCGACAGATTTATGTTGCTGCAGATTATACTGGGTTCCAAGAGTGCCAAGAAAAATAATACACCAAAGAGATGACCTATGCATAACAGAACTTACTTCCTTTTGCTTGCACATCATATATGCATCCTAAAGTTGTTATTTGAATTTCCAACACTAAGTTTCCTTTCTGTTCTTTGCCATAATATTCATTTTGGAAAGAGGAATGTAAATAAGTGGAGAATTGGCAGAGTAATTTTGGTAAATCAAACTCTTAAAATTAATTTGATATGAAACCTCTGGTTAATGAGGGCAAAACTTGTTTGGAATTACTGATAATTTCATCATTATCCTATGTTTTTTTTTTTTTCCTACGCATACAAGAAGATAGGGGAAGAGAAGGAGAAATAATGGTACTCCTAAGACTTTGCTTAATGTTTGAACCAGATAGAGACATATTTAATTTATACATTACTACTTATTTCATCCAATTTTTTCATCCTTATTGCAGCCAAATGAAGCAGTTTGATATTATACTCAACATACTCTCATAATTTGTAGACAATTATGATCTCAAGAATTTAAAAAATGTAATTATATTCAAAGTATTCAAAATTTGATGATGAAAGTACAAAGTGTAGAAATTGGATAAGTACTTTCATCAAAATATGGAAATTAAAGGTAAAAATTCAAATAATAAAAATTTCTATATTTTTCAAAAATATTCAAAGATGTATTGAAATGAAACTACAATTCTAACACAAATTAGAATTTAACAATATCACGATTTTAAATCAAAATGATTTTTAAGTGCTGAATTTTTATTTACCTTTTGGAAATTTAATTGCATTGTATTAATTTTTTAAACTAAGCATAATTCTAGCTTTCACTGTCCATTGAGTTGCCAACATAAAGAATCGTTATCCCACGTCAATATGTACATGTAAGAGTAACATGAACTCTTCAACCTCATTTGCCACCATTCCAAATACCACGTGAGCACCAAATTGAGAGGTACTCACAGCTGGGAACATGAACAGAAGCAAGAAACTGGAAGCTCCCCACTAACTGGAAAAAAACACATCCATTAAGCAAGGATCTACTGCATTTGTGCTATCTGAAAGGAAGAACTTGACAATTTGTCCTTTCTCTTACCTGGCATTCCTGCTCTGCTAATCCTCCTTGCACTGTAAGGCAGTGTGTTTTTCTGACACCGGCAGCAGCAGACCCCAAGCCTTCACATTTGGTCACGGGTAGTCTTTAGTTTCAAGGAAAGGAGCAGGAGAAGCATTTCCCTGGGGCCTGAATGATAGCCACCAGAGTGAATCTGAGGGTCACAGGCCTCTTGGACCCACGTGCCCAGGATAAAGGTGCTGTCTCAGGCAGTTCAGGCTGCTACAACAGCATAACTTACACTGTGCGATTTAAACAACAAACATTTATTTCTCCCAGTTCTAGAGGCTACAAATCCAAGCTAAGGGTGTCAGCACAGTCAGCTTCTCAGTGAGGGGCCTCCTCGTTACATTCTCACCATGTCTTCCTTGGTGCATGCACAGATAGAACTCCCCTTTCTCCTCTTCTTTTTATTTATTTTAGTTTTGGCTGCATTGGGTCTTCCTTGCTGCGCGCGAGTTGCGGCGAGTGGGGGCTACTCGTCGCCGTGGTGCGCGGGCCTCTCATTGTGGTGGTTTCTCTTGCTGTTGGAGCACGGGCTCTACGTGTGCGGCCTTCAGTAGCTGTGGCACACGGGCTCAGTAGCCGTGGCTCATGGGCTCTAGAGCGCAAGCTCAGTAGCTGCGGCACACAGGCTCAGTTGCTCCGCGGCATGTGGGATCTTCCTAGACCAGGCCTCAAACCCATGTCCCCTGTATTGGCAGGCGGATTCTTAACCACTGCACCACCAGGGAAGCCCTCGCCTCTTCTTTTTATAAGGGCATTAATCCCCTTGCCATTTCACCTGTCTTCACTAATCAAGGTCCGTTTGAGACTTGCACGTCCTCCAAGAGGCAGAGAGCCTGAACAATACAATGCTAGCCGGAGTTATTCTCCAGGAACTTTAAGTCAGCTGTGTCTACATAGAACTGAGCTGGTTAAGACTGGATAGGACCGCCGACCTTCCAACTGGGCAAGCGCGAGTGTCTGTTCGGTGACCTTTTGACGTCAGAGGACCAGAACTCCACCCTCAGATGGTGCTAAGCGCCTCCATTTCACAATGTGCAGAGGCCTGTAGCTTAGTACACCTGCGCAAAATAATGATTATTCCAATCACCTTTTCCAATCACCTTTCCCCATGCCCCCCGTGCTCCCCACACCTCAGACAGCCCTGCTTCATTACTCTTTACCCCATAAATACCCCGAGCACCCTGCCTTGGGAGAGGTGGATCTGAGACTTGTTCTCCTGTATCCTCACTTGGCCACCTTGAGAATAAATCCTCTCTTGGCTGCAAACCGTGGCATCCCGCTGTTTTGGCTTGCTGCACGTCAAAAATGAACCCAGTTCAGTAACACCATCATAAGGGCAGAACCCTCAGGAGGACCTCCCAAAGACCTGATGCCAAATACCATCACATTAGGGGTTAGGGTTTGAGCATATGAATTTGGGAGGGACACAGATGTTCAGTCTACAGCAGATACCCACGTGTTCTTTAAACATTTTTTTGGTGGATGTTTTTGTGACATGTGTGGCCCTCTACAGTGTGGGACCCAGGGCATCAGTATCTCTTGCCCGGTTCTAAAAGCCTAACTACCGCAAGGGAGTGATTATTGCTTCCATCTTCAGAGTTTCTGTCCAGAACACCCAAGTTGAGGTTCCTACAGTTAGAGCTGCTGGAACAGAGCCCTTTAAAATTCTCAGTAGGTCCTCGAGGGCAGGCATTCCTTCAAAGGCCAGAATCCCAAGTGAGAGTTCAAAGCTTTCAGTTCTTCATTTCACAAGAAGAGCAACTCAAGGAGCAGAAGAGCTGGCTCAGGACAGATGGCAGGGCTAGCTCTTCCAAGGCCCTACTTCTCTTTTTAGTTTAGGGTCAGAGCCAGCTCCTTGTTTCCACTTCTTATCTGAGGCCCTGCTGCATTACTTGCACCTGGGCCTTGGTCGGGACCAACCTAGTCCAAAGCCATGAATCTACCTGAAATCAAGCCTCAGGTAGAAAACTTGGGGAGCAAGGATTGAAGTATTTATCTCTCCCTTCCCAGAAGACCCCTGGGCTCCTGATGCCAATGGTTTCCCTCAACTTCTCAGCTCAGCAGCTGGCTTTAAATTAAGTCCTTCTTGGGCTTCCCTGGTGGCGCAGTGGTTGAGAGTCCGCCTGCTGATGCGAGGGACGCGGGTTCGTGCCCCGGTCCGGGAGGATCCCACATGCCGGGGAGTAGCTGGGCCCGTGAGCTATGGCCGCTGGGCCTGCGAGTTCGTAGCCTGTGCTCCACAACAGGAGAGGCCACAACAGTGAGAGGCCCGTGTACCGCAAAAAAAAATAAGTAACACAAAAAAATAAACTAAGTCCTTCTTTTACCTTTCTTCTGGGCATCACCCATGTCCTCCTAGTATACAAAAGGCATAATGATCTACTCAGAGGTGATCTTACATCTCTACTGGTACAAGGAGGGAGTGGTAACATTTTTGTGTAAGAAAAGAGAGAAAATATTTATATAATCCCTTCTAGGGCATAAATTTGACAGATAATTCCCTTTGGCAAGTCAATAAAAGTTTAATATTTATATGCTTGTTAATTTGGTGAAACCCTTCAGATAATGCTGGGATATTATCATAGTAATTTGATACATTTGGTGATTCGATATATTTTATCTAGTTAGTGTTCTAGGAGAATATATACCTCTATTGTTTGTCGAGACTAGTACCTTGGCTGTTTATTAGTGGTTATTGTTGATTCATCCTGATGTTGTATGAATGCTTGTCAAGATCCTGGATTTCACCACAGAGAGGCAGTCACAACATGTTAGTCTTTAAAGATGAGTATGAAATTTCTTAACACTTTTAGACAAAGATAAAATGAATCAGTTTTTTAATTTTTTTTACGTGCAACTAGCACATAAAAGGAAATGTTTACTGCCTAGGATGTGGACTTTAACTACAGAGCACTTTAAAATTATTTTTATTACCTATAATATTTTTTCTGATTACAAAATTAATTAATGCTCTCTACTGAAAACATGGAGGATATAGAAAAGCACAAAGAAAAAAATAAAAGTCATCCACATTTCTAAATTCAGATTTAAACCTCTTCACATTTTGATGTAAGATCTACCAGTATTTTTTTCAGCACATATATATATCATTTATTTTAAATGGGCTCTGAGCATACATTCAGTTTTACAGTTTGATGTCTTCACGTAACATATTGCAAATTTTTTTTCATGCTATTCAATATTCCTTTGTGATTTTTTAAATATTTATTTTATTTATTTATTTTTTGGCTGTGTTGGGTCTTCATTGCTGCGTGTGGGCTTTCTCTAATTGAGGTGAGCGGGGGCTACTGTTTGTTGCGGTGCGGAGGCTTCTCATTGCGGTGGCTTCTCTTGTTGCAGAGCACCGGCTCTAGGTGCGCGGGCTTCAGTAGTTGTGGCACATGGGCTCAGTAGTTGCGGCTTGCGGGCTCTAGAGCGCAGACTCAGTAGTTGTGGCTCACGGGCTTAGTTGCTCTGCGGCATGTGAGATCTTCCCGGACCAGGGCTCGAACCCGTGTCCCCTGCATTGGCAGGCGGATTCTTAACCACTGAGCCACCAGGGAAGCCCTTTGTGATTTTTTTAATGGCTGAAGATCATATCATATAGCTCTACTATTTAACCAACTCCTATTTTTAGACATTTAAAATTGTTTCTTGTGTTTTACTATTATTAACTCCAAACAGTTAATAGTGGAAGTAGTATTATAGTAGAAGTAGTAGAATAGTAGAAGTTAATAATTCAACTTCAATTCTAGAAGTAGAATTCTTGAGTAGAAGTATCTATACACGTTCTGGTTCAAAATACCTACTGCAAATTGCGCCCAGCCATCATCCTCACCTTACACCTCACATTTACAGGAAAGCCCATTTATGCCCTTATGAGAAATGCATACAAAATCCTGTTCCCAGCACCTTCCATCGTGGGGTGTTATATGTTTTCCAGTATTGCCAATTTCTTTAGTTACTAAAGAGGATTCTTTTTTTTTTTCCATATATTTAATTGCTTCTTGTGTATACTTTACCATTTTTATCTGGGGTATTCACATTTCTTAATAATTTTTTTTTTTACTTTGAAAAAATAAATATTAAAGTAATTATCCTTGTCATATATTTGCAAGCATTTTCCCAGTTTGTCATTTTCACCTGTAATTTTGTCTGACATTTTTTTTGACATACAGATGTCTTAAATGATTTGTGTTGTCAACTTCATCATTCATTTCCCTTATGTTTTCCTCCTTTGGTTTTATGTAATTACACAGAAGTTTTCACTCCGTGAAAATTTATCCAGCACACTTATGATTTGTGCACTTTTCCATATTTATGTTATATTTCAATAAAATTTATCAAAACTAGTAAAGATCTTTTCTAGCCTATACATGTATGTGTATATACACACACACACAGATATATATATTCTTTTGGTTATTTTATTAGTTTATTTTTTTAATTCTTTAATCCATTTGGGTATATTGTTGTAAAGTGAACTAACTAAATATATTTTTTGGGCTTCCCTGGTGGCGCAGTGGTTGAGAGTCCGCCTGCCGATGCAGGGGATGCGGGTTCGTGCCCTGGTCTGGGAAGATCCCACATGCGCAGAGCGGCTGGGCCCGTGAGCCATGGCCGCTGAGCCTGAGCGTCCGGAGCCTGTGCTCCGCAACGGGAGAGGCCACAACAGTGAGAGGCCCGTGTACCGCAAAAAAAAAATTAAAAAAAAAGTATTTTTCCAAATTGTCAACTAATTTTAGCAAAATAATTCTTCTTTGAATAGGAATAAATTAATACCTCTTTTTCCCCTGAACCTCAGCATCCACATTTGCAAAATGAGCAAGATGGATTGATCTCTTGGCTTTTCTCTGTGTCTAAAGTTTTCTGATGTAGTAACATAGATGTTAGAGAATAACCTATGGTGATTTAAAACCATAAGTGGAGGAAACACTGAAACTAAATATACTTCATCTAAAAAGTTCAAACAGACTTGAACAATCAACCTAACAACAATTGTATTCGTATTAGCAAAGTTCATGATATTAAAAAAAGATGAAGATGAAGGTAGAAAAACTGATTTTTCCAGACTTGCACGGGAAGTGGTCCAGGGAAGAAATTACCAGAAGAAGCCAATCTAGCCACACAGCAGGTGAGCAGTTCTTTATTTGGTGGATGAGTTGGCAGCATGACAGCACCTTCTCCTACCTTTGGTAATGGGATTTTCATTCAGTACTGTGGTTCCTGCACATCTATATATCCCTCCATCAGCTCCTGACGTTGATTTTGAAAGCACTGCAGATTCTGACCTAATTAGGTATAGACTCTGGAAACTGTATTACCATTACTATGTTCATAGAAGTCAATTATCATTTGCCCTTAGCTCCTCCAGAAATTGATGCATTCATTGAATAAATTCTGGAGTCGAAGTTATAAATCCCAGAAACTGGACCTAATGGGATTTAGCATAGAAGTAAACGGGAGGTAATTCTACTCATTATCACTAAATCAGTTTTTTCCAATGCTTCTCAAGGTCTGCTAGTTGAGGGAGCATACATTGCCATCACCTAGCCTAGCTTCTGCTATCACTGTCATGACCACCTACTGCCTCCTAGAGTAGTAAGGAGTGACCCTACAAATTCATGAAGACACCTATGCTCTGATATAGCTAGAGAATCATTTCCCACCATGATAACCTGAAGTACTCTTAACTCTTTGGCCCCTAGAACATGGAGCTTCATGAAATCAGTATACTTCCTCTTTGACCCAATACCCAGGTGCTCCAGGAATTCTAGATACCAATGTTTATTAAAGGCTCATGTGGGACTTCCCTGGTGGCCCAGTGGGTAAGACTGAGCTCCCAATGCAGGGGGCCTGGGTTTGATCCCTGGTCGGGGAACTAGATTCTGCACGCGTGCCACAACTAAGAAGTCCACATGCCGCAACAAAGATCCTGCGTGCCGCAACTAAGACCTGGTGCAGCCAAAATAAATAAAAATAATTTAAAAGGTAAATAAAGGCTCATGCAGCCCTTAATATTACTGACAAAACAACCCATATTTATTGCTAGGGGTACGGGTCAGTAATGAATTCCAGTTTGCATTTACTACTCAGGACAGACTGCCGTTATAAACTAACACTGGTTTTCTGTTAGTTCCTTTAATCTCAGACATCCTCTGTCAAAACTCTAGCATCCCTGAGTCTGCACCTCTGCCCAGGTCTCATTTTGAATAAAAGAAGTCAAGAGTGAAAAAATGAAAAATGCCTTCCACATCAATACTGAACATTCAGACATAATCACACCATTTTGACCATATTACACTCAAGGGATCTTATAATGAATTGCATTTTCTACCAAATCAAGGCCTGGTAATCTACTCCAGGAGCACAGAAAACTTGTCTGTCCTGCTCCCTAATTTATCCCTAATGTATATAATAGTATTCATCACATATTTATTGAGGAAAAAAAAAGAGTATTTTAAAGTGATTTATTTATTTTTTGAATACGTAATGTATGCACATAGTTTGAAATTCAAAAGATACTATATGATATACAGTGAAAAGTTTTTCTCCCATGGTCTCCCAGACAGCCAACTACCCTCCTCAGAAGCAATAACTATCATCAGTGTTTTTCTATATCTTTCCAGAAATAATAATCATATGCATACATACATTCACACAAGTAGTGGTACATGATAGACACAGTTTTGTATCTTGCTTTCTTCAATTAACAAAATATTCTTTATATGTTATTATTGCACAAAGAGAGATATATTATTTCATAAAAAACTGCCTCAATGAAAGATATTTCGGTTTTCTCATCTAGTCAATATGCGAAGTTAGTTAAAACTGGTTTTGCATCCCAGTGAGAAAAAATTTTGTAAACTAAAAATATGATTAAAAAAGGATTGCATTTCCAAGAAGAAGACAGTAAGAATCCAGACATTAAATGTCTTCCTGGATTGGAGTATACCTTATACCAAAATTCTTCCAGAATGCGTTAGTTTTCAGATGGATTCAAGCAGAGTCTTTTCAAAGATCCAGGAGTATGTAGGGAGAGGTCTCTCTTCCTCTAGATTTATGAGTGTTAAAAGCCACATGTAGAAAGGGCCCACCTAAAATAAAGCCAAACTGAGAAAAAACAGAGCCAAAAGAACTAGCTAAGTCATGATGTGTTCATTTGAACTTCTGGATTCAGCCATGCCTGAAGCAGGTCAGGACTAGGGTAAGGCAAGTGAGGCACTCATCTCAGGAGCAAAACCTGAGAGGATGCAAACAAAACTCAGTAATCAAAAAAACCAGTATTTAAAATAATATTTTTAAAAATCAAATTTAAAAATCAAAATTAATATAAAAAATCCATGATGGAAAAAAATATTGACTTTTTCAATAAAAAACAGGATCCTACTCTGCACTCGCATCACCTACCTCACTTCCTCCCTCTAATCTCAGATCTGAGACAACCTGGTTATGTGAGCAGGTAAATTTCTATAAGTTCTTTTTCTTCACCCAAGTTAATTTTAGTTTTGTCATTTCCAACTGCAAGAATCCTGTCTAATACAGCACTTCACGATGTTATTGCACGCATCACATGATTTGATGCACATGTAGAGCTTAGCAAATATTTGGTGCACATATATATGTAAATGTCAGTTGTTAGGGTTGTTGTTATTCCCTGAAGTGTCACCTCTCCTCCCCCACCACCCTGAAATACTCCAAACTCCTACACAAATTTACTACAGATATTTTTAAAATTGTAGAATCAGCCCTGACTACACGGGACCTGGGGGACACTCCCAGGTTCTGTGCTTTGAATCCACCACAGTGTGGGTTCCAAAGTCAAGCTGCCCATGAGCTGCTCCCAGCCAGTGGCCCCGTGTGGTAGGGAAATAAAGGTAGGCTCATTCCTCACCTGGTGACTTTGGCTTGAGGACTCTCCACTGACTTTGTCAAAACTTTTTGAACTGCAGTCCAAGACTCTTCCTACCCACCCTTCCTTCCCTCTCTCCTTCACCAGGGTCAGAGCAGTGTAGTGGTCTGAGGCCTCTCTCAGCCTCCTCTATTCCATTTCTCTCCATTTTCCCTCACAGGTATTTTCCCCAAGAAATTCAGTGAGCTTCTAACCCTGTCTTGACATCTGCTTCTTGGAGGACCCAAACTAACACAGGTCATAATCTCATAATCTGTCTTTTCTTTCCTTCTTTCTTTTCTTTCTTTCTTTCTTTCTTTCCTTTCGTTCTTTCTTTCTTTCTTTCTTTTCTTTCTTTCTTTCTTTCTTTCTTTCTTTCTTTCTTCTTTCCTTCCTTTCTTCCTTTCTTCCTTCCTTTCTTTCTTTTTCTTTCTTTCTTTCTTTCTTTCTCTTTCTTTCTTTCTTCCTTCCTTCCTTCCTTCCTTCCTTTCTTCCTTCCTTCCTTCCTTCCTTCCTTCCTTTCTTCCTTCCTTCCTTCCTTTCCTGTGCCCCTCAGCTTGCAGGATCTTAGTAACCTGACCAGGAATTGAACCCAGGCCCTCGGCAGTGAGAGCACAGAGTCCTAACCACTGGACTGCCAGGGAATTCCCCATAATCTGTCTTTTCATTCCTGCGTGTGCATTTCTTCCTAAATGACTCAGGCAAAACAAAATTATCAGACTTGTTAAACACACACACACGTATACACACACTCAGAATCAAAGGCCGAAACTCCTTGGCCATCAGGTCAGCCTTAGAGAACTTGGTGGTGTTACTTAGAGGAAGTCAGGCTCTGATTAAAACAGACTCTCAGGAACCACAAACACTGGCAGATTATCAAGAAGCTGAATCATGGGCAATTGTTCCTCCACCTCCTTCTTCTTTTGGCCATAATTCATTTACTTAAATTAGTTAAGAAATAGAAATAATTGCAGTGTATTCTAGCTTAATTTTCTTAAACACCTATGTTCCTGGCAGCCCAAAATTGGAGCTCCTGGCCCATAAACCAGAGTTCCCATTCCGCACCACTCATTCCCACTTACTAAGGCACCACATGGAAATCACGTAGTTCAAACACGTTGCCACCATTTACTCTCCTTTGGATCAGCAGGTCCTCTTGGAAAACAAAAACACAGAATTCTTATGCCTTCAAGAGTTGTTTTATGATGTCTACACTGACCAGCTTCTACTTAAGAGAAAGTCTCTGTCTCGGCAATGAACAAGACTGCTGCCAGTCTAGCCCCCCCGCAAAGTGTATCAGAACCCAGGAACTACGTGCTATGTCTCCACCAATGGGTGACCAGGCAATCCTTAAGACATAAGCCAATGACAAGCTATATTCAGTGACCCCTGATCCACCACTATGAGAGAAAGTATGCACATCACAATGTGCCAGGTCTATGCCATGTCCAAAATCTCACCAGTGTGGATGGACCTAGAGTCTGTCATACAGAGTGCAGTAAGTCAGACAGAGAAAAACAAATACCGTATGCTAACACATACATATGGAATCTAAAAAAAAAAAAAAAAAAAAATGGTTCTGATGAAGCTAGGGGCAGGGCAGGAATAAAGACACAGACATAGAGAATGGACTTGAGGACACAGGGAGGGGGAAGGGTAAGTTGGGACAAAGTGAGAGAGTGGCATTGACCTATATACATTACCAAATGTAAAATAGATACCTAGTGGGAAGCAGCCACATAGCACATAGCACGGGGAGATAAGCTCGGTGCTTTGTGACCACCTAGAGGGGTGGGATAGGGAGGGTGAGAGGGAGGGGATATGGGGATGTATGTATTAGTATAGCTGATTCACTTTGTTATACAGCAGAAACTAACACACCATTGTAGAGCAATTATACTCCAATAAAGATGTTAAAAAAAAATTAAAAGAAAAAAAAAATCTTACCAGTAAACCTGAAAGCCATCTTCTTAACCTGGAGCCAGCAGAGAGGGCTATATTTAGTGGTGGTTTTGTGATATTGCCTTTGTTCCAAAGTCATGATGACATCATGGCAACAGTGGACACTGTTTCAATAATGGTTCATTTTCCTAGGAACTGGGAATCTCCCTCCTATGGCTCTCAGCACTATTAACACTACCATGTTTGAAACTGATAACAGTTACTGTTTCTGGAAAAATTAGAGATGACTGGCAGTCAGGGCATAAGTCATGATCTTTGTTTTTATATTCTTTTATAGTTACTGAAGTTGGCGCTATATTATTGCATTATCCACTCAACAAACTGTAAAATAAAATAGCTTATTGTGCTGTTCTTATAGTAATTTTAGGTGGTCTTACTAAAATCAAACCAAGACTCAAAATTCACCCACTGTGGAAGATACTCGTCCTAGTCTGTTTGGTCTGCACTCACAGACTGAGTGGCTTAAACAACAAATATTTATCTCACAGTTCTGGAGACTGGGAAGTCCAAGATTAAGGTGCCAGCAAATTCAGTGTCTGGCAAGGACCAATTTCCTAGTTGAATGACGACCTTCCTCCCACTGTGTCCTCACATAGTGGACGGGGTGAAGTAGATCTCTGTGGCCTCTTTTATGAGGGCACTAATTCCATTCATGAGGGCTTAACCCTCATGACCCAATCATCTCCCAAAGGCTCCCCCTTTGAATACCATCACATTAGGGGTAGGGGTTTCAACAGATGACTTTGAGGGACTTCCCTGGTGGTCCAGTGGTTAAGACTGTGTGCTTCTACTGCAGGGGCAAGGGTTCAGTCCCTGTTTGGGAACTAAGATCCTGCATGCCGCACAGCACAGCCAAAGGAAAACAAACAGACAAATGATTTTGGAGGCAACACAAACATCCAGTCTATAGCAATACTACTCTTCAATCACTAGGTATCTCTCTGACACAACACTTTTACAACATCTTAGTTATGCCCCCTGTTACAGGAACACCTGGGCCTCCCCGCTTCATGTCTCTGAATCCCCTTAATAATGCCCTCCATTCCTCCATCTAGAACGTGGTGTTTCAATATGACTATGGAGTCTATTATTCAGATCTCACAATGCTTTCTCCCACAAGGCTTTCCAAGATAGATAATTCCCTAGCTGGCCTCAGCCACTCTGTCTTCACCTTTCAGAAAGCTGAGACAAGGTAAAAATTTTCTATAGGTCAGCATAGATCCCCAAAGACCGAGATTCTTTGGCATTTCAAGTGGAACTTTACAATCCCAATCAATTGAACGCAAAAGCATGTATATATATGCACTTCTTTTTTCTAGTGAAAGTATCTATGACTTCTAATCAAATTCTCCAAGTGATTGATAACCACCAAAACAACTTAAGAGCCATGTAACACATGCTGTAGGTGCCTGGCCTATATCCATCCTACATTTACTGTTCCCATATTTCCTATGGGTAAGAACCAATGACTAGGGCTTCCCTGGTGGTGCGGTGGTTAAGAATCTGCCTCCTAGTGCAGGGGACATGGGTTGGAGCCCTGGTCCGGGAAGATCCCACATGCCACGGAGCAACTAAGCCCATGCACCACAACCACTGAAGCCGGCGTGCCTAGAGCTGGTGCTCCGCAACAAGAGAAGCCACCGCGGTGAGAAGCCTGCGCACCACAACAAAGAGTAGCCCCCCTCCCCACCACTAGAGAAAACCTGCGCAGCAACGAACACCCAACACAGCCAAAAATACAATAAATAAAAATTTTAAAAAACAAAACAAAAGAACGAATGACTGACTGCCTAAGAGCTTCTCCAGTTATGGAGTGTGCTAGGTCCTGAAAGGACAGATGGGAAATGCTGAGGAGTTAATGTCTCCAGGAATAGCCTTGAGCCATTGACAGATGAGAGCTGGTAAATAAATACCCCATCTCTTCATCCATCATATGGAACAATGCCAAGAAAGACCTACTCTACATAATTTTCCAGGATCTCCCATTGGGATTAACCCATTAATCATGGAGCCAATCTGCTCATCAACATACCTTCTACTGGCTTTCTTCCATGGTTGTCTCACTTCCCCATTTCCCTACTTGTGTGTCCTGGGATCATCTTCTAAATAAAAACCTGCACTCAAATCTGTACTTCAGGGTCATCCCAAGTCAAACCACTACCCTTTTGGTTCCCATATACATAATCCATTCTGGCTGTCATTTGGGTCATCTGTAGTCCAACCAACCAATACTAAAATCAGAATGCCTGTGAATGGGCCTAGTTCTATATCCATCTTTGGAAACCTACCTGCGTTTTGCTAATCCCTCCTGTAGTGGTTACATTAGACCCTACTTTGTATTCAATCTCACCACACTCCATACCACACAAGGTAATGTATGGGAAAATGCATTACTCTTCCTAAAATTTTAGGCTCCTATGCCCTGCACCACTACTTAAAATTTCTCAGCAGCCCTTTGGGGCCTGAGGAAAAAAATACAAGGAGTGAAAAGGGAGCTGACCTAGGATATCAGGACGCTAAGTGTTTATTTTCTCATTCTGTTGAAGATTACAACCTACTTTGGTTTATTTGTTTTTTGACTTGAATTTAGACTCTTCCTTCTTGCTGCCATTACTTGGCTCTCATGCTTCTTAAGAAATTAATTGGAGTCTTAGTAGCATTCTAAGAAGTCGGCCCCTGGAATCCACAGGCATGTCTTCTGGCAGATGGTTTTTTGCAGTTCTGCAGACCAAACCTAATTATCCACTTTGAGTTGTCATCCGAGTTTCTATTTGAGTTGCCAATGTTTGTCCATTTGATTCTTCTCCTGTCCATTAAGCAATTTTAGTGCATGAAAGAGCATCTGCAGAAAAAGAATGTCAGGAAACCAACAGCCATTTGTTGAGAGCCATATGGGATATGCTGGGACATTCACCAGAAGTCCATTTATTTTCTTAATCAAGCAAGTAGGAAACATATAATAATGGAGAAAAGAATTCAAAAAAGATATTACCTAGCACATCTACAGGACAGTTTGGAAAATCCCTCTCATGTTAACAGAGTCCAAAATATGCACCGAATGCATTTCTACTTGGTCAAGCAGAGTGTACTTAATCTCTATCAAAATAGCACAAAAACAAAGGCTATAAATTGGAGCTCCCTAAATACTTTTTAAATAAGTACATATTAAATATGTTTAAATGTCCTTTCCTCAGTTTTAAATTTCTACAAAGGGTCAACTTCCACCCCCATCCCTACCCAGCATCTCCTGCCAAATCGGAAGTTTGTCTGACCCTCTGACACAAGAAAAATTAATCTTCTTTCACTGATTCTCCCTATATTCCTTCCTTGCTTAGTAACAGCAGCACGAGAGAAATAGAAAACAAATAAACAAACAGAAAACTAAAGTCAGCCAGTTTATTTTTACATAAAAGTTTTACATAAAAGTGATTTACATAAAAGTGAAATCACAATGCTCAGCACTGACAAGAAAGCTTTCTTTAATGATAAGAGGGACTTCTTAAATCTTTCCAGTGCTTTTGAATCAAGGATACTTAGCTTACTTTTTTTTTTTTCTTTTTGCGGTACGCGGGCCTCTCACTGCTGTGACCTCTCCCGTTGCGGAGCACAGGCTCCGGACGCGCAGGCACAGCGGCCATGGCTCACGGGCCCAGCTGCTCCGCGGCATGTGGGATCTTTCCGGACCGGGGCACGAACCCGTGTCCCTTGCATCGGCAGGCGGACTCCCAACCACTGCTCCACCAAGGAAGCCCTTAACTTACTTTTAAACCTATAAAAGTAGGGACAGGTGAGATCACCTTGACAGCGTGCCCGTCTTCACAATAGTAAAGTTCCTCCCAGGACAAGTTTCCTAGTCCTTTAGAGCCTGAGGTGTAAATTGGGATAATTTGTTCTCACTACTAGAAATCCGAAATTAGAAATAACCAATATACCTATGAATGGCTGTCTTAGCCAGGGAGTCACCGGGTTGTCCAAAGAACAGCCTTTCCCTGCCCATTCTCACTGCCCCTGGGCCCCCTCCACATCACCTCTCTTCTCTTCTTCACTATTGATTAGCAGAATCCCTGGCTGTTAAAAGTTCTGTTCCCCAACTCCAATGAGTGTGTACGCTACCAAGAAATTCTCTGATACCATTTGGGTGTCCTACAATTCAACTCAATTCTGACACTATCTACCTGGATAGTGCATCAGATTATACAGGTTGAGAGCTTAGTCCTTCAAGGACTGCACCCCCCCCCCCCCACACACAAAAACACACACATACCTTCAGAGGCCAGTTGGAAGCTCTTATTATCACCTGTGCTTCTGACGAACTGGTTATAGATTGGAGGTTCCAACCACCTCCACCATGGGTTCAAATTAATTTCCTAGAGCAGACTTCAGTTGCCAGTCATAAATCCACGTTGTTACCTGTACTTCTGACCAACTGACTATGAAGCAGATGCTCCCATTGCTCTTATTGCTTAGAACAATTCCAAAAGTTTTGGGAGCTGTGAGCCAGGTACTGTGGACAAAGACCAAATATATATGAGAAATATATTTTGGTCATCCGAATGACCAAATATATATCACAACATCACAGCTATTATCTTCCCAAACTCATCAACAAGGTCACCAAAGCTGCCTGGGATCTGTGGTCCCAGGCCTTCTATTCTTTTTTTTTTTTAAGATTAAAATATATATATATATTTATTTATTTGGTTGCACAGGGTCTTAGTTGCAGCAGGTGGGCTCAGTTGTGGCACACGAGCTCCTTAGTTGTGGCATGCGAACTCTTAGTTGCGTCATGCATATGGGATCTAGATCCCTGAGCAGGGATCGAAGCCGGGCCCCCTGCTTTGGGAGTGTAGAGTCTTAGCCACTGCACCACCAGGGAAGTCCCTAGGCTTTCTATTCTTGCTAATCCACCACTCCTGCTAGTCCTCCAACTTTAACCAGGGTCTTTCACTCCAACTTCCACAGCATCCGTAAGGGCATCTATCCATGCTAGATCACTTATTCCTACCTGAATGATCTGCCAATTCTCTCTCTCACTTCTTTAAATGCAAATATAGTCCCTTCTCCCTAAAACTACAAACAATACTGGTTCCGCACCGTAATATACGTGATTTGCCCTTAAACATTTTATGCTCCATTGTTCCTGGCGAACAGAATAAGTTTTGGCAAAGAAGTCTCACTCCCAGTTCTATGTCTGAATGAGAGAAGTTGCTTTACTGGGGTCCTGCGTGGGCCTTGTAAATGCAAGTCCCCATAGAAACATTCTTATGAATGACATTTCATCTGCTCTATCAGGAACATAATAGTCTAAATGGATGTTTGCGGGCTTTCAGAAATTAGCATGGCTGCTCTGAGATTTACAACCACTATAAAAAAAAAACTAATTCCTCAAAGGAGTGTAATCTAGGTTTCAAAATCTGGATTACCAGCCAGGTCGTCTTTCTTTCTGGCACCTCTACTTGGATGTCTCCCAGGCGCCAAAAACCTAACATTTACACTCCACTGAACCTGCTTGTCCTCTATTCCCTGTTTAGTTAATAGCACCTTACCCACTGATTGCTCAGACCTGGAAACCTGAGATGGCTGTGCTTGTTTCCTGTTCCTCACAGCCTCACATCCTGCTAGTCCTTTCTCTGAAATGTCTCCCAAACCTCGCTCACCACCACAACCTGAGCTCAGACCCCACCAGCTTTTACTGTGAGGACGACAATAGTTTCAATGATCTCCTTCCTTTGTTTCTTTCTACTCTCTTCAGATCCATCCTTGGTACTGCCTCTTCCCAAAACACAGGATTATGACAAGCCCTGTTTAAAACAAAAAGCGATGACAACAACAAAAGCAACAACAATAACAACACATACACACACACACACTGACTTCACAAGATTCTTTTTTTTTTTTTAGGTATATAATTTTTTAAATTGAAGTATAATTGACCTACAACACCATGTTAGTTCCAGGCGCACAGTGAAGTGATTTGGTATTTCCATACATTACAAAATGATCACCATGAAGAGAGATTATTGCCCACTCTGTGTTACACTCAAGTGGTCAGTACATCTACGGCTTTTGCTGGCAGCAACTCTGCATGCTCAGATGTGAGCCCTTCAGTAAGGCCGGGGAACAGACAGCTCAAATGCATCTAGCCTCTCAGGCTTGCTCTATCGTGAGCCCCTCCTGACCGATCAAATAAATGTGAGGCGATGACTGGAGGCCACAGAGACAAAGGGAAATACAGAGGGAAGTCCTCTTCTTGGGTTCAAGTGGGGACTCCAGCTACAGAAATAACCTCCTAACTTTCTTGTCTAATCTCAGATTTCCAAAGACCAGAGATAAATTTTGGGTTAAGTTGTGGTAGCTCTTCTTAATCACAGTTTTTATGTGTTCTCCCCCTTTCACCATTTTCCTGATTTGTCGCTTGTCATCTTACTGGAATTTTAATGGTTTTAGTATGAATTAAGTTGTTATAACAGTCTATATATTTTCCTATTCGGATATGTTAGAATAACGACTTAGAATGCCAACCATTTTCTTCCTGTTCAAACTCTGAGAGAACACTTTCCCTAAAATCTCAATTAGTTCAGTTGACAAGTATGTTTTGAGCCCATATTTAGCACCAAGCACTAAACTTGATGCTGGGGCAACAAAAATAAGGAAAACCAGGTATGCTCCCTGCCCTCCTGGAGCCTACAGAAGGGAGAGTGGAATAGGCACTGACCAAACAATCACATAACATATTCAAGTATAAAACTGCAAGTGCTCTGAAGGGAAGGTGCCTGATACTTTGAGAAACTATAAAGCTGAAATTTGATTTAACCCAGAGGTCTCCTAGGGAGGGACACTTGATCTGAAACAGGAAGGGTGACTTCTCCCGCTTGAGAAGGTCAAGTATTCCAGGCAGAGAGAACAGTTTCTGCAAAGTGGCTGTAGCCACAGGGGGATAGGGAGTATGAGATGAGCTTGGAAAGGTAGGTAAGAGCTAATCCCATTCATAGTTAAGATGTATCATCTCTGTCATAAACACAGTGGAAGCCCTTGAAGAGCTAACTTTGTTGGGAGGGAATGTGTGCTACTCTGTGCCATTATGGTCTAATCAAAGAGAGGGGAACTTATTCTGAATTCCAGCTCTGACTCCTGGAACGCCTTGTTACTACTTTAATGGCTCCATGACTCAAGTTTCTTTGCCTATAACCAGTTTACTTCAGTGTGTGTTGTCTCAAGTGTTGTAGAGATATTTTAAGGAACAATGAGTCATAACTGCTGAGTTCTTTGAATTCCTTGGATGAAAGATGTTATACAGCTTATTAATATAAAGCATTGTTATTACCTATCAGACAGAAAGCTGTCTCCGGCCAAAAAGAAACCAGCACAATATAAAGTATATGAGGCGCCATCTACTTCTGTAATACTTAAATTTATAATCTAGGTATACATTAAATGGGCTTAATGCTGGGTAGTCTCAGCATCTTTGATCTAAAACTCCCAGAGCACTCTGCAAATATGAAGTCATCTATTCTCAGAACACCAGCCACTATAATTCTTTCTTCCTGAGAGTTATGATAGAGTTCACAAAGTTTACATTCCTTTCTAAAGGTCACCACCTAAGTTAGGGTAAAATTTTCCAAAGAGGAATAAGCTCCTGGTT
This sequence comes from Tursiops truncatus, assembly GCF_011762595.2. NCBI lineage: Eukaryota > Metazoa > Chordata > Mammalia > Artiodactyla > Delphinidae > Tursiops > Tursiops truncatus. Next base: position 118,014,618 of record NC_047037.1, read on the forward strand.
TATTCTGCCAGTTCTGTTGATTGTTTGTTTGCTTGGTTTTCACTCAGACAAGCAAACAAAAACACCTCAAAGCCAAAATATAAACTATAGAACATGGAGATGAAGGAAGAGCTTTAAAAAAAAACCAAACGAACAATGAACTTTCTCCCCTAGGTAAATATCTTTTCTCTTTCTTATCTTTGGTATAGGGCAATTTAATACTTTATGTATTGTTTTGGCCTAAGAGGAAAAGTAGAGAAAAGGATCTGCAGATGAAGAAACCATAAGGTTAGGGACTTTTGGCAAAAGAAGTGAAATAGAGACAGAGATGAGAAGGAAGTTTGTAAGCTGACTCCTTTTATTTCCTTTCAAAGAAAACCTTTAATATTATTGGTATCTTCATAACAACTTATATTAGAGATGGAGAGAGGCAGGGAGAGAGAAGCAATGCCCAGTGCCAACTTATCCAGGGCCTGTGAAAATGTTTTTAGTTCTTTTATTTATTTATTTTAAATTTATTTATTTTACTGATTTATTTTTGGCTGTGTTGGGTCTTCGTTGCTGTGCACGAGCTCTCTCTAGCTGTGGCGAGCGGGGGCTACTCTTCATTGTGGTGTGCGTGCTTCTTATTGCAGTGGCTTCTGTTGTTGCAGAGCACGGGTCCTAGGTATGTGGGCTTCAGTAGTTGTAGCATACGGGCTCAGTAGTTGTGGCACAGAGGCTTAGTTGCTCCGCGGCATGTGGGATCTTCCCAGACCAGGGATCAAACCCGTGTCCCCTTCATTGGCAGGTGGATTCTTAAGCACTGCACCACCAGGGAAGTCCTCCTTTATCTCTTCTAAATTAGAAGAAATGATGATATGATCTAGCCTGAATTAAATTTGTCTTTGTATCAACACAGCCATAAAAGACAATTTTAAATATTTTTTTTATTGGTAGAAGAGGTTCACAAAAGCAAAAATACCCAGGGCCTGTGAAAGTTAGAACGTGGCCTTAGAAATGCCCTAACTTAGATATTTTGAAGAAAAGTTGCTGAGGAAATCCTTAACAAGGATTTACCTTTCTACTCAGACACCAGAGCATCTCACCAAAGGCACTAAGTATAATGTTTTTCAAATGATTCAACAAACTGAATGGAGCCAGCTAAGTGAAAAAATCTGGAGGGCGATCAACAAAGGAAGATGTGGTTTGATTTCTCTATACAGCTAATCTACAGAGCATGGAATTGTTATTATTATTTGTTTTGCGGTACACGGGCCTCTCACCGTTGTGGCTTTTCTCGTTGTGGAGCACAGGCTCCAGACGCGCAGGCTCCGGACGCGCAGGCTCAGCGGCCATGGCTCACGGGCCCAGCCGCTCCGCGGCATATAGGGATTTTCCCGGACGGGGGCACGAACCCGTGTCCCCTGCATCGGCAGGTGGATTCTCAACCACTGCGCCACCAGGGAAGCCCAGGATTGTTACTTTTTCTAAAAGGGTTATTGAAGTGATCAGAGTGATGAGCCTCATTGAGAATTTATAACTACAAGCCCTTCCTCATGCTAGTTTCTGATCCAAACATATATTAACTGTTATCTGATAAACGTAATGCCCCAAATCATTTTTCAAGTTTCCCTGGGTTGGTAGTGCCCCTAAGATCCTGGAAGAAGCTAATACAAATCCTCTCTCAAGGAAAGCACTTAAATCTCTCAAATGATTCACACAGATGAAGTTCTACAAATAACAAGCCTATGATAAAAAATCATCATAAAACATGAAAAAAGAAGCCTAACATGAGCGAGAACCTGCATAAACAACAAAGAAATAAAATGGGACACACAGACTTCAAATAATGTAATTATTGTGCACCTAATCTATATTAAATGTGTTTAATACGCTTAAAGAAATATAAGAGATATTTGGAAGTATGAGTAGGGAACAAATATGAAAAAAGATTAGATATCTATAAATGAAAATGTAGCTGAAATTAAAATCCGTTCGGAGAACTGAACAGAAGATTCAACACAACTGAAGAGCAGAGTTATTAACTTGAAGATAAAACTGAAAAAATTACCTGGGATTCAGTTCAGAATATCAAACATATGAAAAATATGAGAATGAGATATGAAGGTTAGAATGAAGAGGTGTAAAATACATCTAATGGGTATCTCAGAGTATGATAAAAGAAAGTGGGAAAAGCAATATTCTGCAAGATTTTGAATACTGAGATTTTTCCAGAATTGGGGGATGACAGTAATTCTCTCAGGTGCAGGAAATCGTTGGCTGGATAAATAAACAGCAACTCCAAACTAGACACAATTGTAATGAAATTGAATAACAAATCAAAGAGCTCTTAAAAACAGCCAGATTAACTACAAGGATCATTAGATTGACTTCATTAGAGCAGCAAAGGAAGACAATACAGTGGAATAGTATTTTGAAAGAACAGACATTGACAGAACAGACCAGTAAGCCCCAAATTCTATATCAAGAACTCTACCTTTTAAGAATGAAGGCAAAGTAAAGACAGATGTTTTTAGACAAACAGAAACAAAGTTTACCTTAAAGAGACCCTCAGTAAAGGAATTTGTAAAGGACATACTTCTGGAGGAAGGAAAAGAAGTGTTTTGAGATACAAGAAGAAATGGCGAGGAATGTGTAGACTGTTGATGAAAGAAAAACACACAGGGCTTCCCTGGTGGCGCAGTGGTTGAGAATCTGCCTGCCAATGCAGGGGACACGGGTTCGAGCCCTGGTCTGGGAAGATCCCACATGCCGCGGAGCCACAACTAGGCCCATGAGCCACAACTACTGAGCCTGCGCGTCTGGAGCCTATGCTCCGCAACAAGAGAGGCCGCGATAGTGAGAGGCCCGTGCACTGCGATGAAGAGTGGCCCCCGCTTGACGCAACTAGAGAAAGCCCTCGCACAGAAACGAAGACCCAACACAGCAAAAATAAATGAATAAATAAATAAAAACACACAATCTAAAAGTTGTTAATGAAGTTTTATTTGTGGACCTTATGAGGATATAGCCTGGGGAGCAGTCTCTCAGATAGTTACGGGGAACTGCTTTAAAGAGGTAAGGGAGGAGCCAGGATATACATAGGAGTTTTTTGCTAAAAAACAAACAAACAAACACACACACATGTCATCAAACATCAAAGTATTACTGCTAATCACAAAAAACCAGATATCTCGTCAGTGATTTTAGTGCTTTTCTCTATGTGGGAAGATGCGAGAGTCTGGGCTCAGTGAAATCATTCCTTAGGCATGCATCTTAACTATCTAGGGCAGGTATCCAAAGTACAGAATGCTTCCTGTTTTTCTCCATCCTGAATTCTCCTCAGGGTGCACTATTGGGTGGGGGAGGGCAGTTGCAGTGGTTGATGGCTTGATCCTTGTAGAACTGGAATGGCAGGCAATATTCTTTGTTTATTGGAGTGGCGGGAAACATTCCCTTTCCACAAGACAAATCTAATTAGACACTGGCTATATTTTTTAAAAAAAAAAGACAATGTATAATTATAAGGTCGACAGAACAAAAACAATGGATTACAATAAATTAGGAGAGGGATTTGATAGGGGTTAAACCAGTCTAAGATCCTTGTATTATTCAGGGGAAGAGTAAAGATGTCAATTCTCTTCAGACTTTAAAAATTTCAATATTCATGGGAACATTTCACCCCAACTGAGGGCAGATTTTTGAGTAAAGATGGAGAATTAAACACATGCATCTGCCTCTACTCTCCCAAAGAAAACCTCACTAAAATCACAGTAAATAGACTTTAAAAGGCCTCCAGGTATAAGCACAAAGAAGACAGAAGATGAAGTACCAAATGTTTGGAAACTAAAAAGCAGATGGATGAAAGTTTACTGACTGAATGCACTCAAGAAAGTTGAATTCTAGGCCAGCAATGGTCCAAATGAAGCTTCAAATAGTTTCAAAACCGAGCAGGACCCCATGGGGCCCTCCAGGGTACAAATCCTTTCTGTGTCACCCATTTCTTGTTTGTAGTAAATAGGTTTCAATCAGCCTCTTTGACCTTCCCTGAAGTCCAAAGGGCAGGTTCAAACAGTTGCTAATCAGAAAAGTGAGGGAATGCAGAAACAAAAGAAGAGCAATCAAGTAACAACAGCACAGCAATAAAGCAGGATCCTGGTTCCTCCTCAAGGAATATACATAACAATACCTTTGAGTTCTTCTGCAGGAACTAAGGCCCCCCACCCAGGCGGAGGAAGGTAACTCCAGGCTGAGCACAAGAGTCCTGGAGTACCAAACTGTCACCTCATCACTAACCAATCAGAAGAAAATCTGCACACAGTGGAAGATAACAAAGACTCTGACACCTTCCCCAAATGATTAACTGCAATTAACTCCCCCTTTTTCCCTTTAAAACTTTCATGGTCGAGCAGAGTCTTTGGAGTTCGTTCTTGAATAACTCCACCTGGGGGTCCACCTTCTCCCCAGGTTGCTGGCCTCCTGAATAAAGCAACCTTTCCTTTCCAACCAATACTTGTCTTGGAGTGCTTGGTCCCTAAGAAAGGGCAATTTATTTAATGGTTGCGTGCTATTTGTTACCTTGGTTTGAGGATACTAAACAAGCCATAATTTGTACATTCCAGAATTAATGAGATTATCTCATTACAGATTCCAGGAGACATAATTTCCAAGCTGACGACAACAACAAAGACTATTTAAGCTGTCATTAAGAAGTTTCAGACTACTGCATAATTTCAGCTACTGTTTATATGAAATAAGGTACTCATAAGCCAAAGTCTAAAGATGACTTCAATTCAAATAACTTTTCCCCCAGTTTTAATGTAATATGTAAAAGAAAAATAGTTCACTAAATAAGATAAACTGCTCCTTTCAAAGTTACTTAAATCTTAGAGATAACATTTGAAAAATCTGTGTTCAGTAATCTAAAGAAGTAGAAAACATTAATTTTGTGAAATTTACCTTTACTTGCTAAAAAGCTATATTAAGATGTAATGATTTGTGAGTTATTATACAGATATTTACAGACACTTTATTAATATATGAATTAAATATATTCAGTTCAACAAATACTAGAGAACCTACTATGGGCTGTGCTCCCAAGAGTAAAAAAGATGAATAATGTGCCTTTTGGCCTTCTAGGTATATTCAGGGTAAGAGAAGTGATTGATAGGTATGAAAATGCCTACCACAGAAGGAGGCAAAATGTAAGGAGTGTAAAACAAAGTACCAGAAGGAAAAGGATTAAGATGAAAATCCTTTTGGGTAATTGCTAAAGATTTCCTCTAGATGACCCCTGAGATGACCCCTGAGGGTGGTGGCCTTCTACTGAAGGAGACACTCAGGTAGCAACCTGATAACAAAATTTGTGCTGCTCGCAAGTGATTAATACTAGAAGAGTCCTCATAAACAGTCTGAAATAGATATGAACTTTAATACTTAATCTCTTCTAATCTCATAAAATATAATGTGGTATGTAAAATCTCAAGTTCCAAATATTTTATACCTTCAATTATATCCAGTAGAATTCCTGTTTCCTCAACTAATAGGAAATCCCTAACAGTTACTCTGGACTCTCCTTAGATCAGCCAGGATCCCGCTGAAGACAAGTTAAATCAGGATCGCTGGAGTAGGGGTTCAGGTATTTGTATTTTACAAAAGTTCTCCAGATAATTTTAATGTGCAACCCGGGTTGCAAATCACCTGCCTAAATTGCAGTTGGGCAATTTTGGTCTTCCCGATAACTGGTTTACTTTCTTTGCTAGTTCAATAAATAACAAGAATTTTCCAATATTATTTTTTATTAGCTTCCACTTTACTGACCACTTACTATGTGCCAGGCACGGTGCCAAGCATACTTTTGTGCATTGTCTCTAATTTTCATAGCTACCCTTGGAGTAGGTGCTGTTTCTAAGTTACTTGCCCAGTTACTACCCCATTTCAGAGCCCAAGAATTTACCCACTGCACAATACTGCTTCTCTCCTCACTAAGACACCAAAGTCTCTCAGCAGATATAAATAAACGTTATCTGGAAAGACCAACGAAGAACAAGTAATGGAGGGCACCAGGAGGCAGAAGCGACATTGCAGGGCTGACCGGGAGATTCTGCGAGATTCAAGATCTCTAATCCCCTGGTCTCCCAGCTACCGCCCGCGCCCGCCCCCCGCCCCAAGCCTTTAACCGTCCCTACTGAGACCCGCTTTTCAACCTCACTGGTCCTTGTTGGCCAATTTCAGAGCTGGAATAACGTTTAAACACAAGGGAGGACGCCCAATCCGGGTATTTCCTAAATTAGCTTAGTCACTACTGGAGATGGGGAAAAGCCTTCTCTAGCCTTCTTCTACATCAGCCTGAAAGGACTCTACGAGAGGGGAGCAAATGCCAGGGCTGCCCACTTGTCTTCCTCTAGGGCCTTAGGTGGAAGAGCCCGCCGCAGCAGCAAACATCCAGAGATAGGAGGCGTGGCTGGAGGCTCCCACCCCTACTACCCTGAGGGGAGGGTGGGGTAAGTGCAGGAGGGGCTGACTGCTTTAGTTGCGTTTCAGGGTCCGGGCGCAGGTGGGCGAGTTTTGTCCCGTGCCTTGCCTTTAAGCCAGGGCGCGATAGCCGTTTCAGTCGTCTGGGGAGAGGGGCTGGCCCGACCCACGTGCACAAACCCAATTTAACTGAAGGCATTGGGGGGGGGGGATCAGAGTTCAGGCTTGGGGCGAGTGGCTGCCGGCGCACGTCAACGCCCGAGCTCCGCTGGCAGGAGTTCCTTACTCGCGTGGGTCCTAGGGCAGCCCGCCGGGGGCTCCCGGTTGCCATAGCAACCCCACGCGCCTGGGAGGGACGGCGCGCGCCGCGGGGCTTCGCTACTACCGGAAGTGACGTGTTTCACCTGCCGAGCGAGGGCGGGGTGGGACCGGGCTGCGAGGTGCCGCCGCAGCCAGCGGGTCGGGAACGCGCGGGGAGCCGGGTGACTGAGACCCCGGGTAAGAGCCGCCTACCTGCAGTCGTCGCCCGCAACTGGGCCGCCACCATGGCGCTTCTGCTGCGCTTCGTGCTCCTGTGCGGAGTCGCGGGTGAGTGGGGGACAGATCGGTCCCTCGGGTCTTTATTGCCTGGCCAACCCTGGGGCGCTCGCTGCCTGCGGCCACCCGGGAACAATGAGGCTTGGGGGAGGGGGCGGGCGCGATTTGGGGGCGCTGCGGCAGTGGTGGAGGTGCGCGCGGAATTGCACCGGGGTGATTTCGCCGGACCGGGCGCGCGAGCCCCGAAGGTGGGTGGGGCCGCTGGGAGGGGAGCCCTGCGGGGCCGTGGGGTACCGGGGGTGCGTTGGAGTGGGGGACCGAGCCCCGGGATGTTGGGCGGAGGTGGAGAGGGCTCCCCGGGCGCGGGTGGGTGGGCGCGGCGTGCCGGCTGCGCCTGGCGTCTCTCCCAGACTATTCTTTGCCGCGGGTGCGGGCTTTGCTTTATTTGCTCTTGCCCTTTCCCTTGTTAGCCGCGGTGTCGTTTCCATCGGGGTTACCCGGTTTCAAAAGCCTTGGGCGGCGAGTTTTCAGGTGTCGAGCAGTCCAAGCCAGGAGACCGAATTACAAACGCCATGATTAAATGGACACTGAGCTTTTCAGTAGCTCAGATCGTCCAACCTACCTCTAGGAAAGAGGCGCTGAACGAACTGTAGGCTGGGCATTCTTGGTCTCATGGAAGAGGCGAGCCCAGGCACGAGCTGTTAACTAGACGGTAACTCGACGAAGTGGACCGTGGAAAATCAGAAGTAGATTCCTGCAAAAATGCAGTATTGATTTCTGCAGTCGCGGGGCAAAGTGCAAAGGAGAAATTAGTAACCTTGGTTTTGAGTTTATAATGTTTTGATTCATTTTGATGATGACTTGTACAGGGAATTTCGAAAGGATTCGCCAAGTAATACATGTTCGACTGCGCCTTTCTCGGGAGGGGTAAAAGGGCATTTAAAACTGCGTGGATATAAGGCATAATCGTTCGATATCTTTAAAAAACTGATTTGTTGCCATGTCCGTGCTTTAACCAACTGATATTGTCTTGTCAAAGTAAGCATTTTAGAACCAAAGGATTCATTAAACCAACCACAACAACAAAAAAATCCATCGGTGGGACCCTAGGAGGCACACTTTGTGTAGCCTCCGGAAGGATAATTTTTTTAAGCGCTCTAGAGCTGGATCGAGTGGCCCTTTCTGTTGGGATGGCTCTCTGCTTCCTGTTGAAATGTTAATTCCATTGTTGGATGCCCCAGCTGTGAGCATTACTCATGGGATCAACATTCTGTTAACAAATCTAATCTTCGATATGAGTCTATAGCATTACCTCCACCTTTTTAATACATATCATTTAGACATGGCTGAAATTTCCAAAGTAAAGCTTCCAGAAAAGCTAAGTCAGTAACCATTTTACATGATAACGTTACACCTTGTTTTGGTCAAGTACTAAACTGAAGTAGAAGTTGAGAACATTGTGATCTCTATGGAAAAAAATGTTTTAGCCTATATCTAGAGCAGAGAAGTGGAAGAACATAAACCATATAGAGGATTCCTCCCCACCCCCACCCCCAGGGATATCAGGATAATTGTCTGGATTTCATTTTTTTCTGGATGCCTCACTTTGGTAGGCACAATCTCATCCTAGGATATTTTGATACATATAGAGTCATTCTGCTCATAAACTGTACACTATGGTACAGTGAACATCTCTTTAAAGGACTGTTGGCTTCAACTAAACTATTTTACTTCAATTTTCCAGCTTAGGAAACAACTCAAAAACTGTAATTGATGTATGGCTTTGGGTATTTCTTCAGATACTTCTTGACATCTTAGAAATTTATTGCCATGAACTCAGTTTGGGTGGTAACATTATTGGATTCTACAATTGGCAAAACAAGGTGGAGGCTGACATATTAAAAATTGCAGTGCTATTAGTAGATCTTCCTCTAGAACTGTCTCTAGAGGGAGAAATTGCAGTGCTATTAGTAGATCTTCCTCTAGAGCTGTCTCTAGAGGAAGAAATTGCAGTGCTATTAGTAGATCTTCCTCTAGAGCTGTCTTTATGTGGGTTGTAGAGTTTTGTGTTGTACTCTGGTTGCTGATGGAACATTTTTTGATGCGTTTTTATCGCCTACCTAGTAGCAAGTCGTACCGCTAGTAATAGTAGTGTCAGTAGTGGTAGAGCAGTAGCAGTAGAAGTAAAAATAAAGCCTTGATTATGCAGTTATTTTTTAAAAAATATATTTATTTTTGGCTGCGTTGGGTCCTCGTTGCTGCGTGCGGGCTTTCTCTAGTTGTGGCGAGCAGGGGCTACTCTTCGTTGCGGTGGCTTCTCTTGTTGCGGGGCACGGGTTCTAGGCACGCGGGCTCAGTTGTTGTGGCACACGGGCCCTAGAGTGCAGGCTCAGTAGTTGTGGCGCACGGGCTTAGTTGCTCCACGGCATATGGGATCTTCCTGGACCAAGGCTCGAACCTGTGTCCCCTGCATTGGCAGGCGGATTCTTAACCACTGCGCCAACAGGGATGTCCCTGATTACTCAGTTATTAAATGCCAGGCACTGTTCTAAGGGCTTTACATACACTCATTTAATGTACCTTGCAGCCCTAGAGGATATATATGTATTATAATGATCCCTACTGTACAAGTGGAGAAACTGAGGCATGAAGTGGTTGTATAACTTTACTCGCCAAGGTCACAAATTTCCTTCTGAATCCCTGCTCTTATCACTATGCTGCCACTTTCCTCTTTGATTACCTCTAATCGACATCTTAAATTTGTATCACTGGTTACTGTCATTTATTAAGAACCTGCTGTTGGTTTGACCCTGTGCCAAGTACTGAAGGCTTTTATTATTAGCCTTTTAATTTCTTCATCTTAGTTGAATATTTTCAGTCTCTCTGCGAGCACGAGGATCCAGGGCTTAGCCTGGTGTTGTAAGCTTAAATGGCCCATGACCCAGCAGCATCATTGTCACCTAGGGAGGACAGTGTTAAAGTTTGGGGTGCTGCTCTGCTTTTCACAGTGTCAATATGAGTGAAAGCAAAGTACTGGCCAGTGATTCTGGTCTCCAAACCACTTGTTAGCCATGCAGTGGCAGCAGGACCCTGTTCTCTGTGCTTCAGTTGCTGCTTGTGTCAAGAACGGGAATCCCACTATATCAGTTGATATAGTGGGAAATGTTTATTGTTTTGCTTTATCTGGTGTTTTTTCCTTTACTTGAAAAAATGAAGATTATTAGATGTGAACTTTATCCCCTCCATATGCCTCTCTCTTAATACATTCCTGTCATTATACCACCACCAGGGCAAAAGTTGCCCTTCTCCAAGGCAAGCCACCCAACATTGGCTCGTTACCCTATCTGTTGTGGGGGTTTCCATAAAATTACCCACTATATCTCATTGCACTAGGTCAGAGGGCAGGGGCATTACCTGTGCTGCTGTTCATTGTTACAGTCCCGGTGTTAGCTTGTGGCACCTGGCAGACAGCAAGTGTTCAGCAAATGTTGCACAGTTGAACGTTTTCAGCCTCTTTGCCAATAGGCCTATGTATATGATATGGCTCTCATCAGTTATATCTCTTTCCCTTCTCATCCAATAAAGATGGTCCTCCACTAGTGATCATTCCACTAGCCTTACTTCATTCCATTGTTAGAAGTTAAGCCTCTGCTTTATCTCTGACCTCATTATTCTGTCTCACTCACCTGCTTCAGTTGCCAAAGGTATCAATAACCACGTGCCAAATCCATTTATTTCTTTAGAGCTCCTTGACACCTATTAACCTGCCCTTCACTACCTTCTTCAATAGGTCCCTTAAATGCCAGCCTCCCCCATGATTTAACCCCATAGCCCTCTTCTCAGTCTTCATCTTAAACCTGGGTGACTTCATCTGTCCATCACTGTACACTCAGAATTGTTGCTAGTGACTTAAAAATGTTGCCAACTCACCTCTCCTTTGAATTCTGGGCCACTATTTCCAGCTGCCTAACATTCAGCATCCCATCTGAATGCACTTGAGTACCTCAGACTCTGTAGGTCCTCAACTGAACTTACCATTAATTAACTGATTAAACGATCCAGTCGTTCAAATATCTATGGCCTGCTGTATACTATGGCTGTGTTACATGCCCCTACAATAGTGCAGGCGTTTGCAAGGTGCAAAAGGTTTGGTGGAACGTTCCCAGCAGATGGAGATCTGAAAGGGTATAATGTGCCTTGGGTTCAGTGCGTATAAGGCATCTAACTAACACTTCTCTTTCTGATGTGCACCTGAGTCATTATGAGGGCATGTGGGGTGGAGCTTGAGAGTTTACATTTTAACAGGTTCCACATGATGTCACTGCTGAGTACACTTTGAGTGGGCAGAGACCCAGAGACTGTGCCGAGAGCTTAGGAGACGATCCCCCAAGACTGGCACTGAGAAGCTTGTGGAGGTGTTAAAGAAGTGAGGTTATACACTGAGATTTATTCTCTTGAATTGTGTAGAACTCTGCAGCAGTTCTGGAGGCAGGTAGGACCAATAGATCTAACGCATTAATCCATCTGGGATGACCTGGACACAAGCGGTCCCTGTTGAAATACAGCAGAGTGGTGCTGGGCTTCCTGTTTCATCTGAAAATTGTTCTGAGGGAGATGCAGAGGAACCTGGTATCTGGTTGATTGAATGAGTGGCAAGAAAAAGTTGGAGGGAGCCAGTAAGATTTCTGGCTTGAGTGAATGATCGTGTCACTAATCTATAGGGAGTAAAGAAAGGAGAAGCAAGTTTTAGGGAGATGACAGTGAGCTTTGGACAAGTTGTATTTGTGGTGCTTGAGGGGAATGGAAGTGAAAAATACCCAGTAGGAAGACTTAAGCAAAGGACTGGATCTCAGGAGAGAGGCAAAGATGGGTGATACAGAATTGAGCATCACTGCTGATAGGTGGCATCTGTGTCTGGTTAACCAGGAAAAGCAGGTAGGACTAGAAAAGAAGGTGAAATGTGATACTGGGGAACATCAACATCTAATAAGTAATCAGGAGGTGAGGAACCGGGGACAGTAAGGAGTGATGGAGAGTGCAGGGGAACTAGAGGATGAGGGTGTCCCAGAAACTGACGAAGAAATGAGGCCAGTGGGTCTTACATTAGGAGATTATTGAGAACATTTTGGAAGTGATCGAATCCAGAGGGAGGACAGTACCTGTGCTGAGAGTAAAGCTAGATTTTAAGAGATTGAGGAGAGGGCATCAGGTAAGTAGAGAATAAGAGATTACTTTGCACTTGCAGCTGGTTTAGTGCATGTTGCACGTATGGCCTTCATTCCAGGGGACAGGAGCAGACTCCATGGGAGAAGGTAGAAGCCAGAAGATAAGAACTCTAACTTCTGTGTGTGTGTGTGTGTGTTTATTGAAGTTTAGTTGATTAACAATGTTTCAGGTGTACAGCAGAGTGATTCAGTGTGTGTGTGTGTGTATATACGCACACACACTTTCTCAGATCCTTTTACATTATAGGTTATTACAAGGTACCGAATACAGTTCCCGTGCTATACAGTAGGTCTTCATTGTTTATCTAGAACTCTTCACTTCCCAACCTCCCAGACATAGAACCTTGCTCACATGATCATTCTTCTTTAAAACAGTGTATTCCTCTTTACACTCATTCCGGGACTCTGAACCCTTTGGCTTCCCAGGGGATGTCACTGTCTCATCCCATCTCTTATGTAGGGATCCCATCAACTTTAAAAAAACTTAAATATCCCTCCGGACATGGCTTCAACCCTTATATCCCTCTTTCAGCACTGCCTGTCTCTCCTTTTCTCCACCGGATTTCTTGAAGGAGTGGATTTGTTGACTCCATTATTTTCCTTCATATCCATCAATTCTTCCACCCTTTGCAATCTGATTTTCACCCCACTCTACTCCTGTGAAACTGCAGTGGCCGCTGTGGCTGCATCCAGTGGACATGTCACACCTTCAACCTCTTAAACCTCTTAGCGAGAATGGCTCTATTGACTAATCTCTTTCCTCCTTGAGCTGTTCCTCATTCTCCTTTGTGAGCCCACTTTCCTCCCTCTACTTAAATGTCAGTTTCTGGCTTCAGTTACCATTTATGTCCTTACAGCCTCCAGTCTGTTTCCTGTCTCACTCTCCCAAAGCTTTGCCCATAATGTCAAACCACTCACTTGACAGCTCTGCTTAGACTTCCCACAGGTACCACCAGTTGAACCTGTCTCCAAATCACTGTTCTCTCTCGCATTAAATGGCATTTTCAGCCACCAAAATGCCCAGGCAAAAATCTGCATACCTTACTTGACTTTTCGTATTCTCTCCCCAGCTTACACCCAGTTTCTAAGTCACTTGTATCCCTCCAGCCACTCCTGGAGGGATACAGCGTACCTCAGTGTATACCACCATCTCTTAAGATGGTTGAAGTAGCTTCATAATTGGTTTTTCATTGAGTGAGGAAATAAATGGGGAAAGATGTACTAGGCAGGAATTTCTGTTTGTTGGCTTGAGAAAAGACCTGGAAGGGAAAGAGTATTTGAAGATTAAGAATAGGTATATCATTGAAGAGGGGAGCAGGGCTGGGCTCGGTGTCCTGCACAGGCCAGCTCTGTGTGTGTCAGCCCTGCCATGCGTTCAGTATTGGAGTGAATTTATGTTACCACTCCAGTCTCATTTTAATCCCCTGCTTGCAGCCTGTTCTCCCCTCTCCCTTCGTTTCTGCCTTTCCTCTATCGTACTCAAATCATTATCAGGTGTAACTAAGTAAAGGCAAGAATTGAGACTGGGAGCTTTTGATTTGCTTCATTTGGTGGGCAGCAAGTAATGGATGTGAACGTTAAAATAATTTTAAAATTATTCAATTAATTATTAAGGTAACCTGGAAAATAATTAAAAATTATCTAACTGAAATGAGCTTATGGCTTTATCTTACTGTCATCTACGTAGCATTTTTATTTTTCTTTATGTATGTATTTCAGCTGCGCCAGTCTAAGTTGTGGCACGTGGGATCTTTAGTTGCGGCGCACATGCGAGATCTAGTTCCCCGGCCAGGGACGGAACCCAGGCCCGCTGCATTGGGAGCTCAGAGCCTTAGCCACTGGATCATCAAGGAAGTGCCTTCCTTGCATTTTTTAAAGAAAACAAACCTAATGTTCTAGAATAATTGTTAGATTGGTTTTGGAATTAGGTTGGTTTCTATTAAGAATATGATGCTAAGTGGAAGTAAAGAGCAGTAACCTTTTATGGCCCTGGCTCCTTTATTTTCTACTTAATTTCTTCAGTGGGGCTGAAATTACAAATGGTGGAGTGTGAGGGGGATGGGAGAACTTCACCTTGGCACAGTGAAGTGGTCTGTACAGGAAGCTGGTAGTTTATGGTTTGGTGATCTCTTGGGGCTCATTTATTGATATTCTTTGTAATTTGTTCACTTTGTTGAATCCATTACTGTCTCCAGGTAAAAGAAAATGGGAAGGAAGTTGAAAATGTTTCTGTATTCAGTGGCAAAATGGTGACTTAAAGGAACATTTACCTCTTTTGTGCTTTCCCACTGGTCTTTTCTGTAGGCTTTCCCTCCCCTCATTGACTCACCCTTTCTGGTTTCTAATAATGAGCTAGCCAATTAAAGTTTAAGCCTTAAAGGCCTTAGCTTGACTCAGCAGTATTTACCGTTTATTTTAATTGGCAGGGTGCTGGTAGAAGAAAAGGTTATTGCCTGCTCTGTTGACAAAGGGAAGGTAGGATAAGGGAAGGAGATAGTAACAGTCTATTTTTAGGGTAGGTGTGAGATCAATGGCAGGGTTCAGTTTGTCCTTTGATAGTTGGTGAGAAAAGGATTAATCGTCACATTAACCAATGTTTGTACATACTGAGACAATGCAAATTTCTTTACAGACTATTAAATCACTTTCATTCTTTCAAAGATACTTTACAGGTTGGAATGGGAATGCTGTTTCATTTACTTCTAAGAAATGAAACTTTAGATTTCTGGAAGAAGCAACATAACTAATCATGATTACTTTTTCACTTCCCTATCGTGTAACTGTGTGTTCTGTGTGAGTATTTATTTATTTATTTATTTATGGCTGCCTTGGGTCTTTGTTGCTGCACGCGGGCTTTCTCTAGTTGCTGCGAGCCGGGGTTACTCTTTTTTTTTTTGCGGTACGTGGGCCTCTCACTGTTGTGGCCTCTCCCGTTGCGGAGCACAGGCTCCGGACGCGCAGGCTCAGCGGTCATGGCTCACGGGCGCAGCCGCTCCGCAGCATGTGGGATCTTCCCGGACCGGGGCACGAACCCGTGTCCCCTGCATCGGCAGGCGGACTCTCAAGCACTGCGCCACCAGGGCTACTCTTTGTTGCGGTGCGCAGGCTTCTCATTGCGGTGGCTTCTCTTGTTGCGGAGCACGGGCTCTAGGCACGCGGGCTTCAGTAGTTGTGGCACACGGGCTTAGTTGCTCCGAGGCATGTGGGATCTTCCCAGACCAGGGCTCGAACCCATGTCCCCTGCATTCGCAGGTGGATTCTTAACCACTGCGCCACCAGGGGAGTCCCTGTGTGAGTTTTACAGGTTTCTCCAAAGGAAGTATGGTTTGGCTGCACAGATAAAAACGCTCTCAAGGAATCTCAAGGAATATGCAGATACGGTGAAATCAAACGTGTTGAGCCACATCTTTGTTGAATTGTTAGAGTGACTCTAGTTGACCCTCCTCAGTCTCTCAGATTCCCCAGTGAAGAGTGCTTTGAACTCTTGAATACCAGACTATTCCCATGGGGGTTTTCTTTAATGGACCAGACAGAAACTTCAAGTGTTTTGTGCCCTGGATAGTTCTACAGTAAGAATTGAGAAGACTCTTTAACCTACTTGGTTGTAGACTGTGAAATCTGATACTTTTAGAATGAGCTGGTAACTCTGGGCTAGAAAAGTGATCTTACTGTGTTTTTAAAGACAGTTTCACATGCATCTCATTTGAATCCACTCTCCTGACAGCCTATGGGTAGGAAGGACACATTTTTTTTTTTTTTTAAATAAGGAATCAAGTTGTAAAGCCAAGGCCTTAAGTTCAATAAATTATGGCATTGGTCCAAGACAATGCTGTCCTAGTAGAAACATATGTCATTTAAAATGTTCTGGTAGTCACATTTAAAAGTGAAAAGGAAAAGGTGAAATCAATTTGTATATATTTTGTTTAACCCAATATATACAAAATATTAATTCCATATGTAGTCAAGTTGAACATCAGTAAGATTTTTTTTTTTTTTATACTAAGCCTTCAAAATCTGGTATTTTACCTACAGCACATCTCAGTTTGCACTGGCCACATTTCACGTGCTCAGTAGCTGTGTGTGGCTAGCAGATACCCTTTTGGTCAGCACAGGTCTAGAACTTGGAGCTTTAGTTCCCAGTCACCTTCCACCACATTTAGTTTCAGAACATTCCACTAACTAAAATAGCATGGGTGTGGTGTGCCATCACAACAGCTTTGTCAAATGGAAAGTGTCTTTGGAACTGCTCTCATGAGATTTTATCTAAAATAATTATTTGTATCACAGTATTCCCGTTGACAGCAAGTTAAATAGTGTCTCTTGTTATTTAGTTTCTTGTAAACATCAGAGCATTTGTTGCACACAAAATTATATCAGCTGTCCTTTTTTGGTAGTTATATGCATCTATATTTTAGGTATAAGGTAGAAAAAACAAATATATGGACAAAATAATATTTTTAGCTTGCCTATGGGGGGAATAAATTCATTTATGGAGAGATTGAATGTATAGAGTGGTCCCTGGTGATGGTTGCTAGGAAATTTGAATTTATTTTGGGATATTAGAAAGGAAGTCATGCCAAGATTGAGGCAGTCTTACAACAGTTAGACATGCTTACAACAGGGTTTTTTTTAAATTGTAACTAACCTTTTCTTTATTAACTTCAGTATTTTCCGTAAGTAGGTAACATTTGCTTGTTTTGCTGCTATGTCTCTTTGCTTTTTTTTTCCTGTGATCTCATCTTTATAAGACACTTCACCTCAGTTTCTTTGCTTTTTTTGTTGTTGTTTTTTTGGCCAGGTACTCACTTTTCCTGTTTCATGTTAATTAAAGGAAGAAAAGAGAGCCTGAGGTCGTTTTTGAACAAGGAGGCAAAGGCAGATTTCTTAAAATGAAGCAATACATGTTATTTTACGAAGGTGATGAAAATATTCACTATGGCAACGGATCTGCTTTACCCATAATGCAAAATACCCTATTTGCATTTGTTTTGCCAGAGACTTCTGAAATTAGCATCTCTGTATTAGAGAACATGGGGAAAATAATACACTACATAGATTGAAAACAGGCTGAGACTTATTTTTTTTTAAGGTTTAAAAAAAACTTTTATTTAGAAAGGCTGAAATGATTGCATGCTAATTTGAACAGATAGGTTGTATAAGAAAATGCCATTTTTGATACCCGCGAAGAGTTGGATTCCATTATGTGTGCTTTGCTCTTTCTTTAGACCTCTTAACCTCAGACTGGAGTTGAACAGAAATGTGGCTTACTCCTTTCCCCTCAATTCACTGAGAATTAATTTTATTTATTTATTTATGGAAGGGTTTTCATTTTTTTAAATTAGTTATCTATTTTATACATATTAGTGTATGTATGTCAATCCCAACCTCCCAATTCATTCCCCCCCAACCCCCCACCCCGCTTTCCCCCCTTGGTGTCCATACGTGTGTTCTCTACATCTATGTCTCTATTTCTGCCTTGCAAATTGGTTCATCTGTACCATTTTTCTAGATTCCACGTTAATGGAATATAGAAATTCCATTCTGACTTACTTCACTCTGTATGACAGACTCTAGGACCATCCACATCTCTACAGATGACCCAGTTTCGTTCCTTTTTATGGCTGAGTAATATTCCATTGTATATATTTACCACATCTTTATCCATTCCATCTGTTGATGGGCATTTAGGTTGCTTCCATGACCTGGCTATTGTAAATAGTGCTGCAATGAACGTTGGGGTGCATGTGTCTTTTTGAATTATGGTTTTCTCTGGGTATACGCCCAGTAGTGGGATTGCTGGGTCATATGGTAATTCTATTTTTAGTTTTTTAAAGCACCTCCATACTTTCTCCATAGTGGCTGTATCAATTTACATTCACACCTACAGTGTGAGAGGGTTCCCTTTTCGCCACACCCTCTCCAGCATTTGTTGTTTGTAGATTTTTTTGATGGTGGCCGTTCTAACCAGTGTGAGGTGCTACCTCATTGTAGTTTTGATTTGCATTTCTCTAATAATGAGTGATGTTGAACAGCTTTTCATGTGCCCCTTGGCCATCTGTATGTATTCTTTGGCCCATTTTTTGACTGGGTTGTTTGTTTTTTAATATTTTTTTAAAAATAAATTTATTTATTTATTTTTGGCTGTGGTGGGTCTTCATTCTGCATGCAGGCTTTCTCTAGTTGCGGTGAGTGGGGGCTACTCTTCGTTGTGGTGCGTGGGCTTCTCATTGTGGTGGCTTCTCATTGCAGAGCACGGGCTCTAAGTGCATGGGCTTCAGTAGTTGTGGCACACGGGCTCAGTAGATGGGGCTCATGGTCTCTAGGAGCACGGGCTCAATAGTTGTGGCACACGGGCTTAGTTGCTCCGTGGCATGTGGGATCTTCCCGGACCAGGGCTCGAACCCATGCCCCCTGCATTCGCAGGCGGATTCTTAACCACTGCACCATCAGGGAAGCCCTGTGCAAAGGTCCAATTTGTTTGTTTTTATTTCCATTACTCTAGGAGGTGAGTCAAAAAAGATCTTGCTGTGATTTATGTCAAAGAGTGTTCTTCCTATGTTTTCCTATAAGAGTTTTATAGTGTCTGGCCTTACATTTAGGTCTTTAATCCATTTTGAGTTTATTTTTGTGTGTGGTGTTAGGGGAGTGTTCTAATTTCATTCTCTTACATGTAGCTGTCCAGTTTTCCCAGCACCACTTTTTGAACAGACTGTCTTTACTCCATTGTATATCCTTGCCTCCTTTGTCATAGATTACTTTACCATAGGTGCGTGGGTTTATCTCTGGGCTTTCTATCTTGTTCCATTGATCTATGTTTCTGTTTATGTGCCAGTACCATATTGTCGATTACTGTAGCTTTGTAGTATAGTCTGAAGTCAGGGAGTCTGATTCCTCCAGCTCCATTTTTTTCCCTCAAGACTGCTTAGGCTATTTGGGGTCTTTTGTGTCTCCATATAAATTTTAAGATTTTTTTTGTTCTAGTTCTGTAAAAAACTGCCATTGGAAATTTGATAGGGATTGCATTGAATCTGTTGATTGCTTTGGGTAGTATAGTCATCTTCCAATCCAAGAACATGGTATATCTCCATCTGTTTCTGTCATCTTTGATTTCTTTCACCAGTGTCTTATAGTTTTCTGAGTCCAGGTCTTTTACCTCCTTAGGTAGGTTTATTCCTAGGTATTTTTTTTTTTTTTTTTTTTTTTGTGGTACGTGGGCCTCTCACTGCTGTGGCCTCTCCCGTTGCGGAGCACAGGCTCCGGACGGGCAGGCTCAGCGGCCATGGCTCACGGGCCCAGCCGCTCCGCGGCATGTGGGATCTTCCCGGACCGGGGTACGAACCCGTGTCCCCTGCATTGGCAGGCGGGCTCTCAACTGCTGCGCCACCAGGGAAGCCCCTATTCCTAGGTATTTTATTCTTTTTGTTGCAGTGGTGAATGGGATTGTTTCCTTAATTTCTCTTTCTGATCTTTCATTGTTAGTGTATAGGAATGCAAGAGATTTTTGTGCGTTAATTTTGTATCCTGAAACTTTATGAAATGCATTGATTAGCTCTAGTAGTTTTCTGGTGGCATCTTTAGGATTCTCTACATATAGTATCATGTCATCTGCAAACAGTGACAGTTTTAATTCTTCTTTTCCAATTTGTATTCCTTTTATTTCTTTTTCTTCTCTGATTGCCATGGCTAGGACTTCCAAAACTATGTTGACTAATAGTGGTGAGAGTGGACATCCTTGTCTTGTTCCTAATGTTAGAGGAAATGCTTTCAGTTTTTCACCATTGAGAATGATGTTTGCTGTGGGTTTGTCATATATATGGCCTTTATTAGGTTCCTTCTATGCCCACTTTCTGGAGAGTTTTTATCATAAATGGGTGTTGAATTTTGTCAGAAGCTTTTTCTGCATCTATTGAGATATCATATGGTTTTTCTTCTTCAATTTGTTAATATGGTGTATCACATTGATTTGTGTATTTTGAAGAGTCCTTGCATCCCTGGAATAAATCCCACTTGATCATGGTGTATGAACCTTTTAATGTGCTGTTGGATTCTGTTTGCTAGTATTTTGTTGAGGATTTTTGCATCTGTATTCATCAGTGATATTGGTCTGTAAGTGTCTTTTTTTGTAGCATCTCTGTCTGGTTTTGGTATCAGGGTGATGGTGGCCTCGTAGAATGAGTTCGGGAGTGTTCCTTCCTCTGCAATTTTTGGAAGAGTTTGAGAAGGATAGGTGTTAGCTCCTCTCTAAATGTTTGCTAGAATTTGCCTGTGAAGCCATGTGGTCCTGGACTTTTGTTTGTTGGAAGATTTTAAATCACAGTTTCAATTTCATTACTTGTGATTGGTCTGTTCATATTTTCTATTTCTTCCAGGTTCAGTCTTGGAAGGTTATACCTTTCTAAGAATCTGTCTGTTTCTTCCAGGTGTCCATTTTATTGGCATAGAGTTGCTTGTAGTAGTAGTAAGATGCTTGTAGTAGTAAGATGCTTTGTATTTCTGTAGTGCCCATTGTAACTTCTCCTTTTTCATTTCTAATTTTATTGATTTGAGTCCTTTCCCTCTTTTTCTTGATCAGTCTGGCTAAAGGTTTATCAATTTTGTTTATATTCTTAAAGAACCAGCTTTTAGTTTTATTGATCTTTGCTATTGTTTTCTTTGTTTCTCTTTGATTTATTTCTGCTCTGATCATTATGATTTCTTTCCTTCGACTAACTTTGGGTTTTGTTTGTTCTTTCTCTAGCTGCTTTAGGTGTAAGGTTAGATTATTTATTTGAGAGTTTTCTTGTTTCTGGAGGTAGGATTGTATTGCTATAAACTTCCGTCTTGGAACTGCTTTTGCTGCATCCCGTAGGTTTTGAATCGTCTTGTTTTCATTGTCATTTGTTTCTAGGTATTTTTTGATTTCCTCTTTGATTTCTTCAGTGATCTCTTGGTTATTTAGTAATGTATTGTTTAGCCTTCATGTGTTTGTGGTTTTTACGGTTCTTTCCTGGTAAATGATTTTTTTTTTTTTTTTTTTTTTGCGGTACGCGGGCCTCTCACTGTTGTGGCCTCTCCCGTTGCGGAGCACAGGCTCCAGAAGTGCAGGCTCAGCGGCCATGGCTTACGGGCCCAGCCGCTCCACAGCATGTGGGATCTTCCCGGACCCGGGCGGGAACCCGTGTCCCATGCATCGGCAGGCGGACTCTCAACAACTGCGCCACCAGGGAAGCCCCCTTTTTTTTTTTTTTTTGAGGTACGTGGGCCTCTCACTGCCGTGGCCTCTGCCGTCGCGGAGCACAGGCCCCGGTCGTGCAGGCTCAGCGGCCATGGCTCACGGGACCAGCCGCTCTGCAGCATGCGACCCTCCCGGACCGGGGCACGAACCCGTGTCCCCTGCATTGGCAGGCGGACTCCCAACCACTTCACCACCAGGGAAGCCCCCTGTAAATGATTTTTAATCTCATAGTGTGGTAGTCGGAAAAGATGCTTGATATTTGTTTTCTTAAATTTACCAAGGCTTGATTTGTGACCCAAGATGTGATCTATCCTCGAGAATGTTCTGTGTGCACTTCAGAAGAAAGTGTAGTCTGCTCTTTTCGGATGGAATGTCCTATAAATGTCAATTAAATCTATCTGGTCTATTGTGTCACTTAAAGCATGTGTTTCCTTATTAATTTTCTGTCGATGATCTGTCCATTGGTGTAAGTGAGGTGTTAAAGTCCCCCACTGTTACTGTGTTACTGTCAATTTCCTCTTTTATAGCTGTTAGCAGTTGCCTTATGTATTGAGGTCCTCCTATGCTGGGTGCATATGTATGTATAATTGTTATATCTTCTTGGATTGATCCCTTGATCATTATTTAGTGTCCTTCTTTGTCTCTTGTAATAGTCTTTATTTTAAAGTCTATATTGTCTGATATGAGAATTGCTACTCCAGCTTTCTTTTGATTTCCATTTGCATGGAATATCTTTTTCCATCCCCTCACTTTCAGTCTGTATGTGTCCCTAGGTCTGAAGTGGGTCTCTTGTAGACAGCATATATATGGGTCTTGTTTTTGTATCCATTCAGCGAGCCTGTGTCTTTTGGTTGGAGCATTTAATCTATTCACATTTAAGGTAATTATTGATATGTATGTTCCTATTACCATTTTCTTAATTGTTTTGGGTTTGTTATTGTAGGTCTTTTCCTTCTTGTGTTTCCTGCCTATAAAAATTCCTTTAACATTTGTTGTAGAGCTGGTTTTGTGGTCCTCAATTCTCATTTTTGCTTGTCTGTAAAGCTTTTGATTTTCTCCTTGAATCTGAATGAGATCCTTGCCCGGGAGAGTAGCCTTGATTGTACGTTCTTCCCTTTCATCACTTTAAATATATCATGCCACTCCCTTCTGCTGTAGAGTTTCTTCTGAGAAATCAGCTGTTAACCTTATGGGAGTCCCCTTTTATGTTATTTGTCATTTTTCCCTTGTTGCTTTTAATAATTTTTCTTTGTCAATAATTTTTGTCAGTTTGATTACTGTGTGTCCTGGCGTGTTTCTCCTTGTGTTTATGCTGCCTGGGACTCTGCGCTTCCTGGACTTTGGTGGCTATTTCCTTTCACATGTTAGGGAAGTTTTCCACTATAATCTCTTCAACTATTTTCTCGGGTCCTTTCTCTCTCTCTTCTCCTTCTGGGACCCCTATAATGCAAATGTTGTTGCGTTTAATTTTGTCCCAGAGGTCTCTTATGCTGTCTTCATTTCATTCTTTTTTTCTTTATTCTGTTCCACGGCAGTGATTTCCACTGTTCTGTCTTCCAAGTCTCTTATCCGTTGTTCTGTCTCGGTTATTCTGCTATTGATTCCTTCTAGTGTATTTTTCATTTCAGTTATTGTATTGTTCATCTCTGTTTGTTTGTTCTTTAATTCTTCTAGGTCTTTGTTAATCATTTCTTGCATCTTCTTGATCTTTGCCTCCATTCTTTTTCCGAGGTCCTGGATCATCTTCACTATCATTATTCTGAAGTCTTTTTCTGGAAGGTTGCCTATCTCCATTTCCTTTAGTTGTTTTTCTGGGGTTTTATCTTGTTCCTTCATTTGGTACATAGCCCTCTGCCTTTTCATCTTGTCTATCTTTCTGTGATTGTGATTTCGTTCCACAGCCTGCAGGATTGTAGTTCTTTTTGCTTCTGCTGTCTGCCCTGTGGTTGAGACTTAATTTTAATCAGAAATGAAATCTGAATGCTTTCCTGCGCCGAGTATTTCTGTGTGTTTGTGAGGGGCAGGGGGGAATGGGTGGGTCACAATCCAATTCAACAGATACTTACAGAAAATCTATCTGTATGCTCACATTCTTAACTCCCCCGTTTGGTTTTACATTATAATTTACACTTTCCCTGGTCCTGATTAAGTTATATGTTAAATTTCTCGTACAAAATCTCAATCCCTGTGGAAGAAGTTTGGGGGGTAAATATATAATCCGTACAAGTGGGTGAGACATTGTAATAGGTGCTTCAGGAGGTATGAGGAAGATGCCATTCCAGTACTATTGACACACTTCAATCTGGAGGAGGGAGACTGACACTTATTCTCGAGTAAAATGAAACAAATAAATAAGTAAATAAATAAGGCAGAGCAGGGTACTGATTTGAGCAGATGTGTTATGTGATGTAAAACCATATGTTTTTCTCATTATTCTCTTGGGGACCCACTGGCTTCTGCAGATCATTTCCCCCCTTCACCTTGTGTACCAACCCTTCAGCCCACTGTTTATGCCAAACTTCTGGTTGCTTCCTCACACTGACCATGAAATGCCCTGCCTCATACTCACCCCCCCCACCCCCATCATAGCATTATCTTGGTATTTTAGGATTTTTGTCCTACGGTTTGCTTTTCAAACATCTCTACACCACAGTTCCTTGATCCCTCAAACACAGTGATTTTCTGTGCATTTCACTTAGGCAGTCAGTCCTCTCCTTACACTTAGTTCTTCCTTTGAAATCTTAAACTCTATTGTCACTATTTCCCAGCTTTGTCAAATTATCCTCACACCTTGCTGTCATTGAGATCTCCAGGCCCTTACCCACTTCCACCCTGCTTCTAGTCTTCCAGTTACTTTAAAACCAGAATTTCTTCACTAATCCTGCATCCCATAGTCAGATTTCAGCTCGCATTCCTGGTGTGGATCAATGCTACAGGCCAGTTTCTTTGCTTCTGCTCATGGACTGGGGTGCACATCTGGAGAAAAAGTGCACATGCATAGCTGCATACATTAGGGAGACTGTTGGCTAGACTTTTTGGCTAGCCATTTGGCTAGACTTTTTTTTTCAATTACATTTATAAAACATCAGAACGTTATATATATATTATACACACACACACACACACACACACATATATATTTATTTATTTACTTTATGGCTGCACAGCGCAGCTTCCAGGGTCTTAGTTCCCTGACCAGGGATTGAACCCAGATCCCGGAGTGGGAGTGCCGAGTCCTAACCACTAGACCACCAGGGAATTCCCAGAACATCATATTTTTAACAAAAAAAATAACTTTTCTGCCTTTAACTCCTTCAGTTCTTTTTAAATTCATTTTAAAATAGATCTTCTGGGCTTCCCTGGTGGCGCAGTGGTTGAGAGTCCACCTGCCGATGCAGGGGACGCGGGTTCGTGCCCTGGTCCGGGAGGATCCCTCGTGCCGCGGAGCAGCTGGGCCCGTGAGCCTTGGCCGCTGAGCCTGCGCGTCCGGAGCCTGTGCTCCGCAGCGAGAGAGGCCACAACAGTGAGAGGCCCGCGTACTGCCAAAAGAAAAAAATAATAAAATAAAATAGACCTTCTATTTGAAGTATGACATTCATACATAGAATAGCATTCAGTTTAAAACATTATTTACCAGTTCACAGGTTAGAACATTATTACAAAGCAGACCCATCTATACAGTTATCACTCAGATCAAGGTATATTACATAACCTGCAACTCAGAAGTCCCCTCATGCCCCCTGCAGTCACTTCCTTCACTGTCTTCTGATTTCTCACAGCGTGGATTATTGTTGGCACTTTATATAAATGTTATACAGTATAAGTTTTTCTCCCTAAGCTTCCTATCATGCTTGTACAATTATTCCCATTGTGTAGCTCTAGTTTATTCATTTGCTTTGCTATATGTTATTGCATTGTGTGACTGTACCACAGTTGATTTACCCATTCTACTGTTGAATGACATTTTTCCCCTCCAGTTTTCTGCTGTTGTGAAAAATGCGGCTGTGACATCCTCAGACATTTGTTTTAGTGCACACGTACATACAGTTCTCTAACTATGACTGGCTTTCTGGGGTCTTATAGATTATACATCTGTGTAGTTTTAGTTGATGCTGCCAAACATCTTCAAAAGTTAATTGTAGGACTTCCCTGGTGGCGCAGTGGTTAAGAATATGCTTGCCAGTGCAGGGGACACGGGTTCGAGCCCTGGTCTGGGAAGATCCCACATGCCACGGAGCAACTAAGCCTGTGCGCCGCGACTACTGCGCCCACGCGCCTAGAATGCGTCCTCTGCAATAAGAGAAGCCGCCGCAACGAGAAGCCCGCACGCCGCAACGAAGAGTAGCCCCCACTTGCCACAACTAGAGGAAGCCTGGACGCAGCAATGACGACCCAACGCAGCCAAAAAAATAAAGAAAATAAACAAACAAAAAAAACAAAACAAAAAATACCAAAACAAACAAAAAGGAAATAAACACACACACAGAGAGAGAGAGAGAGAGAGCGTTAATTGTACCAGTTGACACTCCCATCAATAGAGATGAGAGTTGCTGCACATGCTCAACATAGCCTTTTCTCATTTTGTCTGCTCTGGTGGGTGTGTAGTGCCACATCATTGTAGTTTTCTTTTTCAAACATTTTTATTATGGAAAATTTCGAATAAATATAAAACTAGAAAAAAAAGGGATGATAAACCATATATCTTTGCTCAGCTTCATCAGCTATCAGCTCATCTCTGTTGGACTCGTCGTGCCACTCGTGGTCCTTCGATTCTTCTCCCCTTCCTCTTCACATCGTTCAGACTTGAACCAGTCTCCAAAAACCCCCTACCCACATTTTTTTCTGCCTCTTTTATTCTTAGTAAATACTCTGTGCCTCCTTTGTTACAGAGGAAATGTCCTTCCCTCGAATCTTATTTAAAGTTGTCTTATCCCCTGTTTTCTAGGTCTTGTTGTCTCCTGGGATCTTGACCTTTCACTCTCTGAGTGTTCTGTTCTATGTATTTTAACCTCCCATTCTATTTGCTCTTTCCTCTTGAGTTATAAACATGCTCTACATTTCTCATTTCGAAACAGCCTTTCCTTGATCACACGGCACACTTCTATCTCCTACTCTTGGGAGCCGTGTTCCTCAAAAGAGCAGTCATTTAGTGTCTCTGCTCACATATTTCCACCTCTGTAGTTAGAAATATCCCATTGCACCCTCCCCTGACCCCGAGCCTTCAATAAATCAGATTTGGCCTAGGTCACCAATGAGGTTCTGATTGCCAAACCTAGTAGATATATGTCAGTGTCCTTTATTTATATAACAGATTTTGAGTTCTTCCTATATGAAAGGCTCTGCTTAGTGTGAGGGATAAAAGATTAAACGACACCTTCCCAACGCTACACGAATTTATTTCCTAGTAGGAATGACAGGCTTGGAAGATGACAGTCAGTTTTCATACTGGATACTGTCTATTTTATTTATTTATTTTGGGGTGAAGTAGAAAAGAATAGCTTTATTGCTTTGCCAGGCAAAGGGGACCACAGCGGACTAATGCCCTCAAAACTATGTATCCCCACCTGGAGGAGGTAATGAGGAGCTTTATAGTAACGGTTCAAAGAGGAGGGCATGGTCAGCTCATGGACATTCTTCTGATTGGTTGGTAGTGAGGTAATTGGGAGTCAGCATCATCGACCGGGTTCCAACTGGTCTGCTTGTATGCAGCACACAGTTAACAACTTCTACCTGGTAGGGGTTTCAGTATCTGGTCTCAGGACTTAATGAACCTCAGGTTCTTGATGTCTCATCGCAGAAAGAATTCAGTGAGAGACAAAGTGACAGGTAAGAAGTGGATTTATTTAGAGAGAAGCACACTCTACAGACAGAGTGTGGGCCATCTCAGAAGGCCAGAGGGTCCTGGATACTGCTTATTGAAAGGATGATACCAAGTTGTGCTGGAACTGTTCTAAGAGCTTTACATGCATTGTTTTATTTAATCCCTATAAAGAAGTAAGCATTGTTACTACTAATTCCCATTTTACAGAAAAAAAGTTAAGACTTTATTTATTTTTAAAATTAATTATTTATTTTTGGCGGCATTGGCTCTTCGTTGCTTCATGTGGGCTTTCTCTAGTTGTGGTGAGCAGTGGCTACTCTTCTTTGCAGTGCGCGGGCTTCTCATTGCCGTGGCTTCTCATTGTGGAGCATGGGGGTCGCAGGCTCTAAGAGCGCAGGCTCAGTAGTTGTGGCACACGGGCTTAGTTGCTCCGTGGCATGTGGGATCTTCCCAGACCAGGGCTCAAACCCGTGTCTCCCGCATTGGCAGGCGGATTCTCAGCCACTGAGTCACCAGGGAAGCCCCAACGTTAATACTTTAAAAGGCTAGAAACTTGCCCTGGCTAAGCATTTGGTAAGCTCAGTTTGAATTTGAATGCAGATCCGACTTCAGAGCCGATGCTATTTGTGGGCAGAACTGCTTGCATAAGTCAGTCTGCTCATATGTCAGAAATGTCTGCACTTGCTGTGAGGTGAACTCAGAGAACTGTCGCTACTGCCTTTGAGTTGTGCAAGGAGGGGAGGGGATGGATGTTGAGGGAAGGCTTCTTGTTGGTTGCTTGATTGATGGTCATATGTAGGACATATTTAGATCTGAAACAGATAATTTACTAACACCGTTTATTTATGTTTGAGCCCTAGAGAAACAACATGTCCAAAGTGATAGAGCTTTTTTGTGACAAACTTGACAACAGATCCTGGTCTGGTATTTATTTCTCTGTTTAAAAAAAGGGTCCACCCAAACTCCTGAACCCTGTGCTATCTAAAATGCTGTCTTCTTGGAAATCTAGTATAGGAGAGGAATAGTGTAAATCCTGAACCCTCCTTCCACCAAGGTGATTGCAATGGGGTCTAATAACTTACTCACTGTATTACTTTGTAGTGACTTTTAAAAGGAAATGTCTTATGTCTGGGGTTGTTGACTGGTGGACTTCTTGCAGGACGAGTGTGGCTTGGGAGCCAATCTGCCTAGATTTGTATCTTGCTCCCATAGTAGCTTAGATACCTCTCACTGTCTCTGTTTCTTCATTGTAAAATCGGGATGATATTAGTACCTCTCTCAGTCGTTATGAGGCTTGAAAGAGTTAATATGTGTAAAATATTTTGAAACGTGCCTGGCACATAATAGGTACTCAGTCACTGTTAGTTACTATTTATGGTTAAGATGATGGTTTCCTCATTTCCATCTCAGTTTATTTCCTGGGCACTTGCTTTTTGATTTCTCATTGCGGGTGGGAACCTGAGAATTTTAAAAAACAGCATAGAAAAAAACAGCATTAAGTAAGTATACTTAATGTCATACTCATTGTCATTTCTCATTAATGTCATTTCTCATTGTTATTATCTGACTGTAAGTATTATTTTCTTAGCTCTAAGTACATATTAACATCCTGTATTGAGTAACACATGGGAATTAAACAAAAACTCCTAGACAGCAAAGAGTGTAATTTCTATCTACCTTGTGGTGTTTTCTTCTCTTCCCCAGCAATATTTAAAGGCCAGTTGGGGTAGTTAACTAGTGTTAACATACTTAAAGTTTTTCTTTTTCTTTTCTAGAAAGAAACACTATTTAGGTGAATTTTTTTTTTTTTTTTTTTTGCGGTACGAAGGCCTCTCACTGTTGTGGCCTCTCCCGCTGCGGAGCACAGGCTCCGGACGCGCAGGCTCAGCGGCCATGGCTCACGGGCCCAGCCGCTCCGCGGCATGTGGGATCTTCCCGGACCGGGGCACGAACCCGTGTCCCCTGCATCGGCAGGCGGACTCTCAACCACCGCGCCACCAGGGAAGCCCTATTTAGGTGAATTTTAAACATTGCTAATCCCAAAACAACTCCCTGGTGAGAAGGAAATTGGCACATTGGCCTTAGGGTCAAGGAAATGGCCTAAATAGCTTGGCAGTTGCATTTTTGCAACATTTAAAACAGGGTTTAAAGTATCCCAGTGACTTACTTGCTAACCCAGACATCTGATGTGTAGTATTTGTTATCAAACACACAACAAAATTATACTTGTCATGATCAATCCCTTAAACATACCACTTCCTGATTTTCCCAGTTTATTTTTTAACATTGTTCTCATGAATTATTATTGAATGTTACTGTATTTTTTTTTTTTTTTTTTTTTGCGGTACGCGGGCCTCTCACTGTTGCGGCCTCTCCCACTGCGGAGCACAGGCTCCGGACACGCAGGCTCAGCGGCCGTGGCTCACGGGCACAGCCGCTCCGCGGCATGCGGGATCCCCCCAGACCGGGGCACGAACCCGTGTCCCCAGCATTGGCAGGCGGACCCTCAACCACTGCGCCACCAGGGAAGCCCTGAATGTTACTGTATTTTTATGTAAGTTTCCTGAATTCTGTATTCTGAATTAAGCAGCACAATTGAACATCTTCTCTATTTAAAATAGTAACCTCTATGACATACTTTGACATTTCTCACAAAAGGCAATATCAAATACGTTCTTTGTAACAATTGACATGAAGGTCATCATAACATACCCCTTTTCAAGAAACCAAAGAAATATGCAAGACTTCTGGAATGTGAAGTTAAATTATTCTTATTCCTAGTTTTTCTTTTTTGTTAGTATCTTTGGAATGACTCCAGATTTTCTTTCTTTCTTTTTTTTTTTTTTAATGTTTGGCTGTGTTGGGGTTACTCTTCATTGCAGTTCATGAGCTTCTCAATGCGGTGGCTTCTTTGTTGCGGAGCACGGGCTCTAGACACGCGGGCTTCAGTAGCTGCGGTGTGTGGGCTCAGTAGATGTGGTGCACAGGCTTAGCTGCTCTGCGGCGTGTGGAATCTTCCCGGATCAGGGATCGAACCCATGTCCCCTGAATTGGCAGGCAGATTCTTAACCACTGCGCCACCAGGGAAGTCCAACTCCACATATTCTGAGAAACCACACATTGTTGTGTAACATTTTTCTCATTTTGCTTCATGCTGTTCTAGAGATAGATAGACAAGCAACTTTTCTTCATTCCTAGTTGTGATTTTAGAATATTCATGAATAAAAGTTTTTCTTAATGTCATATTTCTTTCATGTTAATATAACTATACTTAGGGACTTCCCTGGTGGTCCAGTGGCTAAGACTCCACGCTCGCAATGCGTGGGACCTGGGTTCGGATCCATGGTCAGGGAACTAGATCCCATGTGCTGCAACTAAGAGTTTGCATGCTGCAACTAAGACCTGGTGCAGCCAAATAAATAAATAAATAGATAAATAAATAGGTAAATATTTTAAAAAATGAGTGACTGATCAGGTAGGCTGCTTTAAAATATATATATATAACTAAACATAAAGTTGCATACACATTAATTTCTTACCACATTTGCTAACATTTCTTGTAATGTGAATATTAAAGTAATAAGCAACTGTCTTTGCTCCTGTTAGCATACGACCAGGCTTGTTCAGCTCCCTCTGAGCTCCGTGTATCTCCAGTGACTTCACTGTTCCTTTCCTTTACTCCCCTGGATGCGCAGTCTTCCCGTGGCTCTCCTTCCCATACTTTTCCCCGAAAGGTTTCATGGTCCTCTCTCCCATCACCACTCCTCTTTCAAATAGCTCCTTCACCTTCCCTCTGCTCTGAGCTCCCGCCCTCCACTGGAACTGAGCAATTTCGTCCAAGGCAGGTCTGGGGTCTTGTTGAATTAAGGCTTGGAACATGCCCTCCAGAGATGAAACCCTGGCCCCCTGTTAAGCAAGTGAAAGTATGTGCTTAAGGGTAGGGACATGTAAACAACTACCTTCAGTAGAGGTGCCGGTTGTGTAATTGAGATTAGGAAGCAATTAACACTGCCTGTGTGGATCTGGGAAAACTTCGGAGGAGGTCACAGGTGAGAGGTACTTTGAATGGCTACCGGTGCTTTCAGTGGGAGAAACTGGGCCTTTCAGACGAGGGAAACGTGCACAAACACAGGTGCTCCGCAAGTGTGCGCTTAACTCATCTTTCCCCCCTTGGTGCTTCCTCTGATTTCTTTGCTTTCCTTCTGTGATTGGCTCCAGACCAGGATACTTTCATTGTTGTGGTTCCATCTTTAATCGAGAAAAGTCTTAACATATTTTCACCTACTTTTAGCCACATTACATTTTGTTAATTTTTCCCCACTATTTTGAAATGAAACATCTTTCATTTCTGGTAGACCCTCAGTTTCCCTTCTCTTACACAAAGGTACTACTTGTGCCTGTGAGTTTTCCTTTTCCTTTTTTTTTTTTTATTTTTAAGCTGAGCACCAGAAATTTTGCTAGGCAATCAATGATAATCAAGAAGATTTGGCTTCTAAATCAAATGCGAAATATTCACTGAGGGTATAGGGTAGGAAGGACACACAGTGAAGAAGCAACCTCAGTAAAACAGGGTAAGTACTTGTGATGGAGGCCTCATCAGCTGGCTGAGGAGTCCATTGGATTCAGTCCGTATTTGGGCACAAAGAAAGAATGCTTTCTGGGGAAGTGCCTGAGCCGAGACCAAAGTAATAGAAGTGAGTCCAAAAGGTGGGCTGGAGCAAGGAAGGCAGTGTTATAAAGTGTGTGGGTGCTCAGTGCTGCGGCCCGCCTGTGGGAGAGATGGTAGTGGCCTGGACATAGAGAAAAATGGTTGCATTTGGGATATTTTAATTTGACACCAATTCTGCTGTCTGTGGGGGGGGGGTCCTCCCACATCCACCAAGGAATACTTTGACACCAGCTGGGTGTTCTGACATCATCCACGCGGAGGTAGCGTCAGACCCACAGGTTCATAAGGGCTCGATCCTGCGAGCTTGCCACCCCCCGTCATGCGCACACACACTTCAGACGCCAGTTGCGCGTTCAGGTTGTCAGCTATGCTTCTGACCAGCCCGCTATAGATCTGGGGTTCCCACCACCCTCTCCTTAGCTCAGTTTACTAGAGCGGCTCACAGAACTCAGAGAAATTTTTACTTACTAGATCATCAGTTTATTATAAAAAGGATATACAGCCAAATGGAAGATGCCTAGGGCAGGGTATGGGGAGAGGCTTGGCGCTTCCCTGCTCTCTGAGCACCTCCATGTGTTTAACAACCCAGTTTATCCTAATACTGTCCTCTTGGGTTTTTATAGTCTTCATTACAGAGGCATGATGGATCAAATCATTGGCTCTGGTGAATGAACTTAATCTCCAGCCCCTCCCCCTCCCAGGGTTGGGGGTGGGACTGGTAGTTCTAATCCTCTCATCACATGCTCACCTCCCCTGGCAACCAGCCCGTCCTTACGTTCCTTAGGCATTCTCTAAAAGTCCCGTTATCATAACAAAAGACACCTTGATCGCTCCTAGGAGCTCTGTGCCAGGCACTGGGACACAGACCAAATATATATGTATTATAAATCAGAACATCAAAGTTACGTTAAGGAGGTACCAGTTCTTATCGAATTAGGGCTCTGCCCTTCGACCGAATGTAACATAATCACCTCCGTAAAGGCCCTGTCTCCAACACAGTCACATGGGGGATTCGTTAAGGCTTCCCTAAGAACTATGACGGGACACAATTCAGTCGCTAGCACACTCCCCCCAGAGTATTATTATACTTGTATGTTTATTATTAAACGTGTATGTTAAAGGTTATATTCTTTTTGAAAGATCTCATTTGATTAGATAACTACCTTTGCTGTCAGGTAAATGGAATTAAACCTGGTGGTGGCAGTGTTTAGTCGAACTTCCATTAATATAAGTGGGACTCGATTTTACTACCTGAAAGCCATATTTTAGTCAGGTCCTTTGGCTGGAGCGGGCTCGTTCTGGCCTAGTGTGTTTGCTCTAGTTCTTTGTCTCAGGTAGGAGAGCTTGGATTTCTTACCCTAATTCTGCAGCCTGTTATTAGGCGTCTAGGTTGTTTTCGGATGCTGCCTTTCGTTGGACATTGGGGTTGTTTTCAGATACATGCTTGCACGTATTAGGTCTTGTGAGTTCAGCCTCAATTCCTCAAAGTGGGTTTGCGCGTTTGTATTTCACAGGCCTCCTGTAGTGTTGGTCCAGTAAGTTGGACTCGCCCTCCATGGGTGCTGCAATATTTCCAACACTTTTGCCTAGCTTGGCTCTTTCTGTTTCCATTGTCTTATACAAAGGTACTTGGGCCTGTGAGTTTGCTTTCCTGTGCTGTCCCCAGTGTATTGTGACCTGCTTACCTTGGGCATCCAGAATTTCTTGAATGCCATTTGATTCTGTTGTAATGAAGCATTTCATTGATTGCTTAGATCTCTAGACAGCTTATGTAGGAGCCCCTGTCTCCACCCAGGTGAAAACACCTCACCCGTCACTGCTTGAAAGATTCCTGTGCATATGCCATCTTTGGTCAGACTCCACATTTAGTGTCTTGCTTGTATAGATAAATATGTGGAAAACATGTTTCAGATCCTTCCTTTTGTCTCATTTCCTCAGTGATAGAATAGCAGAAAACCTTCCTTCGTTCAGCAAGTTTTGTTGAAAGCTAAATGGTGATTTTTTTTAACCTAAGATTTTTAATATAGTTAAATTTATGTGTTTTTCTTCATAGCTTTTGTGTTCTCTGTTTTGTGTTCTCTAGTTTTCTTTAAGACTTTCCTCAGTCAAAACATTATCGAAAATTCTCACACATTTACTTCATTTTTTTTTTAATCAACTGTAAAGTTTCATGAGCACGTTCCAACTTCCTATGATTTTAAGATTGACAGAAGGAAAAGATAGCTGAAGACTATCCAGGTTAACATGTACCTTAAACTTGAAAAGAAATGAAAGAAATAAGGCAGGTTTTCAGTTGCAAACGTTGCCTGCCTTCTAGAGGAGTACTGCCTGCCATGCTCTCCAGTTCTGCTCCTTTCTGATGGTGGAAACAAGATCGAAGGCCTTGGCAGAAGATGACAACATCAAAGATGAAAAATACTCTGATGAATTCATGTCATTTTGATGCTCAGATAGAAGTCAGACTGGGCAGAAGAGAGGTTCCACAGACTCAAGTGATTTGGAATTTGGAGATTAGAAAAAGCAAGCAGAAAACTGGGAGATGTTATTTCAGTCACTGCCAAAAAGGGACATGATTCAGTCTGTTTATTTACATAATCCAGTGCTGAGCACTTATTAACAGGACCCTCCAAGTACTTTTAGTTGATCATGTGCTGCGTATTTCATCACATTCTGAATATGTTTGAATAAAATTATAAGAAGATTTGTTATTTGACTTAGTTTTGAGACCATGTTTGAACTTACAAGTAGTTTGCAAGTTAAATTATCACTCAATTTGCTGCATAAATAGAATTGGGCGGTGTTAAGAATATCCAGAGACACTGCCTGAGACCAAGTGTCTGCCTTTTGTCTTCTACAATTTGTGACTGATGCATACGTCAGTGCTTGAAAAACTATGCCCTCGTGCAGAGAGGCCCCTTCAGTGTTGCTAGGAAACCCAATAACTGTTTTCTACCATCTTGAGATTTTAATTCATTTCTAGTGCAACACAATGAAGAGCAGTTGAATGTTTTAAACATTTTTTTGGAAAAAGAAATGCTGAAAGCCACTTAAGAGTCTGTTTAAAATTTCTTTTAGCAGTATACATATTAAGGAAATCTCATTATAAAGCTCACCTTTCTTAAAATCTCAGTTGTGAAAAATAACTAACAGTTTGATATCTATCCAGATCATTTTTATACACATGTAACTGTTTTCTAAGATACTCTTTAAAAGAAAAGTAATTTTTATGTATCAAAGAAGAAAGAATGGATGATACTATCATGAAAACGAAGTTACATTTCATTCTAATGACTGTAGTATAAGTACTGAGAGCATGAATTAGGAGAATTTAAACTTTTACTCATTTAGATATCTAATTGATGCCTCTAAACTTTTCATTTGATGTTTTATAAAATAAAAGCTCTAGAAGCACAGAGTAACCAGGAAGTTTTAATTGTTTTTTTATAGCAAATTTTCATTCTTACTTATATATTTTTGCCTCCGTATGTTTGGGCTGTGTCTTGATTTGTTTGAAATGGAATTCTCATCCTGGACTGTACTTAGATCGTTCCTATCTTACATCATACATATGGTATTCATACCCAGACAAATGCAGACAATTGTAGGAGCTATAGACAGGAGATCTTCAAGTAGCAGGACCTTCTGGCAGATTAATGCTATTTTTCAACATTTCTAAAATTCATCAAACTTATAATCCAGTCACCAGTTATTTTCTACTAATGTGCAAGGAACGCAACAGAGGATAAAGGTATCCACAATTTCTGCTGACCCTGATGGAGCTAATGGTGAATCAGGGCATGCATTAAAAAAATTCACTTAAAATTACAAGGTAGTACGGGAAGATAAGCTCATTGATATCTAGAAGAAGGGAAAAAAACCATGGAGCCTGAGTTTATAAAAGGAAAGAAAAAAGAAAGAAGATAGTATTCGCTGAGTGCCAAATGGGTGATAATGGATAGCAGAAAGTAAAGTACTGTGAGCATTACTAGGAAGACAGGAAAGATCATTGTAGGCTGGAGAGGTAGCGGAGTGCCTGAGTGAATGAGGTGGGAATGGAATTGAGTTTATTAGAAATGATAGAAAGTATTTATTCAGAGGATTGAATATTAATCAGGAGAAATAGTTGCGATTATACAGATACGTAGCAAATCATACCATCTAAAATAGAAATGTGCACATGAAATGGAGAATGGAGTAGTATGGACTTCTGGGGGGATGGTAAGTGGTCCATTTGGGCTGAATCAGTGGTTTTGGATGGCATATCAATCTTTGCTGTTTAACAAACCAACCCAAACTTTAGAGGCTTTAAAAGAACAATCGTGTATTAGTTCATGATCCTGTCTAGGGTCACTCCTGGAGCTGCAGGCAGCTGGTGTGGACTGGGCTGGTGTTTTAGGGTGGCTGCAGGTTGGGTACTTACAGCTGTTGGTCTGACACCTCAGTTCTCTCTATGTGGAGCAGCAACGCCTCTTGAAGCCTAGCCTTGGGACTGGCTCAGCAGTACTCAGGCTACTTTCTATTGGCCAAAACAAGGCCACCTCTGATTTAGGGGAGGGCCTGCAGAGAGTCTGTGTCCAAATTTAATTTGCTGTTTGATGAGTGCACTTAAATGTGATAAAAGCCTAGGATGGTGCCTGAATATAAATGGTCTTGAATGTAACCTGACTTTTCTTTCCTTCTCAATCTATTGGCTACAACCTTACTAACATTTCATTACAACTGATAGTCCGTGTGTATTAAGCCTCTTCTACGAGCTAATGGAAAGCTTCATGTGATGGATAATAATATAATTCTTCATTTTGGTTTGTTCTGTTAGAATGCGTCATTTGAAAACCAGCAACAAAAGCATCATTATGGAGAATTAGGACTTGGATTTACTTTTAATTTTGCTCCGTGTTTATTTTTATGGTGTGAGCAGGGGTATGGGAAGTGGGGGAGAGAGGAAAGCCCCATGTATCATAATCTTTGTGCTTGGGGCCTCTTCCAGGTCGTCATCCAGCCCGGAAAGTCAGGCCCACGTTGTAGAGCTGCTGAACAGAAACCAGTGTATTCATTTGAAGCTTCAGACCTGCATACGTTACACATTTGACTTTACCTATAAGAAAATGTTAGGTTATCACAAGAAAAACATACAGTGACAGACTAGTGTGGTTCAAACTTTTATAGTGTAAATAGTTAAAAAAAAAAAAAGTTTTGTGTGATAGTTCATTTACAGACTAAATTTGCATTTTATATTAAGTTGTTGGTTGCTCAAACTGTAATCTTTATTGCAAGACATAAGTAGTGAACAGATCTATGTGTGAATTAAACTTGGTATTTTTTCCCTTACTGGTAAGAAATAGCATCGTTTTGCTCGTAGTTAATTTCCATCTATTTTGCATGTAAAAGATACTGATTTTGTTACAGTAAGTCATTAGCCACAAGGAGGAGACTTTTTTTTCAATTCTTATGGGGTTACAGTGGGTTTTAGCCATCTCTCACAAACTCAGTTGGAAGAAACTATGTTGGAATTTTTGTTTGGGGCTCAGGACATCTATTTTTGCTTTTATAGAGTTTTCAAATATTGCCATCCAGCATTAGTGTGATCTAAGTGGAAGTTTCATAGAATACAAATTTGAGAATAGGTTATGGAATTTTATGATGTCTTTTAAAAAATGATATAATAAATATGTCTGACTTTTTCAGAAGGGAAATAAGAAGGGACAAACAGTAAGAAATGTCTTAAAGATAATATTGAGGTCAATTATTTGGTGCATTTAAAAATATATAAATTGACAGTTTCTTCTCTTTTTGAATTGTCATCAAAATTTATTACTTAGAAATATTTTTAAGCATTCGATAAAAGTTACAGAATCAAATTTAATAAAAATTTGGAATTACAGAAGCCTTGGCAGGAAACGTGTCAAAATTTATCAGCATGTGCCCCAGTGATGGGAGTTCCAAGTGTGTCCCTGGCACCATGGAAGCGTGAATTAATATGGCCTTGAATTAGTGTGACGTAATTGCCCTTTCAGAGACTCTAGCCAGGTTCAGTTTTAAACATCTGCTTGGATAATAGAAATCCTTTACTAGGTTCTTATGATTCATATGAGAATGCTGGTATTCCATATAACGTTGGGAACTTCCCAGTGTTCTGAAAGGAAATTGCATTGAATAAGATGGATATTAATATTTGTCATTCTATTTCTACAGAAGCACAGACTTAAAAACTGGGGACCGCTGAATTGGAATTTCATTACTGTGGTCCCAAATAAAATCCTGTTTCTCCCACATCCTGTGCTCCCTCTGAAGAGCTGAGGTGTGCTGAGTGTGCTGCCAGCCTGAGAGCAGATGCTCAGTCGATATACATGTTTCATATTCTAGATTTCGCCAGAAGTTTGAGTATCACTACTCCTGAACAGATGATTGAAAAGGCCAAAGGGGAAACTGCCTATTTGCCATGCAAATTTACCCTCAGTCCAGAAGACCAGGGACCTCTGGACATCGAGTGGCTGCTATCACCAGCTGATAATCAGAAGGTGGATCAAGTGGTATGTGCTGCTTACTCGGCAGATGCCGGGGAACTGGTCTTCGGTGTCTGTCACTGTGCTGATAACGTGTGGGGGGACCTGGGGAGCTATGAAGAAAGTCATAGCTTATGGTGTAGGTGAGGAAGGCACATGCTGTGGAAATTGAGGACACTTATGTAATGGAGTGAAGTGGATAATAAGTGACCTCCGATTTCAAGAGGAAGAAAAGGTCACCAGACTTCTTAGAGAAGGCTGCAAGGAAGGAGAGGAACTTGGGAACGTCCTGAAAATCTGGACTTGGAAGTATATGTGAGCCAGGGAGCAGGGGAGGCGTATATGGAGCGGGTATGACAGTGCAGCAGGAATGTGCATAACGTGTTAGGGGATGCCTGGTAAACTAGGCTTTGTGAAAGGTTAGGTAGAATTGAATTTTTACATTTCACACAAGGATTCCATTACCAGTGTAAGGGTCAAGTCTAACAGTGTAATGAACGTACGTATTATTACAGTCTGCTTTCCATATTTTTGCATGTTAAATATCCTATACATTGAATTCCTTAAAAATCAAAACAGCAGTTGGCCCTTCATATCTGTGGGTTCCCCATCTGTGGATTCAACCATTCATGGATTGAAAATATTCGGGAAAAAAAAATCCAGAAACTTCCAGAAAGCAAAACTTGAATTTCCCACATGCCAGCAACAATTTACATAGCATTTACATTGTATTAGGTATTGTAGGTAATCTAGAGATGAGTTAAAGTATATGGGAGGGTGCATATACTTTAAATCATCTCGTAAGTACGCGATCTTGTATGAGGGGCCTGAGCATCTGCGGATTTTGGCATCTGAGGAGGGGAGGGGGAAGGAGGTCCTGGACCACCCCCATCCCCACCCCCACCGGGGGTACGGAGGAATGTCTGTATTATTATTTTTTATTTTAAATTTTTTTATAATTAAGATCTAGTTTCTTTTTTTAATTTATTCATTTTAATTTATTTTTGGCTGCATTGGGTCTTTGTTGCTGCATGCGGGCTTTCTCTAGTTGCAGCGAGCGGGGGCTACTCTTCGTTGTGGCGTGCGGGCTTCTCATTGCGGTGGCTTCTCTTGTTGTGGAGCACGGGCTCCAGGCACGCGGGCTTCAGTAGTGGTGGTTCGCGGGCTCTAGAGCTCAGGCTTAGCAGTTGTGGTGCGCGGGCTTAGTTGCTCCGTGGCATGTGGCATCTTCCCGGACCAGGGCTCGAACCCGTGTCCCCTGCATTGGCAGGTGGATTCTTAACCACTGTGCCACCAGGGAAGCCCCGGGATGACTGTATTATTATAGAATTTTTTCTAATTACAAATTAATAAGAGCCTAATGTAGAAAACTTGAAAAGCCAAAAGTAGCACAAAGGAGAAAAATTGCCCAATAACCTTCTTATTAAACCAGGTTCCTTTGCCTGACTTGCAGCAAGACAAATGCTGAAAGACAAGAGCTGAGATGCCAAAGTTTGCAGCTGAGAAAGAGTTACTCACAAGGCAGCCAAGTGAGGAGACAGAACAAATCTCAGATCTGCCTCCCTGAAGGCAAGGGGCTTGACATATTTATGAGATAAAGAAGCAGGGTGGTCTTAGGCATGGGGAAAGGTGTTTGGAGTTAGGAAAAGGTGAGGTCATCAGTGTTCTGTGCAGATATAGCTTAGTTACATGCTTTTTCTTGAGATTCATGTTCAGAAATGGAGACACTTAGCATGATTGAAGGTGGAGTTTTCAGCCCTCTGACGTCAAAAGGCCATTCAATGGACACCTGCCCAGACTCAGTTTTAGGGTCGGTGGTCCCAACCAACCTTAGCCGGCTTGAACTGGACAGAAGCCAACTCCCAGTTCCTGGAAAACAACTTAAGCCCCCCCCATCACTGTGTGACCCATACATCAGCATTGTCTATAAAGGTGGTTAAGGAGTTAAAAAATAATTAAGGCGAGCTGAGTCAGAGACGGTAGGGTACAAGTGGAGGGGTTTTGAACAAGCCGTGCTTTTATGTTCTGTTCTCTAAGACAAGCTTAAGAATTCCTGTTAGTCACCAGTTTCTGTTAACCCTTTGGGGCACGATTTCAACCTCATCTCCAAATACACATATCACGCTTTGCCTTTTAATTGTACCAGATTATTCCACTAATTTAGAGTGCCTCATATTAGCTTTGCCTGATATATTTAATTTAAAAAAAATCAGTGTTAATAAATTATATTAAACCAGGGAGAGAAAAAGAAGTTCGAGTATTTGGAGGAATATTATACATAATATATTTGGAAGGGAAATTTTTACTTATGGTCCATATTAAAGAAGGGGTTATCCAGCTGTTTAATGGCTGAATCAGTGCAGTTAGGTAATTAACTATTTTTGGCAAGTACAAGCAGTCTGTCCATGATGTATTTGTGAAGAAAAAAATTAAGGTGCTTTCCCAAGTTGTAAATGTCTAGGGCCACCCCCTCCAAGGATATATCTCTGCCCTGATTCTGGTACTAGAACTTCCTTCTCTCCCCCTAAGCAAAATAAGTTGAGCCTGACTCATCCTGTATACTCAGCCCAGATACCGTGTCCCCTCTCATCTTGCTCTTCATCCCCTCTCTCTCTCTCCTTTTTTTTTTTTTTTTTTTTTTTGCGGTACGCGGGCCTCTCACTGTTGTGGCCTCTCCCGTTGCGGAGCACAGGTTCCGGATGCGCAGGCTCAGCGGCCATGGCTCACGGGCCCAGCCGCTCCGCGGCACGTGGGATCTTCCCGGACCGGGGCACGAACCCGTGTCCCCTGCATCGGCAGGCGGACTCTCAACCACTGCGCCACCAGGGAAGCCCCATCCCCTCTCCGCTTTCCATGGCAGTGCCAGCACCGTGAGTGCAAGCTTCTACCTGAGGTCCTACACACCCCAGACTCCCTCGCCAGTGCAGTGCCCATCCCCCTTTAGAGTCCAGGACTCTGGTTCCGTGGTTAAGATGCATGAATGGAGAGCACAGGTCATAAATGCTTCTGGCTTAAGACTCACGGGTGAAGCCCTGTGACCAGGTACGTCTCGAGACCAAGAAGTCCAGCGTGCCCTATAGCCTTGCGTTTCTATTCATGTAAGGAGACAAGAACTTCTGTGCTGAGTGAGAGGCCCAACCTTGCTGCCTGCAGGACTTGTGAGACACGTATGAAACTAGTAACTGGGTTGAAGTGTCCATTTCTGGGCAATTCTGGCAAATTTGGCAAAGCCTAGCCTCTAACCTAAAACACAGTAAAGGAAGACCAAAAGAAAGAAGGGCCTAGGGAGAGATTGATGCAGAAGAGGATGCTTACATAGAATTTCAGCTACATTATAATGCTCGCCAAATCCTTATTTTAATATTTTTAAGCTAGCAGGCAGTGCGGTGGGGGACTGGCTGGAGGAATTTCCATCATTCCCTGTGTGATCTCTTTAGTCAG
Organism: Tursiops truncatus; assembly: GCF_011762595.2. Lineage (NCBI taxonomy): Eukaryota > Metazoa > Chordata > Mammalia > Artiodactyla > Delphinidae > Tursiops > Tursiops truncatus. The sequence continues at coordinate 118,056,463 of NC_047037.1, forward strand.
CAAACAGTTACCATGTACTGTGCACTTACTGTGTGCTGGGCAGCATTTTATATACTTTAATTATATATACTTATTTTTAAGCCTTAAAACAGCATCCCGGAATGAGGATCATTTCCTGTGAGGAGGAGGAAAGTGAGGCCCAGGGATTTGAAGGAACATGCCCAGGGTCACGGCGCTGGCAACAGACACAGCTGGGGGTCTGAACCCCAGTCTCTCTGACCCTGCCCTGCCCTGCCCGCTACCCCCCAGCCCGCATTTGATTATCCTCTGCACTAACGTGTACTACCTCCTCTGTTTCCTCATGTGTAAAATAGGACCAAGTACACCTGCCTCGGGGTTGTGGTAAGAATTCTCTGAAATACAATATGCATTAGCATTTTGTAAGCCTGTAAGTCATAAAGAAATGTTTATAAAGTCAGTCAGTATACAGTGGCAGGCCAAATGGATCTGGTTTGCATCTCAGCTGTGTGACTTTGGGAGAGAAGGTCTGTGACAGCCCCTGCTTTCCTCAGGTTAAAGGTTAAACGTGGATAGTGTCTCCATCGCTGCTGGGTTGTAAAGAGGAATCAAAATTGCCTGGTAAATGTTACTTCCCGGTTTCTTAACTACTGTTTATAAGACTGTTTTCATGGGAAAACATTGAGTTAGTTTACAAAAATGACTGACAGTTGGAGACACATTTTATTTGTCAGGCCCTCCTTGAAAGACTACTGAAGCGTGTGTGTAGCAAAATGAGGGACTGAACTTTGTGGCCCAGGAGAGTCCACAGTTTAATATAGAGGAAGAGACACTATCTCATTCGAGGAGTTCTCAGTGTTGCTGTTGTCAACTGGGTGTGGGGAGAAGATGGAACAAACAAAGTGATGGCTTGTTTTACAGAGTAAGTCAGCTGTGGACCCTTCGACTGCGTCTTTTATTTACTTAGCAAACCGGTACTGAGTGTGTCTGCAGTGCAGACACTTTATACAAGCAAAAGATCTTTAGTGAATTGGGGGTGGGGTCATCATGGTAGGGGAGGTGATAATAGAAGAACCCAAGTCTGTGTCCTGGAGAAATTCCTACAGATGGCACTGATTCTGATCTTATTGTTCATAATAAACATCTCAGATAAAAAATTATGTGCAGGATGTAGACTGTAGTTGTCTTTTCTGATTATTATTTGACTTTGGTACCACTGCTCTTTGGCTCTTGGGTCTCAGATGGCCAGAATGAAGGATTTTATTAGCGAATGAAAAATTATAAAGTGTGTTCAATTAATTTTAGTGATAGTTAGAGATGACTATTATCAGTTATCTTCCAAGTCAAGTTTAGCAGAACTTATTTTCCCTCTAAATCTAGCCTTTAGTTATTTCCATCAAAGCCTATAACAGTGGTTCAGAAAACTTAGTGGAATTAGGAAAGGTCTTTGCTCTTAGTCACAGATTAATTGGAAGGTCCTGTTAACCTGGCTGGGCACACACATCTAAACAGGTTTATTTTATTATTTTATCTATTAGAGTCTGGAATCTTCGAGTGCCTCCAACTTAGTATATTAAGACAAAAAATGTCTTTTTTTGTTTTTAAGTTCCACGGGTAAATTATCATAAGCCCCTTTTGGGCAGTAGTGGTGGTTTGTACCTGATTTTATACAGTTGATTGGCACACTGCATCCTCTGAGGCAGCTGAAAATAGAGTGTATCAGAATTCACAAATCCACGCTCTTGTGGAGTCTCACCGAAGGGCTCTGATAGAGGGCTACATTAATCATGTGGCGGTCTTGGTTTCCCCATTTACAATGACAGTGTGTGACCATACTTAGGGATCGTATTGTGGTTTCTCTCTGTTTTCTTAACCTGTGATTTGAATACTTGTAGATTCCTCATGATACCGTGTTCTTATTCTTTTTTTGGATCCTACAGTACCATGGTGTATCCAGAGCTCCTTTAATGAGAGAGAGAGTTTGCTTGCTTGTTTCTTTTTTCCTTGTCTTATCTTGGCTTTCTTTTAGATTATTTTATATTCTGGAGACAAAATTTATGACGACTACTATCAAGATCTCAAGGGACGAGTACATTTTACAAGTACTGATCTCAAATCTGGTGATGCATCAATAAATGTAACAAATTTACAGTTGTCAGATATTGGCACATACCAGTGCAAAGTGAAAAAAGCTCCCGGTGTTGGAAATAAGAAGATTCAGCTGACAGTTCTTGGTAAGTTATTTGTAATAATGTTACTTATTAACAGGGTGAGTGGTCACAGTACTATAGTAGCAGCATTTATGTGAGACAAAGCTTAGGTTTTTAGAGTAATAATTTTAAATACTTGACATAATTCTAATGTCCTCTAATAGCATAAAACATAAAGCTACCTTTTTGTTTTTCCTTTGGGTAGGAAAAGTAAGCGACCAACTTCTTTGTGAAGTTCATGAAAGCATTTGAAAGTAAACGAAGGAGTTCTGTGATATGGGAGAAGAACGCTAAAGCAGGAGTTAGGGGATCCAGGCTTTTCCCATTGTTCTCAGGTTTGCCCTGAGAATTAAATAGAACCTCTTCATTTCCTGGGCCTCAGCCTATATTTTCGAAACATAAAAATAATTATCATTAAGTCTCTTTGCAGTCTTATTCAGCTCACAATTGTGACGTGTGCCTTAAGCTTTTTCGAACTGCATTTCCCAAAGAATAAATGAGGTTTCTATGATGAGTAATTGGAGTATTTAGAACAGAGGAGATGGAACATGGTAGCTGGAATATTGAATTGGTGTAAGGCCTTTAGACCTTAGATAGTCCTTTACCTCCATGAGCATCACTGTTTTTCATCCTTAAAGTGAGGAGATTAGACAGGTGGCCACTAAGATGCAGCTCTCCAGGATAGTTTAGAAGGAGATATGTATAAACTGCTTCATAAACAGTCAAGGCCCACAGAGTTTGTTATCCTCCTCTAGATTCTGTGGTCATGCACAAGCACTCTTTACCGCTGCAAACTGAGAAACTCTGAAAGGTACCATTCATAAATATACTTCTAAAATCTTATCGTGGTAGGCTTTACCCAAAAGTACAATGGCTGCCATGTAGAAAATCTCAACTGTCTATCACTATTCAGTGACAGTAAATTCCCCTGCGACCTAAGGTGCCAGGTTTGGGGGACACTTGGGCACCCACTTTATGTAGGAAATGCTGGTTGCTGGAATCACCTGCCATACTCCTGGAAATAACTAATCTGGACAATTCCCCCGCCGGCCCCCCGCCCCCACCTCAACTTCTACCTTTCGTTCCTTTTGTTTTAGAAACTGAGCAGAGAGCTTAAGTCTGTTGGGTTCCAGACTCATCCTGAGTAGCATACTTTTCTAAAGAATGAATATCAGAGCAGGTAGAGATTAGGAATAAGAATGCGGATTTCTTTGCACCCCAATGGCAACTCCAGGGGTTGTCTTGGTTGGTAAGGCAGTCTTCTGGCGACATCACTGAAGGGGGCACACAAGGGGGTCCTGGTAAAGGGCACTCCATGCTAAATGGAGCTCATTCAGAATATGTCTGTGATATGAAAGCAAGTGAACCTGAACAAGGAACCAGAAAAAGGAATATGGTAACATTGGAAATTCTAGCCTTTTGTGTCTACATTCAGTGAACATGGAGTTGCCTTTCTTTTTTATAAATATGAAAGCAGGTAAAGTTTAATAATTTGTCTGAACTCTTAGCCCAGGCATACCTGGAATTATAACCCTGAGTATATCTTCTTTAAGCACTGCTCTCCAGGAAGCATTGAGTTAGGATATATATGAAAATTTAACTAGTTCATGCTGTACCAAGCAGACTATACATATTTATCAGAATTATTTATTGTGAAATCCCTGTCTGAGGGGGACAGGTACACTGGGAGGAATGCGATTGGCACATGTTCCCGGAAGAGGTGTGGACGGGCACTGTGTGTGTGAGTGTGTGTGTGTGTGTGTGTGTGTGAGAGGGAAAGAGAGAGATCCCTTAGGAACAGGCTCTGGCCGGGCACACTGAGGCAGCAGCCATGGCTGTTGGGCAGGAGGGATGGCCTTTTACATTAAACCTCACACCCCTCACATCTTATTCCTCCGCCTAGAACTGTGGGAAGCATTGAGACAGTAACTCCTTTTGTTAGCTCCGTGGGGCATCACCGTGGCCAAGCAAACCCTGAAGTCAAATCGGGGAGGGAGAGAGGGATTAAAATGTGGGGTGGGGAGAATGGGGGCGGTGGTTGCCGAAGGGAAGTGGGGATGACTAATCCTCTGACCTGGCGAGGCTGTCTCAGAGCCAGAGGAGAATTTCTTTGTCTCTTCCATGTTTCCAGGTGAGTCATGACCACTGTGGCAGAAAACATTAGAAGTTTCTCTTGAAAGTGAGAGCTGGACAGAAGCCTAATTTGCTCACTTTTTTCTGAAAATTCCGCTTAGACAATCTGGAGGAAAGATTAAATAAAGTCCCCTCTAGGGACCAGACTGAATGGCAGTCCAGTGGAGCTCTTGCTTGGTTCATTGTCAGAGGCTCTGCCTGATACTTTGATTCGTTTGTGGGAAACCTGAAGATGCCACCATGGTGTTCACGGAGTAATGAAAGCTCGTTCGGTGAGCCGTGGGTGCTGTGTGGACCGTTAGCTGCCTCGGTGTGAGGGGTGGTATGTTGCTATCCCTCGCTCCATTGCTGAGGCCCACCCTGCTCTTTCAGATACACCAGACGTATATGTGGATGCAACTCAGGAAAGAAACTGGACGGGGTGATGATAACAAAGGGAATTGACAGAGGGTTAATATGGTGACCACACATTACCAGCACCTTCCCTGAGAACTCTGAAAAAGCCTATTATTGAGACCTTTCGGTATAAATAGACTGGGTTGTTTTGCAGAGGAGAGCACGCACAGGTTAACTTTCCTTCGTGTGTGTATATGGTGCGCTCAGACTGCACCCACATCACAAGAACACGTGGCAACAGCATGTGTGGGGACTCAATCAACACTGGGATTTTTTTTTCAACTTTTTATTCTGAAATAATTTTAGTTTTATAGAAAAGTTGCAAAAATACCAGAAAGTTCCTGAGAGTATACCCATAACCTAATTTTTCCTAATGTTAACATTTTATAAAAGCATAGTACAACTACCAAAAGCAAGAGATTAATGTTGGGACAATAATATTAACTAAACTACAGGCCTAATTTGAATTCCACAGCTTCCTGTTAATGCGTTTTTGTGCTGGGGTCAAATCTAAGATCCCTGCTGCATTGACATCTGTAGTCTCCAGTTAATGTCAGGGGGCACATGATGTCCTGTCTATTGTTAACCATGATCACTTGGTTTCAGTTTTATCTGATAGGTTTCTCTGCTATAAAATTACTACTTTAAAAAAAAATTACTACTTTTCCCTCTGGGATTAAAAAATAATCGCATGTTGGTGGGAATGTAAATTGATACAACCACTATGGAGAACAGTATGGAGGTTCCTTAGAAAACTAAAAATAGAACCACCATACGACCCAGCAATCCCACTACTGGGCATATATATACCCTGAGAAAACCATAATTCAAAAAGAGTCATGTACCACAGGGTTCATTGCAGCACTATTTACAATAGCCAGGACATGGAAGCAACCTAAGTGTCCATCAACAGATGAATGGATAAAGAAAATGTGGGACATATATACAGTGGAATATTACTTGGCCATAAAAAGAAACGAAATTGAGTTATTTGTATGAGGTGGATGGACCTAGGGACTGTCATACAGAGTGAAGTAACTCAGAAAGAGAAAAACATACCGTATGCTAACACATATATATGGAATCTAAAAAAAAAGAGAAATGGTTCTGATGAACCTAGGGATAGGACAGGAATAAAGACGCATAGAGAATGGACTTGAGGACACGGGGAGGGGGAAGGGTGAGCTGGGACGAAGTGAGAGAGTAACATGGACATATATACACTACCGAATGTAAAATAGATAGCTAGTGGGAAGCAGCTGCATAGCACAGGGAGATCAGCTCGGTGCTTTGTGACCACCTAGAGCGGTGAGATAGGGAGGGTGGGAGGGAGACGCAAGAGGGAAGAGATATGGGATATATGTATACATATAGCTGATTCACTTTGTTCTACCACAGAAACTAACACAACATTGTAAAGCAATAATACTCCAGTAAAGATGTTTTTTTAAAAAAAAAAATCCCAGTGGGGGAACCACTTTGAGACTATGCAAATATCTTGTTTCTCCTCAAACTTTTGACCATTGATTTTTACCATCTATGCACGGATTTTGCCAGGAGTCAAGGTATTTTGAACTAAGCAAAAATATTCCTATATGGATGACATGATGATCAAAGCATATTCTGTCCCAAATAGAGATTTAGAGTGTTTCCTATAGACTGAGGCAGTGAGCCACTAGCATGGAGGGATGATGATACAATACACAGATGGAGCACAGCATTGCTAAATCGGTGGGACGCTGACCGAATACGAGTTGACGGCCATGTACCCTTAACTGAGAATGACTTTTTATTAGCTCTGCTAATGATCATGGTGGCACATGTTCTGAGGACAATAGCTAGATATCCGGGAGCCCCAGACCAAAGAAACCTTAGCGGGTGAGACTTTATTTTTGTTCCTTTTGTGGTTTCATCTTTCTTTCAATTCAGCTAAGTGCCGTGGATTAGCAGTTTGTCTTCCTGGCTTTGTAATGCTGGGGCTGGCATGTAAAAGACTTGCACTTTTCTCCACCCAGTGGAAAGCAGGCAGCCGGTCCTAAGCACCGCTCAGAACCAGTGCTGGTAAAAATCTCGTTCTGCTGTGCATAGAGTGTGTTGAAATCTCAAACTCAGTGGGACGTGATTTCCTGAGCAGCCACTTTAAACAACTGCCTGTTATTGGATATGTCTGGGGAGGGGACATTTTTCAGTAGAAAAGAAGAAGGGTTAGGGTTAGAACGCTGTATTACCAATAGAAGTTTGATGTCCAAAGCATTGCTTCAGTATCTCACCTACTGCTAGTTTGTGTAATAAAGGATTTATTGGTAGGTTGAAGAAATGGAGAACAAGGCTCATTTTGTTGAAGACTCAGAGGATGAGATAATGCGCAAAACTGATTCAAAAGTCCAGTTGATGTAATGTCCAGGGCAACTGATCAGTCTGCAAAAGAAAGAGATTTGCTTAGGAAAGTCAACAACGCAGTTAAATGCATCTGTTGATCCTTACTAAAAAATATAAGTAGTAACAAAGGGGAGAAATCCAATTAAATTTAAGAATTACCAGGAAATGTGTGAAGTGAGATCATGATTGACAACCTTAGGTAAAGATGCCCCACTGCGTATGACAGACCGTGTCAGCCAGATTTGGAAAACAGTTTGACACTTTCTTATAGAGATAAACATTTACTTACCTGGTATGAAAAAGGAAAACATATACCACTATTTACAAGCAGTGTTGTTCAAACTGTTCACGTAGTGCCAAACTGTAAAACCCATTCACATTTATTCTTAGTAGTGAAAGAATAAAAGCCCACTCAGGACTTGAAAGAATGAAAATCAGAAAAACAGAAGAAAAGCAGTCCTGCCATTTATCAGGTTGGGAAGAGAGATGCAAATAGAGCCAGGTACAGGGTTTATGGGGAATGTTGCTCTCCAAGGTCGTGGGATGCTGGGAAACTATAGCCTACTGCTGTCTCCTCATTGCTGCCCCCAGACCCGCTTTGCGCTACTCATCCTTTACTGGGGGTACTCAGGTTGCTAAATGACCCTCGTCTCCAGTTTAATCCCCGCTTCTCCTAATCCTGCCTCAGAAATGGCATCAGATTCAGAACTGATCTCTGCCTCTAGAAGACTCTTCTCAGAACCTTCAGAATCCCTCTCTCCCTTGTCCCAGCTCCTCATAGCACCTCCTCGCCAGTCAGTCTGATTTCCACAGACTTCACACCTGCTCCTGGCCAGTTTGGCTAATTAGGCTTTAACAGTAGCCCCAAGACAGGAAACAGTGTGCATCAATACCTGAATGAACAAGCAATGGGATACAACTCGGTAGTAAGAAAGAACAGACCACTGATATATATATATATACAACAACATAGATCAATTGGATCAGTCATAAAAAAGCCTTACGATGAATAAAAGAAGCAAAAGCGCATACTGTATTTTTCCATTTATACGACTCACGAAGCAGCAGAACTAATCTATAGCAATAGAAATCTGATCAGCGGCTGTCTGGGACCCGTTTGTGCAGTGAGATCAACTGCAGTCAGCTTGAGGGAAATTGCTTGGGAGAGGATTGGCGTGGTGCTTAGTGTTGAAAGTGATCAGCTCGCATGATTAAAATGTGTTCATTTTATTGTATGTGTATTATGCCTTAATGCAGTTCAGCAAGAGAGTCTGAACTGCCAGGGTGTTAACCTAGTGTTCAGGTGGGTTTCACATAATGGAGTTAGACCTGGAATATAACCTCAGATCTGCCTTTTTATAACACTGCTCTCTGGGTGGTTTTGGATCGCTGTAAATGTGGAAAATAATTGGTCCTTCCTGTACTAAGTGAATTGTCCCTCCTATCAGCATAATTTATCGTCAATCCCCTGATTGTTGGGTTAACAGCACACAGAGAGGGTTGTGACAATGCATATACTCCCAGAGGGCTACACGTCACGCTCCAAGTAGAAGAATAGGTTGGGAATGGGGGGTGGGGGGAAGAAGCTTCCTTGGGTCTGAAGTAGCCCAGCCCGCATCATCCTTGCTTTTTGCACATGTGCCCCATGGGATGGAGGGGCGCAGAGCCGCACCTGAGATGCTGCCTGGCCTTGTGCAGTGGCTGCTTGCCTGAGCTCATTCTTGCCTGTTTTGTGCTGGATCAAGCTGAGTAAACTGGCGTTGGCAACCTATTGTAGTCTTTCAGTCTTGTCCACTCTGAACCCAGGACCCCCTGCTATTGAGTTAGTGGTTGTGTGACATGCTGTGTGTTTAAGTAATCATTAGAAACACACATTCCGTTCTCTTGTATAAAGTTATAACTTATTTTCTTTTCTCAGTTAAGCCTTCAGGTACAAGATGTTACATTGATGGATCAGAAGAAATTGGAAGTGACTTTAAACTAAAATGTGAACCGAAAGAAGGTTCACTCCCATTACGATATGAATGGCAAAAATTGTCCAACTCACAGAAACTGCCAACCTCATGGTTACCAGGTACTGCTGATTATGCACTTTGAATCGTGTGCCATTGATTTAGACTTAAGTCTAGCAGGGTTTGTGCATGTAAGTGTATATTTTTTAATCCCCAGATACCTTCCCTTTTCTAGACAGAGCAATCAGGATTCTGTGGGAATTAGTCAGTGTTTTATAATGACAACTTGGTGTCATGTAGTATAAGTGAAGAGATATTTTTATAATGATCACCATTTAGGATATTATAATTGGTTTCTTTGTTGTATATATATATATTTTTTTGTTTTGTTTTGCGGTAGGCGGGCCTCTCACTGTTGTGGCCTCTCCCGTTGCGGGGCACAGGCTCCGGACGCGCAGGCTCAGCGGCCATGGCTCACGGGCGCAGCCGCTCCGCGGCATGTGGGATCTTCCCGGACCGGGGCACGAACCCGTGTCCCCTGCATTGGCAGGCGGACTCTCAACCACTGCGCCACCAGGGAAGCCCCTGTTGTATATTTTTTAATTGATGGTAATATTGATGGAAACTGTTCATTATCATAAATTAGTGGTTAAGTTACAGCAAGAGTTGGATCTTGAGTGTTTTGCCTGGGTTCATGTTGAAGATACGGTTATTTAACCATCATGTCTGTTAAAACAACAAAACAACAGCTGTGAATAACCAACAAGATTCAAATTGGTTAAATCTGATTATTCATCTGTATGTTATAATTAACCTGTTATTCAAACTGGTTACCATGCTCCACCCTCCTCCCTCCCACCCCACCCCGCTTTTAAGCAGGATCTCTCTCCACCTCTGTTTTTCAAACTAAGAGGCTGAACAATACGACCCCCTCTCACTTTCTTTCATGTTTCTTCTGTCTGGGGGGATGACATACATTTTGTAAATCTTACTGCTGCACCTAAGAGCCTTTGTGGCACAGAATGTTTTTTATAGTCAACGTGGCTCTGCTTCAGCAGAGACTCTCTGTGCCTGGCTGAAGGGGTCATGATTACCTTGGCTTTGACATAAATGAACTAGAGGCACAGTCGTTTGCATCCCGGAGACATGCACGTGTCTTGCCAAGTTTGTTCTGTATGTAGCTTCAGTTTGTCTCACTTTTACCTGGATTGTCAACCAAGTAGAGTTTGCTTTTACTAAAAACTCAGCAATATGTTACTATAAGAATGGGTTTTGCTCCCTTACCCCCTTTCTTCTCATAGAAATGACTTCACCTGTTATATCTGTAAAAAATGCCACTACCGAATACTCTGGGACATACAGTTGTACAGTCAAAAACAGAGTGGGCTCTGATCAATGCCTGCTACGCCTGGATGTTGTTCCTCGTAAGTTATCTTCTTTCTGCTCTGATAGTGTTATCTTTATACAGCCTCCTTTGGTTCCATCAGTGAGTGTGGGTATTAAGGGCAAGGGGATGCTAACTTTGAGCAAAGCACCCTGTGGCTTGGTTGCTAGCTTTTCTAAGTCATGGAAAGAAAAAAAGTACTACATTTTATTAATAAAACCTTCTTTATTATTGTAGTGACATTAAAGAGGCAAGAGTTGTCAAATTGACTCTTGTACCATATTTAGCCAATGTCAGTGACGACAGACTTTTTAGAACATTCTTATATGCCAACCAAGATAGCTGTGAATATTAAAATCCCCTAGAGTGGTTTCATTCTTTTATCCTTGAAATAGCTTACACAGTTCAGAAGAAAGTTCTTTTAGTGGATTTTCCCCTAGACCAGAAAAAAAGCTAACTAATTTGTCTCTTAACGTTAGTATATGCGACGAAATCAATGTCATTGTGTATCCTTACCTTCAAAATGACTAGATGGAAGTTTTTTTGTTTGTTTGTTTTGCTTTTTTTAATATTAATTATTTTCTTATTAACATTTTATTCTAGCTTCAAATAGAGCTGGGACAATTGCAGGAGCTGTTATAGGAACTTTGCTTGCACTAGTCCTCATTGGTCTTATCATCTTTTGCTGTCATAAAAAGCGCAGAGAAGAAAAATACGAAAAGGAAGTTCATCATGATATCAGGTAATTAAGTGACACAGGAGTTGACTGATGTATACTCTATTATGTCACTAAAGCATTAATTCTCTTAACCATCTGAAGCATTTGTCCCTATGAGAATTGGATGAAAGCTATAGCTCTTCCCCTCAACATATTTGAAAGCTTTTACTTATTTCAAGTGTGTGGAGCCAACCAACCTACACTGTGCCCTCCTCCCCATTTTGGGCTCTACATTAAGAACCATTGCAAAATGCTTTTCTCAAGACTGTCTACCTTCTCCCAATAAAGTACAGGCATGAAACAGCAAAGGAAACCATAAACAAGATGAAAAGACAACCCTCAGTATGGTAGAAAATATTTGCAAATGAAGCAACTAACAAAAGATTAATCTCCAAAATATACAAACAGCTCATGCAGCTCAATATCAAAAAAACAAACAGCCCAATCCAGAAATAGGCGGAAGACCTAAATAGACATTTCTCCAAAGACATACAGATGGCCAAGAAACACATGAAAAGATGCTCAACATCACAAATCATTAGAGAAATGCAAATCAAAACCACAGTGAGGTATCACCTCACACTGGTCAGAATGGCCATCATCAAAAAAAACCTATAAACAATAAATGCTGGAGAGGGTGTGGAGAAAAGGGAACCCTCTTGCACTGCTGGTGGGAATGTAAATTGATATAGCCACTATGGAGAACAGTATGGAGGGTCCTTAAAAAACTAAAAATAGAACTACCATATGACCCAGCAATCCCACTACTGGGGATATACCCTGAGAAAACCATAATTCAAAAGGAGTCATGTACCAAAATATTAATTGCAGCTCTCTTTACAATAGCCAGGACATGGAAGCAACCTAAGTGTCCATCAACAGATGGATGGATAAAGAAGATGTGGCACATGTATACAACGGAATATTACTCAGCCATAAAAAGAAACGAAATTGAGTTATTTGTAGTGAGGTGGATGGACCTAGAGTCTGTCATACAGAGTGAAGTAAGTCAGAAAGAGAAAAACAAATACTGTATGCTAACACATATATGTGGAACAACAACAACAAAAGGTTCTGATGAACCTAGGGGCAGGCCAGGAATAAAGACGCAGATGTAGAGAATGGACTTGAGGACACGGAGGGGGAAGGGTAAGCTGAGAGGAAGTGAGAGAGTAGCATGGGCATATATACACTACCAAATACAAGATAGCTAGTAGGAAACAGCTGCATGGCACGGAGAGATCAGCTGAAAGCTTTGTGACCACCTAGACGGGTGGGACAGGGAGAGTGGGAGGGAGGCTCAAGAGGAAGAGGATATGGGGATATATGTATACATATAGCTGATTCCCTTTGTTGTACAGCAGAAACTAACATAACGTAAAACAATTATACTCCAATAAAGATGTGAAAGGAAAAAAAGTACAGGCATAAAGGTTTCAAAAAATGGAGCTGTTGGGCTTCCCTGGTGGCGCAGTGGTTGAGAGTCCGCCTGCCGATGCAGGGGACGCGGGTTCGTGCCCCGGTCCGGGAAGATCCCACATGCCGCGGAGCGGCTGGGCCCATGAGCCATGGCCGCTGAGCCTGCGCGTCCGGAGCCTGTGCTCCGCAACAGGAGAGGCCGCAACGGTGAGAGGCCCGCGTACCACAAAGAAAAAAAAAAAGAAAATGGAGATGTTAAGGTTTGATTTCTCTATACAGCTAATCTACAGAGCATGGGATTGTTATTTATTTATTTATTTTTTTGCAGTACACGGGCCTCTCACCGTTGCGGCCTCTCCCGTTGCGGAGCACAGGCTCCGGACGCGCAGGCTCAGCGGCCATGGCTCATGGGCCCAGCCGCTCCGCGGCATGTGGGATCTTCCCGGACCGGGGCACGAACCCGCGTCCCCTGCATCGGCAGGCGGACTCTCAACCACTGCGCCACCAGGGAAGCCCTGGGTGTTTTTTTTTTTAAAGATCTGATTGTATCAAGTGACATAGGTAGTTAATAGAACTATGGGTAATGTGATTTTCTTTTATTTTTTAAATATTCTAAACCAGTAGATCTTAACTAGAAGTACACATTGGATTATAGAACTTGTAAAAATAACATATGACCAAAGTAACACCCAGAAAATTGACATTTGGTGGGTCTGGGCACTTTTATTTTTTAAATGCACAGAAGTAACTCAGATATATATTCTATGTCAGTGCTTAGTGTGAAAATTCTTATGCCTAATTCTCAGTTTTTGCAAACTTCAGTCTGCTAAGTTTTCAGCTAAAGTCTTAGATGAGTACCTTTCATAATAAAAAGGATATTTTGTCTTGTTCTTTTTTTGGTAGAAATATCTGCAGGTGTTAGGGCTTTATTGACTATAGAGTGTTACATGACTGTAACCAGGTTATCTTGATCAGTGATACTAGAACATGAAAATATTTGAAGTTTGTTCTTTGCAAGACAGCATTATAGAATAGCACATTTTTGTAAAAAACACATTTCATTGTGAAGATAGAAACTGTAAATGATAAATTTGGCACAGATACACAGTTATGACATTATGCCTTATTGTGCTTGTTTTTTGTGTGTCACACACGATTTTATGTACTTAATGCTTAAATAGAGGCTCTTCCCTACCCATGATTCATAGCTTACATATTGTAGGTTTTTAGAAATTTGTTCTTTGAACGGGTATTGGGATCTTTATTTCTAGGGAAGACGTGCCTCCTCCAAAGAGCCGTACGTCCACTGCCAGAAGCTACCTCGGCAGCAATCATTCGTCCCTGGGATCCATGTCCCCTTCCAACATGGAAGGGTATTCCAAGACTCAGTATAACCAAGTGCCAAGCGAAGACTTCGAGCGCGATCCTCAGAGTGCGACGCTCCCAACTGCTAAGGTAGCTGCCCCTAATCTCAGTAGGATGGGAGCGGTGCCCGTGATGATTCCAGCACAGAGCAAGGACGGGTCCATAGTATAGAGCCTCTGTACCCTTCATCTGTGCTCTCCTCTTGAGATGTGAACACCTGTTTTAATTTTTGCTACCAGCCTCAAAAAAAACATATATATATATATATATAAAGTTAACCAAAAACTGTAAGAATAATACTTCAAAAAGTTTTGTTTGGTTATATTGAAATAGTAAAGGCATTAAAGTTCTAAGGACAAATTCACCATCTAAATAATATTTCCTTTAAGAGCTTGACTTTATAGGTTTCTGACTATCAATACTTAAGTCAGCTGTGGCACTTTGAATATGAAATCATAGGTGAAGAAATAAATTGGTGAACTTACATGCATACCAAGTTGATACTTGAATCATCTGAAAGTGGTACTTTATAATTTCTGTTATTTTTATATTGCTTTTTTCAATTAATTTATGACCCCCCCCTGCCAAAATTGGTAAAGAAAGATTCATGGCAAAAATACTCACGTAGATTTATGTTTGTTTTTGTTTTTGCTTCTTTGAAAAGTCTAAATGTGTTTGACGAGTCTCTAATAACTAGAAAACAGTACTAGAAGTCACTAGTTCTGAGTAATTCATAAACCTTGTGTATGAAATGACTTAAGTATTTAATTGCTAGATTGCTGTGGGCAGCAGGGACGTAGTAAGCTCTTTTGTATGCTAAAATAAAGGAGCATTTATCTGATTCATTTAGAAAATTTGCTGTCAGCTACATATAGCGATGACACTAGTGGTGCAGTTGTGAGGATGAATTTTGTTGATTAATGTTCCAATGCCCTGAGGCCTGTGGTGGTCTTCAGAACAGTGACCTGCTATCAAGGAAGTGTAGTATTTTGCAATTCCCAAGTAAATGCTCGTCCTCAACTTTAGGTGATATTTTTCTAAAAAGAAAAGATTATAACTCATTTTTTATTTGACAATTACAGATTGTAATTCCGTAATTATTGGTTCTAAATTTTAATTTTTTTTTCCTGGTTCAGTGTTTTGTTTTTGTGATGGTGTTGTACATTATATGTTCTAGAAATGTAATCTTAAATTACCCTCTTGAATGCAGTTCCTGGAGGATACTTTCTTCATAGACTTAGAATACACTTTAAACTAGTAAGTGTCCTCTATCAATTCTGTTTCAGACTTGGGAGGATGTACAGTTGCTATTGTATGGCCAGCATGTCTTGTGTAGTTGCAGAAAATCAAGCTGAGCTTTGAAAAGTTTGTCTTAGTTTTGTGGAAGTGACTTAATCTTAAAAAAAAAGAAAAAAAAAGAAAAAAAAAAAAGAAGAGAGAAATGAAAAGGAATAAAAGGAATACTCCTACCTGCCAAATGTGTTAAGTACTGTTTTAGTAGATGAAAGTGAATTTATTGTACTTTCCTTAAGATTGTGAGGGAGTGTGGATTGAGTAGAATGAGCCAGCAGTTTCTTCATAGTAATACGGTCTGCAGTAACTTATTTCACTAGCTCTGATACCTTTTCCCTAGATTTTAGTAGGGAGTTGGTTTCTTTTCATCTCTTTGGGTGCTGTGGTGGTAAATGCTACATTATAAATTAATGTTGGCATGAATTTATTCTTAGGCAGAGTATTGTATACACTTTTTAATGGTAAATTGAAGCTGAATGTGTAATGGATTCGTGTATAGTTTTACATATTTGGAAGCATTTTAAAAATAGGTTTTTAACATTACATAATATTGCTTTTACTCTTGTGTTAACGTTTTCATCTGTGCCTTTTGGGTAATTTAGTTTTTATTATGAATTTCTGGTGCCTATGAGCTAGCTATCGCCTGAAAGGTGCTTAGAGGTGAAGGTACTGTTCCTAAAAATGCATCACTGTGATACCTTTCTATCCTCATACTTTCAGTCTTGCCTCTTTTCTGATCTTTCTGGATGCAAGTTAACTGATTGTGTGACTCATAAAGTTTTTAAAATTTCAACATCCCCTACACTCTTTTGACTGTGTTTCTGATTTTATAATAACTGTTTTTGAATACCAGGCCTCTGGTCTGTTTCATATGAATAAAATTTATGATATTATACAAATAAACAGCAGAGCACAGACATTACTAATAAAAATTTTGGTCCTTTCTAGTCCCAGTTTTCATATAATGAAAATTATGCTATCAATCTAAGTAGAAATTACTACAAAAGGTGGACATATGTAAGGCTTTCCTTTCCTTAGACTTCATAGTTAGTCTAGGATTTGGTTATAAGTAAATTGGAATCTCTTCCAGAAATGCTTCCTTCCAGGTCAGGGTCATTACCAGCTACAGCCTGAGAAACAAGCTTGGAAAAAAAACTACTGTTGTGACCTGAAGAGACCTACTGGATGTGGTTGAGTTTAGAGGACAGAACTCAGTTTTAGGCTTATGTCTCCAGCTACTCATTGTAAATTTCAGTGAATCCAAAAGTCAAATAGCACTGATAACTTCCTAAATAATTCTCAGTGGTAGTTTCTGGTGAACTAGAGATCAAGTATTTCTTCTAGAATTACTATTGGTAATCATCAAGCAAGTCAACAAAAAATCGTTATTCAAGCATTTCCACTAGTAGCCAAACATCAGTCAAGGACGGCACTGAACCTTCAAAGCAAAACTCTTCCATTCTACTTTATACCTAAGAGACTTGACACCATCTTTCTGAGTTATGCAGGATAACTTCAAAAGAAATATCATAGAGGACGTAATTCTGTGCTTTGCATATGTAGATTACAGGTTTCTTTTTCTTATGGCAACCTTACTAATATTTCCCTGTTAGAAGGCCAAAAACAAAAACCTTATTGATAAACGGGCCAAATTACTTTTTTAAATTTGGGCTATCTGCCGGGAAGTTGTTACAATGGAAACACAGACTGTGTCTTAGGGGGAGGTTAATTCAAGAAACACAATTAGATTATTGGTATGAATTAATACCTGGTTTTTATTGAAAAGATAATTTTTAGGATTGAGTTCTGGAAATTTGGAGCAAGTGAAGGGGCAAATAAACATTTTGATTAAATATGAAAAGAACTCACTGCATGAAGTTGGATGTCAAATTCTGTAATGTTTGGCTTCTTAACTATTCTCTGTCTTTCTGTGTGCGTGCAGCATGTAAATCTGAAGTTATATGAACGTTTAAAGTTTTTTTTTCTAATCTTGTTCCATCTCCACAGTGTTTAGGGCTTTCAGATGCCTTATTCCAGTGTGAACAGAAAAAGTCCTTATTTTTTTGTGGTTACTGCTTTGATGTGTCATGTAAGGAGTAGTTTGTAGAAAATGTTGGCATACTTTTAACTTTTTAGTGGCTTGTGACATTATATATTATATATATGTATATATATCTTTATAATATTCCTGTGTTTAGTAGTATAAATGTTCTGGGCAAGTTTTCATATTTCAAATGCCTTTGGATATTCTTGCAATACAGGCAACGTGTTCTGTAGTTAGATTTTTTTTACTCATTTGACACTAAAATGGTCTATAACTGAGCACAAATTCTACCTAATAGAAGCAGGAAAGAATAATAAATAAACTGATGAATTGTGGTTCTGTTTATCTTATGGATGGTAACACCAGCGAATATTGGCTACATCTGGCTTCTCACTGTTCATTAAAATCCAGTTTTATAAAATACCCTATTTTGTAATTTCAGAGTGTGGTGTGAATATCGGTTGGATTTGGTTTTGGTACTGAACACTAAAAGCTCCAAAGAACTCTGTTTTCTACTAACTTAATGACACAAGTGTTAAGAGAACCACAATTCACTGATTTTCATCCCTAACTGTGGATTTCTGTGACAAATACACTTGTACTACTGAGAAGTAATATTTTGACACTTCATATATGCAAGTAGAGAATTGATAGTGTCAGTTTCAAAAATGATTTTTTGTATTTCAAGTTTCTGGCTTAAATATCCAATGGTGCAGATTTTGACATTTGTAAGAACAAAATTTGGTTTTAAAAAAAGCCAAAAACTTGCTCTGGTTTTGTGACCTTGTGTACCTTTAAAAAAAATAAAATCAAGAAAGTAGTTTTCTGCCTCATGGTGTGGCTTCATAAGCTTCATTATACTCTTCCTCCCTGCTTTTCTGAGCCAGGGTTTCCTTCTCCCCTCTCCTTTGCATCTTTTATTAAACAAAGTAAAGATCAGAACAATAACATCAATGAAAACATATCAAACATATTTATAGAAATTTCTCCAGTCCTGTGCATCTATATGACAGTAAATAACATAATGTATCTGGGGTTGAAACCTCCAAAGTTATCGTGTCACTATTTACAGCGTAAATTCAAGAGTTTTTCAGATGAATTAAAAATGTGCGTACTTATATGTATTAAATACACACATCTAGTTATACTTTAAAGCTATTTTCATTGACTCTAAGTGTTGATTTCAGAAAAAAAAACAAGATGGGGTTAGCAGTGCTTTTGTAAGAAGGTATTTTGAGAAATATTTTGTTTACACTACAGTTTCTCAACCTTGGCACTTTTAACATTTTGGGATGGATGATTCTTGGTTGTGGGAGACATCCTGTGCATTGCAGGATGTTTAGTAGCATCGCTGGCCTTTACCTACTAGGTGCCAGTAGCTCTTGCCCTCCTTCCTCCAGATGTGACAACCAAAAATGTCTCCAGTGTTGCCAAATAGCCACTGGGGTGGGGGGCAAAACTGTCCCTAGTTGAGAACCAGTGGTTTATACTAATGTGAAGTTTTCTACTCGGAGGTTAAAAGAAGAGCATAGGCTTTGGAGTCAGACATATCTGAATACCACTTATTACTAGATGCTTTACTTAGCTTCGGTTTCCTGGTGCTTGAAATGGGGATAAAAATACCTACATCACAGGGGATGTTGGAGGATTTTAAAGAGATAGAATTGATATAATGAAAATTCTTTGCATTTGTCCCTGTTTGCTGGGATGCTGATAGTGGTACACAGATTTTCAAAGAATCAAGATTACAATAAAATATGCTAACAAACTACTAAGTATAATTTAATGCCTTTAATTTAGATCATATTTTAATCATGAAGTTCTAAAGGCCAGATCATATTTCTGGTTAATTAAGTACCAAATGACAAAACTGTTGAAATTGAGTGAAAATTGAATATAAAACAATCTGTTGTTAAATATTGATTAAAAAATGGTTTTAAGTCTATGTCATAAACAAATGTAGTTTCTAAATGCAGTAAAGGCAGCTGAAAAGATCAGGAAGCCAGTGCTAGGAATTCAGCTCAATATTTCTTGCTGATATTTCTGCAGTATAAATCAAATGGGATTTGTTGTTTTGTTACTTAAATGATGTTTCTAAATTTTATAACTATTTATAGGAGAAAAAATTGTCCTAAGGTAACTGCAGAAAAAGAATTTCTGAAGTTAATGAAGAACTGAGAAATAATTTTCAGTCTAGTTAATCAAGGGCTTGATCAGTATGCTTCTCGTTTCACTGCTGAGCTAGGAAATTCTAACTCTAATGGAGAATGAGAGAGGTGGGAGGAGATACAGGAAATTACAGAGGGAAAAACCTGATGTCAGCCCTCAACAAAGTGCTAGAAGCAGTCGTGATCTTGTCTTTCCCCAAGTCATTCATTGTCCACAGTCCCAGTGGATTAGTTGTTTTAAAATGTAAATCTGATCATATTAAAAACCAGATCATCTTAACCTGACACAGAAGGTCTCTGATGACCATTCTATTTCTCTGTGGTTTATTTTTTACACACCTCTAGGTGCACCTTTGTGATAGCCATACTCCATAGCTAAGGGGCTGTGGTCTCATACCTTTGTGAACATGCAATTTCCTCAGCCAGAGAGGAACCCATCGTTGTTTACCTGGCCAGTGCCCTGCAGGTGTCAGTCCAAACTCTGTCTCCTTGGAATCATTTTTCCTATTCTCACCCCCGCCCCTCACTCAAGTTAAATTAGGGGTGCATTTGGGCCCTCTACATTGTATGGGTCTTTATGGTACAAAAACGTTTTGCATTCTAATTGTTTAACATTCTTAATTGACCTCCTTGATGAGTTTGAAGCTGGTTCATTCACCTTTATCCCCAGTTCCTAACTCTGACTTGCATATTGCTCAGTAAATGCTGAATGAATTTTTAGAAGGGACATTATGGGCATCAGGAGCAAGTGTGCATTTATCAAGTGTGTGTCATGTGTTCTGCAAGACAACGGGCCTGCTTTCTTCCAAGAAGGCAGTATCAAGAGAAAAAGGGTGAGTGTGTATGGGTGTTAAGGGAAAATTCTGCACAGGGCTTAAAAAGTTAACTTGCACAAATAAAGACTGGGTGACCTGACTCAATAGGACCCAACACAGAAACAAACCTAATTATTATGCAAACCTAGAGAAGTGGAGAAGCATTGGAGAAATAAGCTTCTAAAATCCTCCTCAGAGATTCTGAGTAGGTTTGGGGTAAGATCAGTGTTTCTCTCCCAGGTTATTTCAATAATCATCTAAACTTGGGAACCTCTGAATTGTTTAGGAAACCCTGTGTAGACAACTGTGTCCATGCTAAGTCACTAGTAGGTAGAATGTTTTTTCTTGGACCTCACAAACTTTCAGAAATATTTGAGTACACCTTTAGTGAGGCCAAAAAACTTACATGCTTAGATATCATTGCCTAATTTGAATATAGTAATATTTCAGAATTTTTAGGGAGACCTGCTTTGATAGATAAAACACCATATCTTGGAAGATTTTAATTTTTAAAAAATGACATAATGTCAGTTGTTTTCAAGTCTTTTAAAATGATTAGTCTCCTGAAGAGACTAGTCATTTATAATTAATTCTGTGTATAATTGTATTAGTTTGCTAGGGCTACCATAACAAAGTACCACAAATTGGGTGGTTTAAAAAACAAATTCAGGGCTTCTTTGGTGGCTCAGTGGTTGAGAGTCCACCTGCCGATGCAGGGGAGACGGGTTCGTACCCCGGTCCGGGAAGATGCCGCATGCTGTGGAGTGGCTGGGCCCGTGAGCCATCGCCGCTGAGCCTGCACGTCTGGAGCCTGTGCTCCGCAACGGGAGAGGCCACAACAGTGAGAGGCCCGCATACCGCAAAAAAAAAAAAATAAAAAAATTTACTGTCTCACAGTTCTGGAGGCTGAAGGTCTGAGATCAAGGTGATGGTAGGGTTGGTTCCTTTTTTTTTTTTTTAATTGAAGTGTAGTCAGTTGATTTACAATATTAGTTTCAGGTGTACAACATAGTGATTCATATTTTTATAGATTATACTCCATTTAAAGTTGTTATAAAATAATGGCTATATTTCCCTGTGCTGTGCAATATATACTCGTAGCTTATTTTGTACATAGTAGTTGGTACCTCTCAATCCCATACCCCTATCTTCCCGTTGTCCCTCTCTCCACTGGTAACTACAAGTTTGCTTTCTATATTTGTGAGTCTGTTTTTGTTTTGCATATACATTCATTTGTATTATTTTTTGATTCCACATATAAGTGATATCATACAGTGTTTGTCTTCCTCTGACTTACCTCACCAAGCATAATATTCTCTAGGTCCATCCACTTTGCTGCAAATGGCAGAATTTCACTCTTTTTTATGGATGAGCAGTATTCCATTATATATGTGTGTGTGTGTGTGTGTGTTATATAGATGCTATATATATATATGTATGTATATCACATCTTAATCCAATCATCTGTTGATGGGCACTTGGGTTGCTTCCATTTCTTGGCTATTGTAATAGTGCTACTGTGAACATTGGGGTACATTTATCTTTTCAAATTAGTGTTTTCATTTTTTTCTGGCTGTATACCCAGGAGTGGAATTGCTGGATCATATGGTAATTCTATTTTTAGTTTTTTGAGGAGCCTCCATACTGTTCTCCATAGTAGCTGCATCAATTTACACTCCCACCAACAGTGCAAGAGGGTTCCCTCTTCTCCACATCCTCCCCAACATTAATTTGTAGACTTTTCAATGATAGCTGTTCTGACAGGTGTGAAGAGATGTTCTGGTTGTGATTTGCATTTCTGATGATTGGTGATGACCATTTTTTCATGTGCACTTTTGGCCATTCGTATGTCTTTGGAAAAGTGCCTATTCAGGTTTTCTGCCTATTTTTTAATCAGATTGTTTGTCTTTTTGATATCGAGTTGTATGAACTATTTATATATTTTGGATATTAACTCCTTATTCTTCTTACTGTTTGCAAGTGTTTCTCCCATTTAGTAGGATGTCTTTTTGTTTTGTCAGTGGTTTTCTTTGCTGTGCAAAAGCTTTTAAGTTTAATTAGGTCCCATTTGTTTATTTTTATTTTTGTTTCCTTTGCCTTAGGTGATAGATCCAACAAAATACTGCTACAATTTGTGTCAAAGAGTGTTCTGCCTATGTTTAGGAATTTAATGGTTTCTGGTCTTATATTTAGGTTTCTAATCCATTTTTAGTTTAGTTTTGTATATGGTGTGAGAAAATGTTCTAGTTTCCTTCTTTTACATGTACCTGTCCAGTTTTCCCAGCACCACTTCTGGAAGAGACTGTCTTTTCTCCATTGTGTATTCTTGCCTCCTTTGTCACAGAGTAATTGACCATAGGTGTGTGTGTTTATTTCTGGGCTTTCTATCCTGTTCATTGATCTATGTATCTGTTTTTATGCCAGTGCCATACTGTTTTGATTACTGTAGCTTTGTAGTATAGTCTAAAATCAGTGAGCATGATTCCTGCAGCTTTGTTCCTTTCCCTCAAGGTTGCTTTGGCTATTGGGGATCTTTTGTGGTTCCATATAAATTTTCAGATTATTTGTTCTAGTTCTGTAAAAAAATATCATGGATATTTTGATAGGTATTGCACTGAACTGGTAGATTGCCTTGGGTAGTATGGACATTTTAACAATATTAATTTTTCCAATCCATGAACATGGAATTTCTTTTCATTTAATTGTATTATTTTCAATTTCCTTCATCATTGTCTTACAGTTTTCAGAGTATAGGTCTGTCATCTCCTTGGTTAAGTTTATTTCCAGGTATCTTATTCTTTTTGATGCAGTTGTAAATGGAATTGTTTTCTTGAATTCTCTTTGTGATAGTTCATTGTTAGTGTATAGAAAAACAACAGATTTCTGATATTAATCTTGTATCCTGCAACTTTAGTGAATTTATTTATTAGTTCTAGTAGTTTTTTTGGTGGAGGGGGTTGGTTCCTTCTGAGCGTTGTGAGGGAAGTTCTCTCTCCTTGGCTTGTAGATGGCTGTCTTCTCTCTGTGTCACTTCATGTCACCTTCCCTCAGTGTGTGTCTATCTCTGTGTCCTATTTTCCCTTTTTATAAGGACACCAGTCATATTGGACGAGGACCCACCCTAATGACCTCATTTTAACTAATTGTATCTTCAACAACCCTATTTCCAAATAAGGTTACGTTCTCAGATACTGGAGATTAGAACTGCAGCATAGGAATTTGGGTACACACAATTCAATCCATAACAGAAATGATGATTGGAAACTGTGAAGCAGGACTAATAAATAAAATAGAGAAAGTTAGTATGGAATACATTCCCAAAGAGGTTTTTTTGCTTAGTTGGTACAATAAAAATAGCAGCACCTGAGTAACTATGCCAATATAGTTATTTCATGGTTCTCAGTCTCCCCCATCCTTACCCTCAGGAGTATACTATTGTTATTTCAAATATGCAGTGACCATAATACACTATTAACCTCACATCTGCTTGTCAAGTGAAAAAGTAGTTGATGAAATGATTATGGATTGTCTTCTTAAGAATCTTGCTGAAAAGATGAAACTATTTTTCCAGGGAAAGAGTTTTTAAAGTTCTGTATTTCAAATTGTTTATATAATATTTGTGAAATGAATGTTTTTTTTTTACTGTTTCAAATATTAACCTCTATACTCCTTCTCCATAACAGTAAAATGAGGATAATAGCATCTATCTCATGGAATGGTTCTGGGAATGATAAAGTAATAACATGTCAAGCACTTAGGCTGGCACATGTCAGTGCTCTGTAAGCACTGGTTGGTGTCATCATCATCATTGTTATTGTGTTATAATAGCAATATTTGCCTCATATCTTACAGGATTAGGGGACTATATCCCAGTTTTCCCAAGACAGTTCTGTCTTATGCCTGTTATCTCACTGTAATTACAACAGCAATAGACCTTTGGCTCTAGAGTGGCTCAGATTGGACAGTAAGATCTGTGGTTACCCTAACTTTGGGGTTTATAGAGTCGTAATGATCTAGTACTTGGCATGAAGAAAGTAAAATATTTCACCCAAATGACATCACTACCAAAAACCTTTCTGTTTTGTTTCTCTTCTAGTATATTTAAGTATATGTATTATTTTTAAAGTGAATGTCCTCTGTTAGTTTCTTTTATCAACTTGGTGTTGAATCATACTTGTATATGTATCTTAGCAATTGTTAGAAGTATTTGTATATATCCATTTTAATAGCTGCAAGATGTTTTATTAAGTTGATGTTCCATAATTCATTTTTTTCTTATTTGTGGACCTAGAGGCTTCCAATTTTCTGTTATATGGTAATATTGCTTCCTAGAGTTTTTTTCCCATTCTTTTGAGGTATTTCAGAGCACAGGTATTAAAGCAGTGGGTTGTTAGGGCAGATTAAGTTGTGGGATTTAAGTGAAAGCACTATGAAGTTGTTTCTTACATACACAACATTTCACAAGCTACTTTTTGTGGATGCAGTGATCTCTAAACTACAATTTGAGGAGACTGGTAAAGAGAAAAAGTGAAGTTCTGGCCTTTTTAAGCCAAAGGCATGGGAATTAATATGTTAAATCTACAAAAGAGAGTGCGATCACTCAGGAAAGAGTGTTTAGAATGAGAAGAGGACCCGAGTCAGCCCTCTGGGTCACAAAAGACAGAAAGAAACCATTCTCGGAATGAAGTCACTCATGATGCAGACCAGTTCTGGTGGAACAGTTGTGCCAGTCCTTAGTTCCATAGATTGAAGCGCGGATGAGAGCTAAGGAAGATCTAGAAACATAGTATGCAAAACATGCCTCGCTGAGATTAAATCCTACAGAGTCCAAATTATATAAAAGATGAAATGGCTATTGTTTGTCTCCCCATAAGATTCCCACCAGCTCTTGAGACGTCTGATTCACAAGACGCAATTTGAAAACTATACTAGACTATTCTTTCAATATTCTTGGCCATGAAGGGAAGGAGGAAGCCAGAGGAAACAGCAACTAGAGTAGGGCAAAGGTTAGCTTGTTTGTGAGGATGGGAGAGACTTGAGGCTGTGGAGAAGGGGCCTGGAAAGAGGAAGGAGCCAAAACGGAATGTGGGCGGGATTAACTTGAAGAGGGCAAGGAGAACATCTTCCCCAGAGGTTGAGGGGGAAAGTCAGTGAGGTTGGGGGCAGATTTAATAGGTTTGTGGTTGTGTGGACGGGATATCATTAAATGATCTCACTTTCCTCCAGGAAGTAGAGGTGAGGTCATACTCTAGGAACATGGGGGGCAGGTAGCTAGGTAGTAAGAGGACTGAGGGAAGAGGTGAAACTAGGAAATTTCGGGTGCAGCATGGGAGAGAGAAGAAGCTAACACACAGAAAAGGAACCCTGAATGGTCCTGAGAGGGCAGATGAGGCTTGGATCATGACTGTATGCCTGGCCTGTTTAGCATCTGGTACTGTAGCTGACTAAAATTAAGTATTCAGTGAAAGCGTGCTTGTATGAATTTATGATTCGTTTCAGTTCTGCTGCTTTTATAAAAAGAAACATTATTTCCCATTCATTTACTACTGCTTGGAGAGGACTTGGAAGCATCTAATCTCAGGAAGACATGAAGAGGTGATGGACCACTTTAGAAAGAAATGACCTACCTGACAATAGAAGCAAGTAGATGACCATTTCTCTACAGTTATCTTTTTCCTAGACAAGAGTTGATTAAAACTCTCCAATTCGAAGTTAATTTTCTTAAAGCTTTAGGTTCACTCCCTTGCTTGAAAGCTTTCCTGGACCTCTAACTCAAAAGTCTAAACTCTAGCCTAGCTTTTGACTTTCATGGCTAGCCCTCCATTACAACACTGACTCTGTGCTTACACTTGCATATATATATGTGTGTATATATATATATATTTTTAAAAATAAGGTTTTATACACACTTGTTTTTTTAATTTAGCAAATCCTCAGATCATTCTGTATATATGTATTATTTATCATTTATATATCTACCTATCTAAAACAACCTTATTTGTTTTCAAAACTGTATAATACATCAACTTGCTACACTGTAACTTAGCCAATCTCCAATTGACCATTTAAGTTGATCCCATCTTTTTGATATAATGAATTATAAGTAGTATATTTGTATATACATCATTTTTCATATGTGCAAACATATCCTTAAATTTCTAGAAGGGGAGGTACTGAGTAAAGAGTATTTTTTTTTTTTTTTTGCGGTACGCGGTCCTCTCAGTGTTGTGGCCTCTCCCGTTGCGGAGCACAGGCTCCAGACGCGCAGGCTCAGCGGCCATGGCTCACAGGCCCAGCCGCTCCGCGGCACGTGGGGTCCTCCCGGATCCGGGCACGAACCCATGTGCCCCGCATCGGCAGGCGGACTCCCAACCACTGCGCCACCAGGGAAGCCCGAGCAAAGAGTATTTTGACAGCTATTATTACAATATCTTCTTAATAAGTGTAGCAGCTCATGCTTGTAGTGGATAAGAGTGCTTATCTCCACCCAAATCCTCACCAATACTCTTATCTGACTTTTTTATCTTTCCTGATCTCTGAGAAGAAAATTTTGTCATGGTTTAAAAGTCTATTTCTGTTTGGTCAGTTGAGCATCTCTTCCTATGTTTAAAAATCATTTGTGTTTTTGAGAACTATGTTCATATGCTTTGCCCATTTTTCTTTATATTACAATTCTGCTAATTTGGAGGAGCTCTTAAATGTTAATAAAATTAGCCCTTTGTGATATGAAATATACCCCCCCTTTTTTTTTCTTTTGCCAGGTTATCCTTTTTCTTTGACTCTGTTTATGGGCTTACCCTTTTCTGACCACGTAATCCTAATCCTTTCTAAGATGTTCTCCTAACTTCTCCCTTCTTGAGATTGTAACCTCAGAGGAAGCTGAGGGTCACCTGTCTTCATGTATCTGTCTCCTCTCCCTAAGCAGATGGCAGACTTCTCAAAGGTGGAACATGTTTACATCTAAATGATCAACATATAATAGATTCTCAGTGTACTTTGTTGATGATAATAATTGCAGCAGTTCTGGCTATGTTCGTATCAAGTCATTGCCACACGTGTTCCCATCACGGTGTATTTCTTCATCATTTACCTTTGGTTTCTATTTTTTTTTTTTTTTTTTTTTTTGTGGTACACGGGCCTCTCCCGTTGCGGAGCACAGGCTCCGGACGCGCGGGCTCAGCGGCCATGGCTCACGGGCCCAGCCGCTCCGCGGCATGTGGGATCTTCCCGGACCGGGGCACGAACCCATGTCCCCTGCATCGGCAGGCGGACTCTCAACCACTGCGCCACCAGGGAAGCCCTACCTTTGGTTTCTTTCTTTAAGTTTCTGGAGTTTTTGCCCAGAGCAGTTTTATGGAATCAGCACAAACTATTAATGGAGAAAATGAGTTATCTTGCACTTGAAAAAGAAGATGTGTTGGTCACATGTTTAGGTGAGCTGTCACACACTGTTCCAATTTGAATGTTGGCTACTGGCACTGTGCTCTTTTCATGTTGCTAAGTAGGACATTTTTCCTCATGGAGTCCCAGAACTGTCAACAGTGAGAACATTTCTAGAGAACAGTAGAATGACCTTGCAATTCTGAGAGGAGACAGTGTGATAGCAAAGATACAGTAGTTCCCCCCCTTGTTCCTGGCGGGGTACAATCCAAGATCCCCCAGTGGATGCCTGAATCTGCAGGTTGTACCAAACCCTAGGTATACTGTGTTTTTCCTACACATACATACCTATGATAAAGTTTCATTTATAAATTAGGCACAATAAGAGATTAATAACAATAATAATAAAGTAGAACAGTTATAACAATATGCTATAATAAAATTTATGTGATCTCTCTCAAAATATCTTATTGTACAAACTTAATACATTTTCCATTTAACTAAGTACTTAACCACACACTGTGGCTATAACTTTTTCAACTTGAAGTGTGACAGCAAAACCAACACATTTTTTTCCTTCACAATTTCCCGGGTAGAAGATTTATTCTTACTGTAGATCTTAGCAACCTTGGCATTTTTTTTCTTTCCCTATTAAGTAAAGAACTCTCACCTTTTCATTGAAAGGAAGCACTTTACAGCTTCTTTTGGGCATACTAGAATTACCAACATCACTCTCCGTGCACTGTAAGGCCGTTATTAAGTAAAATAAGGGTTACCTGGACACGAATGTCCATCTGATGACTGAGAGGGCCACTAAGTAACTAACAGGTTGGGTACACTGGACAAAAGGATGCTTCACATCCCAGGCGGGACGGAACAGGATGGTGCAATATTTCATCACACTGAACAGTGTGCAGTTTAAAACTTATGAATTGTTTATTCATAGCAATAATATTAAATGGAAAATTGTTTGGACCTTGGTTGGCTGCAAATAAATGAAACCATAGAAAGTGAAACCATGCATAAGGGAGGAACTACTGTGCCAATGATTTGCAACCTTTTGGAAAATCACAGTCCTCCAATGTTCAGCCTCCACCAGGCTTTTGATCTCCTGACAAGGGGAAGACATTTTATATGTTCACAAAAACAAGAGAACACAAAGTAAAATAATTACATGAAACGAAGTGTAATCTCTGCCTTGCCAACTAAAAGATACAATCTTAGGTCCAGGGCAAGGTAAAGATGCACTGTATAGTAGCCAACAGGACTTTATAAACACATGTTTATGTAGGTTTGATTTTTGTGTGTGTGTAATTTTGTAGCATTTTTGTTTTTGTAATATGGGCAAAAGATTTGTAATATAGTTAAGTGAAGAAAATTTACATAGCAGTTCAAATTTGGTAAAAACCAAGCAAAACCCCCCAAATATGTATGGGCTATGTTATCTAGTTCAATATCATTTTATGAAAATATCAAGATTCAGAAAGGTTTTGATTTCCCAAGGCCAGTAGTTAGGAATGAAATCCAGGTGTCCTGATTCCTGGTCTAGTGTTTCTCTAGGAACCTTGAGTCCTTGGCAGTCCTGCCCTGAGAGAACTATATGAAAGGAAAGAAGAAGCGGGGAGGAGGTGGGAGGTGTGGCTCTCCCTCACTTCTGATCCCCCTCCCCGGCAATACCAGCCCAGGAGAAGGCCCATGAAAGGAGAGGAGACTGGCCTAAGCACACCCTCTGCTCCCTCCAAACAGGGTCCCCACGCAGGGCGCACTGACTCTTGTTGACAATACCCATGGAGGCCCCGGTGGGCTGTATGATTGACGAGAGTCCGCTTTGTTTGGTACCAAGCCTGTTTATGCATGTTGTATTGCTGATGACATAATTAAAGTAAATCGTATATATCAACTGTACTAGATATAGTGAAGACATGATAATCAGAGGGAATGATTCTGCTGGCACATTGCTTCAAAAATATGTTGCTTTCACTTGACTGCAAAGAAACCAAACTTTAAATTAGTATCAATATATTATGGATGTAGGTTATGGAGAAAAGAAAACAGCTCCTAGAAATAGATCCATATTCTAAGAAAAATTCTTAACTCTACATCAAAAATTTGGTGCCTGAATGTATATTGATACATTTTAAACATTTAAAATATTTAAGGGATGTATCATTTTTAATGGTTTCCCACTTAAGCGTTTTTGATTGGCACTCCTAATTGTGCTAGGGAGAGGGATTTTACAGTAAATCTGCATGCCAAATCCCTATATCAGATCTTGCATCTTAGCTTTTTGTGTATTCCTTTCCAGATTTTACAGTGACTGTCAAGCATCACAAATGATCTTTTCAAAATTATTTACTCAAGGATCTCATTAGCTATCAATATCAGATTTTAAATATAGTCTGTTTTAACATTGGCAATATTAGGAAACATTAAATAGTCAGATTTCACTTTAACTCAGATAAAAACTAAATTTTAAATACAAAGTTTTTTCCGTTGAATTTAGTGAAACAGTCAGTCTATTCTTCTGTTAAAATTTCACAGCTTTACTTATTTATTTGACTCTAAGAAATTTATCCTCTATAGATTTTTTTGTATGTAAATTAAATTGGCAGTTCTAAAATCAATTGGCCCATTTATTTCTGGACTTCAAAGGAATACCCCCCACCCTCAACCCACTCCCAACAAAGGAGTTATATATTTAGATATATGATTGAAAAAACATTTCCAAAAGAGATCGGTAACTTAATAGCTAATGATAAAATTGGTTAAATCAATTAAGGCAATATATATGAATACTATGAAACTATTAAAAATCATGTTTTAGGAAAAAATCAATGGCATAAGATGTTCCACATTTCCAAATTGTGAGACCATAAAATGATTATATTTCATAACGCAACAAAACAGGAGTCTAAAAAAGAGGGAGCTAAAGTAAAAGCTCCCTCTTTTAAACATTCCCCCATCCACTAAAATATTAACAGTGGTTCTCTTTGCTGGAAGGATTATAGGTAATTTTAATGATCTCTTCATGCTTTTAGGTAATTTTATTCTCCCAAATGAACTATACATTTTTTTTAACAAAAATAATTCTAATAAATAAAAGTTGTATATAATAACTATGGCATACTTAATTAACATTCTCCATTAGCAATGGCAATTTCTGTATGTAGATGCATAGGAAAAGCAGTGATTTAAACTATAACCACTAACACTTTTCATGCAGAAGGGAGATTATTTACAACCTTTAGCTTGGAAGTTGGAAAAAGAACATCTGATGCCCTCTTGTGGCCAATAATTTTTATAAAGTGATTTATTCTTTTTCATTGAAATCCAGTCTAAGCTAAGAGAATAATACCAAAATATCTATTCTATTGCTTTCTAAAAAATATTGCTTATACACTATTATTAACAGTTTAAGGGTAACTATTAGAAACAGTTTAGTGTATCTTTCCAACCCCCTATCTTGCTCTTAAAAGCATGTGTCCTTTAGTCATACTGCTTGGGTTTGAAGCCCTGCTCGTTTAGGTCACTGGGACAACTTAACTTGAATACTCTGAGACTCAGTTTCCTTGTGTGTAAGGTGAGGATAATACTAGAACACACAAAAGTTTATCATCAAATGGAAAGCATTTAAGTACCTGTCAAATGGAATTTCATTTTGCTTGATGAAATGCTTTATAAACATGTATGCAGGGCTTCCCTGGTGGCACAGTGGTTAAGAATCCACCTGCCAATGCAGGGGACACGGGTTCAGGCCCTGGTCCAGAAAGATCCCACATGCCGTGGAGCAACTAAGCCCGTGTACCACAACTACTGAGCCTGCGCTCTAGAGCCCATGAGCCACAACTACTGGAGACCGTGAACCTAGAGCCCATGCTCCACAACAAAAGAAGCCACCACCATGAGAAGCCCATGCACCTCAATGAAGAGTAGCCCCCGCTCACTGCAACTAGAGAAAGCCCACGCATGCACACAGCAACAAAGACCCAACACAGCCATACATAAATAAATAAAATCTGTTAAAAATAAGTATGCATATGTATGAACTATTAATGGTTAACATTATCCTGTGATAACCTACCTAGATTCTATTGCCCTCACTTTTTGTACCTATTTTCATCCTTCATACATCTTATGTAAACATAATAAAATTTATTGAGCATTTGATATTTGCCATGTATTGGAGTGTTTTATATTAATCATCTTATTTCATTCCATGATAAACCTATCAAGTTCTATTACTATCCTCACTTTTTGTACCATTTTTACCCCTCACACAATATGGTGGACATCTTTCCACAACAGATACAGATCATTCTTTTATTGGCCTCATGCTCTTACATAGTATAAATGAATTATAATCTTTTATTATATTAAAAAAGGCTGCCCCCATTGTACATTAATTTTTATACATTTGTGAAAGTATTTCCATAGGCTATCTTCTATATATATAGCATTTGAATTACTGGGTAAGAGAATACACACATTAAAAAAAAATTTTTGACATTGTTAAATTGGCTTCCACAAAGAATGCAAGCCACTGTCTTTTCAATATCAATTTGTTAGGTGAAAAATGGTATTTCGTGGTTTCAACTTATACTTCCTTTGTCATTAGTGTGCCATTAGCACCTCTTTTAATTTTTTAGCCATTTGTATTTCTTTATATATATTTGGCTCTGCTAAATAATTTAATTATATGTAGAAGCTCTTTGTATATTAAGAATACTAATTCATTTTCTTTTAAACATTCTGTAGAAAATTTCTCCCTCTTTGGAGTTTGTCTTTTTTTAACTTTTCTGAAGATTTAAATTTACTTATTTATTTATGGCTGTGTTGGGTCTTCATTGCTGCATGCAGGCTTTCTCTAGTTGCGGTGAGCAGGGGCTACTCTTCGTTGTGGTACACAGGCTTCTCATTGCAGTGGCTTCTCTTGTTGCAGAGCATGGGCTCTAGGTACACAGGCTTCAGTAGTTGCGGCACACAGGCTCAGTAGTTGTGCACAGGCTTAGTTGCTCTGCGGCATGTGTGATCTTCCCGGACCAGGGCTCGAACCCGTGTCCCCTGCATTGGCAGGTGGATTCTTAACCACTGTGCCACCAGGGAAGTCCCAGAGGTTGTCTTTAAGTGTATTTATGTCTTTTAATATGCAATTAAAATTTTTTTTCAATTCCAAAATGCCAATTTTTCTATCTTCACGGGGAAATTTTTCCTAAGCTAAAAGTATGAATATCTCCTTCCATATTTCCTCTCAGTACTTTTATAGTTTCATATTTTACATTTTGTCTTTAATCTATCTGGAATTTATTTTTATGGTTTGAAGTAGGAATTTAACTTTAAAAATGGCATAGCCAGGGCTTCCCTGGTGGCGCAGTGGTTGAGAGTCCGCCTGCCGATGCAGGGGACGTGGGTTCATGCCCTGGTCCAGGAAGATCTCACATGCTGCGGAGCGGCTGGGCCAGTGAGCCATGGCCGCTGAGCCTGCACGTCCGGAGCCTGTGCTCCGCAATGGGAGAGGCCACAACAGTGAGAGGCCCGCGTACCGCAGGAAAAAATAAAAAATAAAAAAAATAAAAATTGCATAGCCAAATATAGTTCACAATTAATTTTTTTATTAGTGAATTATTTTCAATTTGAAAAGCCACATTCACCATACAGTAAACTTATGTATCTAAATGTTTCTGGTTCTGCACTTGTATTGTTTCATTGGTATATTCACTCCTATGTTATACTGGGTTGGCCAAAAAGTGCCTTCCGTTTTTAAGTTAAAATAAAAGACACATTTTTCATTTTCACTAAGAACTTTATTGAACAACGTAGTCACCCTTTTGTTCCACTACCTTCTGCCATTTTTCAGGCGACTGCATAATTCCATCTTCCCAAAACTTTTTATCTTTTCGAGCAAAGAACTGTTCCAGGTGCCTTTTACACTCTTCCAGGGAATTGAAATTTTTTTCTATTAAGAGAATTTTGTAAAGACCTAAATAAATGGAAATCTGAAGGTTCAGTGTCTGGTGAATACGGTGGATGAATCAGAACTTCCCAGCCAAGCTGTAACAGTTTTTCCCTGGTCATCAAAGAAACATGCAGTCTTGCGTTATCCTGATGCAAGATTATGCGTTTTCTGTTGACTAATAATTCTGTACGCTTTTCGTCAAGTGCCGCTTTCAGTTGGTGTAACTGGGAGCAGTACTTGTTGGAGTTAATTGTTCGGTTTTCCGAAAGGAGCTCGTAATAGAGGACTTCCTTCCAATCCTACCATATACACAATATCACCTTATTTGCATGAAGACCGACCAGCCTTTAGTGTGGTTGGTGGTGGTTCATTTCACTTGCCCCATGATGTCTTCTGTTCCACATGTATTGCACAGTATCCACTTTCCATCACTCGTCATAGTTTGTTTTAAAAATCGGACGTTTTCATTACATTTAACGAGAGAATC
Organism: Tursiops truncatus; assembly: GCF_011762595.2. Classification (NCBI taxonomy): domain Eukaryota; kingdom Metazoa; phylum Chordata; class Mammalia; order Artiodactyla; family Delphinidae; genus Tursiops; species Tursiops truncatus. The sequence goes on from NC_047037.1 coordinate 118,090,517, forward strand.
GCATGCGGACATATGGTCAAGAAGGATTTTTTCATTTAACTTATGTGGAACCCAAACATCAAAGTGATTAACATAACCAAGCTGGTGCAAATGATTTTCAACGCTTGATTTAGATATTTTGAGTATGTTGGCTATCTCCTGCCTGGTATAACATTGATTGTTCTCAATTAATATCTCAATTGCTATCAACTTCAACTGGTCAACCTGACTGGAGCATTGTCCAATGAGGAATCTCCAGCACGAAACTTCACAAACCACTTTTGACAGGTTCAGTCAGTCACAACACCTCCATACGCTGCACAAATCTTTTGCGTTTCAGTTGTGTTTTTACCTTTCTTGAAATAATAAAGCATAATAGGCCGAAAATGTTGTTTTTCTTCCATCTTCAATATTAAAATGGTTACACAAAAATTAACCAATTTTGATGTCTTTTTTTAAATGGATGCTGATATGACAGCTGTCACATATAATCTAACAAAATTGTTTCGAATGAAATTAAAAACAACTAAGTGCTACTAGAGCCATCTTATGGAAAAAAGCGAACGAACCTTTTGGCCAACCCAATACTTTAGAGTATATATTGATAAATTACTTAAAAGGAAGAACACTCCCTGTCCATTGTTCTTTTTAAAAAAAAAAATTCCTGGTTATTGAGAATTATTCTTCTATGTAAACTTAAAATCAGGCTTTCAAGTTCCACTAAAATTTCAGTGGGATTTTAATTGATTTATATTGGCTTTACATATTAATTTGAAAAGTAAAGTTTTTTTTATAGCATTGTATCCATTTAAATATGGCATATTCTTCTAGTCAGTTATTTTTGACTTTAGGCAAATTCTTATAAATTTTTCTCCTCTGTGGGATGCACTCCTTTCTGTTGTTAAAGTTTATTTCCAGGTATTTAATACCCTTGCTTAGTAACAGGGATTTTTCTCCCACAAAGTACTATTTAAAATTTTTCTCATGAAATTAATATATATCATTGGGAACATTGGAGAAGTATGTAATACAACCAGTTTATTACAAGCATTTATTTTGGAATATTTCCTTCTAGAAATATTTGTATGATCAGCAAATAAAATCAGAAATGTACCAGATGGTCCATATGTGCAATTTGGTTATCAGTGATGTATAGTATTTGTATTTGCTAAAAATAAATCCACTGAACTTGTCTTAAATTGAGTGCTCTTTAAGAAATATTTGTCCTTTGACTTCTCCAGTTACAAAGTCATAATAGTATAAATATCTGAAATGTGTAATGTAGGAAAATGGAGGTTCTCTGTATCTGCCCCCACCCCCACCTCTGAGAACCCTACTTTTAAACAATTTGATGTTTATTTTTCCAGACAATATTGGCGCTATCCTAGATGTAACATTTCTTTCCCCACTTGCAGTATTTTCCCAACTTTCAACATTTTATCCCATGTCATTAGAAATTGATGCACTTTTGTGTGTGTGGCTACATGGTATTTTCCACAGTATTTTCTTGAACAGATGTTCAAATTTAACTGTTCATCTATTGGGTTTTTATTTTTGCTGTTTACAAACATTTTGAAATGAACACTTTTACATAGGTAACAGCCCCTTGTTTTCGAGTATTTCTGTAGATACATTCCTAGAAGTATATTTGCTTAGTCAAAGGATATGCATATTTACATTTTTAACTGCCCTTCAAAAAGGTTATACTCTTTCAAGCCTGTACTAACACTATGTGTGTGACTGCTTCCCCACACACTCTCACCAACATTGGGCATTTTTAATCTTATGATTATCAAGATAAACCTGCTTTAATTGCTAGTGAAGTTCACTTAACAGTCATGACACTAAAATTATGTATAGAAGTTAGCCATTAAACCTTTACCATCTTTAATGCAGGGATATTGTGTTTCCCGTAGAGCCTTACAGTGTTACTGCTTCACAACTGGGATACAAACTCCAGAGAATACATGAGAACATCATATACCACGTCAAATCAACAAATGTTTGATACTAAGAAAAAAAGAAATCCTGTGATAAACTTGGGCCATACTAATACCACTAACTCTCTTTCCCTTGACCAATCATTGGTAGTTTGCTTTGTCATCTCAATCCTCAATCAGTTGGGCTGTAGAAATATTGCAATTTGATTTAGAGTTCAAATGAATAAAATGGCTGTCAAGTTATTAGTCAGCCCCTTTTCAAAATATCTTAATAGTTTGTGAAAAGGAACTTCGTCAAGGTTTTATTAGTTATTAACCAAGATACTCTGATGTCTCATATTTGCACTCAATATAATTTTTGCATCTGTTCCTTTTTTTCCAAATCTTGGCTTGATACTGAACCTTTCCTCAAGTTTTAAGAGTTGGTAGACTTTATAGACTTTAGTTGGTAGACTCTATATATGGTAGACTTTACAAAGTCCAGCTTGGATTTAAGTCAGGGCTTCATTACTTAGCTCTCTGTGATCTTTAGCATTTTTAGCTTCTCTGAGAGCCCTTATCTTACCTGGGATAATAATGGTACCCACCTCAGGGGGTTATTATGAGGATTAAATAAGTTGTTGGCATATAGTAATACAAATTTTTTAAACTTACTGTTTAATATCTGTAAAATGGATAGAATGGTTACTCTAGCAAGGTAAATGCACATAAGTGATTTAAAGTTTTCTTCCTCTTCCAAATCATCAAATAAGAAATCACTTTAACAGTGTAGCTGAGTAGAAGCCAATATAAATGCTTTAACATCTTAGTTTGAAGTCATTGAAGTTTACCAGAAAGTTAAATACTCTGAGATAAATATTACACTAAAAACCCAGAAATAAGCACTTTGGTATTGATGTAATATAACTTACCAATTTATATTTTTCTCTTATTTTTGATATTTCCATGTCCAAGTTTAACCTCTAAATTTAGAGCTTTGCAGCTATGGCTACAAATATAAAATAAAATGGAGAATTAAAACAAATTATCATTCAGTCACAAACCACTCCTTCAAACAGCCTCGTAACACTGTCAAGCTGAAATTATACAGCAACATTTTGTCTTCATTAGAGCAGTCCTGCAGTCTGAGGGAGACAGACTTAGAGATGTTACAACTCCTAGAGTCCTAATTACTAGTTAAAAAGTTTGACACACTTTGAACTGCATACTTACTAGACTGAGTTTAAGATGTAGCTTCTGAAAGAAAGATGGTTTTATTTCATTAGGAATGGATTGGAAAAGCTATATTGATGAGAGCTTTCTTTTGCTTTAAATAAATTTTGGAACAAGGTGACGTGGATAGTCAATAAAGGGCAGAATCTTCTACAGGTAACATATCTAATATGCAGTCAACTTCAAAATTAGCATTTTTCCTGAGACACTCTGCCATTTAGTTGTCAACACTAATGAATAAGAGATTTAGGAGATTTTTATAGTAATCTGATGTGGAAAGAAAGGTGTAGCTGGCTAGGTACTACCAAAAATATTTCCCTCAGCAATATAGCTATTATGCTTCTGATTTTCCCAACAGCCTTATAACTATGACATGTGCAAACTAACAGAACAAATGCTATCTGCTAACTCCATGATAAAAATACTTGAAACTTGCCACTTTTACAATTGCCTAGAAATCTTCCATTATCACCCAAACTCTAGGGTCTATAAGGGAACAGTAACAAAATTTTTTTTTCCAACTTAAATAAAACTAATCTCCCTTGTGATGCCAGTTACCCCTAGGAAAATATGCTCAAGTTTGAATAAGCATTCACTATAAATCTCAGGGGAAAAAAAAGTAGATATGGTTTAGAAATATATTAAAAGTTGCATATGGCTTATCAAAGAGTACAATAACATTAAAACCACAGGCCTCTAAAGTTTAAAAGTAAGTTTTCTGTTGAAGTTGCAGACATTTTGAATTCCACATACTTCAAACCTTTGAGAGCTATGTATCCTTACAATTTGTGCACTTTTCTGGTAGTCTGTACATCAACAGAATTTATCAGCAAACACAACAGAAATATCTGGAATAGCCAAGGACATCCAATGATTTATTAGCAAGTTGTGATTTTTCTGGTAAGTCAAGTAAGTTAAGACTAGAAATCTAAAGATGTAGGTAATGAGAAAACATAATGATCTTTTAGTTTTTAAAAATTTACCTTCGGGAAAAAACCTAAATTCTTATATCTTTTTTTCTCTTTTCGTAGTTCAAGTACACTTATGAGACTGCTGGCATTACAAGTGGTATAAATATGGACTACTGAAGAATCTGAAGTACTGTACTATTTGGCTTTATTTTAGACCTCTAATAAAGACTTTAACATGTTGAAAAAAAGCACAAGGCACAGAGATTAGCGTAGCTATAAGAACATTTCTGCTTTATGCCATGGCACTAGGCGTATAAGTCAGATGTCATATCAAAATTTGTACAGGCCAAATTGGTTAGGAAAATCCTACGTATAGTGACTCTAATGGTTGAAAGATGTTTCATTATATTTATATTTTCAATTATCTACTACTAACAAACTTTAGACGTTTTATATGAATCTTTTGATACTATAGCCTTTGGGAAAGGTATGGCTAATAAAAAGTCAATTTTTTAAAGAAAAGTTAATATTGTTAGTTTTATTCTTTGCTAAATATTTAATTAAACATATGGAAGTGAGATACCCTTTGCCCTTTCTCCCTTTTTATGCACAGAACAGAAGCACACATTGTCATGCCTCAAACTACTTTTTATTTGCAACTACATGATTTCACGCAATTCTTCTAAACAATGACATAAAATAGATTTCCTTGTGTATAAATAACTTACATACTCTCCATAAAGTAAATGCTCAAAGGTGCTAGAACAGATCGTCCACTCCTACAGTGTTCTCATATCCAACAGAGTTGATGCACAATATATAAATACTCAAGTCCAATATTAAAAACTCAGGCACTTGACTAACTTTAATAAAGTTTCTCAAACTATATCAATATATCTAAAGTGCATATATATTTTTTAAGAAAGATTATTCTCAATAACTTCTCTATAAAAATAAGTTTGATGGTTTAGCCCATCTAACTTTACTACTTTGAGTATGAACTTTTAATATGCAGTCAGGCTTATTCTACCTTCTCTCAACATGACACCAACAGAATCAAAGCAGCTAGTGAGGTGCTAACATGTGAGGATTAATCCAGTGATTCCGGTCACAATGCATTCCAGGAGGAGGTACCCATGTTACTGGAATTGGGCGATATGGTTTATTCTTCCTTCCCTGATTTGGATAACCAAATGGAACAGGAGGAGGGTAGTGACTTTGATGACCATTCCCTCGGTACATTCCTGGTTTTTTTCTGGGTAAAGGGTGCCACATTGGAAGAGGTGGGAATATCACCTCTGAAATCTGTAAAGAAGAGAAAACAGTAAGTTAATAAAAAGAAAAAATTAGTCATGTGTTATATAAAAACTAGGTGACCTTCCAGATTACTCATTAAAGAAAAACAAAATCACCCACCCACAACCCTAAGAGTAGGTCTAAGGCACATTCCTACAATCAAGTCTAAATATGTTAAAAACCTCAAATATAATAGGTGATCAATCAGCGTTTTTTCACTAAATGAGTGAAAATGAATAAACTCAAATACAGCAGTCTAAAGCAACCGGATATTTTCTGGCTATTTCAACCAAAGAAGATGAAAACACGGAATGAATAGAAGCTTGTAAGGACACATCATGTTTTAGACCACTGGTTTCCACAGCTGGCTAAAGAGTCACCTAAGAAGCTTTTAAATACAGAATGTTCATGCCCCAGCCCTGGTCTACTGAACAATATTAACAAAACTTTAGGAAGAAAGGCCAAGTATTTTGATGACCCTGCAGGTGATTCTAATGTAGCCAGTTCAGCATTTTGGAAAACAGTCTTAGGTTATCCCACAAGTCAAGTGGGACATCAAGTTCACATCATTCAAAATGTTATCAGCAGTTTCAGACCTCTCTGCTCAGAATGCCACACCCTGTGACTATGAGTTTCAGAGTTCTCTGATTTCTAATCTGCTCTTCCTAATATAGGCATTTAAAAATTTATATTCTGTGTAACAGCACTGCATTCATGATAGAAAATTCAAAAGGTACAAAATTGTTTACAGTGGAAAAAAGTCTCTCTTCTTCATGTGATTACCAGCTACCCTCTCAGAGGCAGCTGACACTAATCAATTGTTTGATCATCTTTAGAGATATTCTGTGAATATACTTGGTATACATCTATATACACATTTATAAAAACTCACAAAATTCTGTATACTGCTCTTTGCACTTGATAAATACATCTCAGAGACATTCATCTCAGTACATAATGACTTTTTTTTGTCATTTTACAGTTAGACAGTAATGCAATGACTATGCCATAACTAAATTAACTGGTGTCTTGTTGGTAGTACATTTAGGCTGCTTTCAGTCTTTTAATATCAAAAAAACAATGCACAAAAGCAAACGAAACAATGCAGCAGTGAATAACCTTAGCACAGTTAATTCTTGATTATCTACAATAATGGGGAAATAAAGAATTTAGAGTCCAAACTAATTGACCTATACTACAAACCAGTAGCAAAGTGGAATGTTTTCATTTCTTTGTACACTGGGGTGTTGATAAGCTTTTAAAACTGTCAGAAAGACACAATCCCACAGACAACCACTGTTCTGATTTTTATCACCAGACTGAGTTTTCCCTGTTTGTGAACTTAATATAAATGGAATCATGTGGCATGTATTCTTCTGTACCTGGCAAAAATTTTTTTTGGCCACACCGCTTGGCTTGTGGGATCTTAGTTCCCCAATCAGGGATCAAACCCATGCCCTCCGCAGTGAAAGAGGGGAGTCCTAATCACTGGACCACCAAGAAATCCCCAGCAAAATTCTTTTGCTCAATCAGATATTTTTTAGGTCCTTCCGTATTGTGTCTATTATTAGTTCTTTCTGTTTTAATGCTATTATCCTACTGTATGAATGAATACACAATTTCCTCCCATTCACTTGTTAATGGGTATTTAGGTTGTTTTCCTTTTTTTAATTAAATGATTATGAAAAAAGCTGTTATAAACATTCTAATATGAGGCTTTGTAGATATTTGTTTTTTTCATTTCTCTTGTTAAATACTTAGGAGTGGAACTGTTGGGTTATAGGGCAGATGCATATTTAACTTTGTAAATGCCAGTTTTCCAAAGTGGTTATACCATTTTACACTCCCATCAACAGTTTATGAATCCAGCTGCTTCACATCCTTGCCAACATTTGGTATTGTCAGACGTTTTAATTTTAGCCATTCTGGAAGTAGTGTTTCACTGCAGTCTCAATTTGAATTTTCCTGATGACAAATAAGGTTGAGCACCTTTTTCATTTGCTTACTGGCCATTTATATAACTTCTTTTGTACAGTGTTTATTCTCATCTTTTGCCCACTGTTTTTAATTGGATCATGACTTTTATTATTGATTTATAGGAGTGATTTTTAAAGTATATTCTGGAAACAAGTCCTTTGACAAATATATGTATTAAGAATATTTTGTCCCAGTCTATGCTTTTGCCCATTCGTTTTCTTAATGGTTTCTTTTTATTTATTTATTTATTTTTATTTATTATTTGGCTGCACTGGGTCTTTGTTGCTGCGCGTGGGCTTTCTCTAGTTGCAGCGAGCAGGGGCTACTCTTTGTTGCAGTGCGCGGGCTTCTCATTGAGGTGGGTTCTCTTGTTGCAGAGCTCGGGCTCTAGGCACAAGGGCTTCAGTAGTTGTGGCGCATGGACTTAGTGGCTCCGCGGCACGTGAGATCTTCCCAGACCAGGGATCGAACCCGTGTCCCCTGCAATGGCAGGTGGATTCTTAACCACTGTGCCATCAGGGAAGTCCCTCAAATTAGTTTTCTAATGTATGGTATCAGGTAGCAGTTAGGTTCACTTTTTTTTTTTTTTAATATATAGATTATCCAATTGTTCCAGTACTAGTTCTTGTATACTTACCCTACTGAATTGCTTTGGCACTTTTATTTAAAAAAAACAAAAACGAAATTGTACATACATGGGTCTACTTCTGGACTCTCTATCTGTTCCAATAATATATTTATATATCTTTAAATCATTATCACACTATCTTGATAAACATAATGACTTAATATTAGTGTGAGATCTCTGAGTTGATTCTCCTTTCTTTAAATTTTATCTAGAAAAAGGCTTTTGGGATTTTGATTGATAGCAAGTTGAAACTATAGATCAATTTGGGGAGAAATAACATAATTTTCATTCTTAATTAGTAGAATTATCTCTGGAGGTTCCTTTCAGAAAACACAGACCCCCCTCAGAGAACAAAGCTCAGAATTACTTTGCCCATACTTTGATAACCTCTTTTTTAAGGCTCTTGGTAATGCCAGGTTCAAGATGGAAAATGTATAGGTAAAAAAGATTAAAGTGGACCATCTGCACCAGCTTTCTACACAATGATTTTAAGAGCTATGCTTCTCAGTCATGAAATGTTTTGTAAGTGAATATAATGTCAAGGAGAAAAGCACATAAAGGACAGTTCAATTTCTATGCCTTTCTGTTATAATTTTATCCTAATAGTCTTTCAACATAGGGGAAAACAAATACAATTTAATTTTAGAAGAAAATCTAAAAATTAAAGGTCAATTTACTTGAAAAAATTAGCAGCAATCACTTCAATTTGGAATTTACATTCTTGCTTTGCTGTGTAACAAATAAAATTCTTGAGGTAAAATTAGCACACACCTGAATGAATTCCAGGCAATTTAACAGCTGTAATCTGTAGTACATAATACATCATACAGAGGAAAAAAATGTCCAAAATATTTATGGCCATGGTCTTAAAAATGATCCCTGAATTACAAATATTATGTTTACTTATCTATATAGGGAATCTCTTGGGAAGAATATAAAAATAACTGGTAATGAAAACCTCCATGCAAGGGCACAAGACTGGTCATTGTGGGAAGAGGAGGACGTGTCACTATTATACTCTTTTTTTTTTTTTAAATAAATTTATTTATTTATGGCTCTGTTGGGTCTTTGTTGCTGTGTGTGGGCTTTCTCTAGTTGCGGTGAGTGGGGGCTACTCTTCATTGTGGTGCGCGGGCTTGTCATTGCAGTGGCTTCTCTTGTTGTGGAGCACGGGCTCTAGGTGTGCAGGCTTCAGTAGTTGTGGCACGTGGGCTCAGTAGTTGTGGCTTGCGGGCTCTAGAGTGCAGGCTCAGTAGTTGTGGCACACGGGCTTAGTTGCTCAGCGGCATGTGGGATCTTCCCAGACCAGGGCTCGACCCAGTGTCCCCAGCATTGGCAGGTGGATTCTTAACCACTGCACTACCAGGGAAGCCCCTATACTTTTTCATACCGTTTCAACTTTTTGTTTTGGTTTGTATTTTTTTTTAAAGCAGGTGCATATGTTATAATATACACATATACATATACCCCTAAGAATGTGACAATCTTCAGAACTAAGCTTCCTCTCAAGCCTAAGAAGGATAATTCAACAATTAAAAAAAAAATAGGGCTTCCCTGGTGGCGCAGTGGTTGAGAGTCCACCTGCTGATGCAGGGGATGTGGGTTTCTGCCCTGGTCCGGGAAGATCCCACATGCCGCGGAGCGGCTGGGCCCGTGAGCCATGGCTGCTGAGCCTGCGCGTCCGGAGCCTGTGCTCCGCAACGGGAGAGGCCACAACAGTGAGAGGCCTGCATACCGCAAAATAAATAAATAAATAATTAATTAAGAACTCAAAAATTAAGTTATACTGAAAGGATGTTCATTATATAAATGTATCCTGGATTTAAAGGTTCAGTTTCTCATACTCATGGTACTCTGATTTCTTACTCATTAAGGTCTAAATTCTCATTTTAGCCCAAATCAAACCCTACCAGAAACCTGGTGTGTTTAATTATGTCTAATTAAGTCCAAATTAATAAAAATAGGTATATTTTAAAATATACTCAAAATTAGAAAAACTACACGTACAGAATAAGGCTCAACTCAAAGGACTTCTTTAAATTTTAGTATTAGTAGCTATATGACTCTTTAAATGTTAAAGCAAAGAAAGATATTGTTTTGGCTTGAGTGAAAAAGAATAATTTAGTGAGGTTTCTCTTTAATCATAGAAAGGGAAAGAACATGAAAGTTAGGTACAAATTGGAAGTGTTAAAGGCTACAAAAAAATGAGTAGCTATTTTTGAATGCAATAAGGATTTTTAAAACATCAGGAATGTTTTATCACCATTATTTTTTCTATTGTTTTTACAATGTATTCATCCCACTTATTTAGTAAAGCAGACCTTTGATAATATGACTCAGGATGCCTATTTCATCTGAGGTAGCAGCTTCCCCTTAGCGTGGGAAGGCAAGAACTGTGATCCAGAATTTCAACTCAGAAACTTTGGACAACATAAGCAGGACTACCTAGAATGCCCTTGCAAGCCTTGCTCATGACCTTCAATATGGAGCCACTTCATAGTTACCTGGTACACGGGGCTAGGGGTCGCAGCCACTGAATTGGGTTTCACTTCTACTTCCTTACTTGTTTCTTCATCTGAAGAAGAGGACCCTGAATGATAATCAGAGGTAACCTTATCAAGGGCCCTGGTCACTTTCTTGGAAATCTCATCCTTGTTCTCATCCTCATTTTCAAAGCTGGCAACAATGAATGCGTTGTTTTTCTCTCCATACCTAAGAATAAAAAAACCAAAAAACTTACACACCTTGAAGTCACATCAACAAAGCAAGGAATGTCCACAAAAACAACTGATCAGGTCTGGACATGCCATCAGTTCCAGGCAAAGAAGGAACCCTCCCAGAACTTGATTCTACATCTATAGTATCCTAACCCAGCTCCATGCCAACAGGCAGGCCACAATTTTCTACTCCTGGTCTATTAAAGTACAAATAAAAAGTGACCTCATTCTCTTTTCCAATTTTCTTTTCTACTGTCTCCTGACAAAAATAAGTTGTCTACAGTATCAGAGAAACTCATTGTTTTGATTACATTTTTGTACGTACCACTGAAACTGGCCATACAGAACTTTCTAACAAATTTTTAACTGACCCTTATAACAGATCCTAGTAATTCAAGTCAAAAATCAACCAGACATTTCCTATGGGATTTACTTTTACCACGATTAAATAAAAAAGAGGCCTCTGTTTCCTATATCCACACTGACAAAAACGAGAACTGAGGCAACTGTTGAAGTACTACTGTTGAGGAAAATAAAAGGATTTTGCTTGAATTTTTCTGCTGATTTCATAGAGATTCCTATGATAAATGCTTACCCCTCATCTTATTTTTTTAAAATTAAGCAAACGTTTTTATCCTTCCAAAACATTTTTAAAGCTTTGATCTAAGAAAAATAATTGTCAGAACATGTAACTTCGGCTGTTGGGTACTAGAAAAAAGGAAAATAAATTCTGCAATGAGGGAAAATAGCACAACACACAGTAAAACTAGGAGTTTTCATTGAGAGGACAGAGGAGAAACCCACAAATCCATTCAAATAGATTGCACAACATAAACAATATGAAACAATTTCTACGAAGTTAGGACAAAGGAAATGAATTGTTAAGCAGTCTTACATAGCATGTAATTAAAGTTAAACAAAGTGATTCTAAGCTTAAAAAATATAACAACATGAACAGAAAATAGGGTTAATTGACTATGATGTCAATTAATTTCATTCATGATAATTCTTATCTCAAATTATTTCTGAATCAGGATTATATCTACAATTAAGTAAAAGGCCTAACTGCAACAAAGCCTTTGAAAGTTTAAATGGCAATCAAGTAGTCTCACAGGTGAGTTCTGCTTCTTTCAACTGTGCTATCTTCCGTTCTCATAGGCTGGATGAGGCCATAAATGCAATCTAAATATGGTACATAATTTCCTTTTCTATTCTTTTTCAGTCTCTCTCATAAAAGGAGTTGCTGCAGGATGGTGGAAAGAGCACTAGACATGTTTCTGGTTCTGTTCTGTCATTAACTAGCTCTGTTACCAGGTGCAAGTTATTTAATCTCTCCTGGCCTTAGTTTCCTATCTGCAGAATGAGGAAGCTGAAGATGCCTGGCTAGTGGTTAGTCTTCAGCTGGTGATTCTTCTTAGAAGATGCCTGAACAGTGGGAAGGGTTCTTCACAACACAGAATTCATGAAGTATAATTTCAAGATTACTTAGCCTTGGGTTGTAGCAGTGGAAATCTACCCCTTGGTCCTCTCCAGGTTTAAAGACACAACAAATTTCAATAAAATCAAAGGTTAATTCATATATTAATACCAGCAGTATTAACAATGGGCTTAGGCCTACCTTCAGTATTGCCCATTAATGGAGTCAAAATTCAAGCAAAACAGAAAGGCAAGAAATTTGAGAAAAATCCCTGCCTCTGTAGAAACAGAAACCTAATCCAAGGGCAGACATCTAATGATTGAAGGATCAGCTTTATTAACTCAGGTTTCTTCGACACTCAAGCTCAGTTAGGTTCTGCATTTTTCCCGTGGTAGTATTTTGGTATGAGGGCTCTCTTCAGGGTAAGTGAAGCTACTTACTATATTACTGTACATTAGAATGTGCAGTTAATTCCTCAGAATTCGTAATGGACAACTTTTAAATTTTCCAAATTTCAATGACACACTGCTAAAACATTCAGGTCTACTGAGTTAATTTGAAACAAATCAATAGTATCTATTGCTCTTTATCAGGAAAAGAAAGGATTACAGAAATTACAAACAAAAAAAGAAGTGTAGAATATTGAGTAGATAATAAAGCTGCCAGCTATTTGCAGGCCTTCTCCTTATAGGATCTGTTGTCTATTCAGTATCTTCTAAAATATTTCACTTAGTGAAATATTTCTAACTATATAACATTTTGCACTCTTCCAATATTTATCCTTATGGAATAACTATGAAGAATGTTCTCTTTGAGTGCATTTCAATTTTTTTCATAACCTTAGCCTTTAGTATACCAATGAGTTATTATTTTTAATGACTCAGATATTTATTCAATTATATAACTGCTATATCAGCTTTAATTTTCAGAATAGTTCCAGTTTTGGTCTAAAAGCACTAATATCTCAGTCTCCTCTATTAATTTATAGCAATCACCTCTACCCAATCACTAACAGGTCTTTCTTTCTGGGATTTCTATCATTACTGAATGAGCACTCATATTCTGAAAATATCAATAATTTCTATTAACTGTGAAAAACCTCACATCATAGCCACTTTGGGGCAAAATTCTGATCATATATAAAATAATTAGAAGGCTACTGAATGCAAAGATTTTCTTATATTAACAAGATTAAAGCACAGTAATTTTTTATTATCTGGCATCATCAAGTAATGAAGTATCCACTTAAGTAGAATGTCCATGTAACTAAAGCTTTTATCTTCAGGTGCCAAGATGTAGTTTAAGCATTTCAAATAAATATGTCCAAAATGTTTATATAATTAGCCAACTTCTTAAACATCCTTGGATATGGAAACTTTTCCCTAATGACTTAAGATCGTTGTATTAAGTATTCATTATTTGATGTTGTGATAATACATTTGGGTCAACTCTTTTGCTTTTTTGTTCCTGCCTCTATGTCAGACTATTACTTTTTTTTGTAGCTTTATGACAACAGTATCCTGGGGGATTGGTTCCAGGACCATCCCTGCCTCCCTCCAATGCCAAAATCTGTGGATGCCCAAGTACCTTAAATAAAATGGCATGGTACTTTGCATACAACCTATGCACACTCTCCCATACACTTTAAATCATCTCTAGATTACTTATCATATCTAATACAATGTAAATGTTATATAAATAGTTGCATAGCATGGCAAATTCAAGTTTTGCTTTTTGGAACTTCTTTCCCCCCCCCTCAAATATTTTTGAACTAAAGTTGGTTGAATTCATGGATGTGGAAACCTCAGATACAGAAGGCCAACTGTACTAGGAACAATCCCCTTTCAAATGCCACATAATTTTTTATGGGCTGGAAAACTATACAACTAACTTAAAAGAACTGTGTGTTAAGTAAGAGTAAATCATGATCAAAGTGTGGGCCTCATAAAAAGTAAACATTTCAATATAGTAACTTTGTGATAGCTATTTCTTGTACACTGAGGTCTTCTGCAGGGATTCATTCAGTGGTCCAAGTCTATAAAACAAAGTCTGATCCTGGCCTATGGTAAGTGCTTAATTAGTCCCAGACTCTAAAAATGTTTGACCTTCTTAGACCAAAAATTGAGATATCTTGCTCTTCCTTTTTCTGAGAAATAAGTATTGGAGAATCTACTACCTACACCTGGTTTCCCAAAGCAATAAGCTTATATAAGCCACCAGCTTATATCAAGCAGCTCCAGGGTGGTCCAGAAAATTGTTGCAGGATTACCATGTATTTTTCCAACATGTCTTCACCACCACTTTCACTGCTGCAGATCATGTCAAAGGCTATGACCACCTTTGGAACATATTAGGGTTGCATCAAAAAGCACCTCTACTATAATCAATGGGTGAACTGTACCTCTAAACCAAAGAGAAAACCCTAAAGGAACAGCTGTAGGAAATTACTCACAGGGGTTCCATGCATCTATTTATCCTGTTCCTCCTGCCTGGAAATGTCCTTCCAACCTTGTCATCTAGCCAACTGCAACTCATCCTTCCCCACTCAGCTCAAGTATCACCTACTCTACAGTCAGCCCTCCATATCCATGGGTTCTGCATCCATGCATTCAACCAACCACAGACCAAAAACATTTGGGGAAAAACAATCCAGAAAGTTCCTAAAAGCAAAACTTGATTTTTTTTCAATTCAAGCAACTATTTACATAGCATTCACATTATACTTACAACTATTTACACAGCATTTACATTGCATTAGGTACTATAAGAAATCTAGAGATGATTTAAAGTATATGGGAGGTTATGCATAGGTTATATGCAAATACTACACTATTTTATATAAGGGACTTGAGCATCCGAGGATATTGCCTCTGTGTGTGTGTGTGTGTGTGCATGTGGCCGGGGCGGGGGCATGTTCTGGAACTAATCCCTCACCAATACCAAGGGCTGACTATAGTCTTTCCTGAGGCAGTGACTTTCTCCTTTGTGCCACCAACTACTGCATTTTGTACATAATTCTATTATAGCACAAATCACACTCTGTTGTAATCTGCTTATTCTTTCTTCTCCCTTATTACACTCTGAACTACCTGAAAGAAGAATGTCACTTTCATTTTTTAAAAATCTTACAACTAAGAATGCCTGGTCCAAAATGAGTATATTTTTATTTTATTTATTTATTTATCTATGGCTGTGTTGTGTCTTTGTTGCTGCACGCGGGCTTTCTGTAGTTGCGGGGAGCGGGGGCTACTCTTCGTTGCAGTCCACGGGCTTCTCATTGCAGTGGCTTCTCTTGTTGCAGAGCACGGGCTCTAGGCACGTGGGCTTCAGTAGTTGCAGCACTTGGGCTCAGTAGTTGTGGCTCGCAGGCTCTAGAGCACAGGCTCAGTAGTTGTGGCGCATGGGCTTAGTTGCTCCACAGCGTGTGGGATCTTCCTGGACCAGGGTTCAAACCTGTGTCCCCTGCCTTGGCAGGCCGATTCTTAACCACTGCACCACCAGGGAAGCCCACAATGAGTATTTTTAGAATGAAGTTCAATTAGATTTCATACCTAACACTCACCTTTTACAATTCTGCTCATTAGGAGACAAGAAATAATTTCCATTATGAAAATAAAACCATGAAAATATCACTCAGCCACTTAAAAACCAAAAAGGGGGAGGGAGGCAAGAGTAGAAACAAACAGAAACAGAAATCAACCAAAAGTTAATATCCAGTATTATTTGGGATTAGCGTCTTTCCTAATTTGAAGAGGGGAAAGACAAGGGCACCACCAATGAAAGAAGATATAATTGACCTATAGGGAGTCTAGGTGTCTAAATTCTACAATAGAGTTCTTGGTAAAGCTCTAAAAAAAAAACCCTGCTCTATCAGTTTTTGAGTTCCAAGAAGAATAGTTTACAAAATTCACAGCTGAGAAAGCCAAACAACCAGCTCCTGGCTATAAAAATACATGTGTAGGCAGTACCTGAGAGAATTTCATAAAATCAGTTCCAGCATGGTAATCAGTTAAGCTGCCAAACTCAAGAACTCACCGACAGCACACCTCACATGGGTCCACCCATAGAGTGAGTTCCTTTGGCAAGCCCAGGTCACTGTACAAAATGCAGCTGTTCTCACAGGCTTTCAGGACATCAGGATCAACTCTCTGAAACTTATTGACACGAATGCATCTACAACAAAGTGGAGTAATGTTAATAGCTTTAAATAAATGTAAATCAGAAACTTTGTTATATCTATTAGTTTTTGCCAACATGAATTTAAAAAAATAAAATGAACCCTGGCAAAGAACCCAGGAATATCTATCCTAAATAGATAATAAATCTGAACTAAAGGCAAAGAGGCAGCAGCATCATCAAGACTACCCAGCCTGGTGGAAAGAAGAGTCTGTGTGAGCACAGGGAAATCACTAGAACTGGCTCTACTTCATTTCACACAGAAACTACTCAATCTCACACGTACATTAAATGAGCAAGGAGTATGAAAGTTGCAAGAAATTACTTAGAGCTTTGAAGTAAAAGTTTTAATAGGTCAAATTCCTATATAACAAAATCTCCAACTCACAAAAGACCTCGACCAATGGTTCAAATAATATTTGGAAATTCTTGTGACAAGTTTTGATCTGTTGTTACCTTGCTTAAGAAGGGTATCCTATGCCTTACCTATAATTGTTCTCTAAATACCGAATCAGTCAAGGACACAGAACCATTCATACCATGTACTTAAGATTAAAATATAATCCAGGGACTTCCCTGGCAGTTCAGTGGTTAAGAATCCGTCTTCCAATGCAGGGGACGCGGGTTTGGTCCCTGGTCGGGGAACTAAGACCTCACACCGCAACTACTGAGCCGGTGCACTCTGGAGCCCGCATGCCGTGATGAGAGAGAAGCCCGCGCACCGCAACAGAAGATCCTGCATGCCACAATGAAGATCCTGCATGCCACAACTAAGACCCGATGCAGCCAAATAAATTAATTAGAAAAAAAATCCAAAAGTGTTATTGGCTTATTTCACTTAACCTCTGTTACTCGAGTTTTCCTTTTTTTTTTTTTAAGTTATTGAAAGAGAGAAAAAAATTCTAAACCACTAAAGACTGTTCCTTTTTTTTTTTTTTTGGTCGCACCACATGGCTTGCAGGGATCTTAGTTCCCCAACCAGGAATCTAACCCATGCCCACAGCAGTGAAAGCACAGAGTCCTAACCACTGGACTGCCAGGGAATTCCCATCTGTTCCAATTTTTCTAACCTAAGAAATACCATTCACAGCTACCTATCAGAATGCTCAAAGACGGTTCTCAGTATGAATGCAAAAATACCTGTTAAAGTAAGTATTCTGCTTACATAGAGAAACGTTAGCTACAATGAAAGTATTTACTGCCTACAACTAAGAAATCAATCACGAGAACCCAGGTTTTAGTACGAGTCCTGAGTACTAGTATTATTGGGTGAATTTAGATTAAGTCATTTTACTTCTTCAGACCCCAAAAATATGGAAAATATAAGTTAATTGACAAATACTGATTATATCACTAAATACAATACTGTAACATCAACAGAATATACTATTTAAATTTTTTTAAAGTTTAATTATTAGTTAATTTCAACTTTCATTTAAAACAGTGAAAAAAGTTCTCATTAGGTAACAGCTAATATGTATTTCTAAATAATAATAATAATAATAACTCTTTTTGAAGGTTTACCATGCAATAGAGAGTCTTCTGAACGCTCTGCATGTACAGGCATACCTCAGACATTGCAGGTTTGGTTCCAGACCACAGCAATAAAGCGAGTATCTCAATAGAGCTAGTCACACAAATTTTTGGTTTCCCAGTATATATAAAAGTTGTATTACAGTACACTGTAGTCTATTAAGTGTGCAATAGCATTATGTCTAAAAAACAATGTACATAGCTTAATTAAAAACTACTTTATTGCTAAAAAATGGTAACCATCTGAGCCTTCAGCAAGTCTTTGTAACAGTAACACCAAAGATCACTGATCACAGATCACCAAAACAAATATAATAATGAAAAAGTTTGAAATACTGTAAGAATTACCAAAATGTGACAGAGACACAAAATGAGCAACGGCTGTTGGAAAACTGGCACTGATAGCCTTGCTCAATGCAGCTGCACAAACCTTCAGTTTATAAAAAACGCAATGTCTGTGATGCGCAATAAAGCAAAGCACAATAAAATAAGGTATGCCTATGTTAACTTTTTAAATTTTCACAATGATCCTGTGAGTTAGATACTATTTTCTCCACTGTAAAAAAGAAAGGAGGCAGAGAGAGTTTGAGTAACTTGCCCAAAATTACACAGCTAGAAAGTAATGAATCCAGAGCTCAGATCCAGACGAGATGCCAAAGTTCACTTTATTAAACAACCCTATTATGCCTGTACTTATCGTAACATCACCGTTAACAATTTAGCAAATTCAGAGTAAAAAAAATATTTTAAGCCATGTAAGATACTCTTTATTCCTTTCTATAAGATGGTCCTATGTTACAGATTCTAATGTTGTGTAGGTTGATTCAAAAGTCCCATGTGCACCAGGATCAAAAGCAATTAAGCGTAAGGTAGATCTTAGATGTATGTGTTTGTTTTTTTTATCTACAACGAGGGAGATGTAGGCTCTAAGCTTAAAAAAATATATGTAAATATAGATGCTTAAATAGAGACTCGCTTCAACAAAATTTGCATACCTTACATATTTTTATGCTATTTTTTTCACTCTAGATACTGCGACGATTTACCCATTAACCACTCTTCAAAAACAAGATTTTAAAAGCTGCATAAAAATAGTCCATTGTTTACTTAATGTTGACAGTGTAGCGCTTTCCAATTTTTTTGCAATTATAAAGTGTAAGAAATATCCATATTCATACATATTTGTCTGCATTCTGATTATGCTTCTAGAATAGATTTTAGGAGATCTACTTTTCAAAGACTGTGAATATTTTTATAGATCTTGATAATGTTACCAAATTGCTCTTATTTGTATAAGAGAAACACACCTCCCTGCAGAGAAACATACTAATTTATAAAAACTTTAGAAGAAAAAGAACTTTACGGATTGAAGAGTCTACTAACTCTGGTTAATCCTATAGTCTATTCATTTTTATAAAAGAAACGACCCACAATTAACTCTAATAGTTTTCTACTTCAAAGACGGCTTCAAAATGACTCAATAATGATACTTCTGATTATATGCCGATTTAATCCTATGGATAACTTTTTTCCTCAAGTTTTTAGAATTAATGGAAATAAAATTGTACACTGTCTGACCTTTAAGCATTTACTTGATAGTGTCTCCTTTTTCAGTAATAGTACGGTGGCTTGGCACTTCCAAAAGCTTTAGTCCAATGTCAATTACATCAGTGTAAAAAGCTTGAACAGCTCTAATTCACAAAAGCTGTTCACTCTATCAGAAATGAAGATGTGCAGAAAAAATTAAGAGAATCAAGTGAGAGGATAAAAAACAGTAACTTGAGTGCTTTATATAGAACATCCACATTTCTACTTTCACTCACCACATTTTCCAATATACTAGGAAACCTCTTTGGATAGAAATGAAGAGGAAAATATATCAATTACTTTGATCTTTTCTTTTCAACAGATCATATGCTCACCTGGCTTTTAGCAAATGAGAACTAAACAAATCATATTTTCACCTCCCTTGCACACTCCGTGAACAGTCTTACAGTTTCAAGAGCTCAGCGACTGAAAGGAAGTTCTTTTTACTGTGAAGGGCTGATTTGTGGAGGAATCTTTGGGGACAGCAATATGCATAAATAAAAGAATTTCTGTATTCATGATAGTCACAACTGTTCCACTTTTATTTTTTTGGTCACATCCACAAATGGGGCATGGTTTGAACAGCTGAGTTTAGCAGAATATTCTCAACTCAGGTTCCCAAGTAGTCACATAAATACTAAAGAGTGAGCATGCCAGGACATGTTTTACAGGAGGCTGCTCTTCTTTAAACTGTAAATGTAACTTATAAACCACAGTACAAAAGATAGCTGGGAGTGAGAATTGCCTTCACTCTCAGAGACAAGGCTGTGGGAGGACTGTGGTATACAGAAAGCTCATAAGAATTTAGGGTCAGTGAGACCTGAATTCAAATCCCAGAGCTAATACTTACCAGTTGTGAATCATAGGTAAGTTACCTTCATCTATAAAATGGTTACAATGGCTTCTACCACAACGAATTATGCACAGTACAAATGAAATTATTCCTGTGTCAAGAACATGTTAGGTGTCTAATAACCTTAGTTCTCATTTGCCAAAAAACTTCTAACACGTAACATGTAATTTACTTTTAAATACAAGGAACTCATTTCCCTCAACCCTTACCATGCCCCCTTTTAAGTGATAGTTTTAGGGGTTCTCTACAATTGGGAAAGCCCTCAACTACCTGTGATACTTAAAGAAAAACACTCAGGAACCACACTATGACCACAAGACTAACTCCCATGAGCCTATACTATTAGCCCCCCAAGTCCAGGCAGTGGGACTCGAACAACGAATACTTGTATTTTAAAGTGAATAAGGAAAAAATAAAACTGACACACTCCTGAGTTGGGTATTTTGCAGATAAACTGTGAAAGGCATGGACTGGACACACCCATCATTCCTCTGGCCTGGCACTCATTTGAGGAGCTGATCAGCCTCTTCATTTAGTCCAATCTAACTGTCCAAGCTATTCCTTTACCTGTAGGCCTGTCCTTTTGATGGTTTTTCCGGATACCAGTGATTTTTATATTTTTCTTGAAGTATTAGAGTCAATTTCTCAGCAAACCTCTCGACTGCTTCTTTTTTCAACTTATCATGTTTTCGAACTAGCCTTGTGAAAAAGAAGACTACGGCAGCAATTTCGTTCTTCATCTTTCCCTGCAAAGATAAAATAGTTTTTCTCAAAAAACCAAAACATCAAAACTTGAAGATAAAGCTCTGCAAAATATCCCTCCTTTACAGCAGCACCCCTTCCTCCTTCTAATTTTATCTTGTTTCACTGGTTCATATCTGGAGTAGGGAACAGTCACTAATTTATGTCATAAAGACCTTATTATAAAATACTGTTCAAGAGTCTTATCACCTAGCTTTGTAAAGGAGTTCAGTAAAGAGAGCACACCAAATTGCTCCTGTTAGCTAAAATAAAATCAGAGATATCACTCAAAGAGAAGCATTACAATGATACCATTATATAGTTTTTACTTAAATGTGTCAATATTTAGCTACAATAATTCAAGTTTAAAGTTCTATAAAATAACTTGTATTTTAAAACATAAAAAAGTCCACTTTAAAATCCAGTATTGTAGTCACTACTTTGGCAGTTCCTAAAAAGGTCATATATATAGCTACCATATGACCCAGCAATTCTACTCCTAGCTCTATACCCAAGAGAAATGAAACCATATGTTCACACAAAAACTTGTACACAAATGTCCACAGAAACATTATTCATAATAACTAAAAAGTAGAAATAAACTAAATGTTGATCAACTGATAAATGGAAAAATAAAGTGTGGTATATTATTCGGCAACAAAAAGAAATGACATACTGATATGTGCTACAACATGTATGAAACTTGAATACATTATGCGAAGGGAAAGAAGCCAAAAGACCAAATACTGTATGACACCAATTATATGAAATGTCCAGAATAAGCAAATCTATATAAACAGAAAGTAGATTAGTGGCCTAGGGGTAGGAGGATGGGGGGGAAGGAGTGATGTCAGTGAGTATAAGATTTCCTTTTGAGGTGATGAAAATGTCCTAAAATTGACTGTGCTGATGGTTGTACAACTCTGTGAATGTACTAAAACCGAAGACCTGTACATTTTAAATGTGTGAATCGTATAGTATGTGAATTATATTTCAATAAAGCTGTTATACACAAAGGAAAAAAATCCATTATCGAGCTTCTGTAAGCACTTTCAAGAACAGAGATATATTTACCTAAAAAATATGACCAAAAAACCCCAACTCTATCAAAACATATTTAAGAGAGTGGAAATTCAGGGTCATTCACAGAAAATCTAAAAGAAATAATCAAAGATTCAGCTGCATATTGGAACTGCCTCAAGAAGGACTCTTTTTAAATGACAGATCTGATTTATCACTGATTAATGCATAAAGGCAAAAACCTTGTACTGGGATTGTTTCGATGTATATTCTTTCTTTGCTTGATGAGCTCATTCATTTGGCTGCTGTAAGTAACTTGGAGTTATTCAGATGCTGCGTTTATTAAGCAACATCACCTTTTCAGAGCCAATTATTAAAGACATACAGCCCCTGTTATGTTTAGTGGAAAAACTGACCAACCCAGCCTATAGTTTGTGTTCTTTCACATTTAAAAAATACAGCTGATTCTGTTAGCTTCCTTTTTCTTTTCTCAAAGTTGCTCTTAAAGTCCGTCTTCATAAGATTCCTTTCCTCCTTGTGCAAATTCAAACAAGGGACCTCAGTGTGAAATAAATTCTATATGTTATTTGAGAGGTGTGCTGGCAGCCATGGCCACCCTGATGCTAGATGGGAAGACACCCAGACCTTCCTCCTGGAAACCCTAGAATGCCAAGTCTACCTTCTATGGCCAGCTGCACACAATCCCAGCCCTCCACAACTGCTGTGCAGCCTCCTCCTGAAAAAAAGTCAGCCATTTCCACTTATAAAGCTATATTTATACTCCACCACCTTATGATGGAAAAGAAAACCCACTGCAATTTAATACATGGTTTGGGATGAAACTTGCTGATGGAACTCCATTAGCCTCCACCCCACCAAAGAAAACTAGAAAGGTACTCAATCCCTAACTAGCTCATTCTCCTTATTCATTAAATTGGCCAACTATGTTCCACATATCTGAGTTTTGTTTTCCTTTTATTTTTTCTTCTCTGTTTCATATCAAAAAATAAAAGGAAGAAAGGAAGGAAAAGAACCACTTAGTGGTGGCTTTGGGTTGTAACACAAGATGAGTCATATGGAATTACTTTTTTTTTTTTTTCAGTTTGAGGGAATGATGCCTGGAAGAGCTGAGAATTTAACCCACCTCCACCGGTCAGTATTCTAGGAGTACCAAAAGGGCAGCCCTAGAGGGGAGAGTTATGAGGTCAGGGAGAGAGAAACCAGAAGCCAGCAGGGCCAAGAAGCCCTTAGGCGCCCCGAGTAAGTCGCCGCAATTCCTCCACCCACACTCGGAGCGAAAAGCTCCCATTTTAAACATCGCACGGTGACGTCATCCTCGGACGTAGTCACCGAGGCGGCTGCCCCTCAAGTTCTACTTTGTTCCACAGGGTCCTCTGCTCACGGCGGCGGGGAGAGAACCCAAAGGAAAATCCAGTCCTGCCTTCCAGGAGTTCATAACTTTGTACTTTTCCCTCTCTTGTAACGAAGAGCTTCATCGCGGCCGTTTCTAGAAACAAGTATTTCTCCCGACAGACGTTCCCAAGGTTGAGGAAGGGGGGGTGGCGGGGGGAGGTCCCGGCCGCGGGGGGTGACGAGCCCTCGACCAGGCTCCGCGGCGACACAAAGCGGGCTCTGGACCCCGAGCGACAGGATTCCCACGGGGCCGGGAGTTGGGCTTTGTAAGCCATCCAAGCCTGCTGCTCGGCACTCGCGCTTGGGTTTGAAGAGCGCCGGGTGAGTAGGCACCAAACGTCCCCACCCACTCTTGGAAGAACGGCCTGCACGCGCGTCCAACTTCTGCAATCGCGGGTTTTCCTGAGTTAAGGGGTCAGCGCCCCGAGCCCCCTTCCCTCCCTCCCGCGAACAGCCTCGCAGGGTCCGCAGCCCCCGGGAAGGCTCCAGCCTCCGGCAGCTCCGGGTTCAAGGACCGGGCTCCCCTCAGGCGCGACTCCCCCCCGCCCACCCAGACAGCGAGCCGGATCCCCGGCTCCAGAAAACCCACAGACGCGGAGGGGGAGGGGGCGTGGGCAGGCGCAGGGCTGTCGCCCACCGCGAGCAGAAGGTAACGCGCGGTGAAAACGTGGCAGGAGCCTCGAGGCGGCGTCTCCTCCGTCGCGATGCCGCTGAGGGTCCCGCGGAAACGCTCGCGGGCCGCCCCCCTCCGTCCCCAGCCCTTCCTTCGCGCCGGGCCAGAGCCGATGCAAGCAGGTTCGACCCCGCACTCCTCCTGGTTCCCCCGCGCGCTGCCCGCCCGCGAGCCTTCGACGTGGCCGCAAAGGCGCCCGGACCACCCTCCTCCCGAAGCCCTCAGCCCCGCCATGTCCGCCTCCTCCCGGCCCAGTATCCTCACCGCCGCCGCCTCCGCTCTGGGGCCACAGATTCCCTCCTGGCCGGGAACCGAGGGCGCCGCCTCAGCGGGCCGGCGCTCGGCGGCAGTGAGCGCGGCGAGCCTAGTCTGGCGCGTGCGGCTCCCGCGTCGTCGGGCGGCCGAGCGCGCGCTGAGAGGGCGGGCTGGTGGGCGCGCGCGAGTGAGCGAGCAAACGCGGCTCTGAAGCGGCGCGCGGGGGGCTCGCGGCCCGGAAGAGGGGAGGGGCGATGACCCGGGAAAGGGATGGCGCCGCGCGGGACCGGCTCGCGCTCCTCGGGGGGAGGAGCCAGAGGCAGGGCTTCGTCGACGTCCCGCCCCCAAGGCTCCGGCCTCGCTGTGCGAGCCTCGAAGCGCCTTCAGTCTTGCGACGCGCCAGCGGAGCTTCAGGTCAGACGGCGAGGGCCGCAGCACCGCGGGCTTCCCTCCTCGGGAAGGAACGGCGCTGAGAGCCGAGCGGACCCTCGCCAGCCCGCCCTACCTGCTGCAGCGTCTTCGGGGGTCGCGTGGGCCACTTCCCCTCTGCTGCCTAGGCCTCTGCTTCCCCCTCTCGTTTCTCCTTGTCGCCCTGCGCCCTGACACCCTCCGGCCGGGAGGACGGATACTAGACCCTGCTCTGTAGAGGTCCAGTTCTCTAGACCTGGGGCTTCGGGGGCGGGTTGGGGGGCGTGGGGGTCTACACAGATCAGACGGAAGGCGGACTTTGCCTTTGTGGACTGATGCGCTTCCTTGCTGTGATAGTTACGGGCACGTCAGCTGTGCAGCTGCCTTGTGATCTTTCAGTTTGTTTCGAAGTCTTAGTTGGGCCCCTCCCTGGCCGGGCTGGTAGCTCCCTCAGAGCAGGGACTGCCTCCTGTTGACCCTTGTGTCCCAGCTTGGCACTGAGTACAGTGTCTTGCACAAAGGAGGGGCTGCAGGGATGTTGGCTGAATGAAACCTTCAGAGTCCAAGCTTTCTATTTCCCAGCCACTTCTAGTCAAGGACTTCCAGAGACAAAGCTTAATCTTTGAACAAATGCAAATGTGGAAAAGGTACGTTAACTTAATGAAAAAAAAGAGGAACATCTTTCCAACCTTTTGTATTGAACTGGCGCCACGGTATTAGTTTTGTGAAAGCACTTTAATACATTAAACAGGCCAGAAAAAGACAAGATATTTCTACTTTTTTTTAATTAAAAGAGAGCCAGCTTTCACTGTTTCTAGCCAAAACATATTGTAAATTACTCAAGAAATGATTGTTCAAGTTATACGTTGACCAGATATTTCACTGCCTGCTATGCCTGGGAGCATGTTTTCAGCTCAGTTCTATGAATATTTAAAATTTGTGTTACTGATGGTGAGTATAGCCTATTTGCAATTCAAAACGTTAATGCTTTTAGCAGTAAAAAATATGCAATTCCCAAACCAGTACAATAAACTTTATTTGTATTTAAAAAAAAAAAAAAGAGTATACTGTTCTACCCAGAGCTACTCACTGGTCAATTTAAGGAGGATACTTATATTCACACCCTAGTCTATTCTAGGAGATATGAAGGTGTTTTCATTCTAATCTCATAACAATCTGATTGAGGTTATTTTACTGATGAAGGCTTTTCTCTCTACAATTTCATAAAATAGCTAGGCAGGGCTTCCCTGGTGGCGCAGTGGTTGAGGGTCCGCCTGTCGATGCAGGGGACGCGGGTTCGTGCCCCGGTCCGAGAAGATCCCACATGCTGCGGAGCAGCTGGGCCCGTGAGCCATGGCCGCTGAGCCTGCGCATCCGGAGCCTGTGCTCCGCAATGGGAGAGGCCACAACAGTGAGAGGACCGTGTACCGCAAAAAAACAAAAAAACAAACAAAAATAGCTAGGCAGTGACAAACACTACTCAGAATTTGTCCAGAAATTTCTAAAGCTCAAGATTAGTATTTTGTGTGATGTTTATAAATCTGTGACCCGCATGGCCCAGTCTTACTTAGAGCACTACTCTACTCAAAACACACAGGCAAGTACCTGAAACCTAATTTCAAAATACAAAAAATTCTTATAGCCTAGACACTGCGAAGCAGGTAAATAACAAACAAGGGATCTTAAACACTTCTCTTTTCTTTCTCATCCACTGTTCTCACACAAGGTTGCTGCTTGTGTGCCTGTCTTTCAAAACGCCCTACTCTTCTCCAGTCCTGGCTGCGTGCTTTAGATCTTTCCCCCCAGCTCTCTTTCCTCCTAATTCAGAATCACACAAGCCCAAAAGAATTGGTCTCAAGTCAGGACCCTCCTCTTTAGGAGGCTGGAAAAGGGGAGCAGAGCTGATACAAACAGTTACCCATTAATATGGATTTTTCCTTTCACAGTTTCTTTCTTTTCTCAGTTAACTCTAAATGTTCACTAAGATCGTGTGTTAATAGATGTAGTTTGCTTTTAGCACAGGCTGTTTCTTTGGAAAATGAGCCACCTAAATAGGGCAGGGCCTCTATAATCCCATACATCCTGTGGTTGTATCACAAAGTCACAGAGACCACGACTCAACAATCACCCAAATCTATGACTAGCTTCCAAAATCAGGACTTATTTTTTCACTAATAAGTGTAACTCTTTCAAATCTGTTATTCCTTTTGAGCTCAGAGAAGTTCAGCATTGAAAACAGAACAGTGTCAGGCAACACCTTCTCAATCCACATGTGTCAAGTTTGAATCTGAATACAAAACCATCCACGTTTATAGTGGACAGAGAAAGTTCTGTTATGTAACATCAGGGGAAAGTGTGCAGCCTTTGGGGGCCTTTGGAGGTCTACCAAGTGGGATTTAAGACTTTTTAATTCTAAAAACACTTCAATATATTTCTTCAAAAATTTCCAGGACCTAACCACCTGGATAAATTAAAACAAACTAAATCTATAATACTTTCTTTGCTTTGACTTCTTCAATATCCACAAACTGGCAGTGGTTTAAAAAAACATAAGCATAAAGAAAATGTGTAATCTTCATTATTTTCTCCATTACATCATGCAATAAAACTGACTTCCAAGAGTCGCAGCTGAAACTCTCCTGATGAATGAAGCAATGGAAACTGGGCAAACCAACCTCTTATATTGAGTTGCATTAACTCTTAAAACCCTCCTCCCTGCCCCGCCCCCAACTATAGCCCATCTTTTTTGGAAGAAAATGTTTTGATTAAACTTCTCAGTTTCTTTATTGGAAATTGGTTAGGATTTGTCAATTCATATGAACTAGCTTAGGCAAATGTATAGGTTATAGTGCTTAGGTAGGCTGTACACTCTGGACTCAAATAGAACTTCGTACTGGAAACCTCTGGTGTAAGATTTCCATGCTTGCCAGAAGAGGTGCCATTGTTGTTGGGTTCCTTTGACAATACTCTCTTGTTCTTCATACCAACAGAGAAACAGACTTCCATTAATTAGTATATAAACTCCTACCCTTATTCAGTATAACAAAAGTAAGAATATAGATATATTCATTTAGCAAAACATTCAGAAATATTGTAAAAGAACTGCTTAGAAACACAACTGTGTTAGAGTTCTCTGGATACATATATGGATACAGAGATTTATTTTAAGGAATTGGCTCATTCAATTGTGGAAGCTGGCAAGTCTGAAATTTGTAGGGCAGGGGGCAGGCTGGAAACTTACACAAGAGTTAAAGTTGTAGTCTTGAGTCCAGAATCCATAGGGATGATTTTTATGTTAAGGTGTTGAGGAAGAAATGGTATTCCTTCTACTCTGGAAAACCTCATTTTTCGCTCTGAAGGCCTTCAACTTGTTGAAGCCCACCTACATTATTGAGGGTAATCTCCTCCTTTAAAGTTCATTGATTGTAAATGTTAATCACGTCTACAAAATACCAATCACAGCATCATCTAGACTAGTGTTTGACCAAACAACTGGGCACCATAGTCTAACCAAGTTGACACATAAGATTAACCATCACAATGACCTTCATTCAATAGTATTTCCGCAAAGGCATGTGATAAGTAGGTTTAAAAAGATAGATCCCTTAGTGAACACTGTAAAGCATGCTTTCAATAAGAAAACAACTCCCTTTGTTTTTATTTTTCTTTGCTCTTTTCAGTCAGTTGTGTGGTGATGGGGATGGTTGGGGATGGGGTGGGGGAGGGAAGATTGGATGTTGGTCTTCAGGTGGCTTCTTCTGCTTAATATTAAATATTTGTGCTAGAGTATTGGGGACAGTGTGTCCATTAGGGAGGATCAAAAGATGAACAAATAAGTTGCTCACAATCTAGTGGGAGTTAGAGACGTGAACAATCTACCTTACATATTACAAGTTGTATTATATTGATAAATTAAGTGCCACAGAAAGGTATAAAGGCAATAGTAATGTAGGCATAAAAAAGGTTTTGGATGTGATTGGGCTCCCAGCTAAAAGGAAGTTTCACAGACTTGGAGGGCAACATTGCAAACCTTCCTTAATACTTTTTCAGTACAGGAAGGTGGAGGGGGAGATGCCATACGCATAAGGAAATTGCTCCCAAGGCAGTCAGTCCCTTGATGCGGCAACATCAGTTGCACCACAGAGATGGCTAGAGTTAATCAAATTCACACAGCAAGTCCTGACACTTGATGGCTTAATTAGGGCGATTATGGGTAAGCTTTAAAAAATCTGCTTTGTCAGCAGATGATCCAATAGATGTTACCATAAAGAGCATATTCCCAACCCACACCCAGCCCAGGAGAGGCTCAAAACATGGAACTAAAGTTAGTACATTAATATTTTGTGATGTAGTTGGAGAAAATATTTTGTAATTGTGTTTATAGGAGTATTTTAGGTACTTTAGATAATTGCAGCAGGTCAGGAATTTTTCTATCTTGTAGGAAGATTTCAGCAACTCTTTGTGATACAAAACGTTTTATATATATATATATATATATGACATATATGTATATATACAGATATATATTTAGATGTATATTTGTAATACATATAGATAGATATTTATGTAACATACATAACATACATAAATAAATAAAAGCTTGATCTCTGAGAGAAAGAATAATACAGAGAATGAGAGAGTCATGATACAGAGAGAAAGATTTATGACAGAGTTGGGTTTTTTTTTAAGTGTTTTAATGTTTTTATACTAGCCTAAAGTGCTCACGAATACTTATTTTTTTTTTTTCCCAGAAGGAAAGTTGGTTAGAGTAATAAGCTATGACCCATATCATGAGCAACCACTAACACACAATGGGGGCAGTATGTATAGAAGAAAACAAAGAGTAGAACAAAGTTTCTGGGTTAGTAATTTTCTGTTTTGTTTTGTTTTTGTTTTTGTTTTTAATTGCAGACATGTAAATACTGAATTCTCATAGCGTTGAGGTATCAAAATGAATTGAAAAATAATACTCCTTGTCAGATGTTTAGCATAAATGTTATATAGAACCATATATAATTCTAGGATGTTAAAATGTCTCAGAGCAACAGAGTAATATAATTTACAAGTCTTTTGATATGATTGTGCAACTTATGCTGATTTCACTGGACTATTTCAGCTCTATGATCTGTATTTAATTTGGAAGACCTAACTAAAATTAAGTGATGACTCTTTATTTTGGATTTTCTGTGATGGTACAGATTTTATTCAATTTTATTATTATTGTTATCATTATTTATTTATTTATCTTTTTATTTTTGGCTGCGTTGGGTCTTGGTTGCTGCACACAGGCTTTCTCTAGTTGCCGTGAGTGGGGGCTGGTGGCTTCTCTTGTTGCAGAGCACGGGCTTTAGGTGCATGGGCTTCAGTAGTTGTGGCACAGGCTCAGTAGTTGTGGCTTGCGGGCTTTAGAGCGCAGGCTCAGTAGTTGTGGATCACAGGCTTGGTTGCTCCGCAGCATGTGGGATCCTCCCAGACAAGGGCTCGAACCCATGTCCCCTGCATTGTCAGGCGGATCCTTAACCACTGCACCACCAGAGAAGTCCCCAATTTTATTATTTTTAAGGCAGGTAATTCATTAAATACATAACTAAATATTTTTAAAATATTTTGGTTTGTGGGATTATTCATTTATTTGTGTTTACAAATCAGAGAAAAAAAATACGATCTAGGAGAGATTTTCAGAAAGGGGTAAGCCAGGAGGTACTATTCTTCTCTCTTTACACTCTTTTCCATGGTATTTGAACTCATCATCTTAAGGCTTTGAACACCGTTGATGTGAGAGTCCCTAATTAATAGTTCCAGTTCCAGACAATCCTCTGAACTCTAGACTTGTGTATCTAACAGCTTAATGAACATCTCCACTTGGATTCTGATTGGCATTTCGTACATAATAAGTCCCAAGATGAACCCTTCTCTGCCCCTGGTCCCCAATCTTCCTCTAGACTTGCTCCTCCTGCATTGTTTATTATCTCAGTACCACTCTTCTACCCTTGGCTCAAGATGGTTTGGGGATCAACAATGACTCCTCTCTCCCAAGCATGCCATAGGCCATCTATGAGCAAGTCCTCTTGACTCATCCTTTGATTTTCTACTCTTTTTTGACCCGCTCAAAGAGCAGTTTTATATAGTTCAGCCTAACGTACCCAGAACCTGACATCCTCTCTCTCTTACAATTTCCCCAAGTTTATACAGTTGTGTGAACTATTGCAACATCCATCTAACTGTATTCTTATACAGGGTAGTTCAAAGTGATCCTTTTACAACGTAAGTTTGATTATGTTATGCCTGCCCCAATCCCCCACTGACTCCCCATTTCACCCACAGTAAAAGATAAAGGCCTTACAATGGTCTGCAAGACCCCATAGGAGCTGCCCCCCTCTTGTTCACCTTCTTCCAATCCACCCTTTCATCTCCTATTACACTCCCCCCTCATTTCAATCCATTGTCATGGTCTATTAGTATTCTATTGCTGCCATAACAAAAGGCCACAAATTGCCACAAATTTAGCAGCTAAAGCAATACAGATTTATTATTTCATAATTCTGCTGGTCAGAAGTTCCTTTGGTTTAGCTGTTTTTTCTGGTTGTTGGCAGAATCTAATGCTTCATGTTTATAGGACTGAGGTCCCTGTTTCCTCGCTGGCTGTCAGCTAAGGACTGCTGTTAGCTCCCTAAGGCCTCTCTCTGGTCTTTGCTCAGGGGACTGCACATCTCAGAGCCAGCAACAGTGTGTGGCATTATTCTCACACTTGGAATTTCTCTGATTTCCTTTTCTGCCAAATCTCTCTTGCTGCCAGAGAAAGTTCTCTGCCTTAAGGACTCATGTGATTAGATGGGACCCACCTGGATAATCCAGGATAATCTATTTTAAGGTCTGGAACTTTAATTCCATCTGCAAAGTCCCTTTGCCTTAATATAATATAGCAAATTCACAGGTTCTGGGAATTAATCACATGACATCTTTGGGGGACTGTCATTCCGCCTATCAGAGGGCCTCTTGGCCAAGCATGCTTCCATCTCAGGGCTCATATACTTGCTGTCCTGCTACCTGGAATATTCTTCCCCTGATAACTGAACAGCTCATTCCATCTGTTCAGGTCTCTGAACTAAAGATCTGTTATAACCATATCCTATCAGCCTCTCTAAACAGCCTTTAGAAGAACTCCCTCCTTACTCTTTTTTCCCTTTAGCCTTTTTATTTTTTCTTTTTCTCACCAGTACCTGACACAGAATATAATCGTTTACTTGCCTATTATCTGTCTCCCTCTACCAAGTCCCTTGAGATGAGGGACTTTGATTTATTCACCATTGGCTTCCCACTACCAACAGCAGTTCCTGGCACATGGTGAAATGTTCAATAAATATTTGTTGAATTAATGAAAATCACCAAGAAAGCCCCAGAGGCTTCACTTCATTAATCACATCTGAAAAAAATTAGTCAACTAACTCTGAATTGACCTAATAGAACAACTTAAAAAAAAATCTTATTCATAAGAATATCGTTAGTTTGTCAAATGCCTTGCTGAAATCATTAGTTGTAACTTCTATAGCATCTCCCCATCTATCATAAAAGAAAACAAGGAGCTTGACGTTCATGTCCTTGGCATACCTAAACTACCTCAAAGTTTTCATCTCTTCCATCGCTAAGAGCTGACAAGCTTTTTAATAATCTGTTTTAAAATCGTGAAAGAGCTCAAGTCTATAATTTTCAGAACCCACTTTCTTCCTTCTCTCAAAATTGGGATATATCTCATTTTCAAATTCTTTAGACTTCTCTTATTTTAAATATTTCCTCAAAGATGATTGACAATACACTCTTGATCTATAAATGACTCTATGATCCGAGATATGAATCCCCTCAAAGTTACCATTCCTTCTTTTTCTTTAACCCCCACCATCCCACCCCACCCCTCTGTGAGGTTTGTTTTGTTTTTTCTTATTTAAGTTTGCTTGGGGCAAAGTAGGAACACAAAATGAAATTTTGAAGATTTTGCTGTCTGTCTCCATCTGCAGCTGAGCAGGGATCTGAACTCTTTCTCTGGACTTAGCTAAACAGCTGCTTGAGAAGTATCAGCTCACCCTGACAGCCTTTCCTTCACCATTGTTGAGGGTTTTAGCTGATGTCTTTTTTATTTGTAGCTGATCCATCAGGCAGCACCTTGTGCAGTCTCTTTTGTTTCCTATGCATTTTCTCCTTTTCTTTCCTCTTGGATAATATTATTGATAACATGGGCAGAAAATTTTAGAATTTCCCCTTCCTCCTGAGCCATTTTCTAGTTTAGATCTGTGTCAGTGCAAGTATACCTCTCCTTCTGAATTAAAAGACTTTCAAAAAAAAATTTTTTTGAGCCCAAGTGCAAGCAAGAGGATGTGCTATATACAACAGAAAACAACTTTGAGTTGTTTTCTAAGTGTGCTTCCTGGACCACCTGAATCAGAATCATTGGATGGGGTGGGGTGGTGTTTATTACAATGTAGATTATCAATTACTGAATCAGAATTGGAAAGAGGTGGATGGGAGGCTTGGGAATCAGCATTTTAACAAGTTTCTCAGGTTATACTCTTCAAAGTTTGAGAACTTAATCTGTCAAGGATATGCAGAAGTGTAAGTTCTTGCTATTAAGGAGCTAATACTATATTTAAGATACGGTGTAAAAATAATATATGTCAAACGAATGACATAGACAGTAAGTACATGGGAGTCAGCAAGTCAAGCTGCTAGGGGTGGGGTAGGGCTGTTCTGGTTGGCTTCATGGAGCAGGCGTTCATTGCTCATAAGTGATACTCAAGAACTGTTTGTTCTGTGTTCAAAAAATGACACAGCTGTCCTGAAAGGTGAAGAAGCCATAACTTTTTTTTTAATTGTGAAAGTACGAAGGATCCTCTTGTCTTATCTCATTTTCATGCAGATAAGGAAACTGAGTTCCAGAGAAGTTATTTGACAATTGCCCCATTTCACACAACATGGCAGTATTGGAAAAGACTAGAACCAAAGTTTTCTAATTCCAGAATTTGGAGTGGATAAGAGTAAGGGGGAAGGCATTCTAAGAACTGGAGTAAATTTAGTTCAGTGTGTCAAAGGGGAAGGGCAGAGGATTTGATTGAAAGTTTAATGACAGACAAGCCTGAAAAGGTAGGTTGGAATCAGTTTGTGAGCAACTTTGAATACCAGAATAAAGGATGTAGATAGTGGAGACCTGCTGAAAATCTTAGGATAAGATAAAAGCAGTTTATTAGGAAACTGCTACTGAGAAAGATGAGAGGGATGAAAGGCCAGGGAGACACGTGGGAAGGAGCCAGATTCATGGTCCATGATGAGAAAATTCAGACCCAGTTTGATAAAAAATGGATGTGACAAAATTGAAAGAATGGATCAATGAAATATGGAAACTGTTTGAATTTTGGTCTACTTCAGTAGTTTTCTTCTTTTTTTTAGTTGATTAACTTTTTAGTTGCATTTTTTAAAAAGCAAGGAATTCACATTTTCTCATTCCAATGTAGGGCCCAACTTTTCCTTTTTTAAAAAATAAGTAAACAAATAAATAATCAAATCTAAGTCTTACACTCAGGAGATAATAAAAACACTGTATTAAAATACCAGTTCAGGGACTTCCCTGGTGGCGCATTGGTTAAGAATCCTCCTGCCAATGCAGGGGACACGGGTTCGAGCCCTGATCCGGGAAGATCCCACATGCTGTGGAGCAACTAAGGCCGTGTGCCACTAGAGCCCACGAGCCACAACTACTGAAGCCCGTGCGCCTACAGCCCGTGCTCCGCAACAAGAGAAGCCACTGCGATGGGAAGCCCGCGCACCGCAACAAAGAGTAGCCCCTGCTCGCTGCAACTAGAGGAAGCCCACACGCAGCAACGAAGACCCAACACAGCCAAAATTAAACAAATAAACTAACTAATTTAAAAAAAAAAGAGAGAGAGAGAGCAGATTGCTCCATCTCCTATTAAAAAAAAAAAAAGAAGTTTAAAAAAAATGAAATACCAATTCATTCAGCAAACCTTTAAAAGAAACATCTCTCTGTTAGGCACTGTACCAGTTCTGGGTTCTTTAGAAATACATAAAATATGGTCTCTATATTAGTCAGAATCCTCCAGAGGAACAGAACCAATAGGGTGTGTGTGTGTGTGCATAAAGATTTATTATAAGGAATTGGCTCATGTGATCACGGAGGCTGAGAAATCCCAAGATCTTTAGGGTGAGTCAGCAAGCTAGAGACCCAAGTGTATTTCGAGTCCAGTGGTTAGCAGGCTTGAGACCCAGTAAGAGCCAATGTTCCAGTTTGAGTCTAGAGGCAGGAAAAAGCAGATGTCCCAGTTTGAAGGCAGGAATTCTCTCTGACTTAAGGGAGGGTCAGCATTTTTGTTCTATTCTGGCCTTCAACTGATTGAATGAAGCGCACCCACATCATGGAAGACAATCTGTTTTGCCCAGTCTACTGATTTAATGTTAATCTCATTCAAAAACACCCACACAGAAACACTCAGAATAATGTTTGACCAAATAATTGGTCACCAGGTGGCCCAGTCAAGTTGACACATAAAATTAACCACCACGGTAGCTGTCTTCAAGGAGGTTATACTTTACTGGGAGAAAACAGACAAGTAAAATAATAACACATCTTTTTTTTTTTTGCAATACGCGGGCCTCTCACTGTCGTGGCCTCTCCCGTTGCGGAGCACAGGCTCTGGACGCGCAGGCTTAGTGGCCATGGCTCACGGGCCTAGCTGCTCCGCGGCATGATAACACATCATTTTAATGCTCCAATATAGGTGTTTTAAAAGTATTTTTAACGGGCGAATGATGAGAGAGAGAAAAGGGAAATCAATGATGTTACAGGACAAATAGGAAAACACCTGGATGGACAATTTTGTTTATGGATATCAGGTTCTCTGAGTATAGCCATATTAACCCAGGATACTCCAAATTGCCCTGGGTGGGAAATAAATGTACATTTGAGGTTTGGATGTAGGCAAGAGATTAAGAGCTAGATTCTAGGGAGAAATCAAGGCAACCCAAAAATATGTTGGGCTAGTTCTTAAATGGAGAAGAAACGCCAGTGAAAATTTCTAAGATTCAGGATTAATGAGAAGTTCTAAGAACAGGAATATGTTATTTTTTATTTTTAAATTAGAAAGTTGTATGAAATTTAAACACATACAAAAGAGAATAGCACAACAAAGCCCCCATATCCATAAAGATTTGACGGTTATCAAGTTTGCCCCACGCTCACTTAATCTGTTTTCTCTCTTTGCTGAATATTTGAAAACAAATCTCAGAAATGCTGTCATTTCACTTCCATATACTTCAAGATGCATTTCTAAAAATATGTTTTTTTTATAAAACTTAGTAACTTTTAAAAATAACTGCGATTTTCACACCTAACAAAATTAATAATAATTCTTGGATATCATTTTGATACTGTCAAATATCCAGTTCATATTAAAATGTCCTTGGTTGTCTCAAACATTGCATTTGAATAATTTGACTCTTGAGTTTTTTTAATCTAGAGAAGACCTTCTTCCTTCTCTTTTTCTTTGTTTCTCATGCTATTGTCTTATCGAAGAAACTGGGTTGTCATTTAAAATACCCCACATGCTGAGTTTGTTCTAACATTTATTTATAATTTATTTTCCATATTGCTCTGCAGTATAATCCTCTATCTTTTGCTCTGTACCATCAGTAAATTCTGCTCCCACTCAGCTTTGAGTCAGCTTCTTATGGGAGCAGAAGAATTGGAGAGATGCTTTCCAAAAGAGGGTGGTGGGTTATGGAAAAGGGAATGCCTGTGTGGAAAGTGAAATGGCATAGATCAAGAAGACAAAGGAAGCAGAAATGGAAAGTGAGAGAGAGAGACGATGCAGAGAAACATAAAGCCTCACCCCAGCTCCCCTACACCTACCAAAGAAAGTGAATCAAATTTGAAAAAATGGAGACATCAAGTGTAGATGTTAAGATAATTGTAGAAAGATCAGTATTAAGAGGGTGATGGAAATCTGAATAGTAAAAATGTATTAAGCCCACTAAATAGATTACCGTTAAATTGGCATTGTGGGTTCTTTGACTGAAATATAAAGCTGACAATTTTTTTTTTCTTAGGAAAAGGATAGATTATGACACACTGTAGAAGCATGTATTATAGAATTCAGTGGTAAATGGTTTAGTATAGTTTTACAGTTTGTTGCTTTTATAGTCCTAGACTATAAAATAAAACAGTTGGACTGCAAATGTCTTGCTCTTAGCCAATTTCATCACCCCGCTGCTTTCCACGCTCTTTTGCTTTTTGTTGGCCAGCACACTACTTCATTTTAAGCCAAGTATTTGAAAGTGTCAAATAAAAGTTCTGCTGCAGCCAGGCAGCAGCTGACTTTATTTTTACTCGAGTGTGAGATAGCGCTCACAGATGTCAACTTGTATTCATTTTTAATGAAATAAGTTTTGTGGCTAAAACACTGCCACAACTACTTTAGAAACCTAGTGTACAGTAATCAATGTAGATTCCAGCAACACCTCAAATGTATCAAATATCTATTTTCATAGACACCTGGTGAGATCAACGTGACAGTATTAATGATTTTAGTTTTTTTAAAAAATTCACTCTTGATATCATTTTCATTTTATACATTTCTTTACAGATTGTCATTTTATACATTTCTCCATATTACTACCATCTAAGACAGAGTGAAGCTAAAGACATTTGTTTGTGCTGCCTAACACCCCCAAGTGCAGTAAACTAGACACCACTTGATTGAGGTGACAATAAAGGGAAGATGAGGTGTATTTCACACTATTCTAAAAAGTCTGAATTTGGAAAACTTTCAACAGGAAGTAGCAAACACATTTGTGGATTTGGGTATAAATAACTTATGTATTTCCAGTTTTAGTACCACATAGTAAGAGATTCAGAGTGGACCATTTGAAGTTGACAAAATTCACATATCTCTTCAAGAGTGAAGGGTTGTACAATCTGCAGGTTAAAACTGGGTCCTGAGGGACTTCCCTGCCAGTCCAGTGGTTAAGACTTTGCCTTCCAATGTGGGGTGGTGCGGGTTCCATCCCTGGTCGCGGGAGCTCTGATCCCACATGCCTCGCAGCCAAAAAAACCAAATCATAAAACAGAGGCAATATTGTAACAAATTCAGTAAAGACTTTAAAAATGGTCCACATCAAAAAAATCT
This sequence comes from Tursiops truncatus, assembly GCF_011762595.2. Taxonomy (NCBI): domain Eukaryota; kingdom Metazoa; phylum Chordata; class Mammalia; order Artiodactyla; family Delphinidae; genus Tursiops; species Tursiops truncatus. The sequence goes on from NC_047037.1 coordinate 118,128,440, forward strand.
TTTAAAAAAATAAACAAAATTGGGACCTGAGTTTAAAAGTCTGTGACATACAAAGTTTAAGGGCTTAGAGGGAAATCTAAGACAATACACTTTGAGTTAACAGCTTTAGGAAAGATCAAGGATGGGAAGAATTATACAAAGAACAGGTAAGGAAAGCAAGCAGAATAACAGAGTTGCATATTGGTGTGGAGGCTCAGCTAAAAGGAGATTAGGACAAACCGGTCAAGGTTTCCAAAGGGCGATATTTAGGAGACACAAGCCAACTTGGTAATTCAGTTGGTCATCAGAGGTTTTACTTCTACTTAAAACTAAAAGGAAGAGGGGCTTCCCTGGTGGCGCAGTGGTTAAGAGTCAGCCTGACAATACAGGGACACAGGTTCGAATCCTGGTCCAGGAAGATCCTACATGCCGCGAAGCAGCTAAGCCCATGCGCCACAGCTACTGATCCTGTGCTCTAGAGCCCGCGAGCCACAACTACTGAGACCATGTGCCACAACTACTGAAGCCCGAGCACCTAGAGCCCGTGCTCCGCAACAAGAGAAGCCATCGCAATGAAAAGCCCGCACACCGCAACAAACAGTAAACCCCGCTCGCCACAACTAGAGAAAGCCCGGGCACAGCAACAAAGATCCAACGCAGCCAAAATTAAATAAATAAAATAAATAAATTTATATAAAAAAAGGAAGAGACTTAGGTCAAAGCCCGTGTCTGTAGGTATGAAGGGTTTGAAGCAGGGGGTTTAGATTCTGGCTAGAGCTACGATTAAGATGGTCCCAAGGTTTAAGTCTAATTCTTTAAACCTGTGCTAAGGTAATTGTGTACCATGAGACCACGTCTGGAATTTTCTTTAATTATATGAAGCTAATATCTCAAAATAGCCTCACACGCACTAGTAAAGATTAGCAGGTCTTTTGGACCGAAGGTTTGTTCTGGAATAAAGTGAACAGAAGAGGAAGGAAAATTGCAAAAGGTCATGAACCCAGAAGTATGATCTTCAGAGGAGAGATTTCATTTCTCCTAAACTCTATCTAATAGTGGAGCTCTATATGGGAGGATCTGCCATCTGGGACCTGCCTAGGGCAGAATAAGGTAGGGGTACCTCATTCTACCACAGTGAAAAGTAAAAGTACTTTAAGACTTTGCAAAATTTTGTTCATGTTACATATCTTTTTAAAATTCTAGCTTTATACACTAAAAAGAGATAGCCTAAATAAGCTATATTTTTGAATTAAGAGCCTGATAAGCGCAATAGCTCTTCCAGTTAAGTCAGGAATCAGACTTACAAAAATATCAGAGGGAGCTTTTCAGATGTAGCTAGAGAAAGGTCGGCTGGTGAACTTGAACCAGTTATTTTTATTTAGAATCTTGAACCTTTTTTAGTTTACTCATGTATCCTCCAATACTCTAGCTTTCTCTAGAAATCAGTAGAGAGAAATAACGGTGCTATTTCAGGCATGTAATGTGTCAAAGACTACATATTGGAGGACTGCAGAAAGAAGAAAAAATAGAAGTACCCATAATCAACGACGGAAACATGCTAAATGCCTTCTTTACTCTTCCTGGATGGTGAAAGGGAAAACCATTTCATAGCCTCTCATTCCTTGAACACAACCACAATAATCTCAGAGTAATATTCTACAATAAAAGTATGTAAATTAGGGCTTCACTGGTGGCGCAGTGGTTGGGGGTCCGCCTGCCGATGCAGGGGGCGCTGGTTCATGCCCCGGTCCGGGAGGATCCCGCGTGCCGCGGAGCAGCTGGGCCCGTGAGCCATGGCCGCTGAGCCTGCGCATCAGGAGCCTGTGCTTCGCAACGGGAGAGGCCACAACAGTGACAGGCCCGCGTACCGCAAAAAAAAAAAAAAAAAAAAAAAAAAGTAAATTACAAGGAGTTGGAGTCTACAGAGAAGAAATGAATGGAAATTATCTCAAAAACACAGAAAAGTCTAAATAGAATTTTTAGCATAGATCTGGAAAGAGCTCTTAGAAATTTTTTCCTTCAGTAGCCTCCTTTTTTAAAAAAAATTATTTTATATTGGAGTACAGTTGATTAACAATGTTGTGTTAGTTTCAGGTGTACAGCAAAGTGATTCAGTTATACATATACGTGTATCTATTCTTTTTCAAATTCTTTCCCCATTTAGGTTATTACAGAGTATTGAGCAGAGTTCCCTGTGCTACACAGTAGGTCCTTGTTGGTTATCTATTTTATTTTATTATTTTATTTTTTGGCTGTGCCGGGTCTTAGTTGTGACACGCAGAATCTTCATTGCGGCATGCAGGATCTTTAGTTGTGGCATGCAGGCTCTAAGCTGTGTCATGCGGGATCTAGTTCCCTGACCAGGGATCAAACCCGGACCCCCTGTATTGGGAGCACAGAGTCTTAACCACTGGGCCCCCAGGGAAGTCTCTGGGGGAAGCCTATTTTAAATGTAGCAGTGTGTACATGTCAATCACAAACTCCCAGTCTATCCCTCCCCCACACCCCCCACTCTTCCCCCTGGTAACCATAAATTTGTTTTTTAAGTCTGTGAGTCTGTGTCTGTTTTGTAAATAAGTTTGTTTGCATCATTTTTTTTTTTTTAGATTCTGCATATAAGCAATATCATATGATATCCTTCTTTCTCTGTCTGATTTACTTCACTTAGTATGATAATCTCCAGGCCCATCCATGTTGCTACAAATGGCATTATTTCATTTTTTTTAATGGAGTAGGCTCCTTTTGAAAATATCAAGGCTCAGACCCAGATAGGTAAAGTGATCTGCCCAAGTGCTGATAAGTGATAGGCCCAGTACTAAAGTTTTAGATCGGCAGATTCCCAGTTCAGTGCAGTTTCTGGAGCTTCTAAAAATTGATGTTGTTACTTTTTGCTGAATTAAAGCATAATTAATAAGCATCAAATATTTGTAAAATATCTTCTGTGTAATAGGGTATGTTTCTTTTACTTATTAGTAAATTTACCACTATATTAACTTACTTAGTAACTTAGATTTTTCTCCCTGTCCATCATATACTTCACTTGCCACACTCTCACTCCTTCCCTCTTCCTTCTCACCTGGTCTGAAGGATAGAGTCTCTCAGGCATTTCTCAAGCTCGTTACAACGACTAATTTACTTTTAAAATATTGTAAATCTAAAACAGTTTTTATCTGCAAAATTTACTTTAATAAGATTGGTTTTTCTTAAAGATGTTTCTAGCCTTTTATCCAATAATTATACTCCTAGAAATGACTTCCTAGAAAAATACTTTTAAAAACCCAAAATGTCCTGTAACTTTGTTCTTTTCTCCTCAAGTTGTTTTGGCTATTCTGAACCTTTTACATTTTCATATATATTTTAAAATCAACTTGCCACTTCTACAAAGTAGCCTCCTGGGATTTTGACTAGGATGCCTTGAATCTATTTGCAGATTTTGGAGAGAATTAGCATCTTAATAATACTGAGTCTTCTAATCTATGAACACATTTTATCTCTCAACTTACTTGTCTTTTAAAATTTTTCTTAGCAATGTTTGTAATTTTTAGTGTTTGAGTCACACACAACTTTTGTCAAATTTATTCTTAAGCATTTCATGTTTTTGATGCCATTGTAAATGGTAAATTTTAACTTCAGTGTCTGTTTATTGCTAATGCATAGAAATACAATTTTTTTATATTGACTTTAAACTTGCCATCTTACTAAACTCAGTTTTAGTTCTAGTAGCTTATTTGCAGATTCTTTATGATTTGTACATAGATAACCGTGTTGTTTGTGAATATATAGGGATTTGTTTCTTCCTTTACAATCTGTTTGCTTTTATTTTCTTCTCTTACCTTATTATAGTGTTAGAACCTCCAGTACAACACTGAGTGGAAATGATGAGAGTGGACATCTTTGCCTTGTTCCCCATCTTAGGAGGGATGTGTTCAATCTTTCACCATTTGTATGACACTAGCTGTAGTATTTTTATATATGCCTCTTATCAGGTTGAGAAAGTTCCCTTCTGTTTTTCTGAAGCAATATGCAGACTGCAAAAGTAATTGTCAGGTTGGTATAATTTTGAGTAATTAAAATATTATATCTCAATTACGTTCTTCATCCTTGATGTACATCATCTTTTCAATAACATTTTCATTGGTAATAATAGCTGAATCAGTTGCAACTCTTTTCTTGCCTTGGACAGAAAACTCAACCAACGTTGGCTGAAGTAAAAAGGGAGGTTATTTGATCACATAACTAAAAGGCGCAGGGACTTGTGATGCCATGAGGGTCCAGTTTCTCTCTCCCAGGCTCTCTGCTCTTCTCTCTGACGCCGTTCTTAGACATCTTCTCTTCCTGTGATGTTAAAAGGGCTACAACACTTACATTACTTCTTTTAATCTTCACAACTACTGAAGAGAAAGGCACCAGCCCCACTTTATAGATGAGGAAACTAAGATTTAGAGATGTTTAGTAACTTGCCCAAATACAGACAGTAAATGGCATAACCAGGAATCCAACTAGGCTGATTACAAAGCTGGTAGATTTTATTACTAAGTTAAACTTATTTATTGTTTCTTAAATTCTTTCAAAGAATGAGTGATGACTCTCAACCTAAATGAAATTATAACAAATTAGTAAAATATGCACGAATAAGGGTTTTAGAACCAGAGACATAAATAAGGGTAATAAATCAGAGACATAAATGATATTTTTAGTTTCCACAATTTACTTTATGCTCTCTTTCTTCCAAAGGCTGGACTTGATAATAATTTCTTTGAAATAAAATGTACCCCAGGATGTTCTCTGAACTAATCTTATCAAATGTCTCATAAACCATTGATTCCTTGCTATGGACTGAATGTTTACATCCTCCCCAAATCAGATGTTGAAGCCTAAATCCCCAATGTGATGGAATTTGGAGGTGGGGCCTTCGGGAGGTAATTAGGTCATGAGGGTGGAGGGCCCATGAATGAGATTAGTGCCCTTATAATAATAGACTTGAGAAGGATGATTGCTTTCTCTCTCTCTCCACCATGTGAGGACACAGCAAGAAAATTACCATCGGCAAACCAGAAAGTGGACTCTCACCAGACACTGGATCTACTGGCACTGATCTTGGACTTCTCAAGAAATAAATTTCTTTTGTTTACAATTCCCCTCCCTCCCCCCCCAAAAAAGAAAAGAGCTACAGCAGCTCCAGACCTTACATTTTCTCAGCCTTAAGGCCACTAGAAAAGAGTGCCTGGACTTCCCTGGTGGCACAGTTGTTAAGAATCCACCTGCCAATGCAGGGGACACGTGTTCGAGTCCTGGTCCGGGAAGATCCCACATGCCATGGAGCAACTAAGCCTAAGAGCCACAACTACTGAAGCCCACGTGCCTAGAGCCCATGCTCCGCAACAAGAGAAGCCACGTCAGTGAGAAGCCCGCACACCACACAATGAAGAGTAGCCCCTGCTCACCGCAACTAGAGAAAGCCCGCACAGCAACAAAGACCCAACACAACCAAAAATAAAATAAATAAATAAATAAATAAATAATTTTTTAAAAAAAAAAAGAAAAGAAAAGAGTGCCTGATGCTGTCCAGAAGTTTCAGCAAAAGTCTTACTATATTCTCAGCCTGAGTTGGGTTGCTTGTCCATCCCTAAATGAATTGGCCTGGCCTGGGGAATGTGATGAGTTGACTGGCTCTGGCTTGTGTCCAGCATACCAGCTGGAGTTGGGGTGGGGCCAGCATCAAGAAAACCACGTGGTCTGAGATTGGCAGAGGTACTGCCCTGAAGGGAAATAGGGATGTGGTTACCAAACTTAGAGGGAATGGATTATGAATGGCCAGAATCAATAACAGTCCACTGTACTAATGTTTATTCAGCACACAATATGTGCAAGGTACCTTAAATCTCCTCATTTACTCCTCCTCAGAACAAGTCTATAACAATGACTGTTACTAGTCCAGTTCTCCAAATAAGGAGACTGAGGTTCAGAGGTGTCATACAGACCCAAACTCATATGGTCAAATTGTCTGATTGTCTGACTTCAAAGGCCAAGCAATTAAGTTCTCTGCCTGACTGCCTCTCAGTTAACTCACTGCCAAGATGATATGTAATCTGCCCATGTTCAAGAAATAAGAGAATACAACACAAGTCAAATCTAGCAGGAGAAACCCCAAAAGGAAAGAAGTATTTGTGTAAAATATACGTAAAGGTGATACATTAAAATGTATAAAATTGTTCTTATAAAAAATGTTTTTGAATAGTTTCTTTTTAATACACTTTATTTTTTTTTCATTTTTATTTATTTATTTATTTATTTTTATGTGGTACGCGGGCCTCTCACTGTTGTGGCCTCTCCCGTTGTGGAGCACAGGCTCCGGACGCGCAGGCTCAGCAGCCACGGCTCACGGGCCCAGCCGCTCCGCGGCATGTGGGATCTTCCCGGACCGGGGCACGAACCCGTGTCCCCTGCATCGGCAGGCAGACTCTCAACCACTGCGCCACCAGGGGAGCCCTTTTTTTTATTTTTTAAACACTATTTTTTAGAGTAGTTTTAAGTTCACAGCAAAATTGAGTGGAAACTACAGAGATTCCCTGAATGCTCTCAGCTCTCCCCAGCCTCCCCCAGTATCAACATCCCCCCACAAAAGTGGTATGTCTGTGACAATCAATGAACCTACAGTGACACATTATCACCCAAAGTTCATGGCTTACATTAGGGTTCACTTGTGGTGGTGTACATTCAATGGCTTTTGGCAAGTGTATCCATTATTATAGTATTATACAGAATAGTTTCAGTGCCCTAAAATTCCTGGGCAGAGCACATTTTTGGGATTGGTTCCAGGACCAATCCCAAAATCTGCGGATGCTCAAGTCCCTTATTTAAAATGGTGTAGTATTTGCATATAATACTTTTTTTTCTCCTTATTCTTTAAATCATCTCTAGATTACTTATAATACCTAATACAATATAAATGCTGTGTAAACGGTTGCTGGCACACAGCAAATTTAAGCTTTGCTTTCTGGAAATTTCTGGAATTTTTTTCAAATATTTTTGATCCATGGTTGGTTGAATCCATGGATGTAGAACCCATGGATATGGAGAGCTGTACTGTCCCGAAACCTGGAAAAAAGATAAGCATGCATAGGTCTGGTTTCCTAATCAAGCTATACAGGTATAATAAAACTGTTCGACAAAACCACATACCAAGGTGTCATTCTTGGGCTGATGGCAAACCTGAGGTGACAGTTAGTAATTGTTCACAGTTACATTTATCAAACGTTTATTGACTCTCCCCTAAAGTGTGTTAGCTTTATAATTTTAATTAATGCATTGTATGGAACAATCTTTTTATGTGTCTGCGGCAGAGTCCTATCTTTAACATGGTGCCTAGAATTAGGAGATGCCCCTGAACGAAAGTTCTGTTCTAAAGTCCACAGAGAACACACAGGTCAGTGAGAAATGCCTTGGCTCTTACGTATTGATAGATTCCTATAGTGTAACAAGGGAAACTTTGATACCCAGTTATATTAATCTAAGATAGCAGGGGTGAGTGCTAAAGAGGGTATCAGCAACATTGAGCTCTGCTGGAGTGACTTAAGCAAGAAAGTGGGTTATTTCCTTCATGTCAACAAGAAGCACCAAGGGCAGAAGTCTGCTCTTCTATTCCAATAAGACTTCAGGGGAACTAGCTCCTTCTAACTTCCAGCTCTTAGTGCGAGACCAGTGCTGGCTATGTAACTTGTGGGGCCCAGTGCAAAATGAAAATGGTGGGGGGGGGGCTTGTTCAAATATTAAGAATTTCAAGAACATTAAACTACAACTCAGGGCCCTGTGCAACTACATGGGTTGCACGCCCATGAAGCTAGACCTTTACTACTGCAAGATGGTTCCAGGTTTTGTATTCAAGTTCTGGGCAATAAGGTGGGAAACATGGAGGCAAAAGATACCTGTTAACTGAGACTGTCCCTTTTTTTTCAGAAATACAATAGCTTTTCTGGAAGCCCTAACAATAAATGTCCACTTACATTTCATTAGCTAGAAATGAATCACATGTCAACCCTTAGCTGCAAGCTATCTAGGGAAATAAGTTCTTCTGGCTGGTTATTTTGCTGCTCCAAAGAAAACTGTGGCTCTGATTCTAAAAAGGAAGGGGAGAGATACTATTGGGTAGGCAATTAGCAGACATGATATTAATACTAACACTTACTTCTTCATTTTTCGAATGCTGTGCAACCAACCACCCCCAAATCTAGTGGCTTAAAACAATGACCACATTTAATTTGTTTACAAGTCTGCATTTTGGTAGGGTTTGGCAGGGACAGGTTCTCTCTGCTTTACTCTGCATCACTTAGAGTGGCTCAAAGCTGAAGGCTAGAATCACCTGAAGGCTCACTTACTCAAGGGTCTAGAGGTTGGTTCCAGCTGTTACCTGGTATCTCTACTGGGCAGTGGCTCTAACACCTTCCTGTGGCTCTTCCATGTAGCTGCTTGGCTTCCTCACCCCATGGTGGGTGGGTTTCAGTGACAAAGCTCTACTGTCTTTTATGCCTTAGCCTGGGCAGTCACATGGTATCACTACTGCTCTAGTCATAGGCCCACCTCAATCAGAGGAAGGGGACCTAGACTCCACCTCTTGACAGCAGAGTGCCAACATCACATTGTAAGAAGAGCATGAGAGATGGGCTATATTGGTGCTGGCACCTTTGGAAGATATAATTTTCCAGTAAGTGCTTACCTGCCCCGTGCTAATATGTGAACATGGTTGTTTCATTTCTACGAACATCAGCATCCATTTTTCTTTCTTTCCTTTCTTTCTCTCTTCCTTTCTTCCTTCCTTCCTCCCTCCCTCTCTCTTTCTTTCTCTCTTTCCCTTTCTTTCTTTCTTTCTTTCTTTTTTCCTTTCTCCCTCCCTCCCTCCCTTTCTCTTTCCTTCCTTTTTTTCCCCAGAGCATTCTTTTAAAAACAAAATTTGGACAATGTTGTTTTTCCACTTAAAATGTTTCAATTCTTCCCAGTAAAACTCAAATGTAATAAAATCTTTTTACCGTCGTTTATGAACCGGGTTTCTCTCTCCAATTTCATCTCAGTTTCTTCTCCCCTTCACTTGCTAGGCTTCTGCTACAGCACATGGCAGTTCTGCAAATATCCCATTTCTTTCATTCTTCTAGTCCTTTGCACTGTTTGCTCCACCTGGGGCACTCTTCCTTCAGCACTTTGAATGGATCAGCCCTGCTCATTTTCCACCTTCTTAGAGGGCTTTTAAATAGTAATCAGCTGAGACGTTAAATAGTAATTAGCTAAGACAGGGGGTTCGAGCCATAGAATGAGACTAGACCGAGCTCAGTTCAGAAGCAAAGGAAAGCACTCTCAGATCAGAGAATGGAAAGTGTGCTCCCGCTCTAGAGCACATGCTCTACCTAACAGGCCGTGGGCGGGGCTGCTTTATAAGGATCTCCTCACTGGGGAGAGGAAGAAGGTAGAGTTCTCGCAGGGCCGCTGCGGCTGCGCGGCTCAGGCTCCAGATCGCAGCGCCAGGCCTGGCGTCTCTGCACGCCGCCCGCTGCCGCCGTCTTGCATCACCGTGTTGTGTGCAGCTTCTGCACACGGTCCCAAGCTGAGGTGTCGGCACAGCCGTTTCATACCAGGAACTCTGGTCTGAAGGGCCGGGTGTGAGGCCTCTGCACGGGCACCCTATGAGCAAGTGAGACTAGACTAAGCACAAAGGAAGAAAAAGGTTAGACTTTATTTTATTACCCAGATTCTAACTTTATTTCCTGGGAATTGTTAATGGGCTTTGCTGTTGACATTTATATATCCACATTTATTTTTACTCATTTATTTTTATTTCCCCCTCTGAGTGAAGCTTCATAGCTGCAGAAACCTTATCAGTTTTGTCACTGCTGTGTATCTGTGTTTAGTCCTGTGCCTGGTATTTCATCATAACCTAATGAGCTGGGTACTATTATCGTTCTCGCTTCACTGATAGGAACTGAAGCCCAAGGCCCATAGGTGGTAAATGACACAGCCAGGCCTAGTACCCAGGGGCAGACTCCAGAAGCAATGCTCTGATTCACCGTGCTCTAAATTATTTGGTAAAAGAGAGAAAGCATGCATTAATTTGGCCTGCCTTAGGTGATAGGGTAGGGGTTTCTTGGTGGTGAGGCCATTTGAGCAGGGCCTTGAGTGTTGGGGAAAAGGGCATTGCAGGTGGTGGTGGGAACAGTGTGAATAGGAGAAGAATTGGGAAAGAACTGGAACATTCTGGGAATAGTGAGTAATTGCAGAGTAGGGTGTAGGGGAGTTAAAACTGGAAAGGTGGGTTGCATCATTCTGTAGGGGCTTAGAAGACATCAACGTTGTTTCATTTTGTTTTGTTAAGAGGAGGCTGTATCTGTATTTTAGGAAGAGACAGCTGCACAGGATAAGTATAAGAAGTCAGCTGTTGGTTTTGAACAAATCATATAAATACTTAGAATCCCATTTTACTTATTTATAAAATGGATATAACACCATGCTCATAGTTTTTCTGGGTTTTCTTGTTTTGTTTTTCTTCTGAGGGTTAAATAAGATAATCCTTGTGGAATTACTCTGTAAACCTTATACTATACAGAAAGGTTAGTTAGGATTTTCATCATAAGTTCCTTGATTGAAGAGAGTGTAGAAGTAAGCAGGTGACCAGAGCAGTTGGGCAGTAGCAGAGATCCAAGTAAAAAGTGACCAGAGTCTATAAGGGGGCAAGATAATTAGATAATATTGTCCAAAAAGGGCAAGTTTAAATGAGTTTACATTTGTAAAGCTCCTAGAAGAATACTTGTCTCATAACTCATCATAAGTGATTATCATCTATTTATCATTCTCTGTTTTTTAAGTAATAAGAATGCAAAAGACGTTTTAAGGGATGGAACAAATTACGACTATCGTGTGAAGGTCAGTTGCAGAGAAAAAGGAATCAAAGTTAACAACAGCAACAAAGTATAACCCCAGGTGCCTGGGAAAGTGTTCATTAATTGTTATAAGGAAGAAAGAACAGAGAGAAGAGATCAAGACTTCCTTTGAACATGATACATTGTCCATTGAAAACCCATAGCAGATGTTCAAAAGCTTATTGAAAAAGGTTGGAAGGAACTCGTGGTCAGAGGAATAAATTTGGGAATTTTTGTTTAGAATGGTTACTCGGAGTTTGGGATCAGATCAAGAATAGAGTGAACAAAGGTTAGAGAAAATGGCCAAGGGCAGAAAATTAGAGCAACGCTTCTGAAGCTTTACCATGTATATGAATCACCTGGGCATGTTATTGAAAGACAGACTGACTCAGTAGGTCTGAGGCGGGCCCCTGAGATCCTGTATGCCTGACAAACTCCCAGATAACACAGCAGTATTGCTATTCCCAGTCTGAGGTACTGAGGTATGGTCAGAAAATTGAGAGCCAGAAGAGACAGAGGCAGAAAAGAGAGGCGGGGGCAGAAATAAAATTGAGAATGCAATGCTGCAACGTAATGAAAAACAGGCGAAAGAAAGGAGAGTGCTCCTTCCTGCAAGCACAATGAATAAAGCTTAATTTTGACAAGTAATCCAGTATATATAAATAAGAGCATGGTTTCAGCAGATGGATGTTGGAAGTCACATTACAGCGATGAGGTAGAAACCCTGAGGCAGTGATTGTAAACCTTGCAATAGACAAATTAAAAAGAGAAAGAAAAGTGGGTGGTGATTAGTGAGTTAATAGGGCTGTAATTGTAAGGGAAGCATTGCATTCAGGATGGGAAAAACTCCTAAATTTGTAGGCAGAGAGGGAAGAGGCAGTAGAGGAGAAATGCCTGACTGGAGAAAGAGGGGGAGACAGAGAAAACATATATCAGAGAAAAAGAAGGGGGGGCGGTGTTAAATCTAATCACAGGCAAAAGTTAGACATGAAAAAAGAATAGATGAAAATATAGAGGTGATTTCAGGCAGAGGAGAGGCTAGGGAAATAGATGGCATTAATTTCAGATGGTTTACTCGGCCGCTAAGGCAAGTTTGGAGCAACCTCTCTGGGTGACATGAAAAGGAACAAAAAGAGTGAAGTAAAGATGGCCAAGCAGAATGAGGACATGCTGAGATTAGATAGTGTGAATAGGTTGTGGACCCCCAGGCACCATTCAGCAACTTTCTCAAGCAATGCACAGCAACAGTGCACAATGGAACAGAAATAGAAGCTTGGGCTTCCGCAGGGGTTGGGAGCTGGACATGTGGGTCCATGTGAGGGACATGCTGGTCACATTTTGGTATTTTTAATTGTTGCCTTAAGGTTGGGTAAAGAGCCAGGTGAAGCTGAGAGAGAGGACAGAATCATGGGTCAAAGCAACGTGATGCCGGGTAATGAGTACTAGACTCAGAGGCAGGAGACTTGGATTCCTACTTTAGCTTCACTTTCTAGATGGTAGACCTTGGATAATCTTCCTTAGTTCCTTTATCTTTATAACAAAGGTGTTGAAGTAAATTAGCTCTCAACCTTGGCTATACATAGAATTGCCTGGGGAACTTTAAAAAAATATTATTCTTGGTCCCTATCTTAGAATAATTAAATCAGATTGGGAGGGGTGACCTAGATACCTGGTTTTTGTTGTTGTTGTTTGTTTTTTTAAAAAGCATGTCAGGTGCTTTTTTTCCCAGCTTTATTAAAATATAATTGACATGTAACATTGTGTAAGTTTAAGGTGTACAAAGTGATGATGTGACATATGTATATATTGTGAAATGATTACCACGTTTGTTAATAAGACTAGTTAATACATCTATCATCTCACATTGCTACATTTTTATTTTTTTTGTACGTGGTAAGAAATTTTAAGTTCTCTTAGCAACGTTCATGTATACAATACACTATTTTCTTCTTTTTTTTAAAGTTTTTTTAATTGTGGTAAAAGTCACATAAAACATACTATTTTAACCATACTTAACTGTACAGTTCGGTGGCACTAAGTACATTCACATTTTTGTGCAACTCTCATCATCATCCATCTCCCGAATTTTTCACCTTTCTAAACTGAAACTGTCCCCATTAAACACTAACTCCCCATTCCCCCTCCCGGCTCCCACCCTCAGGAATCTACCAATGTATATTGATAACTGTGGTCACCATGCTGTGCATTAGATCCCCAGAACGTATTCGTCTTATAACTGGAAGTTTGTCTTTTTTGACCAGCTTCACCCATTTGCCCCTACAGCCCCCATCCCTGGCAACCACGAGTCTCCTCTGTTTCTAGGAGTTTTGTTTTGTTTCTTAAATTCCACATATAATTTCAGTTATAGTGAGTGATTGGGAACATTGGAAAAATTGGTCAGAAAGTGAAATTTCGGGTTGGATGTTAAGGTTGGGGGAAAGGCCCTCCATGTGGGTGGCCATCACTACTTAGGGTTGAATTTTGTGGCCGCACAGAAATAAATTTTTTTTTCATTTTAACATCTTTATTGGAGTATAATTGCTTTACAATGGTATGTTAGTTTCAGCTTCACAACAAAATGAATCAGTTATATATATACATATGTTCCCATATCTCTTCCCGCTTGTGTCTCCCTCCCTCCCACCCTCCCTATCCCACCCCTCCAGGCAGTCACAAAGCACCGAGCTGATCTCCCTGTGCTATGCGGCTGCTTCCCACTAGCTATCTACCTTAAGTTTGGTAGTGTATATATGTCCATGCCTCTCTCTCGCTTTGTCACAGTTTACCCTTCCCCCTCCCCATAGCCTCAAGTCCATTCTCTAGTAAGTCTGTGTCTTTATTCCTGTTTCACCCCTAGGTTTTTCATGACATTTTTTTTCCTTAAATTCCATACATATGTGTTAGCATGCGGTATTTGTCTCTCTCTTTCTGACTTACTTCACTCTGTATGACAGACTCTAGGTCTATCCACCTCATTACAAATAGCTCAATTTCGTTTCTTTTTATGGCTGAGTAATATTCCATTGTATATATGTGCCACATCTTCTTTATCCATTCATCCGATGATGGACACTTAGGTGGTTTCCATCTCTGGGCTATTGTAAATAGAGCTGCAATGAACATTTTGGTACATGACTTTTTGAATTATGGTTTTCTCAGGGTATATGTCCAGTAGTGGGATTGCTGGGTCATATGGTAGTTCTATTTGTAGTTTTATAAGGAACCTCCATACTGTTCTCCACAGTTGCTGTATCAATTTACATTCCCACCAACAGTGTAAGAGCATTCCCTTTTCTCCACACCCTCTCCAGCATTTATTGTTTCTAGATTTTTTGATGATGGCCATTCTGACTGGTGTGAGATGATATCTCATTGTAGTTTTGCTTTGCATTTCTCTAATGATTAGTGATGTTGAGCATTCTTTCATGTGTTTGTTGGCACTCTGTATATCTTCTTTGGAGAAATGTCTATTTAGGTCTTCTGCCCATTTTTGGATTGGGTTGTTTGTTTTTTTGTTATTAAGCTGCATGAGCTGCTTATAAATTTTAGAGATTAATCCTTTGTCAGTTGCTTCATTTGCAAATCTTTTCTCCCATTCTGAGGGTTGTCTTTTGGACTTGTTTATGGTTTCCTTTGCTGCGCAAAAGCTTTGAAGTATCATTAGGTCCCATTTGTTTATTTTTGTATTTATTTCCATTTCTCTAGGAGGTGGGTCAGAAAGGACCTTGCTGTGATTTATGTCATAGAGTGTCCTGCCTATGTTTTCTTCTAAGAGTTTGGCCTTACATTTAGGTCTTTAATCCATTTGGAGCTTATTTTTGTGTATGGTGTTAGGGAGTGATCTAATCTCATACTTTTACATGTAGCTGTCCAGTTTTCCCAGCACCACTTATTGAAGAGGCTGTCCTTTCTCCACTGTACATTCCTGCCTCCTTTATCAAAGATAAGGTGACCATATGTGTGTGGCTTTATCTCTGGGCTTTCTATCCTCTTCCATTGATCTATATTTCTGTTTTTGTGCCAGTACCATACTGTCTTGATTACTGTAGCTTTGTAGTATAGTCTGAAGTCAGGAAGCCTGATTCCTCCAGTTCCATTTTTCGTTCTCAAGATTGCTTTGGCTATTCAGGGTCTTTTGTGTTTCCATACAAATTGTGAAATTTTTTGTTCTAGTTCTGTGAAAAATGCCAGTGGTAGTTTGATAGGGATTGCATTGACTCTGTAGATTGCTTTGGGTAGTAGAGTCATTTTCACAATGTTGATTCTTCCAATCCAAGAACATGGTATATCTCTCCATCTATTTGTATCATCTTTAATTTCTTTCATCAGTGTCTTATAATTTTCTGCATACAGGTCTTTTGTCTGTTTAGGTAGGTTTATTCCTAGATATTTTATTCTTTTTGTTGCAGTGGTAAATGGGAGTGTTTTCTTGATTTCACTTTCAGATTTTTCATCCTTAGTGTATAGGAATGCCAGAGATTTCTGTGCATTAATTTTGTATCCTGCTACTTTACCAAATTCATTGATTAGCTCTAGTAGTTTTCTGGTAGCATCTTTAGGATTCTCTATGTATAGTATCATGTCATCTGCAAAGAGTGACAGCTTTATTTCTTCTTTTCCGATTTGGATTCCTTTTATTTCCTTTTCTTCTCTGATTGCTGTGGCTAAAACTTCCAAAACTATGTTGAATAAGAGTGGTGAGAGTGGGCAACCTTGTCTTCTTCCTGATCTTAGTGGAAATGCTTTCAGTTTTTCACCATTGAGGACAATGTTGGCTGTGGGTTTGTCATATATGGCCTTTATTATGTTGAGGAAAGTTCCCTCTATGCCTACTTTCTGCAGGGTTTTTTTTTTTTTTATCATAAATGGGTGTTGAATTTTGTCAAAAGCTTTCTCTGCATCAATTGAGATGATCATATGGTTTTTCTCCTTCAATTTGTTAATATAGTGTATCACGTTGATTGATTTGCGTATATTGAAGAATCCTTGCATTCCTGCAATAAACCCCACTTGATCATGGTATACGATCCGTTTAATGTGCTGTTGGATTCTGTTTGCTAGTATTTTGTTGAGGATTTTTGCATCTATGTTCATCAGTGATATTGGCCTGTAGTTTTCTTTCTTTGTGACATCCTTGTCTGGTTTGGGTATCAGGGTGATGGTGGCCTCGTAGAATGAGTTGGGGAGTGTTCCTCCCTCTGCTATATTTTGGAAGAGTTTGAGAAGGATAGGTCATAGCTCTTCTCTAAATGTTTGATAGAATTCACCTGTGAAGCCATCTGGTCCTGGGCTTTTGCTTGTTGGAAGATTTTTAATCACAGTTTCAGTTTCAGTGCTTGTGATTGGTCTGTTCATATTTTCTATTTCTTCCTGATTCAGTCTTGGCAGGTTGTGCCTTTCTAAGAATTTGTCCATTTCTTCCAGGTTGTCCATTTCATTGGCATAGAGTCGCTTGTAGTAATCTCTCATGATCTTTTGTATTTCTGCAGTGTCAGTTGTTACTTCTCCTTTTTCATTTCTAATTCTATTGATTTCAGTCTTCTCCCTTTTTTTCTTGATGAGTCTGGCTAATGGTTTATCAATTTTGTTTATCCTTTCAAAGAACCAGCTTTTAGTTTTATTGATCTTTGCTATCCTTTCCTTCATTTCTTTTTCATTTATTTCTGATCTGATTTTTATGATTTCTTTCCTTCTGCTAACTTTGGGGTTTTTTTGTTCTTCTTTCTCTAATTGCTTTAGGTGCAAGGTTAGGTTGTTTATTCGAGATGTCTCCTGTTTCTTAAGGTAGGATTGTATTGCTATAAACTTCCCTCTTAGAACTGCTTTTGCTGCATCCCATAGATTTTGAGTCATCGTGTCCCCATTGTCATTTGTTTCTAGGTATTTTGTAATTTCCTCTTTGATTTCTTCAGTGATCACTTCGTTATTAAGTAGTGAATTGTTTAGCCTCCATGTGTTTGTATTTTTTACAGATCTTTTCCTGTAATTGATATCTAGTCTCATAGCGTTGTGGTCGGAAAAGATACTTGATACAATTTCCTTTTTCTTAAATTTACCAAGGCTTGATTTGTGACCCAAGATATGATCTATCCTGGAGAATGTTCCATGAGCACTTGAGAAAAATGTGTATTCTGTTGTTTTTGGATGGAATGTCCTATAAATATCAATTAAGTCCATCTTGTTTAATGTATCATTTAAAGCTTGTGTTTCCTTATTTATTTTCATTTTGGATGATCTGTCCATGGGTGAAAGTGGGTGTTAAAGTCCCCTATTGTGAATGTGTTACTGTCGATTTCCCCTTTTATGGCTGTCAGTATTTGCCTTATGTATTGAGGTGCTCCTATGTTGGGTGCATAAATATTTATAATTGTTATATCTTCTTCTTGGATCGATCCCTTGATCATTATGTAGTGTCCTTCTTTGTCTCTTCTAATAGTCTTTGTTTTAAAGTCTATTTTGTCTGATATGAGAATTGCTACTCCAGCTTTCTTTTGGTTTCCATTTGCATGAAATACCTTTTTCCATCCGCTTACTTTCAGTCTGTATGTGTCTCTAGGTCTGAAGTGGGTCTCTTGTAGACAGCAAATATATGGGTCTTGTTTTTGTATCCATTCAGCCAATCTGTGTCTTTTGGTGGGAGCATTTAGTCCATTTACATTTAAGGTAATTATCGGTATGTATGTTCCCATTCCCATTTTCTTAATTGTTTTGGGTTCGTTATTGTAGGTCTTTTCCTTCTTTTGTGTTTCTTGCCTAGAGAAGTTCCTATAGCAGTTGTTGTAGAGCTGGTTTGGTGGTGCTGAACTCTCTCAGCTTTTGCTTGTCTGTAAAGGTTTTAATTTCTCCGTCAAATCTGAATGAGATTCTTGCTGGGTAGAGTAATCTTGGTTGCAGGTTTTTCTCCTTCAACACTTTCAACATGTCCTGCCACTCCCTTCTGGCTTGCAGAGTTTCTGCTGAAAGATCAGCTGTTAACCTTATGGGGATTCCCTTGTGTGTTATTTGTTGTTTTTCCCTTGCTGCTTTTAATATGCTTTCTTTGTATTTAATTTTTGACAGTTTGACTAATATGTGTCTTGGCGTATTTCTCCCTGGATTTATCCTGTATGGGACTCTCTGTGCTTCCTGGACTTGATTAACTATTTCCTTTCCCATATTAGGGAAGTTTTCAACTATAATCTCTTCAAATATTTTCTCAGTCCCTTTCTTTCTCTCTTCTTCTTCTGGAGCCCCTATAATTCGAATGGTGGTGCGTTTAATGTTGTCCCAGAGGTCTCTGAGACTGTCCTCAGTTCTTTTCATTCTTTTTTCTTTATTCTGCTCTGCATTAGTTATTTCCAGTATCTTATCTTCCAGGTCACTTATCCGTTCTTCTGCCTCAGTTATTCTGCTATTGATCCCATCTAGAGTATTTTTCATTTCATTTATTGTGTTGTTCATCATTGTTTGTTTCATCTTTGGTTCTTCTAGGTCCTTGTTAACTGTTTCTTGCATTTTGTCTATTCTATTTCCAAGATTTTGGATCATCTTTACTATCATTATTCTGAATTCTTTTTCAGGTAGACTGCCTATTTCCTCTTCATTTGTTAGGTCTGGTGGATTTTTATCTTGCTCCTTCATCTGCTGTGTGTTTTTCTGTCTTTTCATTTTGCTTATCTTACTGTTTTTGGGGTCTCCTTTTTGCAGGCTGAAGGTTCGTAGTTCCTGTTGTTTTTAGAGTCTTTCCCCAGTGGCTAAGGTTGGTTCAGTGGGTTGTGTAGGCTTCCTGGTGGAGGGTACTAGTGTCTGTGTTCTGGTGGATGAGGCTGGATCTTGTCTTTCTGGTGGGCAGGTCCACGTCTGGTGGTGTGTTTTGGGGTGTCTGTAGACTTATTATGATTTTGGGCAGCCTCTCTGCTAATGGGTGGGGTTGTGTTCCTGTCTTGCTAGTTGTTTGGCATGGGATGTCCAGCACTGTAGCTTGCTGGTCGTTGAGTGAAGCTGGGTGCTGGCATTGAGATAGAGATCTCTGGGAGATTTTCGCCATTTGATATTATGTGCAGCTGGGAGGCCTCTTGTGGACCAGTGTCCTGAAGTTGGCTCTCCCACCTCAGAGGCACAGCACTGACTCCTGGCTGCAGCACCAAGAGCCTTTCATCCACACAGCTCCTTAATTTGGGATGATTCGTTGTCTATTCATGTATTCCACAGATGCAGGGTACATCAAGTTGATTGTGGAGCTTTAATCCACTGCTTCTGAGGCTGCTGGGAGAGATTTCCCTTTCTCTTCTTTGTTCTCACAGCTCCCAGGGGCTCAGCTTTGGATTTGGCCCCGCCTGTGCGTGTAGGTCACCGGAGGGCGTCTGTTCTTTGCTCAGACAGGACGGGGTTAAAGGAGCCGCTGATTCGGAGGCTCTGGCTCACTCAGGCCGGGGGTGGGGGGTGGGTAGGGAGGGTCACGGAGTGCGGGGCGGGCCTGTGGCAGCAGAGGCCGGCGTGACGTTGCCAGCCTGAGGCGCGCCGTGCGTTCTCCCAGGGGAGTTGTCCCTGGATCCCGGGACCCTGGCAGTGGCGGGCTGCACAGGCTCCCCGTAAGGGGGGTGTGGATAGTGACCTGTGTTCGCACACAGGCTTCTTGGTGGCGGCAGCAGCGGCCTTAGCGTCTCATGTCTGTCTCTGGGGTCCGCACTTTTAGCCGCGGCTCGTGCCCGTCTCTGGAGGTCCTTTAAGCAGCGATCCCCTCTCTTCGCACACCAGGAAACAAAGAGGGAAGAAAAAGTCTCTTGCCTCTTCGGCAGGTGCAGACTTTTCCCCGGACTCCCTCCCGGCTAGCCGTGGTGCCCTAACCCCTTCAGGCTATGTTCAAGCCGCCAACCCCAGTCCTCTCCCTGCGCTCCGACCGAAACGGAAACCCGAGCCTCAGTTCGCAGCCCCGCCCGCCCCAGCGGGTGAGCAGGCAAGCCTCTCGGGCTGGTGAGTGCCGGTTGGCACCGATCCTCTGTGCGGGAATCTCCTCGCTTTGCCCTCCGCACCCGTTGCTGTGCACTCCTCCGCGGTACCAAAACTCCCCCCACCGCCTCCTGCAGTCTCCGCCCGCGAAGGGGCTTCCTAGTGTGTGGAAACTTTTCCTCCTTCACAGCTCCCTCCCACTGGTGCAGGTGCCGTCCTTATTCTTTTGTATCTGTTTTTTCTTTTTTTCTTTTGCCCTACCCAGGTACGTGGGGGAGTTTCTTGCCTTTTGGGAGGTTTGAGGTCTTCTGCCAGTGTTCAGTAGGTGCTCTGTAGGAGTTGTTCCACGTGTAGATGTATTTCTGGTGTATCTGTGGGGAGGAAGGTGATCTCTGCGTCTTCCTCTTCCGCCATCTTCCCGGAAGTCTCAGAAATAATTTTTAATTGAATTTCTATTAGGGACACTGTGCAAAGAGCCTTTTGAATAAATGCCATAGCCTAATAGTTGAGAACACATGGGTTCTAGCCAGTGCCAATCTCAGCACTTACAGACTAGGCCACCAGCTAACACCACTGGGTGACTTGGGGCTTGTGCCCAAACTGATACTGATGAAACCACAGAACCTTGTTAGCTGTTAATTACTTTCATGCCTCTCATGGCTCTTACCCTCAGGTCTAGAATGCAGGCTCCTCAGGCATTTCTTTCTTATTATCTTCTTCATGCTCTGTGCTTCTTTTCCTCTGAGTCATCTTCTCATTGCTTCCCAGTGCTGACCTCTCTCACAACCCTTTCTATTGCTCTCTAGAAATATTATTCCATTCTCCACAAAATCCTCAATCTCTTATCGGAACTCACTGTGTTCTTGTCCTAATGTAAACTTGGCTTTTCCTTGACATCATCACTACTCAGGTAGCTTTCTTTAAACATGTTAGCCATTCTCTCTTCATTTGTATCTCTGAACCAGCAGATGATATTCACTTAGACCCTCACAGTAACTTTCAAACCTTGACTCTCCAATCATATCCAAAAAGCTCTCTGTCTTTGAGTTGTGTGATACACAACTCTAATACCTACTCCCCTGCCTCAAGTAATCGGATCACTTCCATGATTAATGAGGACTCTGACAAGTAGTTACTCATAAAAAAGTGTGAAATGAAAATTATCTTCTCCCCATGTCTTTCAGTATTCCAGTACCCCTCTCTAGAAGCAACTATTATCACCGATTTTTGGATATCCTTCCAGAAATAGTTTATGAAAATACAATCATATGCATATATATGCATATTTATACATATATGAATATATATGCCTATTTATATATAAATTATTTGTTTTTAGAAATAGACAATAGTACGATATTATATGCACTGTTCTAAAACCTTTCATGTTTTTGCTTAACAAAGTATTTTATTTTCATTTAAAATTTTTTATTTATTTATTTCAAATTTATTTATTTATTTATTTATAGCTGCGTTGGGTCTTTGTTGCCGTGCACGGGCTTTTTCTAGTTGCAGTGAGCGGGGGCTACTCTTCCTTGTGGTTTGCAGGCTTCTCATTGCGGTGGCTTCTCTTGTTGCAGAGCACGGGCTCTAGGTGTGCAGGCTTCAGTAGTTGGGGTGCATAGGCTTAGTTGTTCTGCAGCATGTGGGATCTTCCCAGACCAGGGCTCGAACTATGTCCCCTGCATTGGCAGGAGGATTCTTAACCACTGAGCTACCAGGGAAGTCCCTTTATTTTTATTTTTAATTGAAGTATAGTTGATTTACAATATTAGTTTCAGTTGAACAACATAGTGATTCAATATTTTTATAGGTTATACTCCATTTAAAGTTATTATAAAATAAGGACTATATTTCCCTGTACTTTACAATATACCTTGTTGCTTATTTATTTTACACATAGTAGTTTTTAATCTCTTAATCTTATACCCCTATTCGCCCCTCTTCTGACTTGTTCCCCATATCTGTGAATCTGTTTTCTTATATATATTTGTTTGTTTTATTTTTTAGATTCCACATATAAAAGATAACAGACTATTTGTCTTTTTCTGTCTGACTTATTTCATTAAGCATAATACTTTCTAAGTCCATCTACATTCCTACAAATGGCAGAATTTCATTCTCTTTTATGGCTGAGTAATATTCCATTATATATATATATCCATTATCCATTCATCTGTTGATGGACACTTATGTTACTTCCATATCTTGGCTGTTGTAAATAATGCTGCTGTGAAGATGCGGGTGCATGTATATTTTCAAATTAGTGTTTTAATTTTTTTGGATATATACACAGTAGTGGAATGGCTGGATCATATGGTAGTTCTCTTTTGGGTTTTTTAGAACCTGCATAATGTTTTCCACTCTGGTTGCACCAATTTACATTTCCACTAACAGTGTGCTAGGATTCCCTTTTATCCACATCGTAGCCAACATTTGTTATTTGTGGAAAGGCATTTTATTTTAAATATAACAGTGTGTACATGTCAATCCCAAACTCCCAATCTATCCCTCCCCCACACCCTTCCCCCCTGGCAACCATAAGTTCCTTCTCTAAGTCTGTGAGTCTGTTTCTGTTTTGTAAGTTCATTTGTATTTTTTTTTTTTTTTAGATTTCGCATATAAGTGATATCATATGAAATGTGTCTTTCTCTGTCTGACTTACTTCACTTAGTATGACAATCTCCAGGTCCATCCATGTTGCTGCAAATGGCATTATTTCATTCATTTTAATGGCTGAGTAATATTCCAGTGTAAATATGTACCACATCTTCTTTATCCATTCATCTATTGATGGACATTTAGGTTGCTTCCATGTCTTGGCTATTGTAAACAGTGCTGCAATGAACATTGGGGTACATATATCCTTTCGAACAATGTTTTTCTCCAGATATATGCCCAAGAGTGGGACTGCTGGATCATATGGTAGTTCTGTTTTTAGTTTTTTAAGGAACCTCCACACTGTCCTCTGTAATGGTTGTACCAATTTACATTCCCACCAACCGTGTAGGAGGGTGCCCTTTTCGCCACAGCCATTGATGACAGTCATTTTGATAGGTGTGAGGCGATATTTCATTGTGGGTTTGATCTGCATTTCTCTGATGATTAACGATGTTGAGCATTTTTCATGTGCCTGTTTGCCATCTGTATATCTTCTTTGGAAAAACACCTATTTAGATCTTCTACCCATTTTTAAATTTTTTGTTGTTTTTTCTTGGCATTAAGTTGTATGAGCTGTTAATATCTTTTGAATATTAACTTCTTATTGGTCATTTTATTTGCAAAGATTTTCTCCCATTCAGTATGTTGTCTTTTTGTTTTGTTGATGGTTTCCTTTGCTGTGCAAAAGCTTTTAAGTTTAATTAGGTCCCACTTGTCTATTTTTGCTTTTATTTCTTTTCCTTTAGGAGACAGATCAAAAATAAATTGCTACAATTTATGTAAATCATGTTCTGCCTATGTTCTCTTCTAGGGGTTTTATGGTTTCTGGTCTTACATTTAGGTCTTTAATCCATTTTGAGTTGTTTGTTTGTTTATAGTATGAGGAAATGTTCTTATCTCATTCCTTTACATGAAGGTGTCCAGTTTTCCCAGCACAACTTATTGAAGAGACTGTCTTTTCTCCATTATATATTATTGCCTCCTTGGTTATAGATTAATTAACATAAGTTCATGGGTTTATTTCTGGGTTCTTTATTCTGTTCCATTAATCTGTGTGTTTTTGTGCCAGTACCATACTGTCTTGATTACTGTAGCTGTGTATATAGTCTGAAGTCAGGGAGTGTGATACCTTCAGCTTTGTTTTCTTTTCTCAAGATTGCTTCAGCAATTTTGGGTCTTTATAAATTTTAGGTTCTATATAAATTTTAGGATTATTTGTTCTAGTTATGTGAAAAATGTCATGGGCATTTGATAGTAAGTGCATTAAATCTGTAGATTGCTTTGGGTAGTATGAACATTTTAACAATATTAATTCTTCTGATACAAAAACAGTATATCTTTCTATTTCTTTGTATCATTTTCAAATTCCTTCATCAGTCTTTTATAGTTTTTCAGAGTATAGGTCTTTTACTCATTGGTTTAGTTTATTCCTAGGTATTTTATTCTTTTTGATGTGATTGTTAATGGGGTTGTTTCCTTAATTTCTCTTTGTGATAGTTCACTGTTAGTGTATAGAAAAGCAACAGATTTCTGTATATTAACCTCACATCCTGCAACTTTGCTGAATTCATTTATTAGTTCTAATAGTCTTTTTTGGAAACTTCAGGTTTTCTATGTATAATATGTTATTTGCAGATAGTGACAGCTTCTTCCCTTCCAATTGGAATTCCTTTTATTTATTTCTTGTCTGATTTCTGTGGCTAGGATTTCCATACTACATTAAATAGAAGTGGCAAGAGTGTGCATCCTTGTCTTTATCCTGATTTTAGAGGAAAAACTTTCAGCTTTTTATCACTGAGTATGATGTTAGCTGTGGGTTTGTCATAAGTGGCCTTTATTATGTTGAAACATATTCCCTCTAAACCAACTTTGATAAGAGTTTTTATCATGAATGGATGTTGAATTTTGTCAAAAGCTTTTTCTGTGTGTATTGATATGATCAAGTAATTTTTATCCTTCCTTTTGTTAATGTGGTGTATCATGTTGATTGATTTGCAGATATTGAACTATCCTTGCATCCCTGGAATAAATCCCATGATTATGGTGTATTATCCTTTTTATATATTGTTGAATTCGATTTGCTAATTTTTTTTTTTCTTTTTTTTGCAGTACGCGGGCCTCTCACTGCCACGGACTCTCCCGTCGCGGAGCACAGGCTCTGGACGCACAGGCCCAGCAGCCATGGCTCACGGGCCCAGCAGCTCCGCGGCACGTGGGGTCTTCCTGGACCGGGGCACAAACCCATATCCTCTGCATCGGCAGGCGGACTCTCAACCACTGTGCCACCAGGGAAGCCCCCGATTTGCTAATATTTTGTTGAGGATTTTTGCATCTGTATTTATCAAAGATATTGGCCTGTAATTTTCTTTTTTGGTAGTGGTTTTTGTATCATGGTAATGGTGGCCTTGTACAATGGATTTGGGAGTGTTCCCATCTCTTCAATTTTCTGGAATAGTTTGAGAAGGATAGTTATTATCTCTTCTTTATATATTTGGTAGAATTCCCCTGTGAAGTTGCCTAGTCCTGGACTTGTGTTTTCTAGAAGTTTTTTTAAATTGCAAATTATTTTACTACTAGTGATTGGTCTGTTCAGATTATCAATTTCTTCCTGATTCAGTCTTGGAAGGTTGTATGTTTCTAGAAATTTGTTCATTTCTTCTAGGTTGTTCAATTTGTTGGCATACAACTGTTCATAGTATTCTCTTATGATTTTTTCTGTCTCTGTGGTATTGGTTGTTATTTCTCCTCTTTCCTTTCTTATTTTATTTATTTAAGTCCTCTCTCTTTTCTTGATGAGCATAGCTAATGGTTTATCAATTTTGTTTGTCTTTTCAAAGAACCAGTTCCTGGTTTCTTTGATCTTTTCTATTTTTTGTCTCTATTTATTTCCTCTCTGATCTTTATTATTTCCTTTCTTCTTTGGGCTTTATTTGTCCCTCTTTTTCTAATTCCTTTAGATAGGAGGTTAGTTTGTTTATTTGAGATTTTTCATGCTTCTTGAGAAAGGCCTGTATCACTATAAACTTCCCTCTTAGAACTACTTTCACTGCATCCCATACATTTTGGAAAGTTGTGTTTCCAATTTTCATTTGTTTTGAGGTATTTTCTGATTTCCTGATTGAGTTCTTCATTGACCCATTGGTTTTTTAGTAGCGTATTGTTTTGTCTCCACGTGTTTGTGCTTTTCCCATTTTTCTTCCTGTAAAAGATTTCTAGTTTCATACTGTTGTTGTGGTTGGAAAAAATGCTGGATATAATATCTATCCTCCTACATTTGTTAAGACTTGTTTTGTGGCCCAGCATATGATCTATTATGGAGAATGTCCCATCTATACTTGAAAAGAATGTCTACTATGCTGCTTTGGGCTGGAAGGTCCTATAGATATCTATTAATTTCAGCTGGTGTATTGTATATTTTAAGGCCACTGTTGCCTCATTGATTTTTTTTTTTGTCCATTGATGTAAGTGGGGTGTTAAAGTTCCCTACTATTATTGTATTCTTGGCAATTTCTCCCTTTATGTCTGTTAATATTTGCTTTATATATTTAGGTGCTTCTGCATTGGGTGCGTAAATGTTAACCAGAGTAATATACTCTTCTTGTATTGATCCCTTTATCAGTATATAATGTCCTTCTTTTTTCTTGTTATAGACTTTTGTTTTAAAGTCTATTTTGTCTGATATGAGTATTGGTACCCTCAATTTCCTGCTATTTTCATTTGTATGAGATATCTTCTTCCATCTCCTCACTTTCAGTCCCTGTGTGTCTTTAGTTCTAAAGTGAGTCTCTTGTAAGCATCATACAGATGGGTCTTGTTTGTTTGTTCATTTGCTTGTTTGTTTTAATCAAACCAACCACCCTATGTCTTTTGATAGGGGTATTTAGCCCACTGACATTTAAAGTAATTATTGATAGGTACTAACAAAAGATTAAAAAAATTTTTTTTATCAGTATATACAAATTTTCCTTTAAAAAACTTTCTACCATTGCAAATGAGGCTGCTATAAATAGCACTTTACCTGTGTCACCTTTTATATTTGCAAGTTATTTGTGGTGTCAGTTCCTAGAAGTGAGATTGCTGGGTCAAAATTATTTGCTTTTTAAAAGTTGTGGTAGAGGGGCTTCCCTGGTGGCACAGCGGTTGAGACGCCGCCTGCCGATGCAGGGGACACGGGTTCGTGCCCCGGTCCGGGAAGATCCCACATGCCACGGAGCGGCTGGGCCCGTGAGCCATGGCCACTGAACCTGCGCGTCCAGAGCCTGTGCTCCTCAACGGGAGAGGCCACAACAGTGAGAGGCCTGCGTACTGCAAAAAAAAAAAAAAAAAAAAAAAAGTTGTGGTAGAAAATGTTCTGGTTTCTATTCAAGAATTTCTAGAGCTCTCTGTCCTTTCTCTTTCCAAAGAAATGTTAGACAGGAAAATGTGTGTGTGTGTATGCAGGTGTGTGCAGGGTGGGGGTGGGGAATTGTGTGTATATATTTACATGTGTAGTAAGATATTCCCACATAAATATTCCATTGTTACCAAAAAAGAAAAATTTGTGGTAGATATTAACAAAATTGCTCTCCATAGGCTGTGTACTGATTTACATACCCATCAGTGATATTTGAGTCTGTTTCCCATTATCCTTGCCAACACCATATTTTATTCATTCTTTCACCTTTGCCAATTTGATAATCGAAAAATATTTCATTGAAATTTTAGTTTGTGATTCTCCTATGTTGAGTGAGGATGAGCAACTTCTTAAATGTTTAACAGCATATTTCCTTTTCTGTGAATTGTTGGCCATCTCCTTTGCCTATTTTGATAGTGTGATTTATAAGATATATATGTATCTTATTAAATATATCATTCATATATATATATATATATATATATATATATATATATATATATCTGTAATGGTCCCGTTTTTTCACATAGAGCTAAAACTCTTGGAACTTCCTAAGTAATGAGAGTGATTAAAAAGTATCTTTTGTTTTGTTAATGAGATGACTTTTAGTCCACACCTAAGGATGGGAGCTGGTTGCCAGGAGAATCAACCATGTGATTAGAGGGTTAGGGCTTTCAGTCCTATCCCCTGACCTCCAGAGAAGAGAGAAGAGTGGGGTGGAGGTTGGATTAATCATCAAAGATCAATGATTTAATCATGCCTAAGTAATTCAGCCTCCATAAAAATCCAAAAGGAGGGGGTTTGTAGAACTTCCAGGTTGGTAAAACAGAACTCTTCCATGTGCCACCATGCTGGACCCCAAACTCCATGAAGATAGAAGCTTCTTTGTTCAGGACCTTGCCCTATGTATCTTTTCACCTGGCTATTGATTGTATCCTTTAATATACTTTGTAGTAAACTGGTAATCTAGTGAACAAATAGGTTTCCTGAGTTCTGTAAACTCCTCTAGCAAATTAATCAAACCTAAGGATAGAGTTGTGGGAACCTCCAATTTATAGCCAGTAGGTCAGAAGCACAGGTAATAACTTGAACTTATGATTGGTATCTGAAGTAGAGGGCATTCTTGTGGCACTGAACCTTTAATCTGTGGAATCTGATGCTACCTCCAGGTAGATAGTGTCAGAATTGAGTTGAATTTGTAAAAGAACACACAACTTGTGTCAGAGAATTGTTTGGTAGTGTGGGGACCGCCACCCCCGCACCATGGTGTAACTGGGTGCAGACCCTTACCTGTTTTCCTGTTATTTTGTTGCACAATCTTTATATAATAAGGAAAATAGACCTCTACTGAAATACGAGTTGCAATATATATTTTTTTAGTTTATTAAGTTGCCATTTTGGTTTTGGTGTTTGTCAGGCAGAACAATTTTATTCACATGGGTTTAGTTTATTAATCTCTCCAATTGCATATTTTATATCGTACCTATACAGTCCCTGTTTTGGGATAATTTAAAAAATTTCTGTACAGCATGATGACTATAGTTAATCATTCTGTATTGCATATTTGAAAGTTGCTAAGAGAATAGATCTTAAAAGTTCTCATCACAAGAAATAAACTTTTGTAACTATGTGTAGTGACAGACGTTAACTAGACTTATTGTGGTGATCATTTAGTAGTACATACAAACATCAAATCATTATGATGAACAGCTGAAATTAATGTAATGTTATATGTCCATTACATCAATTAAACACAAAAAGAAAGAAGTTCACATATTTTTTTGCCAGAAAAGAAATACTTAAAATAGATTTCATTATTATAAAACTTTATTAAGGAGCTTCTCAAAATTCCTCGTAATGTGAATTTTGTAAACAAATGAGAAAACATTTCCTTTGTTTCTTATAGAACTTCAAAATTTTTCGTGTTTATTTTTCTACATAAATCTTTGGTCCATCTGTAATCCTAGTCTTTCTAACCTTTGCACCATCCTGGATCACTTCAGCATTAATGACCTTCTCAACCTCCTACTATCATGGTCCTTGATCTCCTTTACTACAACAACCACCTCCCTTCCACCTTTCACCACAACTTCCCAGAGCTTCTCATCATCTGTAAGACCCTTCTCCATTTCTGAAAACTTAAAACTCTTACATTCCATCCCTCATCATGATCATCTTTTATTCTTCTAGGTCTTTTGCTCTCTTAATTTGACTATAAATTCATAATAGTTTCATTAAGATCTCTGATTTGTTGACTGAAATAAAAATGCACAATTATATTTGGAATCTAAAAAAAAAGATACAAATGAACTTATTTACAAAACATAAATAGACCCACAGACATAGAAAACAAACTTATGGCTACCAAAGGGGAAAGGGGCGGGGAGGGATAAATTAGGAGGCTGGGATTAACATACACATACTACTATATATAAAATAGATAACCAACAAGGACCGACTATATAACACAGGGAACCATATGCAATATTTTGTAACTGTATAACACAGGGAACCATATGCAATATTTTGTAATAACCTATAAGAGAAAAGAATCTGAGAAAGAATATATATATCTATCTGAATCACTGTGCTGTACATCTGAAACTAAGACAACATGTAAATCAACTATACTTCAATAATTAATATATATATATTAAAAATGCAGTGTTAGAGTTGTGAGTTTCAGTTTTATTTGGGGACTTACTGAGGACTACACCAGAAGATGGTTTCTCAGATAACTCTGGAGAACTTCTCCAAAGAGGTAAGGGGGGAGGTCAGCATATATGTGATTTGGGAGAACGAGTACGTGCAATCAGACACACATCTTGGCAGAAGGTCACTGTTAGTCACGAGGAACAGATTGTCTCTGTTAATGATTTTAGTGCTTTTCTAAGTATGGGAAGATGCAAAAATTGGGGTTCATAAAATTTTCTCCTGAAAGTATCTAACTAGCAGAAAGTCTGTTCCGTCAGTGTTCCCAGAGCACAGAGTGCCTCATTCCTGATCTCTGTCCTGAATTCCTCTCAGGGTGTGTTGAAGGTCAGCAACTGCAGTGGCTAGTGACTTAATTCTTGTAGAACCGGGTGGCGAGCAACATTCTTTAGTGGCCGCCTTTATTTTTTAAATTTTTAAATTGTTTTTTGTCATGCTGCATGGCCGGCATGTGGGATCTTAGTTCCCTGACCAGGGATCAAACCCGTGCCCCCTGCAGTGGAAGCGTGGAGTCTTAACCACTGGACTGCCAGAGAAGTCCCTAGTTGGTGCCTTTAATATTACCCTTTTTTCTTATATTATTTGCCCCTCCTAGGCAGGACCACATAATGACTTTCATAAGCCCTATGCATTTTTGCCTTCATGGACCCCCCTCCTTCATAAAAAAATGATTTTACATTTATATTTTACAACTGCACTTCTATAAAGATAAACATATTAATATATATTAAAACACTTTCTTTGACCTAAAAGTTAATTTTTTCATTAGATTCCAAAATAAATTAAAACAATTTTGTGGGTCCTAGGTTCTGTGCCTAAAGCGTCAGTTGTGTACAAATGTGATTTTTGAAAACTGAGTCTAGTCTTACTAATTTTGTCTTTCTAACTTCCAATTCACTGCTCAATCTACTGGATACTGGATATGGACTGACACCCCTACTACCATGTTGAACTATTCTTCTTATGGTTACTAAAGACTTCGTAATTGCCTAATCCAATAGGCACTTTAAAATCTCTATCTCAACATTTTGGTAATATTTAAAGATATTGATATTACTCCCTTGTTCTTGAGAGTATTCATGGGCTTTTGTTAGTCCTTCTCTACTGGTTTTCTATATGACTTCTTGGCACTATATAGATGGTTGAGTCATAGGGAATGAAGGTAAAGAATTGGATAGTATATTAGTTTCCTATGGCTTTGTAATACCACACACTTGATGTCTTAAAACAACAGAAATTTATTCTTTCTCAGTTCTGGAGGCCACAAGTTCAAAATCAGTATCACTAGGTTGAAATCAAGGTGTAGGCAGGGCTATGCTCACTCCAGAGGTTCTAAGGGAGAATAGATTCCTCTTTTCTTCTAGCTTCTGATAGCTACTGGCATTCCTTGTCTTGTGGCTGCATCACTCCAATCTTCAAGGTCAGCATCTTCAAATCCCTCTGTCTGTCTTCACATTGTCTTCTCCTTTGTGTGTGTGTCAAATCTCCCTCCGCCTCTCTCTTGTAAGGACACCTATGACAAAACCAAACTTGGATCCGCTCACCCACGAGCAGTGAAGCCAATCTACTGACACTGGTTATGGTGAAGGAAATTACAGCATTTATTTCAGGGCACCCAGCAAGGAGTCCAGGACAGCTAGTGCTCAAAAAGCCAGAACTCCCCGATGGGTTTCAGGAAGGCACTATTAAGGCCAGGTGAGGGAGGGGAGTTACAGGGTATGTGATTAGCTTATGCACAATTCTCTGATAGGTTAATCGTGAGGTAACAGGGCAATGTCACAGGGGTTAACATTATCAATCCTTAGGCTCCAGTAGGCCTGGGGGCTATGTGCTCATGATCATCAAGTAGTTAATGTCTTCCATCTGGTGGGGCTTTCAGCATCTGTAAGATAACTCAGGAAATGTTCATCAGATACTGTTATCCTGGGTCTTCAGAGAGAAGCTAAAAAAGAGGATATAGAGGGAGGGTCTGTCCTGGGAAGGCCCCAAAGGGTCCTGCTCCGTTACACACCTGTGACAGCACTTAGGACTCACCCAGATGATTTAAGACAATCTCCTATCTCAAAATCCTTAATTTAATGACATCAAATTCTTTTCCAAATAAGGTAGCATTTACAGGTTCCAGGGGTGCATAGATATATTTTGTGTTCCCATTTATTAGCCTACCATAGATGGGGAAGAAAGTTTGCCTAGTAATTCAAAACCTTATGGAAAGGACTTCCCTGTTGACGCAGTGGTTAAAAATCCTCCTGCCAATGCAGAGGACGTGGGTTTGAGCCCTGGTCCAGGAAGATCTCACATGCCGCGGAGCAACTAAGCCCGTGAGCCACAACTACTGAGCCTGCACTCTAGAGCCTGCAAGCCACAACTACTGAAGCCCACGCACCTAGAGCCTGTGCTCTGCAACAAGCGAAGCTACCAGGAGAAGCCTGCACACCGCAACAAAGAGTGGTCCCTGCTCACCGCAACTATAGAGGGAGCCCGTGCCTGGCAATGAAGACCCAACACAGCCAAAAATAAATAAATAATAAAATAAAATAAATTAAATTCTTAAAAAAAAAAACTTATGGAAGGCCATGGATAATTGGCTGAGGTGGGTCTCATAGAAGCAAATAACATGAATTTCAAAAAAGCAATAGAAATTATTGAAGTTTGTTTAAAAAACAAGACCTGAAAACCACAGTGTGGAAGAAGATAAATGTCAACTCTCTGGCAGGTTTAGGACCAATTGAAAGAAGCAACCGTCACCGAATTGGGCTGCAAGGGAAGGAATCAGGTGAAAGGTAAATTAAATTAAATTAAGACAAAAAGGTAGGAGTAGCTTTAGATGAGTACCTACCTTGAAATAACAGTTATGATATAGTGAAGTCTTGTTAGTATGGGGAGAGGGAACTATAAATCAATCTGAAATATAATTTGTTTCAAACCAGTAGTGGTAGTACAAAACGATTAATCATGGTTTCCAAGTTAGTGTCCTAGAATAGATACTGTATAGTTGATGCATAATTAATTAATTATGGCTTTATAGAAAGACTACTAAAATTCCAGACAATAGTGCTTGACTATATACTTATTCAAGAACTTTAATTAAGTGGAATTAATTAAATTAATGATATAATGAACATATTGATCTTTAGAAGGACTTGCAATCTGACTTCCCTAGCTGGAGGACAGTTGTCCCAGGAAACTCATTTAGCACTGACCTATCAAGAAAAACACACTTGCTTGTATAACCAAGTAGTTATTCAGATATACAGCTCCTTAAATCTAATTTACATGTCGTTTTATTTTTCTTTATTTTCTATCTAAAGTTGGTAAGAATTTTAAAAGCAGTCAATTGTTAATAAGAGTAAAATATATTACAAATTATCATGAATTTGCCTTGAAATGCGGGAAAAAGATTTTTACTGTGGACCATGATAGGCTGAAATTAAAAAAGAATAAAGGCAAAAATGCACCATAATTGCTCCTGAGGCAAAGGCTATTGATTACTTCCCCATCATCTCATCAAACAGAGAATGAAGGGAGAAAAATACAAGTTCAAAGGGACAAGCTGTTCAGGTATTGGGCAGGAGCTTCAAGTGAAAATTTCTGCCTCATTAAAAACATTTAAAGGAAGCAGCTTGTCTTCATGTAGGAATCATTATTCTCAGTTCGAATTCATCCTCTGTAGTTTTCATCTCTTCAGAAGGTCACATTCTGTGCAATTTCTAAGCGCTTTTTAAATGGGAGGGATTTATGTTAAGTTGGTTCAGGAGAGGTGGACAATTGTGGAGCCTTTTTAATGGACTACAAAAGACTGTCGAGTAATTAAATAGATTTCTTTTCCCTTAGACTGTTCCATGGGTTTAAAAACACTCCACTGAGCGTGTAAAATCAATTTCCATTACTGGCCTTGACCTCTGCAGTTTTATAAACATGTTTTTTCCCTGGGTTTGGAATGTGGTTCAAAGGCAATAGTAGAAGACTGGAGGATGAGACAGGTCATTGTAATAAAAGTTACTGCTTTTACAGTGAAAATCACCTTTTCACACAGGCATTCATTCAACTGTGTGTATTATAATTATATGAATACTTCTCTATGTTTATATTATATATGTATATGTGTATTTATACTGGAGGAAGAATTTTTTTTCTCTACAATAAAAAAAAAAAAATTCACTTTGTTTTCACTGCTAAAGGATTTTTTTCCCCTTCCCATTCCAAGAAAGTAGCCAAGCCATTGTGTTCCTTCACCCCAGGGACCTTGGGTTGCTGAATGGAAAGCCAGATGTTGCCAGAGGCTAGCTTCATTCTTTTTTTTTAGGGGGATGGGGCATGTTTTGGAAAGTTATACTCATTGAGGGGATTATACCCCCTCACACAGAGTGGAAGAGAAGAAAGATAATGGCTTTGGGGGGTTGCTGGGAGTGGAGATAGAACTGACTTCTGGCAGCAATTTCTTGAGACAAGCAGGAGGAAAGAGGTTTGGGTGGTTTTCAAAGGAGGTAGCCCAGCCAGGTCCTGCTTGTTAACTCCCAGTGAGGGGGCTCCTACAGGATGCTAGGGAGGAAGGCCTCTAGGAGTCATGGTCTCAGGAATGGGGATGACAGATACTCTTGTTCAAGCTTATCCATGTGGCCTAGACAATGAGCATACAGTGGGGATCAGAGGGGACCACAGC
Source organism: Tursiops truncatus (assembly GCF_011762595.2). Taxonomy (NCBI): domain Eukaryota; kingdom Metazoa; phylum Chordata; class Mammalia; order Artiodactyla; family Delphinidae; genus Tursiops; species Tursiops truncatus. The sequence goes on from NC_047037.1 coordinate 118,162,677, forward strand.
TTTCCTTTCAATAGTTTAGATTGCAAAAGACAGTCCCGTCCTCAACCTTTGTATCACCTGGAAATGGGAGTGGAGGAGGGTAGTCCAGAAATGACTGAAATAGAATTTCCTGCCAGTTGATAGCTGCTTTAAGCAGCTCAATTTGATTTAAATAAAATGAAGAAATGTGATATTTCTTACACTCAGAATTATGGTGAAAATTTATTGCCCTTTCTCTTTTCCCCACTTCATCTGTAAAAGGACAATTATTATTATTATTTTTTTTCTGCGGTACGCGGGCCTCTCACTGTTGTGGCCTCTCCCGTTGCGGAGCACAGGCTCCGGACGCGCAGGCTCAGCGGCCATGGCTCATGGGCCCATCCGCTCCGCGGCATGTGGGATCTTCCCAGACTGGGGCACGAACCCTGTCCCCTGCATCGGCAGGCGGACTCTCAACCACTGCGCCACCAGGGAAGACCCCTAAAAGGATCATTATTAAACTCCCCTTGCAGAGTTGTTTTAGCATTAGATGACATGTATAAAGTGACTATATCACATAATAACATGTTCAGTAAATAATTACTAGGAAATATTTATGTGTATCCACACTGTTGCAAGAATGGAATCAGGTGCTAGGTTTTCAAAGAAGTGCAAAACATACTTCCAGTTCTCAAAAACTTTGTTATAATTAGAGATGTAGATAAGCATATAGAACTATTTAGAAGTACTAGATTCATAACTCTAAGCAAGAAATACAGGCAGGTGAGACATGGGAGGGGCCATAGGGAAACTGAAGAATTTGGAGGCAGGCATCATGACATAAAACAGAAAACCTGTGGGAAGCTTAGAAGAGATAGCAACACTGGAGGTGAAAGGAATTTGTGTATGATGCTGTCATTAGAAGATTTCCCCGAGACACAAGTAATCATTTATACAACATTTGGCCTGCAGGCATGGGTTTTTTTCACCTGTAACTTTCCCCCCTCATTAAAAAAAAAAAAAAATCAAAGTTATAGGTGCGCAAACTTTAGGAAATAAAATAACCCAACAGGAAAGTGCAAAAAAAACATTTAGTCTCTCTCATCTATTTCTCTTTACCCATGTCAGGGAGGAGGAAATTTTCCCTTCTAACCTTGAATTCTTTTGGCTGCTTTAATAATTAAATTGACACAGGACAGATTAACCAGAAGAAAAAAAAATAATTCATAGGTATGGAGCTTTCATAGAAATAAGACCCCCAGAGCGAAAAAAGCAAGCTGTTTATATATCATTTTTACACAGAGGAAACAATTATTTGTGAAGATTTAACAAAACAAATGGTCTTGTGCTTGGGTAGCAAACTAATGAAGAAGTAACAAAGTTTGTTTATACAACTTTCTTTGTTTTGAATTCCCTAACTCTGGTGATAAGGATGCTTTCTATCCTCCTGGTATATGGAAGATACCTCTACATGGGAGATTTTAAAAATTATTTGTTTGTTTGTTTATTTATTTATTTATGGCTGTGCTGGGTCTTTGTTGCTGCGGGAGGGCTTTCTCTAGTTGTGGCGAGCGGGGCTACTCTTTGTTGCAGTATGCAGGCTTCTCATTGCGATGGCTTCGCTTGTTGCAGAATACAGGCTCTAGGCGTAGTAGTTGTGGCGTACGAACTTAGTTGCTCCACGGCATGTGGGACCTTCCTGGACGAGGGATCGAACGCATGTCCCCTGCACTGGCAGGAGGATTATTAACCACTGTGCCACCAGGGAAGTCCCACATGGGAGATTTATTTCCCACTTTCAGGGGGAAAAAGGAGGGTCAGAGTTTTTTTTTTATATCATTTTTTTCATCAGCTGTTTCTCAAGTAACTTTAATTCAAAATAATTGATATGTCACTTTGGCATATTTGGGGTTGGCTTGCCCTGAGCCCCAACAGTTTCCTCCCCTGAAACGTCCCTGGAAATTTCACATATTAAAAGCTGAGTTGATAGATTGCTCTATTATTTCATTGAATCAGTTTCTTAGTCCTGAGAATAGGTCAGTTTAGTTAAATTCATTTCAGGCGGTGGTGATGCAATTGGGCCCCCAAAGTCAGGCCTACATTGCACAAGCAATCAGGTATTTAATAAAAGGTGTATCTATGGAAATAAAAGAAAAACAGAGGTTAATGATTGGAGTCAACTATAAATCAGTTTCTGAGCCCAGGGAGCAACTAGTCAAGATCATTTCTCAATGTCAGGGTTGAAGCATCTTCTGCAGTTTGAAATGTCTCTGATGATGTTACTGGGTGTTCAGGAAAACTTTCTGAGTAGCCTACACATCAACAGGCATGAAGAAGATTGCTTAAATAAATATAAGCAATTTTGGTGATTTATCTGAAGTTTATATCAAGTCATCCAGCTTCAGTTTGCACGGCTTCAGGAAAAAGGGCAATCTTAGGCAATGATTCCAAGTCAAAAGGATGAGAGGAAAAATTGGAAACCTATTTCAAGAGTTGTAGCCAAATATTGGAGGATACCAGAAGAATTGAAGATTCCGTCCAGTTTATAGGTAGAAAACAAAATCTCGAAGAAAATGAATAAAACTAGAAGCTGATATCTGCAAGTGTGTTTTATAGCTTCTACTGAAACATAATTTTTCTCTTTAAAATCACTTACATTTTTACCAAAGATAGTCTTTAAGACTAATTTGTTTGCAAAATAAGTCTAGATTTAATAAATTTGGCCTGGTTATTTATATGGGTTCAGCAAGAATAGTGATTATTATATAGGATTTTAAAAATCTGTTTTGCTGGAACTTTTCATAAGGAATCTTCAGATTGAACTTTTAATAGCCTCTCAAGGCTAAGAAGCCAAGCCAGACATTTGCCATCAGACATCACCTGCAATACCTATAGGTGTGGCTGAATCCCTCTCTTCTCGAGGTTCCCCAAATATCCTGAGGCTCCTGGGCCTGCCAGGAAGTGATCTTCCTTACACACCTGGTAAGGTTTCTGGGACCCCTATAAGCAAGGTACCAGGCTGATTTTCCAAGGGGCTATATTGGCTCCATAAAGTCTATCTTAGTTCCTCAAAGCTGTCTGGTCATATCTGAATCTATGTATATTCTCAAATATGAAATTCCAGGTAAAGCCTTGGCAATACAACCGATGTTTCCAATTGTGTCCTGTTACAAGGAGAACAGACTCTTTTTTTAAAAACATTTTTAAAATTTTTGGCTGCATTGGGTCTTTGTTGCTGTATGAGGACTTCTCGTTGCAGTGAGTGGGGGCTACTCTTCGTTGCGGTGCGTGGGCTTCTCATTGAGGTGGCTTCTCTTGTTGTGGAGCATTGGCTCTACGTGCGTGGGCTTCTGTAGTTGAGGAGCACAGGCTCTAGGGCACGTGGGCTCAGTAGTTGTGACCTGCGGGCTCTAGAGCGCAGGCTCAGTAGTTGTGGTGCACAGGCTTAGTTGCTCCGTGGCATATGGCATCTTCCTGGACCAGGTATTGAACCCGTGTCCCCTGCATTGGTAGGAGGTTTCTTAACCACTGTGTCACCAGGGAAGTCCAGAGAACAGATTCTTATTGAACTTGTGGAGATAACTGTATTGCCATGAAAATAAGAATAATCATGAGTTTTTGAGTTCTGGAGAGATCAGTCAGGGAGAAAAAAGATAAATGTTTCTATTCTGCTTACAAAGGTATAATTTACCAAATTGCTCTAAGCTGTTAAAAGACAAGAACAAAAATGCTCTAAGTCAAATAAAAGAGAAGTTTTTCTTAAATCTGGAGAAACAAAACATTTTTTAAAAAAAATTAGCAATGTTTCAAGTGAAAAATATCATAAAACATTATAATCATCTTCCTCAGTTCATTCAGTCCCATGTAATTAATTCTTGTTCATCTTGATCTTTTGTTAGTTTTATCAAGCCATTTGTTGTTTTTCACTAGCGTTCTGTAAATTTTTAGCCAGTTCAGTGGTATGATTTGAAAGTTATATTCAGAAATTATATTCTAGAGTACTTTTTGGATTCCCTTCCATGAACTTCTCTGAAGATGAAACATGTTTTCAGGAAGCTTTTGTAAAAGCAAATGAGTATAACTGTCTAAATGATAAAAGAGTTAAAAATGGCCATGGTTAAAGGTCTTGATGAGAGTCCATTACAGTGCAAGTGACAAGGAAATTTGGTTATTTCTGTGAATAAAACACTGAAGATAATAACTAGAATTATGACTGATAACATTATATCAGGACATCCAAATTTTAGGAATTTCATACAATTTAAAGAAATTTATATTAATAACATTTACTCATTATATATATATGTGTGTGTACATACATATATATATATAAAATGTAACCTAAGAAGGTTTATCATCACTTATTTGACAATGCTTCCTATGTAATTTAACATACCAAATGAACCTAATTAGTTTAACCTCTCTTTTATAAGGAGAGAGAACAAATCTTTTCAGGTGTTCCAGGGGCTTCTGGAAGACCCCAAAGTTATTTCCAGGTCAGTAAGACTTTATTTAGAATTTGATTTGGGGAAGTTTGTCAGAGATATCAGAAGGTTTTAAAACACTTGGTCAAATTGGCCCATAGGTTACTGTGAAATAATACTTAGTTATCATTTAACCAAAGTGACAAAGACTTCATGGGCCAATACAGAAAGTTAAATAGTTGTAAAAAGCCTTATGTTTTTTTAATATTGAAAAGACTCAGTTTACTTAAGTAATCAAAGAACTAATGAAGATAGCAAACACAGGAAATTATTTTGCATAAAACACAAAATCCTTATTTTGTTTGTTGTTTTTGTTTTTGTTTTAAGGCAGATTACTTTAAAAGGTAAAGAAAACCTTTATCAATCTCTTATCAGGAGCAGACCAATAATCCAGTCAAACTTTGTCCTTCTAGCAGATTAAAGAAAATTAAGTTCCAGTTTTCCATATGTACCCTATTGATATTAAAGCTTACTTTTAAAACCCTTATAACAAATTTATTAAATCTTATACAGTTTGATCACACATAGAATTCCTTTCAAGCCAATAAGCCTTTTTTGGCTTAACCAAAGATGCAAGAGGCCTCTCACAGAGAGTATGCAGCCCTTCTAAGATCCAGAAATTTCACTCTCAGTTAGTTGAAGAAAGTGAAAGCCTTTTGTGGATACAGGTGGTAAGAATGGTGTAGTGAAAATGGTGTCTCTGGTCTCCCTTGAGAATATGAGACAACTCCAGTTACAAACTTGCTAATCTGTGACACTCGAATGGGATTTTTTTCAGCGCTAACAAACAATGAAGGTTGAGACATCAAAGGCCCCTTATGACAAATTCCCCAGAGAACTGGCATCACTGGACAAAGAGAGTGCTGTTTGTGACTTTGTGTCTCAGAACCCTAGTCTATTTAATTAGTCACCAAGGTGCACCCCCAATAAGTGCACCCTCTGGATGGCAGAGACCAAAGAGAATATCCTCATTGGTCAAAAGGCCAAGCTCTCAGGACACAGAACAAGCTGGAAGGAAAAACCTCATCTGGTTTCTACATAGGGCACTCACAGGAAAGTTTGTCTAAACAGAATTCCATCTGGTGAGAGTGGTGTACTTGGGTCTGTGAAGCTGACTGGAACAGCAGCCTTATAGGGGGTATTCTTGCATTCTGTCCTATGGTTTTTCCTCCTTATGAAAAATGACACAGAAGACAAACACAAAGAAAATAGTGATCATCTCTGGGAGGAAAAGGATCAGTACTCATTACCAAATTTACCAGAGTTTCTGTGTCCAAGAAACAAGTTCCACAAATATTTTCTCTTGTTAATCTAAATTTTAAAAGAGAGAAGAAGAGTTCTTAGCACTTTCCCTTCCATTGCATTCTGCAGGCAGAGATCCAGGAAGCTGATGAGGTAAGAACTCTTACCTTCTGCCAGCTTTTGTCAGAGGTTCAAGGAGCTCTCAGCTGCGGTAGCTCAAAGTGAGTGCGTGACTGGGGGTTGGGGAGTGGGTTCAGCCAGTATCCTATTGACTACACCAACTGTTGAGGAGGGTGAAAAATTTCCCCTACCCTTCCTGAGTTCTTTTGGCTGCTCTAATAATTAAATGGACACAAGAGAAAAAAATTTAATTTGCTTGAACAGAGGTCTTATATAACTAGGAGCCCTGAAGTGACCAAAGCAGACTATTTATATATCATTTTTAGACAAAGAAACAATTGTGAAGATTTAACAAAACAAAAGAGCTTGTACTTAGGGTAGCAAACTAATAAAACAGTTACAGAGTTTACTTATACAGCTTTCTTAGCCTTGAATTCCCTATCTCTGGCAACAAAGATGCTTTCTATCCTACTGGTATAGGGAGGATACCTTCACATAGGAGATTTATTTCTCACTTTCAGTGGGTCAGTCAGAGGGGAGTCAGAGTGGTTTTTTATGTCATTTTTACACCAGTTGTTTCTCAAGCAACTTTAATTCAAAATAATCAACGTGCCACTTTAGCAAGTTTTTTTTTTTTTATGTACAGCCTGTAATCCTTTTTTTTTTTAAGAAGATGTTGGGGGTAGGAGTTTATTAATTAATTTATTTTTGCTGTGTTGGGTCTTCGTTTCTGTGCGAGGGCTTTCTCTAGTTGCGGCAAGCGGAGGCCACTCTTCATCGCGGTGCACGGGCCTCTCACAGGCTCCAGATGCGCAGGCTCAGTAGTTGTGGCTCATGGGCCTAGTTGCTCCGCGGCGTGTGGGATCTTCCCAGACCAGGGCTCAAACCCGTGTCCCCTGCATTAGCAGGCAGATTCTCAACCACTGTGCCACAGGGAAGCAACCCTCCCTGATCCCCAACACCCAGAAGCAACCACTTTCAACTCTTTGCTTTGTTTTTTCCTTAGCTTTATGATCTTTTTCCTAAATTTTATGCTAATTTCTCCTTTCTGGATTTTTTCAGTCATTATCTATTAATATTAACATATCCCATTTTGGAAGATGATAATTTTTCTTTAGTCCTCATACTTTCACCCCACCCCAACACATGCATTCTTTTTTGCTCCCCATCTGTCTAGTGTAGTTATTTCTTAATTTGAGTCAGAGCAAAATTATTGCATTATTATGATGATGTAAATGTTATTCACAACTATGCCTTATGGAATACAATGATTTCTCCCACGATTATTAGCATGATTATTTTTTCCCATTCACAACTGTGTTTTCTCTGGATTAAAAAATTGTCCTTTAACTTAAAAAAATAAGTTTTCTATGCATTCTTAATTGAAACTTTCTGCCAATCGCTTAAATCTGTTGATGTGTTCAGGTATTCTGACATTGCATATCCCTGAAGCACTCCTTCCTGTAGCAGGCTAGCCTGTCCTAATCTGGAAAGGCTGTTCTTAGAGCCCTCACACAGCTGTAATTGTGGCATTGTTTGTAACCAGGGTTCTGCGATTCCCTCCATATCTCTCCCCTGTAAGGTGCCCATCTCCAGGGTCTTATGGCTTCCTTCCTTTTCTTTGTTTTGATTTATTCACTGACTTTAGTGAAGCACAGCTTCTAAGTGGCTGAGAGAGGGTGCAGGTGATGTAAAATTTTTGATACCCTGAATATTTGAAAATGTCCTTATTCTTCCCTCATGCTTAATTGATAGGTTGGCTGGATACAGACATCTATGTTGAGAAATATTTTCCTTCAGAATTTTTTATGGCATTGCTCTTATACTTCTAGTGTACTGTTGAAAAAATGTGAAACTATTCAGGGTCTCAATATTTTTAAGTGACCATCCCCCTGCCTCCAGCCCAAGCTTGCCTCTGTCCCAGTGTTTTAAGATTTCATGATGATGTGACTTTGGTGTGGTTTATTTTCAGCCATTGCCTGGGTTTTCTGGATTTTCTTTCAGTCTGGGTACTTAGGTCATTCCATTCTGGAAAATTCACTTGAAATGTTTCTTAGATAATTTTCTCCCCTCATTTTCTCTGTTCTGCTTCTTGGGAACTCCTTTAAATAAAAGGAGTTGAACTTATGAACTTGTTCTCTAATTTTCTGATTATTTTCTCTCTTTTCCATTCTGCTTTCTGAGCAATTTTTCCAGTTTTATCTTCTAACACTTTTATTAAGTTTTTCAATTATGTCATTGTATTTTTAAAATTTCGAATATCTTATATTTTGATGTATTGATTTTATTTTTTTTACAACAAGCTACACTTGTTTCAGAGAAACTATTTTTTCTTACCTCCACGAAGATATCAGTGATAATATGCTTTTTCTCTGAGTATGTTCTATGGTTCTTCCAGTTTGCTTAAATTGTAACTCAGTTCTCTTTTTTTTGTGTTAAAAGATGTCTTAGACATCTGGTGATCCTTCATGTTTGCATATATTTGAGAGTGTGGCACACAGTGTGTGAGAGTGGAGACTGTTGACTCTGCTGTCGAAAGATCTGTGTAGACCAGTGCTATCTAATATAACTTTATGCAATGAGCTCCCCCAACTTTCAAATTTTGATGCTGTCATGTTTTTCCTCATTCATTGTCCTTGTAATCTGATGTCTTGAAAAATTTTTTTTTACCATGCTTTAATGGGTTTTCAGAAAAGTATAAAAACCAAATGAATATGTTCAGTCAGTCTTTATTCCACATGTTGTCTGTCTGCACTGTACAATACCATAAGCAATAGCCATACATGTCTGTTGATCACTTGAAATGTGGCTAGTGCAACTAAGGAAATGATGCTTTAATTTAATTAATCTAAGTTTTAATGTAAATCACTACAAGCGGCTAGTGGCTACTATATTGGACAATGCAGGTCTAGGCTTTCCCTTTTTTCTTTAGTGAGTTGGGTTGGATTCATTAAAGAAAGAGTATTGAACTCCTTTCTGGAAGGCTTAGACCTGATTGCTAGCATTCTGAGAGCCAGGTAAAGAAAGAGGAGTAGGGGCAAGGATGAGTTTTTGTTTCCAAAATGCCAACATTCACATATTTTTTAAAAATATTTATTTATTTAATTAATTTTGGGGGCTGCGTCAGGTCTTAGTTGTGGTATGAGGGATCTTTCATTGTGGTGTGGGCTCTTTGTTGCAGCGTGCAGGTTTTCTCTCTCTAGTTATGGCACACAGGCTCCAGGACACATGGGCTCTATAGTTGTGGTGCATGGGGTCCAGAGTGCGTGGGCTCTGTAGTTTGTGGTACACAGGCTCTCTCGCTGAGGCGCACGAGCTCAGCAGTTGTGGTGCATGGGCTTAGTTGCCCTGTGGCATGTGGGATCTTAGTTCCCCTACCAGGGATTGAATCCCCGTCCCCTGCATTGGAAGGCAGATTCTTTACTACTGGACAACCAGGGAAGTCTCTGCATATTTAAAATTTTCTGTTTAGTATTGCAGTCCCTCAGCTCTCCTAGAGCCCTCTGTTTTAGCTTTTCCAAAAAATAAACTTCTGGGATTTTTTGTGGGGGTAAATATGGGAGTTGAGGCTCTAACTGCTTCTTATCTTTTGCTCTAGCTTCAACCTTACTTCCAGAGCCGCCCAGTGCCACAAATTCCCAAGACTTGCGTGTAATCAGTGCTTCTCAGCTTTTATACCATCATCTTGGGAACCAGTACTCTTGGATCTGGTACATCAGTTACCTTTCATTAATCTTCCCAACTTTCAAATTTTTGTTTGTTTTGTTGTTGTTGTTTGGTTGGTTTTTTTTGGCTGCGCCGCATGGCTTGTGAGATCTCAGTTCCCCAACCAGGGATTGAACCCGGGCCATGGCAGTGAAAACCCAGAATCCTAACCACGAGGCCACCAGGGATCTCCCCTAACTTTCAAATTTTGATGTCGTCATGTTTTTCCTCATTCATTGTCCTTGTGATTTGATGTCTGGAAAAAAAATTCTTTACCATGTTTTAATGGGGTTTCAGAAAATTATAAAAAACAAATGAATATGTCCAGTTAGTCATCTTTACTCCACAGTTGGTTTATTTTATATATGGGTTGTCTTGGTCTGTTCAGGCTGCTATAACAAAAATACCATAGACTGAGTGGCTTAAACCACCAACATTTATTTCTCACAATTATGGAGGCTGGGAAGTCCAAGATCAAAGTGCTGGCAGATTTGGTGTTTGGTGAGGACACTAATCCCATTTATGAGAGCTCCATCCTCATGACTTAACTGCTTCTCAAAGGCCCCTCCTCCCATACCATCACATTGGGGGTTAGGATTTCAACATATGAATTTGGGGGAGGCACATTCAGTTCATACCATGGGTCTATATTTATTATCTTTCCAGTGTAATCACTAAACTAGTCTTTAAGTTGATCTTTTTAAAATGATTTTTTACAGTGCCATCCAACTGTTATAATTTAGAATTCCTACCTCAAGGAATGATTTCAAATGTGTGTAAATTTTTGCCTCCATTTTTTTAAAACCAACTCCATCAGCTGACTTCAATGAGCATTTTAAACTTCCACTATTAAGACTGCATCAGGATAATTGAATAGGTTTCCCATAACAGGAGAGACTTTGTATAGGCTGAAATAGAAGGCAACTCCTTTTATTTCTGTGGAATAATTTTTGGAGAAAATGTCATTTATATTAAGTTCATATTGTATTTAGGGAAATCTATACACAGTATTAAGCATGGGTGTAACTTAAACATGTAATCAATGCTGTTGTGTTTTCTCTCCTCTTCTCCCACTAGGGGGGTGACCAATCATAAAGATTGGATTTTTCCTGGGGATGCCAATTCAAACTACTATGACTTACAGAAAATAAAGTGCCGTTCATTGTCCATCTATGTTTATGAAATTGGGCGTACATCCACTTTAAAGAAATATATGACAAGGGAGATCAGCAGAGTCATGGGTAAAATAAGCCATTTAATTTTATAAAGTAATACATTTTAAACCTGTATTTCAGTTTGGACTTTTTATGGAGTTAGATGACTTATTTCTGCTCCTGATTTCCTAACTATAAGCTGACTTTTCTTGAAGAATAAAGGTGGTTTCTCGTCTCCTAACCACCACAGGTGAACCCAGTCAAGGTCCATGCTTAGGACTTCCAAAGGGCTCCAATGCTCTTCAAGAATGCTACCTTGGGGAATAAGCAGCCACAGCTGGCTTTTCCTCGCCTGTCCTTGAGCGCTAAAATGAGCCTCTTCTCAGTGGATCACTCTTCTGTTTTTGTTAAATCTACAGTTTCACCTCTGTGTTAATCTTAGTGGTTGGCAAAGCCCACTTGGGTTTGTTTTTCTGTTCAGGTGGTTGAAGTTATTGTTCTACCTGAGGTGTTCTTCCTTTTCCCTGACTTCCTACTTTGCAAGAATTTGCACTACACCATTTGCAGACAGTCCCTAACTTGGGATGATTTCAACTTATGATTTTTTGACTTTAAGGTAGTGTGAAAGCTATACTTGTTCAGTATAAACGACACTTCAAATTTTGAATTTTGATCTTTTCCTGGGCTAGCAATAAGCAGCACAATACTCTCTCATGATGCTGGGCAGCTGCAGCGAGCCTCAGCTCCCAGTCAGCCACGTGATCACAAGGGTAAACAACTGATACACAGAGAACAACTTAGGAACCATACAACCATTCTGCTTTTTACTTTCAGTACAGTATTCAATAAATCACATGAGATACTCAACACTGCATTATAAAATAGGTTTTGTGTTAGATGATTTTTCCCAACTGTTGGCTAATATAAGTGTTCTGAAGACGTGTAAATTAGGCTAAGCTAAGCTCTGATGTTCAGTAGCTTAGGTGTATTAAATGAATTTTTGACTTAATGATATTTTCAATTTATGAAGGGTTTATTGGGACTTAGCCCCATCATAAGTTGAGGAAGATCTGTAGTGTCTAATTCTACAGTGTTGTTTTACTGCTGCTTCTAAGATAGCCCTTACACTCCTTCTGGCCCTACTGTCCTCCCCATCTAACTAGCCTGTGATGGTTCAAAAGACAAAAGTCATTCCTGGTGTGTCTTTGTATCCTCCACAGTGCTACACACGTAGCAGCACTCAGATTAGGCCTTCTCAGCAGGAGAGACAGAACGGTGACATGTGCTGCCAGTTACCTTGTACATCCTCTGTTCCAAGTACAGTGTAGGCACGTTACATATTATTTCTCATCCTTACACAGATCCTGCAAAGGAACTGATAATTTTACCTCATTTCTCAGTTGACTCCGACACTCAGAAAAGGTAAGTAACATGTATAGCTAGTAAGCATCAGAGTTAGGGTTTGAACCCAGGTTGAAGCCAGGATTTGAACCCATGTTCTTCCTACTACTGTATACCAACTTGCCTCTTTCTCAGAGCTCCCATAGATTCCAAATAATCACATTATAGCAGTATTACTTTGCTTGCATCTAGTTTTGTAATTTGAACTACTAACCTCCATGAATTCAAGTCCTATCTTGTTGACTTTCAATGTTAGCTCTGCTCTTCTGAGAATTAGGTGACCAACTTTCTGAGCAAAACTCCTTGTCTCTTTAGGGCCCTTGGAGCCCTATGAGAACCCCGGAGCATCAAAATATTATCAGTGAACATCCTGGTTCTGAAACCCAGGACCTACCCTGAGTCTAATAGTGCCAGGGCTATCGTAGTGATGTAGGGCCTATTACTTGTCCCTTCATTTCCTTCTCTGCATTTCATCACTCCCACATTTTTAAAACAACACTTCCTATATGACATAATAATGGGCAAGCACTCTATGAGCTTTCAAGTGACAAGTAAGTGCCAGGAATATTTTATTTGCCTTGGAAAGATATAAATTCCTGGGTCTATTCAGATTCCAGTGGCTTTCAGAGAAACAGAGCACGCTGCTCTCCTTAAGAAAGGCCACCAATGGGAGTGATTTCTGGTGATGCAATGCTGATATTTTAGTACCATCCTGGAGAAGGGAAGAGGTGGGGTTTCTCTGGAGCCAGATGAACTCATAATTAGTTCTCACCCAGGCTGCTTAAGCAATTATGGTGAAACCAAATCACATTACTTTTTTTCTCCTGCTCTTGATAAAAGCCTCAGCCCTGCTCCTTCTGCCCCATAGGGCACTTGGCTGGCCATTATTTCTAACATCACAGACACTATTCTTTCCTGTTGTTTCCAGGCTACAACTGTCACTGTGTAAAATAAGAAGTGTGGGGGAAATAATGCACACCTCTTGGTCTCACTACTTCAGAGGCACCTAGCAACCCTGTCTCCAGGCAGGCAGCACGCATCTCCCTGGTAGTTTACTGCCCACTCACAGCAGAGGCGGCATGCTCTCTGCAAATAGCCTACCTCTTTGCCAGTACCAGCTCGGTGGTGGGGTGGTGGTGTCATTTGGTGTCCTTGGGGACATTTGGTTCTTGTTCTGGGAAGCCTAGGGCAAAGCAATGACTATTTCCCCAAAGCTGTTTGTGGAATCAGAAATTAGGTCAAGCAGTTCTGTACTTGGGGTTGCACAGTCTAAAATCAAAAGCAATGGTTTTCAACCTTAGTTTTTTCCAGTCTTTGACACATTTGACAGGTAAACCTTCCAGAATGTTCATGACATTCTTTTCAAAAGGATGTTTCCCAAGTATATTTATGCAATGAGCAACCCTCCTGGACATTTTGTCCATCCACCACTGGCCCAAAAATACTAGGCACACCAGCCATCAGTTTTCTCGATATCCATTCTCTGCCTCCAAAATCTCAGTTGGGATGAAGAGAGCCCTGCACTGGCTTACCAACCAGCCACATGGACTTTTCCATTTCAGGACATTATGATAAGATGTTGAGACTTATGATTTGCTTTCTGTACTTCAGGGAGTTTTTGAAGGTGCTTTGTTTCTTTACTTCTTATATTTGATCTGCATTTTAACCCTCCCTCAGAGTAAAAGCCTTGGAGAGTGAAAGTTGCATCTCTTTAGGAGGGAAACCAAGCTTTTACGGTGATGACCGATCATGTCAGGCTTCTAGGCATGTAAAGCTTGATTTGGGAAACTGCAAGTGCTGCTGGGTAGAGGAGTGATTCCATGGTATCGGGAAGGGAATAAGTTTTAACCTCCAAGAGTTATTTCCTCACTCACTCACCAAATAATTATTGAATTCCTACTATTAGTGCCAGTCCCTCTGCTAGGAGAAAGGGAGACAAATATGATTGAAATGTCTTATTTACAAGCTCATAGTCTGGGGGATATTTTACTGAAAACGACAGTTAGGAACAGTGTCAGATTTGTTGTAATAAAAGTACTTGCAAGTTGATTTGGGATCTCAGATGGGGATAGGAGGGCTCTCTAGGGAGATGGGGGTGGGAGGGAGATAAGTTTATATCATTTAATTTTTAATAATAACTATGTTTAATAACTGGCTCACAACATCCCTGAAAATTGAACACTCAGCTCTCATGAGCTGGTGTGAACTGGCTCCAGCACATTGTGAGATAAAGGTGAAACTGGGAAGTATAGATATACCTTATAGCCATGGTAAGGAGTCTGGATTCTCCCCACAAGGCATGATAATTTGAATATTAATTAGTGTTTTTGTTTCTCTTGTTTATTTTTAAAAAATGTTTATTTATTTGGATGTGCTGGGTCTTTTTTTTTTTTTTTTTTTTTTTAGTTGTGGCATGCAGAATCTTTTAATTATGGCATGCCAGCTCTTAGTTGCGGCATGCGGGATCTAGTTCACTGACCAGGTATCAAACCCCAGGCCCCCTGCACTGGGGGTGCAGAGTCCTAACCGCTGGACCACTGGGGAATTCCCTTGTTTTGTGTATTTTTACCTTCGTCCACCAAAGAAGGTGCCTAACTTTTATGTTTCCTTCTCTCAGAGGCTTTTGAATTGCCGGGCAGAAACCAAATATTTCTAAAGACCTAAGCTTGGCATTACCAGCTTTCATAAGATCACCTGGATGCAGTCAAGGTGAATGAAGATCAGAGTTGAGCATTATAATCTAAGACCGGAGGGCTCATTCTTGAATATTCTGTGTGAGATCCCTGTATGTTTCAAAAGATCTTTGGTGGAAGGAAGGAACCCAATAAAAAGACTGAATTTGAATTTCTCACTGACTGAGTAGGAGAGGGCTCAGCATAATGTAACTATTTTAGAGAAGTTAAGAGAAAGCATGTTTCTTGCACTCCAATGTTGTAGAGTTAAACTGATAGCCATTATAGCTGTAGATCATACATGTTTTTTAACCAGAAATATAACCCTATTGTATCTAAATTTTAGAAAATAATTATTACCCATGTAGAGGAGGAGTTGGAAAGGGGAGAACCTGATTGAAAAATGAGACCAGTTAGGTGAGATTATCTGCCATGATAAGGAGAGTAATCAGAGTAGTCTCTGGAAAGGCTCCACAACATTTCAGAGGATAAATCACAAAAGGTGTGCATACAGGTTGAAGGATTTAAAATATGAGCTGTTAATGGCTCAGCGGCAAATGCAACCCTATGCCTATGTTGGTTACCACTGTCTTCTGCATGCCTAGCACAGTGCCTCATACTTAGCAGGTACTTAATAAATACTTGAAGGAATGAAAGGGCAGTAAATGAATAAGTCCAGTGAACAAGCAAGTACGTATGTTTCCACTACATTAAAAATGAGTCTGGTCAAAGAATAACAAGGCAAGACACAGACTGGGAGAAAATCTTTGCAAAAGACACATCTAATAAAGGACTATTATTCAAAATACACAAAGAACTTTTAAAAACCAACAGTAAGAAAACTAACAACTTGATTTAAAAATTGGCAAAAGACCCGAAAGATACCTCACCAAAGAAGATATACAAATAGCAAATAAAACATATGAAAAGATGTTCTATTTTACATGTCATTAGGGAAATGTAAATTAAAACAATGATGTAAATTAAAATGTAATTTAAAACAAATGTAAATTAAAACAAACAAATAATGACATGTATTCACCACACAGTTATTGGAGTGGCCAAAATCCAGAGCACTGACAACACCAAACACTGGCAGGGATGTAGAGCAACAGGAACCCTCATTCATTACTGGTGGGAATGCAAAATGATACAGCCACGTTGCAAGACAGTTGGCAGTCAAGATAAAACTAAACATTCCATTTAGTTTTATAAGATAAAACTAAACATTCCATTAGCATGTGATCTAGCAATCATACTTCTTAGTATTTATCCAAAGGAGTTGAAAACTTTTGTCCACATAAACACCTGCACACAAATGTTTATAGCAACTTTATTTATAATTGCTAAAATGTGGGAGCAACCAAGATGTCCTTTAGTAGGTGAATGGATAAACAAACTATGGTACATCCAGACAAAGGAATATTGTTCAGCACTAAAATGAAATGAGCTATTAAGCCATGAAAAAACATGGAGGAAACGTAAATGCATATTACTAAGTGAAAGAAGCCAAACTAAGAAGGCCACATACTGTGTGATTTCATACTGTGATATTCTGAAAAAGACAAACCTATGGAGACAATAAAAAGATCAGTGGTTGCCAGGGGTTGGGGGTGGGAGAGAAGCATGAACAGGTGGAACACAGAAGACTTTTAGGTCATTGTAACTATTCTGTATTGATACTATCATGGTGAATACATGTCATTATGTGTTTGTCAAAACCCATAGAATGTACAGAACCAAGAGTAAAACCTAGTGTTAAGCTATGGACTTTGCATGATAATGATATGTCAGTGTAGGCTCACCAATTGTAGCAAATCTACCACTGTGGTGGGAGATGCTGATAGTGGGGGAAACTGTGTCTGTATTGAGGACAGAGTGTAATGGGAAATCTCAGTATGTTCCATTAAATTTTGCTATGAACAAAAACTCTAAAATATTCTTAAAAGGGAAAAAAAAATCATCTGGGAATTAATCTGAGGACTCATGACTCAGTACCTAAATGGTGGTTATGGAAACCAGAGCATTTCTACATTGCCTGAAGATGATATTCTGACCAGTAGACTGCACTTGCATAAAGATCAACGACCCCATCAATGAAAACAAATGCCAGTGTGGCAGGGGAAATTCAGCTATACAGATTATTATGAGGTATGTGTTAAAGAATGGAGTATGAGAATTTGAACCAACTTAACCCAGTTTACTGTTGCACAAATGTCAGGTAATTTTAGACTCCATAAGAACTCTCCAGGAGTTAGAGGGGGTGTCAGCTCTATATTTTCATCTTACCACCTTTCTACCAGGCAGTTGTAGCAAAAGCACATTTCAGACCATATTATTCTAAGTAAACAAATATTGGGTAGCAAGCAAGCACAAAGCAATCATGCAGTCTCTGTTTACTTCTAATATTTTCGGTTTCAGCCCTGACACATTAACCAGGACCTTCATGAAAGGCTCTCTCCAAGATGAAGACAGGTGTGTTCTGATGGAGAGAGGGTCAGGCCTTTTAGTCAGATCAGATAACAAGATCGTCTACTGATGGGAGGGGCACAGGGCCATACCAACTATCCCCCTGGTATGAACTACTGGTCCAGACAGGTATTCATACTTTGTTCCTGCAAAGGTGGAGATGCACAACTTCTAACAATCGCATAACTTAAACTCCACTAATTTCACCAATTAGAAATTCCTTCTTACACACTAAATAATAAAACTTTTGGTGTTGATTTTGACAAAAATACTTTTGAGTGCCACCTGGCCAATTCTTAGGATGCTAATTATATTAGACCACTTCATATGCTCATTGATCCATAGGGTGTAGATTAAATTGTGCACACAGAGTTCCAAATGTTTACACACTGTGGTATTGTAAAGCAAATTGCAACAGACAATAAAACTGAAAGAAACATCAAGAAAAAGATTTTTTAAAAGATCCATCAGAATTAAACTGTTCCTCTGCTTTGCCTTGTACTAGTAACTATGACATCTCATTGCACATGTTACCAATTATTGTGCTGGAGAGAGTGGGTGTATATGGGGCTTTATAACATTTAAATGAAAACAGTTTAAAGCAATTTACTGACTTGGTTGATGTAGTATCATAGCTCCTTTCTGAGATTCCCCATTAGCAAATATTTCCCATCAACAAAACCCTCTATGTAAGGCTTTATTTGGTATGTTTTTTTCTTTTTTTTCTTGGTAACAAGAAGAGCCATGAGTACTATGGATGAGCAGAAAAATATCCCAGAGAGAGGTTGTCATAGGAACTGCCCAGGAGAACAGTTATGCACAGGATAAATGCACCATCCAAAGAAGAGAGGAAAGAAGTGATCTTGAACCTACCCTTTCCATCAGTTTTGGGAGTAAAGCTCTCATGAATCTCATGTAAATTGTCCTCAGCGATAGCAGGGGTAGGTGGGATACTAGGAGACAGGGGGCTGATATATACGTCACAGGATTTTTGTAGAAGATTAAAAATAGATAAAATAGGCGTGAGCATGGGCACCTTACTCTTGTTTTCTCTTCCTCATGCTGCAGCATGAGCTCCAATAAAGCTTTGCCTGAAATTCTCATCTGGCCTCTTGTCAATTTCTATTGATTAAAGAGTCCAAGGGACTGGGTCAGTATCAATTACATGGGTTACTTGGTCCTGCTGGGTCCAAGCTTGTGAGCTTCTTTCCAATCAAAGTTACCCTCATGGGCATGATGTGGGTAATCCATGAAGTTCTGTTATCCTGGTCCAAGAGATTGAATGGGAATTCTCTAACTTAATTTTTTTTTAATACAAGAATATAATTTTTAAAACCTGTTTGCTTTGAAATAATTGTAGATTCATAGGAAATTGCAAAGATAGTACAGAAAAGTCCCCTATACCTTTCACCCAGTGTCTGTAAATGGTTGCATCTTAAATAAATACAGTACATTATCAAAACAAAGAAATTAACAATGGTACAACATGTGTATACATCTATGTAATTGTTTTTGAATTTTATTTTATTTATTGTTTTATACAGCAGGTTCTTATCAGTTATCCATTTTACACACATCACTGTATACATGTCAATCCCACTCTCCCAATTCATCACACCACCACCCACCACCCCCCTGCCATTTTCCCCCCTTGGTGTCTGTACGTTTGTTCGCTACATCTGTGTCTCAATTTTTGCCCTGCAAACCAGTTCATCTGGACCATTTTTCTAGGTTCCACATATATGTGTTAATGTACAATATTTGTTTTTCTCTTTCTGACTTACTTCACTCTGTATGACAGTCTCTAGATTCATCTACATCTCTACAAATGACCCAGTTTCGTTTCTTTTTATGGCTGAGTAATATTCCATTGTATATCTGTACCATATCTTCTTTATCCATTCATCTGTCGATGGGCATTTAGGTTGCTTCCATGTCCTGGCTATTGTAAATAGTGCTGCAATGAACATTGGGGGTGCACGTGTCTTTTTGAATTATGGTTCTCTCAGGATATATGCCCAGTAGTGGGATTGCTGGGTCATATGGTAGTTCTATTTTTAGTTTTTTAAGGAACCTCCATACTGTTCTCCATAGTGGCTGTATCAATTTACATTCACACCTACAGTGTGAGAGGGTTCCCTTTTCTCCACACCCCCTCCAGCATTTGTTGTTTGTAGATTTTCTGATGATGCCCATTCTAACTGGTGTGAGGTGATACCTCATTGTAGTTTTGATTTGCATTTCTCTGATAATTAGTGATGTTGAGCAGCTTTTCATGTGCTTCTTGGCCATCTGTATGTCTTCTTTGGAGAAATGTCTATTTAGGTCTTCTGCCCATTTTTGGATTGGGTTGTTTGTTTTTTTAATATTGAGCTGCATGAGCTGTTTATATATTTTGGAGATTAATCCTTTGTCCGTTGATTTGTTTGCAAATATTTTCTCCCATTCTGAGGGTTGTCTTTTCGTCTTGTTTGTAGTTTCCTTTGCTGTGCAAAAGCTTGTAAGTTTCATTAGGTCCCATTTGTTTATTTTTGTTTTTATTTCCATTACTCTAGGAGGTGGGTCAAAAAAGATCTTGCTGTGATTTATGTCAAAGAGTGTTCTTCCTATGTTTTCTTCTAAGAGTTTTATAGTGTCCAGTCTTAAATTTAGGTCTCGAATCCATTTTGAGTTTATTTTTGTGTATGGTGTTAGGGAGTGTTCTAATTTCATTCTTTTACATGTAGCTGTCCAGTTTTCCCAGCACTACTTGAAGAGACTGTCTTTTTCCATTGTATATCCTTGCCTCCTTTGTCATAGATTAGTTGACCATAGGTGCATGGGTTTATCTCTGGGCTTTCTATCTTGTTCCATTGATCTATGTTTCTGTTTTTGTGCCAGTACCGTATTGTCTTGATTACTGTAGCTTTGTAGTATAGTCTGAAGTCAGGGAGTCTGATTCCTCCCACTCCTTTTTTTTTCCCTCAAGACTGCTTTGGCTATTTGGAGTCCTTTGTGTCTCCATACAAATTTTAAGATTTTTTGTTCTAGTTCCGTAAAAAAAGCCATTGGTAATTTGATAGGGATTGCATTGAATCTGTAGATTGCTTTGGGTAGTATAGTCATTTTCACAGTATTCATTCTTCCAATCCAAGAACATGGTATATCTCTCCATCTGCTGCTATCATCTTTAATTTCTTTCATCAGTGTCTTATAGTTTTCTGCATACAGGTCTTTTGTCTCCCTAGGTAGGTATATTCCTAGGTATTTTATTCTTTTTGTTGCAATGGTAAATGGGAGTGTTTCCTTAATTTCTCTTTCACATTTTTCGTCATTAGTGTATAGGAATGCAAGAGATTTCTGTGCATTAATTTTGTATCCTGCAATTTTACCAAATTCATTGATTAGCTCTAGTAGTTTTCTGGTGGTATTTTTGGGATTCTCTATGTATAGTATTATGTCATCTGCAAACAGTGACAGTTTTACTTCTTCTTTTCCAATTTGTATTACTTTTCTTTCTTTTCTTCTCTGATTGTCCTGGCTAGGACTTCCAAAACTATGTTGAATAATAGTGGTGACAGTGGACATCCTTTTCTTGTTCCTGATATTAGAGGAAATGCTTTCAGTTTTTCACCATTGAGAATGATGTTTGCTGTGAGTTTGTTGTATATGGCCTTTATTATGATGAGGTAGGTTCCCTCTATGCCCACTTTCTGGAGAGTTTTTATCATAAATTGGTGTTGAATTTTGCCAAAAACCTTTTCTGCATCTATTGAGATGATCATATGGTTTTTATTCTTCAATTTGTTAATATGGTGTATCACATTGATTGATTTGTGTATATTGAAGAATTCTTGCCTCCCTGGGGTAAATCCCACTTGATCATGGTGTATGATCCTTTTAATATGTGGTGGATTCTGTTTGCTAGTATTTTGTTGAGGATTTTTGCATCTATGTTCATCAGTGATATTGGCCTGTAGTTTTCTTTCTTTGTGACATCCTTTTCTGGTTTTGGTATCAGGGTGATGGTTGCTTCCTAGAATGAGTTTGGGAGTGCTCCTTCCTCTGCAATTTTTGGGAAGAGTTTGAGAAGGATGTGTGTTAGCTCTTCTCTAAATGTTTGATAGAATTCACCTGTGAAGCCATCTGGTCCCAGACTTTTGTTTGTTGGAAGATTTTTAATCACAGTTTCAATTTCATTACTTGTGATTTGTCTGTTCATCTTTTCTATTTCTTCCTGGTTCAGTCTTGGAAGATTAACCTTTCTAAGAATTTGTCCATTTCTTCCAGCTTGTCCATTTTATTGGCATAGAGTTGCTTGTAGTAGTCTGTTAGGATGCTTTGTATTTCTGCGGTGTCTGTTGTAACTTTTCCTTTTTCATTTCTAATTTTATTGATTTGCGTCCTCTCCCTCTTTTTCTTGATGAGTCTGGCTAATGGTTTATCAATTTTGTTTGTCTTCTCGAAGAACGAACTTTTAGTTTTATTGATCTTTGCTATTATTTTCTTTGTTTCTATTTCATTTATTTATGCTCTGATCTTTATGATTTATTTCCTTCTGCTAACTTTGAGTTTTGTTTATTCTTCTTTCTCTAGTTCCCTTAGGTGTAAGTTTAGATTATTTGAGATTTTTCTTGTTTCTTGAGGTAGGCTTGTATTGCTATAAACTTCCCTCTTAGAACTGCTTTTCCTGCATCCCATAGGTTTTGGATCATCATGTTTTCATTTTCATTTGTCTCTCTGTATTTTTTGATTTCCTCTTTGATTTCTTCAGTGATCTCATGGTTATTTAGGAGGCTGTTTAGCCTCCATGTGTTTGTGTTTTCTACATTTTTTTCCCTGTAATTGATTTCTAATCTCATAGCATTATGCTCAGAAAAGATGCTTGATATGATTTCAATTTCCTTAAATTTGCTGAGGCTTGATTTGTGACCCAAGATGTGATCTATCCTGGAGAATGTTCCGTGCGCACTTGAGAAGAAAGTGTAATCTGCTGTTTTTGGATGGAATGTCCTATAAATATCAATTACATCTATCTGGTCTATTGTGTCATTTAAAGTATATGTTTCCTTATTACTTTTCTGTTTGGATGATCTGTCCATGGGTGTAAATGATTTGTTAAAGTCCCTCACTATTATTGTGTTACTGTCAATTTCTTCTTTTATAGCTATTAGCATTGGCCTTATGTATTGAGGTGCTCCTATGTTGGGTGCATATATATTTATAATTGTTATATCTTCTTCTTGGATTGATCCCTTGAACATTATGTAGTGTCCTTCCTTGTCTCTTGTAACATTCTTTATTTTAAAGCCTATTTTATCTGATACGAGTATTGCTACTCCAGCTTTCTTCTGATTTCCATTTGCATGGAATATCTTTTCCTATCCCCTCACTTTCAGTCTGTATGTGTCCATAGGTCTAAAGTGGGTCTCTTGTAGACAGCATATATACGGGTCTTGTTTTTGTATCCATTCAGCGAGCCTGTGTCTTTTGGTTGGAACATTTAATCCATTCACGTTCAAGGTAATTATCAATTTGTATGTTCCTATGACCATTTTCTTAATTGTTTTGGGTTTGTTTTTGTAGGTTCTTTTCTTCTGTTATGTTTCCCACTTAGAGAAGTTCCTTTAGCATTTGTTGTAGAGCTGGTTTTGTGGTGCTGAATTCTCTTTGTTTTTGCTTGTCTGTAAAGCTTTTGATTTCTCCATTGAATCTGAATAAGAACCTTGCTGGGTAGAGTAATATTGCTTGTAGGTTATTCCCTTTCATCACTTTAAATATGTCATGCTACTCCCTTCTGGCTTGTAGAGTTTCTGCTGAGAAATCAGCTGTTAACCTTATGGGAGTTCCCTTGTATATTATTTGTCATTTTTCCCTTGCTGCTTTCAATAATTTTTCTTTGTCTTTAATTTTTGCCAATTTGATTACTATGTGTCTCAGTGTATTTCTCCTTGGGTTTATTCTGTAGGGTCTGTCTGCACTTCCTGGATTTGGGTGGCTATTTCCTTTCCCATGTTAGGGAAGTTTTTGACTATAATCTCTTCAAATATTTTCTTGGGTCCTTTCTCTCTCTATTCTCCTTCTGGGACCCCTATAATGTGAATGTTGCTGCATTTAATGTAGTTCCAAAGGTCTCTTAGGCTGTCTTCATTTCTTTTCATTCTTTTTTCTTTATTCTGTTCTGCAGCAGTGAATTCCACCATTCTGTCTTCCAGGTCACTTATCCGTTCTTCTGCCTCAGTTATTCTGCTATTGATCCCTTTGAGTGTATTTTTCATTTCAGTTATTGTATTGTTCATTCTGTTTGTTTGTTCTTTAATTCTTCTAGGTGTTTGTTAAACATTTCTTGCATCTTCTTGATCTTTGCCTCCATTCTTTTTCTGAGGTCCTGGATCATCTTCACTATCATTATTCTGAATTTTTTTTCTGGAAGGTTGCCTATCTCCACTTCATTTAGTTGTTTTTCTGGGGTTTTATCTTGTTCCTTCATCTGGTACATAGCCCTCTGCCTTTTCATCTTGTCTATCTTTCTGTAAATGTGATTTTTGTTCCACAGGCTGCAGGATTGTAGTTCTTCTTGCTTCTGCCCTCCTGTCTTCTTGCTTCTTCTTCTGCTGTCTGCCCTCTGGTGGGTGAGGCTTTGTAAGAGGCTTGTGCAAGTTTCCTGATGGGAGGGACTGGTGGTGGGTAGAGCTGGGTGTTGCTCTTTTGGGCAGAGCTCAGTAAAACTTTAATCTGCTTGTCTGCTGATGGGTGGGGCTGGGTTCCCTCCCTGTTGGTTGTTTGGTCTCAGTCAACCTAACACTGAAGCCTACCCGGGCGCTTTGGTGGAGCTAATGGTGGTCTCTGGGAGGGCTCATGCCAAGGAGTACTTCCCAGAACTTCTGCTGCCAATGTCCTTGTCCTCACAGTGAGACACAGCCATCCCCTGCCTCTGCAGGAGACCCTCCAACACTAGCAGGTATGTCTGGTTTGGTCTCCTATGGTGTCACTGCTCCTTCCCCTGGGTCCCAAAGTGCACACTACTTTGTGTGTGCCCTCCAAGAATGGAGTCTCTGTTTCCCTGAGGCCTGTTGAAGTCCTGCAGTCAAATCCTGCTAGCCTTCAAATTCTGATTCTCTAGGAATTCCTCCTCCTGTTGCTGGACCCTCAGGTTGGGAAGCCTGATGTGGGGCTCAGAACCTTCACTCCAGTGGGTGGACTTCTGTGGTGTAAGTGTTCTCCAGTTTGTGAGTCACCCACCCAGCAGTTATTGGATTTGATTTTATTGTGATTGTGCCCCTCCTACCATCTCATTGTGGCTTCTCCTTTGTCTTTGGATGTGGGGTATCTTTTCTGGTGAGTTCCACTCCATCTATGTAATTTTTTGATTTAAAATTTATGTAAAATATACATAACATAATATTTATCATCTTAACCATTTTTAGGTATACAGTTCAGTAGTGTTCAATACATTCACATTGTTGTGCAACTAATCTCCAAAACTATTTCATCTTGCAAAACTGAAATTCTGTACCCATTAAACACTAAATCCTCATTCCTATCTCCTCTTAGCCCCTGGCAACCATACTTGTACTTTCTGTTTCTATGAATTTTATAGGTGACATGTAGGTAGCATCATACAGTATTTGTCTTTTTTGTGACTATTTTTAATCCACTTAGCATAATGTCCCCAACATTCATCCATGTTGTAGCATATATAGAGTTTATTTCCTTTGTAAGTCTGAATAATATTCCATTGTATGTATATCCTCCATTTTGTTTAATCTGTTCATCTGCTGATGAACATTTGGGTTGCTTCCACCTTTTGGTTATTGTGAATAATGCTGCTATGAACATGAGTGTTCAAATGCCTCTTTGAGACCCTGATTTTAATTATTTTGGGTATTTTTAAGGACTTAATTGTGTCCCCCCCAAAAAGAAAAAAATAAAATAAAAAGATAAAATATGTAAAACATCTAGTGTATATAGTCCCTGACAATATTAATGCTAAATAATAATAATTTTTACTATCTCATGTATTCCTAACTAGAGCCGTCTGAGGAAGACACAGTCAAATTTTTCAGATGAGAAAATGAGGTACAGAGAAGTTGAATTGTTCAAGGTCACATGGTACCTGGTGCAGCTGGGACTCAAATGCAAGGTTGTCTGACTCTAAGGCCCTTAATGTCTCTGCTGGACTGAACTAGTAGGCAGTTAATACCTGGTAATAATTATAAAAATGATTCTTTGGTGATGGAATAGTAGTGGGAGTTTCAATTGCCATGAGATACACATAGTTAAAGGTCACAGCATTGCTTGATTTTGTTTTTTCATTGGGTTTATTTTTCCACATCCTACAGGATGACAACCACTTTGTTTCATTCTCCTCTCCTTACTCCCCAGTACAGAGCCCTAGGTTGCCCCAACCAATCCATGCCCTCCTACTGAGCTTTAAGAAAACCAGGAATCTCCTCTCTCTCTCCCTTCCCCCCGACTTTATTCAGGGGGACTATCACAAAAGGTATAGGAACCATTACAATGGGGTTTTGTAGTAAGGGGAGAGAGATTTGGCTTGACTCCGAATGTAAGTAAAAATGGGAATTTGTAGTCAAGAAGCAGGGTGGGGAATCAGTGGGTAGAAATTTATCAAGAGGAAACATCATACTTAAGGGAGGATTCTAAACTGACCTATCAGGATTCTTGCTGAAGGCAAGCCAGGGTGATTAGTTATCACCTGGAAAGTAGATGATGAAGACCTCAAACAGATACTGCAGGTGATCAGATGTTGAGGATGGGGGATTCTAGTTAAACTGATGTAGCAGGATTCTTGCTAGAACTGTACTCTACAAGGAAGGACATAGAAGCCCAAGGTCAGGCCTAGTGACAAAGCAGACTCAGAAGAGACTGACCAGGGAGTGGGCATGGTGGCAGAGTAGGAAGACTCTGAGCTCACCTCCTCCCATGGACATTCCAAAATTACAACTATTGATATATACAGAGCAACTATTGATGAGAATGACCTGAAGACTAGCAGAAAAGATCATCTGCAATTAAAGATATAAAGAAGGAACCACAACAAGATGGGGAGGAGGGACAGAGGCGTGGTATAGCCAGGACCCCCACCCCCAGGTGAGCGACCTATTAGCAGGAGGATAACTATAATTGCAGAGGTTCTCCCCAAGGAGCAAGGGGTCTGAGACCCACATCGGGGTCCTCAGTCCAGGGGTCCTGCACTGGGAAGATGAGCCCCCAGAACATTTGGCTTTGAAGGCCAGTGGGGCTTACTTTCAGGAGATCCACAGGGCTGTGGAAAATAGAGACTCCACTCGTAAAGGGCACAGACAAAATCTCACATACTCCAAGAGCCAGGGTAGAAGCAGAAGTCTGAAAGCAACATGAGTCAGACTCACTTTCTGATCTTGGAGAGCCTCCTGGAGAAGAGGGGAAGGCAATTTGGACGCCCTCTGGGGACATAGATGCTGGCAGCAGGATTTGGGGGGCTTGTTCTACCATGAGGACACTGGTGCTGGCAAACAGCATTTTGGAATTCTCCCTCTAGCTTATTAGTGCCAAGACCCAGCCCTGCCCACCAGCCAGTTTGCACCAGTCTTGGGACACCACAGGTCAAGCACCTAGCTGGCTTGGGGACACAGCCCCACACACCAGCAGGCTGGCTGCCTTTGGATCCCTGAGGCCCTAGCCACCGTGAGACCTGGCCCTGTGCACCAGACATCCCAGGACCCATCCTCATCCACCAGGGGGTGAGCAACAGCCCTGGGACCCTACCCCTGGGCCCTAGCCCCACCCACCAGCAAGCTGACATCAGTTTCAGGACACCTTGTGTCCCTCAGCCAGCTGCCCCAGGATCTGGCCCTACTCACCATTAGGCTGACACCAGCTCCAGGACTCCCAGCCCTGCAGCTAGCTATGCCAAGCCCTGCCTTTGCCCACTAGTGAACCAGAACTAGCGCTGGGACCCCCCACCCCCCCACCGCCAATGCCCCGTGCTCTGCAGCTAGCCATCTTGTGACCAAGGCCCATCCACCAACAGAACGACAGGCTCCGCACAAGGTAGGACCTGGCAACCAACCTGGTTGGGGTCTAGCCCCACCTAACAGCACACCCATAGTAATCAGCTCACCACAATAGAAGGACCCATGCAGCCCACATAGAGGGCACCCCTAGAGCATATAGCTCTGGTGACCAGAGGGGATTGCATTCCTGGGATGCATGGGACATCTCCTACATAAGGCTACTTCTCCAGGATCAGGAAACATAATCAACCTACTAAGTACACAGAAATAGAAATGGCAAATTAGCACAAAATGAGAAGACAGAGGAATATGTTGCAAATGAAACAACAAGATAAAAGCCCAGAGAAACTAGATGAAGTAGAGATAAGCAATCTACCTGACCAAGGTAATGATCCTAAAGATGCTCAATCAACTCAGGAGAAGAATGGATGAACACAGTGAGAAGTTTACCAGAGAGTTAGAAGATGTAAAGAAGAATCAAACAGAGCTGATGGATACAACAACTGAAATAAAAAATATACTAGAAGGAATCAATAGTAATTTAAATGATACAGAACAGATCAGTGCACTGGAAGACAGAGTAGTGGAAATCACTGAAGCTGAGCAGAAAAGAGAATAAAAAGAAATGAGGACAGTTTAAGAGACCTCTGGGACCACGTGAAGCATACTAACATTCACTAAAGGAGTCCCAGAAGGAGAAAAGAGAGATAAAGGGGCAGAGGACATATTTGAAGACATAAAGGCTGAAAACTTTCCTAACTTGGAAAAGGAAACAGACATCCAGGTCCAGGAAGAACAGAGAGTCCCAAACAGGATTGACCCAAAGAGGATCACACCAAGACACATTGTAATTAAAATGAAAAAAATAAAGATAAAGAGAGAATTAGATGAGAAGGGAGTGGCAAAATATATTTAAAGTGATGAAAAGGAATACCTACAACCAAGAATATTCTACCCAGCAAGGATATCATTCATATTTGAAGGAGAGATCAAAAGTTTTACAGAAAAGCAAAAGCTAGGAGTTTAGCACCACCAAACTAGCTTTACAAGAAACCTAAAGGGACTTCTCTAAGTGGAAAAGAAAAGGCCATAACTAAAAATCTGAAAATTATAAAAGGAAAAATCTCATAGGTAAAGGCAGATACACAGTAAAAGTAATAGGTCAGACGCTTATAAAACTAGTAGAAGGTTAAAAGACAATACTCATAAAATATCCACAATAAATAGTTGAGGGATACACAAAACAAAAAGATGTAAAACATGATGTCAAAAACAGTAAACATAGAGTTGGGGAGTAAAAATGCAGGGTTCTTAAAATGTGTTTGAACTTAAGAGATCAGTAACTTAAAATAATCATATGTAATATGTAAATAGTGTTATATATAAACCTCATAGTAACCACAAACCAAAAATCTATAATGGATACACACAAAAAAGAAAGAAATCCAAACATAACACTAAAGATAATCATCGAATCACAAGAGAAGAGAGCAAAAAAAAAAAGAAGAAAGGAGTAAAAAAAGGACTGAGACACAGAAAGATAAATATGGTATGATTTCACTTGGACGTGGAATCTAAAAAGCAAAACAAATGAACAAATATAACTGACAGAAACAGAGTCATAGATGTAGAGAATAAACAAATGGTTGCCAGAGGGGATGGGGGCAGGGAAAGGAGAGAAATAGGTGTGGGAAATTCAGAGGTACAAACTTTCAGTTACGAAATAAATGAGTCACAGGTATGAAATGTACAGTGTGGGGAATATAGTCAATAATTATGTAATATCTTTGTATGATGACAGAAGGTAACTAGACTTATCATGGTGACCATTTTAATATGTATAGAAATATCAAATCACTATGTTGTGTATAAGGAACTAACATAGTGCTGTAGGTCAATTGTACTTCAAACCAACCAACCAATCGAACAAACTCATAGAAAAGGAGATCAGATTTGTGGTTACCGAAGTCGGTGGGTGGGGAGAGTGGGAATTGGAAAAAGCAGTCATAAGGTCAGACTTCCAGTTATAAGACAAGTAAGTACGAGGGATGTATCAATGTACAACATGGTATGTATAACAAACGCTGCCGTACATTAGATATGAAAGTTAAGATAGTAAATCCTGAGAGTTCTCATCACAAAGAAAACAGTTTTTTTTCTATTTCTTTAATTTTGCATCTATATGAGATGATGGATGTTCACTAAACTTAGTGTGGTCATCGTTTATTGTGTGTAAGTCAAATGATTATGCTTATGCCTCAGACTTATACAGTACTGCATGTCAATTATGTGTCAATAAAATTGGGGGAAAAAACTGCTAATACCTAAGAATTAGTCATTAAACAATATAAAACCAGTCATTTATAGAAATACTCTCATGCATGATAAAAGTATATAAAAATTTTTATTTGATTAGAGAATGATATTGTAACTGACTATATCTTATTGGATTACCTTACCGAAAATTTTTGTTTAAAAACTAAAAAATCAAAATAAATAAATAAATAAGGGGAAAACAAAAAACCAGCCTGACCAAAGTTTGGTCAAGGAGAGAATCTTTGTCGAGTCCTAATCTCCCAGTGCCTTAGAATATGACTATATTTGGAGATAAGGCCCTTAAGGAGGGGATTAAGGTAAAATGAGGTCATATGGGTGGACTGTAATCCAATATGACTGATGTCCTTATCGGAAGAGGAGGTTAAGACACAGACACACACACAGAAGGAAGACCATGTAAAGATATCAGAGGAAGACAACCATCTATATAAGCCAAGGAAAGAGGCCTTTAGAAGAAACCAGCTCTGCCAACACCTTGATCTTAGACTTCTAGACTCCAAAACTGTGAGGAAATAAATTCCTGTTGCTTAAGCCATCCAGTCAGTGATACTTTTTTAAAAAAATATTTATTTATTTATTTATTTATTTATTTTGGCCGCATCGTGTCCTAGTCGCGGTACACGGGATCTTCATTGTGGCATGTGGACTTCTTAGTTGTGGCATGTGGACATCTTATTTGTGGCATGTAGACTCTTAGTTGTGGCATGCGGGATCTAGTTCCCTGACCAGGGATTAAACCCGGGACCCCTGCATTGGGAGTGTGGAGTCTTACCCACTGGACCACCAGGGAAGTCCCTATCAGTGCTACTTTGTTATAGCAGCCCTAGCAAACTAATATACCCTACAGTGGTGTGAGCACCAAAAGTTTATTCCAACCCATGTCACCTTTTCCTCCTGGCATCTCCACTCTTGTCATTCTGTGGCTGTGCCCATTTCATCGTAGTTAAACACCAGGTGTGGAATGTGAACCCACTGTATAAGATGGCACAGGTCCACTTTGGAAATGGCCCTGGGGAAGCTAAGTCTAGGAACATTAGTCAAGGTACATGCTTTCCCTTCTGTTCTTGTATGTGCCTCCCACTGGCCCAGTCTCTCCCAGGGAGTGGTACATTACTAAGAGCTAACCAAAACTTTGTTCATATCAAGATGTAAGTTCTTACAGGACTGCACTACCATGAACTTTTTATATGTCTGTTTACAACTCCCACACCACCTCCAGCTAATTTCTGAATCCATAGACACTGAAATTGTGCCTATGAATTATTCGTTTCTATACACCCAGGACCTACTACAATTCTGGGTTCAAAGATGACACTAATTTATGTTTGAAATTCTTGAGTGGATATATCTCTATCTATCTATCTATCTATATGTAGTTTAAAATTTTTTCTTCCTTGTTTACTTCTGAGGAGGGGATTTTATAATACAGACTCAAGTGAAAGAAATGTTAAGCACATTAAACATATAAGGAAAAGGGTTTATCTTTATTTTACATGCTCTAATCAGAAGTTGTTGAAATGCCTAAGCCTCTTCTTATGAGGGAGAAGGCAAGTACAGCAGAGGTTGAGTTGTCTAGGAAAATTGGTCATCATGACCTCAAGGAATCCTACTGCCTACTACACTCCCCAGATGGAGCCAGTACCCCGAGGATGGGGTAGGCATCGTTGGGGACATGGGGAGAGAAAAGAGGCTGCAGAGGAAAGGGATGCCCAGTCTCCCACTCAAGACAGACTTTGTAAGGACTGTCAGGCATAATAATTATTTTACCTCTGGACATGCTCTGGACTCTCTGTGTGTCAGGACCAGTTACTAGTAGGATTTTTTTTTTTTTTTTTTATAATGAGCTATACCTCATTCTCCTCAGGCTTTTGGGCAGAAGAGAGAGAGTATATTTTGATTGTTATGAACTGTATCCAGCTGGTCACGTAGAACCTTGGAAGCACTGCACCTCTCATCCTCTCCTCAGTCTAGACCTATGGGAGGTGCTGCTCTATCAGGGGGTCTGGTTGGAAGCAAAATACAGTCTTTCGAAATACAGCCCTTCACTTGGCTCTTCCAGAGACACAATCCAAGGAAGGTCAACTCCAGAAAGTTGTAGTAAAAAGCTGGGTCATGAACATTCGTTATTTTTAGAAAACAGTGGGCAGTGGACAAAGCAAGACAGGTAACTAGCGACACATGCTTTTGCACCACTGGGAACACAGTGCTCCTTCAGGGGTTTCCTGTTGGTGAGACAACGGCCAGCACCCCACAGATTTGTGTCAGGAATTCCAAAGAAGCACAATCAATCATTTGTGAAGAAGCAGAACAGTCCTCTGTTAGACTTTGTGTATTACTAAAAATGAGCACGAGTGAAGGTCAAATCTATCTTCCAGCTTCCTAATCATAATTCAGAGGCAGAGAGAAAGGGAATAGAGAAAAAGTGAAGAAAAAAAAAAAAAGAGAGAGAGAGAGACTGCCTGGAGTTTGGAACACTAAACAGAGATGAAAAGTTTTTCTGTCTTTGATGTGAAACACTCACATGGTCACTTTTTTTCTCCTAAAGTCATTTAATTTTGTGGGATTGAATTCTTTCTGATGTCTAGGAAAATATAAATGCCATCAACTGTTTGATCTCATCTGGGTAGTTTGTTTGTGGATAGGGAAGTTAATGCCACAAAAAGCACTAAAATCCTACAACATGCCAGCTTTGAATGATTCGCAGAGAACAGTCACAAGGCAGATCAGATGGGGTGCTTCTGAGGTTAAAAAAAAGGATTACTTAAAACTGTGTATCCAGAAAACACAAGACATTTGTACTATTTATCATTCAGTGAAAGCTAAATAGCATTGAGGCATGGTTATTTTAAGTTACAGTTTGAAAAAAACGAAAACTATTATTTCTGAAGACCAAAAATTAATTTGCTAATTTCAATGATTTTGAAAATTGGCACAAAAGAGAGAAAAGAGCCTTTCATGTGATGTATAAGAAAGATCTGTTGAAGAAAATTAGCTTCTGCAGGAATAGGATTGATAATGTGACATATACTCACTTTGATCTAAGTTTAACATCTTCCCACATTTTCAACATTCCAGTGACTTCTAATTACTATAGTGATGATACCTTGCAACTCAACATTTAATTCCTGGGTAACAGGCAACAATCCAATGTGGGTATAGTTAAAAATTTATTTATTAGTTATTATCTGTAGTAATCTGTTTGGAATCATCTCTCTCTCTCTCTCTCTCTTTCTCGCATATTTTACTCTTGCTACATCTAATAAAGAGGTTGAAACACCTTCAAATATAAGTCGTATAAGAAGAATCAATATGCCTGTTTAGGCCCTATTTTTGAGTATAAGAAACTTGACATGATGTCCGAGCATTGCTAGGGAAACAAATATGGGGGTTCTTAAATAAGTACTTTTCAGCTGGAGCTGACCTCGAAATTCACTTTTGATGTTTGATGAAGCTATGGACAAAAAAAATATTCTCAGTAGTTAGAGCATCTGTTCCATCCAGTGATGTTGTACCATAGTCAATGTTTATTCTTCTTCCAAAATGGACAGATCCATGAGGTGGGAGTTGCTTTATCTGCATCAGAAATTTCCAGATAAATGCAGAAGAATCGTCTGACCACTGAAAAAACAAACAGTGAGTACTTCCTCACATTGCTCTTTAGGCTTTTTAAACATCTTATCAGGAGGTCTATTTCAGCTCTCCAATAAAAAGGGTGTCCAAGGATTCATACCTGTGTAGCGCAGAGATATTCCACTATTTACATTTCTAGGTATTGGCCCTATAATACAGTTTTCCTGTGTTAGAGAAGTAAGAAATCAATAGAAATTCAGGGTTCAGAAACAAGAACCCACACTTTTAAAGCCTGTTTTTCCATTGCCGCACAGGAAGCAAAAGCAAATATAAACAAACAAAAAATTTAATAAAACAGTCCAAAAATACACTAGAAAAGTGGGAATGGCGAAAAGAGAGCGGGGAATAATATCACAGTGTTAGGGTACATTTAGAAACCTAATAGCAATACTGACTGTAACACATATTAATCTCTTCTTCTGTTCCCAGCCTGAGCTAGGCACCTTAACATTCATTCTTGTATTTAATCTTCAGGACAGCTATATGAAAGTGTCATTATTAATCTCTCCATTTTACAGGTGAGAAGTTAAGGCTGGGAGCATTAAAGTAAATTGCTCAAGGGATCCCAGTTAAGCTAGTAAGTGATGGGACTTGCATACTGAAAAACAAAACAAAACAAAATCCCAAGCAGTCCAGAGGAGATATTATGGGTAGTTGGTCTCATAAGTGCCAAAATATAATCTAGGGGAATCCATGGGCTTGCACTACAGCCTAAACCAATGAATTCATAAAGTCAAGTGGCCAGAACAGGTACACAAAACTCCGCTTGAAAGGAGGCAACTAGAAACTGCGATGTAGATTTGACTTGCATAAAACCTTTTTGTTCTATGTAGGGGAATTTTTTTGTGCCCTTTGATAAAAATACATACACTTATGTATATATTCACATCCTGAAATTGGAAAGCAGAGTAGGTGGAGGGTCTTCATAACGTCTGAAAGGCAAGAAGATGATAATGTTAGACTTTGTTTTATGTCTTACAAAGTAGTCCTATGGACCGAAAATGGATGGTGGACTTATTATTTACTGTTCTTGGGTACTCAGGGTGCGTGTCAAACAGTGATAATCATATTTCATTACAGTCAAGGGTAATTTTAGAAGTTCATTCTGCAAGTCCCAGCATATATTATTGATTATTGTTCTATAGGAAGCAATCACAGATGAAATATAAGATAGAGTGGTCTCCTGTAAAACGATTTACATACAATTCAATGGGTCTATACCAAACTTCTAAATTAGCAGTAGAAAAGAACAGTCACTGCAATGTGCCACAAGAGGGCGTGCTGGTACTTTTAAATATCAGTAACTTGGCAGGCAAAGTGAGCATAATTAAAGACAAGGTGCAGATTTCAGGTACAAGCCAGTTGCTTTTTGTCAATCATTAAATATCAAATCTGGAAGATTTTCTTTAGTAACTTTTGTGGGATTTTAAAAGAGTAATGAGGTTTTAAAAGGCATGTTATTCCTTATTTTCATAGAAAGAAATGAGACTTTTTTTCTAAAAATTTACTGGGTTAATATTTTATTAGATACATACTTTGAACTATCACCAATTATCCAGATGGTTTAGGGAAAATTAATAGATAATACTGTTTCCTTTTGTTATCAGCAATACAAATGACAAATTGGTGAAATTGGGGTTCAATTTAGCAGATGGGGGAAAGGTTAAGTGGAGAGAATTATGACAAATTAACAGAGATTCAAATAATCTTCTCCACACCCCTTCCCCTTACATATGTAACTAGGTGATTCATCATGTATTAAAAAATGGCTTTATTGAAGATACTGTTCATCATTTTTAGGCCCTAATTTTGCTTCTTTAATAAACCAGTGAAATCTGAACATGAGATTAAAAAAAAGAATATGTATATTATCCCTAAACCTAAGGATTAAAAATAAAGAAAAATAGGCAAATGACAAAATCCTCACAGCGTATGTGTTTTTGA
The DNA here is from genome assembly GCF_011762595.2 of Tursiops truncatus. Lineage (NCBI taxonomy): Eukaryota > Metazoa > Chordata > Mammalia > Artiodactyla > Delphinidae > Tursiops > Tursiops truncatus. The sequence goes on from NC_047037.1 coordinate 118,197,788, forward strand.
GCGATCCTAGAAGTATATGTGGTGTTTCTCTATCGGAGGAAAATTTATAAATATTTACACTAGAAATGTTCCTTTAGTCCAGGGATCGGCAAACTTTTTCTGTAAAGGGCCAGAAAGTAAATACTTCTGGCTTTGCAGGCCATACGGTCTCTGTCTACTTCTGGCTACTGAGTTTCGCCACTGTAACATGAAAGCAGCCGTAGACAAGCAGATGAATGGGCCTGGTTGTGGCCCAGTAAAATGTCATTTACAAAAACAGGTGCCAGGCTAGATTTGGTCCCTGGATCACAGTGTGCTACACCCTGCCTTAGTCCAGCTGTGGACTCCTTCACAAAAGAGGGTGAGTGAGAAGGAGAAATAAGCTTTGGAGACCTGGACCTAGGGGTACACAAAGAACCTCCAGCTGGAAGGCGTAAGGATATAAAAAGCTTCCCCTCAGGTATCAGGAGAGGCTCAACAGAGTCCTTAGCAGGAAGCCAAAATTAAAACTGTCTTAGGAAAACGTGTACTTTAGAAAATTGGTTGGAATAGATGCATAGCCCATGTCTAAAACAGATAAAGCCCTGGAGGTACAGTAAATCAAAAATATCTAAGAGGTGGAGAGTTTGTCCTGAGCACCAGTAGCCCTGGCATGCTGAGCTACCCAGAAGTAAGGAAAATCTTGAACCTTGCAGGAAATTACAGAGTTTGGCAGCAAGACAATTGTATACATTAGTCCCAAGGAGGCACCCTCATTTTCTGAACGTAAGGAAGCACATCCTAAAGGACATTTTCTAAAGGAGAACTGGAAGCCTAAATATTTTGAAAATGTATTTCATGGTTCATAGAAACATCAGATACATTGCCTATGAGTGACAGATGCATTATACTCTGATTTAGGAGATGAGCTAAGATTTCCACAAAATCAATTAGTTAACTGCTGGAAAAAATGCTTAGAAGAGTACATACTGCAACGGTTCCCAAGTCTTGTTGCAAAGGAATGTCAAGGAAATTTATTAAAAACACACTTTCCCAGGTCTCATTCCAGACCTATTGTATTAGATATTTTAGAGCCTGTGATTCAGGCATTTTGACAACACTGCCCAGCTGGGTCTTCTGAGCAACCAGGCTAGCATCAGGCCAGGGACCGGCATTGGGGAACCAGTAGGACAAAGGATAAACACCAGATATGGAGTTTGGCCCCGCTTGGCCCTGCCTTTTTTTAGTCATTTGACCTTGAGCTAGCGATGTAACATTTCCAAGATTCAGTAACAATACCTGTAACATGGAGCCAACGTTTGCCTCTACTGGAAGGATTGAAAATCTGATGTGGCTCTGTCAGGCTTGGAGTATAGACGTTTTTGCCTCTTCTACATTCTCCCTCCCCGTTCTTTATGGGGACAACATAGCTGTATTTGCTCCACTCACCAGTGTACAGAAGTTTACTGAAAGTGAAAGCATTTTTAAGAAGATATGAAAGGTTTCATCTTGCTCCACAGGACCTTTCCGTCTTGAATTTCCCGAGAACTCTGGGTTTCAGGTCACACCATCTCTACTCTTAAACATCAGCTCTGGAGAAGCCAAAGAAGGGAGACATCGAGTCCTCAGACACCCCATCAAGTCCTAGCCTGTGCTGATTTTCTTTGCAACTTGACTTAAGACAATTCCAAACTCATTACCTGGTAACTTGGCTTTCAATTCCAAATTCCTGCTGCGGTAGAGCTTTGTCCTTACATGCACGTGTAGGGGGTTTTTCTTCTTTGTCAGAAGTTCGGGCACAGTGAATTAGACCACACCTGCTGCTCCTTTATTTTTTTCCTCTTTTCTGTGGTTTATCTTAATGACGAAGAGCATCACTCCCTCTAAATCTGGAGTGTGGAAAATCACGGGGCAGCCTACCAACTGTTACTTGTAAAGGGATGTGATACGGAGGAAGGAGCTGGCAACTCCCTTCCTCAGGCCCAGGAGCGTTCTTCTTACTCATAAGCAATTATTCATCTGATCTCTGGTAATAGGGCATGTTCCTCCTTCCTGAGCACATAAGGCCAAAATGAACTCATCAAGGAGGAAAATAATTTCTACAGTGTGTGCTATTAAAGCTCCCTCCATGGTAGGAAAGTATTTGTGGAACAGAAGAGGAGTTTGGCAATTGTTCTGTTATTTTGTTGAAAGAAGAAAGCCAGGAAAAAGTAAAATTCTGGTTAAAGAAAGAGCTGCTTTAGCATACAGGTCCATGGTGCTTCTCCAGTAGTTGTGGCTGACAAGTTGAGAAGGCAAATCTGCATTTCGGGAATTTGTGGACTCAGCATTTGAGTTAAGTTTCTTTGCAAGTAAAACCTGAGGGTTTTGTTGTATTCTAATTTAGAGCTGGGCACTCTCCAAATTAAGAATGAAGAATCCTACATCAGCAGGTTTACTGCTAAATTTGACTATTGGTTCTACTTAGCAACTTCAAGCAGAGTAAAGGAGGCAGCTATAATATTTCAAGGAATCAAGATATGGCAGTTGGACAGCATTTGAATATTAGAGTGTTATTTTTAGGACAATAACTCTATCATTGAATGACACCTCTAAGGCCCAAGAGCAAATCTAGTATTAAGTTATCCCCTTAAGGGATTAGCGATTTGCTTCTTAATCACTTGTTACCTATTTTTTAATCTTACTCAAAGTTTTCATTGCATGGGGAAGCACTATTATTAAATGATGTCACAGTGTGTTACAGCCCATGTATAAAACACTGAAACTACCGCCGTGGCGAAAGCCTTCCTCCTGGCTGGAACTAATTTTGTCCACCACAAATATCAAAAGTGCCTGGAAATGTACAAAGCAATCATTTTTGACCACCCAAAGTAATGCTATTATTCTGGACCCAAAGTAATCCCTTGAGATGTTATCTTAGAAAAATAAAAAAAGCTTTAATAGTTTACTTTAGAGAGGAAACTCTTTGCATTCAATATTGCTAATCTGAAAATAAAAAAAAATAAGTGGCAGGCTGCTCATCTTTCTGTTTCCTTTTTTTTCACATGAGTATTTCAGCTTTACTTAACAATTTTACTTCTGACTAATTTGAACACATGTGCATTGCTTTAGTATTTGGCTAGGAGAGGATTTCTCTGGTAAAAATAATGCAAAGTCACGTTTTGTTTTCGGAATGTTTATTTCTCCTGAGATTCTGAGAGATGTTCATAGCAAATTGCTAATGCAGCTAAAACATGGCTTTATAAAAGTAGAAACCTTGGCATCATCTCTGCTCTTGTTCTCTCTGCCTCTAATCTGTGACCAAGTTCTCAGTCCCCTTCTTTTTATTTTCTCAGCCACTCCTTGCACAGTTCTTTACCGTCTCTCCCCTTGAACTACTACTGCTGTCTTCTAAATGTTCCTCCCTATTTTTTTGTAATCCATCTTCCTGAAATATAGACCCAGTTATGTCATCCTCCTGCTGAAACCTTTATTTGCCACATTTCTGATGAGTTTGGTGACGACAAGTGTCTCTGGGATTCTCTTTGCTTTGGAGTAAGACCTTCACTAATATCCTGCCCTACAGGGGAGGAAGTGCTAATATTAAGCAGGTTGTCAGGCCCCAACCAAGTAACTTGGGGTTCTTCCAGAAGCCACAAGCCTAGGGGAAAACTGGATTTCTGATGAGGACATTGAGACAGAAGCCCCTGGAGCTGGGCCCAATGGCCATTGAGTGCCCAAGCACATGAGGTGATGGATAGAACAGCAGGACTAGACCCAGAGTCCACTCTCGATGGATATAGGGTAACCAATCTGCTTCCTGTCCTGTTAGGGAACTCTCTCAGACTGAACAAACCAGTTTTAGATCTTGGTAGCGGCCAGTGGAGAAAGACTAAGAAGGGCTTCCTCTAGTCTCCAAGTCATGGTTCCCAATCTGAGCTCATCAACTGAATTTCTCAGGAACAGTCCAGATATCCATTCCAAATGGTCTGAATCAGATTATCCAGGTCTAATTCCCAAGAATATATATTTTAAACAAGTTTTCCAGGTAATTCTTTTTTTTTAAAGATTTATTTATCTATTTATCTATTTATTTATTTTTGTCTGTGTCAGGTCTTAGTTGCGGTATGTGGGATCTTTCATTGCAGCGTGGGCTCTTCGTTGTGGTACGCGGGCTTCTCTCTAGTTGTGGCATGCAGGTTTTTCTCTTCTCAAGTTGTGGCACGCAGGCTCCAGGGTGTGTGGGCTCTGTAGTTGTGATGCACGGGCTGCCCCGTGGCGTGTGGGATCTTAGTTCCCTGACCAGGGATCGAACCCGTGTCACCTGCATTGCAAGGCAGATTCTTTACCACTGGACCACCAGGGAAGTCCCTCCAGGTGATTCTTCTATAGCCAGTGCAGCTCAGGTGTGGGGAACCAGTGAATTTGGAGGGGGGGAATTAACATTCCTCACCACGACATTCAAGGCTCTCAACCACCAAGCTCTTGTCATTTTGTAGTATTCACCTTAGTGGGTTTTTTCCTTTTCTCTCACTCTCTTCCCTCGTACTTGGTCCCACTCACTTCTATACATTTGCTCATGTTTTTCAGTTTGCTTTGAATGCTGTTCTCCATCTTCTCCAGTTGGAAAAAATCCCATAGTTACATCAAGATCCGACTAATCCCATAGTTACATCAAGATCCGACTAACTGATCTGTTGTGAAGTTTCCCCTGATTCTACCAGCAGAATTAGTTGCTTTTTGTATGCTCCCAGAGAACTTTGTTCATACCATTGATAAGTATTTATCATGTTGAGTTGTTATAAGATCAAGATATTCTGAATTGCAAACCAGGACACGTGATCCAGCAGTCAGAATTGTCTCAGATAACCTAACGCACAGTTGCTTGTGTGTCTTCCCTGATAAAAGTACTAGCTCCTGTAGGCGAGACATAGGGCTGAATTCACCAGTGTAACCCACACAACCCTTAATATAGTACAAGGCACATAGAAGGTGCCTAATAAACGTTGAATCACGGAGCCTTTATGTGAACATGGTGCTACCCTTGGGAGGGTCAAAATACTTTTAGCACCACTCAAAAACTAGGAGCTCCAGCCTTTTCTCAGAAGGTGAATGGAGAGAGTTTTTTGTCTTTCTTTCTCTTTGTCATATTTCAACCAAGACCAGGCATAAAACTTGCTGGGACATCAGCAGTATTGAGCCAGGAGGGTGAGAGAGGAATTCATGAGCTACCAGAAGGGGGACTGGAGTTGGCTATATAAGATATTTACAAATCTCAGCTCTCATAAAATTTAAATTTTAGTAGGGAAGATGGGCCCAAAACAAGTTAAACAAACACAATATTTCCAAAATGATAAGTGCTATTCTAATAAAGGAAATAGACAATAAGGAAATAAACAAATCAGATAGTGATGGGTGCCATGAAGAAGACAAAGGTGATGATGTGTCTCCAAGGGTCTTCTTGTTGAGGGTGGTGGAGTAGGATTAGGGCTCTCAGGGATGGATTTTGTGTTGAGTAGATAAAAGGAAAGAGCAAGCCGTGCAAAGAGCTGGCAGGAAACATTTCCAGGAAGAGGAAACCTCAAACGACACAGCCTACAGATATGAATGAACTTTAGTGTTTGAAGAACACAAAGAGACACAATGTGGCTACAGCCTAGTAACAGAGGGTCCAAGCTGCAGGAGGTGTGGGAGAGGGAGGGAGGGCAGATTATGTGGGGCCTTAGAATGTCCATTTTATGCCAAATGCAATGAAAAGCCACTGGAGAATTTTAAGTAGGGAGTGACATGATCTCGTCATCTGATCTACAATTCTGAGACACATATGAGGTATAATTAGCAGAATTGGGTAATTTCTAAAATAAAGTTATAGGAGAGAGTAGAATGAGGAATTTTAAAGGTTCAAAGGTGAATCTCAGGTTTTTGGCTTAGCTAATTGGGTGGTTATTGGTACTATGGAAGGAGAAAAGCTTTGTGTGAGAGTTGAGGTGTTCTTTTAGACATGCTGAGTCTGAGGTTTCGAGGTGACATCCAGGTGGAAATGTTCAGTAAGACACCGGTATATGTGTCTGAATCTTTGGGAGAAGTCTCAGGAAGAGGTGTAGATTAGAAACTCATCATGATCATATATATAGGTGGTTGTTAAAACCACAGGAGTGATTGAAATTGCACAGAGTGTGCAGCATGAGTGGGCTGGAAATGGGTCCTTGGGAGCAAGAATTTTTTAAGAGTAGATGCAATCAGGCCACCTCTCTTGCCTTCTGAGGCGGCCCACACTCTATCTATGGAATGTGTATCTCTCTCAATAAACCTGCTTTCACTTAAAGAAAAAAAAAAAAAGGAGTAAATGGAGATAGTATCAACAAAGGAAACATGGAAAGAAATCAAAGGACTCGTTTTTACAGTAAAGACTTAAATATTCATTAGATTTGACAGTATGGAGTCATTGTTGACCTTGGGGAGGCAAACTGAAGCAGAAGGTGAATGCTGACTGCTCTTTGAGAAACTTGGCAGAGAATGGAAAGAAGCAAATTATAGGGAGCAGTACAAGGTTAATAACGTATTTTTTTTAGGGTGGGAGAGACTTGGCCTTATTTATAGGCTAAAGAGGAGAAAAAATAGAAAGGAAGGGATTGAATATTTAAGAGAAAAGGAAAAGTTGGAGAGTGAGAGCTAGGAGGAAAGAATGGAGGGATTTGGAGGAGTTTTCTTTAACTGAGAAGGACACCTCATTCTCTTAGCATGAAATGAGGTAAAAGTGTGGATGTCCATGTTTGCATGCAAGGTGATGGGATTTAAAATGAGAGATTTATAGTGGGTGGTCCTAGTTGTCTTATTTAATCTAGTTAGATAGTAAGAGGTTGTCAGTCCAAGAATCCTGTATGTGTATGTATGTATATATATGCACACACGTATATACACATATAAAATATATTAAATGTATATACATTTAATGTTAAAACATCATATTTAATGCTTTAATTTTTTACTGAGCTGACATTCACATAACATAAAACTATTTTAAAGAGAGTCATTCAGTGGCATTTATTTTTTTTTTATTTTTACTTTTTATTTGTTTCTTGGCTGCTCCACACGGCATGTGGGATCTTAGTTCCCCCACCAGGGATCGAACCCGTGCCCCCTGTATTGGAATCACGGAGTCTCAACCACTGGACCACCAGGGAAGTCCTCAGTGGCATTTAGTACATTCACAGTATTGTTCAACCACCAGCTATACCTAGTTCTAAAATATTTTCAGCGTCTGCAAAGAAAACCTGGTATCCACTAAAGGGTTATTCTCCATTCTTCACTTTGTCCTGTCCCCTAGCAACAACTCATTTGCTTTCTGTCTCTATGAATTCACCTATTCCGTGTATTTCTATTTTCTATAAATAGAATCATGCAACATGTAACTTTTTGTATCCAGCTTCTTTCACTTAGCATAGTGTTTTCAAGGTTCATCCAGGTTGTAGCCTGTACTCCATTCCTTTTTATGGCTGAAACCCTTGTATGTGTATATCACAATTTATCCGTTCATCTGTGAATAGACACTTGGGTTATTTCCTGTTTTAAAAAAAATTGTGGTAAAGAGCACAAAATGTAAAATTTACTATCTTAGCCATTTTTAAGTGTACAGTACTATAGTACGAACTATATGCATATTTTTGTACAACAGATCTCTAGAACTATTTCATCCTGCAAAACTAAAACTCTACCCATTGAACAACAACTATTCATGTCCCTCTTCCCCCAGCCCCTGGTGACCGCATTCTATTTCTCTTTCTACGAGTTTGACTACATTAAGTACCTCACATAATGGAATCATGCAGTTTTGTCTTTTTTTGTGACTAGCTTATTTCACTTAGCACAGTGTCGACAGGGCTTATCCATGTTGTATATGACAGGATTTCCTTCTTTTTTAAGACTAATGTGCCATTGTGTGTGTGTGTGTGTGTGTATACATATTTTTTCTTTATCCATTCATTTGTTGGTGGACATTTAGGTTGCTTCCACTTCTTGGCCATTGTGTTTAATGCTGCAATGAACATGGGTATGCACATATCTCTTTGAGATCCTATTGGATATATAACAAGAGGTGGGATGGATGGATCCTTTGGTAATTCTATTTTTAATTTTTTGAGGAACCTCCATATTGTTTTCCATAGTAGTTGTACCATTTTACATTTCTACAAACAGTGCACAGAAGTTCCAATTTCTCCACATCCTTGTCCAATACTTGTTCCTTTCTTTCTTTTTTTTCTATAGTGGGTAGGTATGAGGTGGTATAGCTCATTGTGGTTTTCATTTCTATGATTATTTATATGATAATCAATGATGTTTCATACGCTTTTTGGCAATTTATCTTCTTTGAGAAATATATATTGAAGTTCTTTGCTCATTTTTAAAATCAGGTTATTTTGTTGTTATTGTTGTTGAGTTATAGGAGTTTTTATTATATATTCTGGGTGTCAAATATATGGTTTGCAAATATTTTCTCCCGTCTGTAGGTTGCCTTTTTACTCTGTTGATTGTTTCCTTTGCTGTGCAGAAGTTTTAAAGTTTGATGTAATTTTTCCTCCTCTCTTCACTTGAACACGTTGTTCAGATCTTAATTCACCTATCACTTTTTAGGGACTTCTCTGATCTCCTCATCTGCGTCAAATCACCTCAGCCTCACTGTGAAGTCTCATGGGACCCGTGTCTCTGCTTCTTAGCAGGTGGCACGGTTGGGTTCTATGTTTTCTATGGACATCTTTTGATCAAATATTTACCTCCTCCACTAGACTACAGGCTCCACAATGGAGAGTCTGTCTGTTTCTGTCTGTTACCATTGCATCCCCAGAGTCCTACTCAGTGTGGGGCTCTCAAAATAGACCTTCATTAAATATTTGTTGAATTAATAAGGAGTGGTTCTCAAGTCCCTCGCAGTCTTTCTCTTCACTAACAGGCAAAAGAGTGACTTAATCATGCTGGTTTGATAGATATTTAGACCCTCAGAAGAAAATGGCTTTGTCTTTCCCTTATTGTCACAGGGATTCTGCTGTCTTTATTTTGGGTTGTTTCTGCTGATGTCAAAAACCTTTGCACACACTCTGAATTTGTTTCTGCCTTGTGGCTGTTCAGCTCAGATGGTGACCTGGGGTTAATAAACTGGTGTCTTTGTAAGCAGCAGCAATTTTCTCTGATTACTTCAAATAACAGGGGCTGATTGTAAGGATGTATATGAAAATAAGGAAGATGGAGACCTCCCCAGCTGGATAGGCAATCCACTTAGACAGCAGAGCTCTGTACTGCCGTCTGGGGTATAATGCAGCTCTGGAGGCACCGTGTGCACTGTGTAGGTTGATCGCTCTCTGCCGTATGGCCCCACCTTTAAGACCGCTCAGCTACTCCTCCTGTCTCTACATCACTTGGAGTGTCTTTCAGTTTCTGTTCTCGGCCTCACTCGGTTATCTCTCACTACCAACTGCTTGCTCATAGTTTCCACCACGTCCTGGTCCCTGTGCACCCCTGCATCTGCCTTCTTAGCTTTTACTCCCTGGTGTCCACTGCTCATATTCTCTATATACCTTGCATTCAAATTCACCCAGAGAGTATTTGACTGCTTTGCTTAACCACTATGATCTTTTTCTGATTCTCATGCCGCAAGAAGCCTAGGCCTGTACTGGATTTGCTGTGAGTTTGGTGCTCACGGCTGGTCCAGGCAGGTCTGAGCGGGTCAGTTTGCTCAATGCATTGATGCACTGGAGGTGGCTCTTACTGGTCCCCAAGAGATTGTGAAATATTTAGGAATTTAATGAGCCCAGTTGTTAAACAGTCCATAGCTTGAAATCAGCCAGGGTAGGAGAATTTACACATGGATATCAGCAAAGCCTATAAATTAGGGCTCTTTTTTCTCCAGAGAGCCAGTTTACCAGCACGTGGCTGAATGGAGTACAGCAGGGGTCCACAACCCCTGGGCCATGGACCAGTACTGGTCCATGACCTGTTAGGAAAAGGGCTGCACAGCAAGAGGTGAGTGGTGCGCAAGCGAGCAAAGGTTCAGCTGTATTTACAGCTGCTCCCCATCTCTCGCTTTACCGCCTGAGCTCCGCGTCCTGTCAGATCAGCAGTGGCATTAGATTCTCATAGGCGCGCGAACCCTACTGTGAACTGCACATGCGAGGGTTATGCGCTCCTTATGAGAATCTAATGCCTGATGATCTGCGGTGGAGCTGGGACGGTGATGCTAGCGCTGGGGAGTGGCTGCAAATACAGATTATCATTAGCAGAGAGGTTTGACTGCATGGAGTCCATAATAAGTCAATTGCTTGCAGACTCATATCAAAACCCTGTCAGTGAGTGGCAAGTGAAAACAAGCTAAGGGCTCCCACTGATTCTGCATTATGGTGAGTTGTATAATTATTTCATTTTATATTACAATGTAATAATAATAGAAGTAAAGTGCACATCAAATGTAATGCACTTGAATCATTCTGAAACCTTCCTCCTGCCCTCCCCACCCCGGACCATGGAAAAGTTGCCTTGCATGAAACTGGTCCCTGGTGCCAAAAAGTTTGGGGACCGCTGGAGTAGAGAACAAGGTTCACCCCCAGGAAACATTCAGAGCCTTTTCCCTTGGTTATGTGGTTGCCATTCTGAGGCTCTCCTGTTGGGGGGCAGTGTAATTGGCAAGTGCCCTGGGTGGCTGGTTCCATCTCACCTGGTCACTCCCAGGGCTTCCAGAGTACACAGAGATTCCTTTCATCATGGGACCCCAATTACTGATACATTTATGGTTGGGTTTCCCAGGGAACAAACTCTGAGATGGAGCTTTGTGTGCAGAAACTTACTGGGAGTGTTCTTGAGTTCAACTCTTATGGACAAGAGGAGGTAAGATTGCACAGAGAGAAGGTTGAACTGTAAGGTAGCCATCAAGAAGGCATCAGCTGATCCCATGAGAAGGGTTAGTAATTAGAAGGAGGCTTCCCATTGGACAAGGTGGCTCTTTTCAGAACAGAGTGATTCCTAGGAAGCAACTCAGATGAGAACTTTGGCTCAGCTGCCAACACTCCCAGTGGATAGGGAATGAGTACCTTGTCTTAAAGGGCAATTTGGGGGGCTCACACACATCCACTACATGCAGAAGGGAAAAAAGTGTGTATAAGTTTTTAAAGTTTCCCTAGAGAATGCTAAAGTTCTTCCCAAGTAGGAAAGCTTTCATTATTAAAAAAAAAAAAAAAAACCTCTAAAGATTGTAACTTATTTTATACAGTCTTTCCATTTTTCAGAGCTCTCATTTCCTGAAAAGAATTATGACCCCAGTTTCCTCACCAGCGGGATCAGAGGGACAATATAATTAACACTTCACAGTAGCACAGTTACCTGTCTTAATCATCTACGCTCAGCTCTGCTTGTCCTCCCTCCTCAGAGGGGCTCCTGTCTCCAGCATGTGTGTCATGAACCAGTGATTACTGATTACACTGCAGCCTCTTTGTCTTCACATTCTCCATCCTGGCATTGGTTTCAGTGTTTCCCACAGCTCTTTTTCTGGCAGACCTCTTGTGCTTTTTTATAAGTAGGTCCCAGCAGCCTATACTGACTTGCCGAATTCCAGATGTGGGTGCCCCAGGAAGTGTTACCTTGGGGGGACCTTGTGAGTTACAGCACATTAAACTGAGTTCTTTTACTCTCTTCCTTTCAAGAGGTTTGGGGGGGGGTGGTTGTCTATATCCCTTTGCCTTGAAAACGTGTGACTCAGCGATTGCTTTGACTAGGAGAAAATGGCAGAAATGATATTTTACTGGTTGCCTAGCCCAGCCATTGAGAAACTGGCAAAAGTTCCATCTCCTGGTTTTTAGAAAACTTCCTCCAAGAGCACTAAGCCATGTGAGTCCAGCTACTTGAGACCATTGTGCTGGAGAACTCAGCATAGGCACTCTGGCCAGTGGCCCCAGCTGAGCCCAGCCTCCCAGTCATCACTGCCTGGGTGTCAGACATGTGCATGAAACCACATTGGACCCTCCACCAAACCCATCCACCAGGCAAACATCCTGGGCAACCTCAGACAATGTCACAGGCAGCAGAAAAATTACCCATCTGAGTCTAGCCTGAATTCCTGATGTGATACACAAGATCTTAAGATATAATAAAATGAATATTGCTTTGAGCTGCTAAGGTTTGAATTGCTCTAGGACACAGCAGTAAACCATGGGATCGTCAGGAATGTGGTATTCTCTGTCTCTGATCAGGACAGTGATATTTTCCTCATAGTTGCTTCATAAACGACTAAATGTTCCAAAAAGTATCAACGATTTAACGATGTTGGTCAAACTTCATTAAGAAATTAAGTGTCTAAGACCTCTTTCTGTTATCTACCTAGACATGTATAGGGATGTATATATGTGGAGTTCAAGGACTTTTTTCTATTAGATGAGTAGATATGTAGACTGCCAGGTCTTTTTATCTGTGTTTTCTTCCACTTTTTCCCTTTCCTTTAGAGTATATAGTCCTTTTGATCCAACTTATAACCTTGTAGAAAGGATTATGATGAGGTTGGGAAATAGAGGGTTAAAAGTGGTGGGTTTTGGGGTCACCTTCCCTCCTTCAGAATAGAGTGGAGCCCTAGGACATGTGCCATTTATCTCTTGGGGAATGTGTCTCTCCTCAAAGACAGAGAGCTTTAAAAGTCCAACCTGGCTAAGAAGATGCTGTTAGCTGGTCTCCTTCCACTGGGGAGGAGCTGGCTTTTCACAGAAATTTTTCAATTATTTTTAGAAAGAGAGGGAATAGAATCTTCGCTGAACTGAAACAAAAGTGTAGACCTCATGGAAGGGAATATGATTGAGAAATTATTCCTAAATCGAATCAGACAATGCACAAAGAATCTAACTTCTGCATGCTGAGGCTTTGTCCCTCTGAGCCTTGTTATTGTAAAATCTCCTGTGGTCAGGCAAACTCAGATACCCCGAGAAGCCTCCTGAGAATTCTTTGTAATTTGGGTCATAATTTTGTACTCCCTGCCCTTTTCTGCTGTGCTCTTGGGTAAGTACAGAGAGGACTGATGAACAGACGAGGGAAAGAAATGTTAACTGTGCTGTGCACAAGACTAGCCCCATCACACTTACTTCTGTGCTCTGGAACTACAGAGGTGAAGAGGGATGCCATCCCAATCCCCTCTTTTACTCACAAGGAAAAGGGAGGCCCAAAGAATTTAAATGACTGGTCCAATATCACATAGCCAGTTACCAGCAAGTTGGGATTAGAAAACCAGCCATTGTTTGTATTGTGACTACATCAACTCCTGCTTTTATAAACATATTCTTTCCAAAATACGTATCCACCTTTAGCTCATGCCATGTACTGGCCCAGGCACTGGTGATCAAGAGCTGAATAAAACAGAGGTGGCCTTGACCTCATGGAGCTTACTCAAAGCAATCTGGTGAGGCTGAATAAAACATGGGACCCTGTGAGGAGTACAGAGTTAGCATGACAACCAAACTTTCCTTGGCATAGCCGTACTTACTGAACTGATGTTAGAGCCAGCAAAGTTTCTTCTAGGATATTCTGACACCCAGAACATTCTAAGGGGATAAGAGTGTGTTCTTCTTCTCTGATTTTATTAAACATTTTATTAGAGATTAAGTTCACAGACTTCATTTCTGTTACTTGGATGCAAGATTTGCCCTTGTTCTCACGGAAAGGTGGAAGCTGCCTAGTCAATCTCAGTTTTTCCTGCTAAGGTTGATAGCCCTATAAAAAGTTTATTAGTCTGATTTTGTTGCCAGGGAGAGTCAGTTATTTACTCTTCTTCTCTTGGTTTATGCTCTTTATCAAGTGGAACCGATTGCTGACATGAGACAAATAGAAAGACAGACAAGTTGACATGTAAATATAGACAATTCTGGTAGGATAGAATTGGTATTTAGAAGAAGGCTCTGGAGGACTCTCAGACCAAGATACAGTTAGACTTTCTGTTATAAATATGTGAGCAGCAACAATTGAATAAGAAACAACCTAGAGACAAGATTGGATGGGAATGTATTAGGATAAGCCATGTGAAATTGCGAATATTCAACTATTTATAACCTATACAAATGTCAATGCCCTATAATTCAACCAAATATATTCTATTGCCTGTATCAAAATCAATTTGATTTGGTAATCATTTATTTATTTTTGGGCAATTGCCGTATTGAGAGCGTTGGGCAATTTTACATATGCATGACTGAGTTTCCTTATTTGACAAGTGGAGGTAGTAATAGATTTATTGATTTATTTATGAATTCAGTTTCTCTAAGCTGGCACATGTAGCTTACCACTCAGGTCCTCAGGCAAGATCTAGGTGTCCCTCTCAGATTGGCTGCCTCACACCTTTAACCCACGCTCTTTGGATCACTTATGCCTTTCTTGCTTGACCACTTAGTCCCAGGTTGAAATCGTTCTTTTCTTTTTTGCGGTACGCGGGCCTTTCACTGCTGTGGCCTCTCCCGCCGTGGAGCACAGGCTCTGGACGCGCAGGCTCAGCGGCCATGGCTCACGGGCCCAGCCGCTCTGCGGCATGTGGGATCTTCCCGGACCGGGGCACGAACCGGTGTCCCCTGCATCGGCAGGCGGACTCTCAACCACTGCGCCACCAGGGAAGCCCAAAATTGTTCTATTTAAAGCCATCTGAATCTCAACTCATTGGCTCCAGTACACTTATATTGCATTTGTTTTCCTCAAGCTCTGCCTTATTAGATCAGTGGTTCACAGCCTTTTGGGTGCATACTAGAACCACCTGGTGGCTTTCAAAATGTACTGATGTCTGGACTCCACCTTAGAACTCCTGATTCCATTGGTCATGGGGATGCCAAGGCTTCAATAGTTTTTCAAAATCTCCATAGGTGATTCTAATACACAACCCAGGCTGAGAACCAAAGTGCCCTGAGAAATCACTCCATGCTTCTGCATCTTGATTAGTGTTTCTCTTCTCCATCATGAGGCCCCTGCATCCTGAGGACTTTCCCCAGGTCATATTTATACTTCTTGTCTGATTTTTGCATGCAGCCCTTTCCATCGTATGCCCTATCTTTCTGCATCAATAAATTGTTTCTGAGGAAGAGGTTCTTTCTGCTGGAAAGCCTGGGGGAAGAGAGGTGCTTAGGACAAGCCTGCTGACACTGGAGACTCAAGCGTACTTGGGTATGG
The DNA here is from genome assembly GCF_011762595.2 of Tursiops truncatus. NCBI lineage: Eukaryota > Metazoa > Chordata > Mammalia > Artiodactyla > Delphinidae > Tursiops > Tursiops truncatus. The sequence continues at coordinate 118,212,893 of NC_047037.1, forward strand.
AGGGCTTGGGTCATGGCCGGTGGGATTCTCCTGTTCCCAAAAAACTTGAGTGTAGCAGTGAGAACTACCCAAGGGATACTAGAGATAAGGCTTTGAGGTCTCCTGAAATATGCTGAGCGGGGTTCCTGAGTTACATCACCCTTGTGCTTTCTCTGCCTCACTTATCTGGTCCTCTGAGTGCAACCTGAGGTTCTAAAAAAGCCACTTTTTTTTTTAAGTTTATAATTTTAATTTGTTTTAAAGTAATTCATAATTTGTGAACATGCAGAAGAACTACACAATCATTAAGTGTACAGTTTGATGAATTTTCACAAGGCAAACACCCAGATGAAGACAGAATTTTCTCAGAATCCCAGAAGTCTCCTCTTGACCCTTCCCAGTCACTACATCCTGCTCAAAGTAAACATTACTCTGATTTCAACCACCACTGATTACTCTTATCCTTTTTTTTTTTAACATCTTCATTGGAGTATAATTGCTTTACAATGGTGTGTTAGTTTCTGCTTTATAACAAAGTGAAGCAGTTAAACATATATATCCCCATATCTCCTCCCTCTTTTTTTTTTTTTTTTTTTTGGTACGCCGGCCTCTCACTGTTGTGGCCTCTCCCATTGCGGAGCACAGGCTCCAGACGCGCAGGCTCAGCGGCCATGGCTCACGGGCCTAGCTGCTCCGCGACATGTGGGATCTTCCCGGACTGGGGCACAAACCCGTGTCCCCTGCATCGGCAGGCGGACTCTCAACCACTGCGCCACCAGGGAAGCCCTATCTCCTGCCTCTTGAGTCTCCCTCCCGCTCTCCCTATCCCACCCCTCTAGGTGGTCACAAAGCACCGAGCTGATCTCCCTGTGCTAGGCGGCTGCTTCCCACTAAAATAGATAGCTTTCCACTAGCTATCTATTTTACATTTGGTAGTATATATATGTCATTATCACTCTCTCACTTCATCGCAGCTTACCCTTCCTCCTCCCTGTGTCCTCAAGTCCATTCTCTACATCTGCGTCTTTATTCCTGTCCTGCCCCTAGGTTCATCAGAAGCATTTTTTTTTTTTTTTTTTTAAGATTCCATGTATATGTGTAAGCAAACGGTATTTGTTTTTCTCTTTCTGACTTACTTCACCCTGTATGACAGACTCTAGGTCCATCCACCTCACTACAAATAACTCAATTTCGTTTCTTTTTATGGCTGAATAATCTTCCATTGTATATATGAAGCCACTATCTTTGCTGGCCCAGTTTCCTTCTCTTCATGTTAGTGGCTGGAATTTGGTCCAAATTCTGCCTGCTCCAATGAACCTTTCCTGAGTTCACCCCAGCCAGTCTCGTGTACTGTTTGGAACTTGCATAACATCTGGCTGCAGGCAGATTAGAAATAGTAATTGATTGTGGACCAGACCAGGTTCCATTTTTGCACAAACCAATAGTGTCTGGTCATCTATACCCACAGTAAGTACCTGTCAAATGACTGAATGATGGAATGAATTGCCTTGGGCAAGAATCTTTTCTGAATCTCTATTTCTTTATCTCTGGAATAGGCCCATTATATAGAGTTTTGTTTTTTTTTTTCCTCTAAGAGTGGCCTTGGAATGCCTGTATCAAACCTCCTGGGGTTCTTGTTTAAATGCTGAGTTCTGCCCTCCCATCTGAATCAAAATTGCTGGAGGCCTGAGAATCTATGTGTAACACGCACCCCAGGTGATTATTATGTTCCAAACAGTTGGGAAACCACTGAATTAGTGGTTATCTGTTCAGTTAAAGTGACATGATGGCAGTTACTAATGTAAAACCTTGGTATTCATAGAGATGGGAAATTCTTTTTGTTGAAGTTAGATAGAAGAACTCTCTTGGTTGGAAATGTGTTAGGTAGTGGAAAGAACCTGAAATACTCCAGGCACATTAATATCATCTGCAGGTGGAAATATGTTGAGCAGAGCGATAGCAGCCCATCTGATTATCATTGGTTATTTACATATCCTCCCCCTTCATAGTCAATAATTATGCATTGAATACCTGCTCATTTGGCTAAACCAAACACTGGGGATACAAAGGGTGATTTTTGCCACATCTATTCCATGCAGAAGTGGTCATTATTATTTATACTTTGCAGTGTTGTTTCCAGGACCAGGAACCAGATGCCCTAGGAGGTAACTGAGTCCAATTTCTCAGATGCTTGATTGTCTTCTTACCAGATCTTGAAATATGCATTGCAACTTCTTTTTCCCCTGGGGTCTATGGATACTGCTTTCCATAGGAATGACTTCTGAATTTTATAAATGAGATAAATGAGGTAGAATAAGATATTCTTTATAAGAATTTTTTTGGGTCATTATCTTCGCTGTGATGTACCAAATCTAAACAGTTATGTTATGTTACAGGTTTTTGGACAGAAAACTCCTAAAGATATAATATAATCACCAGCTGTGACAACTTTTTCCTGCTCAAATCATCATCTGGCTTCAGATGAAATTTCTAGTCATCAAAGAGCAGACTTGCTGTGTTTCTGATTAATTGTCAGAGCCCTTCTTGTTAGAAAAGCTGGCTTTATTTCTGACTATGTTACTGAGTCACTGTGTGATCTTAAGTATGTTAAAGAGCTTTGGGATATCTTGGTTTCACATTCTGTAAAATGGAGATAAAAATACATTCCATACATCTTTCAGAGGCGCCATGAGGATTAATGAGACAGTGTTAGCAGGCATATGAAAGTCACCCAATTTTTTTCATATTCAGATTTCAGATTCATTTCCTAATACTAAAAAAGGGTCATGTATTTAAACAAAAAAACAGCTATGCAGGATTAAGATTATAGTGGGCTGTAATAGTTATTTCCCAGAAAGAACGAACAGATGACAAGGAGGATTATTAAGCTTCAATATATAAATCTTCCCTTCTACTTTAATTCCATGCTTTGTCCATACTTTAGAAGAGTTTTTTTTTTTTTTTTTTTTACAGTGCTTGGCATCTTGATCCACCTGCCAAGCTGTTTAAGTTAAAAACCACTGAAATGAACTAAAACCTTACATCGTTAGTAATAATTTGCTTTCCTGAGTAATGAGGGTAGTAGATATCCCTAAGCAAGCAATAAACTCAGAGCCCAGCTCCTGGTTGAGTGTTGTTATCTCTGGGACAATTCAGTCCCTGCTGGAGAAAACTCTTGAACCAAAATTCATGGACTAAGGGTGAGAGAGGAGCTATCCATCATCACCGGTCTATCCATCATGCTGTTGCCCCACATCGCGCAGGGAGTTCTCCTGCCATGAATTTCATCAGAGTTTGTATTTCATAAGTTGAGCCTGGTGGTCAGACAGGGTCACCCGGAAACTCCATCTGGAGAGTCAGGCATCATGTGGCTGCCTGTCTCTCCTAGATTGATGGCTATCATCGCATCCATAGGTTTTAAAGATATGGAAAGCAGCTTAGAAAAAGCTAAGGGAGCAGCTCTGTGGCTACATAAGTGGACATAAAACACAGGAGTTGCGAGTGGAGGGGGAGGGGAGGGGCTCGAGGGAGATTTTTTAAAAAAAAGGAGCAGAAAACGCAGGAAATAAAACATGGCAAAATGAACAAAATACAAGCCAGGTGGGGGAAGGAGATACCAGAATTATATGTAAAAGTGAGGATAAAAGGAAAGCAAGCACTGTTGGAAATAAACCAGAAAGAGATTCATTTTTACATTCACTGAGATTATAAGGTTGGGGGCAAATCCTCCACATGTTTCCTGTGTTACGTGTACATGCACCTACTCTCCCAGGAGACTTTCATTTTCAAAGTGTTTATGTGAATCTTCCCCACTCAATCCCTTCAATAAGCTAGGCCAGTATTATCCCTATTTTACATGTGAGAGAAAGGAGGCAGATTATTGTAAAGCTTAAGCTTCAGGGTACTTCACCAGCACAGGCTCCTTCCAAGACTCTGGGAGGGGCCCTAACAATGTGATTACTTACATCGTCACACATTTCTGTAAACTTTACAAGAGAAACCATCATCTTCAGATTACTGCTGTCTCTTTCCTTTCTGACTCCTCTGGACTTCTCCTCCATCTTGCTTCACCTCATCTTAGATGACATTGGGGCATTTGTGGCAACTTGCTGAGGGAAGTTGAAGTGAGGATGCACTTAGGTGGGGTGTGGTGGAGTATATTTAGAAGGTTCTAAGTCACTTCCATGTATGATTAAGTTACTGCTAGCTGTCCCGAGGTAGGAGTAGGTTTCCAGGCATGGCGGTCCCCTCCCCCCAACTCAGTCTCCAACTCCAGTGGACAGTAGAGAAGAAAGAAGGCTTGAAATGAAGGGTGTTAGAAACTAGTTTGGGAGAAAGGTTTCCAGTCATCTGATGTGTAAAGCAGACCATGGAAAGACATGGAGGAATCTTAAATGCATATTACTAAGTGAAAGAAACCAATCTGAAAAGGCTACACACTGTATGATTCCAACTATATGATATTTTGGAAAAGGCAAAAATGGAGACAGCTTAAAGATCAGTTGTTTCCAGGAGTTGGGGAGGGGGGGATGGAAGAAGTGATTAGTCAAAGAACACAGAGAATTTTTATGGCAGTGAAAATACTCTGGATGATACTATAATGATGGATATATGTCATTATATATTTATCCAAAGCCACAGAGGGTACAAAAATCAGAGAGAACCCAAGGTAAACTATGGCCTTTGGATGATTATGGTGTGTTGATGTAGGTTCATCCTTGGTAAAAATATAGCATTCTGGTGAGTGATAATTAATAATGGGGGACATGGAGTATACAGGAATCTCTGTACATTCCTCTCAATTTTGTTGTAAACCTAAAACTACTCTTAAAAATTGTAAAACACGGGCTTCCCTGGTGGCGCAGTGGTTGGGAGTCCGCCTGCCGATGCAGGGGACACGGGTTCGTGCCCCAGTCCGGGAAGATCCCACATGCCGCGGAGCGGCTGGGCCCGTGAGCCATGGCCGCTGAGCCTGCGCGTCTGGAGCCTGTGCTCCGCAACGGGAGAGGCCACAACAGTGAGAGGCCCGCGTACTGCCAAAAAAAAAAAAAAAGAAAAGAAAAAATTGTAAAACACAAACATTGCAAAAAAAACAAAAAAAGCAAAAATCCGTAAGCACAGAGGACTCAGTTGTTTCTGAAGCCTAGTCAGAGTTAGAGAGTCCCTTCTGTCAGAAATATACTTGATAATGTAGCACATATAACCATATGTACACCATTTTTCCTCTTCTTTTAGATGGGAATCCCACAAAATATAACTCATTATAATTGCTGTGTTTGTAAGGCAAAACCAATAGCAATAATACAAACAACAAGTACAACTGAGTGTGAAGTTGCCTTTTTGAATGGTTCTCAACTATCAATGACAGAACAACAAAATTCAATTAATCATGCTAGATGAAAATTTTATGTTTGTTCCCCTTAGAAAAATATTACAAAATTGTCATCATATGAAAACATTATCAAAGAGTATGCAGCCAAAACTGTAGGGGAAAACTATTATAGTATGTGAGGCAGTATAAAAATATCTTATTTTTCAGGATTTTGTGATATTTATGGTATTTGTGAGCTTTTAGAATTTTTTGTTATGCTTTCATTTCTCATTATAAATGAGTACTTTTTCATACTTAATTTTGAATTAGTAATTGTGTCTTTTTCTCAGAGGGTCTTTAAATTACATATAATCTTTAGGTTCCTGGATTTGATCCTGGAGATAAATGGTCAGATAAATAGGTTTCTAAGGTCACAGGGCAGTTGACAAAATGGGCCATACAGCATAGAACAGCTGAGTTCTCTTCAGCTGTCTGTCTGGTAATTCAGTCTTTCTCTCGCTTTAAGGGAAAAGTAGAAGACAGTACTACTCTAGACAAACATTTCAGAAAATATAAACACATTTAAATTGATGTCACAAAAATACATGAACATCAGAAGGATGTGACCCAGAAAGATATGACTAATAAGTCAATAATTTTATTAATTGTAAATAAATAAATTTATAGAAAAGATATTAAAAAGTAAAACCAAAAAGTAACTGAGTTCATTATTTGTTGTCCTTTTATATAGAGATGAATAGAGAGTACAAATGTATATTCAGCAGGCAATAGGAATAGCAAACTTAAGATCAGAAAACCTAGGCTTCTTTCCACTTCTAAGAAGGCTGGTGATTGTGGCAGATTTGGTTAGTTGTCCCTCCCTTTTTCATCCTTCTAGGGCCAGTCTCTCAGTTACTACCTCCCAGATGACCGCATTTAGGTTAGGTGTAGCTGTGTGAATAAGTTTCGGCCAATGGGTTGCAAGTAAAAATGATGTGGGTAATTCCTTATAATGTGTTCAACAAGAAGGAGTTACCTGCGTTTCCCCTCTTTTTTTCCTCTTTCTCCTGGGTTGGAATACAGATGTGGCATTAGTGAGCCTGCGTTCACCTGCTAAAGGCAAAACCCAAAGAAGATGATGGAAGGAGCCTGGGTCCTCAAACTATTTCACACTGTCTCTAGACTGTGATATGAGAGATAAGTAAATAATTAAATGGAGTTTTTTTGGGGGAAAGAAGTGTTAGATAACTCCATGGTGGTAATCATATTGCAATACGTATATAGTGGTATCAAATCAACAAGTTGTATACCTTTAAACTTACACAATGTTAAATGTTAGTTATATCTCACATTTTAAGAAGGGTTTTCTTGGAGCCACTGTATTTTTGAGATCTTCTTGTAAAAATAGCTTAGCCTGTACCCTAATCAACACAGTGAACGATGGGCAAATTCCCGCCTCTCAAACCTTTCATCCGTTGCCTTGTGTGTAAAATGGGGACCGTAATACCAAGCCTGGCTACAAGTGGAGCTGCTCCGAGTATTAAATTAGATAATGTAGAACAGAGGTGAACACACTGTACAATAGAAAATATTATTTATATTTGGGTATTACTGCTATAAGAGGGCAAAAGATGAGATGAAGTTTTGTTTTTAATTTAATTTAATTTATTTATTTGGCTGTGTTGGGTCTTCGTTGCTGTGCGCGGGCTTTCTCTAGTTGCTGTGTGTGGGGGCTACTCTTCGTTGCGGTGCGCAGGCTTCTCATTGCGGTGGCTTCTCTTGTTGCGGAGCACAGGTTCTAGGCACCCGGGCTTCAGTAGTTGTGGCGCACAGGCTTAGTTGCTCCACAGCATGTGGGATCTTCCCGGATCAGGGCTCGAACCCATGTGCCCTGCATTGGCAGGCGGATTCTCAACCACTGAGCCACCAGGGAAGTCCCGAAGGTTTTATTTTTTAAATAAACTTTTTATCTTTGGAATAAAATTAGATTAACAGAAAATTATCAAAGTAAGCACAGAATTCCTGTAGACCCTCAGCCAGTTTGCCTTAATGTTAGCATTCTCCATTCCCATGGCACATTGGTAAAACTGTGAAACCAGTATTCATCCGTTACTATAAATCCAGACTTTATTTGGATTTCATTAGTTTTCTCACTAACATCCTTTTTTGTCTTCCAGGATCCCATCCAGGAGACAATGCTCTATTAATTGCCATATCTCCTGGTCGCTATGGCCTGGGCATTTTCTCAGTCTTTCCTTATTTTTCATGACCTTGACAGTTTTGAAGAGTACTGGCTGCGTATTTTGTAGAAGATTTCTCTATTTGGGTTTCTCTGATGTTGTTTTCATGATTAGACTGTGGTGATGGTTTGGGGGATTTTATTTTTATTGAAAAAGGTAATGCAGGATAGAGAGAGATGAGAACAAAAAGGGAGAGAAAGAGAGAGACTGAATAACCCCTCTTCTTTCAGTTCGATTGCCTCATCAGCTCTAACTGCTATTCTAGTTAGCATGCTTCTGCGGGAGAATTGAATTTTGTACATTAGCTCTATGAGGGGGTACCTGTGGGAATGGTGAGAATGTATTCAGCCTCCTTTCCCTCTCCTTGTGCCTCTGAATGGGCCCAAGTTGCCCTTTTACGATCCATTCCATTCATCCTAGAAAGATATCTGAAAAGCACTGGGCTATAAATCTGGAACTTGATAGCAGACAGGCCAGTGTCCAGTGGAGTGAGCATCTAGCCTAGTTGAATAGAAAATAGTCTGTTTTAGAAAAAATGTTCATTGATTGACAGCTCCATGCCACAATTGACGCCCCTCAGCACATTGAGAAGGCTTTTTTTTTTTTTTTCCCCTGAGTGAGAGAGATTGTGAGGGAAGGCAGGAAGAAGAAAGGAAGAGAGGAATATTACACAGGCAAATGCCAGTTATAGGTAAGAAAAAAGAAAAGATGGTGAATTTAGGATCTTGAGGAAAAGTCTGAATGAACAGAGAAGATAAAGTCTTTCCTCAGACATGAAAAAGGGAAAACAGTATTCTGGTTGGGACAGGAATTAACCTACATATTTCTTTTCGTATTTACTTTTCAAGTTGAGCAAGTCCTAGGCAAGTGCCTGCTAGGCAATGCTGTCTTTAATATTTTAAGTAAAGGTGTCCATCTTGAATGGCATTAAAATTACAAAAAAATATTTGCAGTATAACTTCTTTTCTGGCTATACAAAGTCTTGATTATACAAAATTCCCATCAGAATAAACATACACACACACACACACACACACACACACACACACACACGCACACCCCTATACTTAAAAAAAAATCCAGATAGAAAAAACTGTGACTGAGAAGGGCCTACTTTTTAATTAAATTCCAGGGTCTATTCTTTTAAGAGCTCTTTCAGCAAAATGATCAAATCTAACCAATGACTAGCTCTCTGCTGTTATCTTTCTTCTAAGGTCCATCCCTGGAGATCTTGCCTGGGCTCTTGAAGGCAACATCTCAGTGGATACTAGGTGTATGAAAAAATGATCTTTGCCAACACCCTCCTTTCTCGCTCTATACCTGGTTTCCCTCTGACCTTTAATCTCCTCGTTGACCACTATTTCCCTGTATCTCCGTTTCTTGTCTCCTGTATCCCCACCTAACTGCCTCTTCCTTCAGCCTCACAACCCAGTCCTCACCATGTTCTGCTGAGTCTGCTTCTTAAATGCATCTCAATTCCATCCAGTTGTTTCTATCTCCATTATCTGTGTTCAGCACTACCACTTTTCTAGTCTGACACTCACTACCACCTTTCTCCTGGACTAATGCTTAATCTCCAGTGCAGCTGAAGTGGTATTTCTTAGCCACAATTCTCTTTATATTAGTTCCAGAAGCTTTAAGTTTTTAAGTGGCTTCATTTATTTCCCCCTGAGGAAAACAAAATTCTTGGGAAAAAAAAAAAAAAAAAAAACTGATGGTAGATCTAAACCTGCCAAATCTGGTCTACCCTTATTTCCCCAGCCAGATCTTTGGCATTTCCACCCGTTGCGGAGCACAGGCTCCGGACGCGCAGGCTCAGCGGCCATGGCTTACGGGCCCAGCCGCTCCGCGGCATGTGGGATCTTCCCGAACCGGGGCACGAACCCGTGTCCCCTGCATCGGCAGGTGGACTCCCAACCACTGCGCCACCAGGGAAGCCCTCCACCTTATTCTTATTCACCATCTCTCCTCCTGCTTTCCCCCCTTGTCCATCTCTCTCTCCACCACTGACACTGCAGTCATTTCTCTCAGTACCTTGAATATGCCCTGCTCTTGCCCGTTTTTCCCAAGGCCTTTCATTCAAAGAATGGTCTAAATCCCTTCTTTCTCGTCCTTTAAAATTCCATGCTCTCATTCACTCCCAGGAAAGTCTACCTGACCCTCCTCATCTATTAGTTTAGGTTGGGTGTCTACTATGTGTCCAAGGAATCCTCAACTTCCCATTTAATAAACCGTCCTCTTTTGTGATTGTTTGTGGATATATTTGTATTTTGTAAATGAATAAATTTCTTAACTATTTCAAGGAACACATCTTAGAACGCCTCATGGACCACATCACAGAGGACTAGAAGATTCACCTGATTTGCAAAAATATGACAAGTAGGTGGTGGAAGGGTCTAATGCCTGATGTCTCTTTGCAAACGTTTTCTTTTACTATGCAAATATTACTGATAAGTGTTCTGCATGGTGCTCTAAAATAGCTACAACCTATGGGAACATTTCTCCTTGATAATGTGCTCAGAATTTAATTTTCTCTTCCTCCTTTCCTATCATGAGAGCCCACCCCCAGTAGGAGGAACTGGTTGGTGTAGTTGAATATTTTATGGTTCTTATGTAGAGAGTTAATTGTGCTGGGATTGCTCACAGAAAATCACGGGCTGTGCTGAGAACAACCTTGGTTTTGTTTCATGCCTGCACGTGTTCTTAAACTGATACCAAATACAATGAACTGTAACAACTGTGGGAAGGGTTGCATGCTTCCAGAAGATGGACTATACCATGAAGCAAAAAATATAATTGTGGATTGGAGGCAGCAGTTCCAAAAAGATTCAGAATTCACTGATCTATTCTTCTGTTCTAAATACCCCTCTGTTCAAACTTCTAACATGTCCACACTTAACAAACTCACTCACCCTCCATTTTTGTGAGTGTTGATAATGATTCTCTTCCCTCTGAAAACACTATGTGTTTTTCCTTGGTTATTTCTAGGGGAATAGTTTTCAGATTTGTTATATAAAAGAGCTTGAAGTTTAATCCTGAAAAATTTGCTTTTATAGCTAGAAATTTAGATGTTGTTCTTTGGAAGCTGTTGAACACAACTCAAAAATTTCTATCATCTATATCTATTCACATTGAGAGATAAAGTGCATTTACATCTATTTATAGTATTATGTCACTAGACATCCTGTACTTTATCCCAATTGAATATAGTGGATTGTGGAAAAACATACAAGAATGTCTTGGCATTTTCATTATGACTATGATTGACTTGCTGTGACATTCCATCCTCCTAATGAATACGAAATCACTGCTAAAATGTCTTCATTCAGCAGAACTACAAAAACAAAGAAGGGGAGTAATTTAATTTTAGCTTATATTTAACTTTGACTTTGTGGTCACCAGTTTTGGGTGGCAGCCACAAAAAGCTAGGCAAATTCCCATAATGCCACAGCCTATAAGACATTTACCAGCAATAGCAAACAATTGCAGCTTTCTCCTTAGAAAAGTCCCCAAATATTTCATAATCAGTATTTAAGGTCAAATAGAGGTACATTCTCTTGCTTATGAACATGCGTTCTATAAACATCATTTACGTACACTTCCCGTTTTGTAGCTGGCTTGGAGTTCCCTTCTCTCCCTGACGTCAGGAACTTCCTTATTTTGTTGAGCTGGCTGACCAAGTCTTGTGGTCACTCATACCCAGTCCTCCACATGCCTGCCACCTTCCCCTTTCCTAGCCCCACTGCCAGCACTAACCCATCTTGTCACTTCTTTCTTCTTCATGTCAGAGCAGAGTTGAATTTTATAGCTCTAGGAATGTGGGTGTACTTGGTACAGTCCAAACTGGAACTCTCAATGTGTTTTCCCTTAGGAATTCACAGGGTAGCATTCCTCCATGAAGGGTGAATAGAGTTTCCCCTCAGCCTTGGAACCAAATCATCAAGTAATAATGGTTGTGGAAAGTATGTTAAACAAGGAACTTGGGGTGGGGGTGGATGATGATTTGGGAAAAACTGGAATTGCCTGGGCTTCCAGCACTATTCATATTCATATACTATTCATATTCACTTAGTGACAAAATGAATTGTGATTTTAACAAATGTTTCACTTTTGAAACAATCAGACTATTATTGTAGGCATAGCATAGCTATCAGATCAAAAGTGAATGGCAAGGCTCAGTTGACTGGCCTCTGAGAGTGGCCTTCATCCCATATTTACAAAGTGTTGTAATTCTAGAATTTCAGCAAAGGAAAAGTATGTGAAATATGTGAAATCAAAATGACTGGAAATAATTTTGAGTTTGACTTTTCTTTTTCACCCCTAAAATTTAATGTATATTTAGAAAACAGATTTAGAAATATATGGTGTTTTATTAGGTTATTTGTGTTTTTAAAAAGTTACTCCTAAAGGAAATGTTGTCTAGTGAGGCTTAAACACTGTGCCCTTTGAGAATTTAGTGAGAAATAAATGAGTGAGAAGGGAAAGAAGTGTTTGTATTGGCTAAACCGAATGTACAGGTGGTGAGAAAGGTCCTATGGCTGCAGGAATGAGGATGGATTTCACTAATTACAATGAAAAACTCACAGTGGAAATCGTATAGGAAATAAATCTTTAGAGAAATAGAGAGCAACTTCTTAGGTAAGAATTAAGTAGCCAAAAATGATCTGTTGCGTACCCATATAGTCACATGGATATTTTCTTTGATGAAAAAAAAAACATAATTTGAGGACTAAAAATAGGGGAACAGAATGGGGCAGATAAGGTAGCTATAGGAAGGACTTTTATTCTGCAGCCAAAATCTTCCTATTAATGCTTTACCATTTTTAATGGATGATGGGGATTAAGTTTTCTCTAAAGATGGGGTCTCTAGTGCATGAGTTCCTTCTCTTTTACTATTCATTTTTACACTCTAAGTTTCTCACCTTTCTAAGAGGAGCTTTACAGAAAGATATTTTCAAAAGTATCAGGGGAATTATAAGTAACAAGAAGTTGGGACAAACTGAAAAGAACTAGGCGAAACTACAAGCTTGAGGAGCTGAGAGTGCAGAAAAGAAATTGCATCTTAGTGTTGAAACATCTGTTCATGGGGGAGAGAAGGGTACAGGGCACTCTGCTTACAGAGAGGAAAAGCAAAGTCAAAATGTCACAGCAAACCAGAGAGAAGGCAAGGTTCAGAGACCAGGAAACTAGGTCTCTTAACCTTGTGTTTAAGTGCAAAGATTCATGTCCATATCAAGAGACTCACAAAGAGAAAGATCAAGAGTGTCAACCAGAATTCCAGGCCAACAGAACTCAGTTGATATCATTAAGCACACAAAAATCACACGGTGGGCCAGGAACTCTGCTGGGTACATAGTGCAGAAGGCAGAGTCAGAGGTGTAAGCCAGGGTTTGTGCGTATCCAGAGACTGCAGTGGAAGGAGGAACAATGAGGGTGAGATGTGGGTAGGCACGAGCTGATAAAGGCATGAACGGGTTTCTAATGTGATAAAAGAAATGAGTTATAAATATTGCACAAAAACCCATAAGGAAGTGAAAGTGGGTTTATCCAGCAATGTTACAGAGAAGTATCCTTGATGAATGAGGGGACAGGATACAGGAAACTCAGCAAATTGTCCTGACAGTATCAAACTGCATCTGGCACCTCATCGAGGACTTGTCTTAGTCATCTCTGGGTCTTTAGGACCTAGAGCTTGAAGCTGAGTTGTGGCTCGATAAGGTGTTGACTATTCTTTATAGGAGCCTTTAAAAGTCTTCCTTAGTGACCCTGGGGGAGCAGAAACACATAGGAGTAAATCAGAACAGGTTCTAGCTATACTGAAGTTGTGGAGTATCAAAGTGACAGTTGAAGTTATGACTTCAATGACATACAGGCTTATGATATATTTTTTCTTGTCTTAGCTCAGATTTTTAAATATCATTGAATTGGATTCCCCTGAGTAAGAGATGTACCCTTTAGTTTTCTGTGGTCACAAGCATTCCTTGTTATATGACAATTGTTTCAGCTGCTTTATTCCTGAAGGCATTTGAGTTTGAACCTTTCTCACTACCTGGGAAACAAAGAACCACAGTCAGCTGAGTGAGTAATGTGAGTGACCTGATATAAAAAACGAAGTTTCATAAGTTCACATAGGATGTTTTCAAATGTGCGTCGCTGCCTCAAAACTAGGGGCAGATTTGCTGCATCCTCTTATTTGCTCAATCAATGTCCCTGGTATCCTTTTGCCTTTTTTTCTTTTTAATTGAAGTATAGTTGATTTACAATGTTGTGTTAATTTATGCTGTACAGCAAAGTGACTCATTTATACATCTATATATTCTTTTTCATATCCTTTTCCATTATGGTTTATCACAGGATATTGATTATAGTTCCCTGTGCTAAACAATAGGTCCTCGTTGTTATCCATCCTATATATAATAGTTTGCATCTGCTAATCCCAAACTCCCGATCCTTCCCTGCCACCCGCATTTGCCCATGAATAAGAGGTCTAGAACCTCCTTCTTAAGAACTCAATCGTTAAGGACTCCAGCCAGGTTGGTCATATTTGCAAGCACCAGACTTTCCAAACACCATCAGAGACTGATGACACGGTTGGCTGACAAAGTTCTCTTGGTGCTCACTCACCTGTTTTCCAAACACGACTGTCGAGGCCAGATTCGTCAGCTGCACTGTGCTCAAGCCAGTGCTTACCCCTCCCTCAACAACTCTGTCCATTTCCTTCACAACCCCCAGGTCCTCAGTCAGACCGACCCTCCTCTCCAGGTTACTGTCTCCAGGGCCACCCTGGTTGACCCGGAGTTTTCCTAACTTCAAGGCTCTGGGAGCGGAGTTGGACCATTGAAACCTTGCCTCCCAGAGGTTCTGGATTCTTTATGTAAAAAGACTCATTTCCTTCCAAGTGACAGCTTCCTACCTGCTGCTTCCTTGAACAATAAAACCTTGCTTGAAAAACAAAAGCTGCTTTTTCACCCTTCGGAGCCCTTTACTCACCCCATGTGGGCCTATTTCCCCCTTAAGTTATTTAACTAGCTAAGGAAGACTACTCAAATGCTTCCTAAAACAGAGAAGATTTGCTTCTGGGTGACTTTCTCTAATTTATTTTTAAAGCACATCAACCATCCTGTTTTCTCCCTGCACAGGGTCCTGACTGCATTCACATTTTGGGTATGAAGCTTTGCGTCGACTTCTTAAAAAACAAAAACTCGAGTATAAAACAATTTGCGTGGAAGAGATGATCAGACCTAGTAATCCAGTAACCTGTGATATACCTGAATTATAAATTATGTGAGTGAGGCTGTGGAAACTCAGTTCTTAGAAGGCTCTCTAATAGCAAATATAATAATTAGGTCAATTGCCAGACCTGTTGCAGGAAGGGGGACCCCTTCCAGGGCCCGAGAGTGGGCTCTTGTCTAACACTTGGAAATGAATTGCCCGAGGAGTCACACGTGCTGACAAAGCAAGAGACTTTATTGGGAAGGGGTGCCCGGGTGGAGAGCAGGAGGGTAAGGGAACCCAGGAGAACTGCTCTGCCATGTGGCTCGTAGTCTCGGGTTTTATGGTGATGGGGTTAGTTTCCGGGTTGTCTCTGGCCAATCATTCTGACTCAGGGTCCTTCCTGGTGGCGTGAACATCACTCAGCCAAGATGGATTCCAGCCAGGAGGATTCTGAGAGGTTGGCAGGACATATGGACTGGTGTCTTCTCTCTCCTTTTGACCTTTCCCGAATTCTTCTGGTTGGTGGTGGCTTGTTAGCTCCGTGCTCCTTACCAGGACCTCCTGTCATAAAATAACTCATGCAAATAGTTACTGTGGTGCCTGGCCAGGGTGAGCGGTTTCGGTCAGTGGTTCTCCTAACAGAACTTTGTAAATGCTGAGCTGCTTTCCAACAGGGCCTCATTTATGCTCCTTCCTATTTTACGTATAATTTAAAATCTCAAAGGAGTTACCCTGGGAAGACTCTAAAACAGAATGGTCAAATAGTGGACAATTAAAAAAAAAATTAAAGCAAAAACTCAGTTCTAACAATGTGAGTCCATCTGATTAAATTGAGGAAATAATTTATCACATTTGGTACAAGGGCAGCCTTTTTACTAAATTATAAATATGTTAACTAAATGGAAATATAGCCTAAATCATAAGACCATGCCCTTCTTGATACACTGCAAGTCTAAGCTCTTCCCAGCTAAGCATTCAGTAAGAGGGATTTAGACCTAA
This sequence comes from Tursiops truncatus, assembly GCF_011762595.2. Taxonomy (NCBI): domain Eukaryota; kingdom Metazoa; phylum Chordata; class Mammalia; order Artiodactyla; family Delphinidae; genus Tursiops; species Tursiops truncatus. The sequence continues at coordinate 118,228,637 of NC_047037.1, forward strand.
GGGCTTCTACTACTGGCTATTTAAATAATTAGGTATAGAAATGTTTTAGAAAAATATAGGCATTTATGATTTTTAATTGATTTTTTTTGGCTTTGACTCAAAGCTGACTTAATTATGGTCTAATGTGCATATGCTTAATATATATTCTGTTTTTAAAGTTTTTAATTGTTACTTAAAATAGTAATGAATCTGCTTGGTTAAGAATACCTATAAAAATCGGCACTGACAGATGCAAATAGACTCGGGGGAAGATGGCGGAAGAGTAAGACGCAGAGATCACCTTCCTCCCCACAGATACACCAGAAATACATCTACATGTGGAACAACTCCTACAGAACACCTACTGAACGCTGGCAGAAGACCTCAGACCTCCCAAGAGGCAAGAAACTCCCCACATACTTGGGTAGGGCAAAAGAAAAAAAATAAACAGAGACAAAAGGATAGGGACGGGACCTGCACCAGTGGGAGGGAGCTGTGAAGGAGGAAAGGTTTCCACACGCTAGGAAGCCCCTTCGTGGGCGGAGACTGCGGGTGGCGGAGGGGGGAAGCTTTGGAGCTGCGGCGGAGAGCACAGGGTGCGGAGGGCAAAGCCGAGAGATTCCCGCACAGAGGATCGGTGCCGACCGGCACTCACCAGCCCGAGAGGCTTGTCTGTTCACCCGCCGGGGCAGGCGGGGCTGGGAGCGGAGGCTCGGGCTTCGGTCGGAGCGCAGGGAGAGGACTGGGGTTGACGGCGTGAACACAGCCTGAAGGGGGCTAGTGCGCCACTGCTAGCCGGGAGGGAGTCCAGGAAAAAGTCTGGACCTGCCGAAGAGCCAGACTTTTTCTTACCTCTTTGTTTCCTGGTGTGCGAGGAGAGGGGATTAAGAGCGCTGCTTAAAGGAGCTCCAGAGACGGGCGCGAGTCGCGGCTAAAAGCACAGACCCCAGAGACGCTAAGGCTGCTGCTGCAGCCACCAAGAAGCCTGTGTGCGAACACAGGTCACTATCCATACCCCCCTTCCGGGGAGCCTATGCAGCCCGCCACTGCCAGGGTCCCAGGATCCAGGGACAACTTCCCCGGGAGAACGCACGGCGTGCCTCAGGCTGGTGCAACGTCTTGCTGGCCTCTGCCGCTGCAGGCTCACCCCGCACTTCGTACCCCTCCCTCCCCCCGGCCTGAGTGAGCCAGAGTCCCCGAAGCAGCTGCTCCTTTAACCCCATCGTGTCTGAGCTGAGAACAGACGCCCTCCAGCAACCTACACGCAGAGGCGGGGCCAAATCCAAAGCTGAGCCCCAGGAGCTGTGAGAACAAAGAAGAGAAAGGGAAATAACCCCCAGCAGCCTCAGAAGCAGCAGATTAAAGCTCCACAATCAACTTGATGTACCTGCATCTGTGGAATACCTGAATAGACAATGAATCATCCCAAATTGAGGAGGTGGACTTCGAGAGCAAGATCTATGATTTTTTCCCCTTTTCCTCTTTTTGTGAGTGTGTATGTGTATGCTTCTGTATGAGATTTTGTCTGTATAGCTTTGCTTCCACCATTTGTCCTAGGGGTCTATCCATCCGTTTTTTTTGTATTTTTTTCTTTAAAAATTTTTTTTCTCTTAATACTTAGCTTTTATTTTAATAACTTTATTTTAGTTTATTTTATCTTGTATCTTTCTTTCTTTCTTTCCTTCCTTCCCTCCTTCCTTCCTTCCCTCCTTCCTTCCTTCTTTCCTCCCTCCCTCCCTCCCTCCCTTCTTCCTTCCTTCCTCCCATCCTTCCTTCCTTTCTTCCTTCCTTCCTTCCTTTCTTTCCTTCTTTCTTTCTTTCTTCTTTCTTTCTTTCTTTCTTTCTTTCTTTCTTTCTTTCTTTCTTTCTTTCTTTCTTTCTTTCTTTCTTTCTTTCTTTCTTTCTTTCTTTCTTCTTTTTCTCCTTTTTGTTCTGAGCCGTGTGGATGAAAGGCTGTTGGTGCTGCAGCCAGGAGTCACTGCTGTGCCTCTGAGGTAGGAGAGCCAACTTCAGGACACTGGTCCACAGAGACCTCCCAGCTCCACATAATATCAAATGGCGAAAATCTGCCAGAGATCTCCATCTCAACACCAGCACCCAGCTTCACTCAACAACCAGCAAGCTACAGTGCTGGACACCCTATGCCAAACAGCTAGCAAGACAGGAACACAACCCCACCCCTTAGCAGAGAGGCTGCCTAAAATCATACTAAGTTCACAGACACCCCCAAAACACACCACCAGACGTGGACCTGCCCACCAGAAAGACAAGATCCAGACTCATCCGCTGGAACACAGGCACTAGTCCCCTCCACAGGGAAGTCTACACAACCCACTGAACCAACTATAGACACTGGGGACAGACACCAAAAACAATAGGAACTACGAACCTGCAGCCTGCAAAAAGAAGACCCCAAACACAGTAAGATAAGCAAAATGAGAAGACAGAAAAACACACAGTAGATGAAGGAGCAAGATAAAAACCCACCAGACCTAACAAATGAAGAGGAAATAGGCAATCTACCTGAAAAAGAATTCAGAATAATGATAGTAAAGATGATCTAAAATCTTGAAAATAGAATAGAGAAAATGCAAGAAACATTTGATAAGGACATAGAAAAACTAAAGATGAAACAAGCAACGATGAACAACACAATAAATGAAATGAAAAATACTCTAGATGGGATCAATAGCAGAATAACTGAGGCAAAAGAATGGATAAGTGACCTGGAAGATAAAATAGTGGAAATAACTACTGCAGAGCAGAATAAAGAAAAAAGAATGAAAAGAACTGAGGACAGTCTCAGAGACCTCTGGGACAACATTAAACACACCAACATTCGAATTATAGGGGTTCCAGAAGAAGAAGAGAAAAAGAAAGGGACTGAGAAAATATTTGAAGAGATTAAAGTTGAAAACTTCCCTAATATGGGAAAGGAAATAGTTAATCAAGTCCAGAAAGCATAGAGAGTCCCATACAGGGTAAATCCAAGGAGAAATACGCCAAGACACATACTAATCAAACTGTCAAAAATTAAATACAAAGAAAACATATTAAAAGCAGCAAGGGAAAACAACAAATAACACACAAGGGAATCCACATAAGGTTAACAGCTGATCTTTCAGCAGAAACTCTGCAAGCCAGAAGGGAGTGGCAGGACATATTTAAAGTGATGGAGAAAAACCTGCAACCAAGATTACCCTACCCAGCAAGGATCTCATTCAGATTTGATGGAGAAATTAAAACCTTTACAGACAAGCAAAAGCTGAGAGAGTTCAGCACCACCAAACCAGCTTTACAGCAAATGCTAAAGGAACTTCTCTAGGCAAGAAACACAAGAGAAGGAAAAGACCTACAATAACAAGCCCAAAACAATTAAGAAAATGGGAATAGGAACATGCATATCGATAATTACCTTAAATGTAAATGGACTAAATGCTCCCACCAAAAGACACAGATTGGCTGAATGGATACAAAAACAAGACCCATATATTTGCTGTCTACAAGAGACCCACTTCAGACCTAGAGACACATACAGACTGAAAGTAAGGGGATGGAAAAAGATATTCCATGCAAATGGAAACCAAAAGAAAGCTGGAGTAGAAATTCTCATATCAGACAAAATAGACTTTAAAATAAAGACTATTAGAAGAGACAAAGAAGGACACTACATAATGATCAAGGGATCAATCCAAGAAGAAGATATAACAATTGTAAATATTTATGCATCCAACATAGGAGCACCTGAATACATAAGGCAAATACTTAGAGCCATAAAAGGGGAAATCGAGAGTAACACATTCATAGTAGGGGACTTTAACACCCCACGTTCACCAAAGGACAGATCATCCAAAATGAAAACAAATAAGGAAACACAAGCTTTAAATGATACATTAAACAAGATGGACTTAATTGATATTTATAGGACATTCCATCCAAAAACAACAGAATACATATTTTTCTCAAGTGCTCATAGAACATTCTCCAGGATAGATAATATCTTGGGTCACAAATCAAGCCTTGGAAAATTTAAGAAAATTGAAATTGTATCAAGTATCTTTTCCGACCACAATGCTATGAGACTAGATATCAATTACAGGAAAAGATCTGTAAAAAATACAAACACATGGAGGCTAGACAATACACTACTTAATAACGAAGTGATCACTGAAGAAATCAAAGAGGAAATCAAAAAGTACCTAGAAACAAATGACAATGGAGACACGACAACCCAAAACCTATGGGATGCAGCAAAAGCAGTTGTAAAAGGGAAGTTTATAGCAATACAATCCTACCTTAAGAAACAGGAAACATCTCAAATAAACAACCTAACCTTGCACCTAAAGCAATTAGAGGAAGAAGAACAAAAAAACCCCAAAGTTAGCAGAAGGAAAGAAATCCTAAAAATCAGATCAGAAATAAATGAAAAAGAAATGAAGGAAACGATAACAAAGATCAATAAAACGAAAAGCTGGTTCTTTGAGAAGATAAACAAAATTGATAAACCATTAGCCAGACTCATCAAGAAAAAAAGGGAGAAAACTCAAATCAATAGAATTAGAAATGAAAAAGGAGAAGTAACAACTGACACTGCAGGAATACAAAAGATCATGAGAGATTACTACAAGCAACTCTATGCCAATGAAATGGACAACCTGGAAGAAATGGACAAATTCTTAGAAAGGCACAACCTGCCAAGACTGAATCAGGAAGAAATAGAAAATATGAACAGACCAGTCACAAGCACTGAAATTAAGACTGTGATTAAAAATCTTCCAACAAACAAAAGCCCAGGACCAGATGACTTCACAGGCGAATTCTATCAAACAATTAGAGAAGAGCTAACACCTATCCTTCTCAAACTCTTCCAAAATATGGCAGAGGGAGGAACACTCCCAAACTCATTCTACGAGGCCACCAACACCTTGATACCAAAACCAGACAAGGGTGTCACAAAGAAAGAAAACTACAGGCCAATATCACTGATGAACATAGATGCAAAAATCCTCAACAAACTACTAGCAAACAGAATCCAACAGCGCATTAAAAGGATCATACACCATGATCAAGTGGGGTTTATTCCAGGAATGCAAGTATTCTTCGATATATGCAAATCAATCAACGTGATACACCATATTAACAAACTGAAGGAGAAAAACCATATGAACATCTCAATAGATGCAGAGAAAGCTTTTGACAAAATTCAACAATGATTTATGACAAAAACCCTGCAGAAAGTAGGCATAGAGGGAACTTTCCTCAACAAAATAAAGGCCATATATGACAAACCCACAGCAAACATGGTCCTCAATGGTGAAAAACTGAAAGTATTTCCACTAAGATCAGGAACAAGACAAGGTTGCCCACTCTCACCTCTCTTATTCAACATAGTTTTGGAAGTTTTAGCCACAGCAATCAGAGAAGAAAAGGAAATAAAAGGACTCCAAATCGGAAAAGAAGAAGTAAAGCTGTCACTGTTTGCAGATGACATGATACTATACATAGAGAATCCTAAAGATGCTACCAGAAAACTACCAGAGCTAATCAATGAATTTGGTAAAGTAGCAGAATACAAAATTAGTGCGCAGAAATCTCTGGCATTCCTATACACTAATGATGAAAAATCTGAAAGTGAAATCAAGAAAACACTCCCATTTACCATTGCAACAAAAAGAATAAAATATCTAGGAATAAACCTCCCGAAGGAGACAAAAGACCTGTATGCAGAAAATTATAAGACACTGATGAAAGAAATTAAAGATAATACAAATAGATGGAGAGATATACCATGCTCTTGGATTGGAAAAAATCAACATTGTGAAAATGACTCTACTACCCAAAGCAATCTACAGATTCAGTGCAATCCCTATCAAACTACCACTGGCATTTTTCACAGAACTAGAACAAAAAAAATTCACAATTTGTATGGAAACACAAAAGACCTCGAATAGCCAAAGCAATCTTGAGAACAAAAAAAGGAGCTGGAGGAATCAGGCTTCCTGACTTCAGACTATACTACAAAGCTACAGTAATCAAGACAGTATGGTACTGGCAAAAAACCAAAAAGATAGATCAATGGAAGAGGATAGAAAGCCCAGAGATAAACCCACACACATATGGTCACCTTATCTTTGATAAAGGAGGCAGGAAATGTACAGTGGAGAAAGGACAGCCTCTTCAATAAGTGGTGCTGGGGAAACTGGACAGGTACATGTAAAGGTATGAGATTAGATCACTCCCTAACACCATACACAAAAATAGGCTCAAAATGGATTAAAGACCTAAATGTAAGGCCAGAAACTATCAAACTCATAGAGGAAAGCATAGGCAGAACACTCTGTGACATAAATCACAGCAAGATCCTTTTTGACCCACCTCCTAGAGAAATGGAAATAAAAACAAAAATAAACAAATGGGACCTAATGACACTTCAAAGCTTTAAAGGAAACCATAAACAAGACCAAAAGACAACCCTCAGAATGGGAGAAAATATTTGCAAATGAAGCAACTGACAAAGGATTAATATACAAAATTTATAAGTAGCTCATGCAGAACAATAACAAATAAACAAACAACCCAATCCAAAATGGGCAGAAGACCTAAATAGACATTTCTCCAAAGAAGATATACAGACTGCCAACAAACACATGAAAGAATGCTCAACATCATTAATCATTAGAGAAATGCAAATCAAATCTACAATGAGATATCATCTCACACCAGTCAGAATGGCCATCATCAAAAATCTAGAAACAATAAATGCTGGAGAGGGTGTAGAGAAAAGGGAACCCTCTTGCACTGCTGGTGGGAATGTGAATTGGTACAGCCACTATGGAGAACAGTATGGAGGTTCCTTAAAAACTACAAATAGAACTACCATATGACCCAGCAATCCCACTACTGGGCATATACCCTGAGAAAACCATAATTGAAAAAGAGTCATGTACCAAAATGTTCATTGCAGCTCTATTTACAATAGCCCAGAGATGGAAACAACCTAAGTTTCCATCATCAGATGAATGGATAAAGAAATGTGGCATATATCTACAATGGAATATTACTCATAAAAAGAAACGAATTTATTACTCATAAAAAGAAACGAATTTGAGCTATTTGTAATGAGGTGGATGGACCTAGAGTCTGTCATACAGAGTGAAGTAAGTCAGAAAGAGAAAGACAAATACCGTATGCTAACACATATATATGGAATTTAAGAAAAAAAAAAAAAGTCATGAAGAACCTAGGGGTAAAACAGGAAAAAAGACACAGACCTGCTAGAGAATGGACTTGAGAATATGGGGTGGGGGAAGGGTAAGCTCTGACAAAACGAGAGAGTGGCATGGACATATATACATTACCAAATAGATAGCTAGTGGGAAGCAGCCGCATAGCACAGGGAGATCAGCTCGGTGCTTTGTGACCACCTGGATGGGTGGGATAGGGAGGGTGGGAGGGAGGGAGACGCAAGAGGGTGGAGATATGGGAACATATGTTTATGTATAACTGATTCATTTTGTTTTAAAGCAGAGACTAACACACCATTGTAAAGCAATTATACTCCAATAAAGATGTTAAAAAAAAAAAAAAAACTACACTGAGCAGTCTCCTTTCCGCCCATCCTTACTTGCCCCAGCTGGCACCCTCTTTCCAGCAAGGTAGCCACATTTATTTAATTAATCCTGAAATTTTTATTATGTTTTTGTGGGGGGAGGGGGAGGAATCTGAAGAGGTGGAGAAGGAGAGGGAGAGAAATGGAAATTAGTTTTATTAATACATAAATACAAATGTTATTTTCTGACCTTTTAACATAAATGGCAGGTAGTATATTATACAAATGGTTCTATGTATTTTTTTTTCTTTTTTTTTTTTTTTTTTTTGCGGTACGCGGGCCTCTCACTGTTGTTACCTCTCCCATTGTGGAGCACAGGCTCTAGACGAGCAGGCTCGGCCACCATGGCTTACGGACCTAGCCGCTCCGTGGCATGTGGGATCTTCCTGGACCGGGGCGCGAACCCGTGTCCCCTGCATTGACAGGCAGACTCTCAACCACTGCGCCACCAGGGAAGCCCTCTATGTATTTTTTTATATTAATATATTTTGCAGATAATTATATAACAGTACATAAATAACTTCCTCATTCTTTTTGTAGCTATATAATATTTTATTGGATTTTTCCAAATTTTGCTATTACAAAAAAATGCTTCAGTTAGTAACTCTGTATATATACGCTTTTACATATATATGAGTATTTCTGTAGAATAAAATGTTAGAAATGGAATTGCTAATTCCAAGAATATGTTATGAATTTGTTATTCCTGTAGATGTTGTCCAATTATATTCCATTAGGGGTTGTGACAAGCTATAGCTCCATCAGTGATTTATGACAGTGCCCATTTTTCCACAGTTTAACCAACAGAGTATATTATCAAACTTTTGGCTTTTTATTCATCTGATGAGTAAAAATGAAAGGTAGTTCTGATCTGTATTTCTTATGTTACAAGGGAGATTACACATCTTTTCCAGATATTTGAGATGCATTTATATTTTCTTTTTGGTGAGTTGTCTATCCATATCCTTTATCCATTTTTATAGTTTTTTATTTTTCTTACCTGTTGAAATACATTTTATATTTTATGGATGTTAGGTCTTGGTCTACAATAAATTTCAAATATCTTTACCAATTTGTCATTGTTTTTTGATTTTGCTTATAAGCTTTTTGGTTTTGATTCTCTGTTTTGTTTTGTCACACATAAGCTTCGATTATGTAATTGAATTTATTAGTCTTCTTTTAAGACTCTGGATGTTGGAGTCATAGAAAGATCTTTTCTTGTTTTCTTCTAGTACATTTATGGCTTTCTTTTTATAAAAATTTTTGATTAAGAATTTCTTCTAGTGTACATTGTGAGATTTGTGTTCTATTTTGATTTTTTTCCGAGCTGGCTACCCAGTTGTCCCACCAGCATAAATTAAATTGCTTATCTTTTCCCTATTGGTTGGAATTGTCATCCTTAATCCTCTTATGTATCTTGGTCTATTTTTGGACATTCTATTCTGTAACTTGGTCTATTTATTCATGAGCCAGACAACACTGCTGTAACTGTTAAGGGTTTGTAATATATTTCAACAATGATCAGTCCTCCTGTATTGCTCTTCACTTGGCCGTTTTCTTGGCCGTTTTTGCCTATTTAATTTTTTAAAATGAATGACATTGTTATCTTGTCTAGTTTTTTTTTGAAAAGTCATTATTTATTGTATAACAAGGATTCAAAAGCACATGGGTAATTGACATTTATGTGATGTCAAGTTTTTTCTCAGACTAAAAAGAAGCATGCCCTTCCTTTTGATCAAGTTTTCTTTTGTGTCCTTCAGAGAGGACACGAAATTTTTTCTTAAAATTTTCTATCTTTAGTTTTTGTTCATTTCTTGTTAAGATAGTTCCTAAGTATTTTATAATTTTTGTTGCTGTTGTAAATGGGACCATCCATTAAAGGCTGTTGACACATGTAAGGACAAATACAAATTAAAAGTAAGATACTTAATTCTCCTTGTTGAAAATTAGGGAAGAGATTTCCCTCTCCCTCTTTTTTCTTAGAGCATTTACGTTACAAATTGTGATTGGAAGTACCTTCTCTTCTCGTTGAAGTGTATATAAATTCTTTTGTGAACTAGATAGGGCTTTTGTCAGCTTTTCGACCCAGGAATCCATTTCTCAAGAACTAGGGAACCATCTTTTTTCCATGTAAACATCCAAGGAAGATAGCGCCCTGTCTCCAAGTTTCAGCAGGAGTGTAGGAGCCTAACTCAAGTTGACCTGGCTCCAAGTTGTAAAATTACCTTCTAACACAAAGATATGAGAAGTTTGTTTTTCCTTTACATAAAGCCGAGTACCTAACAGAAGGGCACCTCCAGGTAAATGTAGGATGAACTATGTGAAATAAAATGGTGCTGTCAAGTCTTCTGACCTAAGGACTAGTTATTGTTAAACTTGAGAACCTGTATGTAATGTGTTCTATCTGATTGGCTATGTGGGTGACAGGTGGGATTTCTCTCTGTATTTTATGGTCTCTTACCAGATTGCCTGTGTTGGGCATCACTTTTTTTTTTTTAATTTTTAAATTGAAGTACAGTTGATTTGCAATATCGTGTAAGTTTCAGGTGTACAGCACAGAGATTCAGTTATACATATATATGTATATATTCTTTTTCAAATTCATTTCCCTTATAGGTTATTATATTGTATCAAGTATAGTTCCCTGTGCTGTACAGTAGATCCTTGCTCGTTATCTATTTTATACATAGTAGTGTGTATATGTTAATCCCAGTCTCCTAAATTATCCCTCCTCACACTCCCCTTTCCCCTTTGGTAACCATAAATTTGTTTTCTGTGTCTGTGAGTGTCTTTCTGTTTTGGAAATAAGTTAATTGTGCCTTTTTTTTTTTCTTTTAGAATTCCACATATAAGTGATATCATATGATATTTGCCTTTCTCTGTCTGGCTTTCTTCACTTAATATGATAATTTCTAAGTCCATCCATGTTGCTGCAAATGGCATTATTTCATTCTTTTTTATGGCATCACATTCTTATTTAATGTTTATTCAAGAATAGAACTGTTGGGACTTCCCTGGTGGTCCAGTGGGTAAGATTGCACGCTCCCAATGCAGGGCGCCCGGGTTTGATCCCTGGTCAGGGTACTAGATCCCGCATGCGTGCCACAACTAAGAAGTCTGCATGCCGCAACTAAAAAAAAAAAAAAGATCCCACGTGCCGCAACTAAGACCTGGTGCAGCCATAAATAAATAAACAAATAAATATTTTTAAAAAAGAATAAAAAAGTGCTTTCTTTTTTTAGTCATCTTTTTATTATATAATGGTACTCCACTGAATATGAAGTAAGGATGTTGTTAACTTTGTTCAAAAACTTTTATCCAGGGCTTCCCTGGTGGCACAGTGGTTGAGAGTCCGCCTGCCGATGCAGGGGACACGGCTTCGTGCCCCGGTCCGGGAGGATCCCACATGCCGCGGAGCGGCTGGGCCCGTGGGCCACGGAGCGCTGGGCCTGCGCGTCCGGAGCCTGTGCTCCACGGCGGGAGAGGCCACAGCAGTGAGAGGCCCGCGTATCGAAAAAAAAAAAATTAATCCAAAAATTAGATAACAATTTGTTTCATAGAAAAAGATGAATTATATGTGCAAATTCATGCCTCCTGGTTGTGTCAGGGTAAATTCTTTTTCAAAATATTTATTTATTTATTTTTATTTATTTATTTTAGGCCAATTCTGGGTGACTTTTTTTTTTTTTCCACACACACACACACAGTATTTTATTTTTACAAGAGATAAATAGACTGACACCAAGCATTGTAAATGGATGACCACAGCAAAAGCAACGATTGCAATTACCAAACACGAAACACACTCATACTATGTCGTAATATTGACATTCAGTCCAGTAATCCTCCACTGTAACAGCTCCTTTTCTTTGCAGTGAAAGTTGATTTGTATATTTTTTGCCTCTGAGTCCTTGTGGGGATTTTTTTTTTTTATTCAAACAGTCACAAAAATTATAATCATCCTCATCAGTTCACTCAGTCCCATGTAATTAATTTTGTTTTTTCATCTTGATCTTTTGTTAGCACTTTTATGACTTCATCAGTTTTCCATTAGAGTTCTGAAAATGCTTATTCATTCAGTTCAGCAGTATAGTCAGTTATCAGAAACCTGTACTTGTCAGAGTCTTTTCCATGAATTCCTTGAAGATGAAAACCTTTTATAGGAACATTTTTGCAAAAGCATCAGAGTACACCCAGAACTGTCTGTAAATGACAAAAGACTTAAAAACTATGGTTAAAGATTTGATGAGAGTTCATAATAATGCAATTGACAAGGAAATTTAGTTATTTCTGAGATATACATTTTAAAGTAATAACTAGAATTATGACTTATAACATTATACCAGAACATATAAAATTTTTAGAAATTTCATGTAATGTCTGAAACATTTATATTAACATATTTCCATACAAATAACCCAAAGAAAGTTTAGTATTAGTTGTTTTGTTTGTTTGTTTTATACTGCAGGTTCTTATTAGTCATCAATTTTATACACATCAGCGTATACATGTCAATCCCAGTCGCCCAAGTCGGCACACCACCATCCCCAACCCACCGCAGTTTTCCCCCCTTGGCGTCCATACGTCTGTTCTCTACATCTGTGTCTCAACTTCTGCCCTGCAAACCGGTTCTCTACTTCTTTTGTGGAGAGGATTTCTAGATTGGGAGAAGATTTTGTTTTTAATTATATTTCCCCAACACTCAGTTGGGTGTTGTGCCGTCTTTCTTCCTCCTTCTTTGTACTTGGGCATGTTGGCAGAAGCTGCAGCTGCCATCTTGGACCATGCAGGTGACCTTGCAAATGAAAACCATCCTGGGATGGCTAAGGGTGGTTGAGGAAAAAGATCAGAGGAACCTTGGTCCCTGATGACTACTGAACCACTGTACCAGCCCCAAATTTCCTATCTTTAGACTTCTTTTATATACAAAGAATTCTCTTACTTCAGCCACTGTTATTTTGGTTTTTCTGTTAAACAAGGCTGAAACTTATTCTAACTGATACACTGCCAAAAAGAATAACTTCAGATAAAATGTAGCCAAATCAGCTTTCTTATTTAAGCCTCCTCTAACATTCAACTGGCTTTTTGCTTACATGCATGTAAGTCAACTGACTTAGTTAGCAAGACATACATTTTGTAACCTGTTTATTTTTGGTCTTTTACCATGAAGCCATTTACTGAAATTTAAATGTTCTCTCAGTGCATTTCTGGCTTTAAAAAATGACTAAGATGAACTTTTGATTATACATGTCTTTATCTTTTTCGGGCAAAAATATTAAATTTTGGGGAAAAAAATCAGAACAATTGTTTTTCCCCTAGTTGGAGCACGATTTTTGGGGGGTGTCTTTCCAGTCATATAATACCTAACACTGTACATTAAAAGATTTTAATATCATAGAAAAACTTGGTTCTTCCATGAAATTCTTTAAATTCTTGATAATTTTTTCAAAGTAGACATCATTACGAATGAAAAACAGCCAACAAATGGGCACCTGTTGTCTTTTAACACTGCACATTTTACAGAAACTTTTTAAAAGTTATAATCCTTTTTGTCTTTTACTGATTTGCCTTTTGTCTTTACTGGTTGCCCTAGCTCCCCCTGTATTTGTGTCTTTTATTAACTAGTCCTATTAAATCTTTACTGTATTTAATGCAGTATTTGTGCTCAGTTGCTATGTGTATTTTGATATTTTTATTTAAAGGTTTTGTTTGCTGTTTGATACTAGTTGTTACTTTGTGTTACAGATATCCTTTACTCCCTCTTAATATTTTACAGCAGTACGTTTTTTTTTGTAACGTGAGACTGCAGAATTTCCTCCTTTTGTTATTCTTTATGTGATGGATTACAACACAAAAAAGTTATCCTGCCATTCAAGTGCTCAGAACTCAATGTTTCTGCTGACCTTGTGGCATTTGTCTCTCTAGTGTGATATATAAAGGTGCAATTAAGACAGATTTCTGTTAATCTAATCAAGTTTGCTGTTAGTTGTGCATTAGCAGTATAAAAGCTAATATATACTATATGGTCTTGCAACAGTTTTAAAGCCTCGCATAATTGATAATAAAAATGCATGACATTTTTGTTTTTAATATTTTTAAAATTATTTAAAAAAATTAAATTTTGGCCAGGACATGGAAGCAACCTAAGTGTCCATCAACAGATGAATGGATAAAGAAGATGTGGCACATATATACAATGGAATATTACTCAGCCATAAAAAGGAACGAAACTGAGTTTTTGTAGTGAGGTGGATGGACCTAGAGACTGTCATACAGAATGAAGTAAGTCAGAAAGAGAAAAACAAATACTGTATGCTAACACATACATGTGGAATCTAAAAAAAAAAAAAAAGAAAGAAAACGGTCAGAAGAACCTAGGGACCTAGGAGTAAGATGGGAATAAGGTAAGCTGGGACAAAGTGAGAGAGTGGCATGGACATATATACACTACCAAACGTAAAATAGATAGGTAGTGGGAAGCAGCCGCGTAGCACAGGGAGATCAGCTCGGTGCTGTGTGACCACCTAGAGGGGTGGGATAGGGAGGATGGGAGGGAGGGAGATGCAAGAGGGAAGAGATATGGGGATATATGTATATGTATAACTGATTCACTTTGTTATAAAGCAGAAACTGACACATCATTGTAAAGCAATTATACTCTAATAAAGATGTTAAAAATATATATATATTCCTTAGTCACACCAGAATTAAAAAAATAAACAAATAAATAAATAAATAAATACTCTAAAAAAAATTAAATTTTGGTCAAGTTTTAAGCATCAATCTTCCATTCATGCCTATTGTTGGAATGGGCCTAAAATGTTCTTAAGGGAAATCTTGACCCTTTTGTCATCTCACTTCTATGCAGAAGTAGCTAGATCTTCTACCTCCACATGGGATGGAAACACTCTTCAGCTTATGTTAAAAGTTGTTAATTCAGTGCTAACTTTGCTGATGATTAAAAGCCATTATTCTGTCCTAAAGCAGCACCTGAGAATGTCCTCAGGCACTTGTCAGGAAGTGTAACATTAAATTCACAGCCACTCAGTATGATGCAAAAGCCCATGGAGAGGAGTGATATTTATGGAGGACAGCTTGAAAAATATGCAGTCCTTCCTTTCCTCAGATGATCTGAAATCCATCCTTAACTTAAACAGACTGTGGCAGGGCTACCTATCTAGATTTCATTGTTTTTTGGGCCCTTGTACAATTGCTTGTATTCAGTTATGTTTTGTGATTATGACTTCTGCCTGTGTTTAAAGATATTATAAATAGCAGCACTGTGAACTTACAGTGACTACTGCAAGGCTATCATTGGGTCAGTTATTCATTACTTGGCATGGTGATTTCTTTATGAGGTCACATGCAATGACTTTCTCTGGTTTCATTACCAAATTTTGTGTGCTCGTTGAGTGAGTGATTAGTTAATTTTTATTGAGCAACTGGTTTATTTTTATGGACCTTGCATTATTGCGGGCATATAATTTGTTAAGTCCAATGGCATCTTTCTCTGAAGCAAGGGACATCGAAATAAATACCTGGCCTAATGTAGCTTCCCCTTTCACACTTTCACATATTTTTCATGATTGCTCTCCCAGTGACTTTTTCCTCTCTGGCTCATCTCTTTGGCCTTGTCTCTTTGAGGTAAGGGCAAAGAAGGATATTTGGTTCATCCTGTTTTTCTTAGCAGGATAGATAAATAAATAAATAAATAAATAAATAAGTAAATAAATATATATTATTTTTAGAGTGGAGAAGTTTCATTGAGCTTCTAGAAAAAAGAGCTTCAAAGCTGGCAGTCTTTTAGAATGATTATGTTAAGAAAAACTAGAAATTTTTTTCAGGTTAATAATTTAGCTATTTTTTAGGGTTTCCCTGGTGGCACAGTGGTTGAGAGTCAACTTGCCGATGCAGGGGACACGGGTTCGTGCCCCGGTCTGGGGAGATCCCACATGCCGTGGAGCGGCTGGGCCCATGAACCATGGCCGCTGAGCCTGCGCGTCCGGAGCCTGTGCTCCGCAACGGGAGAGGCCACAACAGTGAGAGGCCCACGTACCGCAAAAAATAATAATAATAATTTAGCTATTTTTTAAACCTGTTTAGAATTCTTATTTTCTTCACTTATTTTCTTAATTGGTAATGCATCTACACAACTAAATCCAAAGGAACCAAAGGATATGCAATGAAAAGTCTCTCCCATCTCACGTCCTCAAATTTCTTTCCTTATAAGTTGCCAATGTTATTTCTTTTGTTCCCATATTTTTTGTATAAACAAATATATATAAATTCTTTTAAAATTTTTTTATGGTAATATACTTATCAGACTGTGCTACCACATTTATCAAAACCACTATATATTAGAGCTTTCTCCCTATCAGTACATAAAGCATTTCCCCATTCTTTGCTCTGGTTGACAAGTATTCTATGGCTATACTTTATTTAGCCAGTTCCCTATTCATGGTCATTTTGGTTTTCTAATCCCTTTTAAAGAAATGTTAACACAAACAATATTTTATTGGACGACTTTGTACAGAGCCAGTTTGCCTGTTTGAGTATATCTGTAAGATAAGTAATAGAAGTATAACTTTGGCTCACATTCTACATGCACTTTAAGTTTTGATGGGCATTGCCAACATGCCGTTCATAGAAGTAATACTACTTTACCTTCCCCTAGTTATTTTGTTATTGCTTCTGAGGCCCTCAGAGTATCAAATGACTTTATATCATTTGAGTGCAATTCAGAATTAACCATAGATGGTCTTTGCCCACAAGAACTAACATTCAAAAGAGAGAATTTTTTTTTCCATGCATATATATATATATATTTTTTTTTAATTGACTTTTTGTAATTTATTTGCCCACATTTCTTTGCCTTGGCTTAGAAAAGCCTGGAAGAGTGAGTGTAATGAAACAGGCAGAAACAGCTAGAAAGGTAGTTAACAAATGATATCCTCCCCCGCCTCAGAGCCCATCATGTCGTCACAGATGTCTCTTGACCCTGGATTTAAAGAGGCCTATGGCTACTGGGTAGCACCATGCAGGAGATGGGAGTGGGGACGGATGTGCTGGAAGCCTAGTGTCTAAAAGTGGAAGCTTAACCATAGCCTTGCCCAGGACAACTTTCCAAACTACGAATTACTCTTGACTTGGGAAAAAAGTCCCCATTTCCCATGAAGGATTCTGATGTGAAAGAATAAAAAGGTGAATTACAAATAGCATCCTGTGCATTGGCTACTGAAGAAAGAGCCACGAAGAAATATCTAGTCTCACCAGTGATGGGTCCAGAAATGTAGCTCTGTCTCCAAATGGCTTCAACTCATTTCTGCTCATCTTATTTTACCTGTGAAATAGAAGGACATATATGCTTTTCTCTTTGTCAAAACAGTGTTTCAGAGAGCTTAAGTGCTTTGCCTGGCATCCCATGGTGGAGTTCTGGCTGAGACAGAGAAGGGACTTGAGAAACTTGTTCTACTCGCCTCTATTACAGGCCTCAGGACACCCTTCTCACTCATCAGAAGCCAGAGCTCTGCCTCGCTCTCAGGGCCCTCCCTCCAAAAGTTGTTCCCACACTAGTATTCTGGTTTTTCTTTGTTTTGTTCTCAGATTAATCCTTTTCAAAAATCTACACTCTAATGCAATGGAATTAGATGCTCATCTGGAAACACACACTGTTCTTTTCCATCTCTTGTCTTTGTGCTCTTGTGTGCCAGGAAGGTTCTCTTCCCCATTCACTGCACATCAAAATTCTGGCTGCACTGTGCATTCAGTAAATTTTCCCTAATGCTGACCCAACAAACTATGTGATTTTTGCCTTGGTCAAACTCATGCTGCACTTTCTTGAATCTCTCATCCAGCGTTCTGGACAGAGCTATTCATATTTATGAATTTGCCTCTCATATTCACCTGCATTGGATTATAAGCCCTTTTATGACACAAACCATTATCCTTATATCCAATGCAGTGCCTGGCTCACCTGAGGGGCTTACGCGCGCGCGCGCACACACACACACACACACACACACACACACGAATGTATTTAGCATAAGCATAAAAGCAATTATGATTGAAGTAGATAAATGAATGAAAAAGTGTAACTTTCCTCCTATAAGTTGAATGGTAGAGGACATTTTTAGTAATTGATGCTGTATATTTGCAATGAGAAGATATTGTTTCTTCCATTTCTAATGAGCCAGTGGTTCTCAATGCCATGAGGATCACCTAGATAGATTTCTTAAACTCAAGTTGCTGTCCCCCTCCCCCGAATTTGATTCAGTAGATCTAAGACTGTATATTTCTAACAAATTCCCAGGGGATACTGACGCCGCACGTTCAGGCACTGGATTTCGAGACCCATTGTAATAAGCTATAGTAATAGTGTGAGTGTAATAACAGTGTAGTAACATAATTATGCCTCTGTTACTTTTGTCCACTTAGCCCTGATCTCTTTACACAGGGGGATGTTTGAGAGACCCAGAAACAGTTTGGACTGTGCCAGTGTGTCAGTGGTCTGTGACTGATGAGAAGATCAACCTTCCTAACTGGCATTGTTTTGAAATTATTGCTCCCTTGAGCCTGTGAGGGAATCTGTAAATCCATACAGTAAATCCTTGTACTGTATTCCTCAACTCCCAGAGAAAGGACAGTAGCACTTGAAGGTCAAGCACTGTTTAGACTTCAATACTCTGTTGCGATAAGGCCTGGGATGCCATATACCACATATGGGTCATGTGCTGTGCTGACAGGGAACCTGTGTGGTCCTGTTACGGAGTCCAAGCTCGTACTGTTCGCTGCACGACAGGCCAATAAATCGAGAGACGAGGTGTTGGGGCAAGGAATAGAGACTTTATTCAGAAAGCCAGCAGATAGAGAAGATGGCACACTAGTGTCCCAAAGCACCATCTTACCTGAGTTAGAATTCAGGTTTCTTTTATACTAAAAGGGGAGGGGATGTGGCTAGTTGTTGCAAACTTCTTGGTCCCAGAGTCCTTTGTTCTTGCAGCTGTCCAAGTAGGTCTTGTCACAGTGTTCCTATAAAACTCCAACAAGGCAATTATTTTCTGTTCTGCAACTTTTTATTATACCTTTAAAAGTCAAGCCTGGGAGGCAGAGCCTTGAGAATGAGCTATCAGGTATATTTTAGGCTATTGGGAGTCAGGTTTATTCTTCTCTGTTACAGTCCTAATGCCTAGATTCCAAAAGAATGAGGGCACAAGAATGGAATTTGTGGGATCCAGTGCAAAATGAAAATGAGGGATCCTTTGATAAAAAATTATGTAGAATTTCAAGATGGCAACAGCAGAGTAGAGAGCAAGTGTGGGACCCTTCTGAGTGCCCAGGTCACATGTCCATGAAGTTGGTCTTAACCTTGGCCATGCAGAGACTTCCAGCCATTTCTGGAAGAGAAAGCAAATGCCAGGGAAAGACTGAGTGAGGAGGGGAGGGGGAGGTGGGGGGTGGAGTTGTATGACGCAGGTGTAGATGGTGGAACATCAGGCTGGTGTTCGAGCTGACTTTCCTGGCCCTTTTCACTCTCCATGTTGTGATGGTATGGCTCTTTTTCCCCCTTGGAACAGAGCACTGAAGCATTGGCATGGCCCTTAGTGTATATGGACTATGGTGGTCTAAGAAAGAATGTCAAGGACACCACCAACCCATCACCCCAGTGGAGCACTGAATAGTCCGGCTGGCTGGGAGCAGCAGAACCCCAGCCCGCTCCCCCCACCGCCCCAGAGCTCACCAGAGCTTAGTGTTGATGCCGTTTTCCTTATTTACTCCATCTTTTTCCTTTTATTTGTTTAAAAAACTACATATATTATATTTTTCTCAGAAGCAATTGTATTTATTTTAAAAAATTAAAGGAATCCCTGTGATTTCCATGAAGGGCCTGCTAGATCACCATCCTTGGGAGCCAGCATCTGTGCCATCTGTCTTGGTGCCCTTATTCCCAGCACAGCGCCAGATCACCAGACAAAGTGAGGTACAATTATGTTGAAAAATTGAACCAAATTGTTTTTGGCATTTGCTCTGAAGCTTCAGATTCTCTTCTAGCACGGTGTTAGCGTTTAAATATTAAAAAAGGAGCTAGCTAATTTTGGCACACATTTGGGTGATGACCTAAGGTTTTTCCAAGCTTCATTATGGAATTTTTCTTGTTATAATAAAAACACTTTGCTGGACTTTGAGGAGAGGTAATTTGATACAAAGTAGCTGTGTGATCTGGGTAGCCAGTTAACAAGTGTGGCCTTACTTTCCTTATGCAATAATTTGTCATTTAATTGAGCAATCAATTAGTTAATACCCATTTATTGAGTCAAATTTTGCTAAGCACAGAGGATGCTTTTTTTAAAAAAAATATTTAATTAATTTATGTTTTGCTGCGTTGGGTGTTTGTTGCTGTGCCAGGGCTTTCTCTAGTTGCTGTGAGCAGGGGCTACTCTTGTTGCGGTGCTCAGGCTTCTCATTGCGGTGGCTTCTCTTGTTCTGGAGCACGGGCTATAGGCATGCGGGCTTCAGTAGTTGTGGCACGTGGGCTCAGTATGTGTGGCTCTCGGGCTCCAGAGCGCAGGCTCAGTAGTTGTGGCGCGTGGGCTTAGTTTCTCCAAGGTATGTGGGATCTTCCAGGACCAGGGATCGAACCCGTGTTCCCTGCATTGGCAGGCAGATTCTTAACCACTGCGCACCAGGGAAGTCCTGAGGATCCTTTTTCTAAAGTATTTTTTTTATTGAGGTAACATTGGTTTATAACATTATGTAAGTTTCATGAGTAAAACATTATCTTTTGACTTCTGTGTATGCTACATCATGTTCACCGCAAAAAGTTTAGTTTCCATCTGTCACCCTACAGTTGACCTCCTTTACCCATTTCACCCTTCCCCCTCTTCCCCTCTGGTAACCACTACTCTGTTCTCTGTATCTATATGTTCATTTATTTAATTTATTATTATTATATTTCATATATGAGTGAAATCATATGGTATTTGTCTTTCTCCATTTGACTTATTTCATTTAACATAATACCCTCAAGGTCCATCCATGTTGTCACAAATGGCAAGTTTCATTCTTTTAATGGCTGAATAACCTTCCATTGTATTTATATACCACATCTTGCTTATCCATTCATCCATTAATGGGTACTTACATTGTTTCCATATCTTGGCTATTGTAAATAATGTTTTGTTGAATGTAGGGGTGCATATATCTTTTCAAATTAGTGTTTTTGTTTTCTTTGGATAAATACCCAGAAGTGAAATAGCTGGATCATATTCTATTTTTAATTTTTTGAGGAACCTCCATACTGTTTTCTGTAATGGCTGCACCAGTTTACATTCCTACCAGCAGTGTACAAGGGTTCCCTTTTCTTTACATCTTTGCCAACACTTGTTGTTTCTTGCCTTTTTGATAATAGCTGTTCTAACAGGCGTGAGATGATATTTCATTGTGGTTTTGATTTGTGTTTCCCTAATAATTAGTGACTATCATCTTTTCATGCAAGCACAGAGGATGTTAACACAAATAGACATAAGTACTAGTTCACACCTTCTTAACAACTGGTGCTCACGGACATGTAAAGAAGTAATAATATGGTTGTAACCCATGCCAGAATGGTAGCAATAGGAATAAGGGCTCTGTGAACCTAGAAAAGGAGCCCCCTCTCTCTGCTTGGGGAGTTAAGACAGATTTCACAAAGGGAAGTGTACCTGAGGAGTGTCTCCAGAAGTGGTGGATGAGTGCCTCAGAAGTGGCCTCAAATTTTTCCTTTTAAGTTTGTCAGAATGGAAGTGTCTCTAAAGCTCCTTCTAGGGCTACCATATTGAGATACAGTAGTCCCAGCTTATCTGTGGAGGATATATTCCAAGCCCCCAGTGGGTGCCTAAAAGTACAGATAGTACTGAACCCTGTATATACTACGTTTTTCCCTATACACCCATACATACCTATGATAAAGTTTAACTTATAAATTAGGCAAAGTAAGAGAGTAACAACAATAACTAATAATAAAATAGAACAATTATAATAATATACTGTAAAAAAGTTTTGTGAATATGGTCTTTCTCTTTCAAAATGTATTATTGTACAAATTTAATGCCTTTTCCACCTTCACTAACCACTTCTCCTGCACTGTGGCTGTAAATTTTGCAGTTTGAAGTACGGCAGGAAAACAACAGCACAAATTTCTTTTTCCTTCTTCATAATTTCATGGATAGAAGATTCTTTCTTACGTAGGTCTTAGCAACCACAGCGTACAATTTTTTCCTTTCCTTAAGTTGAGAACTTTCACCTCTTCACTTAAAGCAAGCCCTTTATGGCTTCCCTTTGGCATATTCAAATTGCCAGCATCACTACTCTTTCACTTTGAGACCATTATTAAGTAAAACAAGGGTTACTTGAACACAACAAGCACTATGATATAGTGACAGTCAATCTGATAACTGAGTGATTCAGATCCCTGGCTTCAGGGAGCGGGACCACACAAGAGTTCCTTCCTCATGCCACTCTGCAGGGGCTTGCTATTTAAAACTTATGCATTTTTTATTTCTGGAAATTTCCATTTAATATTTTTGGACCACAGTTGACCAAGTGTAACTGAGATCATGGAAAGCAAAACCATGTATAAAGGGGGACTACTGTACTAGGATCTAAGAGGTGGCCTAAAAAATGTTCGAGAGTAGTACAATACTTGTTTCTGTATGCTCTTATTTTTTCTCTCAGGCACTGGCTATCTCCTATTCCAAGATATAACTGTTTTGACTACACAGTTCTGTTTGCTGTAGTGAACAGACTGCTCTTTCATATTTTTATTTTTATTTATTTATTTATAAAATAAATTTATTTATTTATTTATTTTGGCTGTGTTGGGTATTTGTTGCTGTGCGCAGGCTTTCTCTAGTTGCAGCGAGTGGGGGGGCTACTCTTCGTTGCAGTGCGTAGGCTTCTTATTGCGGTGGCTTCTCTTGTTGTGGAGCATGGGCTGTAGAGCGCACGGGCTTCAGTAGATGCGGCATGTGGGCACAGTAGTTGTGGCTCTCGGGCTTAGATGCTCTGCAGCATGTGGGATCTTCCCGGACCAGGGCTTGAACCCGTGTCCCCTGCATTGGCAAGCGGATTCTTAACCACTGCGCCACCAGGGAAGCCCCATATTTTTATTACGGAGCATAATTTCTGTCCTCACCACCCCCATATACTGGTTTCATTTTTTTCCCTCTACTTTCTTCGTTTTTCAAAGATCCTTGAAAAAGCCTTGTTTTACAGAACCCTCTTGAGCAAGAGCTAATTCATTTTCTCAGCAAAATTAAAGGTGAATCATCCTCAAAAGTCATAGACCTCTTGAACTTCTAGGAAGAGTCTCCTGTCTTCTGATGAAAATTTTTGCTGGTTGTTATTTGTTATGCAAACAGCTTTCCTAACTCTCCAGACAGTGGAAGGGAATCTGTTTCTAAAGAAACTACGTAAGATTTAAGAATTTTACGACTATATTAAGGAAACATTTTCACTTGACTTAAAAAAAAATAAGGTATAAAGTTTAATCCCCCCAATTCTTTAGAATCTGAGACCTTGTTGAAAAGGGAGGCTGCCAAAGATCCAGAGCCCCTGCTATGGGCAGTTTTGACCTTGAACTTTTCTCTGTTCTCAAAATTGCTACAACAGAATTTTGAAGCTTTGTGGGCTTGAGAACGACAGCAGATTCTTAGAACTTCAGGTTCTCTATCTACCAGATAAAAACATTAATTTCCGTCCTATGATGCATGATGATGTCACTTCAATTTTCTTCCCTCAATGTTGTTTTGAATAATGGGGGGTTGGTGTGTGTAGGTGGAGAACATTCATGTACGGGTTCTTTTTTTTTTTTTGCTTTTATAGTGTAACACACATAGTGTTTAATAAGGATCCTTTGGTGATTGCTTGTGTCATTATTGAAGGAAGCAGGGAATATTGAAGCAAGCAGAGAAGCTACTAAGTTTTGTGCTTTGCTATTTGGTACAAAGTTGCTGTGGCCTTCATCTCCCAAATTCTGCTCCAGCTCTGGGGGTGGGAGTGGTTTGAAAAATTAGGTAGAAATAGGTTTGATGGGAGGCCAACACTTTCAGCCTACCCAAGAACCACCATTCACCACACCCCTATCCAGGCACACATAGTCTTAACACTATTGGGGCAAAGACTGGTTTTTGTGTATTTTATGACATTGCTCTGTTTCCTTCTTTCCCCATTGACTCCTCCTTAAAAATTTTGATCTCCGGGGCTTCCCTGGTGGTGCAGTGGCAGAGAATCTGCCTGCCAATGCAGGGGACACGGATTCGAGCCCTGGTCTGGGAAGATCCCACATGCCGCGGAGCAACTGGGCCCGTGAGCCACAACTACTGAGCCTGCGCGTCTGGAGCCTGTGCTCCGCAACAAGAGAGGCCGCGATAATGAGAGGCGCTGCGCACCGCAATGAAGAGTGGCCTCTGCTCGCTGCAACCAGAGAAAGCCCTCGCACAGAAACGAAGACCCAACACAGCTAAAAATAAATAAATAAATTTATTAAAAAAAAAAAATTGATCTCCGTGAGCAAAATATGCTGCTGCCAACCCTCGCTGCTGCCAACCCTCAGCAGTTCAAGGAAAGCTGAGAAGGTTGAAATATTTGAGTTTGATCTTCTCCCCTGTGTGTTTGTCCACAGATTCAAAAGCAAAATCCTAAGAATTACTGAAACAGGGTTACTTAGAAACTGTCAAAACTGCTAGGGCACCAGTATCCTCTCAGCTCACCTTCACCCATGTGGAAACTGTTTCTTTCAAATATTGCTTCTGTTGCTAAAGACAAAATAAGGATGAAGTATGATAACAAATTCCTAAGAAACGTTGTACTATTTGCTCATTCAGACTAAAGTAAAGTCGTCCACTTAAAAAACAAACAAAAAAACCCATCCTGCTCGGCAGAATTTGCTTTTGTTTTCCTCCCTGTAATTTACTGCCTGGTTATGGTTTAATAACACAATATAGTCTATTTCACTGCCCCCATAAAACTGGCCGGCTGAGAAACAGCCACGGTCAGATATGTTCCTGCTCTGGGTAAAGAAGTGAAATCCTGAAGTTTAATCTTGGTGGAAGTGGAGTTGGGAAATTATAAGGCAAGTTGAGTTTATCAGACATTTTTGCTGAGATCCGGTTGCTAACCACTCAAGCACTGCAGACCTCCCAGGTGCCTATCTCATCCAGGACACTCAAATGCTCTCACTTGGTTTAATTTCTGAACACTAATTGGTGTTGTTAGTATCAGGTGATACAATATTGCTAGAGTTAGTATTGAGTTGAATAGTGCTTCTAGAGGTTTTCCAGAGAAAACACTCTTGGGTACCAGAAGGGTTAAATCTACAGTGATTTCGATGTGGTTTTTACTTTGTTTTTTAAAAGAAGCATTTTTCACTTTGTGGGATTGAAGTGGATGCAGGAGGTGATGGGGTATAAAATCATTGAATTATAGGAGGCGTCTGTTTATGTGCCTGTTACAAAATGGGAGTTTTTATGACCTAAGGATAAATTTATGAATAGGCAGGTGAATGATGGTTGAAGAAACAGCATCCTTTATTAGTTGTCTCCTACGTTGTAAACTAAAAGATCACCTATGATATAGTCCATTTAATTAATATTGCATGACTATTTGAATGTATAATTTCTCCTCTCATATAGATACTCTTTAGCATAAGGGCTGTTTGGAGACAAATCTCCCGATGCTTAGAAACCCAGACAAGTGGGAAAACTCATGAGTGATAAGAGCAGTATATTTTGTAAATAGATACTAGAATGTTGGAGCTAGTGGCTACAAGCCCAGACACAGTTAACCAGAGTGCCTGCTCTCAGATCCCAGCATCACTATGTACAACTGTATGATGTGGTCAGCTAAATCTTGTTGTGCCTCAGTTTCCTACCTGTAAAGTAAAAGTCCCCTCCTCTTAGGTTTATTAAGAGGACTAACTCATTTAATATATGGAAATCATTAGTGATTATTATATCACTTTTTGTGATCATTATTTGTTATTATCATTTATTCCAAGTTCCTCTGGTCAGATATCCTGATTTTTAGTCTAGTGTTCTTTCTTTTATACTACTGCTACCCAGAAAAGAATATAATCTGTAGGTTCAAATGTGCTGGTAAACACAGACACTGGAAGTGTGTGTGCGCATGTGTGTCTCTAGATATGGCAGTCTTTACTTCAAATAATAGTACATCAGAGTACTTCAAAGAAATGTCTTTGTCTCCTTCCATCTAGGCTATTGCAGGTGCCTCCTAAGTGATCTCTCCTTAGCCATCCGTCTCACAACCCTACCCCAGAATGACCTTTCATGTAAATGTTAGGCCTTTCCTTCCAGTGGAAGTTTTAAGGTCACCAGTGATAGTTAGAAGGTTTTGGCTGAATAGCTTGTGACAGGCTCTGTTTGCACAAGTCATCTGTGTGGGACTTTGGAATTTGGTAGCTCATCAGTGTTGATAATGGTCACAAATACCAGCTCGAGACCAAGAACGTGCCTCCAAAAAACTATATTTTTCTAAGTGGTTTTCATTGCTAACCACAATCAGCACTGAATTTACTGTTTTAGGCTTCAAGACTCTTCCTCTGTTCAGAAAACAGAAAAGTGCTTTTACCTTAAGGCCAAAATGTAAATGTGTGACGTGTACTTTTCCCCAGGCAAGTGACTCACTGCAGATGTAATGACAAGCTATCCTTCAGTTTGATAGTTGATCAGTGAACTGCATGTGGAACTGCAGGAAATTTGCAATGTTAGGAAATTAGATAAGCAAGATTATCTCTAAACTTAACCTCTACTTGTTAAAATTATCTACTATTCTGGCCAAAGTTAATGGCCATCAGAATTTGGAAGGAGTATATTCTTAGATTCAATTCATTCCCTCAACATTAATTTAATGAGAGTCTACTAATGTGCAAGGGATGAGGATACAAAGACAAGGAGATTCTGTCCTTGCCCATAGGGCATTTTCAGTCTTTGGTGGAGACCGACCCTAAATAAATGCTTGCCAAAATAGAGCTATAAGCAAAGTATTATGGGAGCACAGAGATTTGGAGAAATCTTTTCAGAAGATTGGACTCTTAGAGTGTATCTTAAAAGGTAAAAAGAAGTTTCTGGAGAGAGAACAGGGGCACGGCATTCCAGAAACGGCCAGAGAGCATATATAAAGGCAGAGAGATATAGGATGTATATCCAAACGTTTGTTTGGATGTGTTTGGGGAACTGGCTGGAGGGAACATTTCATAGAAAAGTGTAGTGAGAAATAAAGTTAGTAAAAGTATATGTCAATCCCAATCTCCGAATCTCCCAATTGACATATATACACTAATGTGTATAAAATGGATAACTAATAAGAACCTGCTGTATAAAAAACTAAATAAAATTCAAAAATAAATAAATAAATAAAAATTAAAAAAAGAAAAAAGTTAGTAAAACTAACTGAGTCCAATGGTACCAAGCTTCGAATACCCTCCTGATGGATTTGAACCCTCCCTCAGGCACCATACCCTCACATATTTTTAAGTAGGACTGTGACATGGTTAAATCTGTCTTTGAAAGCTTACTTGGGAGATAGCCTTGAGTATGGACCAGTATGGAGACAGTCTGTATAGCAGTATGTATAGGGAGAGTATATTAGCTCGGGCTGCTATAACAAATACTATAGGCTGGGTGGCTTAAACAACAGATATTTATTTCTCATAGTGCTGGAGGCTGGAAAGGCCAAAATCAGTTGCTGGCCATTCGGTTCCTGGTGAGGGCTCTCTTCCTGGCTTACAGACGACTGCTTTCTCCCTGTGTCCTCACAAGGCAGAGAGAGAGAGAGAGAGAGAGAGAGAGAGAGAGAGAGAGAGAGAGAATCCCATCATGGGCCCCACCCTCTTGACCTTATACAAAACCTAAGTACATCTCAAAGGCCCCACATCCTAACACCATCACATTGAGGGTTAGAGCCTCAACATGTGACATTTGGGCGGACACAAACATACAGTGCATCACAGAGAGGAATTAGAAGTCTTCTTAGTAATCAAGGAATTAAATAGCAGGGTTAGAATTAAGGTTGAGATAGTCATGGTGGCAGAGATAGCTCTTAGAGATGTTTTGAGGGACAACATTACTAGATCTTAGCTGACTGATTAAACTTGAGGAGGAATAGAACTAAAGAATTAAAACTGTCAGTGTAATGATTAAATACATAGGCGCTAGAGTGACACTCTCTGAGTTCACCCCTCTGTGTGATGTGGGGCTAGGTTTTTAAAGTCTCTGTACCTCAGTTTCCTCATCTGTAGAATGGGAATAGTAACTGTACCTACATCATAGAGAAATTGTGAAAGTTAAACATGATAACGGGTATAAAGCACTAAGAACAGTTTTTGCCCTTCAGTAAGACTCTACAAATGTTAGCTAGAGAGTATTTATTAGCAACCATAACTCACAATAGTATTCACTAAACTTTTTGAATTGCTTCATTCAACTTGGTAACATTTCAAACCCTAAAGATCAGGATTTGTGTTAAAAGACATTAAATGATTTTCTCCTTTGTGAAAACTTTTTCATGTATTTTTTTTATTTCACATACTTTGTTATCATTGAATAGTCTTAATTTATAATATTTGTTGTTTATCTTCTAGGCTTCAGTGAATAAGACCTAAGAATAACAGATACGAATTTTTATTAAATTTTTTCCAATTTAATATTTTTATCATAGTTACACATTTATATTATTAAAAAAGGTCAATTGTATTTCTTATAAGAAATAGCAGTCTCATGCCTCTTCCCACTCCACCCTTACCCTCACTCCCTGATAACAACTTTTTTTTTTTAACATCTTTATTGGAGTATAATTGTTTTACTGTGTTGTGTTCGTTTCTGCTGTATAACAAAGTGGATCAGCTATATGTATACATATATCCCCATATCCCCTCCCTCTTAAGCCTCCCTCCCACCATCCCTATCCCACCCTCTAGGTGGTCACAGAGCACTGAGTTGATCTCCCTGTGCTATGCGGCTGCTTCTCACTAGCTATCTATTTTACTTTAGGTAGTGTATATATGTCCGTGCCACTCTCTCACTTCGTCCCAGCTTCCCCTTCCCCCCCAGCCCCCCACCCCTGTGTCCTCAAGTCCATTCTCTATGTCTTTATTCCTGTCCTGCCACTAGATTCATCAAAACGATTTTTTTTTTTTTTTTTTTTTGCGGTACGCGGGCCTCTCACTGTTGTGGCCTCTTCCGTTGCGGAGCACAGGCTGCAGACGTGCAGGCTCAGCAGCCATGGCTCACAGGCCCAGCCGCTCCACGGCATGCGGGATCCTCCCAGACCGGGGCATGAACCCGTGTCCCCCGCATCGGCAGGCGGACTCTCAATCACTGCACCACCAGGGAAGCCCCAAAACGATTTCTTTTTTAGATTCCATATATATGTGTTAGCATATGGTATTTGTTTTTCTTTTTCTGACTTACTTCACTCTGTATGACAGACTCTAGGTCCATCCACCTCACTACAAATAACTCAATTTTGTTTCTTTTTATGGCTGAGTAATATTCCATTGCATATATGTGCCACATCTTTATCTATTCATCTGTTGATGGACATTTAGGTTGCTTCCATGTCCTGGCTGTTGTAAATAGTGCTGCAATGAACATTGTGGTGCATGTCTCTTCTTGAATTATGGTTTTCTCAGGGTATATGCCCAGTAGTGGGATTGCTGGGTCATATGGTAGTTCTATTTTTAGTTTTTTAAGGAACCTCCATAGTGTTCTCCATAGTGGCTGTATCAATCTACATTTCCACCAATAGTGCAAGAGGGTTCCCTTTTCTCCACACCCTCTCCAGCATTTATTGTTTTGTAGATTTCTTGATGATGACAATTCTGACTGGTGGGAGGTGGTACCTCATTGTGGTTTTGATTTGCATTTCTCTAATGATTAATGATGTTGAGCATTCTTTCATGTGTTTGTTGGCAATCTGTGTATCTTCTTCGGAGAAATGTGTATTTAGGTCTTCCACCTGTTTTTGGATTGTGTTGTTTGTGTTTTTGATATTGAGCTGCATGAGGTGCTTGTATATTTTGGAGATTAATCCTTTGTCAGTTGCTTCATCTGCAAATATTTTCTCCCATTCTGAGGGCTGTCTTTTCATCTTGTTGACGGTTTCCTTTGTTGTGCAAAAGCTTTTAAATTTCATTAGGTCCCATTTGTTTATTTTTGTTTTTATTTCCATTTCTCTAGGAGGGGGGTCAAAAAGGATCTTGCTGTGACTTATGTCATAGAGTATTCTGCCTATGTTTTCCTCTAAGAGTTTAATAGTGTCTGGCCTTACATTTAGGTCTTTAATGCATTTGGAGTTTACTTTTGTGTGTGGTGTTAGGGAGTGTTCTAATTTCATTCTTTTACGTGTAGCTGTCCAGTTTACCCAGCACCACTTATTGAAGAAGCTGTCTTTTCTCCATTGTATGTTCTTGCCTCCTTTCCTGACATTGCTTTATCACTTGATTAAGGTGGAGCCTTAAAGTTTTTCTTCTTTGTAAATAATAATTATTTAGAGGGAGATTATTTATTTATTTTTTCTGTGTTGGGTCTTTGTTTCTGTGCGAGGGCTTTCTCTAGTTGCGGCAAGCGGGGGCCACTCTCCATCGTGGTGCACGGGCCTCTCACTATCGCGGCCTCTCTTGTTGTGGAGCACAAGCTCCAGACGCGCAGGCTCAGTAGTTGTGGCTCACGGGCCCAGTTGCTCTGCGGCATGTGGGATCTTCCCAGACCAGGGCTCGAACCCCTGTACCCTGCACTGGCAGGCGGATTCTCAACCACTGCGCCACCAGGGAAGCCCCCTAGGGGGAGATAATTTGAGATGAGGTAATGAAACTGAGCAGCACCCTGTGGGGCTCCGGGGCACAGAAACCTTTCTGTGTCCTCCATTCTTTGTTTGTAGGAACAGACTCCAGCCTCCATGACCTTCCCTGAGTCCCAAAGGGCAGGTTCGAACAGTTGCTAATCAGGGAAGGGAGGGGATGCAAGACAAGGGAGGAGCAGCAAAGAAACAATAGTGCATTCTTGGGGCAAGTTCCTGGTTCTGCCTCAAGGTATACACATAACAATATCTTTGAGCTCTTTACAGAACTAAAACTCCCCAGCAAATGGAGTTAGCATTCTTCATTCCAGAGAAGACCACCTGAGGCCAGATTAAAGGAACCAGAGAAGCTCATCAGGAGATTACCTGAGGGCTTCCCTGGTGGCGCAGTGGTTGAGAGTCCACCTGCCGATGCAGGGGACACAGGTTCGTGCCTGGTCTGGGAAGATCCCACATGCCGCTAAGCCTGCGCATCCGGAGCCTGTGCTCCGCAACGGGAGAGGCCGCAACAGTGAGGCCCGCTTACAGCAAAAAAAAAAAAAAAAAAAAAAAATAGAGATTACCTGAGACCAGATTAAAGGCGTACAGGCCCTGCACACACTCAAATCTTATCAGCCACCCTGCCCTTGAACCATTGCTATAAAACTCCTCACCAAATCCTACCAGGTTGGGACATGCAGTTTTCCAGTCATGAGCCCTCTGTGCCCCGCTTTGCCTGGCAAAGCAATAAAGCTATTCTTTTCTACTTCACCCAAAACTCTGTCTCCGAGATTCGATTTGGCACTGGTGCACAGGAGCTGAGATTTTGGCATTAATAACTCTCCCACCTCTCATGACAAACTCTCCATTTATTCATTTTTAAAAATCAGTATGGACACATATTTTTAAATTTTATTCAACTAATTCACTATTTTGATACTTAAATTGTCTCCCATTTGGTCAATGGAGCCCCTTCAACATAGCTTCTGTGTTCTTTTGACATGTCCACATCATGTTTTGAGGACTTTTTGGGGACAAAAAGACTCATCTTGTTCTCTCCCTGCCTCAGCACTAAAATCAATCAGTTCCCTAAAGGGTGCTGATTTAGTGGAGAGTGGTTTTAGAAACTAAGATTTGAGTTCTATGTGTACCCACTGCTTTTGTTGGAGGTCACTCTCCCAGACTCTCTCAGTGGACAAGCACACATGGTATGTTTGATTGTGCATGTATGTATATATATACACGTATGCACGTATCTATTTGAAAATGATGAGTTTACCTCATTATCTTCAATTCTAGTCAAACCCACAGGGATCCTTCTAGTTTTTTCCCTTTCCAACTTGTAACTCCTTCAGGAATGAGAAACCAGGCTCCCATTATCCTCTCTCTCTCTCTCTCTCTCTCTCTATATATATATATATATATATATTTTTTTTTGCGGTACGTGGGCCTCTCACTGTTGTGGCCTCTCCCGTCGCGGAGCACAGGCTCCGGACGCACAGGCTCAGCGGCCATGGCTCACGGGCCCAGCCACTCCGTGGCATGTGGGATCCTCCCGGACTGGGGCACGAACCCGTGTCCCCTGCATCAGCAGGCGGGCTCTCAACCACTGCGCCACCAGGGAAGCCCTATCCTTAATATATTTACTTATCTGATCAATCTCTGTGTGTGTTACCAATTTTCCATTGCCACTCTTCCCCCTGCAGGTGCCCTCTTCAGCCCACTGGGGCTCCGACACCCCACATCCAGGCTCTTATCTCTGCTGATGCCCCCATGGGTGCCCTCCTCACCCCTCTGGCGGCCTGAGAGCCTGCACGAGCACCCCCCCCACCTGCTCCAACTCTAACACCCCATACCAGTGGCCCTACCCCTCTACACCCCTGTGGACACCACCCTTGTTTGTCCCAGCTAATAGCTCTTAGACTGAATTGTTCCAGAAGGAAAGGAAAAAGGGCAACATAAACTTTGTGCATTTTCTTAGGTCATTTTGCTGGTGCTACTTCTAGTATCTCCAGTCATGAGATTTTACCTAAGTTGACTGGTCAGAAGAACTTGGCGGCACACCCAGACGTGTGGCCAAGCTGCAGGCTGCAGCAGACAGGGATTCTTGCTTTCCAGCAGTCCCGAGCAGTGAGTAATTGGATAGGTCCTCCTTTTACTTCTAATGAGCAGTAAGTTACTGGTAATGAGTAAGAAGAGGGTTATTTAACTAACAGTTTCAGATCTTGTTCTAAAGTTTCTTTGTAGCTAACTAGGTTTCCATTTCAAATTCACTTAGGTATGAGATTGGAATTAGGCTTCATAATGAGCTTCCTTGTTGGTCCCATGTTAGCCTTCTTCTCAATGGTTCTAGGGTATGGTACAGAAATATGTCATTTCTACAAGAGATTAATATAATATAATGTAATGTAATGTAATATATAATGTAATGTAATGTAATATACTATAATATAATATAATAAATATAATATAATTAATATAGGACATTTGGGGCTTTGCACACACTGTTGCCATTTCCTTCTGTTGACAGAGGAAATTCCACCCACACTGTGCACAGTCCCTTGAATATATATGACTGTGATCATATTTGACTTTTTCGCCTCTGTTTTGAAGAAACAGTCAGGAGCTGTGGAGTATGTTTTTCCCTTTATTTTCTAGGTAAAGCAGTGGGCATTTATAAGCTTTGACATTTCATAGCAATGAGTTTTGCTAAAACTGCCTTTTTGATATAAGAAAGGCACTTGCTGTCTTCAGGCTCTGATGGGAACTATTCTTGTAGCCTATCCTGGTTGCCTTCCAGAATGAGGACAGATAAGGCACCCTCTGGATTCACTAGCAGTTGTCCCGGTTCAGACTAAATCTTGCATTGCCTAGCAGGAGAAACTTACCCTGGCTTTTCTTTTCCCTCTGTTTTCCTCTCCTGGCTGTTTCTGTGGTCCCTCAGAGTGTGGATAAATGTCCTACAATTCCTTTAGACAGAGAAATAAAAACTAGGAGTCCAGACAGATGTGGTATCATATCATGGGAGCTCTGGAAATGAAATCAGGAGATTTGCGGTTCAGTCTTTGCCTCTGTGGCTAAAAAGTTCTGTAGAGGGCCTCCCTGGTGGCGCAGTGGTTGAGAGCCTGCCGATGCAAGGGACACGGGTTCGTACCCCGGTCCAGGAAGATCCCACATGCCACGGAGCAGCTGGGCCTGTGAGCCATGGCTGCTGAGCCTGCGCGTCCGGAGCCTGTGCTCCGCAACAGGAGAGGCCACAACAGTGAGAGGCCCGCGTACCGAAAAAAAAAAAAAAAAAAAAAAAAAGTTCTGTAGAATGTTTGGAAGCTTCTTAAGGAATTTAGGCCAGCTAAGGGGATGAGACTAGATCAGCAGTTTCTAATTGGCACTTTGTAGATACCCAGGGCCTGTAGGTCACTCAGAGCTGCTTTCAGGGTTCATGGTAGCAGTTTTGGGGAACTGGGGTGATAGTCACTGAGAAGGATGTAAAGTGGGCTGTGCTGTGATAATCTCCATTGTCTTTCACTTAGAGCAGCAGCAGCTCACCTTTCATATATATTACACCTTAGTTGTACTTGAAGGATTTTTATTTTTTGAAGAAAGCATTCTCGTAAAATAAAACAAGAGCAAATCAAATAAAACTTATGAGACTCTCAAAGTCCCCTTTAGCACCACATATTTAGTGGTCTCCTATGACGTTTATGTATCTTACATGCTGGTTCACTTGTTCTCCGAGATGAGCCCCATCTGTATCGATCTGGGAGAGAAATTCCATCTGTACTCTGACGAAGGGCAGCAGAGCCCTGCAGGACATGAAATCTGCGGGCTTGGACTTTGTTCGAACAGGTATGAGGATGAGAAGAGGTGGAAGCAGCAAAGGAAATGGGGTTTTGCATGTCACTAGTTCAACTCCTCCAGCCTTTTCTGTTAAGTGAGGGAAGCTCCCCGATCTCTGTAGGGCAGCAGCAGTGCCCAGGACCCCACATTTTTTGGGGTGTGTTTGTGAGAAGTAGTGTGGCAGCAACAGTGGGGAGAAACTCAGCAGGGGGCCCAGATGCTGCCCTTCCTAGTCTCTGAGCTATCTGATCAGGACAAAGGGAGCCAACTCCCCGAAACGAGCTAGCCAGCAATTTAGTTATTTACCCGGTTAGTCGTGGGGCACTCCTGAGCTCTTCTCCCACCCAGCACTGTGTACATTTACCTCAAGAATGTGCTCTTTGGGCTGGTGGTGGTTGAGATTGAGTGATATCTTTCTCTGATGCAGAATAACTGTCTGGAGAGTTATTTTTGGGGTGGAGGTAGGAGAGAGCAAGGAGAGTAAGAGCAGTACACCAAATATTCAATGTTATAAAACCTTCAGTGATTTATCTAAAATCACTGCGTATTGAATCTACTAGGGGCCATATACATCTTTTACTTTTTGTATAAAACTCGGTCTTCAAATAATTTAAGACCAACACCATGTTAAGAGAAAAAAGAGAATTAGATAACTGTCTTTCTTACACAAAGGATTATTTAAAAAATGATGAAAAGCTGTTCCTCTAAGCCCTCTTAGAACACATGGAAAAATTCAGAATAGTACAAGAACCTCTTGAGTACACTTCCTTCTCTGGAAATCAGAGACCTGAGCTGAGGGGTTTGGGGTAGTGCTGCTTAGAGGCAGATGCCTGGATGAGGTAACACCGGATCCATGGTTTCCAGACTTATTAAATTCATGGAATATTAAAATAAACATGTGAATCCATTGTGATGATTAATTTTATGTGCTAACTGGCCTTGGCTTTTGTGCCCAGTTGTTTCAACACCAGTCTAGATGTTGCTGTGAAAATAGTTTTTAGATATGATTAATATTTGAGTCAGTAGACTTTGTACAAAGCAGATTATGCTCCATAACTCCCTAATGTGGGTGGGCCTCACCCAATCAATTGAAGGCCTTAAGAGAAAAGACTAAGTTTCCCTGAAGCAGAAGGGATTCTGCCTCCAGACTGCTTTTAGGTCCAAGACTGCAACATCAACTCTTGCCAGAGTTTCCAGCCTGCAGCACCCACAATTGAGTAAGCCGATTCCCTAAAATCAATCAACCCCTTCCCCACCCCATCTCTCTGTCTGTCCACCTACCTACCTACCAAGCTACCTATCTACCTATCCGTATTGGTTTTGTTTCTCTGCAGAGCTCTGAATAATGCACCAACATAAGATTGTGGTTTTAATTTTTACCAGTAAGGACTCAAAACCAAACAAATAAATAAAAATGAAAACTAATCATCTACTGTTATCACTTCATGAAGGAAAGAACAATTTTCTGCTCCCATAATAGGAAAGAAGTAATCTCAGAATAAAGGAGTTCTATTAATTGAAGAAATCATGTCCTACCAAACAGCTTACTGCACTGACTTTACATTTTTCATTTTCCATTCACAGGTGGAAATGTCTGAGCCAGTCTTTAGGAGTTGTGCTCGGGGTGACCCAGCTTCTGATTGTGTGGGAGAACAGCCCCACTGTCACTCCTAAGAGAACAGTCTCCCCAAATACTTCTCCCTGATAAGAGAATGTGGGAAAGTGATGAGGTGTCAAGACTTACTGTCCTTTTTTCCTTTCCACAAACAGTACCTAGAGAATGGTAGAGTTGTTTATGAGCCATGTTCATTCCGCCGTCTCTTCTTTTTTTTCAGATGGTCATAGAAATACCTTGTTGTAAAAGCACCTCACTGTTCCTTCTTCATGAAACCACACTTCCTTTATGTCCTTTCAGCTCAGTTCTGCTGTTCATGCAGAGGCCGAGGAAATTTTCCCTTGCAAGTTTCTTAAAATTCATTATCCTTACAGAGTGTAAGAGCTGGAAGTTCCCCTAAAGATCACAATGTTCAAGTCTACTTTTGACAGGCGAGATAACAGAGGCTAAGAGAGGTGGAGTGGAGACCAGGAGTGGCAGAGGAGGGCTAGACCCCAAGTTCCCGAATTTCAGTAGAGCAATGGCCTTGCTCATTAAAACTTCCTCTTCTGCCGTCATCACTTTCATTTCAGTTAACTCTTTCCCCCAGAAGAGCCCTTCTCCTTTTACCTCTCCTTTTCTTTGCTTTGAAGTTACAGATCTGAAACTCAGTGTTTAGCTATGCCCTGGCTTTCTTCCACGTTCTGTGTACGGATGGCCTCTCATAAACCTCCTTTTATCTAGGTTTCGCATTTCCCCACCTTCCTCTGCTGAAGCTTGATACCAACTGACCTATAAGGGCTTGCCCTTCAAAACAGCCTTAGTCAACTCTTGCCTGTAAGACCAATTACTGAGAGGACAAGTGAAAATAATTGCTTGGAAATTATTGCTTAAATTAAAGCTACAGAATTCATTTTGTTTCCTACATACTATTTATAGGATCTTTTCAAATTTCTCATTTTCCACACACTTGAAATTTTATCTATTGGGTAGGGTTTTGTGAATTTTTTTTTTTTTTTTTTTGGTACGCGGGCCTCTCACTGTTGTGGCCTCTCCCGTTGCGCAGCACAGGCTCCGGACGCGCAGGCTCAGCGGCCATGGCCCAAGGGCCCAGCCGCTCTGCAGCATGTGGGATCCTCCCAGACCGGGGCAGGAACCCGTGTCCCCTGAATCGGCAGGCGGACTCTCAACCATTGCGCCACCAGGGAAGCCCAGTTTTGTGAATTTTTGAGCCACAACTTTATCTGAGTTTCAGATTCTGATTTATTTTCAGTAGTGCTCTCAGTTTAGTTTACTCCAATTGCAAAAATACTCCATCTCTGTAGGTATTTACAGTAACAAAATCTGAATGCAAATTTAGAGAAATTCAATCAATGGTGAGTCATGGGTGCCAATCTCCACCTCATCTAAACAGTCTGGCAACCCTTCCAGTTGTAGCCAGGACTTTTCTCATTCCTCAAGAAGCAGCTATTCACCCCTTCCCTTGAGCTTCTGACCCCATCATCTTTTCCTTTTCTTTCATAGAGAATAGAAACAGCCAGGTAGGCACTTTCTCAACTTACCCTCCAACGAATCTCCTTCAAATACTTTCATCTGCAGTTTTACCGTCTGTCCAATATCAAAGCCTGAGATGATCCTTGGCCTCTTCAAAGACAATTCATTCTAGGTGTGCCACATTGTTCTGCCTCTTCAGTATTTTACTCCTTTGATTACTGCAGCCTCTCCATCTTTAGCCTTTCCACTAGATCTGTCTTCTCAGTATTTACTCATGTTTAAGTATTGATACTCCCCAACTTGAAACAAAACAAAAACCTTGGACCCACCATCCTGACTTCCTCAACTTTATTTTATGGTTAGACTTTTTAGAGCTCATACCCCAAATCCACTATCCTACTTGCCCACACACACTTCAAATCATTATGATCTACTTTTGCTCCCATAGTTCCAGTAAAACTGTTCTCATTGAATTCCTAGTTGCTAAATCGAGTGGACCTTTTTCAATCCTTATTTAATTGCTGGGCAGAATCCTTTTCAGTTGGCCAATATAGCTCTGTTGGCTTTTATATCTCTTAGACTCAAAGCCTACAGGGTTTGTTAAGAGTTCCTGGAACACAATCTCAATTTGATGAAATAATTAAAATGGAAAATAGCTGGGAACCCAATGGTGAAGTCTTTTAATGCTGAGCTGTGAGGATTGATTTTTATTCTCTAGGCAGTGGTAATCTATAAAAGGCTGAGGAAGGAAGTACAATAGTAATATCACATCTTTTGGGAAGTAAACTCTGGGGCAGCGGATGGTTTGGAGCCGTGGTTTGCAAAGTGCTGTGTAAAAAAGCAGGATCAGCGGCACCTGGGACTTCGTTAGATGAAATTCTTGGGTCCCATCCTGATCTACTGATTCAGAAACTCTGGATGTGCAGCCACGTGACGTATGTTTCATGAAGCTCAAAGTCAGAGAACTACTGGTTTGGAGGAGAAACAGAGACAGAATAAGTACTAGTCATCAAAGGCCTAAAATAGAGTCACAATGTTGTGGAGAATGGGGTATGTGAAGAGAATGTGCAGTATTCAGTCACTGGATGAGGGCCTTAGACATTTTTTTTTTGTAACTACTGACATAGAGAACATGCAATCCTGGTGCTGCCTCTGAAGTCTTATTCACTCCTTCATTCAACATATGCTTACTGTGCCGGGGTCATTTCGTATGACCAGGGAGAACACAGGCCAAGCTCAGAGCTAAAGTTATGATCATCACTGGTTTGTATTAGATCACTTCCTGCAAGATCCTTGTAGATACAAACTGTGAGCACTTACAGTAATTCGTGGAGGACAGAGAGAAGTGCTCCAAAGTCACCCCACCAATGAACAATGAACACTT
The DNA here is from genome assembly GCF_011762595.2 of Tursiops truncatus. NCBI lineage: Eukaryota > Metazoa > Chordata > Mammalia > Artiodactyla > Delphinidae > Tursiops > Tursiops truncatus. The sequence goes on from NC_047037.1 coordinate 118,267,361, forward strand.
TTAACAGGAAAACAGGGCTTCCCTGGTGGCGCAGTGGTTGAGAATCTGCCTGCCGATGCAGGGGACATGGGTTCGAGCCCTGGTCTGGGAAGATCCCACATGCCGCGGAGCAACTAGCCCCGTGAGCCACAATTACTGAGCCAGCCTGCGCGTCTGGAGCCTGTGTTCCACAACAAGAGAGGCCACGATAGTGAGAGGCCCGCGCACCGCGATGAAGAGTGGCCCCCGCTTGCCGCAACTAGAGAAAGCCCTCGCACAGAGACGGAGATCCAGCACAGCCAAAAATAAAATAAATTAATTAATTAAAAAAAAAAAGAATCCGCCTGCCAATGCAGGGGACACGGGTTCGAGCCCTGGTCCGGGAAGATCCCACATGCCGCGGAGCAACTAAGCCCACGAGTCACAACTACTGAGCCTGCGCTCTAGAGGCTGCGAGCCACAACCACTGAAGCCCACGCGCCTAGAGCCTGTGATCCGCAACAAGAGAAGCCACTGCAATGAGAAGCCCGTGCACCACAACGAAGAGTAGCCCCCACTTGCCGCAACTAGAGAAAGCCCTCGCACAGAAACGAAGAGCCAACACAGCCATAAATAAAATTTTTTTAAAAAAGGCAAAATTCCTTTAAACAAAACAAAACAAAACAGGAAAACAGACATCTACATTACCAAAAGATTTAATTTCTCTTTAGAACCTTCGCATCAGTTTCAGCTAACCCAAGGCAGACCATGTGGTCCTGAGGGATAGTTCAGCTATGTGGTGGCTCTCAGCAGTTCACTTTTAGAAACCAATTCTGTAAGATCTCAGAGCGGGAGAGCACTGAAATGAGGTGTAACAAGGTTCTCAGTTGCAAGCCAGAGAAGGCAACTGGTTGATTTAGGCTGAAAAGGAATTTATTCAATGGGTAGAGATTGCCCAGGAAGCTTGGAAACCAGGCAGCAACAAAGGTGATTCATCGGCTAATAGGTTCATGGCCAAATTCTCAGAGCAATGGCTACTCAACACCAGATGCTAGGAGCTTACCTGTTGTCCCCATTGGCTATACCAGATGTTTCCCCTAGTGATAGTTAGACGCTGCTGCTCTCAGCGTGGATCCTCTCCTACCCAGTTTCTTTGCTTCGCCAATTAGGGTGCAGTGTCCAAGTTGCAAGGGAGGTTGGGTGAAGTTTTTGCTTCCACAGGTAAAAGTGGTCTGTGCCATTTGAACACTGGAATGGGATTCAGATGCAGAGCACATGTCGCCCCTACCCCTCCAAAGAAAAATACACTGATGTAAACTTGCAAGTCGTGTGGAACTTTACAAGGGATCTAAGACATCATCTAGATCAGATTCCAAAGATAAAACCTTTTAAAACCTTTTAATTAATAATTTAGAACACCAATATATAAATGATTTAAAAGGCGTTCTGCCTGCAGCTCCCCCTCCTTTCTATTCATCCTACTCACACCTACTTACCAGTCTCTAAGACACCTACAAAGAATTCTGGGTCCTGTAATGACATTTAAAAATGAGGGCGAACAAATCATTTTACAAGTACTTTGAAAATTCTTGAGAAGGCTCAGAACCTGTGCAGGAACAAAGATGATGAAGCAGAAGGCTTACATTTTACCAACTGTTGGCTCTAGCTTGTGAATTCAGGCTTAGAAAAATTTAAGTGATTAATTTCCCTTAACGTCACAAAGCAGTTAAAGCTAAATAGGAGAACAACTTCATTTGTGGTCTGGCGCTCTTTCCAGTACTTTCTCCAAACCAGACTCTCTTGGTCTTCATTGCCTCTTCTGCAAAACAAAGTGGTCTTAGACTGTTAGACTTTGAAGAGACCTTCAAGGACGATCAGTATTCTTTGCAACCCATTAAATGTTTCAATGCTCAAACATCCCTTATTTTGTAATCTTCCTCTTATCTCTTGAACAACTGTTTCCTAGTTTCAAATTATTACCACAAGGTATATAAATTACTTTAAAAATCATTTGTGGGAAAAATGATAATTAAAAACAAAATTCAGATTCATAGTGCTAACCATGAGTAATTTTGAATACTTTATTATTTTAATACCCTTTTAAAGGCCAACTTAAAAATATTCACAACAGCTTTATTCATATAACCTTAAACTGGAAACAACTCAAAAGTCCATCAACAGGATGAATGGCTAAACAAATTATAATACACACCAAAGACTAGTCAGCTAAAAAAGAGGGAATGAACTACTGAACCCTGCATTAATATAGATGAATTTCAGAGCAGCTGGCTGAGTGAAAAAAGCCAGAAGCAAATGAGCACATCCTGTAGAATAATATTTATGTCAAGTTCTAAGTCAGGCAAATGCAAATTACGGTGATAGAGATCAGAACAGTGGAAAGGAAATGGAGAGTGAAGAGATTAGAAAGGGGCCCAAAGAGGGGATGGTTACACAGTTGTATACACTTATTAAAACTCAAACAACACACTTAAAATCTGTGTATTTATTGTATGTAAAAAGTACACTCCAAATTAAAAAGTTGTATAGACATCTAGAAAGCCACAGGAATCTTATTTTCTGCTTCTGAACTCCTGGGACAGAGGGAATATTAAGTATCAAAGAAAGATTCTCACAAAAAATTAAGAAATTGTTAGATAACAATTCTAAGTATAGACTCCCTAATCGTGAAAAACAAAACTTTTCATTTGGGTCAATAATTTAAAGAAAATATACGGACACAAAAATATCCACTGAAGCTAGCAGATAATAAAATATTTATTTTATTGTTGTAAAATTAAAAATAGTAGACAAGCATATGTAGTTACAGTTCCAAAGCAGAGCAATACAAATATATAAATTATTGCAGTTTTAAAAGGAAAATATAACAGCCAAGTAATGTCTAAATAAACTTTTTTGAAACCAACTTGGTTTTCATCACTGCAGCTTCATTTTCTTTTCTCAAAGGTCTTAGACAATTTTGTACGAATTTCTACTCAAGTTTAAAGCAACATTAACACACACACAAATTGTAAAAGTATGAATGGCATTTAACAGAAGTCACTACTGAACACTTCCTAAAATGCCTCTTTTGGAGGCAGTAGAATGGAAATAAACATTCTACACGTTTGAAAGAAGAAACACACATTTACTAAAATTCCCTTTGCTTTCTGTGCAGTTGAGGGAAGTTCAACTAACACTTTTTCTGAAGGGAGGGTGGAGGGCAATACTCATCCTCATGATTTTTAAACTTTTTAATTTGGTAGGATTAAAATTGCGGACTAATTCAACATCACTGAAATGCATTAGTAATCTGGATTATTTTAAACTAAAAAGAATAGGAAAAGCATATGTTACAAACTAGGTGCTCAAGAAATCTCAACGCTAGAGACTTGCTATGATATGGTTCATAGCAAGGTGACCAAGCTGCTTAATAGGTTAGACTACATTATCATAAGGGCAGTTATGAAAGGATGAAGTGAATGAAAATACTTAAGACGCTGGACAGAACCTTGTTATTCCAAACACAGTATTACAGCCCCCCTCCAAGATACCTTTACTTGTGCCAGAGCCTTATTACCTTATTATTTTGGTAATAAACTCTCTCCCACCCCACCACCACAAATTTCCTCAAATAATATTTCCACCAACCTAAAGTTAAAAATGCAATTGAACACTGAAATGAAATCAATTATCTTTGCTTTTCAGCCACATCTGAACAAAAGATATTTAAAAAAAATCTATTTGTAGAGTACTAAACTTTTTATTAAGTACTTAAAATTACTCACATATCTTACTTTAGCATAAAAATAACACTACAAGAACTTTACACTGTACCATTTGAAAATTTTTTATGTCACATAACTTAATTTTATGGTCACTAACCTGAACCTCCTACTAAGCTACACAAATAATTTCTTTAAAAGTTCCTACTGAGGTTTTGAGCATATACATTTTGTATTACATTTTACAACATTAATAACACTAGCAGATTTCTTCCAAAACAAAACAAAATAAAGCCAAAACTGGTAAACATTAACACATTCATCTCAAAATATTAAAAAAAAACCCAAAATGTGGCAAAAACTGACCGAAAGCCTCAACATTGTAAACACCTAGGTAAAAAAAATATATAAACAAAAAAGAATGAACTTAAAACCATTTTCAGCGGTAAAGAATACAGTAAAATACAAAACCCAAGAAATCTCAAGATGCTTGTCAAGATGCCAACAACAAAAGAATATATTTTGACTATATTTCTGAAATCACTTTCCAACATGAATTTCTTTTAAAAACAATCCTCAAATGCATATAAAAATGGGCACTTTGTGGTGAAATGAACATATAATTTGAAAAACTAACAACATTTCTCTGCTCCAACACTGTGTGTAAGCAACTACATAATGGAAAGAAACACTATCCTGCTGCCTGCATGCATCATCTATTATTGGTCTCTTAAGTGCATGCCTTTAAGAAAAAAAAGACTAATTTGGATACTAAATACTAGGATCAAAGGATAATAATCGCAAAGTAAATACGTTTTTAGCTTAAATAAAAGGCTGCAAGCATTTTAAATCTTTAAAGAGAACAATCTTGTGTGGTCAAAATAACTTTAAACAACAGATGTTTTAAACTTAATTCAACTTGTCTAATTATGAAATCTAAAGTGAAAAAAATATTAGTCTTATTTCACTCCCTTTAGTCACATAAGCTGTGAAGATGTCAATAATGGCTGATTAGCAGTCTCTTTTTTTACCATTTTTGAAACTAAAGGTGTATGTGAGGTTTTCTTCTAAACTTCCTCAAAAAGTACTAACAACTCTGCAGAAAAATAGCCAAGCATGGTAACCAATATTTGCGGTATTTCATGTTCTCTGAAAACTCAACTCTATCCCTTACCCTTATTTTAGCATATACAATAATTGAATATTCAAGAAAACTAACATAGGAATATAAAATAAGTTTACCAAATATTTGGATAAACTGCTGTGCAAAATACTTTTTTCAAAAAATTTTTTTAACTAGGATATCCTTCCAAATTAAGTACTAGTGCGAGTACCAGCACCACAGGTATTTTTTAAGAGCACCTTGCCTTTGAAGGGCTTAAGTAAGAAATATCTAAATGGAATAAATTAGACTCCTCAATTAAGACCTTGGTATATACGCCCCCATGCAATTGTGCCAAACTCATTAGTAATGCTATAAATTCGCCAGAAACTCTAAGAAATAAGCAAACACTTTCTTTGGATAACACTGTTATATTTGGGACTGCACCATATGGCTCATGTTCTGGCAACAAGCTACTACTTACATCAAAGGCAACACATCCCAAACTTTTACGACTGTCCCTAAGTGACCTAAATAGAACCACAAATGTGTAGAAGCACCCTGGCTGGGAAGATTCTTAATGAATTATGTCAAAAAAGAGTAAAGTCAAATTTGAAAATCTGACCATAACAACGAAGCACTGAGATACTTATCGGCTTCATCAGGAAATGTCTTTATTCAACTTATAGTTTATAGATTTTGATATTGCACACATTCAATTAAAGCTTATCACAACTAAGGCAATGCATTCCCACTCCCTGGATTTTTTTTTTTTTTTTTTTTTTTGTGGTACGCAGGCCTGTCACCGCTGTGGCCTCTCCCACTGCGGAGCACAGGCTCTGGACGCGCAGGCTCAGCGGCCATGGCTCACGGGCCCAGCCGCTCCGCGGCATGTCGGATCTTCCCGGACCGGGGCACGAACCCGTGTCCCCTGCATTGGTAGGCGGACTCTCAACCACTGTGCCACCAGGGAAGCCCCCACTCCCTGGATTTTAAATTCATTCTGGGTGACTCAAAGGATTGAGAGAAGTTGAAAACATCTTTCAAAAGCTCCCTCCGAAAAGCAGTTATGTCATATTTCAAAGAAAACAAAATCAGTGAGATATCAATTGATATCCTCAGGCAAATTTAACACATTTTAGCGTTACAAAAAGTTGTTTTCTACTAGATTGAGGTGTTTCTTTGCTTAGTCAAATACTCTTTGTGTTCAAGACTAAAATCTGACCCAAACCAGGGCAGGCTGCCAAATTTAAGGCAGAAGTTATTCATATCTTTATGTGTGAAACTGCCAAGTTAATGGGCTTTTCTGTAGATTCTTTCAAGCAAAGGATCTTACCTCATAAATACATTCTAAGTACTAGTTGAAAACAGAATTTAGAGCCCATTTTAATTCTGCATTGGTTATAGCTTTTACTATATTATTTGAAAACTTATCTAGCTGTTTGAGACACTGTTTGTTCAGAATTCTTTGGAAACATGATAGGCAATAAGAGTATCCTCTTAAAAATGGACTTTTTTTTTGAATTAAGAGTGCTGTTTTTCTGTGACTAGCAATCTTCTCTTTTCCTTTAGATTCTAAAGTTTAGAAAATGCTTTCTTTGGGCACTACTTTCAGTGATGTTGATAACAGAATTTGGACAGTTGAAGGATTCTTGAACTTTTATCTTAAGTGGTACACAAAATGATTTTAATTTTTTTCAAAGATAGGACAACAATTTCATGGCATATTATATTTGAAGACAGACATTACATTTGACTTGGAAGTGAAACTTTACTTAAATTCTGTCCAAATCTAACACATCAAAGTCATTAGGATGAAAGTAATAATGACGTAGAATAGGCTTTTACTTCTATGGAGACAAGCTGACATACAGAAACTAGATTAGCATTTTCTTCTTGGACTCATAACTGTTTTTGTTAGAAAAAAATAATGTCTTTTATTTTCCTGTATACTTGCTTTAAAAAGTTATTAATTCCTCTTTCATAAGAGTTATTAGAAGTCAAAACAATTCAACTAGATAGATTTCTATGCCAAAATACATTTATCTTTGGAAAATAAGATAACAGCTGTAAAAACATTATTAAGAGAATAAAATGCAGTGATCTGAAATATGGGTAACATTCACACATGAAAGTGCAAATATAATATACAGAGCCATTCAAATACATTTATAAACAGAATGAAAAGGTACCTAAAATACTATTTTTATATATAAAATTTTCATATTAAAATATTGCTCAATAAATAAGAGGTGATATTATGAATTCCATTTACCTCTTAAATGTTATCTTTAGTAGTTTAGACTAACCTAAGAACTTTGTTAACCTTCTGTTGTTCTGACAGGTGAATTACATTAAACCATGTTTAACAAAGTCACACTCTAACAGTATATTTAAGTAGTCACATATGGTAAAAGTTAGGGAGGGCTGTTTAGTAATTATGGGAAAAAAGATTTCCCAAATGAACCAAAATGATTAACCCTAGAAGACTAGGGTGTAATGATCTGCTTTATTTGACAAAGATGTTAAACACTGCCTTAAGTTTTGCAAATTTAATGACCATAAAATAATTGACCATAACTTTCTTCAACTTCTTCAAAGTGTGCATGCCCGGCAGGCCAAAAAAATGGCAGGCCATAGGAAGGACGTGTAAGTTTAGAGTTCAGTTGTTTATGGGTAGGTGTGACTTCATTCCCGTTCGTCCCATTTGCAGACACGGTAACTTGGAATAGTTCTTGAGAAGCTGTTCGATGGCAATGTGGCGGACATGGAGCTCTGAGGCCAAAGAATCTTTTTCTTGCACTTGGTGGGCTAACTCTTCAAAAACTTCTGTAAAGATTTAAAAAGTAGTTCCATTTTTAGTACACAGAAAGCTAATCTATGATTTATATTTCAAGTACTTTAATTAAAATGAATGCACTGGGCAAATGTTTGCAATGAAAGTAGTTTGAAACCAAGGAAACGGTTGTGTTTTGATCATCCTAGGAAGTTGTATGCTCTGCATAGCCAACTGGAATACTGTTTTTCTTTTCTCCATCAAATGAAACTTGAGAGTCAAGCAATGACTTACAGATGCATAGCAGAAATGGCAGTTACAGCTACCTCTGAGATACTTTTCTCAAGCTGAACAGATAAACAGGTTCAATCAATTTCTAATGTGACTTATGGACAGTAAAGTGCCCATTAATACCCAGGTCTGGAACCCCCCCAAGAGGCTTTGGAATCAGACTACCGGAGTTTTGAATCCTTGTTCTGACTCTCACGAGTCTCAGGCAAGTAACTTAAACTATGGTTTTTTTTTTTTTTTTTAGTAATTTATTTGTTTTTGGGTCTTCGTTGCTGTGCGCGGGCTTTCTCTAGTTGCGGTGAGTGCTTCGTTGCAGTGCTCGGGCTTCTCATTGCAGTGGCTTCTCGTTGCGGAGTGCGGCTCTAGGCGCACGGGCTTCAGTAGTTGTGGCTCGTGGGCTCAGTAGTTGTGGCTTGCGGGCTCTAGAGTGCAGGCTCAGTAGTTGTGGCGCACGGGCTTAGCTGCTCTGTGGCATGTGGGATCTTTCCGGACCAGGGCTCGAACCCATGTCCCCTGCAATGGCAGGTGGATTCTTAACGACTGCGCCACCAGGGAAGTCCTAAACTATGTTTTAATTTCTTCTTATATATAACCTCGATAATGAAAGTAAGCACCTCACAGGTTTATTGTGAGTATTAAATAAGATCATACTTGTACTTACCGCAGAATAAGTACGTGATAAATATAAGGTGCTATTATTATTATCTTATTATTCTGAGAGGGTGTGTGGTCAAGAAAGACTACTAGCTTTGGAGTTAAAGACAGGGGTTATAATCCTTAATCTGTTACTGACTGAAAGCATGATCTAAGCAACTAAAGCAACTGCAAGCAACTTAATGTCTCTGAAGCACAGTTAGTTTCCTCACCTAAATGGAAATCAATTGCAGGAAAAAAAAAAAAGAAACAGTTGGGGAATTTGAACACTGTTTCAGCATCCTATTTGATGATGTTAACAAATTACTAGCCATTTTTTTTTTAAAGATGTGATAGAGGTTGTGATTGCCTAAAAAATGATGTTATTTTTTTGAGAAAATCCTACACTATTTACGGACAAAACAAAATGTTGTCTGGGATTTGTTTTAAAATAATCCATGCTGGAGGTAGGGGTGGGTCGAGGGGAATGGGTGCACGCAGAGATGAAGGAAAATTAGCTATGCTTTTGATTATAGTTGAAACTGGGAAAGATGGGTCAACGGTTCCACTATACTATTCTGATTACTTTTGTGTTTAGAAAATTTAATAATAATTAAGAAAAAACGGGGCCAATACCACCTGCCCTAAAAGAACTGCTAAGGAGCACACGTGCACAGTGCCTGGTACAATAGTAGGTAGTCAAAAACATGTTAGTAAGAGGTAGAGATTAAGTTGTCTCCGTTTTCACCTAAAAAAGAACCTATTTCACCTGCAGTTCATAAAGAATAATAATAAGAATTCTTTTTGCTCTGGAAACTCGAGCAGGTTCTAATCCCATAATTTAAATGCAGATGAAGCTAACAGGGGATTTTCTGTATCAAAATTTGCACATGTAAAAAGCACTGACACTGAGTCTTTACCCTGTATTTGTTGTCGGAGCTCTGCATTCAGTTGCTTTACCTCACCAAGAGTCATCGAATTCACTGAAACATGAAACATATTCATTATTACCATGACAACCTGGGAAAAGAAGTTATCTACACCACCAACACAATATCCTATTTAAAAGAAATATTTGCACTTATCTTCCCACATAACATTCTGCAGGGCCCCAAGATTCATTCATTAACTCCTAAAGTGTTGAGTTTTCAAGTTCTGACCACAACCCACAGTAAGAAACATTTCACTCCCAGTCTACCTCCACCTGTAATAAAACGTTCACTGAAAAACTCTTAGCATTAGGTCCAATGGATTCTGCTATTTCTCTTTCTGTTTCAGTTTTTAAAAAAAGTGCTAGTCACTACCCATCAAGTTGATTTTGCTTAAGCACTACATGCTTCATGATGTGTAGCTTGAAAAACACTAAAGTGCTATGGAAATAGTTTGAAAAATCAATTTGTCTACCTAGCTATATAACCTTAGATAATTCATATGCAGAATCCCAAGCGCCCTTCTAGCTCTAAGATCACTTGATTTTAAGTCAATTAAAATTATCTTAGCTTCTATGAGTTTTTGAAGAAATAATATGCAGACTGAATGAGTCACTTTTTCCAAGTACACACATTACCTTTGGCCTTTAGTGAAATGTCAGATTTCTGCTTTTGAAATGCCACCCCCAATTAGTCTTGTAGGGATTAGCAACGTGCCAGTGTGTGTTTGTCAATGGTTGAGGCTGTACTTCTAAACTATATGAACCCTGAACTTTCCAATTCACAGTTGTCGATTCCATTCCGTTAATAATTTAAAATGGCAAAACAAATGATGGGTCTGCAGAATTCCAATGGTTTAGGACCTACTAAGGAATATTCCAAAGAAATGACGAAGAGTTTTAAGACATCTCATTTTTTGCTAGGGTGAACCTGTCATTTAAATACCGTATTTACCAAATCTATAATATCACAGCAAAATTCTTGACACATCACATATATAAAACATATAAAACCCCAACAAAACTCCAACCTTTACCTTTTCTCCCTATTTTTACTTACATTCTTCTCTGCTGTAATGTGGATGCTGGGTTTGGACATTAGCCTCTGGACTAGAGACTGTCTCTTCTTTTTTCTGTTCCTGGTTGTGACTATGAGGCCACAATTGACTATTGTGGCATAAAGTGGCACCTGAATCTTGTAACACAGCAAGCCCAAAGTCCGTATTTTCCCTCTGTTCCAATATTCTTTGTGTACAGTTTGAGAGGCCACCTGCATTTCCATCTATCCACTTTGCAGAATACTTTGGTACTTGGGAGTCAAACTGTGGGAGTAACTTTTTATCTGGCTTATGCCTGAAATTAAACAGGTGATGCTGGGGATTTTTAGAACATTCGGAATCTGAATCCAGATCCTTATTTTGTGCATATTGTACAATCCAGTTTATCTTCTTACTCAAAATGGTTTTAACTTCTTCATAAGTACTTTTTGAAAGCTTAGATCGAGGACACTCCTGGTTTGCAATCAAATGGTATTTTTCAAAGCAGTCTTTATGGCCCCTTAATGATTTGGTGTGCAAGAGATTAGATTTTGGTATTCCTAAAGAAAAAAAAGAAACAGAAGACTTGAGACAGTTTTGTTTTTTATAAGGTGCATTGAGAAATACAAATCTTAGTAAAACACAGTCACTGATAATTTGTAAATCAGAGGAAAAATGCTGAAGGATATTGGTATTAATATAAAATACAGACTAATAATTTATGCTTCAATTTAACTATTCAGTAAATTCTGAATAGCAGAAATATTAAATTCTTATGAATAGTAAAGCCTTTCTAAGGGCTTAATGATTCAATTTCAACCTCAGCCCAGAGGCATGTTGTTGCATAATATTAAAAAATACTACTGAACCAGCAGTTTACATTTACAGAATCTTGGCCTTGATATTATAGTGCTTTCTTCACTAATCCTCCTGAAGTACACACTTGAAAAAAATTTCTATTATAGGCTCAATAAGAGAAATGCTTGACAATTTTTTTCCCAACAAAAAACACAGTAAATCATGAACTTAAGTTATTAGTTACGTTTTTACTGGGGAAAGATAAAACAGAACCAGAAAAATACACATTAATAAAAGCCTCAAAAAGTCGATGAACTGTTTATTTTTTTAAGTAAGAAAAGCATCTAAAATGTTTTCACATGTTTGATACTTATTAAAACTTTATCAAGATAATTTTATCTCTAAAAGAAATGCATTACACACAATTATTACTCATATAGCAACACATTCAGTCTACCAAGATACAATAGCCAGTATAATTCTTGAACTCACAAGTGTTCATTATGCACCATAAATAATGGAAATATTCATATTACATGTTTATGTTTCCCAACTTTTTAGTACGGCTTAAGCATACTATCTCAATTGTTTTTTAAAATACAGAATACCTTTTCAAATACACAACACACTTCCAAATATAGAATACATTCATACATTTTCGTAAGTTCAAACCATTTAAGGTCAAACAGCAGTGCTTTTATACTGAAGGTGAATAAGGGATGTGGAACTGAAAATTAATGCCTGCCAGAATTAAGCAGTCTAAATCTGCTTAGCTTTGAAAACAGAGTAAGTGGAGAGCCACTCAGGTGCTAGGTTAAAAAAAAAGTTTTAGCTGACTTCGTCAGAAAAAATTACATTCTGTATTCACCCCTTGTTTTAAAAACTGAAGTTGTAACAATTTTATTAACTGAACTGCAAATGCTGGCTAATACTAAGATAATGAAGTATTTGTGCTTTAATGGCATCAAATCAGGTATAAAAGTGCTTGCGAATACTAATTTGTTCCAAAATGACATAACATCAGCCAATGGTAGGTCCTGCTAAGACTGCCAAAACCAGTGCTAACTGGGCTGTCAGTTCCCTCACAAGTAAGCTATGGGGCATGCCTCCTAAACACTAACAGTCTAAGCAGACGAGAGTCAACGACTCTCACCAGGAAAACTCAACTATCTCAGCCTTGTTTCTTCCACTGAGTGTAAAAACTGAACTTAAACAGAATTTCATACACGTTTTATTTACCCCTTTGGTACCTGTACTGCAACTGTGTGTATACATATTTTTTACCAGTTATTGTCTGGTTGGGTCAAATTTCCAGCAGAATTAAAATATTTAAGTGAAAACCTCACAGCTGTATTTCAAAACCTGGTAAATTAACATAAAAAAGGAAGTTCACAAACCTTGATTAGAATAAAAATATTAAAAGTATTGTTATTATGCATGTTTCATATCATAAGTAAGACAAAAAGGTAGTTAGTATCAATTATAGACAAAATAAGAAATACCTCCATTCTGCTGTTTGATTCTAATACTTACTGCTAGGCAGAGAGAACCTGATAGCTTGCTTACTTTACTAACTTTGGAGGATTCATTAAAGAGCTTCCTTACTCTTTATAAACTCTCTTAGGGCTCACTGGCCTAAGATGAGGCTGACGGCTAGCTAATCCCTGAAACAGTAAACAGTCTCATTCTCACTCGGTCCACTGCCACAGCACTAATCATGTAGCTAAACACCGTAAATTGTTTCTCCTTTACTATGTATGAAAGGAAATCCTTCAGCATATAAAAAGGGTTCTAAACTAGGCTACAGAAAGGCATTATTTTTTGCTGTTTTATATAGTGAGTGAGTGAGTGAGTGAGTGAGTGAGTGAGTGTGTGTGTGTGTGTGTGTGTGTGTGTGTGGTACGCGGGCCTCTCACTGTTGTGGCCTCTCCCGTTGCAGAGCACAGCCTCCGGACACGCAGGCTCAGCGGCCATGGCTCACGGGCCCAGCTGCTCCACAGCATGTGGGATCTTCCCGAACCGGGGCACGAACCCGTGTCCCCTGCATTGGCAGGCGGACTCTCAACCAATGTGCCACTAGGGAAGCCCTTGTTTTTTCGGGTTTTTAAAATTTTATTTGGAATGTTCAGAAATTGTATTAAAAAAAGATAAAAAATTATATGAAACAAATTTCCTGATGTACCCCACAGCTTCAACAACAAATCAGTATGATGGATGTTTATTTGAAGACTAATGTGGGCTTTTAAAGATATTTTTACCCAATGCTGCTTCTTAGTAATTCATGTAATATAACTTTTTGTCCTCCAGAAATAATTTTTTAACTTTTACTTAAATCCCCAAATGAATGCTTGGAACCCAGTAAGCACATGATTATATGCATATTGGTAATCTGCTGAGATAAACAGCAAGTCAGAGAACTACAATATTCAATTTAATGTGAAAATACATAAATGTAAAATAAATTTCCGATTCAGACACTCAGGTGAAAAATCCCCTATAAAAGACATAAAAAAATTCATGTCAGGAAGAGTTCTGAATGTGGGAAATATTTCTACTTGGATGTCCCATAGGCTTCTGAAACTCACCCTGCCTAAATGACACTCCTCTTCCTCCATTTTTACCACCCAAACCCAATCTTCTTCCTGAGTCTGGTACCACCACCTGCTCAAGGAAGAAACCTGGGTGTCCTCCTTGACAGTTCTTCCCTGCACCCCCATCCCAGATGTTTTACTGTCCATCTTAACAGATTTTTTTCCCCCTAAAGTCTAGCAGTACAGCATATTAAATCCTCCTTCACTCCATTATTACTCCCACTACATTATCTGGGTCTTCCTCACCATCCCATCTAGTTCTCACTTCCTCTAAAGAAGCCTTTTCTAACCAGTAATATCTGAGTTAATCACACCAGACTGTACAGTTGCTTCTTCACTGGCCTTTATCCCCTGCTAGAAGGTAAGTTCTGTGAGAAAGGGGACCATCTGTTTTATATGCATCCTTATTGTCATAGTGCCTGGCACACAGCGAATACTCAAGGAAAATTAAATGAATAAAGGAAAATTAAAATTATATTAAAAAACAAACCTAAAACTTATTACCAGTTATTATTTGAGGTCTACTGCCATGAAGTTTTGCCCATCCTAGCAAGGTAAGTAGGACGTGCAATTAGGCCAGGCTCTCAGAAGTTAATTAAAGGCATCTTCCAGTAAAGTTACTCCTATGTTTATAGTTTAACGTGCCATTAGTCCCAAGAACTAATGAGTGGCACTGATACAGAAATGGCATTCCTGTGGCATCATTCAATCGGCCATACAAAATCAGGAACTTCTATTCAATTACATATTTTCATTAGAAATGTACATACAGTGAATATACAAGAAGGCTATTTTATGTATACTGTAGCTCATTCATCCAGATCTGTACCTGTAACTTCTTTAGCTCACTAAAAATTTAAAACTTGAATCAGTTTTAAAGTTCAATTTGAAAATGTTTGTCTTATAAACATAGCTTAAAATATGCAGTAGCAGAAGAAACAAAAAATTTAATACACGGACTACTTCGTATACTTGAACAAATTACTTTTTAATCTAGAAAAGAATGTGAGTAGCCCACTTAATTTGTATCAGCAATATAGGTGTCATTGTATAAACTCCTGAAGTGATTTTGTTTTTTCCACTTTATCAGTTCGAATATAAGAGTAACAACCACTGCTATTATCAGAGATCCCAGTGAGTTTCCCAACTGACTTTACAATTTTAATTGCATTTACAAGTGTAAACCGCTCTGAGTACCATTTATTTCTTCAGCAGCTTTTGAAAGGGAATGAATCTAAATGCAATTAAATAAGTTGATACTTTTGAGAACCTGAGTTATAAGTAATTTTCAAACCAGTTCAACAAAAATTGCACTGAAACTTCCTTACTAATAAAAATTCTGAGGGCCAATATAATTGACACCTTAACTATCATAAAATCTTTAAAACATAGAGATGTCCATGTAACTGTGTCTTGAGTTCATGATTATTAGAGAACCAAGACCTTACTTGGCAACTGTAATTGCTAATATTTTTTAGAAGTATGTACTAGTTTCTTCTGGATAGAGGCTGTTTAGAAATTTATATAGGCGGTACATTTCTTTTTTATTTATTTATTTATTTTTGGCTGCGTTGGGTCTTTGTTGCTGCGCGCGGGCTTTCTCTAGTTGCGGCGAGCGGGGCTACTCTTCATTGCGGTGCGAAGTCTTCTCATTGCGATGGCTTCCCTTGTTGCTGAGCACGGGCTCTAGGCACGTGGGCTTCAGTAGTTGTGGCTCATGGGCTCTAGAATGCAGGCTCAGTAGTTGTGGCGCACTGGCTTAGTTGCTCCGCAGAATGTGGGATTTTCCTGTACCAGGGCTCGAACCCATGTCCCCTGCATTGGCAGGCGGATTCTTAACCACTGTGCTACCAGGGAAGCCCCTAGGCAGTACATTTCTGTATGAACAGTGGTATTTTAAAAAGTTAAGCTGTTTCTATTCAACAGTTTTCTTTTTAAAGTCTTCCCACTTTCATTTCTGATTTTGTTACACCATTCTCACATACTTTGAAAACCCTCCCACTAACCCATCTGGCATGCTATCCCCATTTTTATTCTTTAAATTCCTCTTTAGGATCAATTTGCTTTAAGAAAACTCGGTTATACTCATAAAAGAGCAAGAGCCACTCAAATGTAGATCTTCCTGTCTACCTATCAGTGTCACCCTTTTAAAACAAAGATATTTCCATGCATATATTTAATATGCCTATTGTAACATAATTTTTCCTCTCACAGGATGATACTCTCAATGGCACTAAAAAATAGCCACAAAACCCAAAACACTTAAGAGTTCTATGACGTGTCCCATTACCTTCTGCTTTTACCCCCAGCCTCTTGAAGAAGATCTTATTTATGATTTGGTGGTAATTATGCAATCTTTCCCTGATGGTTCCCTAGCTGGTCCTGTCAAACAGTACCATCTCTCAGCCGACTACACTGATGTTACATGCCTTTTATTTCACACGTTCTCAAATATCATATCATCTGACTGCCTTACGCATATATACTCTCTGTCAAAGAGTATTACTCTCTGTCAAATTCCTTCTGAATTTGACTACTATATTTCATTTCTCAAAGGACTGGCTTCATATAATTTGGTATTCCATAGGTAGAGCAAATATAATACAACCAATAGTTGGATGTAAAGCTGTAATACATGTTACCATATCAGTAGGAGACTGGAAAGCTCTAAGGGAGTAAGCACTTCGACTTTTACTACAAACGTAAAAGAACCAGAATTAGAGAACTGGCAGTATTAGTTTTCCAAATGGTGGGTTTGTGTGTTCTTTCTTAATTTTTAAATAAGACAAGATAATTTAGTTATAATTTAAGTTCCAGGTTGTTAACAGGCTGTGAAGAAATTTTAAGCACACTGCCTTTAGACATGACCAACATCTGTGCAACAATTCACGCAGTACTGCTTCAAAATCTTTTTTATGGAGGCTCACATTTTGCCCAGAGTAAAGACTTTTCCAAGAATTAAGGTGTTTTCTTTTTATGATGATCTTATCTTGGTTGCTAGGAAAGGGAGGACAAGCACCTGCATGTTTACATGTTGCCCATATTAAGCCATGTTTATGTACTTCTTTAAGTAACTGTTAACTGTAAAGATGGAGGGAGAGCTAAACTTTGTTGTACTAAGAATGAAAGGACTGAGCTGTTATGCCTTTGAGGATCAGGTTCCCATTTCTGATAAAATGACTAGAGGAAAAGTTCTGTAAGTAGAGGTGGCACACCCACAGCCTGAAGTCTGGATCCATACTGCAGCAAGTTAAGTTTAGCCTACAGGTGTTCTTTTTCTTAAAGATTCACTTACAATTTTCAATTTCTTGGTTTCTCTTAAAAACAAAATCAGAAGATCTGACAGCAACTGGCTAGTAATGAGAAGCAGCTACTGCCTGAACATTAGGTAAGTGCTCTCCAATTCAAACAGTCCTTATCCTTCCTTTCATGAGTGTGCAGGAACTTGTGACCTAGCAAGCTCCGCAGCCATGTTGGTTAGTGACTCTCACA
Source organism: Tursiops truncatus (assembly GCF_011762595.2). NCBI lineage: Eukaryota > Metazoa > Chordata > Mammalia > Artiodactyla > Delphinidae > Tursiops > Tursiops truncatus. The sequence goes on from NC_047037.1 coordinate 118,284,689, forward strand.
CTATACTCAGACTCTGTGATGACATAGGTCTGGATTGCTTCTGTGTAAATAATGGTTGTCCCAATGATGCTTTGACACCCAAAGCGACCAGGCTACTCTGCATTTGACGATCAAGCAGCAGCCAAGCCATGATTCAAGAAGAGTTATTACCATTATACCTACTGCTGGTCACACATGCAGTGGGAGGATGCTCAGATTGTCTATCCTGTCACTGACAAAAGGCAGATCAGCCCGAAGGTGGGAAGGCAAGGATGGATAGTTGGAGCACCTACTTCCTTCCTTAAACCCAAAACAGGACAGGCTTCTACCTCTTGGAAAATTTTACCAGTTGTCCTATGTGCCTTAGTGAGTACTATGATAAACAGTGCTCCTTTCCCCACCCCCTCATGCCACCTACAGTCTGCCGTATTCAAATACGCAACAGTGTATTACTGGCAACTGTACTAAGCCGATATACAGATGGGTTCAGCAACTTGCTTTTTCCACATTTTGAGAATCACTGCCTTAAAGAAAGACATACCAACAGGGGGTCTTTAGACAGCATATTTCTGCTTAGGAGATGTTTATGCCATTTTAAAATTTTTGTGTGAGCTAAGAGGATTAAGCAGTTGGTCAAAGCAGCTTAATCCAATAAAGGAATTATAAGGGCAAATTTCAATCAGCAAAGTGTTCAGAGAGATGATGTTAAAAGATAAATCTCAACCTCAAATAACCAAGGTAGCCACAGCAGAACTGAGTTCTTTTATTGATGGATATATAAACTGCAAATGATGTGTCAAAAAGAAAACCTTTCTCAGTGAATTTTACTTTTTCATTATAATGGTTGGGAAATTGGGGAAACACACCTACATAACAACTGTTTATTACTAACAGGGTACAAAAAAATAACAATCCACACTCAGTTCTGCTCTCAAACTTAGCTACCTGTTTTAACAAGAAAGGTCCAATAGAACTCTCTGTGAAGATGGACACGTTCTCAATCTGTGCTATATAATAGGATAGCCACTAGCTACATGTGGCTATTGAGCCTTTGAAATGTAGCTAGTATGACCGAGGAATTAAAGTTTTAACTTTAATTTTAATTAACTTAAATTTAAATAACCAAATTGTGGTTAGGTTACCATATGGGACAGGGCAGCTTGTCCATAGGTAATTGATGAAGTGAAAGGGTACTTGGAAAAAAATATGAATGGAAGCTATCCATGTTCAGGATACTAAGCTCACAGCAGCACAGAATATAAAAAGCTAAAATTGTTTTTCTAGCACATTAAAATATATTATATTTAGGCTATAATTTTTAAGTGGCACAAAGAATTAAAAGTTATATTATAAAAAATTTTAAGTCAATAATCCAGTTGACCCAAGTAACCCTCTACTTGTTCCATTTTTCTCCTAAATAAAACTTCCCTAAAAATAGGCAAGGTTAAAAAATATACACATTACCTAAACAAAAGACAGTCTGGAAAAAAGGCTTTCATAGTAACACTGGATGAAAGAGGATAAACCACTAAAACAAAGGAAATTTATGGGTTCAAAAGCCAGAAATGTGATAGCCATATGCACTCTGCCCTTTATCTCCTGAACTGCCTGCCATCTGCCCAGTTAAGGTTTTGACTGATTTATTTTCTTACAAATAAGAAAAAATGAAAAGCTGTCCTGCAGCTATTTATAAAACATCTGTTTTGCATCTCAACTTCTCTGCTTATATTTGAATCACTGTTCCTGAAATTCTAGTTGACTATTCCTTATATAAATGCTTTATAGCAATATCTATTAATTAGAGATTTACTAGCAAGTGAATTTGAGGGCATTTATAATTTAATTACTACTATAGGTAGTAAATGGTAAAAATTAAGACATGGGAAACAGTCACTACAATTCACCAACCATTTGATTAGAAAAACTAAAGATTAAAAAAAGGTGATAACTGATGAATCATACTGTAAAATATTAAAAAAATATTGTGACTGTGTATTATAATTGAATCATAGCAATTCTAGAGTAAAAAGAACTTTGATTAGAACAAAGGGTTTGGAGAACTAGTGTACAATAAAATCATTCCATGATGAAACAAAGTTTTAAAAATTATGGTCCAATGCAATGAAACCTTTTACAAAAATGTCAGCATAGTAGAATTTTACCTATTGACACGAAAAAGATGTTTCTGATATATTAAATTAAAAGACTGGTTATAAATAGTATATATAGCCTGATTTCATTTTTTAAACACAATTTACCACGCACACATGCATACTCTATGCAGAAAATAATTTAGAAAAACAACATACCAAAAATATTACGAGATTATTGGTAGATAGGTGGGATTATAATCTTAAAATTCTTCTTGCTTCCTGTATTTTGATTTTTCTGTAATAGGCATAGTTTGCTTTTTTAATGGAAAAAAAGACTATTATGGGAGAAAAAAAATCTTTTCTCATTTTTAATAGTGAAAATTTAAAACATTAAAAAAAAATGCCCATAAGGAAACATTTCGGTCTGGGAAAGGAAATGGTGTTCCTTAGTCCGAGACAAATTAGGTTTTGTACTGTATGTTCCAGTGAACTAAGTAAAACAAAAAATTTACAGCTGAAATGGTAAAGATACACATACCTAAAATATCCCAATATTCTGAATATGTTTTTAAATTGAGAATTTCCTTAGGCTAACAATGTATCTATCAAAGGACAACCTTCAAATGCAAGAAGTTCCTCTCCCCCAAAGTAAGATTATAATGACAGTATAGTTTTATCTGGCAATCCTTGTTGGAGACCCGGAAGACTTCAAAGGGAATGAGGGAAAAAGACACTGATACAAGAACAGAATTCATACTGTTGAAAGAAACTGTGGGGAAAGGATTGGCTGGGCAGCTCCTACATGAAGGAAATTACGGCAGCTAGAGCAGAAAAATCTACTGAAAGCCAAATCATAAGAAGGTAAACTCAGGATAAAGTCAAACCTCCTCAATGTACATAAAACAATGAATTATTTTGGCAACGGAGGAGTTGTTCAATATACAAACAAATCATAGTAATCTTTTCAGTAGAATTTCATCTTTTCAGATGAGATGAAAACAAAACCCTTCTATATTTCAATTTAAATCAACACGAACATTTGCATCACATACTATATTTACCAAAGAGCTCCTATATTCATCATCTTTCTGTGATCCTCGCAGCAGCACTGTGAACACAGGCAACATCACCTCTATTTAATACATGTACTCCAAAAGTTAAGCAGTTGCATACTTGGAGGAAGAAGTCAATGGTTCAAAACAGAGGGAACTAGATAAACAAAAGTGTGGAAGTGAGAAAGAAATGGAGGAAAAGAGAGGAAGGGAGAGACAGCGTGCACAAATGATTGGCTTGTAGAGTGCCTTTGGAAGGGTAATGAAAGGTCAAGGTAGCCAGTTAAGCAGATACCTGGTCATGAAATGTCCTACATGTCATGTTAGGGAGTTAACAGCCTAACCAGATGAAAATAGTAAGGAATCGAAGAGTTCTAAGAAAATGAACAGCATGCTCAGATTTGCATTTTAAAGACCTTTCTGGTGATACTGAGAGAGAACTAGGGGTGTGCGGTAGCGATGGGGAAAGGGGGATAAAGTCTATGAAACTGATTAAGTGGGTCTTGAAGTAGTATTGGTAAGAAGGAATAAAGGCCTGGTCAAAGGTATAGCAGTGGGAATGAAAAGTCAGGAACAGATTGGGGAGAATCAACAGGACTCAGGGACAGACTGCATGGAGAGGGTGGGTGGGAGGGAAGCAGTGAGGGAACAGCGTTGCTGCAAGGCCACAGGCCAATTTGCCTTTGAGAACTGAAAAGCCATCCCTGCCAGGGTGCACGGCTTGAAAAGCAGAGCTTAGGTAAGATTTCAGCCATAATTCCTCACTGCATCTACACAACTTTATGTGGACAGTCCTGAAGAAACTGGAACCATTCATTCGCTAAGGGCAGTTTTTCAAAGTTTGGTCCTGAAACCACCTGCATAAGAGTCAGCTGGGATTCTTATTAAAATGCAAATTCCTAGACTCAACTGTAGACCTACTGAAACAAAATATCTCAACTGTAGACCTACTGAAACAAAATTTCTGGGGTATAGGGCCTGGAATTCCATGTGAACCAAAGATGAAGGAAATAAAAATGCATGTGTATATGGAAATAAGGAGAGAAATTTAGTTTGAGAAACGTAAATTCAAGACGGCTGTAGAATATCTAAATGGAGAGGTCCAGCAGGTGGTTGGATGTATATTGATAAGTCTGGTGCTTAAAAGACAGATTTGGCCTGTGATATGTTTGTGGAGTTCCATTAGCTTACAGAGGTACAGCTGAAGCCAATGCAGTGAAAGAAATAGATGAGTGCGATATGAGAAAAAAAGAAAGACAAGGACAGAATTCAATGAAACACTAGTATTTCAGGGACCTGTAATAAGCAGTGACCCTAGGAAGAAAAGAGGGCAGAAATAAGAGGCCCGAGATATTTTATCACAGAACCCAGGGAGCTGAGTGTTTCAAAAAAGAGGGAAATGTTAAATGTCAGATTTTGAAAACGGCAGGAACATGAACCTATTTATTGTGTTGATAACTAGGAAGTCAATGATGAAAGCATAGGAGGTATGCCAGTTACAGGGGCACGGAAGATTAAGTTGGGAGGAGAGACAGAGGGAGACAATGAATGAACACTGCTCTTTCAAGAACTATGGCTTAAGGGAAAGAGAGGAAAGCTTTTTCCCTTGATTTTTTCTCTTTTTTAAACATGGGCGACATGAGCATTTCTGCCATTCTAATCATCTTTTTGGTCAATCTGCCAGGTTACGATGGAGAAGATAACTGTAGGTAGGCAAGATGATGTGTCAATATACGATAAAACAAATGAAGGAGAGGATAAATAAATGAAGGAAGAGTGGGTGGTAGAAAAGAGAGACAGAATGTAAGAAGCATGAAATTAAATTGTTCTGTAATTAGTCTCTACCGAGAATTGTGATATTTTCTTTCTGCAGATACTTACGACTGCTATTTCATTTGGTTAGTAAATACACTAGTAATATAAGGCTGAGTTTTATGGAGAACTGTCTGATTTACTATATAGGAATTATATTTTATTATATTGTATTTATTCTACTTTGTAGTAGAAATATAGCCAAAATGTTGATTGACATTGAATTGAAACTTGATGGTTGATATATTGAAATTATTCTGGTGAGATTTGGTCAAGATTATAAAAGATACTTTAATACTAAATAACAGAAATGTGCTCAGGGCAAATACCGCGAACAGTGTTAATGAGGAAGTAGTAAGAATACAAAACCTTTAAAATCTTTCCCAACACTTAAAGATACTAAAGATCCTCTTTAATATTTGAAGATAAAAATATAGAAGTATGAATAAAAGAGGACTTCATGTTAATTTTGAAACACTTCCCCTCCAATAACACCAAACTTCAACATGTGAACTCTGTTTTCAAAACAGACTGGGGGCTTCCCTGGTGGTGCAGTGGTTAAGAATCTGCCTGCCAACTCAGGGGACGTGGGTTCGGGCCCTGGTCCGGGAGGATCCCACATGTCGTGGAGCGACTGAGCCCATGAGCCACGGCTACTGAGCCTGCGCTCTAGAGCCTGCAAGTCACAACTAGAGAAAACTTGCACGCAGCAACGAAGACCCAACGCAGCCAAAAATAAAAAAAAAAAACAAAAAAAAGCCAGACTAGTAATTATCATTCACTAAATTCATTGTAGATATTATTACACCAGTTATCATGAGTTTTAGATATTAAAGATGTCATTTAAGTATATCTGTATAACACTTTAGAGGATGGAAGGCGTTTTTACTGTCTATTAATTTTAATCTCCACATTATATAGGAAATAAACACTAACTGTGAATTTTAAGTAAGGTAATACGTGGAAAAATGTATCAGCGATTGAATTTATTCTTCATAAAAGGCAAATAATCCTATATCGCCTTCCAATGTACCATATAACTTATTCTGATGTCTTTTCCGTCCTCTCATGTAAGCTTCACAAGTTTATGTTTGTTTTGTTAACTGCCTTATCCTTAGCTACCAGAACAATTTCTGGCACACAGCAGTTGCTCAATTAATATTTACTTAATCAATGTGTATAAAAATTGCTATGAACATAGCTTTAACTCTGAGATTCAGATTTTGATGGGTACACACAAACCATTATTTTGCCTTACTGTTTTACAGTTGAGACAGTAATGCCAAAAAGCTAACAGAAATAGATACACTAGTTTAAATTTTTTTGTAAATAAACAGACACTGTCCCCCTTTATTACAAACTATAAATCCAAGGCTCAGTGTTTAATGGGTTTATTCCCCTTATCTAGATCCTAATGTGGGCCAAACTGGATTAGAATAATTTAAATCCACTCTATCTAGAACTATAGTTGATAACATTTTGATAATTCTGCAGCGTTACTCAGCCACTTGGATTTCAATCATTTATACATTTTGCATGTAACACCTTATCTGAAATTCAGAATGTTAATATCCTTTATAATGTGGAGATTAAATTAAGATGCTGTAAAAGCACCTCTGAACATCTACAGTGCCTTATAAAGTTATGTTGTCTTATCACCTGTTTCTTCTCTCTCTTTCCAGAAAAGTGTTCCAGGCGACTACCGGGGCAGATGAGCAAAAGGGAGATAGCGTGCAATTCCAGGATTGGTGCTAATCTTTTCACTGTTGTTTGCACTGTCTGCCTCCACTTACTTAGAACCCTATTCTGTCTTCAGAGGAAGACTAATCAGGATAAGTGTGTTAGCCTCTATTACTTGAATGGTTGGAAGGACGGAGAGCAGTGTTAGAAGAACTGCCTCATCACCAGCTGCCACCTGTATGATTCTGTAGCAAATGTCAGTGTGCAGCCCAACTTCCTTGTTCCTTCTAGGCAGGGACTAGCAAGACTGTCATGTGTGCGTCTCTTCTTCCTAGTTCTTTCCTCCTCTCTGATAATCATCAATCTAATCCAAGAGTTCTAAAAGACAACATTTTCTTGACAGACTATTTAGATTGTAATCTATATGGAGATTGCATCATCCCACTCTCTTAGGTCATGAGAAATGTCTATTTTTGGATATTCCACCAAATGTGTATTAATCAAATAATATCATAAGTAGAAGTAACTTTTAAAAAGCAAGCATTTCTTGAGACCCAAATTTTGTTCCTTGCTTGAACATTCACATTTGTGTAATTCATCTGTAACTTTGCCTGAAAGTTACTTAATATCTCCTAGATTCTTAAGAGTTCATGTAATTTTTTTTGGAAGGAGAAATGATTTAGGCACTTGGACTTTTTGGAATCAGATACCTTAGGTTTGGACTTGCAAGCTGTGTGATTTTGGACTAGTTTCCCAGACTCTCTACTCATTTCCCTCATTCATCAAATTGGGATAAGCTAGCACCTAGCTCATATAGTTGTATTAAGAACGAAATGATGCATGTAACACAGAATACCTGACAAACAATACTGACTTAAATTATTTAGGTAAGTCACTTACCTAAAAGTGTAAATCCCTTAAGTATCTGACAGTTGGACTAGCTTCTCCCAACTAGAGAGTAATTATTTCACTTCTTCCAGAGTAGAGACAGAAACTTATCTTTGTCTTCTTTCTTCACAGGCATTATTTTGCATGCAACAGAAAAATTACTCTATTTCTGGGAAGCTAATTTCTCTTTATAAACTCTCTAGTAACAGTTATTCAAATTATTTCAACCATGAAAAGTGCATCCCTTTTCTGAGAATAGATATTAATATTTTTGACCTAAGTATTAAAAGATTTTCAATCTAGGTTTAATTTGTTTCCGTATAACTCATAAAACACTTTTTTTCATCTTTGTCATATACACTGGAAGGAATGAATTATGAATTTGAATCAGAATGTCATTTTTATCTATTTTAACAAATCCTTTATTTATAATTATGATGTTTCTATTAATAAGATATTCTGGGTTGTATATTGTTTCTTTGTTTTCAACTTAAAATCATTGATTTAAAGAACATACTTTTATTATTACTGATTTAAAAGGAACTCTGGATCATCAAATACCTTGGGGGTCATCATTATGAGCAAACATCACTATGCTGAGGTGTTCTGAATAACAAGAGTTGCAGTGTGTAAATGAATGTAGAAACTCCCACTCTAAACACAGCTCTGTTTAAGACTTCTTGCTCTGTGTTTGGAGAAAAATACTATGTCTGTTTTCTACCTTCCTGATTGAAAAAGATAACCATATATCACTCTTAGTATTATTCGCTACATTTTTCTTTTGAATATGATACAAAGTTCTTCTATTAGTAAAATTTGTAAAACTTTTCGGAGACTCCAGAAAGGTCTCAGGCAATTCTGTGAAAGGGCAGAAAAATAGCAGAAGAGTTTCACTGTGGGCCAGTTTAAGGGAAAAATATAAAAAAAGACAGTTCTCTCAAGTCTCCTTTAGACTGATTCACTGATCAATCACATACTCATTCATAACTTCTTGCCAGTCCTTGTACTACTGTTGATTATATACTAGTAAATAAAAGACTCTAATCCATGTCTTTACGCAATTAGAAATGGGGGAGGGGTGGCGCATTAAACAAACACATAAGCAAATAGTTACAGCAACAAATTATAGCAAGTGCCATGAAGGAAAGGGCGCTATGAGGACAAGCAGGTTGGGGCTGACAGCGGTGGCAGGGGCGGGAAGTGCTAGGGCAGGGAAGACCGCTTTGAGAAGTACCTTTCCAAGCGCCAGGGCAGGCAGGTTCTTTCCTGCGGCGCTGCCTTGCACGCATTTTCGCCAGGCATGTAAGTCCGTACCTTCTCCACAGTGCGCTTCCAACCCCAACACTTCTGATCGCGGGGGTGGAGGGGAATTCACTTATTTAATTTATTTACTCATTCATTTTGAAAGGAGATACACGTGGTACAGGGATAATAGTTTAACTTTAGACATGTAGTTGGAAGTACTTATGGGCTATACAAGTGAAGATGTCTACAAACTAGTTGCATATACAGATGTGTAGCTTGGGGGTGGGGAGAAAGAGGTAGGAGGAGATCTGCTACACATCAGCGCATAAAAGGCCATGAAAGCCCAGACAGAGTGACGATGGAAGGTCTAGGACAGAGCATGCCAACGTAAAAAACAACAACAACAAAAAAGACACTACAAAGATTATCAGGACTAATCAGAGGCATTAGCAAAACCAATAAGTGAATGCCATCAACATAGCAGGGCTGGTCTGCAATTTAAAACTTAAAATATGGCAAAGGTCAATGTCCATTTCTCACAATGGTTACAACTGCTCTGACACCAGAGACCTGATCTGAATCCCTTCCGTGTCAATCCCTTCTGAGTTCAGCCTTTTGAATTAGATTCTGGCACAATAATTTCAAGATTAAGAAATAAAAATATAAAACTGCTCTTACTGGTAACATTTGAGAACCAGTATGACACAATAAACTTAGGTATCTCGCCAAGAAAACCCAATTAGTAAGTGGCAGGGTCAAGATTCAAGGCCAGGTCTGAGCCCAAGGCCCACATGCTCAATCACTAGAGCAGAAGTGGAGCAGTAGCAGATGTATCCAGCTGTAGAAAAGCAATCTTTCCTGTAAAGGTATGAGGAAGGTGGCATTACCATGTTAGTCTGTCATGAACAGAGGCTGGGAGAAAGCAGGAAGTGGTTTTCCTAAGTTTGTAACATCTAACTTACCGATAATGAGCAGTAGCGTTAAACATCACATTTTATGTACCGAGATGGGTCAGAAACTTGAAAATTCTTATAAGCTTTTTGGCAACAAGTTCACATGAGATCTGGCTGCATGCCCATCCTCAGAATACAATGCCTCATTCTCTAAAAATCCCTTCCAGTTCAAACTCCTGGGTTAGAAGAATCACCAGAGCATTACTTGTTGGTCTTAGTTATAGCTCAAATAGTTTGTCTTCAATGTGGTAACCTTTAATTACCAGAAAGGCCTCTCTATGGCCGATTTTGCTAGGTGCATACTCAATGTCCTTTGTCCCTTTCTTTGGAAAACACTGATTTTATTTGGAGCAGCTTCTCTTGAAAGGGGAGTGGAATGTATAAGAAATTGTTAGGTGGGACTTTAGGAAAAGCTCCTTTTTAGATGCAGGAGAGAATGCTAACATGTATCTTTTGTCAGATGTCCTTTCTTTTCTGTCTGAGAATAAGGAAGCAATGGCTGGAGTTCTAGCATCCACCCTGGCTCATGAGATGACTGACGATGGCAAATATGTGTTAAGGGGCTTCCCTGGTGGCGCAGTGGCTGAGAGTCCCCCTGCCGATGCAGGGGACATGGGTTCGTGCCCCGGTCCGGGAAGGTCCCACATGCCGCGGAGCGGCTGGGCCCATGAGCCATGGCCGCTGAGCCTGCGCGTCTGGAGCCTGTGCTCCGTGACAGGAGAGGCCCCAATAGTGAGAGGCCCGTGTACCGCAAAAAAAAAAAAAAAAAAAAAAAAAAATGTGTTAAGGAAAGTGGATTAGAAAAACAGAAGCAGCTTGAGTCTTTCTGATCATGGAGCTACCATACCAACTCCAGACTCAACTTCTTTTAATATGAGACATATAAATATCCATTCCATTTTATTTCATCATTATTATTTGGATTTTCTATTACATACAGCCAGACCTAACTGCTAATAGAATACACCATTCCAACTGAAATTCATGTATGATCTCAATTTTAAATTCATCCTAGACTTTAAAATTAGACAGCTTAAAGTTAAAAGGAGAAAAAGTTGGGAGTAACTAAAAAGAGGCCACCATTACTAGGACTGGGATAAGAATCTGGAACCTGGCTCCTCAGATATGGGTTGTTAGTTAAGTCACAAGTCTTTACCAGATGTTGTTAGCCTAGTTTTATTTTTAAAAAATATTCTATAATTTAAAGTTATCACCAATTAAACCTACATTTCACTTCTACCCTCCCTACTCCTGTCCAAATAATGAGATTTTACTATCAGAGCCATTTAAAAAGTGTTCAAATTTATTTAAAGTAGAATTAAAAGGCAGTTAAAGAAAAAATAAACCTTTCATCTGTATTTCTAAGTATATCAAAGATAGCCAAGCTGAAGTTCAAAAGGCATATTAGGCTTTATATTTAAAAGTGCTCTTTTAGTTAATAGCAAGGCATGATGTTTGTCATTACGGGAAACAAGAGAAAGAGGTTAATGCCAGATTGAATTAGCAATATACAGTCTCCTTATCACAAGTAAAGTGGTGGGCTTTTACTTAAGTGGAAAGACGCTGATGTGCCAGAAGCAAGGCAAAGGAAGAGCTGTTGACAGGCTTTGAGTAGTTAATAATCAATCTTGACTTCCAAGCTAAGTCAAGATTTAATATTGAGATTCAAACTGCTTCCTGACTACTGACCATGTGAACCATATTTTGGTCAAAGACACAGAGAATCAAGGAAGCATGAAATTAAAAGTGAGCATTGGGTTCACTGGTGCCTTAATCAAGAGAAAACACCTATAGACTTCTCTTGCTGGAAAGATTACTAAGGATCTGCATTAGGGTCTGTTTCTAGAAAAGTTCCTGGGCAGTTCAACAAATTAGAGGAAAATGAAGTCTGAGATGGATTTTACAGTCCAAGATGGACTAGTAGGCATTAAAAATGCTTACTAATCAACTAGCAAGATCAACTCACACTGAAAACTTTGGCATAAGAGGAACTGATCTTGTCTTATAAAAAAGTTTCTCTCGGGCTTCCCTGGTGGTGCAGTGGTTGAGAGTCCGCCTGCCGATGCAGGGGACACGGGTTCGTGCCCCGGACTGGGAGGATCCCACATGCCACGGAGCGGTTGGGCCCGTGAGCCATGGCCGCTGAGCCTCCGCGTCCGGAGCCTGTGCTCCGCAACAGGAGAGGCCACAACAGTGAGAGGCCCGTGTACAGGAAAAAAAAAAAAAAAAAAGTTTCTCTCTATAGAATAGAAAGGAAGTCAATTATTAGAGGAAGGTACAAATACTAACTATTTGCACAGTATTTTGGTACAAAATGAAAACTGACAGTATGAAGTAATAGATTGGAGCCCTGGATCTCTCTCCCATCCCCCAGCTGTAGTTTCATTTCTGACTTTCTTATATTACAGTTGAGTTTCATTACTGGCTCCTGACCACTCTGGGCTACCTTCCTCCCAGACTTAATAGCCTAGGTAATAGTAGTTGGTAAATAACTTTAGAGATTTTAGCACCATGAACCATGAGGCATATTAATGTATTTGATCATTCATGCATATAGCGTCTTAGTGTCAAGGACAGGCCATCAGTATTAAGAAGTTTAAGCAGCTATCTCCTAATCCTAGAAGTGGACAAGTAATTCTAATGGTGAATTATAAGTGCCCCCCCATCAATCTCCTTAAAGTGCATTTATTAGGTCCTTGAAGTATATCACCTATGGGTTGAAAGTATATGAAATGTAGGTACTCGTTTACTTTTAAGTACTGTAAAGTCATAGAAAAAAAGGCAACTTAGAGCCAAGCTCAGAATATGAAATCTCTCCTACAAGATTAGACTGTCTTTTGTTATTTCTTTCTTTCATCTTAATTTTATAAATATATGCATGAGCACATTTTAAAAAATTTGATTAGACTAGTTTTGATTTGACATAAGCAACACTTGATTAGCGCAGTTTTGATCTGACATAAGTAACAATCCAAAAGGTGTAAAATATTTTTGTTTACTACAAACCTGTGGACTCAAAACTACCCTAAAAATTCCAAGAAAATTTTTATGTAGCCTCTTAGCTGAAAAAAGAATAGAAGGCTTTAGAGCAAACTCAGCAATTAGAAAGCTAAGAAACCAAGTAACAGCAACATTACCATACTACAAAAAAGTTATACCAAAAATAGTAAAGTTAAATGTCATATTTTTTTAAAGTCCCTCTTATCTATTTATTGATTGACACTGTGCTGAGAATTTGGTAGGGGAAAGAAAACTTCAAAAACGTTTAAAAAGGTTTACTGACAGAGACAAAGAACAGACTTTGTTATTTTTCAGGTATGTGATTACTTTATTATCACTTTTTACCATTGATTTTTAAAAAACCTGTATACTGGGCTTCCCTGGTGGCACAGTGGTTAAGAGTCCGCCTGCCGATGCAGGGTACACGGGTTCGTGCCCCAGTCCGGGAAGATCCCACATACTGCAGAGCGGCTAGGCCCATGAGCCATGGCCGCTAAGCCTGCGCGTCCGGAGCCTGTGCTCCGCGACAGGAGAGGCCACAAGAGTGAGAGGCCCGCGTACCGCAAAAAAATAAATAAATAAAAATAAAAACCTGTATACTGATATAAAAATAGAAATTTTGAGGAATTCAGCGTTCTCATTTCCCTCCTTTTCCCCTAAAATTCCTAATACTTAGAAAAAAAATCTCATGATATTAAAATGGTTATATGCACAAGCTCATCACTGTAGTAAATATAAAATGTATTGTATCTGTGAGATCTAGGAATTGACTTCAGATAAATTGAGAAGAAAATTCTAAAATAATTTTTCTTATGAAGATTTAATTGGCATTTAAAAATATACAACCTTGAGTGTACATAGAATATAGAGTTCTAATACAAATTGAGAATAATTTTCGTCTTTTAAGTTAAAGACAACTCTTATTTCAACACATAGGGCTTATGACAAGCTTATATATTGAGATGAATGTTATCAGAGATGAAATATTTATAAGATGGTACCTGAGGAATACTTGTATATTCTCTATACAATGATGAAGAACCAGTTAAAAGGCATTAAAAACAGGCTAGAAAAGCAAATATGAAAGTTTACATTTCTGTAGATAAATCCTATCACAGCATGAACAACACTAATGATTTAGCAGGAAGCACTGATAAGGAAAAGTTGGCTGACCGAATATCAAGGAGAGCAATTAGGACTCAGGAAAACAGGTTTCTAATATTAGCCCTATCAACTAAAATAACTACTGACAGTAGATCAATGGAATTAAAATCACATATACTAGAACTAGATTGGCAGGCTTCAAAGCCCAGCACTGTCATTCACTGCTGGGCAACTTCAAAGTGCATTTTTTAGGTCTTGAAGGTTAGACTCCATCAATTTTAAAATGGATAATAGTAGCCATCCCAGAGCTATTTTGAGCTGAAATAGATAATCCATGTAAGGTGCTTAGTACAATGCCTGGCACATAACAACAGCTTGCCATCACTGCTAGAGCAACCTTGAACAGTCCAACTACCTGGTTGCCAGTTTTCCTCAATGTAAATACAGGTTTGGCTGAGTCATTTCTAATGCCTTTGCCCATCTAAAACTAAAATCTACAATGTAAAAGAATGTATAGGGCCAACTCTATTTCTAAAGAACATACATTAATATCTTTCACTCTAGCATGATTAAGGACATGGTAATTTAAATGCTACAGAAGAATCATGTTTTTAAGTCACCCCTTTGAAATTAGTTATAATGCTACATTTACTAAAGCCAAAGTTTTATGCGTTCTATGCAACCCACAGGAAATCCATGATCTTCCATCGATTATCATGTTTAGCAACTACAGTTCTGAGTACAATGGCAAAACTGTCAAAACCAATATGATCTTAAATGGAAAATGAATGTCATATAATTAACTCTACATGTTTTTAGTAGTCTACTTATGGTTATAATTTTGACTTTTACTACAGAGTATCTATATATATTAATTTGGCGCTTACAACAATTTCTGAAAAACAAGTCTTAATAGGAATCTCAAGGTACATAATCCTATTTTTTTTTAATGGCAAGAACATTTGATATTTCCTATTTAATAAATAGAACAAGTAGAGATAATACAAATTAATCTAAAGATCTAACAAAATCTCTCTACTGAAATGTTACAATTCAAAATTCAAATGGCAGGCCAACTTTTTTTATTGCCAGAATATTAAGATTCTTTTTTAGTGTGACTCAAATATTAAAAAAAAAATCAGAATTTATCACGGTAACATCAAGATTAAGAAAACATATCCCACATGTTTCTCAGGGACAAACTACTGATACCCACAGACACATTAATTGTGCACCAACCCAAATACTTTAATAGAGATTTTTTTTTAAGTATTTGGAGAACTCTTTTTCGTATACTCTTAGAGATACTACTGAGAAATTTTAAAAGCCTTTTTAGTTTAAAGGTGTGTGTGATCACCGAAAAGAGGTTATCTAAAAATTTTAAAATGTGTTGCAGATGATAAGATAGCACTGGGGAAAAAAGTTATAGCTCACCTCAATTAGGTACTAGCACGGTAGGCCAAAAGAATAAAATTACATTCGCCTATCAATGTAAATGTTTGGTTATGTTATTTCTTAATATTAAAACAAAACAAAACACACACACACGTATGTTAAAATCTGACAACTTAAGCTCTCAAACCAGCAAAGTTTACTAGTCAATACTCATTCCTCATTTTTATATTAGTAAAATTGGGATTAATGCTGTGGGAGTTAAAAAAAAAAGTTTCTCTTAAATTCATAGCTGTGCTACCTTCAGTTTCATTTCCAGAAACCCTTATCTTTAACAGATCTCCACTTCCTACTTGACACAATTTACAATCATTTAAGAAATTTTAGTTTTACCTTGTAACTAGTTCAGCATAAAATAGTTCTGTAAAGTTCATGCCATAAAATTAATTACACTGTGTCCTTACCATCAATATTTAGCTCAAAACAAACGTGGCAGAAGGAGAGTGTTTCTTTGTCTGTTCCCAGTTTACAAACACTGCAGATGTTGTCATCATTCAAATCAATGCTTACAAACTGCTCCTCTTCGTTCATAGTGCCCCTGTTAAGAAACAGAAAAAGAAAGTTACACAATTTCAAGAACTTGCTATTAACGGCAATATTAGGAACTTCTAGGAAGACAAAGGATGCTGTTCAGGTTATCTAAAGCAACAGCCCCATCAAACGAGCATTGCCATACTTGTACTTCAATATTATACTTTTATTGTGCAAAGACACAAAGCTAGTAAAACTTAAAGCCTAGCCGTAAGTGACACTACGCCTAAGCGCCTTTTTCGGTCTTGTGTTTTATTTAGTTGACGGGGTCTGACGGAAAGCAGTTTTCGGGTATTCTAGCCCACCCCCATCCCTGAGTAGGTGAATGATCTTAGCAGCGACACCTATTCAGCTACCGGGGTCAACCTACTTAACGCTGTTAAAGGTAGGACGAACGATCTGCTCGGGACACTGCTTTGCTAACTTCATTGTGGGAACCTCAGATGCGTTTCGCTAGCTCGGCGTAGCGAGGTTTCCTATTCGAGATCCGGGGCAGGAAAATGCACATGGAAAAGTGAACACTAGGGAAGGAGCCCGGCCGCTTACAAAGCATCCTCACGGAAGGTCGGGCAGCGGCTCCGCTGTGCGGCCCGGGCACGGCCGGAGGCGGGGTGGCCAAGCAAGGCTGGGGGTCCCGGAGCCCGGCCGGCGGGAGCGCCGCGTCCCCTCGCCCCGGGCTTCCTCCCACCCAGGAAGAGGGCGTTCGAGGGCCACGGCAGCTGGTCCATCTGGACTCAGCGCCTCTGGGAGCCGGGTCCCCGGCGTTGGGGGCGCGCGCTTGCCCCTCAGGGTGCCGCGAACCCGTGTCATTCTCTCCGACCGTCCGTCGGGGGAGCCCGCGCGGAGCAGCGCCAGGGGCCGGGGGGCTCAGAGTGCGAAGGCGGCTGGACCGAGGGTGCGGGGACCGGGGCGCAGGCAGTCGGGGGCAGGGGAGCTGGGGCTTTACCGTCCGGCTTCGCGCGCCGCCGCCGATCCGCGCGGCCCAGGCTCCTCCACTATTGTTTCCGGCCGCAGCGCAGGCGGCCGCAGCGGAGAAGGCTGCCGTGCGCCGGCCCCGCCCCCTCCCGCCGGTGCCATCCCTCGGAGGCTCTGGGGGGGATGGGGGACGGCGCGGCTGATAGCGAATCCGCGCGCTCGCTCGGCGGCCGCGGGCACCGCCGCTTCCCTGCTGCACCGACGCCGCGGCCTCAACTCGAATTTTCTCTTGATTCCGCCCCTCTTGGCCGGGGTCTCTTACCGTTCTGTGGAAGGTAGCTCCTCGCACGCCCCCTCTTCTAGGCAAGTAGATAGAGGAGTCCGTTACCACCTCCCCCTTCAGGGTAGTGGAAACTACTGCCCCCGGGCGGGGGCCGCAGGGGCGGGGGCAGAAAAGTGACGAGTGGATGGGTGAGAGGGCCAGAGATGCGTGGGTGGAACTTCGTGTGAAATCGGTAGACTGAAGCAAAATAGTATCATTTGATCTTTGAGTTAGGTGCCAGTTGAAGTATTTAATGAGGGAAAAGTTCGTTTTCAAGTTTCATAATTTAGGGATAATCTTAAATACAGAAGCTTATTTTTTACAGATTGTCTTGGAAATGGGGCGCCCCTCCCCTGTAATATGGCGCATTCCTTACACGCCCACGAGGATAATCCCGGAGCCCCACCTCTTACTTTAGGGCCTGCCTCTTTAAAAAGCTGATCTCTTTTTGCCCACTTTGCTTGACATTTTAAACCATTTTTTTAAGGTTATAATTCATGTAACACTTTCACTTACATTTTCTATTGTAATCCTCAAAACAGCCAGAGAAGAGAAACGAAAAGAGTTTTCTTCTTTTGCATCCTAAAAATGACTAACCCAGATTATCTATTGGTTAGAAACAGAGCTGGGACTTGAACCCAAGGCTGCTGACGTAAAATCGCTGCTATTTTCCAGAGCATCATAAACAGCTATCCTGGTTACACCAACAAAGAGAAAGGGGACTAGCTTGTCAGTCTACATGTAACCGGTGGTAGGAATGGATTCCATAGATCTTGGGAACTTCTAGACCAAACTGACACTTGATATAAACCATCAGTGCCCCAGAAAAGTGGTCTGTGTTTTTGCTACTTGAAGTGTAGGAGATGAAGCAGCAACATTGGCCTCACCTGCCTCGTATCTTGTTAGAAACGTAGACTATCGAGTCTCACCCAAGACTTCTTGAATCAGAACCTGTATTTTAACAAGACCCCCCAGGTGATTCCTATGCAGATGAAAGTTTGAGAAGCACTAATTGAAATAGCAAAATCTATGCGTTTTCTACTTGAATTTCACATTCTAAGTAAATATGACTAAAATGTCTTACATCTTGGATTCTACCCATCTTTTCAATGAAAGTGCTTTCTAAAATCACTAACAAGGGACTTCCCTGGTGGTCCAGTGGGTAAGACTCTGCTCCTAAAGCAGGGGCCTGGGTTCGATCTCTGGTCAGGGAACTAGATCCCACATGCATGCCACAACGAAGATCCTGTCTGTGTGCTGCGGCTTAACGATTTTCTTGTATCGAACAAGTTCTTTTCATTTCTCAGGGTTATCTCTCTTTCTGTGGCATTTTGCCTTTTTAACTCTCCTTAAACCTTTCACCTTGTTTTTTATTTTTAAATTATTTTTAAAAGCCTACACATTGGGATTTAACTTACAGAAAAAAATTTTTCCCGTTTTAAAAGTACAGTTGCTGAGTCCACCACCCCAATTAAGATACAGAACATTTCCACGAACCCAGAATTCCCTATGCCCCTTCTCAGTCAAGCCTCCCACCAACATCTGATCTAATTTATATCACTAAAGACAAGTTTTACCTGCTCTAGGACTTTATGTACATGGGAATAAATGGTATGTATTATTTTGTGATTGCTCTCATTCAGCATGTTTTTGAGATTCACAATGATGTTTTGTAATAGTAGTTCCTTTTATTGCTGAATAATATTCCACAATTTGTTTATCCATTCACATATTGATGAATACTTGAATTGTTTCTAGTTTGGAGACTATTATAAAGCTGCTATGAGTATTAATGTAAAAGTCTCTGTGTGTTTATGTTTTCTTTCTCTTAGGGAAATAACTAGGAGTGGAATTGCCGAGTCGTACGTATGGTAAGTGTACACTTACTTTTAATTTTAAAATAAATTGCCAAACTGCTTTCCCATGTGGTTATGCCATTTTACATAGTTAGGACTCTTTTATTTTCTTGATGATTTGACCCTTTTATCATTGGTGATATTTTTATCTCTGGTGGCATTTCTTCTCCTGAAATCTACTTTATCCGATATCAATATAGCCACTCCTGCTCTCTTATGACTAGTGTTTCCATGTGTTTCTTTTCTCCTCTTTTTATTTTTAACCCCTCTATATCTTTATACTAATGTGCTGCCTGTTTCTATTAACGGACTATTTTTTCCGCTGCTGGGTACGTCATATTTTCTTGCTTTTTATATGATATGCATTGATTAGTTGCTGAACAATGTAAAAGTGATATTGTTGAGTGTAGTAGGCAGAGTAGCTCCCCAAAGATGTTCACACCCTAATCCCTGCATCCTGTGAATATGTATGTAACATAGCAAAAGAGATTTTGCAGATATAATTAAGGTTGTGGACTTTAAGAGGGAGATTATCCTGGATTACTGGGGAGTGATCCCAGTTTAATCACATGAACCCTTAAAAGCAAAGAACTTTCTCCAACTAAAGTCAAGCGATGCAGCAGAAGAGGAAGTCAAAGTGATTAGAAACTTTGAGTTAGCATTGCTCTAGGAGCAAAGACTGGATCCCAGCTGACAGCCAGCAAGGAAATGGGGACTTAAGTCCTAAAACTTGGAGAACTAAATTCAACCAAAAAACTGAATGGATTTGGAAGTTCACTCCAGAACCTGGTCTACATCTTGATTTTAGCTTTGTGAAATTCTAAATGGAGGATTAGAAATCCATTGTACCTGGACTTCTTACCTACAGAACTGTAAGATAGTAAATGGTATTGTCTTAAGCCATTAAATTTGTGTTAATTTGTTATGGCAGCATTAAAAAACTAATACATTGAGTGTCTAGATTTTTAAAGAGTGTTGGGCTTTATTTGGGAGGCTGTTACTCTAGTAGCCTATTAAACTTTTGTGAGACTCTAGACTGTCCTTTTGCTGTAAGAATTTCTAGTTCTCTCTTAAGGAGTGGCTTAGGCTGTCTATTGTATGTCACAGGTCTTTAATAAAGTTTCTATACTCTACTTGGAGAAAACTCAAATAATTACTTTCCCTATGAGTTCCAGTAGTTGTTCGTATTGTAGTTCCCAAGTAATTCTTTTTTCCCTGGTAATTAATTTTTTGCCCAGCCTGTTGGAGCTTCACCCTGTACATGCACAGCTTAGTATTCAGGTGAAGACTTAAAACGTGTTCTGAAACTCTTTCTGTGTATAGCTCTTCCTTTCTAGCATTCCTGATTACAAATTCCAGACATCTTGTACTCCCCAGACTCAATCTTTGTCTCCTCCTCCCAGCTTTGCTTGGATCTCCTCATGTGGACCATGGTTTGAAAGTACCTCCAGGCATAAAACTAGGGCAATTGTAGGGCTCACCTCATTTGTTTCCTTTCTTTCTGGGATGACATGTTTGCTCTGCGTGTGTTTCAGTGTCTGAAAATAGATATTTCATAAATTTTGCCCTGTTTTCTAACTTTGAAGAGCTATTCTGGTACTCCTTACTCCATCCTGGCTAGAATCCCTTGTTATTTTGTCAGTGGATCCTTCATTCATCAAATAAGAGCTTCTTCCCAGATCTCTTTGCTTCCGATCTAGTTTTTTTTCAGTCTGTCTTTCACAGTCCATTATGAAATAAACACAGGTGAACTCCCCTTCTCAAAAACTTGTCATGGCATGTTGCCTTTCTCCTAACAGTAATACATGAATCTATTCAGCATTTAGACAGTTACAATGGGCTTTCCAGTTTACTGTCTCATTTGATAAAACCTAACATTTACTTGGATAGTCAAGGATTTTATTTTTAATTAACTGCAATCCTTTCTAATTTAGTAACTGAGTAAAGTGTGCAAAAATGTGTTACAAACTGTAAGGGGATAGATACAAAGATTAGTTATATAATTTGTTCTTGACCTAAAACCGACATTACCTTGACTTCAGGCTTAAATCAGTTAGGAATCCTTTCAGATGAAAGTAACAGGAAACCTGATTAACAGTGTCTGAATCAGGTAAGGTTTTATTTGTTTCACCGAACAAGATCTGAGGAGCCATCTCCCGGCAGTGGTTCACTGGCTCATTATATCGGGACTACCTTCTCTGCATCTATTCTGGCTTTCCCTTTCAAGAGCAGAATGGCTGCCCTACAGTTAAGCAACATATTGTCTTCCAGGCAAGAGGATGGAAATGGAAGATGTAGGGAGAAGTGGGAGGGAAAGCTGCCTCTTTCATTTTTGTGAGGAAGGAAAAGCTTTCCTGAGAGACCCCAGCAGATTTCTGCTTATATCTAATCACTAGAAATTATATGACAACAATGGATTCTATGGAAGTGAGTATTTAGTTTTTTCAACCTCTATAACAGAGGCAAGGAAAAGAAGTTAGGTATATAAACCAACAATGACTGCTAGAGAGTTTACATAATTTTCTTTTCTGAATATCATTTTTATGTCTGCTCTGGTGCAAATGACCCTCGCTCATCATTCCAATGAACGTCTGCTATAAAAATTTCTCTAATCTTCTCGCTTTTCTGAATCCCCACAACTCTTGTTCATACCACTGCTATTCTTGGTATTTTTTCTGGCATGTTCCTATTTTAAAGTAAAGGATTCAGTATACTTAGTGTATCTATTCATCCATCTCTTACCTTTGCTGCCTTTGCTTCTCTTTATGTGTTAATTCATTCTCTGCTGTTGGAGATGTGCTTCATCCATTTAGCCTGGAAGATTGATGCATGCAGCCCCAGGCTTAGAGCCTTCTAGTACCATGACCCTAAAGGACCCAGAAACTCAAGATGTGTGCATAATCAATTGCATTATTATTTCCACTTCTTCATACCCTCCCTCTGCCATGTGACCTCATAGCTCACTATAGTGGGCAGAATATATTTCCCCACCCTGATGGAATATTAATGAACATGACGTGAGCAGAGACCTTAAATGTGCTTGTGTGATTTAACTTGGCTTCTTGTGCCTCTGTCATATATCACTAAGAGAATTTTGCCCAGATAGTTGCCAGTGCAAGGAGGATGAAAGATGTGGAGCAGACCTGCGTCCAATCAGCAGCCTAAAGCTAGGGAGGCCTACCTGACCTACAAACCTGTGATAAATACTTGTTGTTATAAGCACTGAGTTGTGGGTTGTTTTGTTATGCAACATATTGTAGCGATGGTTGTTAATACAGCAGGATTCTAAATGGCCAAGTTTAATTCATATGCTCATTTCTGAATCAATTATAGTGGCTAGTATTGGGTTGGCCAAAAAGTTCATTTGGCTTTTGCATTAAGATGTTACGGAAAAGCCGAATGAACTTTTTGGCCAAACCAGTACTTCAATTGGCCAGGCTTGGATTACATTCCCTCATCTCCCACCTCACCCCTCCCCAGAAAACAGGTTGGCTCAGGAATGGGGCTGCAGGGATTAAAATTTGATCTCATAATATGGGAGAAGAACTCCTCCAAAGAAAAGTGGTTGTTGTTACCAGAAGAAGGGAGTTGGTTTGAAAATATAACAAACAGGCAAAAACTATTGTTAATTCACTCTGGTGTTCTTTATACTTCAATATTCATTGCTAGAATTTAAGCCGGTTGTTTGCAAGGAACCCTGCTTTAGTCATCTTGTATTTCAACACTTACCTTACAGATTGTGCTTGTATCAGTTAGGATTAGGTTTCACTGCAATAATATAAAAACCCTGAATACAAGTAACTTTAAAAGATAGGGCTTTATTTTTTCTCTTACATTAAAGTCTGGGGATGTGCAGTCTAGGGTAGGTGTGGTGGCTCTGACCCACAAAGTCCTCAGGAACGCATGCTGCTCCTAGTTTTCTACTCTGTCATCCCTAGGACATGGGCTCATCTTTTTGTGCAAGAGATAGCCCCTTTCATTAGAGACAAATGTTAAACAGCAGGGTGGAGGAAGATGAGAAGACAGGGCAAAGAATATATACCAGCTGCTTTTTAAGGATATTTCTGAGAAGCTGCTACAAAACATTTCTGGTTACCTCCCACCCTTCCAGTGGTAAGAGCCTGGATGAAAGGGAGACTTGGGATCAGACCTTTATTCCAGCATCCATGTGCCCAGCTAAAAATCAGGGCTTCTAAATAGGAACAGTGTATATTAGAATAGGCAACAAGCAATCTCTGGCACAGTACTCAATAGATATTTCTTGAATGAATGTGTTAAGTGAATGAATCATGTATTAAAAATTAAAATTGGTTAATAAACTCTGAAGACTAAATTTTCAATCTTAGATTCAATGCTGGCTTAAATAACCTATTTGAGGTAAAATACCTATCCTATTTCTCATTTTTAGCAAGCAAGAAAGCAAAAATTGACTGTTTTAGAATTCTTTTTGCTTTACACTCACATTGAGCAGTGTGATAGGCTTATTTCAGTGTTGTTGATCCATTTTCTAAAAGTCTAATTTTTATAGGATTATAGACAAAGTTTAGTACCGCTCTATTGGAATTCTTAACTCTGAAGAAAATGTCTCTCTTAAAATTATGGGTCCTCTTAAGCTTAGACCAGCATCCCTTCGAAAGTTTGGGCTACAAATATTTGCATTAAAGGGATTTACCACTTATAGTTTCCGTAATGCTGACTTTATGGGTAAGCTGTCTGTTGATCCATTGTCCTGTTGTGCAAGCAGAACAAACCAAACCTATTTCCAGTCTGTAGATGAATTCACTGTTGGCATTGCTGGGAGGAGATTGGGAGTTAACTACTAAGCTATTGATTTTTTTTTTTTTTTCCACTGTGGTTCAAATCCAGTCTTTAGTAATGTGCACCATTCCCGCTGTTAAATTCAAGGTGATAAAAGGGAAGTTTGGGATTGATGTCTGAAGTTAGAAAACAGTCTGTTTCACAATATTTTACCAGAGGTTTATTTTTATATTTCATTGTATAAATATAAGATGTCTGGGTATGGAATACTCAAGCTAGACATTGAAATCCTGACATATTTCTGAGTTAACTATTAGTGTACCAATTGAGTTAGATAGAGAATTTTAAATTTCAGAATTTTAAAATTTTCAGGATTTTCTTTAATTCAGTGAGGTTTGTGGATGGGAGATGATAGCATTAATGGTAAGTGAAAAAGAATACAACTTTTTTGTTTTTGGAATTTCTACTAAACGTGTACTTTTTCACAAAAGTTAAAACTAATCCAATTTTTAAAATACTTTTTTTCATTCATTTAATCATTCATTTATTTATTTGTACATTTAACAATTTCTTATTAAATGCTCTTTATATTTGAGATACTTTTCCAGGTATTATACAGTAGAGAGCAAGAGAGTGCCTACTCTTGAGAAATTTACCACCGATGCAAGGGACAGGCATTAAGTAATTGCTTTTGGAATGGAGTTTTTAATGGCATTGAAATATATTTACATTTTAATTGCCGTAGCACTATAAAGATGTCTAAGTACCACATTGGCATATATTTTTGTATTCTGCTTTTTTTCATTATTATGATAAATTTTACATGTTAAGTATAGTAATGATTCACTTATCTATAATCTATAGGAAATGAGGGGTTCCACCACAGGTTTTTTTTTCCAGAATAACTGGAAAATGATAGTTTTTAATACTTTAAAAATTTTAGCTATTTTGAAAGAAAGCTGCAATAGATTGAACGTTCTCCCCAAATTCATATGTTGAAATCCTAACCACCAGTGTGATGGTATTTGGAGGTGAGGCCTTTGGGAGGTGATTTGGTCATGAGGGTGGAGCCCTCATGAATAGGATTAGTGCCCTTCTAAAAGAGACCTTAGAGGGCTCCCTTTCCCTTCTGCCACATGGGACTCAGTGAAAAGGTGGTTGTTTTTGAACCAGGAAGTAGGATCTCGCCAGACACTGAATCTGCCAGCACCTGAATTTTGGAGTTCCAGCCTCCAGAACTGTGAGAAATAAATTTGTGTTGTTTATAAGCCACCTAGTCTATGGTGTTCTATGGTATGGGTAATAGCAGCCCAAACTAAGACAAAAGTTGTCAAAAATGTATCAACATTATGTTCTTTTTTGCCATCTTAAAATATATAGAAGATAATTTCTACATTAGCTGGGGAGTTAAATTTCTGTGTTAGAGTAGACTAAGTTGTAGTAAAAATAGACTTAGAAAATCAGTGACAATGAACAAGAAGGTTATTTCTCCCTCATGGAATAATCGAGGGTGTTCCAGGTTGGTAGCAACTCTCTTCCACATGGTGATTCAGGGACCCAGATTCTCCCAACTTGTCATCTTGTGACTCTTTTATCCTCTGGCACCTTGTCATCATGTCAACGCTTGTTCACCACCTCAGGTTCAGCCAGTGGAGAGGGGAACAGTGTGGATGAGGCACACCTCTCTTAAAGGCTGGAGTCCTGAAGAGACAGGTGCGTATCACAGCTACTCACATATCATAGCTGAGATTTTAGTCACATGGTTACATCAGTCTGCAAGGGAGACTGGGAAATGTAACCTAATTATGTGCCAGGAATAAGGAGTGGATGAATATTGATGGGAAGCTAGCTGTCTCTCACATAACCTGCAATTCTGGCTGCCAAGTGTTGTGTATGTCCTTCTCACATTCATCCTTTCTCCATGCAAGACACATAGAGCACATTCACCCCTTTCCCAAGGGAGACAGCTCAAAGTTCCATCTACTTACTGTATCCAGCTCAAATCCAAGGATTTCTGAGTGATGTTTAGTCTTTTCACTCAGGTCCAGATGTAACTCAGGTAGATCAGGGTGGCGCAAAAAATTAAAACCCCTATTCAGGTAAGAAAACAATGAGAGACACAGCAGTCATTGGTCCATAGCACTGATGGAGACCAGCTGGGCAGGGGTCTTAAAGACCCCTGGAGGCGCAGTGGTTGAGAGTCCACCTGCCGATGCAGGGGACACAGGTCCGTGCCCCGGTCCGGGAGGATCCCACATGCCGCGGAGTGGCTGGGCCCGTGAGCCATGGCCGCTGAGCCTGTGCGTCCGGAGCCTATGCTCCGCAACGGGAGAGGCCACAACAGTGAGAGGCCCGCATACTGCAAAAAAAAAAAAAAAAAAAAAAAGAAAAAGACCTTTGCTCTGGCAGTGGCAGAAGTGCCTTGATTGCATCCTGTTTTTACTCTCTGGGAGGGAATTCTTTTCCATTGCTCTCTGTGGCCCCTTGCGCTACCTTCTGGAAGAACCTTCCTCATCTATTATTCTTCTTGGCCACATCTGAAATGTGTTGTGGGAATATGTTCCCCTTAGGGGCTGTGTGTATTTTGCAGCTTTTTATAAGCCTGTAGGTTGTTTTAAGGCTCAGAGTCAGATGGATCTTTGGTTCTCAGGCTCATAGATTCTTTACCAACACAATTTCCTCATCTTAGTAAGCTCGTAGTTTATTTGCTTCCAATATGTCTGTAAGCACAACCAAATTTTTTTCTGGATATATTCTATACAGTACTTCAGTTTTTGCTTTCTTCTTCTTCCTCTGACATGTTCTTTTATTTTAGTTGCAGTTATCTTGAGGCCATCTGAAAAATTAGGGTGGACTGGGAAGGTAACAGTCTGACCTTTTGCTGTTTAATCATTATCACTCCCTTAGGAGACCTTCTCCAATCACCCTACTTAAAGCTTCCTCTCAGTCCCACCTTACCCCAGTCTTTAAAAAGAAATCATTACTTTCATGTATATATGAAATATGTATATATGAGATACATTTATCTTATTTATCATACTTATTGTTTATTATCTGTCTTCTTCCTCTAGCATGTAAATTCCATGAGGTTTGGAAGTTATATTTTCTTCTCTCATATGTCTTAGGGACAGAGAATAGTGCCTGCCAAATATTTGTTGAATGAATAAATGAATGAATGAATGATTTGAGAGTGTGCTGACTTTTCAGGATCTGCTATATACTATTTTGTTAATGAGCTATGCAAATACTGCTGGTTATAGCTATTTCCTCCTCTTCCATGTAAACCATCCTCATTGTCTTCATTGGTAGAGTAGGGCAGGGAGGATCCATCTTTGTTCTCTGTTCTCTAGCCCTAGAGAACTCTTCTATGCCAGTTATGGAAATTATATTCTTCTTCATCTAGACTAACAATGGACAAGTTTCAGTCTTGGCAAGTGAGAGGTAAGCAAAAATGTGGTAGAATGGAAAAACCTCTGGAAATAAAAAAAAAAATTCTGCTCACCCCCTTCTTTTTGCTTTGGCGATTCTTTACTCTTGTGTTGATGTGATGTTGAAGCTTTACCTGCCATCTTGTGACCATGAAGGCAGACATTGCTAACATACTGAGGTTAGAAGAGTGGAAAGATAGAAAGGACCTGGACCCATGTGACATAATTGAATCACTGCAGCAACCTTGGATTCACCTTTTTAAAAATAAGATAATAATGTCTACTTCATTTAATCCATTTTTGGTCTGCTTTTCTGTTACTTGTTGATTGTAGCTGAAAACATCCTAATTGATAGAGTAGCAGTATCTTCAGTAGCTGCTGAGACTAAATGACCACTATTCTGTTCATGCATATCCTTGAGGAATTGACAATAAGGGTACAAATGAATAATCACAGAGTCATCTATCTAACACACTGTTATCACAGAGCAAGTGCTTATTAGCATTCCAATTCAGTATAACTAGTGGAACTGGTTAGTCTTTTAGGCATTCCTAGTTGGTACCTCCTAGAGGTAGTCTATCCTGTCATCTCTGCAATGGGCCCACATGGATTCTACTATAAGGCACCATTTGAGAGAGGCTCTTTTCTATTGCCATAGAAGGAGTGACAACCAGTGTAGACAATTTTGGCCATATTGTTTATTTCTTATCCACTCAGACATAAACTCATTGGTGGAGAAGATTATAGGGTTAAGGAGTCGGGTGGGTTAGTTTTCCTTTTTCTCCTCCATCTCTACCCCTAGGTACTTCTTAAACACCCAGGAGAATGGAACTGACTCTGGCTAGAATGTGTCGATCAATTTGTGGCAGCTTAAGTATTTTGCTACAGGCTATTGGTAAAATTTGCATGTATGCCTAGAAAATAAATTAGAATTGCAGATTGTTAAATATTTCAGTTTAATCATCTGGAAAACTGTAGTGGTTTTATGTCCTCAAAAATAAAACAAAAAAAGCCCTGCAGCTTTATCCGCCCAAAGTAGCTATCTAGTCATTGATATGTTGAACCTTTTTTTTTGCAAAGTCATTCAATATGTGCAAATGGTAATGTTAGCTGACAAATGAGGATGTGGGCTTTCTATCTGGAACTCAGTAAGAGAAGATGACTATATCCAGCTCTTTTTCATAATTAAAGTTCAAATGACAAATTCATGTATTCTCAGGATGAGTCTCAGTCTCTCTACAGTGCATCATAATATTAGGTTCATTGGCTTACTTTTTACGTTGGGAACATTAAAAGTTTCTGTAGGAAAAAGGTTTATATAGAAAAACTCAAAAAAAGGTAGTGACTTAGAGTATTATACTGATTTCTGATAGACTCAACAGATAGATTAATTTATATGCTCATGGGAGACTGTTCAGGAGCTACTCTTAGTTTATCTATTTAAAGTTTGTATCAAGTGCCTTTAAGTCTAAATATCGTTAATTTTTTTCTCTCTGCTTTAGAATGGTTTGGGGATTTCCATTTTTTGTTTCTGTCTACTCTCTGGTCACTAACTTCTCTAATGGTATTTGACTCTTCCCTTTGTTTGCTTCTCGTTTGTGATATTTAATGGCTAGTTTCAGTTAACCAGATGTAGGGGAGAGATGATAATTTTCATCTTTGATACACATAAACTTAGTATTTTAAAAAGAGGAACTGCTTATGTATATATCTGAGAGGAAAACAAAAAATAGAATATTGTCAAAAATGTCCAGGGACGTAAGGCTAGCAGCTGTGCCTGTACCAAAACATGGTTGTTTTTTTTTGTTTTTTTTTTTTTTTTTGCGGTACGCGGGCCTCTCACCGCCGTGGCCTCTCTCGTTGCGGAGCGCAGGCTCCGGACGTGTAGGCTCAGCGGCCATGGCTCATGGGCCCAGCCGCTCCGCGGCATGTGGGATCCTCCCGGACCAGGGCACGAACCCGTGTCCCCTGCATCAGCAGGCAGACTCTCAACCACTGCGCCACCAGGGAAGCCCCAAAACATGTTTTGATTTTCTTCTGAGGAGGTCAAAGTATTTCATATATTATTTTATGTTCATGACATTCCTACTGTTGTACAGGAGCAGATGCTATCTCCACTTTATGTTGTGGCATTGAAGAGTGACTTATCCGTAGGACAGAGATGACAATGAGTCTAACAGCAGTGAATTTCCCAATCATAAATTCTAGAGCCTGCCTCGTTATTAGAGTCATCATATGCAGGGAGCCCCATACTGTGGTTTCCCACCAGGGTTTTATAGTTCATGTATAGTTTCTCTCCTGCCAGATGTAATTTGTAATTTTTTTATCGTGAGAAATATTGCCTAGTAGCACCACTGCCATTCTACCTTTTTCAGGTTTCCAGGGAAACAGTGCTGTAAAGTTAACCAGGGTCAAGTTTGTTCATAAAGGACAAGAGGTTTTGTTAATGCTTTACCTGCAGTTATGTAGTCTCTCTTGTACTATTAAGACTGAGTTGGAGTCTTAGCAGATCTCGGTCACTGATCAAGTGTACACTCACCCTGGTTCGAGTGGGTTACATGTAATTTTATAGCTAACAAAAATAGTTTCCAACCTTGTTATTTTATAAATAAAACCCTGTTATTCCATGTTTTGTATTTACAACTTTCGGTAGAGATTGAATTAACTCTTGGCACTTGCCCAGTAGTACAGTTCAAACATAGTGGAGGACATAGCCCCACTGTTGGGAATTCCCACTGAGTTAAAATGTTGTAATCCAGAGTGAAACAACCTTCAGCACATAATCTGACTCTCTACTTAATACATCTAAAAGGGCATAGACAAAGACAGATCTTCCCAGGCATGTAGGAAATACAGGCATACCCCAACAGGATTTCTCCTAGTTTAACATTTTTCTAGTAGAATGCCTGTGACTTTTAATATGTCATAAAGTGTACATATCTCAGCTGTAGGAAAAATTTATACTTGTGCTTCTAAAATATAATATGCTCTATATTTTTTAGGTATAATTTACATGTGGTGAAATGCACAAATTTCAAGTATACAAGCCAATAATAAATCAATACACCCAGGCAATCCACACCATTGTCAAAATATAAAACATTTTCAACACCTTAGAAAGTTCCCTTGTATCCCTTCCTGTTCAATCCCCTATCTTTCCCTCTACCCCAAGGCAATCACTATTCTAATTTCTATCAATGTCAATTATTTTACCTGTTTTGAAATTCATATAAGTGGAACCATAAAGTATGAACTCTTTTGTGTCTGGCTTCTTTTGCTCATCATATTTTTGAGATTCATCTATATTATTGTTTGTAGCAGTAGTTCATTTATCATTATATGAATATACAGTACTGCAGTATGTTTTTCTGCTACCTCTTTTTGGACAATTGTGTGGCTTCCAGTTCTAAGCTGTTATGAATATAGTCGCTGTAAGTATTTTTGTATAAACTTTTGATGGACTTGTTTTCACTTCTCTTGAATAAATACCTAGAATTGCTGGGTCATAGAGTAGGTATACGTTTAACAGTTTCACAGCTTAAGAACCTGCCAAGCAATTTTCCAAAGTACTTGTTCCATTTTGCAGTCTCAGCAGTAATTTATGAAAGATCTGGTTGCTCCACATCCTTGCCTGTATTAGGTGTTGTCAACCTTTATTTTCAGCCATTCTAGTATGTATAAAGCTTCTGGAAGAAAGAAACATGAGAATATCTTTGTGACCTAGAAGTAGGTAAAAATTTCTTATAGAAACCACTAACCATAAAAGTAAAAATTAAATAATTGTATTCATTAAAATTAAAAGCTTCTGCTCTTTGAAAGATATTTAAGAAATGAAAAGCCAACTATAAACTGGACAAAAAATTTTCAAAGTAATATATTTGACAAAGGACTTGTAAAAATACATACAATTAAATAAAAGAAATAGCTAAAATACTTGAACAGAATTTAACAAAGGAAGATATACAAATACCCTGTAAGCACATGAAAAAGTACATAGCACTGTTAATTGTCAGTGAAATGAAAAATCAACAAAATATGTCCAATGAAACAATGTATAGGAGTGTTTTTGAGTTATTTCAGCCGTAACATCAGACCCACATGTTGATATTTGAAAAGCTCTTGAGTCTTCAGAGAGGAGATGTTCAGTATATTGCTAAGTTATTAGCTATATTGATTTGTTGGGAAGTAATGTTTAAACATTTTATGTTCTAACATGATAGTTCGTTAATTATTTAGGGGTGTTTTACTGCATTTTAGGAAATTGGCTGTGGGTTTGTGGTTGACATATACATTATAATTTTTCCCATTAAAATCATGGTAATTAGGTTCACAGTAAGTATTTTTTACTGAACTATTCAAGAACAGATTGCTGAAATTAAGAGGGAGGCAATGTATTTATTTATTGATAAATTGAATTCTACAATCAAAGGAGGAAAGGAAAGAATTTAAAGACTATTTTTATTTAGAATTTAAAATATTTCTTAATCTAATGACCATTTTAAAATTTGAAGTTTATATTTTTCAAAGCTAATATTACTAAATGACCTAGTTATTCATTCCCCAGTATAATAGAAATGATAATATTGAGCTTCTTTCTCTTACAGGCTTCTTCCTTTCCCTCTATTCTGTCCTTCCCCTGATAACTATATTTAAGTGCCCAGAATATAGAATCCAAAATAGAGAGATGAGTAGTTATCTGGGTCTTTCTTGCTCTAAACTATGACTAGAACTAAGTTCACCTGAATTTTATCATTATCATCATCAAGAGCCCTTTAAAAGAAAAAGTATTTTTTGTAAAAATTCTAGAAGTTCTGTCCAAGCTCTTCCCAGAACAAAAGATCCGGTGAACAATAACTTTGTTATATTAACAATTCAAAGTGATAGGTCAACTTTATGAAGCTGCCAGGATCCTCAGCGTGGTTAGGCTTCTCACTCACCTCTAGAGCATGTCTCTCAACCTTGACATTATTGACATTTTGACTATTGATTGTTGTGGGGACTGTCTGTGCTTTGTAGGATGTTTAGCAGCATCTCTGGCCTCTGCCTACTAGATGCTCGTCGCACCACCCTAAGTTATGACAACCAAAACTATCTCTAGACATCGCCAACTGTCCCATGGGGTGCCACCCCCTTCCTCCTTCTCCCCTCCCCCGCCAACTACCTGCTGCCTCTCCCCCATCTTCTCCATTAAGAACCACTTCTCTAGAGTTTATCTTAACTATCAGGTTACCTTCAATACCTAATGCTTTTTTTTTTTTTTTTTTTTGGAGTCCTTTAGACTTTGACCCAAGAATGGCCTGGAAATCTTTGGAATACCCAGTACTGAAGAATACTGGTTAGTGACCCTTATCACCTTAGTTATTCAAACTCAGCACTAAATTAGAATCAGACCATGCCTCAGAGGGAAGGCCAGGCATGAGGAAAATAGCAGTTCACTTTGTTAATTTCAATTTAGTGTCACAGCATTTCAGTCAATGATTTATTATGTTTTTTTTTTTTTTTTTACAAAATTTGTTATAGTTCCCCAAAGAGAGTTCTTAATCCTCTTAAGAATGCAGTAAATGCCTTTATACCTGCTGTAAGTATAATTTTCGTGGGCCCTGAAATCATATATGCAAAACAGGTAACATTTTATTTTCCCGTTTTTACATTTAGTTTCTATTATATGCCTGATTTCTCCTGATGCTATAAAACTGTATCTAGTCATTTCCAGGTGAACTCAGTCTTTGTCATACTTTTTCAGTCAAGCTTAAAATTGTGTCAGTTCTGGATTTTACCTTCCTCTCCTTCTCTTTAGGGTGGCACTCCTGTTCCAAGGCATATTTATGATAATGACAGGATTGAAGTTGAGGTGGGAAGTCAGGGAGAGAGAGTATCTGATCTTTGGTGGTCGTAGTATTTGTCACTCTTCCTAAGGTCACCTTCTGAAATCTCTGCACTTGTAAAAACCTCAGTTCCATGATTCACACTGGCATTTGGGTTACAAATTTAAGCCCCTTTGGCCCTCAGCTGTCTCCTTCAACAAACATCTGAGCCCTTCTTGGGGAAGTGGGGAAAGTTTATTTGTCCACTTCTCGGTGGCGAGTTTAAGGTAGAATCAGAGCCTCATTATTCCCTTGTGTCATACCCAGCCATGTGTAATTGTTGGCTCGATGTTATTATGGTGTAGAGAGACCCACACCATCATTTGTGTCCTGGGGTACCAAATTGAAGTGGTAGATCTAGAACACCACACTTTTCTCCAACCTTCTGTCTCCCTAAGCTACACACTTGTGAGAGAAGATCCTGTTCCAGTCCTCCTCATGTGTGCGTTTAACCCCTTTGCTTCTCCTTCATGACTTCTTTTCATCCTAATCAGAAGGCTCTTATCTTCTGGGCGTGGAAGGTTCAGTGGAGAGGAATGATGTAGTCTCTTTCTGCAAGCACTTTTGCAATGTCTTTGTTGTCCTGGAACACTGCTTTTGAAGCTAACAGTAAAGAATCTGACATCCTTTTCTGCTGTTCTGCAGTAATTTTTCTTTTCCTGAGTTAGAAAATGCCTTAGAATGAATAGAGTGAGGGAAAGTTCTTGGGGCAACTTTTTTTTTTTTACAATAATAATTATAGAGCATGGATTTTTAATGGATTTCATACTGCAGTGAAGACATGAAAACATTCCTTCCTCTCTTCTTTCTCCACCAAGAACCAATCAGGTTCTAGCATTTTCTTAATTTTATCTTATGATCTGATTCTCTTCCATTGCCATGGCCACTCCCTTCTAGTGACCTCCCCAGCATTTTGCAATAGCCTTCCAGCTAGGCTTTAGTCTCACTCTGACTTTTGCATCCTACATACTGATTCCACATGAATCTTTCTAATAAATGGTACCAAAGCCTTTAAGGATGTTATATTGCCTCTGAAATAAATTACATTGACATCCTGTGTAGTCCAACACCAACCTATTTTATAAAATTTACCTCCTATTTCTTCTTGTAATGAAATCTCTAATTTATTTGTGCAGAAGAAAACACTGAATACTTATTATGTTCCAGACACTGGGAAATGGGCGAAAGATTTCACTCGGACTGAAAGATTCTTAATGCTAAGAACCATGACCAACAAGAAACTAAGGAAATAGTGGGAGTGCTTATTACTTTGATAGGTTTCATTCCTCTATGCATTTTTCTAATTCAGCCAGGCTGAATTACTAATGTGATTAAAAAATTTTGGTAATGTGGCTACATTATAAAAAGTAAAAACAAACGTGAAATTAATGTTAATAATACATTTTATTTAACTCAGTGTGTGTAAAATACTATGATTTCAACTAATCAACATACAATTATTAATAAGATAGTTTACATTCTTTTTTTATTCTAAGTTTTCAAAATCTGTTGTACAGCGTACACTGTCAGCACCTCTTAATTTGGACTACCCACGATTTAAGTCCTCAATAGCCATGTGTCACTAGTGGTTACCATATTGGATAGTTGTATCTAGAACATTATTTTGCCAAGAGTAAGTCCTTGATAAGGACTGGAAAACTGACTCATCAGTAGAGTGAATGGCATTTAAGAAGAGATGCAGGGAACGGAACCATCATGTACCAACCACATATTATGTACTTCCACTGTTAAAAGCCCTTTAGTTGTTTTTGTTTTTTTCCTCAAAGCGGAGTCTGAGATAAGCATTTGGGAGAAGGTAATCTATTAGAGAGATGACTCCAGGAAGCTAATTAAGGGTACATTATTGAGCCAGTTTTGCTATGGGCAACTGGTGCTCAGTTCCACAGCGGACCCTCCAAACAACTGTATAGAATGGGCTTCAGAATTGTCCCTTCAAAAACGGAAGACTAAGGCATTTATCCACTGACTCCCGTTCCTCATTGGTTGAGGGTTGCCCCTCTGGTTGTTAACTGCTCCATGTTTCTGGAATGTTCTCAGAAGGATGAAAAATTTTACATCTTCAGAACAAGTCCTGAGGCAGAAAAGTTGAGAAATAAGACAGACACTTGGGGTAGAGTTTGCCATCAGCATGGGAATTATCTACCACCAGTTGGAATCAGTGATGGACCAGGCACATGGCAAAGCCTCTGCTATCCATACATTATATAAGACTTGCGAAATAGACATTATTATTTCCAGTTGAAAAATGGGGAAACCAAGAATCAGACAAATTCTCATTCCTGTTCAAGATGACATAGCTTTTAAGTGATAAAGTGTGTTTCTACATATGACTCATGACAAGGTCCACAAAGGACATATTTTGGGAGATTTTTCTTTTTTCAGGGAAAAAATCCAGAGTTTTTTTTCTTTTATTACATCTAATTTATTATTCCAGAAACTTAGACAAATCTACAAAGTAGGTGTTGATTGAAGTCTCTTTAACCAGTGTTTCTTTTTTCAAATTAATTTATTTATCTTGGCTGCACCAGGTCTTAGCTGCGGCATGTCGGATCTTCGTTGCAGCGTGTGGGATCTTTAGTTGCAGCATGCGGGATCTAGTTCCCTGACCAGGTATCGAACCTGGGCCGCCTGCATTGGGAGCCCAGGTCCCACTGGACCACCAGGGAAGTTCCTAACCAGGTTTTTTGAAAGGGAAGTACAATAAGCTTTATAGCAGAGTCTCATAAGAATATGATATACTATTAAAAATGCACATTTGTTGTTGTGCTTGATATGTTCTCTGACCTTCAGAAAGAAATTTCCAATAAATTTTGTAAGCTCACTTATTTCCGTTATTCACTGCTGAATTTCTAGTGCAGAGCTTATTTTCAAGTCGATTATTAGTACAACAGATCCTCCCTAAATGGAAGAGACTGAACACATCACACACTGGACAGCTCCCATTATCTGAGATAGCCATAAGCCGCTGTAATGTTAGAGATTTGGTTTAAAGGATTGTCCTCTTGGAAGACTGGCTGTGGTTATTTGTGAGGCAGAACAAATTATAAAACTATTATGGCTTCAGAGATGTATGTTTCTAATGACTGCTCTTCACCAGTCCATAAAATGTCTGCTTTAAAAAAAACGGGTGAAATATTAGAGCCTTAAAAGATTAGATCATTGGGATATTATTAAAAATGTCTTTATGGAACCTGGATGCAAGGCCACTGGGGTATATAACTTACCAGGAATACTGACAGGAAGTCATCTGCATAAAGAAAGGCAAGTTTAAAAATGAAAAAGAAAAGGCTTAATAACAAAACAGTAATAAAACTAACCTAGAAAAACGGTTGAAAGAATACTGTTACCTGTGTTTTCCTCTGCAAAGGGCTATGGAATTGGGGTTACTCAGGGGTGAGAGAGGGAAGACAAAGAAGCCTTTTCTTTGTCTCTATATGCTTCTGTATTTACTTGAATTTTATATACGCAAACATGTGTCGTGTATAATTTGTGCAACTAAAAATAACTAAATATACATAAAAATATCTAAAAATAACCTTAGACTAGAAAGCCACAAATAGACTTACATTTCAGTTTTATTCTGCTATTTCCACCTCCAATATAGCATTCAAATCTAATAGCTGCAGGAAAATATTGATGAAGGGAGGGAATCTTCAGAATATTTGATGTTATCAACAGTTCCATTTTGTAGTTAGGGATGCATTCCAGGTTCTCAATGTTTTCTTCAAAAATTAAATTTTACTGTTAAATATGATTTTATGCCTGTCAGACTCATTCTATGCAGTGGAGGACATGGTGCCTTGTGCTAATAAGCACTCAATAGAAGCTTTTTGGACGTTACAATGATGAAAAACCTACCTGAAACAGAGAAGGAATATTTGACAGAAAAAGGGGAAACTAAGTGTTTAATACTTAATATCTCCTTTTGATCTCTTCTTTAGAAGTATTTATCTTAAAGTATTTGTTCTTCTTATTAAAGTCATATGTGCTTTCTTAGAGATATATTTGGGGTCCTGCTTGGCCTGTTTCATTGGAGTTACCTCTGTTCCTGACATTTGGAAGAAAGGACTTGGGTGCCCATCATATTTTGAACAGCTGACTTCCCATTCCTGGTTCCAGCTGATTGAACCAAACACGGAGCCCTAATTCAAGCTGAGCCTATCAGCTTGCCTATTGTGTATCTGAGGAAGACAAACAGTCAGGTGATGGTGGTCTCTGGAACTAAGGGCTGAGACAAAAGCAGCCACATTGGAATCCTGTGCATTGATCCACAAGCAGAGGAAATCAGAGGAATGATTCAGATTCCCAGAGAAAGCATAAGAGAGTAAGAGGTGATGTGCTCAGTGAGAGCAGGGACAAAAAGAATTGTTGTCTTGTTTTATTGCTTTCAGATTTAAATTTCTTGTGAGACCTGGCCCTGCTTTCTGTCTTTGGTTATATGGGATGGTCCCGAATACTAGCTTGTTTAAGATAGATTGAGTGAGCTTTGATTTTTGCAAAAACATTTAGAGAATATGTAAGAAATTCAAATTGCCTGTAAAATCATACCCAATGTAAACATTTCCTTTCAGTCTGTTTTGTTCCTATAGAAGTGCTATAATCATACTCTCTATAAAATCTCCTGTTTTTCTTTTTTACAAACTTGTGAGCATTTTCCTATTTTGTTAATCCCAATGCTGGTTGAAGCCAACTCTCATTTATTAGGACCTACCATCATACAACTGAACAGGTCTGGAGAAAAGCATCACCTTGCTGACTGGTTTCACTCTTAACTCATTAGTATTAATCACAAATGGTCACTTAATAACTGTCTAGCAACAATACTGCACTTCTCTCGTTCTCCACTTGCCATTACCCAAAGACTGTTTTCTTTTCTTCTCTCTCCTCAGTGTTTCCTTCTCCATCCTCACTCTTTGCTGAGATCTTGTTTCCTATTTTACTGGGATGATAAAAGCCACCAGAACAGTTATAGTATGCCCCTACCACCATGTCCACCCACCCGAATGCTCTGTGACCATATATTCTGTCTTTCATTACTACAGGTGAACTTGCCACACTCTTGGCTAAGGCCAGTCCCTTCCACTGGCTCACCAATTTCCATCCCCGTCACATGTTTAAAGACTGCACATCAGCAGTTGGCTTTTCTGTTCTGTAAAATCATGTTCTCTCTGCTGCCTGCTCATTTTCACGAGCTTATAAAATGCTACTATTTCTCCTATCTTAGGGGGAAAAAATTTCTAGACTCTATTTCACTTTATTTACTGGGTCATTTTTCTGCTTCTGTGAAAAGCACATCTTCTTAATGGTTCTATCTACTTGTTATCTGCGGTTTGCTCATCTCCTATTTTCTAATCAGGCATTCATTCTCATGACTCCTACAAAACAGCTCTCATAAAATCGCCATTGACTTTTGCATAGCTAAAACCAGTGCTTGCTCTTAGTTTTCATCTTACTTGAGCTGTTGTCAGTATTTGACAGATGATCACTCTTCCCTTAAATATTTTCTTCACTTAACTTTTAGGATACTGTACTCTTGGTTCTGTTCTTACTTTACTGGCTCCTCCTTTTCAGGATCATTTGCTCCATGCCCTGTGCTCTGGTCCCTCTGTATATTCCCAGTCTCTAACATTGATGTGCCCCAGACTCAGCCTCAGATCTCTACGTTTTCTACACTCACTGTCTAGGTGATCTCACTTAATACAAAGGTTTTAAATACTACCTATATACTAAGGGCTTTCAGATTTACTTTTCAAGCCCAGACCTTTCTCCTCATCTCCAAATTCACATACCCAACCGCCTACTCAAAACTTCCTCTTGGATGTCTAATAAGCATCATCAATCCCCAAATGTCTGATGGCCTCAGGACTCGAATCTTGGAACTCTTCTTTATTTTTTTCTTTCCTTTCCTTCTTTCTTTCTTTATTTTTTGGATAGTATTATTGAGATATAATTCACATAGCATACAATTCAACCATTTGAAGTGTACAATTCAAAGTGTACAACCAGTGTACAAAATGGTTTTTAGTATATTTAGAGTTGTGCAATGTTTACCATAATCAATTTTAGAACATTGTCATCACTGTCAAAAGAAACCCCCTGCCCCTTAGTTTCTACCCCCTACTTAGCTTTCCTTCCCGCCATTCCCAGCCCTAGGCAACCACTGCCTCTATAGATTTGCTTATTCTGGACATTTCATATAAATGGAATCATACAATATGTGGTCCTTTGTGACTGGCTTCTTTCTCTTAGCATAATGTTTTCAAGTTTCATACACGTTGTACTATGTATTTCATTCCTTTTGATTTCCAAATTACATTCCACTGTATGCGTATACCACACTTTAACCATTCATCAGTTGATAGTTGGGTTGTGTCCACTTTTTGACTATTATGAATACTCTTGCTGTGATCATTGATACACAGCTGACCCTCGAACAACACAGGTTTGAACTGCACATGTTCACTTATATGTGGATTTTTTTTAACAAATGGGTACTACAGTAATACATAATCCATGTTTGGTTGAATCGGAGGATGTAGAACCATGGATACGAAGGACTGATTATAAAGTTATACTCTAATTGTTAACTGCAGAAGGGCCTGTGCCCTTAAGCCTCATGTTGTTCAATATTTTGTATGGACATGTTTTCATTTCTCTTGGGTATGTACCTAACAGTGGATTTGCTAGATTATAGGATAACTCTAGGTTTAACCTTTGAGGAATTGCCAGACTGCTTTCCAAAGCAGCTTGGAAGTCTTTTCTATTGGAGATCAGTCCATTGATCTCATCCAGTCCGTGATTTTAAATATCTTCTATATACTGAAAACTTGGAGATTTACATCTGCAGTGTAGAGCTTGCCCCTGGATGCCAGATTCATATGACCCATTCATTGTCCATTAATACATCCATCACTGAACTCCTGATTTTCCCTTTTGCCTCATGCTGCTAACCTCAAGCTTGCATTTCCTCTTGTCTTTTTCTCAGTTAGTGATGATTCCATTCTTCCAATTGCTCAGGACCAAAACTCAAGAGTCAGTCTTTTTTTTTTTTTTTGTGGTACGCGGGCCTCTCACTGTTGTGGCCTCTCCCATTGTGGAGCACAGGCTCCGGACGCGCAGGCTCAGCAGCCATGGCTCACGGGCCCAGCCGCTCCATGGCATGTGGGATCTTCCCGGACCGGGACATGAACCCGCGCCCCCTGCATCGGCAGGCAGACTCTCACCCACTGTGCCACCAGGGAAGCCCAAGAGTCACTCTTGACTCCTCTCTATCCCAACCCACATCTGATCGGTCAGCAAATCTTGTTGGCTCTACTTTCAAAATACTCTCCCCACTTCTTCTGTATAGTAGTGCCTCTGCTACAGTCCCAGTTCAAATCACTGTCACTTCTGTACTGCATTATTGTAATGTTACAGGAAGGGGGACCCCTTCCAGGGCCCGAGAGTGGGCTCTTGTCTGACACTTGGAAATGAATTGTCCAAGGAGTCACACGTGCTGACAAAGCAAGAGACTTTATTGGGAAGGGGTGCCCGGGCGGAGAGCAGGAGGGTAAGGGAACTCAGGAGAACTGCTCTGCCACGTGGCTTGCAGTCTCGGGTTTTATGGTAATTGGGTTAGTTTCCAGGTTGTCTCTGGCCAATCACTCTGACTCAAGGTCCTTCCTGGTGGCATGAGCATCATGCAGCCAAGATGGATTCCAGTGAGAAGGATTCTGGGAAGTTGGTAGGACATCTGGACTGGAGTCTCCTCTCTCCTTTTGACCTTTCCCAAATTCTTCCGGTTGGTGGTAGCTTGTTCCCCATTCCTTACCAGGACCTCCTGTTTAAGATGACGCATGCAAGTGGTTACTATGGTGCCTGGCCAGGGTGGCGGTTCCCCTAACAGTAATAGCCTCCTAACTGATCTCTCTGCTCCAGCTTTGGTTCCCCTTCAGTCTATTCTCAACAGAGCATCATGGATGAACTTTTCAAAACCCTCAAATGGCTTTCCATCTCATTCAGAGCAAAATTCTAAGTCTTTAAAATGGCCTGTGAGGCTCCCAGTGAAGCAGCCCTCCTTTCTCTCCTCTTTGCTTAAAGACCCTTAACAAATACTTTAATAGGCCCATCTAAGGGATTTACCTGGCTGAGGGAAGCCAGTTCTTCTTCTGTCCCACCCTTACGCCTTTCTTTGTTCCAAAGCTTTAACTGTTGTCAGATCCCATCATACTCTGGGAACCAATTTAAAAGCAAAACTCTGAGATGAAAGAATTCCCACAAAAAAATTGTAAAACTTTGTTAATTTATATCAGAATTTTGTGTGTGTGTGTGTGTGTATTCTGAGGGAGTAAGGCCGAAGGGGAACTGATGATTTTAGATCATGCTGATTTTAGCATGATGGGGACAATCATTGAGATTCTGGATTCAATGTGCCTCTTCAAGCTGGAAGTAATTCTACTTGTTTGCTTGCTCGGTTGACTTGTAAGAAACAAAGCCTCACACTGTGTTTGAATCAGAAACAACCAGTGGCATTATTATTCTACAAACTAGCGGATGTTGGGAAAGAAGAACAAACTGAACTGATTTCTTCTCACTCAAAATTTTTATAATATATGTAGATTGGAAGACTGTAGGGGGAAAAAAGGGAGGGGGCGAGTTTCTTACATGTAAATAAATATAAGTGAATAAGACCAGACATGTTCATTTAACAATGCTGTTTGTTTTTGATTCATTCGAATACCCTCAAACAAAATTTAAAATTTGTTAGGACTTTGAAGGGTAAGATTCATTCACTTGTTCGTTCACTAAGATATTTATTGAATACCCAGTATGTTCACACAGTTTTCTCGGCACTGGAGACACAGCAATAAACTAGGCAGATGAAAATTCCCTCATGTAATTGGTAGTCTAGTAGAAGAAAACGGAGGATAAACAAATAAATTGTAAAATATAGTATGTTAGAAGGTGATCTGTGTAAGGAGAAAAATAAATCAGGGTAAATTATGATTACCAGGGTGGGGAAGGGTTTAACTTTGAAAAAGTGTTGCAGGGAATGTGTCACTGAGAATGTATTGTTTGAGCCATGGCCTGAAGGAGGTGTTGAAGTAGCTTGTGCATTTCCAGGGCAAGAATATTCTAGGTAGAAAGAACAAGAAGGGCACAGGTCATGAACAGGACTGGCTTGATGGAGGAAGAGAGTAACTGGAGTGGAGTGAGCCAAGGTAATAATAGTAGGAGATCAGAAGCATAAAGTTGAGCCAGTTTGGATTATTTCTTTACTAATAAGATGAAGAACAGAAGATTATACAGTAAGTAGTGAAGGATAAGAAACAAACATGGATGTTAAACATGGCCTGAAGTCCTCCATCAGCAAGTGGAAATGATATATCCAGGACTGGGTCCAATCCGGGTGTAAAGGAAGAAGTAAGTTGCATGAGTAGTTTCATTAACTCTCACCTTGCCCCCTCCTGCTCTATTGCACTCCACTCTCATGGGAGAATTACTTCAGATCGTTGACTGAAGAGGAAAGCATTTGAGTTTGGTGAAAAGTGGGTCTCTACACATTTGTACCAACACGGAGTAGATTGCTGCAACTTCATTACCTCCCTTAGGAATGGCCCTGCAGGACAGTGGACATAGAAAATTCTCCCAGTGGACATAAATTTAAACAATTTATCTTTTTGTTCACTTTG
The DNA here is from genome assembly GCF_011762595.2 of Tursiops truncatus. Classification (NCBI taxonomy): domain Eukaryota; kingdom Metazoa; phylum Chordata; class Mammalia; order Artiodactyla; family Delphinidae; genus Tursiops; species Tursiops truncatus. The sequence goes on from NC_047037.1 coordinate 118,327,313, forward strand.
TTAGTAGAAAGCCTGAGGTAAGTATCTATACTGATTGATGAGCAGTGGCTAATGATCTAATCAGATTGTCAGGGACCTAAAAGAAACAGAATTGTAAGACTGACCATAAAGAGTTTGTGAGGAGACATTATGACTGAACCTCTTTCAGTGAGGTTCCAAAGTGTGACTAAATGTATCCTATGTGAATGACCACTAAAAGGATAGGCTTTTAATGAGCGTGTGTACAAGATGACTCACTCCATTTGTGCTGCCCTGCCTCTTTCTCAAGCCTCCTTAATATTGGTAAAGGTGGATATGGTGACAGGAATTAAAACATGGACTCCTCAAAAATCTGACTTGGCTGTACTTTCCAGCAACAGCTATCAACCTTGAGCTTGTAGTGTAGTACCATACCCTGGGGAGGGCAGCTAGATGCCTTCCATCATGGAAGGGCATGTGACACTTTAAATTTTAATTTGCTTTTCCTCCCAGTTAGTTTTTTCTTTTAGTATCACTATTCATGGACTATTTTATGAACTATTATGGTATTCTAGCCAACCGCCCTCTGACCAAAGAAGTTTATTTTACAGTGAAAGAAGTGGGGCAAATGGTAGTTAAGTGGTCTAAGGTACATCAGGGCCCAGAAACATCTGTGGTCTAACTGGAGTCTTGAATACAGTATAGCTGAGATACAACACCTTGTGAAGAGAGGACCATCTTGTAATATCTTTTTTAGCCAATGATTAATATACAGTATTATTTCTCCCATAGATTGAATATATGGGTTTGGAGAAAATAGAATGGAAGTGAGAGTGGAACTTCTCCTAATTGTACTTAATAATCTACTTGAAAATGTTTTACCTCCCATCCCCATTCTCTGGATTTAGTTTGAATATTTTAGTATTTAACAGTGGGCTGTTTCCACTTGGGATATAGCAATCATTCCATTAAACCCGAAGCTTAGACTGCTTCTTGGCCATTTAAGTTTACTCATGCCGCTGGGTAAATGGGCAAAAAGGAAGTAATTGATTAATCCTATCAAAGGTTTCACTACACAGTGTGTCCAGAGAGCAGCATAGATAGAATGAAAATAATCTTCACGGATAGAATGAAAGTAGAATTTCCTTCTAGTACTGCTGTGTCCACTAGTACAGTTTAATAAAAGACTGAATGAACCAAACGCTTTATAAGCAGAAGTATCAATGGCTCAGACACATCAGGACTGAAATTTCGAGCCATCTACTAGGTGAAGAGCCATGAGTGTCTGGAGTACTGTTTGAAGGTGCTCCATGAATGAGTCATGGAGAAGGGAGTTCATGAGTGCTGTCCTTTCTTAAAGGAAAGCCATGGAGTTTATCAAGGCCTCCCTTTCTTTGTGGGCCCTAAACTTCAACTTTTGTTTCCCAGCCCCACAAGACTCTAGGAAGCTCTGCTCATCTTCTGATTCTCCACTGAGAATTAGCAAATGCCGTAAGAGGAAAAGTCACTCTTACTGTCAGGTTCACCTCCCTGCACTTCCCTCCTCTCTTGGATTTGAGCCCCATGAGTCCTCATATCCTTAGTAGCTTTATGACATATTCACACAGAGTTTTTAAAATTCCATTTTTCTAGCTTACTTGCTAGGGTGCTAATCTGTGATTAGCAGACTCATAGAACCATATTCCTTTCCTTTTAGCACTAATCTCAGTTTTCAATTGTAAACTCATTTCTGTGATAATTTGCATAATTCCCCACAACATGGAATTAGATACCATACCTGTTTTTGCTCAGTGTAGTATGTGTGACCTAGCACAGTGCTAAGCACATAGCAGACACTTAATACTAGTAAGTCAATGAATGAACCTTGGACAACCTGCTTGTTATTAAAAGCATGTACCTGTTAAGTGTAAAACAGCAGAGTCAAGATATGCCATTTACAGTCTGAAAGTATCTGATCTCAAATCCTATTATGTATTCTTAAAAACAAAGCAAAACAAGGCTGGGTCAAGGCTTTGTCTTACATGGACTTTAAATGGCTCAGAAGGGAATGAGTATGTGCAGAAATCATTGCACACAGTGAATGACTATCCCCTGGGAGGGAGGAGCTCTAAAGGGTGACATAGAAACAGCTGGTGGTACAGACTCTAAGCAGTTCAGAGCCACTCAGAAAGTGGGCACTGATGATTGTCGAAAAGTCAGCCTTAAATGCCTGGAGGAGAGGCCACACGCTGCCAGTGTCTAGGTAGCAACTGAACAGAGTTTAAACTGAGTCAATATGGTGTGAAAATGGCCTGTGGTTGCCCTGAGGGCGAACAAGATCAATAGATGAAGTCCTTAGAAACACAAGGTATGATACCTGTTAAGTTGGAGACCCAGAATCCAATGTATGTTTGAAACCTGTGTGTGTATTTATGTATGTTGTTTTCACTGTTTTATTTTATACTTGATAAATGGAGCAACTAAGTGAAAGAAAAATAATTTATATTTGCTATCCGCATAAATATTTATATCTGTGCATACACATAGATACATGTAAATACATAATGGTTTATTAACGCTTTCTTGGTTATAAATCCTTGAAAGAACTCTAACTACTCTGTCCTTATTTCTTAATTAGGCAATATGAAGCCCCCATAATAGTTACTAGCTGTGAATAAGAGTACTATAAAAGTTACTCATGTAATTACCTCAGAAACTCCAACTTTACTGAAGTGACAAGTCACAGAGTTAAATAACAGTTGGGAAAACAAAGTAGCTCACTATCTATAAAAAGTCACCCAGCCTGCCAGTTTCTGGATGAAGTTGAATAGGGTAGTACATTTAGAAATAGAAGTGTGTTCATCCTAGATAATCCCAATTAAGCATTTTTTTATGATCAATTTTAGTTTTCAGTTGCATCATTTAAGAAGAAACTTTATTCAGAACTATTGCATTCAGCTGCTGGTAACAAAGACACAGGCTAAACAAAGTATGGGTCATAGTCTCTTATGTAGCAGAAGTCTAAAAGAATGCTGTCCTAGGCTTGTATGAAAGCTCCATGGTCGTTAGGGTACAGAGTCCCATCTTTACAGCATGGATTTGCCTCTTCAAGGTCACATGATGTCTCCTGGAACTCTAGACATTGTGAATATGTTTCAGGCAAAAGGAGGGGAGGAATAAATGACAAAAGCATCTTTTTCCCAGTTGAGTCAGCGTCTTTTAAAGCAGTTTCCAGAAAGCCAGCAATGAGTTTTTACACTGCATTGGTCTTCTGTCATGGCAAGGGAGGTTGGGAAATGTCAGCATTGAGCTGGGCACATTGTCACCAGGAATGAAATTGGAATTCAACAGAATACAAGAAAGAAAGGATAAAATAGATAAAGGGTTCTGTTGCAGAGATTCAAAGTCAACATAAAAATTCCAGTGCTATAGCTATTTTTAGATACCTAACATGTGCTGGGCTGTCCACTACATCCTGGGGCACAGAAACAAATATTATATTGGGCCAGTTCTCAAGGATTTGATTGTTTAGTGGAGGAGACAGACTATAAATAGCTACTCTCAAGTTATGTGGTAATAATGAGAGGTTTGCTGGAGATATGTGGGAGAGCAGAGTGAACTCAGTCCAAGCCAGAGGTATGGGCTTCTTGGAAGAGATGTTCCCAGAATCTAATCTTGAAGGATAGGTAAGAGCTGAGTGACATTTCAGGCTTGGGTAAAGATGAAGGCAACATCATTGTTTAATAGGAATTGAAAGCAGTTGGTGATTATTCGAAGGTAAAATGGAAGGTAGACGTGAAAAAGTAGAGTCAAGTTACAGAGGGCCTAGTCTGTTAACTGAATAACAAGGCTATGGAAAGCCTTGAAAGGGGTTTAAGCATGGAAACTCCACAGTCAAATTGAATTTTAGGTACATCATTCTGGCTGCTATGTGGGGAAGGCTTCAAAGGTGGGCAACATTGAGATAAAGAGTTATTAGGAGGCTATTTCAGTAGTCAAGGTAAGAAAGAATGGAAACCTGATTAGGCAGTAGTAGTAGGGATGGAAAGAAGGATTATAGAATCCTGTGGGAGGAATAATTAGTGAATGAAAAGATGTAGGTAGACAGAAAGGAGTTTAGAATGACTACAGAAAGGAGTTTAGAATGACTACAAGATTTATGCTTTAGGAAACTTGGTAGACAATGGCACCATTAATTGAAATTGTAAATGTAAGAGAAGGAGGAACAGGTTGGGGTGGGAGTGGGGGAGTGGGAAAAAAGATGAGCTCTGTTGGAACATGTTGAGTTTGAAGTGTCTGTGTAACATCTAGTTGGAAATACTTAGTAGGCAATTAGATATAAAAATATGAAGCATGTGGGCTTCCCTGGTGGCGCAGTGGTTGAGAGTCCTCCTGCCGATGCAGGGGACATGGGTTTGTGCCCTGGTCCGGGAAGATCCCACATGCCATGGAGCGGCTGGGCCTGTGAGCCATGGCCGCTGAGCCTGCGCGTCTGGAGCCTGTGCTCCGCAACGGGAGAGGCCACAACAGTGAGAGGCCCGCATACCGCCAAAAAACCCCCCAAAAAAACAAAAAACAAAACAAAAAACAAAACAAAAAAACCCAAAAATATGAAGCATGTGATCAGCGTGGAAGAAATATATATTTTATTTATTTATTTATTTATTTAATTTATTTTTGGCTGCGTTGGGTCTTCGTTGCTGTGCACAGGCTTTCTCTAGTTGTGGCGAGCGGGGGATACTCTTCGTTGCGGTGCGCAGGCTTCTCATTGAGGTGGCTTCTCTTGCTGCGGAGCAAGAGCTCTACGCACGCAGGCTTCAGTAGTTGTGGCATGCGGGCTCAGTAGTTGTGGCTTGCGGGCTCTAGAGCGCAGGTTCAGTAGTTGTGTGTGGCGCACGGGCTTAGTTGCTCCGTGGCATGTGGGATCTTCCCGGACCAGGCCTCGAACCCGTGTCCCCTGCATTGGCAGGCGGATTCTTAACCACTGCGCCACCAGGGAAGTCCAGAAATATATATTTTAAGTCATAGCATATAGGTAGTTAAGTCCATGTGAATAGATGGGTTTGCCTTTGGATAGAGGGTAGGCAGAGAGAAACACCAAGTTAAGGTAGAGACTCTGCTGACACCAACATTTGAGGGAGAAACACCTGCTAAAGGCAAGGAAGAAATGTTAGACTGAGTGGTTATTGAGCCAAACAAAATAAAACAGGATTACTAAGGGCTTCGCATGGACTGGGTACTGTACTCTGGCTAATAATCCTGCCATGAACATGACAGACATAGTCTCTTTCTTCATAGAGCTTAGAGTGTAGGGGATTTGTATGTTAAATAGAATTGACATTATTGTTATGAATGATATATCAATAAATGGAAAGAATATATCCTTGGAGTTTGAAAGATAGTGACTACAGCTAGTTTGGAAAAGGCTTCCCTGAGGAAGTCATATTTTAGCTAAGACCTAATCAAGAGATAACTAAGTGAGGGGAGGTGGTTAGAAATCGAGACAAAAGTACGACAGAGGGTACAGCAGTCGAGCAAGAGCAAAGGCCCCGGATCTGGGGAGAACTTGATGCATTGGAGTTGAGATGTCAACATCTAGAACACAAGAGGGGAGAGAAGTACGTGACACACATGGCAAAGTAGGGAGGAGCTAGGTCATGCAGGACTAAATAGTTCATATTTATGCCATATTCCAAGAGAAATGGGGATCATATGCAATGACCAATTTAAAATTCTTTTGTCTGCCTAGCTTCCTTTTTTCCTCTTTTTTTAACTGCCCCTTTTCTAGTCTATGAGATTTTACTAGAATTTTCAGTTACCTGGGTGGACAAAACAAATGGAAAGCAGTCACATGAAAAGTTGCCTAAGTCCTCAGGGAGATGCAAATTTTAACACAATAAGATACCACCATACACTCATGATAATAGCTATAATTAAAAAGACCACTAATTCTAAGTGTAGGTGGTGTGGAGCAGTTGGAATTCTCAGATGTTACTAATGAGAATTAAATTTGTACAACTTTCAAAAAATGGGCAATAGCAATTATATAGCTAAACACATAAGCCTATGAATTAGTAATACTGTTGCTAGGTGTATAGCAACAGAAATGCATACATTATGTGCACCAAAAGGCATGTATATGAATGTTCTTAGCAGCTTGTTCACAATAACCTTATAAACTGGACACAACCAAAACGTTCATCAACAGTAGAGTGGACAAATAAATTGTGATGTAGTCATGCAAGGGAAACCTACAAGGCAATGACAATGAATAAGCTACTGCCATGTGCAACACTGTAGAATGAATCCCATGTACATAATTTTGAGGGAAGGAAGCCAAACACAAACACAGTGTGTGATTCCATTAATATAAAGTTCAAAAACTGGAAAAGTTAATGGATAGTGGTGGAAGTCCAGGTGGTAGTTCCTTTTGAGGGTATAGGTGGGATACTGGTTGTGTTTTACTTCCTCATCAGTGGCTGTCTCAAGCGTATATGTTTTCTTGGTGAAAATTCATCAAGCTGTACATTCATGATTTGTCTGCTCTTCTGTATATGAGTTATACAATAATTAAAAGTTTCCTTAAAAATTGGAACTTGTAAAAACAGAGTAGAATGGTGGTTACAAGGCGTTGGGACCTGGGGGAATTGGGAAGATGTTGTCTAAGGGCACAAACTTGGAACTAGTAGATAAATAAGTCCTGGAGATCTAATGCACAGCACAGTGATTATAGTCAATAGTATATTATAAACTTCCAAAATTGCTAAGAGACTAGATCTTAAATACTCTCACCACAAAATGAAATAATTATGTGATGTGGTGGAGGTCTTAGCTAATGCTATGATGGTAATCATAATGCAATATATAAAGGTATCAAATCAACACATGGTATATCTTAAACTTACACAATGTTGTATGTCAATTATCTCTCAATTGAAAAAAGAGAAACAGAATCTCAAGAGGGCATGTGTGTATTGGGATAGATGCTTAATCAATCATATTTGCATTTATCTCAGGATAAAATTAGGAGGTTTTTAAAACTGAGGGTTTTTTTCCTTTCTCACATTTTTTTTTCTCAGTGTTCTGCAGTCTTTATCATTTCCGGCAGTGGCATCCATTAGCTAAGAGGAAGAACAGATTCAGACTAGAAAAAGAAGTCCATTGATTATTTGAAACCCATACCCGTGATAAGAATCATAAAAGCCTAAGTTTTCTTTTTTCAACTTCACTGAGGTATAGTTGAAAGCCTAAGTTTTCAATGAAAAGCCTAATTCTTGAGCCAGAAAAGTTTTTATGAATCTCCTCAAGGTGGGATTTTTATCATCAATGGTCAGAGCCTGAAGAAAGAGTATATAGAATTTATTCATAAATAAGAGAGAAGATTCAAAGCCAGGTTCCAGATTCCTCTGACATACAGAGAAGCGTTTTTTGTTTGTTTGTTTTTTTACACTTTTGGCAGGTGAGTAGAGCTTCAGAATTGAGATTAGGGAGCAAGGGAGTCAACAGTTGGTGTGAATAAGAAAGTGTTGAGGCACCCTTCTCTCTTTCAAGTTTTAGATCTTTTTTTTTTTTTGCAGTACGTGGGCCTCACTGTTGTGGCCTCTCCTGTTGCGGAGCGCAGGCTCTGGACGCGCAGGCTCCGGACGCGCAGGCTCAGCGGCCACGGCTCACGAGCTTAGCCGCTCCGCGGCGTGTGGGATCTTCCCGGACCGGAGCACGAACCCGTGTCCCCTGCATCGGCAGGCGGACTCTCAACCACTGCGCCACCAGGGAAGCCCCCAAGTTTTAGATCTTGAAGGGGTTGGCGTTGGGGGAATTATAGGAATGACCAATCTATTCTGTGAATCTGAGAGCAGAGGAAGCCCTATCTTACTTTCCTGGGAGCAGCATGGGGAGACTACAATGGCCAGAGAGAAGCCTCATCCCACATGGCACTGGAGTGACAGAAGAGCAGTGGTTCAGCGAGATGCTGGATTGAACAGGTTTAAGAGCACACTGAGAGAGTCCAGCAAGCACATGCAGTGCAATGTGGAAAACAAGGTCCTCAGTTTCCTGAGGCGAAGAAGGGGGTCCTCAGTTTCCTGAGGCGAAGGTCCTCAGTTTCCCGAGGTGAAGAAGGGGGCACAAAGTGCTAAGAGATGACAGGCAGACCCAAAGGGTTATGGATTAAATGAGTTGATGTATGTAGAGGACTTAGAATAAAAGCCAGTTGTTGTTGTTATTATCAGTAGGTTGGCTATCAGAAGCTGTGGAAGAACAGGGGACCTCATTGGTGGGTGTTAGTCAAGATGAGGTCAATCTCAACAGAGGTCACTAAGGATAAAGGATCATTATGGAAAAGTTACCGTATACCTCACTCTCCCAAGGCCAGGATAATGTGTAATCATCACAGGATCATAGATCATCCTCAAGTGGAAGGAACACAGCTTGGAGAATCCTGAGGAGAATCTTGAAGTGATTGATTGGTTGAATTGGAGTATTTAACCCAATGATGTAGTTAATCTTGCTTTTTCAAGATGCAGTTTTCTACTTCTAAGTGCATATGGGGTTTTAGAACTAAGCTGGTTTTCAGAGACCTAAAGGATGTTACATCTCTGCATGCTTGTTACACACTTACAAAACGTACTCTGGCTGTCGTGTGGAGAATGGATGGTGGAACACGGGAAGTGGTTCAGGAAGATCATTTAGAAGACGTCATCCTAGTCCAGGTGAGGGTTCATTTGGAGACTCAGCCTTTTGTGGTGGCTTTTGGGTGAAGAGAAGTGGATGTGGTTCAAGATGTATTTAGAAGGTAGACTTGGCAGCCTTTAGCTGGTGATTGGATACGAGAAGCAGTGGAGACAAAGGTATCAAAGAAAGCTCCTAGGTTTCAGTCTGTGAGGTAGCACACTGCAGGAACAGCAGGCCTCAAGTTCAGTTTTGAATATATTAAGTAATGAGGTACCTGTAAAACATACAGATGGAGATGTTGCATAGGCTGTAGGCATGTGGACCTGTATTAAAAAGGAAGTTCTCAGCTGGAAATACAAAGTTGGAGTTATTGGCAAAGAGGTACTAATTGAAGCTATGAGGGTGGGTGAAATCATCCCGATGTAAATCCACGCAGGATACACATCTCTAGTGGGCGCCATCCCCATTCAACTCCTGGTCCTGTGTGAGAATGGAGAGTGAGGTTACAAGAGTATCTGGAATACTTTCATGAGGAAATCCCATGTATAATTATCAGGTAAAGATTGGAGGTTCCATGAGAAGAGAATGAGAAGAACATGCTAGAAGTGGCTAGAGAAGAGAAAAACACACACACACACACAAACCCAGGGGAGCCTAGTCTAGCAGAGGTCAAGGAACAGGAGGGTTTTCAGAGGAGAACATGGTCAAATGTGTTGAATGTTATTGAGAGCTCCAGTAACAGGACTGGAAATTGGCCTTCAGATTTCTTGACATGGAGGCGCTCTGGATGTTGGTGAGGTGGGTTTTGTGGAGTGATGAGGGCAGCGAGCAGAGGACTGGATGGGAGATACAGAAGCAAAGAGGATGACGATAGAACAACCTTGGTGAAATTTGGTTCTAAATGGGAGGAGAGAAATAAGGATGACATTAGAGGGAAATGAGAGGTTAGGAGACACAATGCCCTAGAGAACCAGAAGTTCCTTTGAAAAACCCCGGTTCAGAAAGGCAAGCATTCTCCTTTCTGCTCTTACCTCCAGTCTCTGATTAATTCCAAATAGCACAGAATTATCGGCAGTGGTATACAACTTGTATATCAAGAGGGCATGATGTGCTGCCAGGGCTCTTCAGTTCAGGTTTCAGAGCAAACTCGAGAAAAATAAAGAGCCCAAAGCAAGTACACTCATTAGGAGCATAACACTCCTTTCAGGGGCATACACCAGCTTCTCCCTGCCTCAAAAGGGCAAGGATTTTGAAAGAGACTAGAGGTCAACTTATAAGAAAAAAGTCAACGTTGGGACCCTTAATTAACCTTAGGGCAGGGTCCATGTTTTTATTTGACTTTTTATACCCCCAGTTGCAGTGGCAGGACGTGGAAATCTCTGTTTTTGTTGTAATGAATACATCAGTGTAGTTTCCCCTGGGAAAATTATACAAGCAGTAGTGCTACTCCCTCCAATAATTTCCTCAGAATGGTTCCCCTGCACGGTACCACAGATAGGCAGCCCTTCAGACCAGGCCATAATTGTGCCTTTGGAAAACCATAATCAGAATCAATGCTTCTGTCACAGCTTCCCCAACTCTACAGATTCTGGTATTCTTACTCTTTGCCCACTAGTCTCTCAGGAGTGAGAAAGGGGGCTTTTAAACCCCAAGTTTTAACGTTAAAGTACCATTGGTTCAGCTTATTATTGGATAATAAAGTTGGCATTGTTATTCAGGAGCCATATCCGAATGTGGTTTCTATGATGTGACTGATCAACTATACATTGGCTTGTTTTTGAGCCCTTTGGAACACAAATGCTTGTCCTACAATTTCTCCTTATTACAAAATACATTCTGAATAGACAATATGGGGTTTCTCCTCTAAATTCATGCCTCCTCACCCAAACACACTATGTGTGTGTATGTGTGTGTCTACTCCTCTGTAAGTCATGCCTTATCCTAACTTTCTCTTATTGGCAGATCAACCTGTTTTCAGCAGAAGAGATGAACTGACTCTAAGCCCTCTGCAGATCCATAGGGGAGTCTCCCTTGGATGTTACCTGCCAGGTTCTCTGGCTTATTCTTGGTGTGTCCTCACTGCCACTCCAGGGTTAGTTCTCAGCCCATCCCCAAGCACTGGTGGGAGCTGGCAGCCTAACCCATGCTCAGTATCATTGACATATCTTTCAGTAAGAAACATATCTTCCTGAATATCTTGATGGGGCAAATATTATCTGAGAATGCCTTTTCACTTAAAAATATTAAAAAAGTATAATATTAGGCATTAACAGTATTCCAGGCTCCACGTAAGGTACTGGTGTTGTGTTCTATATAGATCTTGCAGGAGCTGGTCATTTCTGCTTGTCTGTTTTAATTTATCTTTCCATCTTCTCACCTGTCCTCTCTCATATTCCCAAATGGGCTTGTGGTGGTTTATAACAAACACAGACAATAAACTAATGGGGAATGAGAAATAGAGAGTCACAACTAGAGGAGGCATCCATAAGACAGGAAGAAACCTCAGCTACTGAGCTCGCACTCTCTGGAGCCTGCATGCCACAACTAAGACCAGACACAGCCAAAAATAAATAAGTAAATATTTAAAAAAACAATGGGTCAATGAAGAAATCAAAGAGGAAATCAGAAAATACCTTGAGACAAAAGAAAATAAAAACACAACTTTCCAAAATTTATGGAACACAGCAAAAGCAGTTGTGAGAGGGAAGTTTATAACAAAACAGGCCTACCTCAGGAAACAAGAAAAAAAAATCTCAGGTAAGCAAATTAACCTACCAAATAAAGAAATTAGAAAAAGAAGAACAAACAAAAACCAAAGTCAGCAGAAAGAAGGAAGTAATATAGATCAGGGAGGAAATAAATAAGAGACAAAAAAACCCCCAAAAAACAACAGAAAAGATCAATGAAATCAAGAGCTGTTTTTTTTTTTTAATAAACAAAATTGATAAGCCTTTAGCTAAGTCTCATCAAGGAAAAGAAAGGACTCAAATAAATAAATGAAAGGGAGAAATGATAACCAATATCACAGAGATACAAGAAACAGAAGAGAATACTACAAACAGTTATATGGCAACAAATTGGACAACCTAGAAGATGGATAAATTCCTAGAAACATAAATCTTCCAAGCCTTAATCAGGAATAAGTAGACAAGATAAACAGACCAATCACTAGTAGTGAAACTAAATTTTTTAAAAAAAAAAAAAAAAAAAAAAAAAAAAGCTCCCAGCAAATGAAAGTCCAGGACTGGAGTGCTTCACAGGGGAGTTCTACCAAACATATAAAGAAAAAAGGTAATGCCTGTCCTTCTCAAACTATTCCAAAAAATTGAAGAGAAGGGAACACTCTCAAATTCATTCTATGAGGCCACCATTACCCTGATACCAAAACCAGACAAAGACATCACATAAAAGGAAAATTACAGGCCAGTGTCTCTGATGAGTATAGATGCAAAAATCCTCAACAAAGTATTAGCAAATTGAATTCAACATTATACAAAAAGGATCATACACCATGCTCAAGTGAGACTTATTCTAGGGATTCAAGGATGGTTCAATATCTGCAAATCAATTAATGTGATACACCACATTGACAAAAAGGATAAAAATCACATGATCATCTCAATAGATGGAGAAAAAGCATTTGGCAAAATTAAATAAGCTATAAGTATATTATTGTGCAGCCCAGGAGATATAGCAAATATTTTACTATGTTTAAATGGAGTATGATATATATTGTAAAAATATTGAATCACTATGTTGTACACCTGAAACTAATATAATATTGTAAATCAACTATACTTCAACAAGAAAAGTCATTAAAATCAAATAGGGAATATTTATGTCCATACAGAAGCCCGTACACAAATGTTTGTGGCAGCTTTATTCATAATGGCTAAAACTTTGAAGCAATCAAGATGTCCTTTGTAGGTGAAAGGATAAACTGTGGAATATTATTCAGGGATAAAAAGAAATGAGCTATTAAGCCATCAAAAGACATAGCGGAATCTTAAATACATATTGCTAAGTAAAAGAAGCCAATCTGAAAAGGCTGCATACTGTATGATTCCAACAATATGACATTCTGGAAAAGGTGAAAACATGGAGACAGTAGAAAGATCAGTAGTTGCCAGGAGTTAAGGGGGAAGGAGGGATGAATACAGCACAGGGATTTTTAATTCAGTGAAACTACTCTGTATGATGCTATAATGGTGGATACATGTCATTATACATTTGTCCAAACCCATAGAATGTACACAGCAAGAGTGAATCCTAATGTAAACTATGGACTTTGGGTGATAATGGTATGTCAGTGTAGGTTCATTGATTATAATAAATGTACCACTCTGGGGGGGATGCTGATAGTGGGAGAGGCTGTGCCTGTGTGGAGGCAAGGGGAATATGGAAAACTCTGCAACTCTGCTCAGTTTTGCTCTGCACTGAAAATGTCTCTAAAAAAAAAGTCTATTAAAAAAAAGGATTTTGAAAAAAAATTCTGTTGAGATCATTTGAAACATAACTTGTTTGTAAACCACCACTTAAAGAAATTGTGCATAATAATCTTTGAGCAAGAATTATGAAGAGTATATAAGATGATGGCTCTAAAATACCCATTATTGTCAATATGACAAAATTATTGTGATAAAAATTTTTAATAGTCGTTAAGAAGACTTCTCAAAACACAACAGTTAATTAGTGACATCTAGCACCTCCTGTATGGAGATTCATAGTTTTCAAAGCTGGAAATTACTAAAGATCTTGAGACTGGATAGAATGAAAACAGATCTCACTTATTACATCTTAGAAATAAATATTTGTAACCATCTGGAGTCTATTTTATGGATTGAGGACAAGAACAGTAACCTCGCAAATTTATCTTTGAAATGTCACTTCTCACTTTTGGTGGCTGAACAATACTACTGGTGCAAAGTTTTTTTTTTTTTCCTCCATTACACTGAATACACTATTAAATATTTTCTCTTTAAAAATAGAATTTTAACATCTTGAAACAAAGGTAGTTTCTATCCTCTAGGCTGTAACATTAGTAACCAGAGAATGGAATTCTGTCTGAAGTTGATTTTTCTCTATTATGCTCCATTTAAGACTATAAGCTGGGACAAAGTGAGAGAGTGGCATGGACATATATACACTACCAAATGTAAAATAGATAGGTAGTGGGAAGCAGCCGCATAGCACAGGGAGATCAGCTCGGTGCTTTGTGACCACCTAGAGGGGTGGGATAGGGAGGGTGGGATGGAGGGAGATGCAAGAGGGAAGAGATATGGGAACGTATGTATATATATAACTGATTCACTTTGTTATAAAGCAGAAACTAACACACCATTGTAAAGCAATTAAACTCCAATAAAGATGTTAAAAAAAGACTAAACTGAGCACTATTAACTCTTCCACTCTTCTGTGCCTTTGACTTATTGTTCTGTTTACCTGCAGGGGACTCTCCCCAATGCATGATGAACTCATATTCATCCTCTAAAACCCAACATAGTTTTCTTTTCTAGGAAGCCTTTTCTTATCCTCCTCCTAGCTTCCATATGTATTCCATATGTATCTCTCCTTTGTGCCAATTTTGTGCTTATACTTATCTCCATTTTTCCATTTATCACACCATGTTCTTATGGAATTTTTCCCCATAAAGAGTGTGAGTTCAAAGAAGATGTGAACTACATCTTATTCATTTCTGCATTTTGGGGTTAAAGTTTACACTGCAATACAAATCTGCATACAATATGCTGCTTTTTAAAATTTTGCTATAATTGATCTTATCTAGCTCTGGATATCCCAGTTCTGCTACTAGTGGGAGCATGAGTGTGGTAGAAAACACTTGTCTTGCCTGTTAGAGGTAACATAGCCTCTTCTGGTTTAACAAAGGTTTCTTTGTACTGTAATTGATTTAATCTTTGTGATTAGTCTTTAAGGCAGATGGTAGAATAAAATATTCCATCAGTTCAAAGTTCAAACTCCAGGATTCTTTCTCCCCACCTCTCATAAGGTCTTCTCTTTCCCTCCTTTTCCCCAAGGTGGCATGTTTGTTCTGAGAGAAGATTGAATTGTTTATTGCAGTGTGGAGATAGCCTTCTGGTGTTGGGCTACCTCCTCTCTTCTTGCTGGTCTCTGTTGAGCAGTGATTAGCCTATTCAGTGCCTGGTTTTCTTTGGATGGTGTCCACTAAAGTATAGGTAATCCTACCTAGTCTACTCGGGTTTCTTGCTGGGACCTCCTCTTGAAGTCTGTAGTCCCTTCCATTTGTGTGGTGTTCCAGCATTCTGTGTTCTGTGGGCTCATTCTCCCAGTACCAGATCCTTCAAATCTCTCAACACCAAGGCTCCCCAGCTCTTCATCTTGGGCCATTGGAACTCCAGGATCTCCATATAACAAGTGTTGGTCATGGGGGAGACACGTCTCCTCGTGTCTCATCTTCCACAGTTGAGAAAAGGCTGTTTTAGAATGACAGGAACATTTCAAGAGACATAGCTGCTTCAGTCTTTCAGATCCCAGCAGAGACAGTGACCATTTAGAAAATTAATGTCATAATATAGTGGGGAGAATCAAGAAAAATGGAGTAGATTTTGCCATTCTTGTTGGTGGAAAGGGGACTTTCAGTCAGCTATTGAGCTTTACTAGAAAACTGGTTATGTCAGATTGGAGAGTTGATCTAGAATTACTGAAAGCTTAAGTTGAAGAAAGGTAATAGGTTTTCAGCTATAGACACTTCAGTGACTCTGCTGCTGTTTGGGATTGATATCTTTAAGAAATATTAGAGCAATATCGTTAACTTTTGCATAATAATTTATATTATTAGTTTGCAGTAAAAACTGCAAGGTTGGTGAATAGAATTGCTTACATGCTGTTGCTTAAGCCTGAAATAACTGGATGTGACATAATTCCTTGTCTCTCTTACATTAAAATACTACCTGTGGAAGAATAAAATCTGGTGGATAGTGGGTAGCAAACCAAGGCAGTGAGTAATATGTTACTTTTAGCTTGGCTCACTTGCTTTCCTCCTTCTGCAAACCTCTAAAAATTTTTGAGAAGCCATGAATATAAAAATTGTAACCTAAGAATTCTCAGCAGGTTGAATTATTTGCTGAAACCGCAAGACCAGCAGGTGTTTTGGGAAAATGTGGCATCAAAAGCCATTTTCTCTCAGCTAAAGCAATCTTCCACGTATAGGTATAAAATGGAATCAAGATTTATACAGGAAAAATGCTGAAGCAGTCTGTTATTTTTCTCCCTCAAGTCTGTGCTTGAGGGTTTTTTTCTCCTCATTTTTAAGTCATTTTAGACATTTATTTTTTGAACAATCAACCCTTATTTACCCTTTAATTCTTTGGACTTAATCACCTGTAAACAAATGAAAACATATTTATTATATAATTAATCAGGAATTACTTCGTCTCTAAAGTTCCATAGGAATTATAGGCATTATCATTCAAATTAGAAATTATGTATCATTTTGTCATTGTTTACCACTATTAATTGTGTTTGCCTTATTTCTTAACGAAGTTATAAACTTTTTGTGTATGCGAGTGTGATGGTTAATTCTGTGCATTAACTTGACTGGGCCACTGGGGTGCCCAGACATTTGGCCAAACATTACTGTGGGTTGTCTGTGAGGATGTTTCTGAATGAGATTAGCATTTGAATCAGTGGACCCACGAAGGTGGGTGGGCCTCCAAATAACCTAAATAGAACAAAAAGTTTGAGAAAGAGGGAACTTCTCCTGCCTGACTGCTTTGAGGTGGGACATTGGCCTTTTCCTGCCTTCATACACAAATTGAAATATTGACTTTTCCTGGTTCCAGACGCTGCCGAGTTTCAGACAGGAACTTATGTCATTGGCTTTCCTGGGTCTTGCTGAATGCAGATCTTGGGAGTTCTACCCTCCATAGTCATGCGAGCCAGTTCCTTAGAAACGTCTCTCTCTATCTCTCTCCCCCACCTGCCCTCCCACCATATATATGTATATACAGGGTTGGCCAAAAAGGGCCTTCTCTTTTTAAGTAAAAATAAAAGACACATTTTTCATTTTCACCAAGAACTTTATTGAACAATGCATTCACCCTTTTCTTCCACTACCTTCTGCCATTTTTCAGGCAAATTCATAATTCCATCTTCCCCAAATTTTTTATCTTTTTGAGCAAAGAACTGTTCCAGGTGCTTTTTACAGTCTTCCAGGGAATTGAAATTTTTTCCATTAAGAGAATTTTGTAAAGACAGAAATAAACGGAAATCCGAAGGTGCAGTGTCTGGTGAATACGACGGACGAATCAGAACTTCCCAGCCAAGCTGTAAAAGTTTTTGCCTGGTCATCAAAGAAACATGCAGTCTTGCATTATCCTGATGGAAGATTATGCATTTTCTGTTGATTAATTCTGGATGCTTTTCGTCGAGTGCTTCTTTCAGTTGGTCTAATTGGGAGCAGTACTTGTTGGAATTAATCGTTTGGTTTTCTGGAAGGAGCTCATAATAGAGGACTCCCTTCTATTCCCACCATATGCACAGCATCACCTTCTTTGCATGAAGACTGGCCTTTAGTGTGGTTGTTGGTGGTTCATTTCTCTTGCCCCACAATCTCTTCCATTCCATATTATTGTACTGTATTCACTTTTCATCGCCCATCACAATTTGTTTTAAAAATAGAACGTTTTTGTTAAGTTTCAGTGGAGAATCGCGTGATGAAATACGGTCAAGAAGGTTTGTTTTTGCTTAACTTATGTGGAACCCAAACATCAAAGCGATGAACATAACCAAGCTGGTGCAAATGATTTTCAGTGCTTGATTTGGATATTTTGAGTATGTCGGCTATCTCCCACGTGGTATAACGTTGATTGTTCTCAATTAATGTCCCGATTTGATCACTATCAACTTTAACTGGTCTACTCGACTGTGGAGCATTGTCCAGTGAGAAATCTCCAGCACAAAACTTCGCAAACCACTTTTGGCATGTTCAATCAGTCACAGCACCTTCTCCATTCGCTGCACAAATCTTTTTTTGTGTGTTTCGGTTACGTTTTTACCTTTCTTGAATTAATAAACCATAATATGCCGAAAATGTTGCTTTTTTCTTCCATCTTCAATATTAAAATGGCTAGAGTCTGTCATACAGAGTGAAGTAAGCCAGAAAGAGAAAAACAAATATCGTATATTAACGCATATATGTGGAATCTAGAAAAATGGTACAGATGGACCTATTTGCAGGGCAAGAATAGAGACGTAGATGTAGAGAACGGACATGTGGACACAGGGGGGGAAGGGGAGGGTGGGATGAATTGGGAGATTAGGATTGACATATATACACTACCATGCATAAAACAGATAGCTAGCGGGAACATGCTGTAAAGCACAGGAAGCTCAGCTCAGTGCTCTGTGACGACCTAGATGGGTAGGATGGGGGGAGGTGTGAGGGAGGTCCAAGAGGGAAGGGATATAGGTATACATATTGCTGATTCACTTCATCGTACAGCAGAAACTAACACAACATTGTAAGGCAATTATACATATTCCAATAAAAAAATGGCTACACAAAAGTTCACGAATTTTGATGTCTTTTTTTAAATGCACGCTGATATGACAGCTGTCACATACAATCTAACAAAATTGTTTCGAATGAAGTTAAAGACAACTAAGTGCTACTAGAGCCAATCAGAAAAAAACGAACGAACCTTTTGGCCAACGCAGTATATATATATATATATATATATATATATATATATATATATATATATATATATCCTATTGATTCTGTTTCTTTGGAGAGCTCTGACTGACACAGTGGATCATGTCTGATACTTATTTCATATTATACATAGGTGTAGCACACCATGGTTATGTTAGAAACTTAAAAGAGACTTTAAAAACAGAGGGATTCTTGATCAAAATGACTCATGAAACTTAATGTCAGTTACTCTGAGACAAAATCCTCACTGCACATTTGCTAAATTCTTGAATGCATGTACTACTGCACTTATAAGTTTTAACAAGGGTGAAAATAAAGCCAGCGAGAAATGCAGTACTGATCTTGATTACGTGGTGTCAAATGAGCTGAATTTCTATATTTGAATGATAAATTGTAATTATAGCTCATTATACAACATGATTTTCATAATGAAATATATTATTTAAAGGATAATTTCAACTCATTTACCATAGAAAAAAACCTGTGTATATCTTTTGAAAATTCATGATATTGTAAGCGTGAAAAATTAATAAATAGAAACCTCAATTAAATAGTTTTGGGAGACTGGAAGGGGTAGCTCTCATGCTCTGCGATGATAGCAGAGCCCAACAGGAGGAAGAAAGACTCCTCTTCTTTCCTGGCAAGGACTCAGCCAATGAAAAGCTATAGATTGTTTACTATAGCCCTCCCTCCCAACTTCCTTTTCTCCTCTATAAAAGCATTCTTCCTCCCTTGCTGTGTGGGGACTTGCATGTGCCTCACCATGGTCGCAGGCACTGAACTGCAATTATCGCTAATCCAAATAAACCCATCTTTGCTGGAGAAACGTCTGACAGTCGGTTTTAGGTCAACGTAAGTGACATGAGAAAGGCTCTTCTTATCATTGCTCCCTATAAGATTTGTAAACCGGTTAAGGCATATCATCCTTCCAGTGGCAGTTGGTGTTTTTGACCCTTGTCAGCACATGCATTTGGAGTTGTTTTTCAAATAGTTGTGATGAACATCTTCTCTGATCTCACCTATGACCCTTGACATGGATCTGTAGGAGGACTGATCAAGATGAAAGTTTTAGTGTGTTTGTCACCAAACATAGTGAGACTACAACTGATCCATGTTAAATTGAACTCCATGGCCTTGATTTCAGTGGGGTTGTATAGTAACTGACTGAATTAATGGATTAAAGTTAGAAAATGTACCAAACCATAAACTAGAGATAAGTGAGCAGAGAAGTACATTTTTCCTGCATGTACCATGATTCTGTTCACTTCAGAGCGTGATGGCATGAGTGTTCTTGCATGAAAGAGTATTGTGATCTCTTATAGTTGAGACCAAGTACTTATAATATTTATTATGTGAATATTATAAACACAATTTATGAAAATATGAAATGTTTCTTTCCTTCAAGGAAGAAAGCTAAGATATTTCAGCTGAGAAATCTGAGAAAGCAGAAACATCAGACTGACAAGTGTGGAACAAAATTCTCCTCTGAAATATCTGGTATTCTGCATTTGCCACTGATCTGGTTTTTATATGCATTTCAGAAAGTAATTTTTTCTCTGATACTTTGCTAGATTGCCCATAGAAATATTGAGAAATATAACACATACTAATGTGGCCAACCTGATCTTGAGCATGATAGAGTTAAATACTCCTGAGCAGAAACTTCTGAGTTGAAAGTTGATGCTATTTCAGGGGCAAGTAAGCATGGCATCCCTGTTACTTCCCAGGAGGTGATCTCTTTTTCAACTCTGCTCTCATTAAGTAGCTTTTCTTCCTCTTCAAATGTGAGGAAATTAGAGCCCTCTCCATCACCTGAACATTAGAGTATGCCCTAAGTGAGTGTTCCCCATGGGACACAGATGGCTCAAAACAGAGGCAAATGGCAGAAGGCATTGTGTAGGCATAGTGGAAAGCAATGAAAACACCTATGTTAACAGCATAACTACTAAGAGCAGATATTAAATGGAACATTGAGCAAGCCCACGAGCAGATAGTAAGAATAATGATTCTGCTAGAAGGAAGTGACTTGTGGTGCACGCCTGTAAAACCACAAACAGTGTGGCTTTCAAGAGAAGGGTTGAAGAAATTGGATAAGCAGGAGACAAGAGAAATCGGACCTGAATTGAACCTGGTGATGATTCTATTAATCATCCTTGACTAAGGATTTTCACCCAAGACATACTGAGGAAAATACTGGAAATTAATATTAGAATTCTCTGTATGCCATTTGTTATTTGTATTCAGTATATAATTATTATTATATTTATATTATTAGTTAACTGTATAGTAAAATATTGTCACTTTAAAATTTTATAATACAGATCCTTTTCATTTAAATTAACCCTTTTATTGTCACAAAGTCCTTCAGCTAAAGCTTGCTTCACATGTTGTTGTAAATGACTGGATTGGGAAGACACTACCTGAAAACAGCTGTCTGCACTGGGGGCCCAGAGGAGACATAGAAATCAGCCCTTTGTCCAGAACACTGGCTTTGCCATGCTCATTTCAGTCTGGGGATCCTAGACCATATCCATCTTTTTTTTTTTTTAGAGATCACCAAAGTCTTCATGAGGAGTTTAAGGGGAAAAAGGTGAATGTGATTAAAAAAAATGTCTGGGGACTTCCCTGGAGGTCCAGTGGTTAAGACTTCGCCTTCCAATGCAAGGGGTGCAGATTCGATCCCTGGTCGGGGAGCTAAGATTCCACATGCCTTGAGGCCAAAAAACCAAAACATAAAGCAGAAGCAATATTGTAACAAATTCAATAAAGACTTTAAAAAAATAAAAAGAATGGTCTTTTACACTTTATTCAAAGTGGCTGTGCTCAGTCACTTATTAAGTGTGACTGGTCCTTGTTTGAGAGTATGCTGGAGGAGAACTCTTAAGTTTCCTCTTAGCAACTAAGATCTGTGTGTTCTAAGGAGACACCCCTCTCACCCAACTCCAGAAATGGAAGCAAGTCAAGTGACAAATATCTATTCACCCCTTTTTATGGCCCCAACACTGGGCTAGGTGTAGGGTATACAAAATAGAGACCAGCTATATTCTGGAAACTTGAACAATTATTCTAAACGCAGAAGAAAGAATTGGCACAGTCTAAAACATTTCATGTTAGCTAGAGAGGCAATAAGAGACAAATTGAAAGAAATGAATGTTATCTGGAGCAAAGAGATTTCATGAAAGAGACATAATTGGAAATGTTCCTGGAAGGAGAATATGGGGAGAGGGGGATGGATAGGCAGATGGGAGGAGTAAATCCTCCACACTGAGAAACCCATCTCAGGTTTGTGCATCATCCCTGAGTGTCCACCTAGTTTTGCAGGCATCATGGCCCTGTATTTCTATTGTTAATGCCATGGTGCACACATATAAAATAACTTCTGTGACTATTTTTTAAAAACTCAGTTTCTGATATGAAGTTGCCTCCAATTTCAACTCTACTCCACCATCTTGACTGTTTATCCTCCATGGGGAGAAAGAGTTTGAGAGATAGACATAGTTTTGATCTCAAGATTTTTTTGATCTCAAGGTAATTTTCTGTGCTCACTTTTCTCAGAAGGGGTTATTTCTTCTCTCTGTTTTTTTCAATGAAGTGTCCCCGAATCTCTGTAAAATAAGATACTAATTTTGGCAGTTGTTAGTGCTCCCCAACACCAGTATTATCGTCTTCTTGAGCCCCCAGATAGACCACATTTTCTAGGCTTCCTTGCAGGTAGGTGTCACCATGTGAGTGTTCTAGGCAATGGCAAGTGAGCAACAAAGATGGGACCATTTCCAGATTGTCACATAGAGAACAATCCATGTGCAATTCTCTTTTATTCCCTGGCTGATTGGAGAGGACTCTAGGGAACCAAAGGAGGGTGGGGCCTCTGTTGGGAAGGATCCTGGTTCCTGAATTGCGGGCATAGGAGGGAGCCTCCCCCTCCCCCATCACCACTCATACTGGACAGTGATATGATGTGAGTTAGAAAGAATCCTGATGGGTTGATTTCTTGAAGCAATATCACTATCAATTTAAAGCATATGAATGAATTTCTTACAAAGGGGCATAGCTAATTGTGGTAAACTTTTAAAACAAGTTTTGATTTGGAAAGAATTTCAAGTCAGTAAAAGTTGTAAGAACAGCACAAAGAATACCTGTATGCCCCTTACCCTGATTTGCCTACATTTTGTTCCATTTCCTTTTTCTCTTGCTCTATCTTCACATATATATGTATTATTCATTTTTTTGTGAACCCAATCTCCTCTTAAGAATGACAGTCCCCCACATAATCATAGCACAGTTATGAAACTTAAAACAAAAGCAGAACAACCCTGACCTCTATTCAATTCACTGTCTGTGTTCCAATCTGTGAATTGACCGCTGTCCTTCGTAGCAGTTTTTTTATCTCTAGTACAGCATCCAGTTTAGGGTGATGTGATGTACTGATTTTACTTGTCATATCTCTTTAGTGTCTTTTAATCTTTGTCTTTAATTTTAGTCTTTTATGACATTGACAGTTTTAAAAAACACACTCTTCCCTTTTTACTAGAATATTTCTCATTTTGGGTTTGTCTTGGAGTCCAATGACTCATCATTGGAGTCAGGTTATCCATTCTTTTTGTGAATCTTTTTTTTCTTTCTCCCCCACCGCCCTCCCTCACCCAGGCCACGCTGCACGGCATGCAGGATCTTAGTTCTCCAACCAGGGATCGAACTCACGCCCCCTGCAGTGAAAGCCCAGAGTCTTAACCACAGGACCGCCAGGGAAATCCTGTGAATCTTTTAACTGAAGTACAATAAGCAAAGCACTCTTTTTTTTTTTTTTTAACATCTTTATTGGAATATAATTGCTTTATGATGGTGTGTTAGTTTCTGCTGTATAACAAAGCGTATCAGCTATATGTATACATATATCCCCATATCTCCTCCCTCTTGCGTCTCCCTCCCACCCTTCCTATCCCACCCCGTTAGGTGGACACAGAGCCCTGAGCTGATCTCCCTGGGCTATGCGGCTGCTTCCCACTAGCTATCTGTTTTACATTTGGTAGTGTATATGTGTCCATGCCACTCTCTCACTTCATCCCAGCTTACCCTTCCCCCTCCCTGTGTCCTCAAGTCCATTCTCTACGTCTGCGTCTTTATTCCTGTCCTGCCCCTAGGTTCTTCAGAACCCTTTTTTTTTTTTTTTTTAGATTCCATATATATGTGTTAGCATACGGTATTTTCTCTTTCTGACTTACTTCACTCTGTATGACAGTCTCTAGGTCCATCCACCTCACTACAAATAACTCAATTTCGCGTCTTTTTATGGCTGAGTAATATTCCATTGTATATATGTGCCACATTTTAAATTTTTGTTTTTTTAATTTTGGCTGCGTTGGGTCTTCATTGCTATGTGTGGGCTTTCTCTGGTTGTGGCAAGTGGGGGCTACTCTTCGTTATGGTGCGCAGGCTTCTCATTGCAGTGGCTTCTCTTGTTGTGGAGCACGGGCTCTAGGAGTGTGGGCTTCAGTAGTTTGGGCACGTGGGCTCAGTAGTTGTGGCACGTGAGCTCTAGAGCGCAGGCTCAGTAGTTGTGGCGCATGGGCTTAGTTGCTTCATGGCATGTGGTATCTTCCCAGGCCAGGGCTCGAACCCGTGTCCCCTGCATTGGCAAGCAGATTCTTAACCACTGCACAACCACGGAAGCCACAGTGCCACATTTTCTTTATCCATTCATCTGTTGATGGACACTTAGGTTGCTTCCATGTCCTGGCTGTTGTAAATAGAACATTGTGGTACATGACTCTTTTTGAATTATGGTTTTCTCAGGATGTATGCCCAGTAGTGGGAGTGCTGGGTCATATGGTAGTTCTATTTTTAGTATTTTAAGGAACCTTCATACTGTTCTGCATAGTGGCTATATCAATTTACATTCCCACCAACAGTGCAAGAGGGTTCCCTTTTCTCCACACCCTCTCCAGCATTTATTGTTTGTAGATTTTTTTTGATGATGGCAGTTCTGACCAGTGTTAGGTGATACCTCATTATAGTTTTGATTTGCATTTCTCTAATGATTAATGATGTTGAGCATTCTTTCATGTGTTTATTGGCAATCTGTATGTCTTCTTTGGAGAAATGTCTATTTAGGTCTTTGGATTCGGTTTTTTGTTTTTTTGATATTGAGCTGCATGAGCTGCTTGTAAATTTTGGAGGTTAATCCTTTGTCCGTTGCTTTGTTTGCAAATATTTTCTCCCATTCTGAGGGTTTTCTTTTCGTCTTGTTTATGGTTTCCTTTGCTGTGCAAAAGCTTTTAAGCTTCATTAGGTCCCATTTGTTTAGTTTTGTTTTTATTTCCATTTCTCTAGGAGGTGGGTCAAAAAGGATCTTGTTGTGATTTATGTCATAGAGTGTTCTGCTTATGTTTTCCTCTAAGAGTTTTATAGTGTCCTGCCTTACATTTAGGTCTTAATCCATTTTGAGTTTCTTTTTGTGTACGGTGTTAGGGAGTATTCTAATTTCATTCTTTCACATGTAGCTGTCCAGTTTTCCCAGCACCACTTATTGAAGAGGCTGTCTTTTCTCCATTATATATTCTTTCCTCCTTTATCAAAGATAAGGTGACCATATGTGTGTGGGTTTACCTCTGGGCTTTCTATCCTGTTCCATTGATCTGTCTTTCTGTTTTTGTGCCAGTACCATACTATCTTGATTACTGTAGCTTTGTAGTATAGTCTGAAGTCAGGGAGCCTGATTCCACCAGCTACGTTTTTCTTTCTCAAGATTGCTTTGGCTATTTGGGGTCTTTTGTGTTTCCATACAAATTGTGAAATTTTTTGTTCTAGTTCTGTGAAAAATGCCAGTGGTAGTTTGATAGGGATTGCATTGAATCTGTAGACTGTTTTGGGTAGTATAGTCATTTTCACAATGTTGATTCTTCCAATCCAAGAACATGGTATATCTCTCCATCTGTTTGTATCATCTTTAATTTCTTTCATCAGTGTCTTATAGTTTTCTGCATACAGGTCTTTTGTCTCCTTAGGTAGGTTTATTCCTAGGTATTTTATTCCTTTTGTTGCAATGGTAAATGGGAGTGTTTCCTTAATTTCTCTTTCAGATTTTTCATCGTTAGTGTATAGGAATGCAAGAGATTTCTGTGCATTCATTTTGTGCATTCATTTTGTATCTGTGCATTCATTTTGTCTTATAGTTTTCTGCATACAGGTCTTTTGTCTCCTTAGGTAGGTTTATTCCTAGGTATTTTATTCCTTTTGTTGCAATGGTAAATGGGAGTGTTTCCTTAATTTCTCTTTCAGATTTTTCATCTTTAGTGTATAGGAATGCAAGAGATTTCTGTGCATTCATTTTGTATCCTGCTACTTTACCAAATTCATTGATTAGCTCTAGTAATTTTCTGGTAGCATCTTTAGGATTCTCTATGTATAGTATCATGTCATCTGCAAACAGTGACAGCTTTACTTCTTCTTTTTTGATTTGGATTCCTTTTTTTTTCTTTTTCTTCTCTGATTGCTGTGACTAAAACTTCCAAAACTATGTTGAATAATAGTGGTGAGAGTGGGCAACCTTGTCTTGTTCCTGATTTTAGTGGAAATGGTTTCAGTTTTTTGCCATTGAGAATGATGTTGGCTATGGGTTTGTCGTATATGGCCTTTATTATGTTGAGGTAAGCTCCCTCTATGCCTACTTTCTGGAGGGTTTTTATCATAAATGGGTGTTGAAGTTTGTTGAAAGCTTTTTCTGCATCCATTGAGATGATCATATGGTTTTTCTTCTTCAATTTTTTAATATGGTTTATCACATTGATTGATTTGCGTATATTGAAGAATCCTTGCATCCCTCAGAAAAAACCCACTTGAACATGGTGTATGATGCTTTTAATGTGCTGTTGGATTTTGTTAAGCAAAGCACTTTGAACTGAAACTTTGCATGTCACATTGAACAAGAGTTAGGGAGTGAAGCATCATGCTGTAGTTGTTTAGTTGCTGGGTTACGAGGTAGATGCAGTTTCTAAAAACAAAAAAGATGTAGTTTCTTACACCATACCAAGAACACCAGCTCTTTTGAGGAGGGGAAGTTGTATGTAAAATTAGGATATTGGTGGTTGTTGATGATAAATCACAGGTTTCTTTTTAGCATATCAGAACCTCCTGCTACTCTGTGCTTACAGAATGCCACAGACTTTCTTGTCTGGAGAAACATATGTGATAACCTGGCAGACACACATTAGTGTCTAAATAGGTGTATTTACCCAGCAAGGATATATGCATTTTAGAAGGTATCTGGGAAGAGCAATTCATGACTCAAAGCACAGTTTTCCAAGGATGGCATTTCTGGGACATGGCCCTTGGACAGGGGAAATGTTTTGGAGCAATGTGATGGTTAGTTTTATAGGTCAACTTGGCTAGGCTATTGTAACCAGTTATTAAACTCTAAACTTGGTGTTTTTGTGAAGGCATTTTGTAGATGTTGTTAATATCTACATTCAGCTTATTTTATGTAAAGGACATTAAGTTTTATAATGTGGATGGGCCTCATCCAGCCAGCTGAAGGGCTTAAGAGCAAAGGCTGAGGTTTCCTAGACTGCACCATCAACTCCTGCCTGAATTTTCAGCCTGCCAGCCTGCCCTACAGGTTTCAGACTTCCAGCCTCCATAATTGCATGAGCAAATTCATAAAAAAAAAATCTCTTTATACACATATGTATCTCCTGTTGGTTCTGTTTCTCTGGAGAACTCTGACTAATACAGACAGGCAATCATTTCTGTATTCCTCAAGTTATGCCTCAGAAGTGGTGATTGCTAGCACAATGTTTTGAACATGAGAAGTGTGCAAATAATATATGTTAAATGGATCCGTGAGTAACCACCTGGAGATTCAACTACTAAGAAAGTTAATGCTGTAGTCCTTCCCTATCCGTGGGATATCCAAGACCTCCAGTGGATGCCTGAAACTGTGGATGGTAACAAATCATATATATATACCATGTTTTTTCCTCTAGCAATGGGCGGGTAGTGTATACAGTGTGGATACCCTGGACAAAAGGATGTTTCACTTCCTGGGTGGGATGGTGAGAGATTTCATCATGCTACTCAGAATGGCTGTAATTTAAAACTTACCAATTGTTGTTTTCTAGAATTTTCCATTTAATATTTTCAGACCACAGTTGACTAAAGGTAACTGAAATCATGGGAAGCAAAAATGTGGATAAAGGGGACTACTGCATTGAGGCTTTGAAGTAAAAAATGAAATTTGAGCTTTATCATGATATTTCTTCATAATATTGAAATTCTCAAAAAATAAATAGGAATATTCATGCATTCATGATTTTCTTTTTTAGTCTTAAGAAATGAGGTCTCCTATTTATTTATTTATTTATTGCCACATAAACTTGAAGTAATGTTGCTGTCTAGGACTCTAATGGCTTTCTATTTAGCAAGTAATAATACAGGTGTGTTCTCAATTTCTGCATTGAGTGAATGTTATTCACATATAAAATTTTTTGCTGCCCTCTGGTGGACATAGTTCTATAAATCAAATATACGTCAAGTAGTCTTCTATTTGAATATGTTTTCCAAGTTCCTTTCTAAGTTAGGAAGTCCAAATGCATCTTTCATATAAGAAGAGATATCAGCATCTCTGATTTGTTTATAAATCCCAATTAGAATACATGAGACTTAAAATATGGCACCAAAAGAGCCTAACAAAAAGTTGTGACAATGATTCCATGAGAAAATGCCTTGAAAGGTATCAGTTGGGAATCCAGTGGTGGTCTCCCCTGCTATGGACATGATTACTGATGAAGGCTACGTGGAATCCCTGGACCCCTCCCTGGGGGTGGTGGAGTTGTGGGGGGCTTCCATGGGCTGGTATGATGTATGTGTTAGTGTTAGCGGGAGAGGGGCTGGCAGTTGTGAAGTACAGACCTGAAGGTTTTTGGGAGTAGGGTCAGGGGAAGGTAGTAAAGGACGTGAGGCAGAGCTCAGCCTTGAAGAACAGGATGAGAAGCCCAGTTTAAGAGAAACAGAAGATCTGGAAATAAGGTACATAAAGGGGCTGGAGGAATCAGAGTGACACCAAAGACAGGGAGGGATAGGAAATAACAACAATACGGGCTGCGGTGTATTGGAGCTTGATCGTACCCACTCACAAGAGCCAAGTGTTACATTTTCAAGAATTTTGTGAGCCGGTTGTTAAAGATGTTATTAAAAATTAAACCATATAAACTTAAAATTAAATTGTTTTTAAAACTAAGATAATACATGCTCAAAACTCATCACTCCCTAATTATTTTACTACAATTTTACTACGTTACTGATAGTAAAATCACTTGTTGAGGTGATTTACATGTTTAGTATTTGTATGGTGAAAATACTAGCTAACAGTGTGCTGCTGTGTGTCTCTCACAACTCTGCAATCAGGGACATCAGTAGCCTGTAGCTGGTCGTGTTGGGAATGTTCTTACCAAGAAAACTGAGAAATGCTACAAAATGAAGCGTTGGTTGCTAAATCTTTGCCAGCATACCACTGGGTAAGGAAGGGTCTTTGGAAATAAAAAAACGGAGACTTCCTATTTTATTTTATTATTTTATTTAAAAAAATTATCTTATTTTATTTATTTTTTATTTTATATTTTAAATTCTACCATGTATGCTGGATTGGTGCTCTAGTTCATTTATTCATTCAATCAACAAATATTTTCTGATCCACTACTTGTTGGCAGACAATTTTTCATGGGTCTCTTGTGTTCCTACACATCTTACAAGAGAGGCACTGACTGCCCTTTGTCCCAGAATATCCTTCATGGATGTTCATATATTGAATGGCTTTGGAAGATAGAGATCGTGTCTCCCTCTGGAGTGAAGGGCAGGCATGTTTACTGCCCATTATAAGACTTTTGGAATCTCTACACTCAGGGTTCATGTCTTATACCACAACCCAACTGTGTGTGCAGGTATCATCTGGCCCTTTCGGTGTCACCCTGTAGGACTTGGGCTCAGGGAACTGGGCAAAATTGCCAATACTCTGCCTACTGCTATTGCTGTTTTCTTTTTTTTTTTTTTTTTTTTTTTTTTTTTACGGTACGCGGGCCTCTCACTGCTGTGGCCTCTCCCGTTGTGGAGTACAGGCTCCAGACACACAGGCCCAGCGGCCATGGCTCACGGGCCCTGCCGCTCCGCGACATGTGGGATCTTCCCAGACCGGGGCACGAAGCCGTGTCCCCTGCATCGGCAGGCGGACTCCCAACCACTGCGCCACCAGGGAAGCCCACTGTGATTCATTTTTGATCCAGAGTCTTGTGTCTTCTATCAGCATGAGTGAAATTGTGCAGGCTAACTTATTGCCTTGCAAGTGGGATAAAATCTTAGACCCTTTCCTATATATATATATATATATATATATATTTTTTTTTTTTTTTTTTTGTGGTACATGGGCCTCTCACAGTTGTGTTGTGGCCTCTCCCGTTGCGGAGCACAGGCTCCGGACGCGCAGGCTCAACGGCCATGGCTCACAGGCCCAGCCGCTCCGCGGCACGTGGGATCTTCCCGGATTGGGGCACGAACCCGTGTCCCCTGCGTCGGCAGGCGGACTCTCAACCACTGCGCCACCAGGAAAGCCCGACCCTTTCCTATTTTTGACAGACTATGTGTCAGGCATTGGTTCAGGTGCTGGAGCAAAGAGGTGGAATAGGCAGACAAGATCCTGCCCCTGTGGGGCTCAAAATATCTTGTGGGATTATAAACCAAAAAAAAGTATTAACACTAAGCAAGAAACATTAAACAATTATATTGGGATAAGGATTAACAAACAATTGAATGGTGGTATGATGGAGTACTGAGATAGTCTAGAGAGAAATCTACTCCACACAGGTTGTCGGTGAGGTTCCTTCTGGTGGATGGTTGAGTGAGGAGAAATTAGTTAGGACTGAGGGGTGAACGGGGGATTAAGTAAAATAGTAAGAACTGTAGTGATGTAATGAAGCAGCAGTTGTTGAGCGGTCAATGATTGGTTGATTGACTGGGGTAATGAAGTAGCATTTTCTTTTAATTCAACAAATATTTATTATATATTAATTATATATCAAGTACTCTGCCAGACAATAGAGCTACAATACAAAAGTGAACAAAACAGACCTGAACATAACTACAGTGATGGAATGTTCTTCTTTGGGGGTTTTCAACTGCCTTGCTGATAAAGTTCTTATAAAGAACTTTATCAATTTAGCTTTGGTTTCCTTGCAATGCCAAATATAACATCATAAACCTTTAATCAATCCTCAGTGAGGTCTGTGGTGGACCTCTCTCTTGCAGCCTAAAAGCTTGAAAGTATCATGCATGTTCTACTCTGTCAGGCAGAAAGTACGTAGGGCTTTAGAAAAGAACAAATGTGACAGTTTTATTTTCCCCCAAGTCTATTCCAATAAGACCGACAATATCCCGTTCATTGATGCTGACCTTAATCTTCATAGAATGGAGAATCCATTCTAAGCTAAGATGGAATCTCGGCATAAAGACTTGGCATATTATACACTGCCAGGAATCTGTAATTCCGAAATATATTCAGTAGTTCTTGGCTAATTCATGCTTTTTTTAAGTTCTAAAATTTCTTTTAAGAGATCTCTCTATTGAAGTAGCATTTGTTGATTGACTGATGAAGGGAATTTTTTTTTAATCGGGGTGGGGTGGTTATTTGGTTTATTACTAAGGTAAACACTGGGGAGGGGGTCATCAGACTGTGGTAGTAATGGGAGGGGACTCCTACCATTTTCTTGCATTGGAATCATGTGCAATTCCAAATATTGTGTAAAGAGTTGGGATTTGAGGGAATCCCTGGAACTAATGTCCGGGGGCTGGATGGGAGAAGTGTCAGTGTGATGGTGGAAGGGAGCAGGGAGGTAATGAGTAAGTAGCTGTAGTGAAGGAAATTGAATTTCCCATTTATATGGTAATAGTGAGGAATGGAACCTGCCCCGGGCAGTTTCCTAGGTGAGAGTATATGAGTCAGGGACAAATAGTCAGGAGTTTTAAAATTTCCCTCAACCATTATTTTGGAAAATTAGGTAGCAAAATCCATGTAGTCTGGACACACTAATTGTTGAGAGTTAGAGTGAAGTTAGTCTAGCTCAAGGACTGAGAGAAGGGTTTCTGAGATCCAGTTCCTGTCACTTAATTGATGGCTCTGTGACCCCTCTACTGTCCTTACAAGATGTAGAGCTTTTTCTGAGAGGTTATGAAGGCCTGAGACAGGAAAGCACAGGCAAAAGAATAGAAGATAAAAGTTCCCTTATGTCTTCCACACATGTGGTTTGAGTACCTTTGTGTATTTTTAGAAATATACGTTACAATGTGCACTCAGAGCACCTTAAAAATAATATTTTTATGCTCAATTATATTTATTGACATAAATATTTCAAATTGTATGTTCTAGATAGAATCTGTCAATTGGTTATAACTGCTTGTTTCTTTTAGCACTAGCCATTAGACAATCTTAGGTTATACACAAAATGTCTGTCCCTGGATAATAAATACGTTACTGGATTAGGGAGTTTCCACAATAAAATGCTAACAAAATAAATCTAGGTAACATCCAAATTATTTTACTGTATAATTTTGTGAAAATGAATATATTTCTGTAATCATGTACTCTTACATGTACAGAGCGTTCAACATACATCATCATAGGCCTATAAACATCCCCCAAAGTAGTTACTGTTATTATTCCCTTTTTTACAGGTGAGGAAGCAAGCTCAGAGGTGGAGTGAGTTGCTTCAGGTCCCATAATTAGTAAGTAGCTGAGTATGAGTTACTTACTAATACTAATCTGCTATGAGCCTTTTGAACATGTAGGCAGTACTCTCTGGTCTGAGACCTTAAGAAATTTTTGCAGATTTTTCTTTTGTTGCTCCCTTTTAGTTTATGGAATATCCTTGCCCCAAACCTTGATTCCTGGGGTCTTGCTGGTTCAAGCTTCCTCTGTTCACAGGTCTGAATTGAGATCCCAGCCCCAGTCCTCGTCCTATGAAAAAGCAGATTGTTGTCTATCTTCAGTTGCTGGTGGTTTCACATACCCTAGAGTTTTTTAAAATTCATCTACAAGAAAGTACCTCTTTGTTCAATATTGGGCCATCATGAAAACTGATCCCAGCACAATTTAATTTAACATCCTGTTGGTGAGAAGGATAAAACATATCCATTTCTGTTTAGAAAAGAAAATGAGGGCTAAATGTATAAAGCTGTTAGGAAAAAAACACAAAGATACTGTCCCCAAAACAACCACCCTCAGGAATATTAGAAACTCAGCTTGCTGGGAAACCTAGAAAGTGATTATGCTTAGGACTAAAAATATGAGACATGAAAAGAAAAATTCTTGACATAGTCAACTTGCAAAACGACTAGTGGGGCATTTAAAATAAGAAAATAACATAATCAAAATAACATGAAACTACAGATGTATAGTACCAATTAAGGAACCTCAATGTAAGTACCACTTAGATCAAGAAATAGAATATTGCCAACATCTAGAAGCCTCTTCTTGAGCACAAAGCTCTTCCTTACCCCTCTGTAAAGGTGGATTTACAATAAATCATTTTCTTGTTTTTTTTTTTTGTCATTTGTTTGCTTTTGTTTTAACACCTAAGTTTATGTGTATATATAGTGTATATATGTATTTATTATGTGGTATGCATATAGTTTATATAATTTATATGCATATATGGTTTGTAATCAAATATATATGGGAATATATATATATATATTTAATTTTAACCAATACTCTAGAGAATGTCTGTGAGGTTTGTGAACTCCTAAAGATTAGCCAGACTTACTCATCTTTATATATTTAGTACCTAGCGTAAACCCTGACACTTAATGAGCTTGTAATAGCATGCAATAAATCTGTGTTGCATGCAAAAAAATTATTAAGCAGAAACCTCAATTAAATAGAGTTGAGAGACCAGAAGAAGGAGTTCTCACACCCTGTGATGATAGCAGAGCCCAGCAGGAAGAAGAGAGACTTCTTTCCTGTCAAGGACTCAGCCAATGAAAAGCCATGGATTATTTGTAGCCTAATGAAGCAGGAGGGAAGGAGGCAGGGCACAACCTTTAAAAGAATGACATAGCCATAGGACATGACAAAAACTGGTTAGGATTAACTAGATGCAAGATGGTGGAAGATTTGACTACCAGTAGAACTTGAGCCCCATTATCCGCTCATTGTAATACATTAGCATGCTAAATGACTCACCCACTAGCACCATGACAGTTCTAAGGCTAACCATAAAAGGCCAAAAAGTGGGCAGTGGCCCAATTCCTGGAAATCTCCGCCCCTTACCTGAAATAATCAGAAGAATCCTCCCACTCATTAGCCTATGAAATTATCCAGCCCAGAAAAACTAAGCACGCCATATTTCGAGGCTCTCTTGCCTTCTGAGATGGCCCACACTCTGCCTGTGGCATGTGTTTCTTTCTAAATACTCTCTCAATAAATCCATTTCTTACCTATCACTTTGTCTCTCACTGAATTTTTTCTGCGGCGAGACATCAAGAACCTCAAATTCACCGGGAACACTATAGCCTTTCCAACTTCCTTTTCCCCTCTTTAAAATTTCCCTTGCCATGTGGGCACTTGCATGTGGCTCACTATGGTTGCAGACCCCAAACTGCAATTCTCCGCTGATCCTGAATAAACCCATCTTTGCTGGAGAAACATCTGACAGTCTGTTTGTTTCAGGTCAACATGAACAAGTAAACTGTAAGTTGTTAAATAAGAGATTATTATTTCACTTATCTTTGGAGATTATTTTGACTATGTGGTGGAATAATATGTATTGAGATGTAAACTGATACTTTTTCCTTTAACATTTCCTAAATCCAGTTTTCTCCATTTCAACAGTTAGATATTCTGCCTACCTTGCCGTAGGGAAGGGACAACACAGATAAATCAGATTACAAAAGAGGTAAATTCTTGACTAATCTATTTCTGTTTCCAGTAGTCAATGGATTTGGAAGATTAGATAAAGTGTTGTTCTTTCTGCTTCTTATTTTTCTTGGCCAGAGAAGAAAGAAGGTGAGAAGGCAAACAAGAGATTAGATATGAGACTGTCACTGAAAACTGGAGGCTAACACTTGCTTTTTTGCCTTCTTTGCCCTTAACCCTAGAATGACAGAGATCTTGGATAGGCTTTGGGGGCTCTGAAATTGAGGAGACCTGTGCTGTAGTGTGCAGGGTCTGCTTTATCCCTGCTTCTGAGAGCCAGTTGTCACATTTTTAGGAGTAGAGTGAGCTTGTTGGTATTACACGGGTGACTTGAAATCAGCCCTGGTGAGAGTGTTCCTTTCTGAAAATTGGCAAATGCTCTTCCATCCCACCTTGGAGAACTGGTTGTTAAACATTTATCAGCACCCTCTGGACAAGTGCCTCCATTCCCAGGGGGAGCCTGGGAAAGTAGATGGACTGCCAAGGACTGGACATATTCTGAAATTACACATCAAGTGTAAAATTTGTGGTGTGATGTGTCCAGGAAGATGGGCTTCAGTCAACCACCCAGGGCTCCTGCCTATCTTTTTGTGCCATGCAGAGGAGTAGAACAATTTCTCTGCATGCAAGAGTGGGACAGAGGTGGTAAAGTATCTCAGACAACCCTAATAATTGACCTGAAGCCCCAGAGTGATATGGAATTGCAGATGAATGTTTTCTGAGCAACTTGGAGTGGGCATGGAAGTGATTGAATAAGGGCCAGTTTTGAAGGGTCTTGAAGTTGAGGCCAAATGACCTGCCAGAAACGCATCTCAAAGAATGCTGGTTTCGATAGACGACAACTCTACATCTCCAGCCTACTCTCTTCACCCGTCACAACTATATAAGCTCCTGGAACTTAAACTTGATCTCAGGGTGAAAGAAGAAGGTTTGAGACTAGGGTGGAACATGTGAGTCACCCACGTTGGGTGCAAAATTTAATGGGGTACCAAAGAACTCACTAATCAAGATAAATAATATTTTACTGCAATATATGAAAACTCAAAATTAACATAAAAGTGCATGGTGAAAAAAATGTCAAAAATTTAAGTGAACACAAGGTCAGTATTACCTAGTTTTCCTTTCATTTCAGGCTCTGCTATGGCTACTAGGGGAACTGTTACTGATGCTGCTTTAGTCTCCTCACTCCAGTGGAGGGGAGGTAGTTGTGGGGTGGCTGGAGGGCTTTGTATTGCATGAGATTTAGTTTCTGAATGCGAGTTTGAAATAGATAATGAACTGAATTCCAGAAAAATAAAATTCTATCTCTTGCACATGTGACTTGTGGGCTCAGACTTGCATTTCGTGCACATACATTCTGCTGTAAATCATCCTTGCATCTATAATTAAGTACTTTACAAATGTTGTAATATATTTTCAGGTGGGATTAAATACATGGTTACTTGTTAGTAACAGTTGAGGTCAGGGAGGATTTATGTTAATTTTTTTAGGTGGTTTCACACCTGTAGGTATACAGGTACACCTTGTTTCGTTGTGCTTTGCTTTATTGTGCTTCACAGATGTTGCATATTTCACAAAATGAAGTTTTGTGGCAACCCTGCATTGCGCAAGTCTGTTGGTGCCATTTTTCCAACAGCATTTGCTCACTTCGTGCCTCTGTGTCACATTTTGGTAATTCTCACAATATTTCAAACTCTTTCATTATTATTACATTTGCTATCAGTGATCTTTGATGTTACTACTGTAATTGTTTGGGGGCACTACGAACCGTGCCCATATACGACGGTGAACTTTTTTTTTTTTTTAAGATTTTTTTTGATGTGAACCATTTTAAAAGTCTTTATTGAATTGGTTACAATATTGCTTCTGTTTTATGTTTTGGTTTTTGGCTGCGAGGCATGTGGGATCTTAGCTCCCAGACCAGGGATCGAACCTGCACCCCCTGCATTGGAAGGTGAAGTCTTACCACTGGACTGCCAGGAAAGTCCCTAAGACGGTGAACTTAATCGATAGATGTTGTGTGTGTTCTGACTGCTCCTCCGACTGCCATTCCCCATCTCTCTCCCTCTCCTCAGGCCTCCCTATTTCCTGAGACACAGCAATATTGAAATTAGTCCAGTTAATAACCTTACAATGGCCTCTAAATGTTCAAGTGAAAGAAGGCATGTTGAAAGCCGAGATAGGCCAAAAGCTAGGCCTCTTGCACCAAACAGTTAGCCAAGTTCTGAATGCAAAGGAAAAGTTCTTGAAGGAAATTAAAAGTGCTGCTTCACTGAAGACATGAATGATAAGAAAGTGAAACAGCCTTATTGCTGATGTGGAGAAAGTCTTAGTGGTCTAGATAGAAGACCCAAACTAGCCACAACATTCCCTTCAGCCAAAGCCTAATCCAGAGCAAGGCCCTAAGTCTCTTTAATTCTGTGAGTGCTGAGAGAGGAGAGGAAGCTGCAGAAGAAAAATCTGAAGCTAGCAGAGGTTGGTTCATGAAGTTTAAGGAAAGAAGCTGTCTTCATAACATCAAAGTGCAAGATAAAACCTCAAGTGCTGATGTAGAAGCTGCAGCAAGTTATCCAGAAGATCTAGCTCAGATAATTAATGAAGATGGCTACACTTAACAACACATTTTCATTGTAGACAAGACAGCCTTCTATTGGAAGAAGATGCCATCTAGGACTTTCATAGCTAGAGAGGAGTAGTCAATGCCTGGCTTCAAAGCGTCAAAGGACAGGCTGACTCTCTTGTTAGGGGATAATGCAGCTGGTGACTTTAAGTTGAAGCCAATGCTCATTTGTCATTCTGAAATTCTAGGGCCCTTCAGAATTGTGCTAAATATACTCTGCCTTTGCTCTATAAATGGAACAACAAAGCCTGGATGACCGCATGTCTGTTTACAACATGGTTTACTGAATATTTCAAGCCCACTGTTGAGAGCTATTGCTCAGAAAAAAAGATTTCTTTCAAAATATTACTGCTCATTTACAATGCACCTGGTTACCCAAGAGCTCTGATGGAGATGTATAATGAGATTAATGTTGTTTTCATGCCGGCTAACACAACATCCATTCTGCAGCCCATGGACCAAGTATTAATTTCAACTTTCAAATCTTATTTTTCAGGAAGTACATTTTGTAATTCTATAGCTGCCATAGATAGCGATTCCTCTGATGGATCTGGGCAAAGTAAATTGAAAACCTTCTGGAAAGTATTCATCATTATAGATATCATTAAGAAAACTCATGATTCATGGGAAGAGGTCAAAATATCAACATTAACAGGAGTTAGGAAGAAGTTGATTCCAACCCTCCTGGGTGACTTTGAGGGGTTCAAGATTTCAGTGGAGGAAGTAACTGCAGATGTGGTGGAACTAGCGAGGGAACTGGAATTAGAAGTAGTGCCTGAAGATGTGACTGAATTGCTGCAATCTTATGATAATACCTTAATGGATGAGGAGTTGCTTCTTATGGATGAGTAAAGACAGTAGTTTTTTAAGATGGAATCTAGTCCTGGCAAAGATGCTATGAAGATTGTTGAAATGACAACAAAGGATTTAGAATATTATGTGAACTTAGTTGATAAAGAAGTGGCAAGGTTTGAGAGGATTGACTGTGATTTTGAAAGAAATTCTACTGTGGATAAAATACTATCAAACAGCATTGCATGCCTACAGAGAATTCATTTGTGAAAGGAAGAGTCAATCAATGTGGCAAACTTCATTGTTGTCTTATTTTAAGAAATTACCACAGTCATCCTAACCTTCAGCAACCCTGATCAGTCAGCAGCCCTCAACATGGAGGCAAGACTCTCCTCCAGCAAAAAGATTACAACTCGTTGAAGGCTCAGATGGTTAGAATTTTTTTAGAAGTAAAGCATTTAAAAAAAAATTATTTATTTGTTATTTATTTGGTTGCATCCGGTCTTATTTGCAGCAGATGGGCTCCTTAGTTGTGGCTCGTGGGCTCCTTAGTTGCAGCAGTCAGGTTCCTTAGTTGTGGCTCACTGGCTCCTTAGTTGTGGCATGCAAACTCTTAGTTGCAGCATACATGTGGGATCTAGTTCCAGGAACGGGGATCAAACTTGGGCCCCCTGTGTCGGGAGTGTGGAGTCTCAACTACTGCGCCACCAGGGAAGTCCCAGTGGTAAAGCATTTTTAAATTAAAGTATGTACATTGTGTTTTTAGACATAATGCTATTGCACACTTAATAGACTATAGTATAGTGTAAACATAACTTTTCTATATGCTTGGAAGCCAAAAAACTTGCATGACTCCCTTTATTGGGATATTCTGTTTATGGTGGTGGTCTGGAACCAAACCTGAAATTATCTCCAAGTTATGTCTGTACCTGTGTGTATGTATACACATCTCTCTTTGTATATTTAGTAGTTTATTAGTCTGCCAGATTTTCTGGTACTAAAGTTAGAGTCACTGGTCTATAGTACTTATGATTCCCTTCAGCAATTTGTCAAAAATGACAGACATATATTTTGACCAACAATTCCATAAATTCATGCTTCACTTATTTTCTGTGTTGGGTAATGTCAACTTCCATCTATTATCAGCCTCTGCCATTTCTAGTAGGAATAAAAAAAAAAAAAGCTGACATTTTATTGGTCTCAGTATGTGCAAGGAACTTTGAATATTCTGTTACATGAATTATCTCATTTAATATGGCAGCTCCATAAGAGACGGACTAGTAAAATGTCCATATACAGATGAAGAAACTGAGGCTTAAGATGGTCACATGTCTGCCTGGCTCAAAGCCCGTATGTATACTCACTGTGCCAAACTGCCAAATCTAGTGTCCTGATGCCTCACGATGGGGTCCACTGATGTCCCCTTCGCTCAGCTTGTGAATGTGTTTTCCTTTTGTTTTAGACCTAGAAGACTGTGCAGCATTTCTAGTTCACAGGAGTTATATTATTTCTATCTGTTCTTATGAACATAATGTCTGATGAAGTATTAAAACTATGTTTCTCTATGAACAGTAACTCCAAAAGGAATGTCAACCGATAGTGCTGGTGATGAAAATGAATAGAAAATGAGAAAGTAAAAGAAAAGACATCATTATTCTTAGGCACAAAATGTAAGATTTATGGAACAGATGACAGACCGCATTGATGTTTGTGAATTGGATCAGGACTCTCTCATTTGCAAGTATCAGAAAACCCACTCAGGCAAGGTCTTGAGAGCTGAACTGGTGGTGCTGTGAGGGTGGGCCAGGATCTGGAGTAGCAAGAAGTGCTGGAGATGTAGGGATGTGAGGGCCACATGAGCCAAGTCCAGAATAGGGGAGCAGTCTAAAGGTCAGGGCTGCAGGGCAAGAGTAAGGTTACAGAAAGAAGGCAAGATAGATGACTAGGGTATGAGGGGATGGAAATGCACTGGGAAATGGGGCATTTTCCCTCTATCTCTTTGCCCCAGGTGGGATTTCTGGCAGTGCCTGCATCTCCTCTGTGGCTCCTGCTGTCTATGATAATGGTTGCCATGGTTCCAGGTTCTCCTGGGTGACCCAGCCCTGGAGCTCCTGTAACACCACCTCCTCCTTTGGTTCCTCAAGCCTGCTGGTATCAACCAGAAGCTTTATTTGGCTTCTCAGCTTTTGCCTCACTTGTGTTATCAGTTTCCTACACACAGTTCCCTCTGATTTAAATATTCAGAGTGGTTTCTGATTCCTGGTTGAATCCTGACTTATACACTGTGCTGCTGGTCTTTGACCTTTATAAACCTAGAACCCAATAATACTTTAATCATTAGTGGCATACACATATAGGACCATTAAGAACACTTAGCATGACCTTTTTCTTAAAGTGCCGTATTTTGAAGCGCTTGAATCTTAAAGTAAGAGGTACCTGCTATATTTCATAGTCAAAAAAGAACAGTGAGGTTTTGGTAAAGATGAATCTAGAATACACATATGGGATGGGCTGAAGAGCAGAGGTCTGAGCATATTAGCATGAGAAGAGAAAGGAGCCATTAGAAATGCTGGGAGGGTCTTTGATTGAATCAAGATCCTAGTGGTGGCGTTTTGGGGTAAGAACATAAATGGGGAGGAGAATTTCTTCCTGAGGGACAAATAAAGGGAAGGAGAATAAAAGGGAGGGTGTTGAGAATGGTTTTTGCAGTAGGTTCAATGAAGTACTTCAGTATGTCTAAATGGAAACATAAGTTTGTAGTGGAAGTCACCCAAATGAATTCCCCAGCAAAGCCCAAAATAAGCAAAAAATTTAATCTTTCTGTTTTCTCTCTTTCATTCTTAAATGTGCTTATGTATTATTATTGTCAAGTGAAGCAGTTGATTCTTTAGTTGGTTTTCTTGTGACATTCAGTGTCCTTTTAAAGGATCTTTTTATATTATAAATATGGCATTTTGTAGATTTTTGAAATCCCAGCTCTCCCTCTACCACCCTCATATTTGCCTTCACTCTTTTGCCCTTTTCTTTATTTAAGTGTATATGCTATTCTGTGCTCATTGCTTGGATAGGAATGTGGAAGGTGAAGGTTTGGTGAAATCAAATTGGTTTTCATTCTCTCCCTGGCATTTATTTTCCAAAATGCTAAGGCCCCAAGAAAATAAAAAGGCAGAGCTGGGGATAAGATCAGGGTAGATCTTCTCCAGCAGATACAAACATTTCAAATGAATTTGTAGTATCTGTGATTAAAGGTATCTCTGCCTTGCTCCTTAGGAAGAGCACTGGAGAGATGGCAAGATGCCATCTGTTTCTGTTTCCTTATTGGATTCTGTTTACACACTCGTGCTGCCCAGTTTTGATCTTTATAAACTTAGACCCTAATAATACTTTAACCATTAAAAGTATACATATATAGGACCACTAAGAACACTTAGCACAGCCATTCTTTGAAGGTACCATATTTTAGAGGAAATGTGGCACCTTAGATAATCACACAGATGTCCTGTACCCCAATATGATATTGATGTAGAAAAAGTCTTAACCCTTAGAAGTCTCCCAGTAGTAGCAGAGATTGTGTTGGACCTGAAGGAGCCATGCAGACAGGGATGAGGCATGTCTCGATATTCCCTGCCTGTACTAAGGACCAGAAGGAGGCAATGGACACGTAATAAATGCCACTAGGCTCAGATGACACACAGGGTCAGATGATCTTCTTTTGATGCTTAGGTGCCACAGAATTTAAACACACCTCAGGAAAAAGGGATAGGAAGCCCAAATTAACTGAGATTAAGAAAAGGAAAATAGTATGGATGTTCCTAAAAAATTAAAAATAGAAATACTGGATGATTCAGCAATCCCACTTCTGGGTATGTATTTGGATACCCAGAATTGAAAGCAGAATCTCAAAGAGATATTAGTACTCCCATGTTCACTGTAGCTATTCACAATAGCCGAGATATGGGAACAGCCCAAATTTCCATCAACAGATGAATAAATAAAGAAAATGTGGTATATACATACAATGGAATATCATTCAGTCTTAAAAATAGAAGGAAATCTTACCATTTACAACAGCATGGATGGACCTGAAAGCCATTACGCTAAGTGAAATAAATCAGTCACAGAAGGACAAATGCTCCATGATTCCACTTCCATGAGCTATCTAAAATAGTCAAATTTATAGAAGCAAAAAATATTAATGGAATTGTGGTTGCCAGGGGATGGGCAAAGAGAAGAGGGGCAGTTGTTGTTCACTAGGTATAAAGTTACAGTTATACGAGCTGAGTAAGTTCTAGAAATCTGCTGTACAACGTAGCGCCTGTAGTTAACAAAATAGTATCGTGCACTTAAAAATTTGAGAGGACGGATTTCATACTATGTTCTACTCTAAACAAAAACAAAAAAACCCAAAAAACAGAAAAAAAAAAAAACTAGACACAAGGAAACTTTTGGAGGTGATGGATATGTTTATTACCTTGATTGTAGTGATGATATCATAGTTGTACGCATGTATTCAAACTCATCAAATTGTATACATTAAATATGTGCAGCTTTTTTGTCTATCAGTTATGCCTCAATAAATCTGTAAAAAGAAAAGGAAAATAAAAAAAGAGAAGGAAGACTACTTTTTTCAGTGAATGTTTGGATTGTCCCCAAATCATTTATTGAACGATTTATCTTTTTCAACATTTGAAACACTCTTATGACATACTAAAGTATTTCATATACTTAGGTCTATGTTTGAACTTTCTTTTTTATTTTAATGAATTTTTAAATCAGTTTTTGAGCAGGAACTGTGTTATTCTTGATATTGTAGCTTTTAACTTATAACAAGTAGGGCTGGTTCTTCCATGTTACTCTCTTTTTTTCAGAATTTTCCTGTTTATTTTTGCTTGTTATATTTTAATATAAACTTTAAGATTGGCTTCTTTAGTTATAAGTATCGCTAGTATTTTTACTAGAATCAATTTAAAATTATGGACTAATTAATGGAGATTTGCACCTTTATTAGGTTGATTTTTCCTATTCAAGAATATGGTATGTTTTTACATTTTTT
Organism: Tursiops truncatus; assembly: GCF_011762595.2. NCBI lineage: Eukaryota > Metazoa > Chordata > Mammalia > Artiodactyla > Delphinidae > Tursiops > Tursiops truncatus. The sequence continues at coordinate 118,370,034 of NC_047037.1, forward strand.
CATGCTCATTTTTGTGTCCATTACTAGTGTTTTATAGCTTCTTAATATAAATTTTGCACATTTTTTATTAAGTTTTCTGCTATGTGTATTAATTGGGGTCCTGGCGAGAAAGAGATAGCAAATACTCAAATGAAGTAATGGAGGAGACTTTAATGAATGGGCTGTTTTCAAAGGTGTGGGAAAGGGTTAAGAAAACTCAACAAGGGACAGTGAAATATCCAAAGATTAATGACAGTAGAGAGTAGCAAGAGGGGGGAAGTAATGGTTACCAGATATTGGAGGGAGCACTTATAGGAGAGAACTGCCTTACAAGAGCTGTGGGCATCTGCAGAAGGACAAGGAAAAATCAAGGAGGAGATACCTTGACCTTGCTCTTCACTTACCATCTGGTTACCTTCCATGCCCTTCCATTGGACAAACCCAACAGAAACCAGAGAGCGAGGGAGACTGTTGACATGGCCCACAAATGTCAGCCTCCTTGGACACAAAGTAGAGTAGAGAAGGGTGCAATGGACTGAATGTTTGTGCCCCCGCATTCATATGTTGAAATCCTAACCCCAAATGTGATGGTATTAGGAGGTGGATACTTTTGGAGATGATTAGTTCATGAGGATGAAGCCCTCAAAAATGGGATTAGTGCCTTTATAAAAGGGACCCTGAGGGCTCTTTCACCCTCTTTCTTCCATTTGATGATTCAAGGAAAAGTTGGCAGTCTGTAACCTAGGAAGGGGTCCTTACCAGAATCCAGGCAGGCTGACACTCTGATCTCAGACTTGCAGCCTCTAGAACTGTGAGAAATAAATTTAGGCTGTTTATAAACCACCCAGTCTATGGTACTTTGCTATAGAAGCCTGGACTAAGACAGAAAATGGTACCAGTAAGTGGGAATGCTGCTCTAACAAATACCTAAAAATGTGATTGAAACTGGGTAATGGGTAGAGGCTGGAAGAGTTTTGAGGTGGATGCTGGAAGAAACGGAGATTGTTGTGAATAGATTTTTAAAGGTGATTCTGATGAAAGCTCAGAAAGAAGAGAGCTGTAGAGAAAGCTTCCTTCTCCTTAGAGAATACCTAATAACTCATGAACAGAATGTTTATATAAATATGGACAGTAAAGGCTATTTTGATCGAGTCTCAGATGGAAATAAGGAATAGGTTATTAGAAACTGGAGGAAAGGTGATCCTTGTTATCAGATGGCAAAAAATTTGCCTAAATTGTGTTGGTGTTCTAGTCTTTTGTGGAAGGTAGAACTTGCCAGTGATGAAATTGGATATTTAGCTGAAGCGATTTCTAAGAAAATGTTGAAGGAAAAGCCTGGTTCCTTCTGACTGCTTATAGTAGAATGTGAGGAGACAGAAATGCTTTGAAGATAGAACCATTAAGCAAAAATGAACCAGAGCTTGCAGATTTGGAAAATTCTTAGCCTATTCATATTGCAAAAGATAAGAAAGTGTGTTTGGAAGAGAACACTAAGGGATGTGAACCATGGAATTAATCAACCATCTCAACAAAAGCCAAGTATAGAGATGGGATTATACCAACGGAAAAACTGCCAGCTGGGACTGGCAGAGGAAATGGGACAAAATGAGGGAAGTCTGTCAAACTTCTTAGATCCTTCAGGACTGGACCATAGAACTATTTGACTACAAACATGCTATTGTCAAGACAAGGGAAAAAGACCCTGAAGGCGATTCAGAAGATCATCAGAGTTCACTCCTAACACAGGCCCAGAATGCTTGGGTCCAGGGGACAGGACTATATCCACCTTGATTTCAAAGGGTGGGACCAAAGCTCAGTGGAGTCCTGGAGGTGTGACCTCCATCCTGACAGAGAACCATGGCATGGGTGGAGCCACTGCAGAGAGAAACAGCATAGGCAGTTCCTTGCCAAGCTTCAGGGTGATAGTGACACCCCAGTGGGTCTAGAAGGTGGGACCACCCTAGTGGGACTGAAACGTAGAGTATGGAGCCAAAGAGGATTATTCTCGAGTCTTAAGATCTCATGAAGTTTTCCTTGCTAGGTTTTGGGCTTGCTAAGGACCCATTACTCCTTCCTTCTCTCCTTTTTCTCCCATTTGAAATGGGAATGTCTGTCCTATGCCTGTCCTACCATTGCATTTTAGAAGCACATGACTTGCTTGATTTCATTGGTTCACAGCTGGAGAGGAATTTTGCTTTAGTATGAGTCTCATTCATATCTGATTTAGATGATTTTTATGAGACTTTGGACTTTAGAGTTGATGCTGGAATGAGTTAAGACTTTCGGTTACTGGAATGGAATGAATATATTTTGCATGTGAGAAGGACATGCATTTTTGGAGCCAGGGCTGGAATGCAATGAACTGAATATTTGTGTCTTCCCAAAATTCATGTTGAAATCCTAACTGACAGGTTTTTTTTTTGTTTTGTTTTGTTTTTTTTTTTTGCGGTACGCGGGCCTCTCATTGTTGTGGCCTCTGCCGTTGTGGAGCACAGGCTCCGGACGCGCAGGCTCAGCGGCCATGGCTCATGGGCCCAGCCGCTCCGCGGCATGTGGGATCTTCCCAAACCGGGGCGTGAACCTGTGTCCTCTGCATCGGCAGGCGGACTCTCAACCACTGCACCACCAGGGAAGCCCCTAATTGACAGTTTGATGGTATTAGGATGTGGGGCCTTTGAGAGGTAATAAGGTCATGAGGGTGGATTTTATAAGGGATTAGAGTCTTCTGAAAGGGACCCCAGAAGGCCCTCTAGCCCTGCTTCTGCTGTGTGAGGATAGAAAGAGATCGTCAGTCTGCAGCCCAGAAGAGGGCTGTCACTAGAACCTGACCGTGCTGCCACCATCATCTCCACCTTCCAGCCTCCAGAACTGTTGAGAAATAGATTTCTATTGTTGATGAGCCACCTAGTTTATGGTACTTTGTATAACAGTTTGAACTGACCAAGACAAAGGGTAAAGAGTGGATCTGAAGGGGCAAATGACAGATATTTAGTGCACTACATATTTTATCTTTTTGTTAATACTGTACATGAAATATTTTGTCATCTCTCTCTGGTGTGTGTGTATGTATGTACTTCTGCCATCCTGAACTTAAACACTAAGGGAGATAGGTGATGTTCAATTATATAAGTAGTCACAATGAATGTGCTATCATAGGGGAGATAAAGGGTTCCTTGAAAGCTTTAGTGGGTAGACCTGATGAAGTCTATGGAGTCATAAATATGTCCTGAAAGAGAGAGGTTTTGATTGATATCCTAAGGATGATAAAGTATTAGACAGGTGAAGGGGCGATAGTGGTAGAGTTTGGTAAAGAGAAACTGGAGGTGAAGGAGGTTTTCAAGTTAGATGAGGAATTTGAATCCTTCATTATTTACTTGCTGTTGGACCTTGGGTGAATTACCTAAGTTCTCTGTGTCACAGTTTTTCCATCTGTAAAGTATTTGTAATAATACTCACCTCACAGGGCTGTTGTAAGGATTAAATGAGAAATGCATTTAATTTTGGGGGGGACAGTGCTTGGCAGATGATAAGTGCTCAGTAAGTGTTAGCTATTGTCGTTAATAATGTATAAGGAAGACCTGCAGTCAATAGAGGGTGAGACCCATCAGATGAAATCCATCAGAGTGTGTAGTGGGAGAGCATTAGAGGTTCAAATGGAGATGTAGAAAAAGATAAGAATTTGGAGAACTCGTGACTTGATAATAAGTTTGGACCTTGTTCTGAGAGCAATAGGAAGTCTCCCTTAACACAGGGAAGTTACACGATCATATGTCTGTTTTAGAAAGTGCTACATTGCCAAGCTTCCTTGCAGTTAGGGGCCTGCATTGTGGCCAAGGGGACGTATTAGTCAGCGTTCTCCAGAGAAACAGAATCAATACCAGGATGTGTGTGAGTGCGTGCGTGCGTGCGTGCGTGTGTGCGTGCGTGTGTGTGTGTGTGTGTGTGTGTATACAGAGATTTATTAGGAGGAATTGGCTCACATGATTATGGAGGCTGGTGAGTCCAGAATCTGCAGTGCGGGCTGGCAGGCTCGAGACATAGGGGAGCTGATGACACAGATGCAGTCTGAAGGCAGTCAGATGGAGAATTCCCTCTTGCTCAGAGAGGCTGCTCTTTTTGTTCTAATCACGCCTTCAACTGATTGGATTGGGCCCACCCACATTATGGAGGGCCAACTGCTTTTCTCAAAGTTCACTGATTTTAATGTCAATATCATCCAAAAGCACCCTGAAAGTTGACGTGTAAAATTAAACATTACAGGGGGTGTTACGCAGAAGCCATGTGTGCCCCTTACAGGCTGGGCCTTAAACCCCAGTCCTCCATGCTTGCTTTCTTTGCTCCTTGGCAGATGGGAGGCAGAGGACCTGGAATAGGATTGTAAATCCTGGGGGATGAAGGAGCTACTAGATGGAAGGAAGCTGGGTCCCTGAAAGACTAGATGGAACAGAGCCTTTATTCCACCTCCATCTCTCATTGAACTGTGACATGTGTGAAAGGTAAGCATATATTGTGTTAAGCTTTGGGATTTGGGGGCTTGTTTATTAAGCTGAGAGTCAGGAGTTCTTTGGTGAGTGCTGTTGGTGTGCTGTTCCTCCTCCCCCCTTCTTTGGAAGAGGCAAGTGTGTCAAGGAATGCTTGCATCTTGTGGAGTTTGAGAGAGGAAGTCATGTTTTGATTCATGCCTGAGGAGTCTAAAGGTAAGAGATGCCTCTTTAACAGAGGTCCCAAAGGCAGTTAGTGTATCCTGAGGCAGTCATTCTGGCAGCAGTAGGGAGAATGTGTTGAAGCAGGAAAATGCTAGAGTCAGGGAGACCAGTTAGGAATTTGTGATTCAAGTCTAGGCAAGAGATTATGTTGCTCTGGACTAGGTTGGTGCAGTGGGTGTGCAGAAGATGCCTAAATTAATCATGCTGTGATTAGTAATAAATGTTCAGTGCCCTACCAAATTATCTCAATGCAAAGTCCAAATTTCTTTATTTTCCAGATGAAATCGAAATTGATTGTTTGGATTTATTCCACAGTAAAGGAAAACTTATGAAATATGATGGTATTTCTGGTTTCCTATTTCAGGTCCAATTAAAAAAGAAGGAGTCTTAGGCAAGGTTGAGGTGATAATGCTTAATTGGGAGGCACATCACAGCGCAGCAAGAGAGAAGGAAAGAGATGAGGCAGAGAAAGATAAGAAGCAAATTTGAGGTGATATGCCAAGTTAGCCACTGCTCCGTGGCTCTAAAGAAAAAGCGTGCCTCAGAATAATTCATCCATCAGAAGTAGGATTAGGAAGGAAATTTAGACCAGCTCAATGATGCCTACTGTCTCTCTGGGTTAAAGGTTAACCCACAGGAAATCTACTACATCATCCTACATCCTCCCTAGGGTATTGCTGTGAGTGATGAAGGAAAGCACGAGGAGAGGAATGGACGGTCAGAAGCCAGGGATGGAGGAGGGGAGAATAGTCAGCAGTCTGCTGGAGGAGAGGCAGTTAACGTACCTTCATGAGAGGGTTTCTGAGGGCCTGCCCCAAAAAACCTTTAGAGGAGAATCAGCCTTGGATACCAGAGGACAGTGATACAAGATCACAACTGTACTCTGGGCCTGACCTAGCAGGAGAGGGGGTGAGCAAGGAAGAGAAAGGAAGCCAGCTTCATCCTACTTACCTGCTGCAGACATCCAAGCCCAAAGCATGTTGGAGCTGGGAGAGGGGAGAAGTTATAACTTGAAAGGAAGGTTTCAGTTTTGTGATTAGACTAGACTGGACTGGACTGGACTTTTTAGTATCTGAATGAGGGCAGAGGATTTTTAGTTGAGCAGGACCATAAACAAACAAACAAACAAACAAATAAAAATTTGAAAAAATAAAAAAGGAAAAGCAAAGCAAAGCAATATTTTCTTGGTATTTTGTTCAGGGTGGACATTAATGAGTCTAGAGAGCAAGTTAAAAGTCTGTTTAAAAAAAATTTTTTTTTACACCATCATATCCATCTTGTAAAATCAACTAGGTGTACTCTTAAACATTCTGCTATATTGCTATGAAGATCTTTCTTATTTGGCTCTGTTAAAATGCTGCATAAGAAGACAAAGACATCCATCAATTATCACTCATGATGCCCACGGTCTGAATTAGTTAATACAATTTGATACCACTTTATCAAGCAGGTTCCAGCTATAATAGGGACTCAGGGTTAATAAGATATTCTAGGGGTAGGAATTATAAAAAGAATATTACAGACCCTAAAACACTGGGTTGTCTGGAGTAAAGTGTGTATTGGTGGGATATTTGGGCAACCAAAGTGAAGGGGGGTGATGATGCTGAATCTGGCCTCTGTACCCAACATCGAATTAAATCTTGGAGACAGAATTTTGGGTGAAGTAGAAAAGAATAGCTTTATTGCTTTGCCAGGCAAAGGGGGCCACAGTGGGCTAATGCCTTCAAAACTGTGTGTCCTGACCTGGGGTGGGTAGGAAGAGTTTTATAGTAATGGTTCAAAGAGGGCGTGATCAGCTCATGGACGTTCTTCTGATTGGTTGGTGGTGAGGTAAGTGGGAGTCAGCATCATCAACCTTCTGGTTCCAACTGGGTCTGGGGTCTGTGTGCTTGTGGGCAGCATACAGTTAACTTCTCCCACCAGGTGGGGCTTTCAGTATCTGAGAAACATCTCACAGATATTGTTATATATATCCTTTGAGGGGGAACCAGGACCCTGCCCCAAGGCTGCACTATTGTTTCTTGACTGTTCCTCCCTTGTTTCTGCATCCCCTCCCTTCCCTAATTAACAACAGTTTGAACCTGTCTGTTGGAACTCAGGGAAGGTCAGGAGGCTGAATGAGACCTATTTCCTGTAATTAAGAAATGGGGGACACAGAAAGGCTTTTGTGCCCAGGAGTCCCAAAGGATCCTACTCAGTTTCAGTGGCACTAGGCACCTGGGTAGGGTGAAAGTAAGAGGATAAGAAAGCACTGAGGACAGTCCAGGTGCTCTGTTTCATCCCTTCTGCAGAGGGGTGGCCTCAGTGAAGCCCACCTCATTCAACCCTTGTGGTTACTTGTTCAGCACGTGTCCAGAGTAGTGACTGTGGCAGAAAATCTGGAAGTTGACTCCCAGTTCCTCAGTTTAAAACTTTAGAACTTGCAAACTGTGCAGGAAGAGAGTTCTTAATACATATTAATGGTTTGATTATTCAGGTGGAGAAGGAGTGAGGATGAATGCATTGAGGCCAGTATTCTGATATCTGACTTTTGTGCTGTGTGTAAATTTGGTCACACACTTGAAGCATCAGAGGGAGAATCATAGGACAGCAGAAGAGAATTAAATAATTCATCAGTTTCTCAACCGACCTTTGGCATAATTCAGAAGGAGCTCATAGAAGGCTCTGAATAAATCCTGTTGAATAAATAAACTGGGAACTACTGATTATGTGAATTGGGAGAAAGATTTAAATTGTAGAAACTGCAATATTTCCAGCAAAATATCCACAAATTTCAAATTCACCTGCAAATAAAGGAATAAATTTATCTATAATGAATTTGAATGATTTCTCGCTTGGGGTTATTTTATTTGGTGTATTTTACACAGGGAATTCAGGACTGTAGATGGGCAACACCTTTCTGAATGCCTCTGAGTAAGTGATTATTCCATGTTAATTGTCCATAAGGGGCAAATAGTAGACCCAATAACTTGTATTGGTTAACTGGAAGTTTAATATTATTGTGATTATTTAGTTCTTTGAGGTGTTTAGGAGACATTTTGTGTTGCAATAGTTATTATTGTAATTTGTGACTTGATTAATATAGTCAGTTAGTTAATCAGTTTCAATAAACATAATGTAAGGAGAATACCAGTGTCCAATTAGTAGATGTAATGATTCTTGACTCTCCTCCAGAGGGCAGCAAAACCGCATAGCTCAGTTCTCAAAGATCAGGATAAAAATCTTAAAAAGCATGTTCACAGACATTCCCTGACCTGATCATTCATATTAGTCCAACTAATAAAACATAACATGTGCTGATATTTGTATTGGCATTTTATGGAAGTTTAGCCTTTCCTTTGCGAGATGAAAAAAAATCTTCTTTTTCATTGTAGGTTATACAAAGGAACTATACTTGCTTGGGGTCTCAAAATGCATTGTTCAAAAAGGCCAAATATTTAAGTAAGTTACTGTGAATAACCAAGAAGTAAGAGCTCTCCCTGCCCCGCCCCTGAATAGAATGACTTGATTTGTGAGCAGATAATGGTTGTGCTTGCTTTATTGGGGCTATTTTGGAAATTCCCTTTCTTTCTACGATCTATCCTAGGTAGAAAACCTTCAAAAAAATATGTCCCAGAGTGAAGAAAATTTGAAGATTGGTCACAGGAAAATAGGGAAATGGGAGAGAGTTGAACACATCCCTGCCCAGCTCTATCCAAGGGGATTTGGTCATTTTCTAGATCAGATTTTAGATAAGGCTTGACATTACCACTTACCACATCTTTTAGTACTTTCTCTGTTTCTCCAGGCACCATTCTTGCACTTAGAAGTTAGTCAGTGATTCTGGTAAAGGTGTTACCTAACAGTGGTTCAAAATATTTCTTCCCTCTGGTGTATTTTCATTTAATAGAGGGTTTGTGAAGATTAGAAGCTTTTCAAGGCATAAAGGAATGGATTATAGAATGGTAGCATTCTGGTCCTTAGCAGGTTAATCCTTTGTGTATAGTAGGCTTTTACTAAATAGTTATTAAATGAATGAATAAAGACCTAAAAGGATAAATGAAAGATGTAGCTGCTCTTCCATCTGTCCAAAGTACAGAATAGAAATTCTCTTCCTTTTTTTGTGAGGCTAACTTTAATGGGGTAAAATTTAGCTTATTATTAACAGAAATAGTGTAGGTAGATGATTCAGGCAAAAGTATTTGATGATTCTTCATTACATTATATTGAATACATTGAATAGGGGTCAAAAACAGTTTAATAGCATGGTAGCCACCATGAATGAGCTTAAAATTTGAATTTTAGGGTTCTCATCTTTCAACTCTTTAAAGGTTTTGTAAGAATTAGTGTTTGTATTTATCAAACATGTATTCTTTGCAAATAAATAAACTGGGAACTACTGTGCTAGTCCAGTATTGAAATTTACTACACAGTGTAAAAAGAAGAATAAACCATAACACTGTCTTCAATGAATTTATAAACCTCCCTGGAGTCTCAAGACTAGCACACATGAAAACATCGGTAACCACAAAAGGTATAGATTATTAATGCAGTCGAGTGTGTGGCATGCTCTAGGATTAAAAGGTTTCTGAAGAAGGGAGGTCAACACAAGTTCAAGACCGTGGGGAGGGCTACACACAGAAAGGGGGCTTGAGCAGACTCCTAGAGTGCAGGTAGGGTTCAGATACAGAGAGAAAGGGAGGGTGTGCTGGGGAGAACAGCTTGTACAGAGATGGTGAAGTGATGAGCACTGTGCTTTCAGAAAACAGACCTAGAGAAGAATTGCAAATTGGGTAATAGGGCGAAAGTTGGAGAAGTGATTTTGGGCCCGCAGTATTGCTACTGAAATCTCAGTCTCTGTACACCAGCACCAAATCAAAATCACGGAGACAGAGTTTTAGTTGAAGAAGAAAAGAGTAGCTTTATTTCTTTGCCAAAGGAGGCCACAGCAGGCTAGTGCCCTTAAGACTGTGTCCTTCTTGAAAGGGTTCAGTGAGTAAAACTTCATAGTGTTAGCTCAAAATAGGTTTTTTTTTTTTTTTCATCTTTGGCCATGCTGGGCGGCAGGTGGGATCTTAGTTCCCTGAGCAGGAATCGAAACTGTGACCCCTGCAGTAGGAGTGCAGAGTCTTAACCACTGGACAGCCAGGGAAGTCCCCAAAATAGGGTTCTTGATAAGGATCAGGGCAGGTGCGGGGTCTGTATTCTTCTCTTCTCATGGAACATTTCAAAGCCATCAAGGCTGGGTGTCAGGAGGTCCAGAGATGGGCTCTGGTGGTCTCCGGGGTTATTGTACCATGACCTCCTCTTCTGGAATGAAGAATGCTTTCAAAGAAGAGGAGTGTTAGGGAGTGTTTCAAAGAGGAAAAACGCCAGGTGCCTGATATAGCTTTAACTAATAAGTAAGCTACTTTAAGCAATTAGGTGTAAAGGAATCATTAACAAAAGAAAGAAAAAAAAGAACATATGGAAAGAGGACGTGAAAGTGAAGCATAAGGTGATGGAGACCTAGCTAGTCTAGTCAGTTTTAGCTATAACAAAATAAAGGTTTTTTCAACTGAAGTTATAGAAAAAGATGAACTATATAACATTGTTGAGTAGGAGGAGAATGAAAGGATAGTCATGTTTCCAGAAATGTGCCTCTCTCCACTTCCATTGCTGTGGAAACCACCAAGAGCCTGTGGAAAAACGGTGAGAGGAGGAATGTTTGAGGGGTGGATAAAGGACAGTGGGACCTGTTTACTTCTGAACTGTGAATATTACAGTTACTGTGCTGAGTTATATTTTCAAAGCTATATTATGATGTATTTTAAGAAAGGAGGCTTAGAAATAATAAATCTATGTCTCAATTTCTATGCTAAGTGAGTATTAGCGATAGATTCCAACCTGAATCCCATATATGTATTATAGTCACTAGAAATCCACTTAAAATAAAAGATGAGAGCCAATGATAGTACAGTTGTATTTTTCACTAAGGAAATATTTCTAACATCAAACACTGGTGAACTAAGGGTTTGCTGGAAGAAAACATACCCCTTAATAGAAAGCCAACACATTTAGTCGGGAACATTTTATTTCTTCCAAATGGAAACCCACTACAGAAGCAACATTGCTATTTTTTTTTTTGAAATGTATTTTGCAGAAACAGGCACAGGATATTTTTATACATCAAACTAATGTCTTTGCCAGGTTGCAGTTGTGTACTTTCATGATATGAATAATATCACTAACAATTCATCATTTCTAAACTAGATTTCAGTTGAAGTTGCCAATTTACCATTTTAATGACATATTTGAAAAGTTATTTTCCTGTAGAAAAGTACAAGTAAGTAAAATAAAATAGAATACATGGATGGAAATATACCACAAAATTCTGAGAATAGGAAAAGTAACTTCTTAAAGTTCTGGAGTTAGAGATACTTAAGCACCTAACAGAATCTGGTAAATGTCAGTGGGGAGCTATCTTGTTAATACCCAGTTCATTCATTTCCCTTTCTCTTTCCCTTTCTCTCTCTCTCTCCCTTGCCTCCATCTCCAGGCCTTGTTCTCTAATTGTTCCAGATCTTCAGTAGAGAAAATCATACATGTTTTAAATTTGTGTTTTATTCTCAACTGTGATCCTTTTCTCCTTTCTCACTTTATACTGAAGCCATTGCAAGAATTTGATTTTTTTCTTAGATTGTCTCAGAGTGTGTCACTTTTTGCTTTTCTTTCTTTTTTTAATGTTATCTTTTTTTTTAAAACAGATACATATATCCACTCTTTTTAGATTCTTTTCCCATATAGGTCATTACAGAGTACTGAGTAGAGTTCCTTGTGCTATACCGTAGGTCCTTTTTAGTTATCTGTTTTATGTAGAGTAGTGTGTGTATGTCAATCCCAATTTCTCAATTTATCCCTCCACCCCCTTTCCCCTCTGGTAACCGTAAGATTGTTTTCTACATCTGTGACTCTATTTCTGTTTTGTAAATAAGTTCATTTACATCATTTTTTTAGATTCCACATATACGTGATACCGTATATTTGTCTTTCTCTCTCTGACTTATTTCACTTAGTATGATAATCTCTAGTTGTATCCATGTTGCTGCAAATGTCATTATCTCATTCTTTTATGTGGCTGAGTAATATTCCACTGTATATAAGTACCACCTTTTCTTTATCCATTCATCTGTCAATGGACATTTAGGTTGCTTCCGTGTCTTGGCTATTATAAGTAGTGCTGCTGTGAACATAGAGGTGCATGTATCTTTTTGAGTTAGAGTTTTCTCTGGATATATGACCAGGAGTGGGATTGCTTGATCATATGGTGGTTCTATTTTTAGTTTTTTTAAGGAAACTCCATACTGTTCTCCATAATGGTTGTATCAATTTACATTCCCACCAACAGTGTAGGAGGGTTCCCTTTTCTCCACACCCTCTCCAGCATTTATTGTTTGTAGACTTTCTGGTGATGGCCATTCTGAATGGTGTGAGGTGATACCTCAATGTTGTTTTGATTAGCATTTCTCTGATAATTAGTGATGCTGAGCATCTTTTCATGTACTTTTTGGCCATCTGTATGTATCCATGGGAGAAATGTCTATTTAGATCTTCTGCCCATTTCTTGATTGGGTTGTTTGTTTTTTTGACATAGAGCTGCATGAGCTGTTTATGTATTTTGGAGATTAATCCCCTGTCAGTCGCTGTTTTTGCAAATATTTTCTCCAGTTCTGTGGGTTGTCTTTTTGTTTTGTTTATGGTTTCCTTTGTTTTGAAGATGCTTTTAAGTTTAATTACGTCCCATTTGTTTATTTTTATTTTCATTACTCTAGGAGGTGGATCAAAAAATATATTGCTGTGATTTATGTCAAAGAGTGTTCTGCCTGTGTTTTCTTCTAAGATTTTTATAGTGTCCGGCCTTACATTTAGGTCTTTGATCCATTTCGGGTCTATTTTTGTGTATGGTGTTAGAGAATGTTCTAATTTCATTTTTTTTTTAACATGTAGCTGTTCAGTTTTTCCCAGCACCACTTGTTGAAGAATTTGATATTTTTTCTTGGAGTGTCTCAAAGTATGTCACTTTTTGTTTTTCAAACAATACTATATTATTTGACCACTTTTAATTTTTATTGTTATAACGTTTTCTTCATAAATAGCCTTATGTTACCTCTACCTTTTATAATATTGAACAGCAAAATTTATATAATCTTTTCTTTTTGTTTTCTCCCATCACCCCAAATAGCTCATCTCCCACTTTCATTATCATTAAAAGAAATTTATATGCCTATATTGTTTCATTTTGTTTTCTAAAACAAATAAATTGTATATTTAAAATAACTTTGTAATTTAAGTACTGCAGTACTGCAGGTATTATTCCTATTTTTAAGATTTGGAAGCTGAGAGATGAGAGGTTATGCCAACCAACAAATATTTATTGAACATCTCAAATGGATCTTGGGCAGCCCTTAGTGCTATGGGGAACAAAAGAAATATCATAAGTATTTGGAATATTTTAGTAATATTTCCTGATGCCAGATTCGCAAGTAGTACTAGAGAATATGAGTTTTCTCATACACTTTATTCTTAATGGTCATGAGAGTAGAAAATAACAAAGTTCTTTTGAGACTGTAGACTGCCCACTAATGGTAGCAGCAACAGCACCTGATTTTTTTTATTTTTTATTTTTTGCGGTACGCGGGCCTCTCACTGTTGTGGTCTCTCCCGTTGCGGAGCACAGGCTCCGGATGCGCAGGCTCAGCGGCCATGGCTCACGGGCCTAGCCGCTCCACGGCATGTGGCATCTTCCCGGACCGGGGCACGAACCCATGTCCCCTGCATCGGCAGGCAGACTCTCAACCACTGCGCCACCAGAGAAGCCTGCACCTAATTTTATTTTAAAGATTTTTTTGATGTGGACCATTTTTAAAAGTCTTTATTGAATTTGTTACAATATTGCTTCTGTTTTATATTTTGGTTTTTTGGCCCTGAGGTATGTGGGATCTTAGCTCCCCAGCCAGGGATCGAACCCACACCCCCTGCATTGGAAGGTGAGGTCTTAACCACTGGACCACCAGGGAAATCCCCAACAACACCTAATCTTTATTGAGGGCTTAATATATACCAGTCAATTTTATAATCACTTTTTATGTATTTACTTAATTTTTCATTAAAACAATCATATGATATAATCATATTAATATACTGATCCATAAGAGATAATGTAGCAAAAAAATAAAAAATAAAGTGACTTGCTAATGGTGACCCAGTTTGTAAGTGATGGAGCCATAAATTTTTACCAGGGCAGTCTGTCTCTAGAACCAACACTCATAACCACATTTACCTTTCATTACTCTGTGTTTCCTCTATACTCCCCACCAAGCTCACTCTGGTTAGGGTCATGACTATCTCATGGCATGCCTTAGAGGCATTACAAATTGTTTTGTATCAGAGACTTTCCTAATTGTTTGGAAATGGGCAAAAATCAAGAATTGAAACGGCAGTTATTAAGAATTATTGTTGATCACAAAATATATACAATATAGTTGGAGAAATTAGATATATAGATGCAACTGTTGTGCAAACTAGCCACCTATACTAGCATTGTATACTGATATATTAAATCTCTAAGGAGTGTAGCACCAACAAGAGTTAGGGAAGGAATTATTGGAGAGGGATCTGGAGTGTCTTGATGTACACAAGGAATATCTTCTGAGAATGCTGAAGAGGATGTAGGTTTTTCAGCGGCACTGCTGGTTGGGTGAGGTGGGAGATGGTGAGCAGAGCGTGAAGACACAGGGAATGTGCTATTTGGAAGCAATAAAAAGTGATGAGTGCCACTTCCAAGGAGAAGCTTCAAGAGCTGAATTATGGTTTGCCATGTTCTCTTTTCTTTTTACTGTGAGATTGGCAATTTTTTATACAAGGGCAGCTTCATCACCTTGAATCTCAGGGTGAAGAATCATGAAGCAGAGTCCCGCAACAACCCATATCTTAAACTTGAAATAAACTCTCTTGCTATCAGTCATTGAGATTTTGGGATCATTTATTGACATAGCACTTCCTAATTCATATAACTAGCTAGTAGGCAATTTCAGTATCCCAAGCATAAATAGTTAGGGATTTAGTCAAAGAACAAGGTACACATCTAAAAGTCCATGTCAGGGAAGAATTGATAGGACTTGGTGACTGATGGGTTGTGAGATGCAAAGAGTTAGAAGAAACTAGCAAGATGACCTTAATGGTTTTGGTTTGACAGAACAAATCTTTTATCAAAAATGATGAAGTATGGAAGGTGGGTTTGAAAGATAGACAGGAAAGAAACCCTTAAATCCTTTTCAAGGAGTTAAAGATATAAGGTGGGGTAAAGAAAAAAAGCTATTGGGCAGAGATCACTGAAAAATTTGGTAGTTCAGAGAAATTTCATAGTACTGAGAAGGCGAGTTTCTTCAATAGAAGTCAATAGAAGGTTTTTGTTTTATTATATTTTGTTTTAAAGTTAGGCTATACATTTGCATATTTGGAATCATACAAAACATAGGAATCCAGCAGTGTGAAAAGATGCTGGGGAGATGGTTGATAAGTCTAGGATTCAAGGTCCACAGAAATTAGGAAGGGGTGTGACTGAGAACATACATGGAGGAGTAATCTTTGGAGAGGGGAAGGGAAACAACTTCCATTATAATTTTGGAAAGGAAGGGTAGATATGGAGATAGATAGGCACGAAGATGAGGACAGGGGTTAATATACGACAAGAACTTGATGGCACCAGTGCCTTAATTTTCTGTAAAGTCGGAGAAGTCATCTGCTAAGGAAGAAGGAGGGAGACAGCAGAGAAAAGAGGTCTTGAACTAGTCACTGGGAGGAGCAGAGCTGGTCATGGTTATGGGATTGGTGAATACAGAGGGCTTGTTCGAAGTTAGATTGCAAGAATTCATAACGTGCCAAGTCTGAATGGCTCTCTGTCTTGTCTTGGGAGTGTTTAGTGTCCTGGGTACAGGCAGCAAAAGCCCACAGAAAGGGTGATCCAGGTTTGTAATTTTTATGGTTAAAATTATTTGCCCAAAGTCATACTTGGAGTTTTGTCTAATCCCTTCTCATTGTGTTTTCAGAAAAATACATTGTCTCCTCATGGATATGGTCTATATTCCTGTGGTTCTGACAATCTTCACATTGTCTAGAAATTCATCTCTTTAACCAGTGGAACTTAGATTTCTTTTTTTACTCTTTGTTCTTTATTAACTATGATTTTGGTTTTTGGATAACTTTTCTCACCTTTTCATTTTGGTAAACTTTTCAGATAACTTTCATTGGTGGAAAAATTTTCTGTGTTTTTTAAATGAAAGTTTGCCACCTCATTTAATTCATATGTCAGATAATTAACAAGCATTATTAAGCACCTAATATATGCCAGATGCTGTGCTAAAGCCCAAGGATACCAAGATAAATGAAATAAGGCACATGTCCTTGATGTGCTTGTAGAGGTCAAAGCTCTGGCTGGGAAGTATAAACAGAAATAACCTACAACACCAGAAAAAGTGTAACTTGAAGCTTCTTAAGCTTCTAGAAATTGTATAACTTGTGTTCTAGTGGCTTTTGCTCTAACTTGCTATTGAGGATCCTACCTCTCTGGAAACATCCCTTCTCTCTCCCTAGTTTCCTCCATCCGCAACCCCAATCCACACACACCTATTACCGGATTGCTTTTCATGAAGTATGGTTAATCACTGCATGGAATGAACCCCCCCCATCCTGCTTCAGTCCCCACTGATGAAAATGATGCTTACCGTTGACACCATCTCATCGCACTAGTCACCATATTCTCTCCACTCGGTTTTGCCATTTTTGTGCAGAAATGCTGTCACTTCTACAGGCTATTCCGGTGTCTACTGGTATACTGGAACCCTTGAGTATTAAAGATGATTGCTGTTCTATTTTGACAAGAAAGCAAAGTTCTGTATTCCTATCAGATTACATTTATTTAGAGGTGAAGTAGTGCAGTGTTCATGATAGCTGTCAATTGATATGGAAATAACTACTTCTTATATATAGTGCTTGTGGGCCCTGCTTTTAAATAAAATCAGCTGAAACCTACATTTTATGCTTTGTGAAGGTCTAAGCAGTTTCAAAAATTCCCAAGGGCCTATGGACATGTGGGCAGCTCATCTCTGATTCCAGTTTCCTGCTTCTGCTGGATTTTTGTTACTATGGTGTCTAATTTTGTTTCCACAGAGGCCTTGTTTAAACGTGGCACATTGCTCCTTATCAATGTTTATAAAGAAACTATCCTCACACAATTAGGAAAGTTTATTGGTGGGAAATAGGGAGAAATGCTTACAATTTAGAAATGCAAACAAATGAAAATTGAACATTACAAACTCTTATTAGTAAAGTTCTGACAATGGGCATTTTTCACCACCCAAATTCATACCTTTCTCTTTCTTCTTTCCTTTCTCTGCCTTTTACCTCTCGCCTCTCCTACTCAGTTCAGAGGGAAATACATTCCTCATTTTGTCCCATGAATAAAATCCAGTATTCATTTTGGTTGCCTTGGTTTTTCCTTCAGAATGTCTCCCTTTTCCCTGTGAGCTTTATTAAACAAGGAGTTTTCCCAAATGTTTTTTCCTGAGATAGAATTCTGGGGCTACTCTTACAATCATAAAATGGTCAGCCCCATTACAAGACTCACAATTCCATGAATCCAAATGATATGAAAAATTTTGGAGTGTAAAAATTGGTACAACCAATTTGGGAAAAAGTCTGGCAGGATCAGCTTCATGGGTGAGTGACCTGTGTGGTCACAGAGGGTTTAGAAGGGCCCTGCACTTGTTTTAGTGTCCTGTTGTTTCTGTCTTGAAATTCTTAATAATTTTTGAACAAGAGGCTGTGAATTTTCACATATCACTGGGCCCAGAAAGTTACGTAGGTAGTCCTGCAGCTTGGCATTATCTACCAAGACTGAGCAAACCCAGTGAATGACCCAGGGATTTCACTCCTGGGTAAAAATCCAACTGCAACTCAAAACTATCTTCACTGAAAGATGTTACAGAAATATATATCTCAGTATTATTCATAATAGCCAGAAACCTAGAAACAGCCTCATTTCCATGAGGCAATGAATGGGCATGTAAATTCAGTTATATTCGTGCAAACAAATATGATACAGCGGAGAAAATTAATGACCTACTATGACAAATTACAGTGGATTAATCTCGCAAACATAGTATTAGGGAAAATAAATAAGACAAAATAATAGTTTAAGATTCCATTTACATAAAGTTTGTCAGCAGGCACACTTACAATGCTAGAAGAGAGTATAGTGGTTGATTTTGAGGAGCAGAGGGTTATAGTAATTGGGAGGAAACATTATGGAGGCTTCTGGGGTTCTGCTAATGTTTCATTTTTTGACCTGGTTGGAGGTTACAAGTGTAACCTCTCTCTGTAAAGCTGTTACATTTATGTTTTATACACTTTTCTGGATGTGTCTTATATACACAAAAAATTAAAAAAATAATACACAGAATGTTGTTGTTACCAAGGGAAATTGGATTATCTGTTGTGAGCTGAATAGAAGCGCTCTTAAATAATCTCTGATTAAGTAACTCATTGTATTAATAGATACTCTTCATTCCTGCTGTAAAGCATACTGTCAGATTACAAGACTCGCTGGATTGTATCTAGTTAAGTTTCTCATTTGTGTGCCTTTTTAATAAACCAACAAACTTCCATTTGGATAAGATAAGGGCATCTATGCCACTTACAC
The DNA here is from genome assembly GCF_011762595.2 of Tursiops truncatus. NCBI lineage: Eukaryota > Metazoa > Chordata > Mammalia > Artiodactyla > Delphinidae > Tursiops > Tursiops truncatus. Next base: position 118,388,436 of record NC_047037.1, read on the forward strand.
AAAAGGAAACTATCAATAAGGACTTAAGAGAGTTTTCATGGGATTCCAGGCCCAGAACAAAGATAGGTCTTGGTAGGGTCTAGAATAAGGAAATAGAGAGCCAACATGTATTGCTTGCTATCTCTTATCTCTAAATCTTTGTGTACCCTGCTTTATTCTTCTCAGTCTTTAGTTTTATTTTTCTTATACTCAGTCAACTTGGTAAAATATAGCCATGATATAACTTTCGTGACTTCATTTCCTTTTAGTTCTAAAGACAAGGCAGACTCTGATGTATTCTCAGACCTAATTTCAGATTTTATAAAGAGCAACTGATAGTTTAACTTGCCTCAGGTTTTCTTCTCAGGGCCTATTTTAATGCCTGGAATAGTGTCACATAGCAATAACAGTAGTACAATCTGTAGAATCCAAAAAGCTCGTTTCTAATGTTTAACACACATGCATACACAGATTAAGGAGCAGGGCATCAACTCCTCTAAATACTCAGGATGGTACAACTATACTGTCATTCTAATCAATGAATTGGCTTTGGTTTACAATGTGAAGGAAATATTGGCCAAGTACCTTAATAAAAGGTAAAAAACAGAAAGATAATGTTCCTGTGAAACGTTTACTTAAAAGCAACATGGCATTTCAAATGAATGGATCGAAAGTTAACTTTACAAAAAATTGTGTAAGGACATTTGATTATCCATTTTAGGGGAAAGGTTTGTTTACCCACTATACATGGTCATTAAAAAATTCAGGTAGATAATGTATCTAATAGTAATTCTAAGAGCAAAAACAAGCACACAGACTCACAAAGATCATAAAATATAATAGAATTTGTTTAGAAACATGGGCAAAAGAAATGGTTTTTAAATTTTTTATTATTATTTTTTTATTGACGTATAATTGGCATATAATATTGGTTTCAGGGGTACAACATAGTGGTTCAACATTTATATACATTATGAAATGATCTTCATGATAAGTCTAGAAACCATCTGTCACCATACAAAGTTATTACAATATTGTTGGCTGTGTTCCCTATGCTTTATATTGCATCCCCATGCATTTATTATATGACTGGAAGTTTGTAGGTCTTAATCCTCCTTACTTATTTCGTCCATTCCCCCACCCCCTCCACTCTGGCAATTGCCAGTTTGTTCTCTGTGCATCTGTGAGTCAGTTTCTATTTTATTTTATTTGTTCATTTGTTTTGTTTTATAGATTCCACATATAAAAGGAATCATATAGCATTTGCCTTTCTCTGTCTGAATTATTTCACCAAGCACAATACCCTCCAGCTATATCCATGTTGTTGCAAATGGAAAGATTCCATTCTTTTTTATGGCTGAGTAGTATTCCATTGTGTGTGTGCATATGTGTGCATCACATCTTCTTTATCCATTTGAATGTTTTTTAATTGAAATATAGTTGATGTACAATATTATATAAAAGGTGTACAATATAGTGATTCACAATTTTTAAGGGTTATACACCACTTACAGTAATTATAAAATATTGGCTACAGTCCCTGTCCTATACAATGTATACTTGTAGCATGTATCTTTTTTTTTTTTAACATCTTTATTGGGGTATAATTGCTTTACAATGGTGTGTTAGTTTCTGCTTTATAACAAAGTGAATCAGTTACACATATACATATGTTCTTATATCTCTTCCCTCTTGCATCTCCCTCCCTCCCACCCTCCCTATCCCACCCCTCCAGGCGGTCACAAAGCACCGAGCCGATATCCCTGTGCCATGCAGCTGCCTCCCACTAGCTATCTACCTTACGTTTGTTAGTGTATATATGTCCATGACTCTCTCTCGCCCTGTCACAGCTCACCCTTCCCCCTCCCCATATCCTCAAGTCCGTTCTCCAGTAGGTCTGTGTCTTTATTCCTGTCTTACCCCTAGGTTCTTCATGACATTTTTTTTCTTAAATTCCATATATATGTGTTTGCATATGGTATTTGTCTTTCTCTTTCTGACTTACTTCACTCTGTATGACAGACTCTAGGTCTATCCACCACATTACAAGTAGCTCAATTTCATTTCTTTTTATGGCTGAGTAATATTCCATTGTATGTATGTGCCACATCTTCTTTATCCATTCATCTGATGATGGGCACTTAGGTTGTTTCCATCTCTGGGCTATTGTAAATAGAGCTGCAATGAACATTTTGGTACATGACTCTTTTTGAATTTTGGTTTTCTCAGGGTATATGTCCAGTAGTGGGATTGCTGGGTCATATGGTAGTTCTATTTGTAGTTTTTTAAGGAACCTCCATACTGTTCTCCATAGTGGCTGTACCAATTCACATTCCCATCAGCAGTGCAAGAGTGTTCCCTTTTCTCCACACCCTCTCCAGCATTTATTGTTTCTAGATTTTTTGATGATGGCCATTCTGACCAGTGTGAGATAATATCTCATTGTAGTTTTGATTTGCATTTCTCTAATGATTAATGATGTTGAGCATTCTTTCATGTGTTTGTTGGCAATCTGTATATCTTCTTTGGAGAAATGTCTATTTAGGTCTTCTGCCCATTTTTGGATTGGGTTGTTTGTTTTTTTTGATACTGAGCTGCATGAGCTGCTTGTAAATTTTGGAGATTAATCCTTTGTCAGTTGCTTCATTTGCAAATATTTTCTCCCATTCTGAGGGTTGTCTTTTGGTCTTGTTTATGGTTTCCTTTGCTGTGCAAAAGCTTTGAAGTTTCATTAGGTCCCATTTTTTTATTTTTGTTTTTATTTCCATTTCTCTAGGAGGTGGGTCAAAAAGGATCTTGCTGTGATTTATGTCGTAGAGTGTTCTGCCTATGTTTTCCTCTAAGAGTTTGATAGTTTCTGGCCTTACATTTAGGTCTTTAATCCATTTTGAGCTTATTTTTGTGTATGGTTTTAGGGAGTGTTCTAATCTCATACCTTTACATGTACCTGTCCAGTTTTCCCAGCACCACTTATTGAAGAGGCTGTCCTTTTTCCACTGTACATTCCTGTCTCCTTTATCAAAGATAAGGTGACCATATGTGTGTGGGTTTACCTCTGGGCTTTCTATCCTGTTCCATTGATCTCTCTATATATTTTGTGCCAGTACCATACTGTCTTGATTACTGTAGCTTTGTAGTATAGTCTGAAGTCAGGGAGCCTGATTCCTCCAGCTCCGTTTTTCATTCTCAAGATTGCTTTGGCTATTTGGGGTCTTTTGTGTTTCCATACAAATTGTGAAATTTTTTGATCTAGTTCTGTGAAAAATGACATTCGTAGTTTGATAGGGATTGCATTGAATCTGTAGATTGCTTTGGGTAGTAGAGTCATTTTCACAATGTTGATTCTTCCAATCCAAGAACATGGTATATCTCTCCTTCTATTTGTATCATCTTTAATTTCTTTCATCAGTGTCTTATAGTTTTCTGCATACAGGTCTTTTGTCTCCTTAGGTAGGTTTATTCCTAGATATTTTATTCTTTTTGTTGCAATGGTAAATGGGAGTGTTTTCTTGATTTCACTTTCAGATTTTTCATCATTAGTGTATAGGAATGCCAGAGATTTCTGCGCATTGATTTTGTATCCTGCTACTTTACCAAATTCATTGACTAGCTCTAGTAGTTTTCTGGTAGCATCTTTAGGATTCTCTATGTATAGTATCATGTCATCTGCAAACAGTGACAGCTTTACTTCTTCTTTTCTGATTTGGATTCCTTTTATTTCATTTTCTTCTCTGATTGCTGTGACTAAAACTTCCAAAACTATGTTGAATAAGAGTGGTGAGAGTGGGCAACCTTGTCTTGTTCCTGATCTTAGTGGAAATGCTTTCCGTTTTTCACCATTGAGGGTGATGTTGGCTATGGGTTTATCATATATGGCCTTTATTATGTTGAGGAAAGTTCCCTCTATGCCTACTTTTTGCAGGGTTTTTATCATAAATCGTTGTTGAATTTTATCGAAAGCTTTCTCTGCATCTATTGAGATGACCATATGGTTTTTCTCCTTCAATTTGTTAATATGGGGTATCACATTGATTGATTTGCACATATTGAAGAATCCTTGCATTCCTGGGATAAACCCCACTTGATCACGGTGTATGATCCTTTTAATGTGCTGTTGGATTCTGTTTGCTAGTATTTTGTTGAAAATTTTTGCATCTATGTTCATCAGTGATATTGGCCTGTAGTTTTCTTTCTTTGTGACATCCTTGTCTGGTTTTGGTATCAGGGTGATGGTGGCCTTGTAGAATGAGTTTGGGAGTGTTCCTCCCTCTGCTATATTTTGGAAGAGTTTGAGAAGGATAGGTGTTTGCTCTTCTCTAAATGTTTGATAGAATTCGCCTGTGAAGCCATCTGATCCTGGGCTTTTGTTTGTTGATGGATTTTTAATCACAGTTTCAATTTCAGTGCTTGTTATTGGTCTGTTCATATTTTCTATTTCTTCCTGATTCAGTCTTGGCAGGTTGTGCATTTCTAAGAATTTCTCCATTTCTTCCAGGTTGTCCATTTTATTGGCATAGGGTTGCTTGTAGTAATCTCTCATGATGTTTTGTATTTCTGCAGTGTCAGTTGTTACTTCTCCTTTTTCATTTCTAATTCTATTGATTTGAGTCTTCTCCCTTTTTTTCTTGATGTGTCTGGCTAATGGTTTATCAATTTTGTTTATCTTCTCAAAGAACCAGCTTTTCGTTTTATTGATCTTTGCTATCATTTCCTTCATTTCTTTTTCATTGATTTCTGATCTGATCTTTATGATTTCTTTCCTTCTGCTAGCTTTGGGTTTTTTTTGTTCTTCTTTCTCTCAAGCAGTTGTTTTTAAACATGGTACCAAAAACATAAAGGAGAAGATTGATACATTTGATTACATCAAAATAAAAAACTTAATTTTGATTAACGGCACCATGTAAATTTAAAGACAAGTGTGATGGTCAATTTTTTATGTCTGCTTCGGTAAGCTACAGTCTCCATTATTTATTCAAACACTAACCTAGGTGTTGCTGAGAAGGTATTTTGAAGATGCTGTTAAAGTCCATAATTAGTTGACTTTAAGTAAAGGAGATTATTTTAGATTATGTGGGTGGGCTTGGTTTAATCTTTTGGAAGCCCTTATGATCAGAATTGAGGTTTTCTTGAAGGAGAAGAAATTCTGCCTCATGGACTGCAGCTTCAGTTCATTTGAGCAGGCCTGCCCTATGGATTTTGAACTTACTTACCTAGGCGACCTCTACAATTGCATAAGCCAATTCCCTGCAATAACTCTGTTAACAGATATTTCCTACCGGTTCTGTTTTTCTTGATGAACACTGATTAATACAACTGATAGACTAAATATTTGTGAAATCTAAAAAGGAGTATATTTTAGAATAAAAACTTAAAACAGCATTCTAATAATGAGAAAGAACTAGCCTAATAGAAAAATGGGCAAAGGTTACTTTTCAGTTATCTGTTGCTGTGTAACAAACCAGGCTTAAAGCAATAGTTTATTATTTCTCATTATCCGTAGGTTGGAAATCTGTGAGGTCCTTATGCTGGGGTCATTTAATCTGCAGTTACCTTGAAGACTCCACTGTGGCTGGAGGGTCCAGGTTGTCTTCACTCAGATGTGTGGCAATGGGTGCTGGATATTGCCTGAGACTCCTCAGCTCTCCTCCACATGATCTCTCATCTTCTGGTAAGTTGGTCTGGGCTTCTTCATAACACTGAGGTGGCAGGGCTAGAAGAGGGTGAGTGTGGGAGCTACAAGAAAAGAGTTTATCCCTGGGGAATGAATGGAGAGCGTTCCTGGAAGGGGAGTTTTGATCTTATCTGAAGTATTTAAATGTTTTAATATACAGTTGTGATTTACCTGTGTAATTAAAAAAATATATAAATATTGTTATAGCCTGAATGTTTGTTAACTCCCCTTTCCCACCAAAAATTTTGTAGGTTGAAACCTAATCCCCAATGGTATTTTGGAGGTGGGGCCTTTGGGATCTGATTAGGTCACAAGGGGGGAGCCCTCATGAATGGGATTAGTGTCTTTCTAAAAGAGACCCCAGAGAGCTCCCTCACCTCGTCACCCATGTGAGGATAAAGCAAGAAGACAGCTGTCTATGCACTACGAAGGGGGATCTCACAAGACACTGAATCTGTTGGCACCTTGATCCTGGACTTGCCAGTTTCCAGAACAGTGAGACATAAATTTCTGTTGTGTATAAGCCACCCAGTCCGTTGTATCGGTTATAGCACCTAGACTGACTCTTTGTCATCTCAACTAAAGTTGCAAAAATGTTACAGCTGACCTGTATTTTTTGTTACCTAGCATTAAGCCAGTAATAGTCATCTCATTTCTCTGCCCAAGTTTCCAACTGGAAGAATAATTGCATGAGATGCTTAGTATGATAAATGAGCAAGTATTCAAGGGTGGTTTGGTGTTAGGATCCCAGTTCTGCTGAAACTATACATTAGGCTTAAACAAAGACACTGTTTTGGTTTTTGGGGATCACTGACAATAGAAGTCTATGTTAACATAACCTCACCACTGGAGCCTTATCTTCTGATCTTCATTTTCTTGGTTGCATTATGAAATCTGGATGTCAGAGTTATTGATGACTGTGCCATAACTTGTAAAAAATGGTAGGCTGTCTGAGGCCACCATAAATTGGGACCCATTTCTGTTGCTATGCGTTATGTTTCTAATACAGGAAGTGTTCTGAGACTCTTTTATTTCAACTAAAAAGGGGAAGTGCTTTTCTTTGCATTTGGCAAATATAAAAAAAAAGGGAAGCACTTCTAGTTTGAAGAAGAATTGATCTAATATTATGATGTGTATCCAGTTCCTTCGTATCCAGGCTAGAAATGGATACGAGTTTTATCAGGATAGGCTTTGCTGAAAGCAAAACCAGGAAAAGAAATGCTGATGGGAAGTGTACCATGATAGGTCTGATGGGCAATAAATAAAAAAGAAGAACATTTCCTTCCTCTGCTGAGAGCAACCTTTTGATGAAGTTCTTTCACTGTGAACCTGACTTGGTCTACCATATGATTCTCTGCAGTATGTTGTTCCTAGAAAGGTGGAGAGTGAAGGACAGATGATTCAAATGGCACAGAAGAAAGGGAACAACTGCAACTTGGGTTGCCCACTGCTTAGTGCTCTCAGCAGAAGTCAGATTGAGTAAAACAAAGACCCCTACTAGTAAGGTAGAATTGGAAAGGAACAATTGACCTTATAGGTATCTTTAATCTTTAAAAGTTGTTGGTCTTGAAGATTGTGCTGTGAAATGTCTTCAGCTTGACCTGAGCACATATACAACAATGATAATGAACTCTAACAGCAGCCAGAGCATCATACTTCTCTACTGCAGATGCTGCTTATGAATATCTGGGAAATTGGGCAGTGACCAGATAAGTACAGGTGTACCTTGGACATATTATGGGTTCGGTTCCAGACTACCACACTAAAGCGAATATTGTGATAAAGCAAGTCACACAATTTTTTTGGTTTATCAGCGTATATAAAAGTTATGCTTACAATATACTGTAGTCTAATAAGTGTGCAATAGCATTATGTCTAAAAAGTACATGTCTTTATTAAAAAATACTTTATTGCTAAAAAATGCTAACCATCATCTGAGTCTTCAGTGAGTCTTAATATTTTGCTGGTGGAGGGTTTGAAATATTGCAAGAATTACCAAAATGTGATTCAGAGACACAAAGTGGGCAAATAATGTTGGAAAAATGGCACCAATAGACTTGCTTGAAGTAGGGTTGCCACAAACCTTCAATTTGTAAAAAATGCAATATCTGCAAAGAGTAGTAAAGTGAAGTGTAAAGAAGGTATGTCTGTAGAGGACACATTTTTATTTCTTCCTGTTTACTATGAGGAGGATGCAGAATGAAATGAAAAATGAGCTTATGAAAAATCACCTTTTTTTCTTTTAAGCTGTAGCCATGTTTATGTGTAAGGACCTGACACTATTTGACATGAGGTAGAGACATTGAGAAGCAGTTAGTTAAAATCAATTTTCACAGACTTTTCAAAGTGGCTCTTTTAAAAGGACCCTTCCTTAGGCCAATAATTGAATCGTCCAATTGGGACCATAAGTCCCTGATGTGATAACTGTGGAATTTTCTCTTTAATAATGAATGTTTATTTGTCCTGGTGTGGAAATTAATCTTGAATGCATGTTAATGCATTAATACAGAATAGCATGCTCTTAAGGGTCATGTTGTTCCTGTGGTTTCCTTTAGAGATATAACGATGCTCCACCTTTCCAAGGTTAGAAGGAGCAGAAGTTTAGAGATAAGTGTTTATATAACCATTATGTAGACTTTTGGTAGCTCCCCTCCTTGCCCCCAGCTGCATTTTTGCTGAGAAATATATTTCCTTTTCTTTGCTGACATCCATCTGACAGTGACTAGTGGGGTGAAAGTGGTGGGCACATAGACAAACTTCTTAGAAATAGAGATTTAATGATTCCTTTATTATCAACCTTATTCTGTATGAGGTGAACTAATTGAGAGTTAATTGATTGACTTCTACTGGCCAAAGCTGAATATGAAATGAGATGCTTAGACTGTTTTAGAAACTTTTATTTTTGTGCAATACTAATCACCCTCTATACCTAAAAATATTGAGTTACAGTTGCTTCATTGCAGACTGGAAACTTTTAGAGTTCTCCTTTGCCTGCTAAATTAGGGGCATAACATAGGAATCTACCTAATGCTAAATTGGGAATATGGACTTGAACTCTCTATTGCTTTCACCCTGGGGCCCCTTCCCTCACATGGGAGGTGCTTAGTATGTGTTCAGTAAAGACTGTGGAAAGGATTTCTCAGTTTGGGAATGTATGACTGGGTGTGAATATGGAGAAATCATTCATAGATTGGTAGATTACTATTGTGTGATTTTAAAAAATGCTTCATGGGGTACATATAACTCTATGGAATGCTAAATTTGGATACGGACTTAGAATATCTCATTGTGTAACAATTTGATTACTTTCAACTTTCTTCTTCTGACTGGGAACTGATTTCACCAGTTTTATAAACCCCAAGTACAGTGTTAATGGTGGTTGCAACAGTAACATGCTGGAGACATGAAGCTACTTAAAACAATCTAGTCTTTGTTTCTTTTTGTGAATAATTTCTGGAAGGAAATGGATTCCCAGTTCTCAGATGTAATTTAGCTGTCTTTAGGATGCAATTTCTAGAAAGCTGCAGAGTCATGCTGGGTAATACATTTGGCTCAAGAAGTTTTCCAGATTAAATTGTCTGTGTGAGAAGTGTAAACGCATATATATTCTGGAAGTGCAGCCTAATTGTGTCACATCCTTGGCTTTTCAGTTGCAAGTTAAATATTATATATGTGTTTGAAAAAAAACTTCTAGTTAAGAATGATGGATTAAAGGTGTTTTGTCTCCATTTCATTCACTCAGAAATTGCCATAATAAACATGTCATTAAGATGTTTTCAACAAAAGAGTAATTCTCTTCTAAGAAATTTTCAGCCTACCACCTTGACCAAATGAATCAAAATGGCCAGTTTAAAAATAATTATGCTTTCTTTTCTTTCCCTTAAATAAAGTTACCTGCCTGAAGTCATGGGATTAATAATAATATTCCTAGATTCATTTCATGATTGCAGATGACATTCATTGAATGAATAAATGGCTACTCTTGACCTCCCGTTGTCCATCTTTGAGACAGTTTCTCTGAGAACAAACCGTGAATTAAAGAAACACTGAAGTGTTTATTTAGTAGAATCTGTGCTATTATTGTCATAGTTGTAAGTGCTATACACTTACAACTATATATACAATATACAATTGTTCTATTCCTTTCTCTTGAAATCTTACAGCCTGACTTTAAGCTCTTCTGTTCTATTACTTTTCTTTCCTCTTGGAAGCACTTACTTTTAATCTCCAGGAGAGTGTTAAGCAGATTCAATTAAAACTGCATGACAACCCTGACACAGTCGCCAGGGGAGTGCTAATGCAGAAACCACCAAAGCAGCTCATCTTAGAGTTTCCAAATAAACCTGAAAATTATATAATGAGTGGATTTGCTACTGCACATAAGATTTAGAGTAGTTGAAATTTTGAATTGCCCTTGGAAATGGGGGAAAAATCACTTGATTTGGGGGAACAGAATTTTCACAAAAATCTGAAGTGCTATGAAACAATCAGGGCATTTGGATTCCAGACTTGCATGGTTTGGTGTTTCTAGTACTTCATTTGTCAAATAATTTATGGGACATTTGTCAGGTATGACATTTGTCAAGTAAGTTTTGAGGATTAAACAAGGATATCTCAGCAAAGCCTCAGAAATATGTTAAAGGCAATTCAACTATTTGTTCAACTGAATGCCAATGCCTTTGATCCAGGAAGAAAAAGATTTTGAGGAGTTCACATAACTGCCAGGGAATCTTCTTATATGTATCCTTGGAGCTTTCAGGCTTAGAGTGACTAAATTGGAAAAGAAGCACCTCCATCCTCCCAATCTTTCTTTATATCAGATACGTGAGAATTGTCCTTGATTTTTCTCTCATTCACCAACCCTGTATTTCATCTAATTAATCACTATGCCTCTTAAATATCTCTGGAACCACTTGACATGCTCCACCTTGATTGCCACTACCATGTTTAAGCCATCATCATATCTCACATCTGGTCTCACCTCATTCTATTCCATTCTCTACACTTTCAGAATGATTTCAATAAAATAAACATTGGATTAGATCTCTTTTCTACCTAAAATCTTTCAGTGTCCCCCCACCTCATCAAAATAAAGTTCAAACTTCTTACTCTTCCTATTTTATGCTCTTTGATCTTATTCATACTTCTTTCTTAACTTCCTCTCTCTCTTTTCTCCTCCACATTTTGTTCATTCAGGCCTTGGGAAACCACACTGAGTAGACCGTTATTAATGTGGTGAAGGAAACTTACCTGGAAAGGGACCATGAATTATCGAAATGGGAGATGGTTTTATTTTGTACCTTTTTTGTAGAAGGCTTGACCAGGAAGTCAACTTGGATGTCTCATATGCTATAAACCAGAATGTCCTTATCTTCTTTTCAGTAATCTCAGAGCCCTAAATAATTACTAAAAAGAGACTCTGATGCAAGAAAAGAGACAAAGATACATTATAGAAATAATAAAAAAATCTTTGAGCACAAACTTCAGGCTTCTTAAATCTAATCAAATAAAACCTGGCGGAGTCAGAGACCTAAATACTGTTTATGAAAAAAATGTTTTGGGCTTGGGAATTTTGATATGACCTTGCTTTTTAGGTAGCTAAATTCATATAAATATGCCCCAGGATCGGGAATTCAAGAAGTTTTCTGATTTAAATGTTTTTCTTGTGGCAGAAAAATGCTTTCACCAATTAGTACAGATTGTTATTGATGTTTCCAAGAAATTTCACAACTTTTTTGACAGTATACTCCAGAGTTCCAATGTCAAGGCCAAGAATTTCTTTCTTATGCCTACTCAAGCTCTTGCCCTCACTCTAATTTTAGCACATTTCCTCTCATTATTTCCTTGATCAAGATGCAGAATAATTTGGTTGATTTTTTTACTTGCTATGACACTTCCCATGAAATCTCTCCCAGGCTTTTCTTTTCCAGTTTAAACAACCTTGGTATCTTTACTCTTTTTTCCAAATAACTGCTTTTCATTTTTTTTTCCTCAGTGTATTTTACTTTTTTTGCTCTCCTTTAGCCCCTCTCAAATTTCTTCATATTCATTTTAAACTGCAAAGACAAACACTGGACACAGTATTCTATTAGGGTCAGGCCATTGCCAAGAAGAGGAAGGTTGCTTCCTGACTCCTGGCAAGTTGCACCCCTGTTAATACATCCTGGTATCCTACTACTTTTTTATTTTAGTCTTCCAATAACATTATCTTCAAAAGCACTTGTTCAGTGTCTATGTGCAGAGCCAGCTTGCAAAAGTATAGAAATTCAGATGTTCATCTGTTCCTGTCAGGCTCTTGGTAGGAATAAACAAACACTCAGTGTTGAGAGCCAAAGGGATACAAATAAGGACGATTGTAAAACCAAAATTAAGATTTTCTCAGTGGAAGTTAGTGAGAAAGTTAGAGTCTAGGATGCTATTTCTGTCTAAACTTGCTGGAAATATAAGGAAAGAGCAGTACAACAAAGGCAGGTTTATTTAGCTCTGAACCTTTGGTTATAAGCTGGAAAATTCAGTCCACTCTCTGAATGTAGGGGAACTACATATGGGTCTTTTTTTTTAAATAAATTTTTAATTTATTTTTTACTTTTTTTGGCCACACGGCGAGGCATGCGGGATCTTATTTCCCCGACCAGGGTTCGAACCCATTCACTGCCAAGCCTGAAGGTCCTTCCTTGGCCCAGAGTGGTTCAGTGTGTTCCTTCTGTTTTGGTGCAAGATTGGAGCATTTAACCTGAGTTCCTTGTCTTTTCTGGCTGACACTACTCTGTTCCGTGGACGCTTTTTCTCTCCTTGAGTCTCTTAAACTTGCTTTTTCTTTTTTGCCCATGAAGACAAAAATGCTTGCTCCTTCTATGTCAAGGATGCAAGCACCCTCACTAAAAGGAAATAAAGAATTAGGAAGATTTTTTTAAAAAGCAGGGGGAAGGTACACAGTTTACAAAAATTGGCCTTTGAGATGAGAACTATTGCTATAAAATATTTCTGCTGTCAGCTTTTAGCCCTGGGTATAGGGTATCCCAAAACTACAGAATCTTTCTGATTTTACCCTCAGAAGTAATCAGGGCCAATTTATGAAAGAAAAATAGAGCAATGATGAATCCTTGGCTCAAGTGGAAAATGCATGTATCTTTGAGGCTTCCCAGTCAACTTTACTTGGTTCACTAAGTTTTTGGTCTTATTTCCTCAGCATTTCTCAATGTCTGCATAGATGTTTGATAATGTGAGGACATAGTTTAAGGAAATCCCTTTTTTAAAACAGTGAGCCATCTGTAATTCAGAAAAGATCCTCAGGAGATTCTATACTCTTGAGTTTTGATGAAAATCATGGATTTTGATCATGAGTATTAACTTGAGAAAATTCTCTTTTATCATATGAAGATGAGGTAAATTAAAAAAATGTGCAAAGAGTCATTGACTACAGTATTTATTACAATTAATAAAAAAATCTGTTATTGTAAAGAATATAAGTTTAACTTACTCATAAGAAATTACCTCATTTTCCTCTTTTACTTTCCAAAGGTTAACAGTCCATGGTCTGAGTCAATTGGCATTTCTAATTTAGAAAAAGTAAGTAGGTCTTATCAGGAAAGAGAAACAGAAAATTATTTTCCTACATTTCCAGATTTAGGACAGCTTGGATGTTATTTTAACATGGTAATTTCAATTTAAAAAAAGGTGATTCAGTGTTATAACAAATACACTCACTGTAGTCATAGTTAGAATTTTCAGGAAATTAAAATGGAATTACTACCCTTTAAAAGATAATAGTGGCTGTGCTCTAAAGTATTATCAAAAACTTCAGTGGTATCAGCACCGACATCATGGTTGGTGAACAGTGAGGAGTCGATAAGGGAATAGTTAACTATGCGGTGAAGAGTTGGCAGAGAAGCCCATCCTGTGTTGCATGATGTAGCAGGGTTGAATGTGCATATCTGGATCTCTGCTCTTCAAGATGCTCTTGTCAGATCCCTGCAGGTAATTCTTCATTTTAATCTACTCTTTGGTGGTTCAAAACCACAAATTACTCTGCTAATGCTGGCCTCGTTCTTCAACTAGAGAGGAGTTAGAATCTGAGAACTGATAGATCAGACTCCCTGGAACTGGAGGAGATATTAGAAAACAGGTAATCCGAAGAGTCCTTTTACATATAAGACCAGTTGAGATCAAAAAAGAAGAAAGGCAGATTCCTTTTCCAGGGTCTCACCATAACGTATCACAAAAAAAGGCCTGGGATTCTGGTCTATTGAGTCAAGGGCTTGTTTGACTCTACCAACTGACTCTAAAGTTTCACTCCTGTTTACTTTGTGATAAAATGTGAACACAGAGGACTAATGAAGAGTTTCAGTTGTATTTACAAGGAAAGTATTTCTATTAATACCCTGTTTTTCAGCACAAGTCTCACCTCTGAAAGCCTTCCTTAAATAACATTATGCCATCCTGATCACTCCCTTGAGCTTAGCCCCGCCAGGATTTATATTAAATTAATTTTTTCTCATCACCACATTATTGCTTAGATGTTAGTAATTATTGCCAATTGTTTTAGCTATGCACAATTTATTTCCCTGAATGGAATTTAAGGTCACAAGAGCTGACCTTCCACTTGTCTTAGATCTCCCATTGTCTAAACCATGTTGGGTTCTGAAACAATGCAGAATATATTCAGAATGTATAAATTGCATACAGGATACACAAGTAAATTGAAAAAAAGTATGTTACCACTTACCACTCTAAGATTGAAAAGCTAATAATTTCAAGTTGAATTTATCTATGTTATCAGTTTTCTTTATTGGTTATCTGAGGGTTGATTATCTATCTGTATAGATATGGTCATATAAGTTGGTGAAATATTGATATATTTCTACACTGTTGGTAAAAAGCCACTACATCCTCTCCACTCCATCCTCTCCATCCCTTCCCCTCAGGGATATCCTAGAGTTCTCTATGATACAGCAAACAAAGGGTTAATGCTGGCAACAGAGTCTTCCCAAGACCCTGCACAGCAGCACTGCTGGTATCTAAGCTTATTGGATTTAGAATATTGTGGGCAAGTTGACAAAACACTCTTATAGCTGGCCTGAATTTTTCTGTGTAAAAGCTGAAACTAATCACTGAATAAATAAATATTCCAGTTTCTCAGCCAATGCGATCTGTTAAGTTCTTCAGTTAAGTTTATGTTGGATGATAGATTAAATGGCTCCTCAAACACCAATATGCCCACCATGTGATACTGCTTTCAAGGCGCTGTTGACTGCTCTGGCCAAGTTCAGTAACATTTTCTTAATATTTAAATCCCAGAAATATTTTTCAGTCTCCATCTTAACTTTTCTGAGACATGTGATACAATTGACTGCTCCCTGTTTTGAAACTTATTTTGGCATCTGCAAGGCCACTGTGTTTTGGTCTCCTTTCTCACCAACTGTTACTTTTCAGTCTACTTCACCAGATTCTCTTGTTCTGTTATCTCCTAAAACTTGGTGTGGTTCAGAATCTGTTCTTGGTCTTTTCCTTTTCTTAAAGGGTAATACACTGTTATCTCTTTGCATGACTTTAATCCATCCGGATGCACTGATGACTCCCCAGTCTGTATCTCTCCTTCATCCTTCTCTTCTGTTTTATTCCTCCTGCTTTCCCCATTCACCTTCCCAAACCTGAATGCTTTTCTCTCCACACCTCCCACATCCAGTTAATCTTCAAGAAACAATATTTGTTTATATCTCTTAAATTTGTACTTTCTTTTTTGCTGGGATTATTTCTCACTAGGATTAGTTCAGATTTTCATCTTTCATGTTTTATTTATGTATTATTTCAGTAACCTTCAAAATAAACTGCAAGTTATTTGCTTATATGGCTCTCTCCTTTACAAGATCATGAACTTCTGGGGTGCAAGGATTGTGCCTCTGTCATCCCTATCTTCCTAGTACCTAATAATATCTGCTACGTAGTAGGTGCTCTATAAATGCTTGTTGAGTGAACAGTACGCTATATCTGAATTCACCTTTTGGGGAAGTTCTTTTGCCTCTTTCCCTTTGCGTATGACTTCAGTGTCAGTGTAACCTGTTTTTTTTTTACCATTTCTTATGTCTGAGAATTGAGCTTATTATCTTTGAAATGCCGATTGACCATATTGGTATCAGTTCAGCCAGAGCTACCTTAAAGCAAGTTTGGCCCGCAGTGAGCATCTTGTTGTAAATGACCAGCTTTGAAAGGTTCCTCTGTGAATCTAATCAATCTCTGTGAGTAGGGACATCTTGCACTGTTGATTTCCAGGAAGCCGCCAGATGGCTCAAGAAAAGCATCCTTATTTAAAATCCTTTCAGAGGTGTCTGGGGAAAATGTTGTGGGCAAGTATTCAAACAAGATCAGTAAATGAAGTCGTGACTAGGGAAAGAATATCATTTAACTTACCTATCCCCAGCTGGTCCTTATGCTTGCTTCTGAGCAAAGAGAAGTCTGATTTACTGACTCATCACAGTCCTTAAACTGTGATTTTTAATTCCTAAGAGCCATCTCCAGTGAGCAGGCTACAAACACACCTCTTAACAAAACCTTTAAAATATGACTTAGGGATGGGATTATATTGCTACTATGGTTTTAGTTAAAGGAAGACAAATGGATGGTAACACATTGCTTCTCAAATATAAACAAGCTTCGGGTGATAAATTCTCAATATATGAGAGCTCATAAAAAGAGTGGACAACAGTGAATAGACTTATTTGAAGAAAAAAGGGCTCAGTGTTTGCTTCCCCTAAGGTTTTCATTGTTTTTTCTTCAATCTTTAATGTGACCACATCAAAAGAGCTGAAGATATTAAAAAGAATTGGAAGTAAGACAAATTCAATTCCATGAGTAGAAGTTTCTAGGACGTTTCCTGGTCCTGGGTAGATCAAATCACACCAATAAATTCAGCGTCTTTCAAATGTGGAGCTGGACAAAAACAAAAACAAAAATACATGGGCTTCCCTGGTGGCGCAGCGGTTGAGAGTCCGCCTGCCGATGCAGGGGACACGGGTTCGTGCCCCGGTCCGGGAAGATCCCACATGCCGCGGAGCGGCTGGGCCCGTGGGCCATGGCCGCTGAGCCTGCGCATCCGGAGCCTGTGCTCCGCAACGGGAGTAGGCCACAACAGTGAGAGGCCCGCGTACCACAAGAAACAAAAACAAAAACAAATGTGGAGCTGGATTACCCCAGAGATCAATGGTAAGTGTATAAGGACCTATTTTTAAGGGCGTGGAAAAGCAGAAATAACTTGCATTTTTCTCTATACTTTTCTCAGAAATGAGGAATGAAGAACATATCCTCTCTCAAAGGTGTAACCTAAACTTACCCTAAAAGCTTTATTTTTTTGTACTTTGAAGCACATAAGTAGCTAAAGCTTATTTTCTTCTTATAAATTGAACTTTTGTACTCCAGTGTGAAGAATTGAGAATATAATCAATTCTATTTCGTTGTGCTGGTTGAGCAGTCAGAGTTTTAATTTAGTCCCATTTTTGATCTGAAAGCAGTTTTCTCATGAGCTGGTGGATTTGGGCAGTGATTCTGACACATGGATTCTCTTGAGTTCCCTTGTAGAGGTTTGTTGCAGATGGGCAAGCTGACCCTGAGGTTTTGTCTGTTCTGTCTGGACCAGGGTGGCTTACTGGCCATCTGTGAGTAATTATGCATAATATCGATACCTGGGCATGGGAGCTATTTTATTGCCAGATGTGATCATTAAAAGGAAACTTTCAGAAAAACGGGAGAGAAGCCCAGCTTATAAAGTAGTATTTTTTCCTTGAAATACAAAAGGTTTTGAGAAAATAAATTGCATTATCACAAGCATAGTGAGTAGTTAATAAATCTAGGGAGAATTTTTAAGTAACACTTCCTTCATGGAAAGGTAGTTAACTAATCCTTCTCCCCTAAAGTGCTGACAAAAGGGTTTCCTTCATTTTTTCTTTTATTCACTTCGATATGCCAGGGATGCCACTTAAGGCATCCATTGGTATTTACTTCAGAGAGTATATCCCAAAATTGTGTTAGATAAGAACCATTCTAATTTGCTGATCTATTTGTCAGAGTTTACTGGTATTTACATAGAAAAATGTCAGATTGGGAAAATTCCAGAAGATGGCACCATCACAAGCATCATCTTTCTGACCAGAAAAAGACCTCTTTCTCCTCTTTCTGCTCTGCCTTTGGCTTCTGCATCTTTGTATAGCTTCTCTCTAATATACAGCCGAAAGTATGCCCCCATGCTGCTCTGCTTCTTTTATGTCCCTACTTTCATTTCACCCATTCATGACCTTTTACATTAATGCTTAGAGAAAAGCACCAGAAAAATAAAGAGCATTTAGCTAAAATGAAATCACTTTATATTTAATCTTTTAATAGCTTTTATTCTCCCATCAGTAGGAACAACTTGCCAAAAAATCACAAACCTACACAGTTAAGGGAAAGTGTATTCAGAGTGCATAATCACAACCTGTTATTCGTCTTTGTGGAAGTATTTAATCGAGACATGTTAAATCAGAGATTATACAAATTAATATGACATTCATGTTTTAAAATTTCTTCAAGAGAGAAAAGCTACCTTTGAAGTTGGAATAAAATTTAAAAAATTGTCTTTTATGTATCAAATACATCTCATCTAGAGAATGATAGGTACATGTGTTTAGTATTTTACATGTGAATGACCTGCAAAAAGCCATGACGTTTATCCAAGCAGAATAAAAGGAAATTAAAAGTGCAGAAAGAATATCTGTAGAATGAATACATACACAGACACAAACACACACACATGCATACTTAAAATGTATACATGAAAATGCCCAAAGCAAAGAGAATTAATTTATTTCAGTTAAAAAAATAAAAGCCAATAATTTGGCTTATTAATGAGTTCAAGGGAAATGACCTGGTAGCTATGCTACAGAGGGGAATATTTTTCTTTTTTCAGAGTAAGTCGGTACACATATTTGTGGATAGTGTTGTCTTTTATGTAAGAATTTGTTCTAGTCTGTTTCAGTGTTGGTTTTAAAAAGGTTTGTTTTGAATTCTTTGTTTCCAACAGGTTGAGGTTTATTTTTCAGACAAAGAACTTCTGGTTTAACTATTGGTGAATATCTATAAACATTGCTGCTTCATGTTGTGATCTGTTTAACATAATCAATGTCTGTTTGGATATCTTAGAGAACTTTTGGTTTGTGTGATCTATTTCTGCTTTGCTGGATCTACTTTGATCAAGTTAACCAGATAGCTGCCAACTGCCATTTTTAACATGAAACATGGTGCCACAGGTGTGTTAGGTCCACAACTGTTAGTTTTCCCCTCATCCTGTTTAGCACTTTCCTTTGTTACATGTAGGCAAATAAAATAAAAGCCAAGAACATCTGGAAACAATCAGCAAACAACAGTTTGAAAATTTCTGCTTCGTTTAAACTCATCCTTCAGAAAAGACTATTCGTAGGATAATTAAATTTACATTTTAGTTTCATCTGGAAAGTTTATCTACATGACTTCTCTAAGACTATAAATTCCCCACTTACATTGCCATTGTCGTAACTTAGCAATAACTTTACATAGATGCCCTTCCTCCTCAAAACATATACATCTAGTCATACAAGTTTCTTCCTAAAACATAAAACGGGGAATCCTGTCATTCTGTACTTTACAAACCTCCAGAGTCTTCCAATGATGTGCTGACAAAATTCAAGCTCACTAGTTTCAAATTCAACATTCACCATGTGCTGGGATCCATCTGGTCTCACCTCGATCTCATCCCTTCACACATTATGTGGTGCAACCACATCTTTCCACTTCACTATATGTGCTTTTTCTTTGCTTCCTTCCTTCTTCCTCCTCTTCTCCTTCTTCTTTTTCTTCTTCTCTTTCTCCCTTTCCCTCTAGCTCTTCCCCTCCCCTCTGTACCCCCTCCTTCTTCTTCTATCATCATCATTATTATTATTTTAAGTTTTACTGGCAGTTTATTCAATCTTCAAATTCACCTCTATCGCTCCCTCCTCCATTACAACAAATTGCTATTTCCTTTGGGCTTCTGTTGGACATTGCTCATACCCTTATGATGTAATTGTTTTAATTCTTAACTTACAGATGACTGCACATCACTTTCTTCTGCTAAATTTTGAGTTTCTTGAGCACAGGGGCCACATCTTATTCACCATTGTATCTCAATGCTTAGCGTCATGGTGCTGTGAAAGGAACGCCACATTAAAAAGGAACAAAATAAAAATTAGTAAAGGGAAAAAAAGAATGAATGCATGAAAGACCCAGGGTCACCTTGTTACAAAAAGAAAAAAAAAATGAGTTACATGACCAAGACGTGTCACATTTAAAATTACTTAATTATTCTTTTAAATGAGAGCTATCAATGGCTATCAAGGGAAACTCAGATTAAAAAAAAAATTATTTAGGAGACTGGTTTTGGCAACATAAAACCGGGCTGGATGGATCGTAGTTCTGAAGCAATATGAGAATTCCTAGTTGTTATATATGCCATTATTAAAATATGATTTCTTAAACATTTTAATGTTATGTGTGTTTTATGGAATTCGTATCTGCAAATCTGTAGTTATCTATCAGGCTCCTATTTGGTAAGAAATGATGGAGAGATGGCACTCATGGTCTCAGGCAGTATACTTAGGACTTGGGCTCATGACTCTAGTCTGAATTTAAACTTTCTTCAGGGGCCCTGAAGAAAGTGTTGTTTCATCCTGGCAGTGATTGTAGAAATACAGTTGCAAATTAGGGCCACAGTGGATATGGACATCACTAAGAGAGGAGTTTGAAGGCGTACACAAGAGCTGGGTTACCAGGGGCAAGAAGAAAGAAGGATTATTTACCTCCCAATATTTCTTAGAGTTTAAAAAGGCTTTTTGATTGATCTATTCAGATGGAAGATGGCTGAGTCCTCTCTCGTCTAGCTCTTATTGCTCAGGTCACTTCAACCACAGGAATAGTACTGAAGGCATGGATTATGATCCAGAAGTACAGGTCTGGATGTCAGCCTCTGAATTGGTTGCTTTGCTTGTTCGTTGTTTTATCCACAACTCCAAAATTGTCTCACAGACTTTTCCCGTCATCTCTTGTAGAGTCAGGGTAATTCACTTCATTGAGAGGAGAAAAAGGCCTCAAGTAGGGTGATTCCTTAGGCGGTCAGCTCGTTTTTAGTAACTCCTTACAATGACTCCTGCCTGGGCCTCTCTTGTTATTGATTTCCATTTGCTCCAGTGTCTGATGATGCAAAAAGTCCCAAAGAAACCCCTTTGCCCTCAGTGGTGAAAAGAAGCCTCTTCATGTGGCTGGCAAATAAGTGTAGCTTCTTTTGATCATGGAAGTTTTATTTCTCCAATTACTGAGGTTCTTCTGCCAGAGAGTCGAACTAAGACACTCTTGGTTTGGTGCACTTGTTAATGATATAAGTGAGTCTTCTTTCAGTTACTACAAACCTAAGGTCCAAAGGAGAATCATATCCTTTTACTCTTCCATATTTAAAATTCTTTGTCTTCTTGGCACACCCTATACTATCCTCTCTTTTGTGAAGTATCTTAATTCTAGCTTCAGGGTGTCTTAGCTTTTTTGCCCTAAATTTCTCATCACAGTTTCTCCCTAGGAGCCTGGGTTTTCTTTTGCAACTAGGGACTCTTAGATTAACCTCAGGCTCTAAGATTTGCTGAACTGAATGAGCCTAGTAGGTTCCACTGTGTTCTTCAAAATACCTTCTACCCAATAACAATGTTATTGCTACTTGTGCACATACCTCTCCTTTCAACAGGAGATGTGTGGCTGGAATTTGGAGAAGAGAGAAGGAAAAAGAAGAGCAAAGATAGTCTTCATTCTTCCTGAAACTGGAGTTATTCTGAAACATATTTCTAGTAGCCCAGGGTCAATCAATTAATTAATTAATCAGTATTCAAATATTCAAGGAATATTTGCTATGTACCTACTCTAGGCCCCAAATTGCCGTTTCTTTGAAGGGCAGAATCACAGCAGGACCAATGCCTACCTTGTTGCTTGACACAAATTACATGGTCTCTTAACTACACAGTTCAATCCAGGTCCCTTAGAACCCATGAGTGGACCAATAGTTTATGTTAAAACAGTGCTTGTCCGGCACAGTTGCAGGAGTTTTCCTGAAAATCTCCATATACTTCAGTGGTAATGTCAGGCAGTATTCATTGCTAAATTCCTCCATCATGAGATTGTGATTTATAATAAGAAATATATATTTGCTTCTTGTCCCCACTGCTTGCACAGAACTCCCCAAATCCTTCGAATTTCCTAAGTGAGGGGAGAGATAAAGGTGTCTTTTGTTATGTTAATAAGGTGTCTTTTGTTATGTTAATGAGGTGACTTTTGGAAAGCCCCTTTGTTACCTAAGGATGGGGGCTGGTTGCCAGGGGAACCAACCAGGACTAGAGGGTTGGAATTTACAGTCTCATCCTTTGATTTGCAGGGAGGGCAGAGGGGCTAAGGGCTGCATTGAATCACCAATGGCCAATGATTTAATCAATCGTGCACATGTAAGGAAGCCTTCATAAAAACCCAAAAAGACAGGGTTTGGAGGGCTTCCAGGTTGGTGAGCACATCGAGATTAGGGGAGAGTGGCGTGATCAGGGTATGGACGGTCTACGCCCCTTCCTTCCTACTTTGCTCTATGTATCTTTTCATCTGGCTGTTAATTTGTATCCTTTAATATCCTTTGTAATAAACTGGCCATCTGGTAAGTAGTTTCCTAAGTTCTGTGAGCTACTGGCAAATTAGTCAGACCCCAGGAGGGGGTTGTGGGAACCTCTAATCTATGGTTGGCCAGAAGCACAGGAGATAACCTGGACTTGTGACTGGCATCCAAAGGGGGGCAGTTGGCAGTTTTGTGGGATTGAGACCATAATCTGTGGGATCTGATGCTATCTCTGGGTAGATAGTGTCAGAATGGAGTTGAATTGTAGGACACCCAACTGGTGTTGGAAAGTTGCCTGGTGTGAGGACCCACCCCTCAACATTGGACCTGGTTCCAGACCCTTTTAGAGGCCATCCTGTTTTTTGCTCAGGTCTCTTGGGAATGTATGTTTTCTCTTAAGCACTGACAATTGCTTGTGTTGGGTAGGGAGTGATAGAGCCTCCTTCATACACCTGCAGCTCTCAGGGACCTGTCCATACTTTTGTCCTGTCAGTCTCCTCTGCTACTTAAAGCCAGGGGTTTATCCATGTTTCTGGTCATTCATGCTTCTTTTGGTGTTAATAGTATGTCTTTTTCCATGATCCACCATCTCCTCTCTGTACATAGAGCAGCTTTGTATAAAACTCAAACGTATTACACTCAGTACTTTCTTGGTACATGGTTTCTTCCTCCGTTGCATGAAAGGTGGCTGGAATTGATATGCTTTTGTTTGCGGTTGGTCCTGGCTCCAAATTGTGAGAGGCAGACAATTATTTTACCTATAGGTTCCTTTTTTAAAAATTAGATTCCCCAAATTCTTTCTTCTTTTAGACTTAGAAACTTTACATTCTAGAACCCCTCTGCTAGTAGGCACAGTAAACTTCAGCCTGTTGAAAACTCACATTGATAGATCCAGTTCCAGCTTTAAGTGCCATCTCCAGAAATCTGCCTTCAGAGGCACAGACAGGGCAGATGTTCAAGGTCTGGGACCTGTCTTCTGTTGCTTGTTTCTGAAGGAAGATCAGGTGCTTCTGAGCCCCACACATGGGTTGGGATCTTGGTAGCTTTGCATTGCCCAGTGCTCCACATTCTGCTTGCATATCTCCTTGCACTGTTTAGAGTCACCTCTCCTGAATTACTTGTTATTGTCTAGATTTCCCTATACATTTAACAGTGTACTCTTCTTCTTAGATCATTCGTGTTGGCTTTATGCCTCAACGATTTTATATATATATATATATATATATATATATATTTTAATTTACTGAAGTACAGTTGATTTACAATGTTGTGTTAGTTTCTGGTGTATAGCAAAGTGATTCAGTTTTATATATATATATATGTATATATATATATATATATATATATATATATATACATATATATATACATAATAGTTTGCATCTGCTAACCTCAAACTCCCAAATCATCCCTCCTCCACCTCCCTCTCCCTTGGCAACCACAAGTCTGTTCTCTGTGTCTGTGAGTCTGTTTCTCTTTTGTAGATAAATTCTTTGTGTCATATTTTAGATTCTACATATAAGTGATATCATATGGTATTTGTCTTTCTCTTTCTGACTTACTTCACTAAGGATGATAATCTCTAGGTCCATCTATGTTGCTGCAAATGGCATTATTTCATTCTTTTTATGGCTGAGTAATATTCCATTGTATATATTTACCACATCTTTATCCACTCATACGTTGATGGACGTTGAAGTTGCTTTCTTGTCTTGGCTATTGTAAATAGTGCTGCTCTGAACATAGGGGTGCATGTATCTTTTCGAATTAGAGTTTTTTCTGGGTATATGCTCAGGAGTGGGATGGTAGGATCATATGGCAACTCTATTTTTAGTTTTTCGAGGGACCTCCACACTGTTCTCCATAGTGGCTGTACCAATATACATTCCTACACCCTCTCCAGCATTTGTTAGGAGGGTTCCCTTTTCTCCACATCCTCTGTAGCATTTGTTATTTGTAGACTTTTAAATGATGGCCATTCTGACTGGTGTGAGGTGATACCTCATTGTAGTTTTGATTTGCATTTCTCAAATAATTAGCGATGTTGAGCATCTTTTCATATGCATCTTGGCCATCTGTATGTCTTCTTTGGAGAAACGTCGATTTAGATCATCTTCCCATTTTTTGATTGAGTTGTTTGTTTTTTTGTTATTGAGTTGTATGAGCTATTTGTGTATTTTGGAAATTAAGCCCTTGTTGGTCGCATCATTTGCAAATATTTTATCCCAGTCCGTAGGTTGCCTTTTCATTTTGTTTATGGTTTCCTTTGCTGTGCAAAAGCTTTTACGTTTGATAAGGTCCCATTTGTTTATTTTTACTTTTATTTTATTTTTTTATTTTAATATTTTGGCCACACCATGTGGCTTGCGGTATCCCAGTTCCGCAACCAGGGAGTGAATCCAGACCGTGGCAGTGAAAGCCCAGAATCGTAACCACTAGACCACCAGGACACTCCCTATTTTTGCTTTTATTTCTCTTGCCATGGTAGACGGACCTAAGAAAACACTGGTGTGATTTATATCAGAGAATGTTTTGCCTATGTTCTCTTCTAGGAGTTTTATGGTGTTATGTCTTTCTCAATGATAATATTTGAATCATATGTCTTACCTGTTGAAATCTCTGTTGTCAGCCAGTTTGTACCTTACCCTAACTAACCCCCAATCCCCTGACCATCCTTTGATTCTAGAGGATGGCTCACATTTGGGAGCCAGTCCTTTCTCCTCATAACGTAGTCTTCTTATAAGTATCCTTCCAAGCCTTGTTTAAAAAAATCAAAGATACAACACGGAACACATTATTGGTACCTGTTGTTGAGTACCATTTCTATGACATTGCTATTTATCATATTTACCTCCAACAAAATTGGGGTAAACTTAATGAAGGAAGACCCATGCTTTGTCAGCTTTGAATTCCCGTTCCCCCAGTGACACCGAATAAACATTTACCAAATGGTAACCAGTGGGATCAGAGCAGAGCTCATTTGGAATTTCTTACTACATAGGGCATTTGTCTTTGATGGAAGAAGAAATCTTTATCTTATTCTCACTGATGAGTCCCATGCACCTGGTGCTTGTGTCATTTCAGAACTCAGTGATTGTTACTGAATGCCTTTCAACTTTAGAAATCAAAAGACATTTAAGAATAAGGGTTCCTTATCCTCCAGAGTGCATAGCTTGCCAGGAGCCATCAATGGTGTTCTTGTAACTGTCCAGAAAATGATATAGTCTAGGAATGTGGACACCTAGGGTATCTGTTTAAGTTGCTTCTTTTAACAGTGTCAGTTGATTCTTTTGCTCAACATGATTAAATGAAACTGTTGCTCCCCCAAAATCTTCCAGTTAATAGGTTGGAAGGGTAAATAAGTTGCTTTAAATGTCAAGGTCTTGGATAATTTTCTTCTCATATTCATTTTATCTTAAACATTCATTTGTGATTTCTTAAGTTATCAAAAGAAAAAAGAATAGGTCACTCCATTGCATAAATTATAATTGGAGAGAACTTTTTGGGAATTTAGAAATTAAATAGTAAACATTTATTTGATATCTTAAATTTTATAAATTTATATTTTTCACATTCAAGGAGAGAATAGTGAATATATGGAAGAACAAAAATTAACAGGAAAATGTGAAGTAAAGGGGAGAAGGAGAAGGGGTATGCTAAGATTACATTGTGAATACCATTCAAAATATCAATACCAGCTTTCTATATGAAAATGTTACATGAAATAAATCCACAAGCAGCTTAACAGAACCAGTGATTCTTCAGCTTAAATGCTGAGTTAAGTTTTTATTAGGAAATAAATATTGGCTTATGTTACATTTTACTTTTTGAGGAAATTCTAGCTTTTTTTTTTCTGTTAGTGCATACAAATTTTATGATAAGATTAAAGTTAACTATTTAAATACATCATTGTTTTGTGAGATTAGAAAAAATACAAAAGTGGCTTTTCCTTCCTTCTCCCTAAATCCTGGAGATATAGTATGATGTTTTAAATAATGGTATGTAATACCTAGGAGAGTTCTTTGAGGAATTAATATGATATTAAATCTAGATTATGAATTTTGATGTCCTAAAGATGGATTCAACCTTACGGTTTCTTAATTTTTAATATCTGGAGAATTCTTGGGATCTACTCTTTGGGCTTGGTATGAGTTTAACCTCCTTTCCATTTGCTGCATTTTTTTTAAAATAAACTTATTCATTTATTTATTCATTTTTAGCTGTGCTGGGTCTCCATCTCTGTGCGAGGGCTTTCTCTAGTTGCGGCGAGCGGGGGCCACTCCTCATGGCGGTGCGCAGGCCTCTCACTGTCGCGGCCTCTCGCTGCGGAGCACAGGCTCCAGACGCACAGGCTCAGTAGCTGTGGCTCACAGGCCTAGCTGCTCCACGGCATGTGGGATCCTCCCAGACCAGGGCTCGAACCCGTGTCCCCTGCATCAGCAGGCAGACTCTCAACCACTGCGCCACTAGGGTAGCCCCATGCTGCATGTTTTTATGTGGACAGACTCCTGCTAGAGTAACATTCCTGGCCTCTTGCCCCACCCGCTATTCATTCCAATACATGAGACGAAGTGAGTTTCTTAATTGATAAGTGGCATTTGGGTTTGTTTTCTCTATTGGACCTGGGGATTAACTCTCTCTTCCTTCTCGTGTTGCCTTGGGCCGGTACGAGTGACCAGTTTTGGATAAGTGCATCTGTTCTGCAGATTCAGAATTTTCTTTTGTGGACTTCCTCAAGTATAAAGTGTGTATGTGTCCGTATAGGTGGTGATAGTGTGGGAGCAGGGATGATAGCCAGCCTTTTGACCACAGAACTAAATTCACATTTTCCAATCAGCTTAGAAAAATAAAGCCAACATTTTAATTTCCATCTCTCTCTCTCTCCTGTCTTATTTCCCAATTTGTTCCAAAATCAACAGAAGACAGGAATTCTGCCAAACCTCAACATTTACTAATAAAGTAGATGAGTGGGATGCTACCACCCATTTCATAAGTGATGTAGTGAATAATGCCTCACCTAAAGAGAATAAGGCTTTTTCTGGAATGTTAATTCATTCAGACCAAAACATGCCTGCCCAATGGCATTATTGGTGGGTATCCAGAAGCTTAAGATCTCATTATTAGGCATCTTCTAAGGATTCCGTCCCAAGAAATAAACGAACTTCTAACTAAGTTACTAAAATACATCCTGGGCAAAGCAATACTTAGGAATTAGCGACACTCTTCTCTTCCCACCTTCTTCTCCTCCTTCTTCCTCTTTCCTTCTCATCAATATCTAGCCCTGGAGAGATCAAGTTAAGGGATGGATGGGGAAATATATGTAGGATAGATTCACATAAAATCCATATTTAATAAATGTAATGAGAAATAACAATGGCCTGTCTGTTCCTCTGTCCCACAGTGAGATTCCTCCAGCAACGAACATGCCTTGTTCCCACTTTTATTTCTCATTATGGCTGCCTTATACTTTCCTACCGTCTCATATGATTTTGAATTTTATGAAGGTCTTTGAAAAATAAATAATGTTTTGTAAAACAACAACAATAACAACAAACAGATATGATGAACCAAAATAACATTTATAATAAATAACCTGATTAGTAGGGAGTCAATTGGGTTGAATGCCTTTCTGGTCTATAGAATTTTTAGTATAAATACAATTTATTGAAATAATATCAATATCTTCTACTCGGGCCATCCACTGGATAAGGAAATACATCTTAATAAGTACTTCCTGATAAAGTTGTCTTAATGAAAATTGATCTTAAAGTCTTGAAATTGGGGTTATCTTACATAGTGTGGTAGATGTTTGAAGACTATTTTGGTAAAAGATACATCAAAAGAGATAATTCCTTGCCAGACAAAACATCTTTAATCACTATTGAAAGCCTCATTAATGAATCACTAAATGTAGAAGAATAATTACATCAAGAGAATAGGGATTGCCAAATTTCAAACGATTTTATAGAGAAGATACATTACTGCTGAGGCAGGCAAAATATCCTTTTAATATAGAGAGAAGATCTACTAATTGTTCAGGACAGCCACCTGAAGTTGCATTTAGAAAGACCAGTGACGTTTTCTTCATATTACTTAATATGGAATATATGTTAATAGATGGTAATTATATACTCATAAAAATTTAAACCCACTCTTAAAAAATAAAGAAACAATAAAGTCATTAAAATATAAATATAAACTAAAAGAAAAATTTAGAAGAAATACATATACCCACACCTCAGTTTTCCACTGTACTTAGGAAAAAAAATCTAATTGCTTTAAAATGTCCAACAAAGTCTTGCAATGGCTGACTTCCTCCTAATTTCCTACATATTATCATTCCTACACTATAATTTATCTTTCCTTTGTACATCACATTCTTGGCACACTGGCCACTTTTCAGTTCCTCAAACTCACTCTAGTTTTCCTGAGCTCAAGGCCTTGAATCCAATGTTCCTCATGAAATATTCTGCCAGGAGTGCTCCTCCTTCACTGTTTACTGGGAAACTCCCTATCCTTTGAGGACTAGTGTCATCTGAAGTGTCATTTCCTCAATTAAGTTTTCTCTTAATTTCTCTTTCTCACACTCACATGACTCTGTTGCTCCTACATCTTATGTTGAATTGTGGCCAGTCATTACTCAATTCAAGGGACACAAAGGGTCCTCAATATTTACACTCCTTGTTAGAACACTGAACAGTCAAGTCGACAAATATTTTGACTATTTATGAAAGTCTAGGACAAAATTCAAATAATTTTAAATCATGAATGATTCTCAAACTTAATGTAATGAGTTATATTTTCACAGAAACCATGTTATATTTTATCATCTAAAGTTTCCATAAGAGACACACTTTCCTTAACTTGACAAAACTGTAAAACTGATAGATTAAATGTAAAATTTTACTTATTGTTTTTTAAGTTTCTATACTTTTAGTTAGAAGTCTGGAAAAGGGGTGGGTAGATAATTGGTTCTTTTTATTTTAATCATAACAATGTATTATTCCAGGAATTTCAAAGCTAAATTTAAGGCCAAACATGATACCAATACTCACCATTCATTCAACAGATATTTATTTAGCACCTTTCATGTGCCAGTGAGAAGCTGGCCAGATCTCTGAAAATCAATTCTCCCATTAATCAATTCATCTAATAATCAATTCACCAAGTTTGGCCAGTTCACCAACTTCAGAAGTTATTGGTAATTGTTTCCTACCCAGCTCTTTAGCTATGAGATTGTCAGTGTACACTCTATACTACAATTTTCTACATTGGAATTGGGCAGATTATCTACAGTTTACTACTCTTGTCCTTAATTATTCCTTTTGCTCTTTGTACTCTGTTTTTTTTTTTTTTGGTATGCAGGCCTCTCACTGTTGTGGCCTCTCCCGTTGCAGAGCACAGGCTCCGGGCGTGCAGGCTCAGCGGCCATGGCTCATGGGCCCAGCCGCTCCGCGGCATGTGGGATCTTCCTGGACCGGGGCACGAACCCTTGTCCCCTGCATCGGCAGGCGGACTCTCAACCACTGCGCCACCAGGGAAGCCCATGTACTGTGTTTTTTGATATATTATTTTTTATAATTTATTAAAATTATTTCAAATATTATTTTTGTCATTCAGGCTGTAAGAAGGTCTCTATAAACTTGAAATTATAAGAACATCCTCTTCTTTTACCTGAGTTGTCGAGAAGCATTATTAGTGCTTGTGTGACATCAGACCTGACTTCTATGGGATAGTACTCGGAAATGCTTTCCAGGAAGATTTCAATCACTTTGATCAAGTTTGTCATATAAACTTTCGTTGCTTTGTGCAGCCACTTATGTATGGAGTGGTTGAAATAGTGTTTCTTGAACTTGAGATTGCAACCTCCAGAAAGCTTTATAGGAGACTGTGGAAGAGGGGACTGAGAAGGATTAAGTATCTTCTACGTGTTTGTACATTTATTAACCCTTTATTCATTCCTAAACCTGTCAGGGAGCTAGCATTCTCTCCAGTTTGTAGATGAGGAAACTAAAGTTTGAGGAGGTCAAAGAACTTGGCACACCTTTTTCTTCCCCTTAATTCTTTACACTCTGCCATTTGCATCTGCCAGAAATAGCAAGAGCTGCATCTTAGAACCACCAACAGTGTATTGAATCCTCATGGTTGGACTCTCCTTTGCCTTTCTCATCTTCTTCCAGCTGGAGAACATCTCTGCTTTGTAGAGCTCATGAGACTAGATTGAGCCGGTCGAGATAATTCAGGATAATTTTAAAAATTTAAAGCCTTAATTATATCTGCAAAGTCTCTTTTGCCATGTAACCTGTATTCATAGGTTCCAAGGATTAGGTCATGGACATTTTTGGGGGGACTGTTGCCTACCATAGACAGAGGAGGAGTGGAAGAGGGAGAAACTTTTCTCAGTTTAGAAGTACATTTGAGGGAATTCTTGACATTTTTTTAAGGTAACATTTACTGTAAGTACAGGATTCTCCATTTAATGATTGTTTTCCTGCTTAGCTGGAATTTGTGGGTAAATAAATATACAGAACTATAGTTTAGGGTTTATTTATCTTCCATTTCTGGTATAGGCTGGTTTTGCTTTCTTAGTTCTAATTTATAACTTTTCAAGTATAATTAAGTATAAGTTTTGAATCTTTTTTGCTTATCCATTTGGAATACATTTTCCTTGATGACTACAGATTTTTGGTTTATTGTAGTTTCATTTGGATTACTGTGGTGATTACCATTATGGCTGAGCACAGACGTTTGGAAATTCTAAGTATCACTTCTAAAGATCTGAAAACTGATGGAGCAGACTGTTGGCAGTAATAAGTTGCCAATGGCCACTTATTTTTTGGGGGGGAAAAATCACCTTTTTTTTTTTTTTTCTTGAGGAACTAGGTTTTGTATTGTTTTTCAGAGTGTTTGGTCTTAGGAGAGGTGCTTGTGGTTTTAGGAAACACTGCATTTGTATCTTCAAATGAAATGTCACTTAGGCCTTTGATGCCATGTTTTCTAACCTCTTTAATTTAGAAATAACTTTACCCCTATTCCAAAGAATACAAATAGTTCAAGGATAAACAGTGTGTGATTGTGATGTCAGGGATGCCTCAACTTTGCCCCTCCAAAACACGTTCTATTCCATGCTTTCTTTTCCTACTTCAATAGAAAAATATTGACATAAATTAAAAGTGAGCACTGAGTTGCTCTTTTGGGAAACTGCCCTGTCCTTTTTTCCTTTACTGACATTAAAATCATCCATTTCATTTTGCCTGGAGACAAAATCTGTTACATCAGTTTTCCATCTACATTTTGCCTGAGAAAAGATGTGAAAGACAGCTGTTTTATGTTGAAATAGATCCAATTTCTACTGAGTATGTCCACAGAGCTTTTGGGGGTTTATTTTTAACTCTGACAGAATTAATTTAGAATAAGACATAAATGAACACTACTGTCCCTAGCTAATTTTCTGAAGAATGTGTGGTCACCTATGCCTTTGATTACATAGTAGAAATACACACTCTCAAGCAAACAAGAAAAATATTATTGCAGGGTAAAATAATGTATCTGTTCAATTCCTGCTGCAGTCATTTGAATTGACTAATATTTTCATTATTTGATTAAGAATTTCAAAGAAGTTACTCATTCATTTAAGTCAGCATACCTATGTTATGTATAAAGCCTATACTCTAGATATTGTTTAATTTATATGCTAGGCTGTGGTTGGTGGTGAGAAGGTGAGGTGTGAAGCGGGAAAGGATATTGCATTGAATTCTATCGAAAGATTGCAGGCTTGTGAGATTAGGTTCCATTTTTGGGCTTCAGGGGCACCTGGACATTCTTTTCATGACCTGGTTGGAGAAGGAGCTAACAGTGCTTAAACACATCTATGAAATCGTATTTCCTCTCACGTCATTCACCATATATGGATTGAATCACCCACATGCATTGTGTGTATGTGACTGTGTGCACACACCTGTGTTGGCAGTGAGGGCAGGGATTAACTGTTCTGCCTCTGTTCCATTCTTCACTTTGAAAAGGATGAGAGAAGAGCTCTGGCCCCAAAGCAGGACAGATCTGAGTTTGAATCATGGCTCCCTCCCTTGTCAATACCTGTATAACCTTCCATGAAAAAATGGAGACAATAATAGTGAGGACTGGAGGTCATTTAAGTAAAGTACCCTGCACATTTTCGGTCCTATTGTAGACAGTAAAAAATAGTTATTATTATTGTCATTATTAAATAAATCCTTCTGTCACTGTTTAATGTATTCCATCTATGGGAAACATATATGTATAGAAACAAAGTAGTTCTTTATTATTGTTTAAGAAACCGTGTTTAGAGCCCCAGACTGCAGGTGGCTTCCTGAGCACAATAGGCTCTGAGGGTGTAGGTGCTGCCAGAAGGAACTTTCAGAGTTCAGCTGTATCTTTGTAGTGTATTAATCTGCTACCATGGAAACAGGTATTTAATCCTTATAAACAAGAAAATGGCTTTCAACAAAGCACTGTTTCAAATAATATGATGGTGGTGGGCAGTATTTTTTTTCTTTAAAAATGGTATGATTTTTAAGGGACTAACCTCATTTTTGGCAATCTGATTTGGGTTTCCACAGAAACAGAAGTGACAGCTGAGGTCTCCAAGCTCCTGTAACTTGTAGGGCTCAGGTTAAGTCTCGCAAATGTCAGTTGTCCCAAGGCACCTAGAGGAGCCAACAGAAATAACAGTCAACTAAGCTTCAGGGAAAAGGAAGGAAAACAATAAATCAAACATTTATAAATTATATCTACACAATGCTGTGAGTTTGAGAAAAGCATGTGTGATGGGTAGGTAGAGAGAGACTCATGGATGTAATTCAGAGCTGGAGGTTTAGCATGTGGCTTTACCTCATACTAAACACCTTTCTATGAGTGGCTAAGTAACTTACCTATTTATAATTTATTTTTTTTTACCCTGAGTCAAGGAATATTAGGGAAAGCTAAAAGAGTGGAGGATTAATAAAATATCACATAATGGTTCTATTATTTACTAGCATGAGAACTAACTGTGGAAAAAGAAAATTAAATGAAAATGTATAAAAACCAAATTATAAAAGCAGATGTGACATAGGCCCAAGTATTTCTGTCGGGGCTTTCATTATTGGTCTTTGTAGAGATTTTCGTAATTCTGCATATTTGACAATGGCATAACCTCCTAGGCTGGATGATATGAAGATACTTTTCACTGTCTTTAGAAAGATTTTTTGTAGTTCCACATCACATCAGAGAAAGAAACAAATGAGGAATTCACTTCTTGAGTTTCTAACATACTCTAAACAGACCACTTGTTTTTTCAACTCAAGTTTATTGAAAGTATGTGGGTGTTTACTGGCAACGTTTACTCCCTACACAAGAAGAGCTGTATCTCTGAATTGCTTTGTGAGTGGTGGGGAATCATATAGTCTAGGCCACTCAGATCCTTTACTAAAAATCTCATTTGAGTTCTATAAGTATTTACAAAGTTTTCTTTATAAGTATTTAAAGGGGTTTCCATGAATGAAGATTTTATAAAGGAAGCAAAACATTTAGTTGAAAAGGACTGAGTTTGTTTTGGGGCGTGAACAATATAGTTTCTCAACTTTTAAGCCTAAATAGATACAGCAAGTGGAATGGAATATTTAGATTAAAGGTAACCTCATTTTTTATCCCATTAAGGAATGATATTATTATAGGAAATTTTTATTAATTACTTTTCTGATTATAAAAGTTCTGCATGTTTTAAAAAAATCTTTTAAAACAAAACTAAAGAATTAAGAAAGAAAGCCAACCACAATCTAGCCACTTAGTGTTTACATGTATTTTTGTTTTTGTTTTTGTTTGGCGGTATGCGGGCCTCTCACTGTTGTGGCCTCTCCCGTTGTGGAGCACAGGCTCCGCGGCCATGGCTTACGGACCCAGCCTTTCTGCGGCATGTGGGATATTCCCGGACCGGGGCACGAACCCATGTCCCCTGCATTGCCAGGCGGACTCTCAACCACTGCGCCACCAGGGAAGCCCTAGTGTTTACCTGTAAAGCGTGCACATATAAATACCATCATGTATACTTTTATATAAATTTTGACTTAAATGTAATCACAATATCCTTTCACCTATGAACTCTCATGTATTTACTTGTATGAATTTATAACATATTTTTTCTAACCTACTTTATTTTTCAACAGGTATTTTCTTTTTATTTAAAAATTTTTAAAATTTAATTTTATTATTTTTAAAAATTGTGGTAAGAAGACGCAACATGAGATCTATTCTCTTAACAAATATTTAAGTGTACAATACAGTATTGTTAACTTTAGGCACAGTGTTTACAGTAGATCTCTAGAGGTTTATGCCCATTGATTGGCACTTCCCATTTCCTCCTACCCTCAGCACCTGGAACCTACCAGTCCACTCTAATTCTGTAAGTCTGAATGCTTTAGATATGTCATTGAAGTGGAATCATGTGGTGTTTGTACTTCTGTGTCTAGCTTATTTCCCTTAGCATTATGTCCAAAAGGTTCATCACTGTTGTTGAATATTGCAGGATTTCCTTCTTTTTTAAGGGTGAATAATCTTCCATTGTATGTATGTACCACATTTTCTTTATCTGTTCATCCATTGATAGACATTTAGGTTGTTTCCAGATCTTGGCTGTTGTGAACAATGCTGCAATGAACATGGGAGTGCTAATATCTCTTTGAGGTCCTGATTTCAGTTCTTTTGGATAAATACCCAGAAGTGAGAATGCTGGATTATATGGTAGTTCCGTTTGCAATTTTTTTTTTTTTTTTTTTTTTTTTTTTGCGGTACACGGGCCTCTCACTGTTGTGGCTTCTCCTGTTGCGGAGCACAGGCTCTGGACGTGCAGGCTCAGCGGCCATGGCTCACGGGCCTAGCCTCTCTGCGGCATGTGGGATCTTCCCGGACCGGGGCACGAACCCATGTCCCCTGCATCAGCAGGCAGACTCTCAACCACTGCGCCACCAGGGAAGCCCCCATTTTCAATTTTTTGAGGAACTTCCATTCCGTTTTCCATAGTGGCTGCACCATTTTGCATTCCCATTAACAGCACTCAAATTTGTCCACATACTCATTAACAATTGCTGCCTTTTGCTTTTTCGATAATAACCATACTAACAAGTGTAAGATGGTATCTCATGGTGGTTTTGATTTGCATTTCACTGATGATTAGTGATGTTGAGCATCTTTTCAAATACTTACTTGCCATATGTATGTCTTCTTTGGGGAAATGTCTATTCAATTCCTTTGCCCATTTTAAATTGGGTTATTTGTGTTTTTGCTATTGAGTTGTTGGAGTTCATTATATATATATTGATGTTAACCTCTTATCAGATACAGGGTTTGCAGGTATTTCTCCCATTCCATAGGTTGTCTTTCATTTTGTTGATTGTTTCCTTTGCTGAGCAGAAGCTTTTTAGTTTGATGTAATCCCCGTTTGTCTGTTTTTGCTTTTGTTGCCTATGCTTTTTGATGTCACATACAAGAAGTCATTGCCAAGACCAACATCATGAAGCTTTTACGCCATGTTTTATTCTAGGAATTTTACAGTTCCATGTCTTATGTTTAAGTCTTTAATCTATTTTGAGCTGATTTTTGTGTGGTGTAAAAGAAAGAAGGGTCTAATTTCATTCTTTTATTTGTGGATATTCAGTTTTTCCAGCACCATTTGTTGAAGAGACTGTCCTTTCCTCATTGTGTATTTTTGGCATCTTTATTGAAGATCAATTGATCCTATATGCACAGGGTTATATTGGGGCTCTGTATTCTGTTTCACTGACTATATGTCTGTATGCCAGACATACTGTTTTGACTACTGTAGCTTTGTAATATATTTTGAAATCAGGAGTGTGATGCCTCCAGCTTTGTTCTTTTTTCTCCAGATTGATTTGGCTATTTGGTGTCCTTTGTAGCTCCATATGAATTTTTGAATTGTTTTTTCTATGTCTGTAAAAACTGCCACTTAACCTGCTTTATTTTTTAACTTCAAATATGTTATAAATATCTTTCCATGGCTATAACCATAAAATCAGTATTAACTTTTACAGTGGCTTTGTAATATTATATAGTGTGGATGTATTATGTGTCATTTAACAAAGTTCCCATTTTTAGGGCGTTTACATAATTTTTCTTTTATACTGTTTATGATTGTTTTAAGAAATATGCTCATACATACATCTTATTAATTTGTATTTCCTTACTACTGATTGGCTTATTTCACATATTAAGTGCCAATTTGTATTTCATATTTTATGAACTGTTGGCTATTTTATTTGCCCACTTTTTAATTGAAAATTTATTTATTTATTTATTTTTTCTGGAACTAACACAACATTGTAAAGCAACTATACTCCAATAAAAATTAATAAAAAAAAATAGGATGTCATACTCCAAGCTGGTGCTGGTCTATCTTAAAGCACCTAAGGCTCAGGCTGTCTTCAGTCATACACTGGAATTGAAAGCTGTCGCCCGTGAGTGCAGAGAGGCTGATAAGATACCGTCATATCACACTTTATTTAATACAGTTTGCATTTTCTTTTGCAACCAAGGTGATAATGAAGAATGCTGGTTAGGGACTGTATCAGTTTCTAGCTATAACAAAGTACCACAAACTGTGTGGCTTAAAACAACAGACAATTTATTCTCTTATAGTCTGGAAGCTAGAAGTCTGAAAACAAAGTGCCAGCAGGGCTATGCTCCCTCTGCGACTCTGGGTAGAATCCTTCTTTGCCTCTGCTTGGCTTCTGGTAGTGGCTACCGATCCTTGGATTCGTTGTCTTACAGCTACATCACTCTAATTTCTGCCTGTTGTCACAAGGCAAGCCCCTCTCCATGTTTGTCTCTGTCTTCACATGGCGTTTTCCTCTTCTTATAAAGACACCTGTTATATTGTATTGTATTAGAACCTACCCTAATGACCACACTTTAAAGTCATTTAGGGTCATTTACAAAGACCCTGTTTCCAAATATGGTCCCATTCATAGGCATCTGGGGTTAGGACTTTTTAGAGGACACAATTCAACCTATAACAGGGACGTAGGTGATAAAGCGTTGAATCCTAAGAACTAAGTATGCAAGTTTATAATTTTAAAAGTGTCTTTAAGTTAAAAATATTTCTATTGCTCAGCAATCATACAATTTTAGCCAGAAATATAATGGGCTTTTCCACTTGTATTGCTGACACCAATGCAAACCTCCTATATTTTTAATCTTTTGTTTTTCATTTATTAACTAATTCTTTGTTTTTTTAAATTTATTTTTTAAAAATTGGAGTATAGTTGCTTTACAATATTGTGTTAGTTTATACTGTACAGCGAAGTGAATCAGCTATACAAATACATGTATCCCCTCTTTTTTGGATTTCCTTCTCATTAAGGTCACCACAGAGCATTGAGTAGAGTCTCCAGTGCTATATAGTAGGTTCTCATTAGTTATCTATTTTATATATAGTATCAGTAGTGTATATATGTCAATCCCAATCTCCCAATTCATCCCACCCTTCCCCCTTTTCCCCTTTGGTATCCATATGTTTGTTCTCTATGCCTGTGTCTCTATTTCTGCTTTGTAAATAAGATCATCTATACCAACTTTTTCAGATTCCACATATATGCGTTCATATACAATATTCGTCTTCCTCTTTCTGACTTACTTCACTCTGTACGACAGTCTCTAGATCCATTCATGTCTCTACAAATGACCCAATTTCGTTTCTTTTTAGGGCTGAGTAATATTCCATTGTATGTATATACCACATCTTTATCCATTCGTCTGCTGATGGACATTTAATTTGCTTCCATGACCTGACTGTTGTAAATAGTGCTGCAATGAACATTGGGGTACATGTGTCTTTTTGAATTATGGTGTTCTCTGGGTGTACGCCCAATAATGAGATTGCTGGGTCATATGGTAGTTCTATTTTTAGTTTTTTAAGGAACCTCCATACTGTTCTCCATAGTGGCTCTATCAATTCACTAAATGTTGATTTGATAATTTGAGTTCACCACCAACTAATGTTGCAAAACACTGATCCAGGACCTTATTTCCATTCCAATCTTATCTTATACAATAGTCGTCCATGTTCTTCCTGTATCAGCAAAACTGTCCTTTTCTCTGTTTTTTGAATAGGCCAAAGTACTTCCTTTATCAGGAACTTTATACATATTCTCTTTAATACCATCACCACTTATAAGGTATAAAAATATACTTTATAAGATCTCTATATAGGAATGATATTAAACCTTTATCAAAAATATAATTAAAATATTTTCTAGTTTATTGTTTGCCTTTTCCATATGAATATTTTTTTGCTTAGTTTTCTTGACTCATTTTGTGTGTGTGTTTTATCTTTTCTAGCTTTATCAATGTATAATTAATAAATAAAATTGTAATATGGTTAACATGTACAATACGATTTTATACATATGTATATACATTGTGAAGTGATTCCCACAATTAAATCAATTTAATTAAGACATCAACACATAATTACTTTTTTTTTTTTTTTGGTCAGAATGCTTAAGATCTACTCTCTTAGCAAATTTCAAGTGTACAATACAGTACTATTAACTATAGTCACCATGCTATAAATTAGAGTCTCAGAACTTATTCATCTTATAATTGAATGTTTGTACCCTTTATCCAACCTCTCCTTTTGTTTTGATTATAGACACCCTAACAAGTGTCATGTGATAGTTTTGATTTGTATTTTCCTGATGATTAGTGATGTTGTCAGATACCTATTGGCCATTTGCATGTCTTCTTTAGAGAAATGACTATTGAGATCTTTAGCCCACTTTTTAATCAGGCTATTTATTTATTTTGTAATGAGTTGCCTGAGTTCCTTATATATTTTGGATAAGTAGTTATGTGGTTTGCAAATGTTTTCTCCCATTCCATAGGTTGCATTTTTATTTTGTTTCCTTTGCTGTGCAGAAACTTTTTAGTTTGATGTAGTCTCACTTTTTTATTTTTGCTTTTGTCATGTGCAGTTTTTTCTAAGTTTAAAAATTTAATTTTTATGTAGTTACACCATTCTTTTTCTTCATGGGTTTTGCCTTTTGTATCATTTTTAAAAAGGCTTCCCTCACCCTAAATTTATATCAATAGACCCTTAGATTTTCTTCTAGTTCGTAGTTTTTTTCCATTTATGTTTGATTTTTAATTTATTTTGGTATAATGGTAGAAGTGTGAATATGAATATTTCGGCTCAGAATATCTAATTTATTTACTTTCATATCAATTTTTCACTAATTTGAAATACTTCCACTACCAGTTACTAGATCCTTAGATTCTTACATATATTGAGTCTGTCCTTTCTATTACTAAGTTGTTGACTTTGGCAGCAATATTGCACTATTTATTATCACTTTATAATATATATTTATATCTAATAGAGAAAGTTTCTTATTATTAATCTTTGTTTTCACAAATTTGGAATGAAATTGAGTCCTATAACCTAGTTCCTAAGAAAAACTGTCATTTGGATTTTGATTGGGATTGCATTAAATTTATAGATTAATTCGGAGAAAACTGATATATCTACAATATAGGCACTTCCTATCTGGAAACATGACTAGCACTACATTTTAACTCTTCTCTTGTGTCCATCAGTAGTTTGTATTTATCTTCCCTTAAACCCAGCATTTTATTTTATTGCCCTTTTAGTAATCTTTGTTCATTATACCAAGAGCATTACTTTATGGACAATTGCTATTTCCAGCATTAAGTCATCTGCTCCTCAACTCCACCACTCATATCAATCTGGGATTTGCTATTTACCTGTTCAGTTTCACCACTTAGTAGCAAAGCTGGCAATGTCTGTATTTACTGGAAGTTTTCATAGAATCACACGGTCATGGGAGAATGGCATTTCTACAGTGAGAGAGGGAAAATTCCAGTTGTTTTTCCTTCTTCTTTTTTTGGTCCAGTTTTCAATTAGTTCCTGAGATAAATTGTTCTGGTTCACATATTGCAATTTTATGGTGACTACAGGGTGTGAATTGAGGAGTAAAAAGGAAGCTTCCTATGATCATTTGTCTCCCAGGAGAGGATACCTTCTACCGTGAGAGGCCCATTCTTTTGGTTTAAGGCTCTGTCTCCAGCACAATGAAAATAAATCTTAGAGGAATAACTCCTTAGACTCTTATAACCTAGAAACATTTTAATTTGCACGTTATTTCCATCTGGATTATTGTATAAGAGCAAGACTCTGACCAGTATTAGACACTGGACATAGCAGTTTTAATACTGGGGTGGTTGATAGAGGGCTGTGGGTAATAAGAGGACATCACAAAATGGCAAAGTTGGAGGAAGAGGTTTTAAAGAGGGAGAGAAGATCTTTATGAGAAGTTAGGAGAGTTCAGAAAATGAAACTTCTTCTTCTTCTTTTTTTTTTTTTCTGTCTATGGCTTGTCCTGCCTCATTATATAGAAAAATTGCATGAAGAATAGAGGAATAGAGGGGGTGGAGGTTATAGCTGCTTTTACAGTAAGATCCATTAAGTTTCCTTCCCACTAGCCTAATCTCAGCCAACAGAAGGCAGGGTTATTATTATCGAAAAGGAAGCCAGCAGCAGGGCTCCTACCATGTATAGAATTCTACTGTCACCAATGCAGTCTTTTTTAGTGACACATTAAAACAAACATCCAGGCCGTAATTACTTTTAAAAAAAATATCTTTCCCAACTGTAATCATTAGGATAATCATTCAATACTGCATTTTCTAATAAAATATAGCCACTTTATTCTACCTAGTAATCTATGTGGCTTTATTACTGATGTGACAAATAAAAAAAAATCACTTCCATGCAGTTACATTTCGTGTACAGCACACACAGCTGCCACTTGAAGCTCAGCTCACAATCAATTTGATAAGTCAATCAATTTTCATTTTGTCTTCATCTCCTAGGTAACCAGAACATCCATCCAGACCCTTGCCAAGGGAGAACACTTAAAAAGTAATATGTATTCATAATCGGTTTTCTTCTAACACTGACTTAATAAAAAAGCAAAGAGCTACCCATGCAGTATCTTAAATCACAGTAACACAAATTTTCTTTGATTCTGGAGAGAGAGCTTGAGGGGAAACGTACTATAGAATACAACATCATTATATTTCAGTCTCTTATGATCTCTCAGGAACAAAAACTGCACCACCTGCTTTGTCTATTATGTGTTTAATGTGAATAACAAGCATCCCACTGCTGGTTATTAAAACAAATCATAAGCCATCTGACATTATACTTACAACTCGTCCCCTGCTTCTTGACTCTGAGAAAGACACAACTTGGCGGGGAGGAGCATATTGGGGCAAATGTTTTGATGTAAATACAAGGCATCTGGCCTCAAAGGAAGTCATTTATCTGCCTCCAAATCCCTAAAAAAAAACCATTATGTAAAATATAAATATAAAACAGTATTATTGGCACATGTAGAGGATGAAAGTTTCTAACAGTTGCAAAAAGTATTAATTTTTGCCTTACCTGAATCATCTTGGTGTGTGAAGTCATGAGAAAAACGGAACATTTGGTGTTTTTAGGAATAACTCCCATGCAGGAAGTCATGGATCTTGCTAAGTTTGTTGATACAATATGACATTCAAATTCCACTGACTGTACAGGCTTCAAGTTCTGCTGGGCCTGCTGCATATACCTGGACATAGCTAATTGGCTTGTTGGCTGTTATTTCCTATGGGAAGTTTTAACCCACACCTTGTAAAGGTTCAACACCAAATATACATTGGAGAACTTACATATAAATGTACATTGGAGAAGAGTAATATTTGCTGAATAGCTACTGAAATTGAGAAAAGGAAGAATTTGAAAGCAAAATAGTATGGATGAGATTATCAGTCCTTGACTTTCTATGTTAAAATATTGTTTTTGTTTGAATATTTTAAAGGACTTGGAAACTATTTAAGGTCTTGGTTTTATATCCACGAGCAAAATGGAGTCAAAGATTAGACCTAGCATGCTCTTATAGGATGACCACTAACCTGAAAATCTGTCCTGGCTCTCTTAGGGCCGTTTGGTGGGGATTTGATGAAAGCACTCATTTCTGTTTGGGCCTCATCTGTCACATGAAGTGTTGATAAAGAGGACATTGAGTTTTGCCGAACTCTGAAATGCTATGGTTTTATCTAATAGACTAGGAGCACTTAAAGAGTTCCTTCCTACCCCTGCATATGTACGTATAGACTATTTCAAATGCTCTAAAACTCTAAGGAACACATAACCAGAAATTTAGTACTTAGCAAGATTTATATTAGAGTTTCAAAATAACATTTGGCTGGGTATTTATACAATCATTTTTTTAAGTCAAAAGCTAAAATGTAACAAAACAAAAGCAAGCAGTGCCATGTGTTTGGATTTTAATCTGCTTGAGTTCATTTTATTTTATATCATCCTGCAATGAAAGAGCCAAACTCTTTTCAGCTAACAGAAGAGCCCATGATGTGTCAATTAATTCAAGGCTTTTGAGGTTATTTACAACCCATAGTAAATACATTCCATTTTTCAAAAACAAATAGATGCCATGGACTAAATAGTCAGTATTTTACTAACTCATTAATTAAGGTTCCATTCATGAAGAATTAAAGAAGAACTTGGGGGTAAACATATAAACATTTCTGGAAACTTCTTGATTCTTCTTGGTAAACATAACAAGAGACAGAATTTAGATTAAAACTTAATAAG
This sequence comes from Tursiops truncatus, assembly GCF_011762595.2. Taxonomy (NCBI): domain Eukaryota; kingdom Metazoa; phylum Chordata; class Mammalia; order Artiodactyla; family Delphinidae; genus Tursiops; species Tursiops truncatus. Next base: position 118,431,468 of record NC_047037.1, read on the forward strand.
ACTTTTGTCTCCTACAGAGCTCTTTGAGGCTCCTCTGTGGTTCTTGCTGAGGAGAATAATAATCAATGCATAGGACTTTGGGAAATTTCAGGCCTCCTAAAACTCTTCATGAAATGCCATTTTTACCTATAGTTGATTTTAATTTTAATTATAGCCAAACCATTATATTATATATGTATATATTTTAATAAACATATAAATATAATATACAAAATACTATATATTGACATTTATTTAATATAAAAATAAAATATATAAAATAAAAAATATATTCCATTTCTTCCCTTTCCTCTCCTCTCTATCTCTCTCTGTCTCTCTTTGTCTCTCTATCTCTGTCTCTGTCTCTGTCTCTGTATGTCCACACTTAGCTTTAATGTTTGGGAAAAGGCATAATTAGAATCACTGTAAGTTGTATGTCTTGAAAGCTGAAGATATTTTCCTACCAACTCTGCTCTATAGATCTTCTTTTGTTTCCCTTCCTTCTTGCATAGAAAATGAGAAACTTGCCTTCAGCTAACATGCCAGTATATAAGAATATTTACTTATAACTTTATGTACTATATACTGATATTTCCATTATAGTTTCAAACAGTTTAGGTGATTTTCAGTGCTGAATTTAAGTATGTTAGATTCTAGAAATATCAGTTGAATACACAGTTGAGAATTAATCCTAAGAAAATTTTAATTTGGTGTTCTAGAGGGAATCACACCCTTAAATAATACTAGATAACAATCCCAACTCTTGTGCAGCTGGGCTCTTGGCTCTGCTGTCACCATCATCTTAATTATTTCTAACTGTCTGTACCTCTTTGGGTCACTCCCTCAATAGTCAGGGTGTTGCTAGAGAATATCTGACCAGTCAAGACTGGGTTTCATGCCTTTGGCCTAATTGCTGAAGCATTGGGGGAAGGATTCAATTCCTTAAAGTTCTGAAGTGAGAAGTGAAGCCCTGAATCTCACTTACATTGCAGACCTCAAAATGAGGTGAAGTGTCCAGGACGTTTTGTGTTCAAGACTTTTTGTGTTCTGGCTGTGCCTACCTCTTCAACATGATTGCCCGATGATCCTTGTATCCAGGGCTTCTGTTGAACTGAATGACTTGTTATTCTTTGTATATATTATGTGGCATCTGGTTTGGTTAGTTTTTTTCAAGCCAGAAAAAAAAATCCTTTTTGATAAGATCAAATACCCATTGTTGGTAAATTGAATTATAGAATGTAAAATATATTCTGAAGTCTAAGAAAAAATGAGGCTACAGGAAGGAAACTCTAGCAAGAGAGAAAAAACTAAATAATAATGTTTTTCCTTCTGGATGAGACCTCTTAGGACCTGGAAACTCTGAATTTACATGATTCCTACCATAACATCCTAGAGGAATTTAAAGATTAAAAATGATTTGAGTAGGTAATTTTTATTAGCTAAATATATATTACTTAAAAAATATCAACTTAAGAGAAGTGCATTTCCTTGACTTATAGGAAAACATACATTTTATTCTGAGAGAAGAACATGAAGAATTATCTTTATATCCAGACCATTGAACAGATGAGAGTACAAACATGTATTGTAAAGCAACTTTAATTTTGTTTCCCTTTTCTTCAAATCCACCCTGTGGGACTAGTTATTCTGCTCCCCCTGCAGAAAATCTCAGGTCACTTCAGTCTTCCAAATAACCTCATTTCAATCATTGGTATGTCTAGATGTGAGTAATAATAAAATAATCTTGTTTTAAGTCAAAGCTTCTTCCCTTCCCCAGGGGAGGTCTGCTGTAGTCCGGAACCTGCACGAGGAGGTGGGACATGACCAGCTTCCTCTCCTTCTCCCACTATAGTCTCTTTCTTTCCTTCCTTTTCTTGCTGTCTGTGTTTCTGGCTTCACCAGGATCATGCAGAAGAAGGGAGCAGGAAAGGTTTTACTTATTTGTCTTGCCATCAGCATTCTTTGGGCTGGGCAGATGGAAAATGATGGGTTGTAGGATCTTTGTAGACCTTTCCTCAGTCAGGGATCTCTCCCCTGAAGTCTCTTGACATGAATGGTCAATCTTTCAGCTGGTCATATCAGGGGACATATATCAACCTCTCCAGATGGACCTTTGGAATTTTTTTCATCATGCTCAGGTGGAAGAGAGAAACACTCCCTCTTCTCCTTCATGGTAGGGGAGAGAGAAGCAGCCACAGTGCTCCAACAATTTTTTTCAAAATAAATTTTCTTTCAAATACCTAGTTTCAACCTCTTAAAACACAAAGTGGGTGCTAAAATAAAAGTTGCAAAATTGGGTTTTGCCTGTCTCCTTTTCAAATATTGTTATATCTTGGTGGTCTAGCAAGTCCATTTGGAACATGATAGTAATATATATATATATATATATATATATATATGTGTGTGTGTGTGTGTGTGTGTGTGTGTTTTATTAAACTGTAGTTGACTTACAATATTAGATTAATTTATATTTTTGACTTAGGGCCTCAGTCATAACTGATATTGAGCCTATTTTAACATTCTTCTGTCTTAGGATCTTCCTAAACACACCAACAAGTTGAAACATACTAGATATTTGCTAAATTTATAGAAGCATCTCATAACCTTGACCCTTGGCCTGTAAGAAATATATGACTCTAATAAAACTCTAATAGAGTTTTAGTCCTAAGGTATGTTGGAGTGGGGAGTGCTCTTCTGCTTATCTTTTCTGGTCTCCTGAAGTTCTACATGAACTTTGGTAACTGCTACTTAACTGGGCCAGATGTCTAATTAGCTACCTATTGCTGCTCCCATTTGTGTTTCTTGTTCCAGGAATTCACTTCTTTTATCTGTATTTTTGCCATGGTATCATTCGAATAAGAAAAACACATTAGCTCCTTCTCTCTTGTGAATGTTAAAAGCTTCCTTGGGGAATAAGAAAAAGGTTCACCTGATGTTCTGTAAAGTATTTCTCCTCATTCTATGGAGAAAGGGCTTCCTTAGCTTCCCCACACCAATAATAAATTATTAAAGAGGTCTCATGGGCAACAGAGGGAAATGTGGTTCTGCTGATAGCACTGTGACAAATACTCATATTAATTATAAAAAGTAACAAGGGTGAAAGTTCAAAATCCAAACCTTGCTCTCAGAACAGCTTTTTTCTTTCTTTCTTTCTTTTTTTTTTTCCTGAGATAGGTTTCAGCTTTCAAGATTGAACTTCCTGAAAAATAGACTGCAACCTGTTCCTAAAAATTAGTTTAGCATACTGGGGTTTTTTTGCTTTGGTTTTTAAAGAGGAAACACCCAAATGAGCTAAAAAATTAATAATCCAGTGTACGCCAGAGTCAGAGCCCAGGACCAGGCCAGATAGGAAGCGAGAGGCTATTTGGAAGTCCTGGGCATGGGCCACCATCTAAGATGGAAGGTAGGTGTGGAAGTACAGGGCCTGTGACCACAGACCACAGAACAAATGCAGGGTAAGGTAGGGCAGAGTAAAAATAAACAGCCAAACGACTTGACTGTAGCTGAGTTGAAAACCAGAGGGCATTTTCAGTCAATGGAGGCAGAATGTATGAGAACAAGGGCCACCCACTTCAGGGAATTTTGATAACAGTTTGATAATGTGCCAGTATTCAGTTTTATTGGCCTAGCTGCCTGCACGGAGAACTTTCCTGGGGGTGTATTTAAAGAGCCCATGAGGCTCTAGGCAAATGGTCCATAAGGATGTCTTTGTTTTGTTATAAATACAGTTTAATGACATGCCTCATTTACTGGTTAAAGCCGAAATGGCTTATTCAGGTCCATCATGCTAAGGATTACCTGGGGACTGTTGAACAGACACATGCTTCTGCTGCCAGCAAATACATTTAGTCCTCCTATTGCAGTGTATTACACTGTGATATGTTGGTTCTTCATGAGTTGTTAAAAAAGCCTAGGTAGGGAAGGGAGAAAATTTATGCCATGAAATTGGCCTCATCTTCCCATTGATTATTTCCCACAATCCTATTATCTTTTCTTTAATTTTTAAATTTTTTATTGAAGGATAATTGATTTACAGTGTTTAGTTTCAAGTGTACAACACAGTGGTTAGTCTATTATCATTTATTTGCAAAAGAAAAGCAAATTTAATAATTATAAAATAGGTCACTTTTATAGAAAATATCTGGATATAGTCTATTTTCCGTGAGTAGAATAACACATCAGTTTATGATTCTGCCCACTTGTTTTCTAGACTTGTCAAGTTATATGAATTAAATGATTAAAACTTAATACTGACCCTAGCTCTTGATTCTTCCTTAAAGATTATTTTTCTGTGCTGCTACTAAAGCAAGTATAGAAATGACTACTAACATATAAAATCCCAGTCGAAAAGATGTCAAGAACTTAGCTCTAATTTCCTTCAGTTTTCTCTTTAACTTTTTAATAATTTTTATATTTCATACTTCTTTCTTTTTTTTTTTAACTTTTACTTTCAATTTTTAAGCCCTTTCCTAACATGCTGGCTTTGAGTAGTAAGATAGCTGCTCTGAGACATGAAGTAAATGAAGTTCTGATCCTGAAGCAGAATATCTGCAAGTGGCCTCAAACTAGGTTCTCCATGAATTTATCATGGGTACTTTAGCCCCGAAGAAAAAGGAGCTCCTCCTTGGCCCTGGCTCCAACACTCGGACCCTAATGGACACTCTCGTGGGGTGGAAGACATCTTGTCTTCTACTCTAAGCAGTTTATAGGGACCACAGAAATGTATATTGGTGAACAGAGAGGCCTTCTGAGGATCAAAGACTCCAATGTCCTTAGGATCAATACATTCTGTCTTAATTTGAGCTTCTATTAACAAAGAACCATAGACTTGTAGCTTATATAAACAACAAAAATTTATTTCTCACAGTTCTGGAGGCTGGAAGTCCAAGGTCAGGGTACCAGCGTGGTTAGGTTCTGGTAAGGCCCTTTTCCAAGATACAGCCAACCATCTCCATATTGTATTCTCACATAGCAGAAAGAGGGCAAGAGAGAGAACTCTCTGGAGTCTCTTTTATAAGAGCACTAATCCCATTCATGAGGGCACCACCCTCATGCCCTAATTACCTCCTAATGCCATCACATTGGGGGTTAAGCTTTCAACATGTGAATTTTGGGAGGACACATTCAGTATACTGCATATTCTTTGGTAGAGGACAGACAGAGTGCTGTTAAAATCAAAAGCCCTTGGTGTTTACCTTCACCAGCTTTATCTAGCTTCTGATGCACTTCTCTTTTCTACCTCAGTGTTGACAGATTGCTGTTCAGCGCATACCAAGCTTTCCTCAAATGGCAGGTAAAATGCAATGACAAACCTCTTAGTAAAGATCCTTTTCACCTAAATTAAAAACTTTTTATACTGTCTACACTGGCAGATCATAAAGACTTCAGAAAAAAATATATTAGCAATCCAAAGTTTAAAATTAAAGCCAATATTGATTGATTTCGTTCTAAGCGATGAGCAGACTGTTCGGCATTTTACATGTGTTATTTCATTTAATAATACATATTCATTCAATAGCACATTGAAGGGATGGATGGCAGTTATTCTATATATAGCTCAAAATGCAGGGAAGAATTTCTTTAATTTTGCCTTACGGATGACTACACAGTTTACTGGCTAAAAGAAACATTTCATTTGTTTGCCTATTTCTTAGAAAAATAATTAATAAATAAAATTTTTGGTTGCTGAACATAAGCAAGCATTATTGTCCTGAGAAAAGACAAGTTAGTAAAATTTCTTCTATTTTCACATAGTTTTGCTAGCTTGAGGAGACAGTTGATCATATGTTTTCAATTACGGTGTGTAATGGATACTGGAACAGACAACATGCTCTTGCAATCAAGAATAATATGTAAATTGGCTTTTAAAAGGAAGAAGGTTTTAGCTTCTACTATATGAGTGGTGTCAGGGGTCTAAATCAATATGTATTAGCATACTCTACTTCTACTACATTAAATCTTCCTCAAGGATTTCGAAAACAAAGCAAAACAAAAACTTCAGTTACAGCAGAAATACTCTTGGGAAGATTAAATAGAATGGTGTTGATATTATCTTCGTTGATGTACCTGAAATATATACCCATGGCTTTTAGGAAATAAAACATATAATCATTTGAATTAAGTGGAAAAGAATCGGGTCAGATAAGGACAATTAAATCTTTACAGCTTATAAATTCATTTGTTTGTTTATTTTAAAACCCATTACTCACACATATACAAGCAGTCACTTCACTGGCCTCCAATTCATTTTTTTCTCTTTTTCAAAAAATCACACAAACTCTCCCACTATATAGATATGAGTTCTCAGGTTTATTACTCAGTTTTGGTATCATATATTTTTAATATGTGAAACAGGAATCATTTTTTCTTTGTAGCACTTTTGCAAAGATTAAATGAAATAATGAATTGTCAAAACTATATTAGACGTTCTAAACATAGTAGCTAATATCAATATTATTTTTATCTGTGTGAAGATATCCTGCCATCACTGTTGGCAATGATGTGATTAAACTAGCAACACTCGGTCGTGGTTATGCCTGCCAGGTGCCAGAAAACACTAGGCTGAATTTAGCTTTACTTCAGTCCATTTCATTTGAGTAGGCCATGTTATTCCCATTTTACAGATAGAGGAAGCAAATAATTTATCAAACAGTTGATCAATGGCAGAGTATGGATTCAAATACAGGTACCAGTGCCATTCACTAAAAAAGCAATCAGCTAGGATAGGTGTGTAGCAAAGCATTTATGAGCCTGGACTCTGGGGCCAGATCAGCTGGATTTTACTTCTGCCATTTCCTTGCAGCATGACTTGGGCAAGTTGTACATTTACTCTCCTTGCCTCAGTTTCTTTATTTGTAAAATAGGAATAGCAATAATATTACCGAACCCCTGGGGTCATTATGATTATTAAAAGGTCATTATGATTATTAAAAGAGGCAGTGTTTATGAGGCACGTTAGAACTGTACCTAGCTCATAGTAAGTGCTATAAAAGATATAGAAAACAAACTTATGGTTACCAGGAGACAAAGGGGGGAGGGATAAATTAGGAGATTGGGATTGACATATACACACTACTACATATAAAATAGATAACTAATAAGAACCTATTGTACAGCACAGGGAACTCTACTCAGTACTCTGTAATGACTTATATGGGAAAAGAATCTAAAACAGAGTGGATATATGTATATGTATAACTGATTCACTTTGCTGTACACCTGAAACTAACACAACACTGTAAATCAACTATACTCCAATAAAAATTTAAAAAATGAAGAAATAAGAGAAATTCTCCTTTGGACGTGGCCTAAAAAATAAAATAGATAAATAAAATAAAATAAAGAGGCTCCAAATTTCACTCTGTATTGGTAAGGAATATTTAAAGGTCAATTTTAAATAGCCTTGTTTAGGGATTTCTGTGAGTTGGTTACAACCCACGGATCTAAAAAGGTCTGTGTTAAAGTTATCTGGAGACAACGTTAGATTCAGGAGAGAGCAAATGACCAGACATCCTCTGGATCATAAAAGCCTCTTCATGTACGTTATATCTCATCTTTCTGAGGCACCTTGAACAGCTTGACTGGCCCCCGATTGAAGGGCTGGTCTCTTTTAGGAGCCAACAGTATCCACATCCACTCTAGGAAACAGGGAGCTCCCCTCCAGCCATGCCTCTGCCCCAGATAGGAGCCACCATTGGTAAAAATACATATTTTCCATAACAGATGGCATTTTGAATTATCAGCTCTTTGAAAAGTTATTCAGAAAGGCTACAAGGAGGCCTCAGCCCAGAAAGGAGGAGATAGGCCTCCTCACATATGTTACTGCCACATCTATTGCTCGTCTTATACCTCTTCACCCACTCAGAAGCACTGAGGGGTGAACAAATCAGAAGGAATTCGATTATAGCTATACTGATATTTAGATTCAGTACAGTCACTCAGTGTTAAAAATGGTAGCATTATTATTGTTGTTTAAAATATTCTTTCCATTCTGACCTTAGAATCAGAACTAGTGGTATCTCAGGCTAAAATGATAAGATTACCACTAGACCAGCTCATCAAGAGTTATCTTTCTGTTGAGAAACATGTCCTAAAATGGTTTTATACACATCCGTGGTAACTCTTCCCAGTATTTAAAACTTCACTACCAGGAAACTGGTGGCAGAATTATAATGTTACCCCTGTCCACTCTGCCATCCTTTTTCAATTTGGCAGCCTTGTGAAGCACTTAAGCAGCTTAGTGCCTTCAGTCTGACACTTCAGAAGTTGCCATCGACTAACAATTCTTGGCTTAATGTTACAGATGCAACTGTGAACCTATCAGTGTATGACAAAGAGCTTTTTTCTTTCTAATTTGGGGTTCAGTGACATCATTAAATACAAATATTTTGTGTTGATGTATTGGGATTGAAAAATCAAAATATTCAAGAAATTTCTATGGCAAATGTTGTACACATAGTAGATTTTTAAAGGATATTTGTTAAGTTGATTTGGGAAAAAAACTAATTCAAGAAAAAAAATGGAAATGTATGATGTAGTTGTCTAAAAGATAAGTTAAGCAGTCAGTCAGGCATCATAGAATCGAGAAGTGTGCTTATCTGGAGGTGGGCTGAGGCCTCCTTGTAGCCTTTTTGAATAACTTTTCAAAGAGCTGATAATTCAAAATGTCATCTGTTATGGAAAATATGTATTTTTACCAATGAAATGTTTTCTTCATTTATCCAATATGTATTTACTGTATACTTAATCATGAGCCAGACAGAGAATAATGTGCTTGGGATATAAGACCCTCACCAAACTGGTAACCTGGTACTTGTACTGATTTTCATAAACACTTTGTGTTCAGATCTGCAGGAATAACTTCAGATTTTGATTAGGTTCATGCATTGTAATTAATGTTTTAGAAATATCGATGTGCAAAAATATTGGCACTTGTTGATTGCATACACTGTCTAAGGTACCGAAGGCATTCTGCAGTTCCTAAGAGAACCCAGGAAAGTCCTGAAACTGAATCTGTTATTTATTCTCTTTTACTCATCACAGAATTCTGTGCAGTATGTCTGAAACCCAATATTGTCTTAAAGTGAATGTCTGAAACCCAATATTGTTTTAAAGTGGGTTTGTTTATTTCAAAAACATCAGTAATTGGAGTATATTTCTGGGACATTTAATTGGAAACAAGATATAGCAAATAAATGAACCACGTAGCAGAGGTTATATTGGTGGGCAAACTTCCTTAAAGGTTTTTCAATTTATACAAAAGATATGGTGGCATCAAACATAGGACTTAACTGGAGATTTTTAGATATGCAGAGTTTCTATATTTTCCACATAGTAATTATGTCACTAAATATATTTTAGATCAATATTGGTTCAAACAAAATCCTAATATGGAGTGTGGAACAGTTGAAAACTGATCAGAGGATAGTGGGATAATTTCTTGAATTAGGTCAAAACCTTGTACAAACCTATTATTACACTGTGTAGTTTTAAGTAAGTGCATTTGTTTTGAAGAAAATGAAGAAAAGAGTCATAGGGAGTTATTGTTCCAGTGAAGGATGCTTTGCTAGAGGTATTATAACACATAAAGTTAGGAAACATTTATTGTTTAAGTCTTATAATTTCCCCTGTGTAAATTGTTCCAATTTTTGTAATGATAGGGATGGCTAAATCATCTTTTGTTTTATGTTTCTCTGTTGGCATATTGGTTCCAGATAAATGATGCAAATTTAGCCTAGTCTGGTTACTCTTTGAAAAGGTTCATTAAAATAGACGAAATGTCCCAGAAATATACTACAATTACTGATGTTTTTTGAAATAAACAAACCCACTTTAAAACTATATTGGGTTTCAGACATACTTCATAGAATTCTGTGATGAATAAAAGAGAAAAAATATCAGGAAACTATTTGGTACATTGATTTTCTGATTTTTTTGCAATTCTGAAACATTGCCTTCTCATATTTTTTCCATCATAGACAACTGAGTCCAAACTCTGTTCGTGATTCTCTTCATGAATGCAATTCCATTCAGTTGAATAATTTAGGTCCAATGGTCATTTATCATGTAGGAGTTGAACTATATGTATGATGATTTTTTCCTCTAGTCTCCTTCATTTTGAACTTGTGTTTAACAGGTATTTCATTTTAAAACAAACTAAAATTATAAAACAAAGAAATGCACTTTTTTCCCTGAAAGTATAAACCTAGGAGTTGAGGAATGATTACTGTATGCCTAGTGAGCACAATTAATTGAACTCTAAAACATAAATTATACAAATCACATTTTATTTAGAAAATGCTACATATAATTCAATTATGTAATAAAACATAAAATGAGTAGAATGTGAAAAATAACCTATAACTTAAAGAGTCCAAATTTACATCTGTTTATAATCACCTATGTTTGCAATTTGGATGTTCTTGGTGACCAAAGAATTATTTAGGACTGTTTTGGGGTTTTCAAAACGTTGGGTTTTCTTACTTAAATATTGAATACTTGTAAATTTATGGTTTATTGCATTGTGGTCAGAGAAGATGGCCAGTACAATTTCAGTTTTGGGGTATCTGGTATTTCCTTCAGAGACTCATATTTTATCAATATTTATAAATATTTCATTGGCATTGAAAAAGTGTGTTCTGCATTTGAGATAGAAAGTTCTATAAATATCATTTGAATGCAAAAAAAAAATAAAAAGAGTCCAAATTTACTCTTAATGGCGTACAGCCTAATTGAAACTCACAATACCCTGGAATTGTTGGCTGGCTTACCTTTCAAAAGAACACCATTGGAGTCATAGTCAGTTAGGCTGAAGGAATGAATGCACACGGGACAAATAAGTCTAGCCAGACACACAGACATGATCTACATTGTTTTGAAATCACTGCCATGTTCAAATTCTCATATGGACAACTTGGACTGTCCATAGTTAGAATGGTTAAAAAGAAAATTGGTTTAACTCAGGGAATTCACCTGGTGGGTCAAATATTCCCACAAGTAACTGGAGAAGTTTCATCTGGTGAAGACCTACAGCCGGAACTCTTGACAAATTATCACTGCAACTTATTTGCTTCTTCTTCTCTGTCCCATATTTAAACTCTTCATAATAGTCCCACTGCCTCCTTCTCAAAATCCCAGCATTCTACATCTTCTTTTTAAAATCCATTTTTATTTAATCAGGAGTCCACTTTTCCACAAATGTAATTTGTCTGTGCTGTCTCTTTCTCCCACAGGTAAGGTTTTTTTCTGAATAATGTGAATCATTCGTGGGTTATAACTGGAAAAAAAATAAAGCATTCAAATACCAGCTATTGAGGGAGACAGAAACAACACTTAAAAACAAACTTGCTTTTAAAGGGATGCCTAAAATTTTTGAGATTTTTGAATGCTTCCACTTAAGTTTTTAGCACCATCATTATGAAAGATCCATCAGATTTTGACAGCTCTGTTTATTTAAGAAAGGTGAAATGAAAAACATAACAATTTAGTCTAGCTTTCAGGAAGCAAAATTCTTCTTTGACAGTGTAAGTATTAGTAAGGACCACTTTCTAATGTTCTTAGAAAACATAATGACTTCTGAACATTTATTTGAACCAAAGTGCTTTTGAAGTTAGTAGGATTTTTAGTATGGCAAAATATTTAAAGAGAATTTCCCATATTTGTTATGTATGTTGTATGTAATGCTACCAGTTTCCATATTTACTCTGCACTGTGGCAAGTGTGTGATAGTAAGGATAAGTATATAGGGAGAAACATGATATTATATATTTTTGTCCAAATGTTTAATGGTTGTGTTAAGTATTAACTTGGAGGCAAATAGAATTTCTGGCAGATAACCTGGTTGAAAAAAAAAATGTAAAATAACACCTCTGCTTTTCCCCATTGTTTCTTTTAGGAATAAATACAGTAACTAGTTGGCTGGAATCACTACTACAGTCTGAGTAGACAGCAAGGCAAGAGAAGAAAACATAAATGTGTATTTTAAGGCAAAATTGGGAGCTTGGGTTTTGAAGATTCAGGTGATGGAAAGGGATATTTTCTTCCACTGTGTTTTTGGGGGAAGAACATAAAAATATAACTTGCTATAGCTATTATTTTCTTACTGAAAATTTCTCTCTCCCACTAATAAAGGAAGGAAAATTTGTCCCAAATAGTTCAAGTCTGCTACAGCTCTTTCTGAAAGGTAATATTTTTATTTTTAAAGGATCCTGCTGTTTTCATTCTCTCAAGCTGAAGTTTAGTCCTTAACTTTACGGTTTTGCTATGAATAAATCATCTACACTTTTAGTATGTGTCAGAAAGGTTTAAAGCTCAGGTAATAGGAAGATGTTATTTTCCTTCTTTCTCTTAAACTGTTGATGGTAGTGAAAGACGATGACATTTCAGTGAAGCAGGTTTGCCAAGGGAGTTTTTGCAGATTTCATAGACGTGGTTACTATTCTATTCTACATGTTGCACAGGGCTTCTCAGGCATTCCTGTTTCTTCTTCAGAGAAGACTGAAAATGGGCCCAGTTCACTCAACAAATACTGAGTGCCTACTATGAGATGGACATCATTCTAGGTATATCTTTAATATTCTAATTAAGGTGAAGGAAAGTCATGTCTTTTAACGTGACAGGTACATTTAATTCTCTATTTGAAGTTTATCCGTGTTGCATCTCCTCTGTTTTGAGATGGTGAAGACTTACAGGATACTGACAGGAGCAAGAAGGATTGGTGGCTGGGCATTGGGATGCTGGTGCTGTGAGTGTCTGGGCATTCAGCTGTTGTCATTATCATCTCCCAGACACCTAAACTAAATGACATCGTGACTTCTGCCAGTTTGCTCTCATTTGTCGTCACAAACATATTTTTTCCTTTAATAAATACATCATTCCCCTCTATCTTTTAATTTCTACTGACCATCTTCATGTCAGGCCCCACTCTCACCCTTAGACTATTGCAATAGCCCCTGACTTACTCTCTGTCCAAATGATACTCTAGATTAATCTTTATAATGCTTTCCTATGAGCCTGTCCCTTGTCTGCTGAAAATTTTTAAAGAATATCTCTTCAAATAATCATAAAGCACTCTGTATCACCTTTATTAATGCACATAGGATTTTAGAATAACTTAACTATCATACTCTAATTGAGCAGGTAATTAATTGTACATTTGAGGAAATTGAAGCCTAAGAAGCTTAACTGACTGGTCCCAGTTTACTAGTTATTAGGAAGAAGTGTAGGAAATAAAACAGAGGTCTTTTAAATTTCAGGTTTGTGTACTCCCTCTTGTCACATAATGTCTTACATTAAATTTATTTTTTTCTCCTCCTGTGAGAACTCCTAAAGGTTAGTCACTATGAAAAAATACCCAGAAGAGATAGAAAAGAATACTAGTGAATTGGGTCATAATGCTATAGGATTTACAAATAAAAATTGTCCACTTGAGTTACTGTGCTACCTTAATTATATCTACAAATGTGGCTGTGGTGGGATTGTGGTTGTTTAATAAATGGGTGAATGAATGAATAAATTAATGGATGAATGAATGAAAGATAGTATATTGAATATGGCATTCAGGATATAATTTCAGTGTAAAAGCTTGTTGGGAGTTCTAGTAACTGTCTCAGGGAGTCAGGGACTATACATTAGGAACCACTGTGGGAATCTAATTAGTTTTGAAATTTCTTATGTTATTTGTTTGATTTTTCCAGTGACTTGACTGCAGAGTTTACCTGATCAATAATGCACTGGCTTCCTTCCTTCCTCATCTCACATTCTCACTCCTGTTACATGTGTGTCTTGTGATCACCTCTCAGATAAACTGCTTTCACTCAAATACTTGTTTCAGTATCTGCTCTTGGGGAACACAGACTAAAAATTATTTAGGGTAAAACTTAGCTCTAGTTTTCTGTGCTGGTCATTCAAAAGCAGTTCTGGTGTGGTCATCCCTAAGAATTTTTCTACTTAAAGTGCTGCCAGTGGTCAGCTATCCACTGTCATTTTTTCAACTGCTCTTCTTAGGTCCTTGCAAATATTAGGGATGATTTCAGCCTACTCTGATGGAATTTTTAAGACACTAAGTTATTGAGAGAGGTTGAAGGAGTATTCTTCTGTTTCCTCTATTCTTTACTACCCAAACAATGCTAAATGATACACAAGTATTATGGATACCGATCTTCTGCTTCTTAATAATAGGACTGGAAAGAAAACTTAGTAGAACTGAATCTCCATTTCATTGGCTTTTGGGGATGGAGACAAAGGAGTTTGCTCAAAACATATATCCAGGCTCTGTGGATATAAGCTGGTTTGTTACTACCACAAAGAGGGGAGATACTCTTATCCCCTATATTATCTCTCCTGGGCAACAATGCTGGGCATCTGCCATGGTAACTGGTAACATTCAGTCTAATGATATATTATTGAGAGCTGATTAAATGGGCTGGCTTGTTCTCTTTCCTGACAATGACACTAAGCTAGTAAGGAGGTATAGTTTGTGAACTTTGAAAGCATTATGTGAAAGTAAGTTTTGTGCATTGAAACGTGTGTAATTTCTGGGAAGCTTACTTAATGAAAACGGGTAATCTTTGCCAATCTTGTTTGTTCCCCAAGCTAGGAGAAAAGAAATAAAATGCAAGTGGTGGAATTTTGGTGCAAGTTAGGATGCGTTTTGTTTCACAGATGGGAACCTGACCAGCAACCTCCCCAGTCTTCCATCTCTCATGATATTTCTCTTCATCATTCTGCCTGGGTTTCCCTTTGACCATCTCACCTTCCAACTCTCCAGCAGAGAAGAGGTGGTGAGCTTAGTTAGTCAACACCCAGCTCAGATTAATCCTATTGAACAGACCTCTCAATTCAGGTCACCTCGTAGGCTGTTAGCTGATGTTGAGAATGCTACCCTCAAATGAGACACAGATCCTAGTTCAAGAGAGTATGGTCAAGGTGGCTGTGTTGGGGTCAGGAACTTGTGTTTTGTCCAGTTATCAACAACCAGGGTGGCAGAGTCAGGGTGGACTAGCGCAAGGAGACCCACATGTTGGAAATGCTCATAGTTGGTTCAAGAGGGGATTGTCGTTAGGGCAAATACTCTGAGATTTCTTGGAAGGGTCAGTGTATGGGTCAAATATCCTGCTTGGCCAATCTATCCCACCCTTCCAATTCCCTTCACGATCTGATTATAACCTGCCTGTCTAGTCCTAATTCTACGACTTGTTAGTTGCATGACCTAAGAAAAGTTACTTAAACATTTTAAGTATCAGCTCCCTTATATGAACAATGTAGATTAAAATGTAGAGCTTTTGTAAGGAAGATATGATCTGTGCACAAGTTCTTAACACCATGTTTGTCACATAATAAACAGCCAAAAATGCTAGTTATTTTCATTATTATTGTAAGCTATGTATTCCTAGCCTATGCTCAAAGCAAGCAGAAATGTGGGTATTAGTGGAAGTTAGTTGAGAGTAGTATTGTATGTTATAGAAACAGATATGTAGGGAACGCAAAATTAGTATTACAAAAATAAAAAATCTGGCTTTTATTTTTATCCTTGTTTCTTGTAATTTCACTAATTAACATTGTTGTAGTAACTAACATTGCCTGAATCTCATTGGCTTATAAATAAGAGCTTATTTCTTATGCATGTTTCATATATGGGGCAGCTGTGGCTCTGCTCCATATGTCTTCTCATACAGGGCCATGGATTGAGGAAGCAGCTCTTGTGGGGGACTTGCCTATTTTTGAAGCAGAGGGAAAGAGCAATAGAGCTGGGGGAACTCACGATGCTCTAAACACTTCTGCTTGGGCATAGCGTATGTCTTATTTACCCACATTCCGTTGGCCAAAGCGTTATATGGCCAAGCCCAAAGTTAATGAGGCTGGGGACTCTTCTCTTCCCATAGAAAGCACTGGCTAGTCATATGGAAATGGATGGGGGTGGATAATCTTCTTACTGGGAAGGGTGATAGTGAATAATTGCAAACAACTATACAACCTTCAGCAAATGGACTTCAAGGGTACTTTCTGTTTAAGCCCAACATTTCTTTTTTTTTTTCCCTCTCAAGAAGCAAGAAGCAGTTTTGAAATTGTTTGCATGGCTCAAACAATACTAACTTGAAGTTCTGTGGAGACTTTAAGAAATAACTGTGGGTTGCTAGTCATCTAGAGTATGCTCTGCATCACTTTAATAACATCAGTTTGAAAAATTGTAGTCTAGATGTTGAAGGAAGTCATCAAGAGAATGTGACCCAAGAGCTGGACCTGGGCAATTGGAGGCTTCTCAACCCCTTGCCTGTCCTTGGAATGTACATTCAGCCCACCATTCATTCCCATACTAGGAGCCACTTCAAGGACATAGCTTTGTGAGAGTAATGCATTGTTGAGACCATCTGGACTGAACACATGGCTGAACCCAGTTAAGGCCTCTGTATAAGCTTTTTAGATTCTGGCAGGTAGAGGTAGAGATCTACTTGTCTTGCTGTTTCCTGAGACAAGCAAGTTCCCTTGCTTATTAAAACTCCTAACATTCTGGAGTGATCTGCCTCTTTCTTCTGTCTTTCCTTGCCCTCTGGGAAGGGGCAGTTTCAGATTTCACCCAGGAAGCTCCCAAGTTTGCCAACCAAAACTAGGTCAAGGAACTGGTTAAAGGAATAAAGAGGAGATAAAAAGATGCTGACAATATGACTGACAGCTACAAGCACTAGTCAAATTTTTTCGCATTTTTAAGTGCTTTCAAATTACAGTTGTATCCTAATACATATATCAAACATAGTCTACCTGAATGATTATCTTTAATCACCATCCATCATTTACATAAGTAATGTGTGATAAGGCATGAAATCAAGCCCCCATCCTTTTATTTTTTACCCTTCTCATTTTGGTAGATTTTTAATTTTTTTTTTTTTTTTTTTTTTTTTTTTTTGCGGTACGCGGGCCTCTCACTGTTGTGGCCTCTCCTGTTGCGGAGCACAGGCTCCGGACGCACAGGCTCAGTGGCCATGGCTCACGAGCCCAGCCGCTCCGCGGCATGAGGGATCTTCCCGGACCGGGGCACGAGCCCGTGTCCCCTGCATTGGTAGGCGGACTTTCAACCACTGTGCCACCAGGGAAGCCCCAGATTTTAAATTTTTAAAATTTTATTCTTTAAACTCTTCAGTTCCTCTTAGCACAGAACATCGGTTTCTTCTTCAGTGTTAGTTGTTTGCTTTTACTTTATTTGTTATGGACCGAGTATTTGTGTCCTTACAAAAGTCATTATGTTGAAGCCTTAACCTGCCATGTGGCTATTTTTGGATATGGGGCCTTTAAGGAAGTAAAGTTAAATGAGGTCATGAGAATGAGGCCCTGATCTGATAGGATTAGTATATTTATAAGAAGAGACACCAAAAATTCTCCCTCTCTCTCTCTCCCCCTGTGTACATTACCAAGGAAATGCCATGTGAGGACATAGCTAAAATGCAGCTGTCTACAAGCCAGGAAGAGAACTCTCACCAAAAACCAAATCAGCTGGAATCTTGATTTTGGACTTCCAGCCTCCAGAAGTGTGAGAATATACATGTATATATATATTTTGTTTAAGCCACCCAGTCTATGTGTTTTGTCATGGCAGCTGCAGTGGATATCATTCAATCAAAAAATATTTGTCAAGTGCCTTACACTATTTTAAATGTTGGAAATACAGCAGTGAATAAGATAGACAAAATTGTTGACTTCATGGAGTTTACATTCTAGTGGGGGAAACAGATCATAAATAACCAGTGAGTAAATATATAACATGACAACACAAAAAAACAATGAAGCAAGATAAAGAGTTAGTGAGTGATGAAGGAAAGCTAGCTTAAGCAGTGATCCAAAAAAGCCTCTCTAATACGGTGAGATTTGGTCATAGACTTGAATGAAATAAGTAATACAAATATCTGAGATAAGAGTGTTTTAGGCAGAGGTTAGAGATGTGGTCAGAGGTACTGGAGCTTATATATGTGGCATTATAGGCTACTGTAAGGATGTTGAATTTTCTTATAAGTATAAAGAGAAAACATTATAGGATTTTGAGCATAAAATTGGTATGATATTTGTTTTAAAATCTCATCCTACCTGCTGTATAAAAAATAGACTATAAGAGGCCAAGAGTAGAAAGAAGGAGCAGATGAGTTGGCATGTTATTGAAATAATCCAGGTAAGAAATGATGACAACATGGACTAGGTTGGCAGCACTGCAAGTAATGGGATATGGTCAGATTTGGAAATATTTTAAAGACAGAATTGATAAAATTACTGATGGATTGGCTGTGAGGCATGGAAAGGAAAGGGGACTCAGGGATGACGTCTAGATTTTTTGGCTAAGTATTTGGGTGAACGAAGGTGCATTTTAATGAAATGAGGAAGGCTGAAGAAGTGAGCTGGAGGGGGTGCTGAGGAATTTGTGAGACTGTTTTGGATTTGTTATTTTTGAAATACAGATTTCTCCACCATAGACCTCTAGTGGAATGTCAAGAGGTGGGCTAGAGACATGTTTGGAGTTTGTCAGCATATAGGAGGCATTATATACCATGGCCTTAGAGGACATTGATTAGGTCTGAATGTAGCTAGAAGAGACAAGAGTACTGAACTCAGGGATACCCTGATATTTAGAGGACAACCAGAGGAGGAAGTTCAAGCAAATGAGACTGAGAAGCAGCGGCCAGAGAGGTAAGGGGAAAATCAGAACAGTGCGTTATCCTTGGAACTAAGTGACCACCAAGAGATTCCTCATTTTGGTTCCAGTACCCTGGGCATATGCATCACAAATTGAGCTTTGCTGCACTCACACTCCTGACTACCTGTTTTTTGATTCCAACTCTAGTTCGCTCTGTCTAGTGTCCAGTTTCCTTTCAGATGAGAAACGTTAACTTTAAGTTTATTCTCCTTGCTCTGTTGGAGTAGAGTAAACCAGGTCATTCTAGATAGAAGGGCCCCAGATTCCAGATTGTGTGTTAAATAAAGCATTTATATATTCCTCCACCTTGATCCCCAGTGATATCAACTAAAAATTGCTTAATATATACCTTATGTAGCTTAATTGAATGCGTGAATGGATTTCAGAGTGACGGAATTAATAACTAGAGTAATAGTTAAAACTGTTTAGAGGGTATATGCTAAGTCTCTATGCTTTCCCCACGACCTCATAGTAGAGAATACAAAGCCATCCTCTGTGAATGGTAAATCATGGGAGAATGTATGATATTGGAGGAAGCACAACTAGGTCATCCCCCTGTGAGGGATCTGTGTTCCTTAAACATCATTGGAAGAGTGCTATGGACTGAATGTTTGTGTCCCCCCGCCCTTCCCCATTCATATGTTGAAGCCCTAACTGCCAAATGTAATAATATTTGGAGATAAGGCTTTTAGAATAATATTAAGTTTAGATGAACTCATGACGGTAGGGCCCTTATGTTGGGCTTAGTTCCCTTATAAGAGGAGACACCAGAAAGCTTGCTTCCAGTCTCTCTCTCTCTCTCTCTCTCTCTCTCTCTGTCTCTCTCTCTCTGTCTCTGTCTCTCTCTCTCTGTGTCATGTGAGAACACAGTAAGAAGGTAGCTGTCTGCAAACCAGGAGAGGGCCGTCACCAGGAACCAAAACTGCCAGCACCTTGATCTTGAACTTGCCATATCTGTTGTTTCAGGCTCTCAGTCTATGGTGTTTTGTTATAGCATCCTGGACTAATACAAGTAGGTTTCTGTCAAGGTTACTGTATTATTTTGCTGAAGCCGCTGCAACAAATTACCACAAACTTGGTGATGTAAAACAAGAGAAGTTTATTCTCTCACTGTTCTGGAGGCCAGAAATCTGAAATCATGGTGTAGGCAGGACTGTACTTCCTTCAAAGGCTCTAGGGGAGATTTTACTCCTTGCCTCTTCCAGCTACTGGTGGCTCCAGGCCTTCCTTGGCTTGTAGCTGCATTACTCCAATCACTGCCTCTGTGGTCACATAGATGCCTCTCCTCTTTTTCAAATTTCCTCTGTGTTTCTCTTCTAAGAACACTTCTAGGGCACACCTAGATAATCCACGATGATTTCATCTCAAGATTCTTAACTTAATTACATCTGCGAATGAGACCTTTTTTCAAATAAGGTAACAGGCTCCAGGGATTGATGTGAATATCTTTTATGGGGGCATTTTTGACCTTCTACAGTTTCCCCCTTGAAGAATATGTCTTTATTTGGACACCTGGAGGTTAATCAAGTGGAAGTTTTAAAGAGAAAAATGGGCACCGGGGAGTCTGACTTTTCCAGCCCCAAACCACAAGTTTCCAGTTAATTTTGAATAGCCAGGGTAGTTGGCTCTTTCAAGACCCATGCTCCCCCAGCCCGATAATTTTACTTATTGTTTAATTATTTTTGCCTAGAAATGCTTTTCTAAATACGATTCAAATTTTCCTTAACTTGTACTGAGAAGCTCTTAGGGGTTGTGTATTGTTCTAAGCTCTCTCATAAGCATGGATCTTTTTCAGTGTTCCCAACAAGAGAGGCTCTGAGAGGTTAATTGCTCAGGTTCTCTTTGAATCTGATTTCTTTATTTCAAGATCAATGCTTTCTCCACGTTTCCATAGAGATAAGCCTGGGAGGGCAAGACTGATGACGGAGGAAGGAAGAAGCATATTAAGGTGTTAGCATCTATTGTCTACATGCCTAACTGAAGATTTAACAGGGATTATTTGACAGTTATAGAGCAAGAATGGGCTGTGGCTAGCTCTGGAGTGGCTAGCAACACTGAAAGAAGAGATAACCTAGCCACTTTAGTAGTATTCTTGGGTTTGGCCTATATTAGGATATAGGTGGGTCTGATTGCTTAGCTGTAGCAACTAACTGGGACCAGCTGATATTAAGAGTATGGGGGCTGGCTCACTACAAAGAGATTCCCCAGCTGGAACTGCTCAGAAGGGGAGGTGGTGTGGAGGCTAAGTGGTTGTGAACAACTGGGTGGCCAGTTGGTTGCCTGTTCCAGCTAGTAATCTACAGGATGCAGGCCACCCGGCAGAGATAGTAGCAGGCAAGGGTGGGAAAAGCGTGGGTCAGGACAGAGTGGAGCTTGGGTAACAAAAAGGATGCCAGTGTGTCGAGCCATGAACCTAATCAGGAATGAAGAGCAACCAAGTGTCAAAATGTGCAGAGTTCTTGGCTGTGTATCTGGTTTAACTCTTATCTATAAAGACACAGCTGCCTGGGGCAGGTATAGCATATGACACTCTTCTGAACTTGTGCCCTGGATCATCTTTGGCAGATATGCTCTAGCTTGTTGTCTCTCCTTGAATAATTACATTGGTAGAGGGGAGTTGGAGGATCTAGGGTTTAAAGCAGGAATTACCTTTACCCCTTTTATGACCTTAGTATTCTTGATCTACAAAATGTAAATATTTTTACATTCCATCGCTCTTTCTCATACAGAGGCTGTGAGGATCAATAAAACAGTATACAAATGACTTTCCTGGAAAGAATTTTTGTGTAATATAAACATGCCTTGGAAAGGAGTTGAAAAGGCACAAAATATCTGCTTTTCAAAGCATGAAAAACTAGTGATTAGCTACGGTAAAAGAGAAGGCAGGAGACAGTTTTTTCCCCCCATGAGAATAACTTTGGCTGCCCTACAATCTTCAATATGTATTTGTTCACCATGCTGAAATTGTTGGCCAGAGACTCTTCAATGACTGTTTTTGCTGCATTTCTACCTAAAACTATCTCCTTACCTTATTTTTCCCCAATTAACTTAGTTGCCAATGAAGAAATTAAAAATCTGAATGCTTTGAGTGTATTTTGGAAATATTTCTCAGCATGATAATAAAGACATGGCTTCAACTGTTAGTCTAGGGACAACTGGCATCCTTTCCTTCATTTAATTGTGAATTTTATACTCTGGCAGATAGAACTGTGGGCATAATAATGATAGAGAAAAAGTTGGGTCAGGCACAACTCATGAGTCTTGACGAAATCTATGAGACTTAGAAGTTCAGATGAATTAAAGTTTCTAAACTGGTTTATTTAGGACTATACAAGTAAGACATAAAAATTGAGAAGAATGAAATTCTGCTTGATTTGTGCACAAATCTGAGGATGTCATCAAGAAGGACATTTTGCTCCTTTGCTTCCATGCCTAATTGAAAAGAGGCAATTCTGAAGATAGCAAGTCTATGGATAACTCTTTTCTGGAACTGGCAAGGTGCATCTCCACATGGTGGGGTAGGAGGGGAGTGAGTAATGGCTAAATCCACTGAGTCACTGCTTACCTCACTCTTTGATGATATCGTGAAGCATTTTGCCAATCTTTGGAAGTTCTATTTTATTGAAAGTCATGCTCCTGGAAACATCAATACAGAGCGGTAATGTCATGGGACTATTTTTGGCTAACCCATAGAAGATGATGGAGACTTTCTTTGGAAACATACCTTCTGCACTGCTCATCACTCACTGACCCAGAGAATTTTACATTATTAAATAGAATACTTCATAAGGCTGAACTATATGCATTTGCATTACTTAACTAATGTCTGGTCTAACCTCAAGAACAGTGAATATATCTATCTTGTGGCTTACATTTGCTTGACCAGGTCTGCACAGCAGTGTTATTTCCCAGAGCCCAAAAGACTCTACCCACAAGAAAATTTCTGCTTCTCCTTTTAGAATTAAAGGGAAACACTTCTCACAGGTTTTAAAGTGTCTGTGTTTTCTCTAACTGCTGCTATATTAAGTTCAGAAATACTGAGTTTTGGACTCAAAGCACAATAAAAATGTAATATTTAAAATTAGACATTTATGTGTTTTCTAAAAAAAATTTTATCGAATATGAAATAGTTGTCCAACACTGGTTGCTCAGCTAGCTTAACCTTGACATATTAGAAAATTTTGATGCTGTAAAGCATACTCATAAGGATCAAATTTTGCTATATGGCTATTAACAAGGGGAGAATGATAGAAGAAACAATTGGTAGAGAGTTATGAAAACATTTCTTTCCGCTCATCAAGAAGCCCTCTGGCTCTGGTCTTATTTTTATAGAACTGGTGAGTATGCACATTTTGTAGTGACTTTCTCAGAGATGGAAGTAAATGAAGGCTCCACCTACTTCACAGTTCTCTTTTATTTCTCTATTTTTTTTTTTTAGCATGTATACCTTTCTAAATGATATAATTTACTTCTTTATGCTTTGCTTTGTTTATTGGTGTATTAGTTTTCTAGAGCTGCCGTAACAAAATACCACAGAATGGGTCCCTTAAATAACAAATTTATTTTCTCACAGTCTGGAGGCTAGAAGCCTGAGATCAAGTGGTTGACAGGGTTGATTTCATTTTGAGGCTTTTCTCCTTATTTGTAGATGGCTGTCTTCTCCCTTAGTCTTCACATAGTCTTTCCTCTGTATGCATGTCCATGTTCAAATTTCTTCTATTTGTAAGGACACCAGTCATATTGAATTAGGGCCCACACTAAAAACCTCATTTTAATTTAATGACCTCTTTAAAGACCTTATCCCTTAATGCGGTTGCATTTTGAGGTACTGGAGATTAGAACTTCAACATATGAATTTTGGGGGTCACAATTCAGCCCATTTGTTATGGGTTTATTTCCAACCACTATAATATAGATTCTGTGAGGTCTGTGATTTTTGTTTCTTTTGTTCACTTATGTATCCTAATCACCTAGATCAGTGCCTGGGACATAATAGACACTAAATTAATATTTGCTGAATGAATAAATGAATGAATCAGTCATTGAATGAAACGAATAACTTGAGTGACAAATATGTAAACCTCAGAGTTCTCTGCATATAATAGATGCCACATTTGCTACTAAAGATTATTTGTACTTGAATTAGTAAGATTTGAATAGTCTTAGTTACGCTTATTCTGGCATATGAGCATATCAGTAACATTTGTGGATAAAGTCTGTAGTTAGAAATAAGTACCAAATAAAATGCATTAGTAATTTCACAGTGAAATAATAAAATGCACATCAACTGTGGAGGAGAAACAAGGCAACAGTAGGGTTTCTTTCAATCTAATAAAACTTTAAGGGCAAAGATTTGTAATTAAAACTGAAGTAAATTTAATCTTTCCTGCTAATCACTACTGCACTGTTAGCCTGTTTTCATCAAACTAATTGATGGCAGATGGAACAGTTGCATGATTACAGCTCCACTTTATGGCAGGCTTATAACAAATGTGACTTTCCTCTATTGTATGCATTAACATTCTGAAAAAGCACTCCTTTGCTTTCTTCATACACCAAAATTGTTTCTTCTTTTGTGTGACACTGATTGAAAGGAATCAAAGGATGTTTTATGTAAATGGAATCCATTTGATTCCTTTAAATCAGTCATAAGTAAGCATTTATTGGGTACCAACCATGTGCAAGGTGTCATGGAAGACATGGTTTGCTAACTTCAAGGAGCCTGCAAGATATCTTCAAAAGGTTAAACACATCATTAAATTTTGGACAAATTTCAAAATTACAGTTCTTGAAGTGCATGAGGTTTAAAATCAAGTCTCGCAAAATTTGTCTCTTTAATTCTGTTTCAACAAAGGAAACTCAAGAACAAAGAAAATAATACCTTTAAAAATTTCTTTCCAGAAATAACATACCTTTTCATTAGTTTTCTTATAGCAATAATTAAACTAAATTGGCACAAACCTAAATAGTTTGGGAATCATTGAAAGAAAACTACAAATTATTATTAATGATGATAATATTGCTCTATAGTTGTATAGAAGAATCACATGTGAATTACCTAAAGTTTGGTATGATTTGTTAGATGTAACTTAGGTAATAAGAATTTCATCTTGAAATGAGTGCTGGAAGGCAAACACTCAGGTAAGGTATGATGCCTTTTAACGTTAACCACTGCCTTATTCTTTCTTGACTTGATCCTCAATTCTATATTTTTTGTGATCCCATGGTCATTTCAGCTCCTCTAATCCATATCAATAAAAATACAAAAAAATGGAATAAATTGTATATTTCAGGGCTTATCTTAGATGTCATCTGTCTGTAGGAAATTTTTTGTATACTTCAAGTAAATTAACTACCTCTCCTATCTGTTATTCTCCATCCCAGCATCTTATTTCCTTTTAAGACTTCTTTATCTCTCTCTCTCTCTCTCTTATCTATGTAACTTATTTATCATCTCTTTTTACGTATAGGCTTCATAAGATCAAGAACTAGTTTTGTCTTCTTAACTGTTTTGTCCCCAGTGCCTGGACAATTACCATTATGTAATATATGCCCATTAAGTATTTGTTGAATGTTGTTGAATAAATGATTTCAAAGTCACTTATTTAGCTCAACCCATTTTACAGACTGATATATACTTTATCATCTAAGATAAATGACTGACATATCTTTTTTTTTGATGATAAAAATGAAAGGTGATTTTATAAATTTAGTCTCTTCTTATTTTTTGGGTCTGGTCTGATTCAGAACCTGACACAAAAAATTATTAAGCGGGCTAAGCACATAATGTCCTCCATTTTGCCTTATTCCCTTTGTCACTTTCCTTAATTTTTTAAAGCATTTTTATGGCCTCTTTAATTTCTTCCTCATCAAAAAAAATGAACTGAGATATCACTTTCAGTTGGGTATAAACAAATAACATCTCTCCTAAAGATACAGATGTATTTATAGGGATCTCAACTTTACATAAAATGGGTGGTAATAGTTCATAAACTGGTCTGACGGTAGGCAAGTGTTCAACAGAGTTATTGGGGAGGGGGTTGTAGGAATTTCTACCTTAAATTATGGTCTTACAATCACAGTATGTTATCACCAGATACTTTGTTTATCAACATGTCTGACCTTGTTTGAATCCGCTATGAAGGCAGATTAAACCATTCTGTGTATATTTTAAACTTTTTAGAAACTGAAGAATGCACTGAGTTCCACTGAATGTAGAGAATGTGGATTAATACACAAATATTTTGGAATTTTAATTACCATAATAATAACCATTGCTTGCTTTCATAGCAAAAAAGGCAACAATTCAAGGAGACTTTGTATGTATTAGATAAGTACAAGAGACATTTTATGTACCTGTAAATCTGTCTAGGTCTTTATCTGTCTATTTATTTATGGTTATCTTGAATCTAAAACTCTTCCCTTATAGTAGAGGGAATCTCAAATAGGTTCTACCTCTCATAATGGGACAAAGAGGGCATACATTCCTCTCTCAACTTTCTGTCTGTTAAGGCTCGGGTAAGTGACTTAGTCTTAGGCAAATGGATGTTCAAGCTCAGGTCTTATATCTTATATTCAGGTCAAGCTCTGAATCTTATAATTAGTTAAAAGATTTTTAAGTTAGTGGTAATAGTGGAGTTGTATCACTCAGTATTCTCCAGGGAAACAGAACCAATAGGATAGATATAAATATGGATATAGATATATGAGAAGATTTATCATAGAACTTGGCTCACATGATTATGGAGCCTGAGAAGTCCCAGGATCTGCCATCTGCAAGCTGGAGACTCAGGAAACAGTGGTATGATTCAGTCTGAGTTGAAGGCCTGAGAACCAGGAGCTCTGATATCTGAGAGCAGAAGAAGATGGATGTCCCACCTCAAACAGAGAGCAAATTTGCCCTCCCTCTACCTTTTTGCTCTATTCATGCCCTCAACAGATTGGATGATGCCTCCCTGCCCAACATTGGTGAGGGCGATCTTCTTTACCCAGTCTACTGATTCAAATGTTAATCTCTTCTAGAAACACCCTTGGAGACATACCCCAAAATAGTGTTTTGCCAGCTATCTGGGTATCCTTTAGCCCAGTCAAACTGACACGGAGAATTAATCATCACAGGAGTCAAAGTCCAGGAGTGCAGCAGTACAAATGAGGACAGTACCAAGTATCCAGTGGTGGCATTACAGTCACACTGTTCCTTAGATGTGACCTAGCTGTGTTCTTGGCTGTTAGCCTGTCTTTGATCCTGGGGCTTTCTGAACAGGTTCTCTAGCCTTCTTGTAAATTATGTAGGGCACTGGGATATCTGTGGTAGGCAGCCCTCTACGATGGCCCCGGTGATCCGTGACCCAATGATTCATGTCTCCTTGAGTGATCTCCCCTTGAGTATGGGTTGGACCTAATGACTCAATTCTAACAAATAGAATATGGCAAAAGTGATGGGATGTCACTTCTGAGATCAGGTTACAAAGAGACTGTGGCTTCTGTGTCGTGTGTACTCTTTTTTGCTCTCTTGCCCTGTGGGGAGACCCACATGGCAAAGAATTAATGTCTCTAGCTGAGAACTAGCAAGAACCTGAGGTTCTTTGATACTCATGTGATTGCGCTGGGAAGCAGGTCTTCCATCTGAGCTTTAAAATGACTGCAGCCCCAGTCTACATATAGATGATAGCTTCTTGGAAGACCCTCAGCCAGTAGCACCAGCTAAACCATGCCCAGTGTCCTGACCTATATAAACTTGATATAATGACTGCTTATTGCTTTCAATTGCTACATTCCAAATAATCTGTTATACAGCAATATATATTCCAGAAAATACCTTTTCTGCTCAAGTAATACTTTTTCCCCTCAGATCTATTGAGATATAATTGACATGCAGCACTGTATAAATTTAAGGTGTATGGGATAATGATTTTACTTACAAACATCACGAAATAATTACCACAATAAATTTAGTGAACATCCATC
The DNA here is from genome assembly GCF_011762595.2 of Tursiops truncatus. Lineage (NCBI taxonomy): Eukaryota > Metazoa > Chordata > Mammalia > Artiodactyla > Delphinidae > Tursiops > Tursiops truncatus. The sequence goes on from NC_047037.1 coordinate 118,459,087, forward strand.
ATCTCATACAGATACAACATTAAAGAAATAGGAAAATTTTTTACCTTGTGATGAGAACTCTTACGATTTACCCTTTTAACAGCTCTAATATATAACATACAGTAGTGTTAATTATATTAATCATGTTGTACATCACATCCCTAGTACTTATTTATCTTATAACTGGAAGTTTGTTCCTTTTGACCACCTTCATCCCATTTCCCCTCCCTCTACCCCCTACCTCTTATAACCACAAATTTGATTTTTTTTATATGAGTTTGTTTTTGAAGTACAATTGACCTACAACACTATGTTATTTACAGGTGCACAACATAGTGACTCAGTATTTCTATACATTTCAGAATGATCACCACAGTAAGTCTAGTTACTCTCTGTCACCATACAAAAATAATAATTATTATTGACTATATTCCCTACACTGTATATTTCAAACTGTGACCCATTTATTTTGTACCTCTTAATCTCCCTCTCCTATTTCTCTCATCTCTCCAATCCTCTTCCCTCTGGCAATCACCTGTTTGTTTTGTGTATCTGAGACTCTGTTTCTGTTTTACTATGCTTGTTCCTTTGTTTTGTTTTTAAAATTCCATATATAAGTGAAATCATACGGCATTTGTCTTTCTCTGTCTGGCTTATTTCACTTAGCATAATGCCCTGTAGATCCATCCATGTAGTCGTGAATGGCAAGATTTCATTCTTTTTTTATGGCTGAGTAATATTCCATTGCATATATATACGTGCCCTCTTTACTCATTAATCTGTCAATAGGCATGTAGATTGCTTCTTTGTCTTGGCTATTGTGAATAGTGCTGCAATGAACATGGGGTGCATATATCTTTTCAAACTAGTGTTATCATTTTCTTTTGAAAAATAACCAGAAGTGGAATTGCTGGATTGTATGGTAGTTCTATTTTTAATTTTCTTGAGGAACCTCCATACTGTTTTCCATAGTGACTGCACCAATTTACATTCCCACTAAAGTGCATGAGGGTTCTTTTTTCTCCACATACTTGCCAAAACTTGTTATTTGTTGTCTTTTTGATAATAGCCATTCTGACAGCATGAGATGATATTTCATTGTGGCTTTGATTTCCATTTCTCTGATGATTAGAGATGCTGAGAATCTTTTCATATGTCTTGGCCAGCTGTATGTCTTCTTTGGAAAAATGTCTATTGAGATCCTCTGCTTATTTTTTAATCAGGTTTTTTTTTTTTTTTTTGATGTTGAGTTGTATGAGTTCTCTGTATATTTTGGACGTTAACCCCTTATCAGATATATTGTTTGCAAATATCTTCTCCCATTCAGTAGGCTGCCTAATAATTTCACTAGCTGTGCAAAAGTTTTTAGTTTGATGTAGTCCCACTTGTTTATTTTTGCTTTTGTTTCCTTTGCCTTTGGAGACAGATCCAAAAATGTACTGCTAAGACTAATGTCAAAATTTGTACTGCCTATGTTTTCTTCTAGGAGTTTTGTGGTTTCAGGTCTTACATTTAAGTCTTCAATCCATTTTGAGTTTATTTTTGTGTATGGTGTGAGAAAGTAGTCAAGTTTGATTCTTATGCATGTAGCTATCTAGATTTCCCAACACCATTTATTGAAGAAGCTGTCTTTTCCCCATTATATATTCTTGCCTCCAGTGTCATAGATTAATTGACCCTATAAATGTAAGTTCATTTCTGGGCTCCCTTTTCTGTTCCATTGATCTATGTGTATGTTTTTATGCCAGTACCATACTGTCTTGATTACTATAGCTTTATAGTATAGTTTGAAATCAGGGAGTGTGATACTTCAAGATTTTTTCTTCTTTCTCAAGATTATTTTGGCTATTCAGTGTCCTTTGTGAATTCATACAAATTTTAGAATTATACTTTCTAGTTCTGTGAAAAATGCCATTGGTATTTTGATAGGGAGTGCACTGAATCTGTAGATTACTTTGGGAAGTTCGGTAATTTTTTTTTTTTTTTACACAGCAGGTCCTTATTAGTCATCAATTTTATATACATCAGTGTATACATGTCAATCCCAATTGCCCAATTCATCACACAACCACCTCCACCCCACCGATGCTTTCCCCCCTTGGTGTCCATACATTTGTTCTCTACATCTATGTCTCAATTTCTGCCCTGCAAACCAGTTCATCTGTACCATTTTTCTAGGTTCCACGTATATGCGTTAATGTACAATATTTGTTTTTCTCTTTCTGGCTTACTTCACTCTGTGTGACAGTCGCTAGATCCATCCAAGTCTCTACAAATGACTCAATTTCGGTCCTTTTTATGGCTGAGTAATATTCCATTGTATATATGTACCACATCTTCTTTATCCATTCATCTGTTGATGGGTATTTAGGTTTCTTCCATGACCTGGCTATTGTAAATAGTGCTGCAATGAACATTGGGGTGCATGTGTCTTTTTCAATTATGGTTTCCTCTGGGTATATGCCCAGTAATGCGATTGTTAGATCATATGGTAATTCTATTTTTAGTTTTTTGAGGAACCTCCATACTGTTCTCCATAGTGGCTGTATCAATTTACATTCCCACCAACAGTGCAAGAGGGTTCCCTTTTCTCCACACCCTCTCCAGCATTTATTGTTTGTAGATTTTCTGATGATGCCCATTCTAACTGGTGTGAGGTGATACCTCACTGAAGTTTTGATTTGCATTTCTCTAATCATTAGTGATGTTGAGCAGCTTTTCATGTGCTTCTTGGCCATCTGTATGTCTTCTTTGGAGAAATGTCTATTTAGGTCTTCTGCCCATTTTTGGATTGGGTTGTTTGTTTTTTTAATATTGAGCTGCATGAGCTGTTTATATATTTTGGAGATTAATCCTTTGTCCGTTGATTTGTTTGCAAATATTTTCTCCCATTCTGAGGGTTGTCTTTTCGTCTTGTTTGTAGTTTCCTTTGCTGTGCAAAAGCTTTTAAGTTTCATTAGGTCCCATTTGTTTATTTTTGTTTTTATTTCCATTACTGTAGGAGGTGGATCAAATAAGATCTTGCTGTGATTTATGTCAAAGAGTGTTCTTCCTATGTTTTCCTCTAAGAGTTTTATAGTGTCCGGTCTTACATTTAGGTCTCTAATCCATTTTGAGTTTATTTTTGTGTATGGTATTAGGGAGTATTCTAATTTCATTCATTTACATGTGGCTGTCCAGTTATCCCAGCACCACTTATTGAAGAGGCTGTCTTTTCTCCATTTTATATTCTTTCCTCCTTTACCAAAAGATAAGGTGACCATATGTGCAGGGGTTTATCTCTGGGCCTTCTATCCTGTACCATTGATCTATATTTCTATCTTTTGCCAGTACCGTATTGTCTTGATTACTGTAGCATTGTAGTATAGTCTGAAGTCAGGGAGTCTGATACCTCCAGCTCTGTTTTTTTCCCTCAAGACTGCTTTGGCTATTCAGGGTCTTTTGTGTCTCCATACAAATTTTAAGATTTTTTGTTCTAGTTCTATAAAAAATGCCATTGGTAATTTGATAGGGATTGCATTGAATCTGTATATTGCTTTGGGTAGTATAGTCATTTTCACAATGTTGATTCTTCCAATCCAAGAACATGGTATATCTCTCCATCTGTTTGTGTCATCTTTGATTTCTTTCATCAGTGTCTTGTAGTTTTCTGAGTACAGGTCTTTTACCTCCTTAGGTAGGTTTATTCCTAGGTATTTTATTCTTTTCATTGCAATGGTGAATAGGATTATTTCTTTAATTTTTCTTATCTGAACTTTCGTTGTTATGTATAGGAATGCAAGAGATTTCAGTGCATTAATATTGTATACTGCAACTTTACCAAATGCATTGTTTACCTCTAATAGCTTTCTGGTGGCATCTTTAGGATTCTCTATGTATAGTGTCATGTCATCTGCAAACAGTGACAGTTTTGCTTCTTCTTTTCCAAATTGTATTCCTTTTATATCTTTTTCTTCTCTGATTGCCATGGCTAGGACTTCCAAAATTATGTTGAATAATAGTGGTGAGAGTGGACATCCTTGTCTTGTTCCTGATCTTAGAGGAAATGCTTTCAGCTTTTCACCATTGAGCATGATGTTTGCTGTGGGTTTGTCGTATATGACCTTTATTATGTTGAGGTAGGTTCCCTCTGTGTTCACTCTCTGGAGAGTTTTTATCATAAATGGGTGTTGAATTTATCAAAAGCTTTTTCGGCACCTATTGAAATGATAATGTGGTTTTTATTCTTCAATTTGTTAATATGGTGTATCACACTGATTGATTTGCATGCATTGAAGAACCCTTGCATTCCTGGGATGAATCCCACTTGATCATCGTGTATGATCCTTTTAATGTGTTGTTGGATTCTGTTTGCTAGTATTTTGTTGAGGATATTTACATCTATGTTCATCAGAGATGTTGGCCTGTAGTTTTCTTTTTTTGTAACGTCTTTGTCTGGTTTTGGTATCAGGGTGATGGTAGCTTTGTGGAATGAGTTTGGGAGTGCTACTCCCTCTGCTATATTTTGGAAGAGTTTGAGAAGGATGGGTGTTAGGTCTTCTCTAAATGTTTGATAGAATTCACCTGTGAAGCCATCTGGTCCTGGGCTTTTGTTTGTTGGAATATTTTTAATCACAGTTTCAATTTCATTACTTGCGATTCGTCTATTCATGTTTTCTATTTCTTCCTGGTTCAGTCTTGGAAGGTTATACCTTTCTAAGAATCTGTCCATTTCTTCTAGGTTGTCCATTTTATTGGCATAGGGTTGCTTGTAGTAGTCTCTTAGGATGCTTTGTACTTCTGTGGTGTCCATTGTAACTTCTCCTTTTTCATTTCTAATTTTATTGATTTGAGTCCTCTCCCTCTTTTTCTTGATGAGTCTGACTAATGGCTTATCAGTTTTGTTTATCTCCTCAAAGAACCAGCTTTTAGTTTTATTGATGTTTGCTATTGGTTGCTTTGTTTTTATTTCATTTATTTCTGTTCTGATCTTTATGATTTCTTTTCATCTACTAACTTTGGGTTTTGTTTGTTCTTCTTTCTCTAGCTCCTTTAGGTGTAATATTAGATTGTTTATTTTTCTTGTTTCTTGAGGTAGGGTTGTATTGCTATAAACTTCCCTCCTAGAAGTGCTTTTGTTGCATCCCATAGGTTTTGAATCATTGTGTTTTCATTGTATTTTGTCTCTATGTATTTTTTGATTTCCTCTTTGACGTCTTCAGTGGTCTCTTGGTTATTTAGGAACATATTGTTTAGCCTCCATGTGTTTGTATTTTTTACATTTCTTTCCCTGTATTTGATTTCTAATCTAATAGTACTGTGGTCAGAAAAGAGGCTTGATATGATTTCAATTTTCTTAAATTTACCGAGGCTTGATTTGTGACCCAAGATGTGATCTATCCTGGGGAATGTTCTGTGTGCACTTGAGAAGAAAGTGTAATCTGCTGTTTTGGGATGGAATGTCCTATAAGAATCAATTAAATCTAACTGGTCTAATGTGTCAGTTAAAGCTTGTGTTTCCTTGTTAATTTTCTGTCTGGATGATCTGTCCATTGGTGTAAGTGAGGTGTTAAAGTCCCCCACTATAATTGTGTTGCTGTTGATTTCCTCTTTTATCTCTGTTAGCATTTGCCTTATGTATTGAGGTGCTCCTATGTTGGGTGCATATATATTTATAATTGTTATATCTTATTCTTGGATTGATCCCTTGATCATTATGTAGTGTCCTTCCTTGTCTCTGGTAACATTTTTACTTTAAAGTCTATTTTATATGATATGAGTATTGCTACTTCAGGTTTCTTTTTACTTCCATTTGCATGGAATATCTTTTTCCATCCCCTCACTTTCAGTCTGTATGTGTCTCTAGGTCTGAAGTGGGTCTCTTGTAGACAGCATATAGATGAGTCTTGTTTTTGTATCCATTCAGCGAGCCTGTGTCTTTTGGTTGGAGCATTTAATCCATTCACATTTAAGGTAATTATTAATATGTATGTTCCTATTACCATTTTCTTAATTATTATGGGTTTGTTTTTCTAGGTCCTTTTCTTCTCTTATGTTTCCCACTTAGAGAAGTTCATTTAGCATTTGTTTGTAGAGCTGGTTTGGCGGTGCTGAATTCTCTTAGCTTTTCCTTCTGTGTAAAGCTTTTGATTTCTCCATCAAATCTGAATGAGATCCTTGCCAGATAGAGTAATCTTGGTTGTAGGTTCTTCCCTTTCTTCACTTTAAATATATCATGCCACTCCCTTCTGGCTTGTAGAGTTTCTGCTGAGAAATCAGCTGTTAACCTTATGGGAGTTCCCTTGTATATTATTTGTCATTTTTCCCTTGCTGCTTTCAATAATTTTTCTTTGTCTTTAATTTTTGCCAATTTGATTACTATGTGTCTTAGCGTGTTTCTCCTTGGGTTTATACTGTATGGGACTCTGCGCTTCCTGGACTTGGGTGGCTATTTTCTTTCCCATGTTAGGGAAATTTTCGACTATAATCTCTTCATATATTTTCTTGGGTCCTTTCTCCTCCTTCTTGGACTCCTATAATGAGAATATTGGTACGTTTAATGTTTCCCGGAGGTCTCTTAGACTGTCTTCATTTCTTTTCATTCTTTTTTCTTTATTCTGTTCCATGGCAGTGAATTCCCCCATTCTGTCTTCCAGGTCACTTATCTGTTCTTCTGCCTCAGTTATTCTGCTAATGATTCTTTCTAGTGTATTTTTCATTTCAGCTATTGTATTGTTCAAATCTGCTTCTTTATTCTTTAATTCTTTTATGTCTTTGTTAAACATTTCTTGCATCTTCTCGATCTTTGCCTCCATTCTTTTTCCGAGGTCCTGGATCATCTTCACTATCATTATTCTGAATTCTTTTTCTGGAAGGTTGCCTATCTCCACTTCATTTAGTTGCTTTTTTGGTGTTTTATCTTGTTCCTTCATCTGATACATAGTCCTCTGACTTTTCATTTTGTCTATGTTTCTGTGAATGTGGTTTACATTCCACAGGCTGCAGGATTGTTGTTCTTGCTTCTGCTGTCTGCCCTCTGGTGGATAAGGCTATCTAAGAGTCTTATAGAAGCTTCCTTATGGGAGGGACTGGTGGTGGGTAGAGCTGACTGTTGCTCTTGTGGGCAGAGCTTAGTAAAACTTTAATCCACTTGTCTGCTGTTGGGTGGGGTTGGGTTCCCTCCCTGTTGGTTGTTTGGCCTGAGGCGACCCAGCACTGGAGCGTACCCAGCTCTTTTGTGGGGCTAATGCCTGATTCTGGTAGGACTCATGCCAAGTACTTCCCAGAACTTCTGCTGCCAGGGTCCTTGTCCCCATGCTGTGCCACAGCCACCCCCGCCTCTGCAGGAGACCCTCAAACACTAGCAGGTAGGTCTGATTCGGTCACCCCTGGGGTCACTGCTCCTTCCCCTGGGTCCTGATGTGCATACTACTTTGTGTGTGCCCTCCAAGAGTGGAGTTTCTGTTTCCCCTAGTCCTTTCAAAGTCCTGCAATCAAATCCCACTAGTCTTCAAAGTCTGATTTTCTAGGAATTCTTCCTCCCATTGCTGGGACCCCAGGTTGGGAAGCCTGACGTGGGGCTCAGAACCTTCACTCCAGTGGGTGGACTTCTGTGGTATAAGTGTTCTTCAGTTTGTGAGTCAGCCACCCTGCAGTTATGGGATTTGATTTTATTGTGATTGCGCCCCTCCTACTGTCTCATTGCAACTTCTCCTTTGTCTTTGGATGTGTGGTATCGTTTTTGGGGAGTTCCAGTGTCTTCCTGTCGATGATTGTTCAGCAGTTAGTTGTGTGTTTTCTGTATATCTTAACTACTTATTGTAAATATAGATGATTTTTACTACTTTTTTCTTCTAATCTTCGTACTAGGTTTATAAGTGGTTGATCTATTACCTTTACTGTATATTTGCTTTTACTAATGAGATTTTTCATTTTGTAATTTTCATATTTCTAGTTATAGCCTTTTCTTTTTACTTACAAAAGTCTGTTTAATATTTCTTGTAAAGCTGGTTTAGTGGTGCTGAACTCTTTTAGCTTTTACTTGTCTGTACAAGTCTTTATCTCTCCTTCAGTTCTGAATGATACCATTTTTGGGTAGAGTATTCTTATTTGTGGCTTTTTTTCCTTTTATCACTTTAATTATATTGTGCCACTCTCTTCTGGTCAGCAAAGTTTCTGCTGAAAAGTGACCTGACAGTCTTATGGGTGTTCTCTTGTGTGTAACTGGTTGCTCTTCTCTTGCTGCCTTTAATATTCTCTCTTTATCTTTAATTTTTTGCCATTTTAATTACAATGTGTCTTGATGTGGACTTGTTTGGGTTGCTGTTTTCCTGGACCTGGATATCTATTTTCTTTTCCACTTTAGGAAAGTTTTCAGCCATTATATCTTCAAAAATGTTCTTTGCCCCTTTCTCTCTCTCTTCTCTTAAACTGTCCTCATTTTTAAATCTTTTTTTTTTTTTTCTCTTCAGCTTGGTTGATTTCCACTACTCTGTCTTCCAGTTCACTTAACCATTCCTCTGTATCAACTAAACTACTGCTGAATTCTTCTAGTGTATTTTTTTATTTAGTTATTGTGTTATTCAGCTGTTTGGTTCCTCCTTATATTTTCTCTTTTTTAAAAATTAATTAATTAATTACTTTTTGGCTCCGATTGATCTTCATTGCTGCCTGCGGGCTTTCTCTAGTTGCGGCGAGCGGGAGCTACCCTTCCTTGCAGTGTGCGGGCTTCTCATTGCAGTGGCCTCTCTTGTTGTGGAGCACAGGCCCTAGGTAAGTGAGCTCAGTAGTTGTGGAGTACGGGCTTAGTTGCTCTGCGGCATGTGGGATCTTCCCGGACCAGGGCTCGAACCCGTGTTCCCTGCATTGGCAGGTGGATTCTTAACCACTGCACCACAAGGGAAGTCCCCTAACTCTTTATTAAGCTTCTCACTGTATTCAACCCTTCTTCTCCTAAGTTCATTGAACATCTTTAAGATCATTACCTTGATTTCTGTATTGGGTAGGTAGCCTATTTCCAATTTGCTTAGTTATTCTGGGGTTTTATCTTGTTCTTTTGTTTGATATGTATTCCTTTGTCACCTCATTTTACCTAATTCTCTGTGTCTATTTGTATGTATTTGGTAGTTTGGTTACATTTCTCCATCTTGGAGAAGTGGCTTTATGTAGGAGTTGTCCTATAGGACCCAGTAGCACACTCCCCTCTGGGCACAGCTGGGGTCTTGTGAGTCCTGGTGCTGGTCTAGCCTGATGGTGGGTGTTGCTGCATCCCCACAGCACTGGCTGCTCTGCCTATGGGGTCTTAGACTGGTGCTAGACAGCTGGTGGGTAGGGCAGGGTCCCAGCACTAATAAGCTAGAGAGATGATTCCAAACTGACGCTTGCCAGCACCAATGTCCTCATGATAGAACAACCTACCTGAAATGGCTGCTGCCAGCATCTATATCTTCAGGGGGAGTCCCACTGGCTTCCTCCCTCTCTGAGAGGCTCTTCAAGATGAGCAAGTGGGTCTGACCCAGGCTCCTTTTAAATTATTACCTCTTAGAATGTGTGACATTTTGCATGTGCCCTTTGAGAGTGGAGTCTTTGTTTCCTGTTGCTCTTTGATTCTCTCATATGCAAGCCCCATTGGCCCTGAGAGCCAGACATTCGAGAAACTTGTCTTCCTGGTGCAGGGCCCATGGACTGGGGAGCCTCATGTGGGGCTCAGACCCCTTGCTCCTTGGGGAGAACCTCTGCAATTATGACTGTCCTTCCATTTGTGGATCACCTACCCTGGGGTGTGGGTCTTGACTATACTGTGTCTCTGCCCCTCCTACCCATCTCATTGTGGTCCCTTCTTTATATTTTTAGTGGTGGAAATGTTTTTCTGCTAGTCTTCAGCTCTTTCTCATTGATTAGCTGCTCTGTAAATTGTAATTTTTTTGTGCCCATGAGAAGAGGTGAACTTAGGGTCTTCCTACTCTGCCATCTTGCCCACTCCCCAGAATAGGATCCTGTTGTTGATAACTAAGAATATAGAAATTGTTCATAGGAGTGGAAATAGGTGGAATCTGATAGAGTAGGGACTAAAGGCAGTGAAAATCTTCTTAAGATTCTGGAAAAATAATCTGGAAATTCATTGTATGTAGTAGTGATACAGTTATTTAAATTTTGACATGTGGTCGATTATAATAAAATATTTTTTGAAGGCAAATCTTTGGAAAATCCAATGTCTCTTGCCTTATAAAAATAGGAGAGGTATAAAGAAATCAAGGACTGTGAGGTGGGATGGCTTTTTCTAACAGCACTGGACAGGTCAGAGAAGTAGAATGACAAGTTTAAGTGCCTAGATTCTCAGCTCAAGGCATTGATGTTCTATGACTTTGCCAAAGATTCACTAACCTTTTGAAGCCATAAGGTTGAGTTAGGAGCCAAATATATAATTTGATCCTAATTTTAGTTACTAAATTAGTATGTCAGTCGATTTTCTGGTCCATGATATTTCTTCTAGGAAAGTCTGGAAACTGAGAATTGGGACAACAGTATCTAAGATGATGTGAAGCACTTGGCAAAGCTTAAATTGTCAATTCTGCTGAATCATTCATGCCAACCAGTGCAAGCCTTTCCTCCCCTTTCTGAAAAAGTTGTTCTCTTTTTGCCTAAAGATATGATAAGTTTTTGATCTGTGGGAGATCCCTTACTAAGACAACTTTCCTCATTTCTACTCTGAGAATGATCTTAATTGTTTGCTTGCTCAGCTTTCAAATACAGATTGAAACCTGTACTTAATGATGGCCCAAATTTAATGAAAGAGAGATGCCGGAAATTTCTTGGTTATAATGGAGAAGACGTTCAAAGACTTCAGGAGACTAAAGTAATGGGGTGAATTTATCTAATATGACCTAATGTCATAGTTTATTTACCAAGAATATGCTTGGTAAATATACTTTATTTACCAGAATATACTTTATTTACCAAGACCTTGAAAAATAAAGTTGTGAGAAAAATGCCATTACTTTGGAAAGGGGCTTTAGAGGTTGTTCTCAGTAGATTGGGCACACAGTGAGATACTGGAGGTGAAACTGTTGCCTTGATTGCAGTAAGGATAGTTGGATTCTGGGGAAGCAGAGGCCAAGGAGCCTCTCTTTACTATCACTGACAATGTGGGCAACAAAGTTAGTGTAGTGTCAGAATGGCTTAACTGCATCCCATATTAGGTAGCAGGGAAGTCCACTAAGACCCTGCTTGATTTGAACTGAAGCCTGATGAATCACATTTTAGAGAATGTACACCCCTTTTCCTAATTGTCAGATGAATCAATCCAATGACCCAGTATCTATAAAGGAAGTTTAAAGCACTTTTCAGGAAAAACAAACACATAGTGTGAATCTTCATTCTAGGATTCTCTAAATCATCCGGTTTCCACTTGCTATCAAAACTGTGCCATATTTATCATTAATTGACAATGCCTGTGAGTGGGCACTAATTTCTAGGGATTCACAGTGCTACTGCAGACTGCCAGTCAGTATAGGCATTTATGGTGAGTTAGCTGATAAACAGTTTTGACCCAAGCAATAGTGCATCACTGAGGAAGAGCAGATGTTAGTGCCACAATCAAATACTTAAAAGATGTGCACAGTTGATTTCTACCCCATCCTCATTTATCTTTAAAATATGGCTAGTGCTGAAGATAGATGAGTTCTAGAAAATGACAGGTGGTTACTTCAATCACAGCTGCTGTTTCAAATGTGATCTCCTTACTGGAGCAAATCAATGTACCCTGACACCTGGTATGCAATTATTTATTTGAAAAATGATTTTTTTCTTATTCCTTTTATTCCATTGAGGAAAAGATAACAGGACTTCTAAAAGCTATCATTACATCTTCAAAATTTGACCCAGGATTCAATCAACACACAGTTTCACTATATTGATTACATTTTGCTGGTTGGACCTGGAAAGAAGTTATCTTAAATGTGATGGTATAACATGTGCATGTTATTCATTCATTCATTCAAAACTGGCTATTGAGTGCCTGTTCTGTGTCAGTCATCTTTCTAAATGCTAAAAATGTAGCAGTGAAAGAAAGAACAAGTTCCTGTCCTCTTGAGATCATAGAGGGGAGAGACTGATATTAAACAAATTAGCATCTAAATACATCACACATCAAATTCTGATGAATGCTATACAGAAAAACAAAATAAAGTCAAGGAAAATAGGAGAGGTTAGAGGATAGGGCACTGTAACTTAATATTGGGTGTTAGGTTGTACTATACCAATAGAAGCCTGATGGAAGAGAGGAAACACATCATGAAAATATCTGGGGAGAAAAGTTCCAAGTATAAGGAAGAGGAAATGCAAGGACTATAAAAGCAGTAGCCTGAATTTCAAGGTGATCAGAGTAGCTGATACATAGTGAATGAGGTGGGGCTAGGGATAGAGGCAGCAGATCATAGTGGGCATTGCAGGCCATCTTTGAGTGAGTTGGGAAACAGATAATTTTATGCAGAAGTGAGACATGATCCAAATTATATTTTAAAAGGACCATCGTGGCTGATGTAAAATGAATACATTAGGTGGAAAAGAGGATGCAATTAGGTGACTAAAATTGCAATGGTTAAGGTGAGAGGTGACTGTGTCTTAGAGCAGGTTGGTAGTAGTGGGAGATAGTGAGAAGTAATCACACTCTGGATGCATTTTTAGAGTAAAGCCAGATAATTTTGTTGATGGCTTAAATCTGTGTTATAAAAGATGGAAAAGAATCAAGGTTTTTGATCTGAGATTAGCCACAGCAGGAAATGGCTACCACTCTTTAGGCTGGAGGAACCACTAAAGGAGGTGGCATTTCCAGAGTCAAAAAATATAAGATATAGGAAAGTTGTTAAGAGAGTAAATCCTATGAATTCTTATGACAAGGTGATTTTTTTTTCCTTTTTTCTCTTTTTTCTATTGTATCTGTATGAAAAGATGGATGTTAACTGAATCTATTGTAGTAATAATTTTACATTATATATATATCAAACCATCATGCTGTATACCTTAAACCTGTACAGTGATATATGTCAATTATTTCTCAGTAAAACTGGGAAAAAATTGGAGCCATCATGGATATAGAGCCAAGATGGGAGTTACCCAGTGGATTCAGGATCCAGCTGGAGCAGAGGCAACGGAAGAGTAACACTTGTTGCTTGAGATCCCACAGAAAACAGAGTGAGGGGATAGAAATAACCTGGCTTTTATTTTACTCTTGCCCTCTAGGCTTTTGTCAGTGCAATCCACTGGCTGAAACGGTCTGGAAGCCAGAATGGAAGGAAACAAGAGAAGGCACGGAATAAATCTGAGAGCAAACAAGCCAGGGAACAAGATGGTGACCAAAAGGCAGTTGGATGTGCTAGTTTGTACTTCAGGGTGCTGTGGTCCTAATGCTTTTGCCCCCAATTCATATGTTAAAACCATAACCTCCAAAGTGATGGTGTTAGGAGGTAGGACCTCTGGGAGGTGCTTAGGTTATGAGGGTAGAGCTCTTGTTATTGGGATTAGTACTCTTATAAAAGGGACACTAGAGGACTTTCTAGCCCCTTCCACCATGTGATGACACAGTGAGAAGTCAGCCGTCTGCAACCTGATTGAGGGCCTTCACCAAAACCCTGCCAAGCTGACATCCTTATCTAAGATTTCCCAGCCTCTGGAACTGTGAGAAATAAAATTATGTTGTTTATAAGCCACCCAGTCTATGGAATTTTGTTATAGCAGCTGGAATGGACCAAGCGAATATATAAATTTGAATTTTTAAATTAAAAGCATTTTTTAAAGCTATGGAACTCAATTAGCTACCCTAGGGAGTGTGTAGAAAAAAATGAAGAGAAACGTCTGAGAACAGAAACCCGGGCCCTCCAGTGTTAAAAGAATGTGTAGGAATTAGCAAAGGACACAAAGAAGGCGTGCCCAGTGAGCTAGGAGGAGATCTGAGAGAACTGTGTCCTGGAAGCTACATAGAGGATTTATTTAAAGAAGATAGTGATCGGCCATGTGAAATGCTGCTCACAGGTCAAGTAAGAAGAGAGCTGAAAGTTGAGTCACTGGCTTCAGCAATATCGGTGTCACTGGTGATCTTAATTACAGGGCCAGGACTAGGGTAAGCCAAGTGAGGTACTTGCCTTGGTTGCCAAAAATCTCAGTATTTTAACTCAATTAAATGATACCTTAATACAATATTTTTAAAAATTAATGCAAAATTCACAATGAATGCAATATTCAAAGTTTAAATAATGACAGAACTGGTAATAGTACCATGCTGAGCCATATTGGAGTCTGAGGCAAAAGGAAACATCAAAAATATTGAGCTTGTCTTTATTTAAACATTTGATGAGTTCATTGTGACCTTTGGCATTAATTTTGACTTCTAAAATATTGCTTGAAAATTATTCATCTTCATAGATGAGTGTTTTTTTTTTTTGTGGTACGCGGGTCTCTCACTGTTGTGGTCTTTCCCGTTGCGGAGCACAGGCTCGGGACGCGCAGGCTCAGCGGCCATGGCTCACGGGCCCAGCTGCTGCATGGCATGCGGGATCTTCCCGGACCGTGGCACGAACCCGTGTCCCCTTCATCGGCAGGCGGACTCTCAACCACTGCGCCACCAGGGAAGCCGCATAGATGAGTTTTTATTGCCTCTTGAATTTTGTGCCCAACACAAGGTACAAAGTTTTATTGCCTCACTTATCTCACCCCAGCCCTGTCCCTGCTTAACAAGAGCTGTTTCATTTGAGAGATGAGGGTGAAAACTTAGTTGGAGACTGGGGAGCGTAGTGTTGGTGGATTGAAGAGAGAGAAGAGTGAATGGATCAGGAAAGGGCCGGATGATTCCTCCTTCAGCCTAGGTCCATGAGTAAGAAGAGACATGGAGCAGATGTTCAACCTGGAACCAACCCACAGGTGACTGGCAACTTTCATGTAACTTGATGAGAAATACATGTTTGTTCTTACAAGGTTCTGAGATTTGGGAGTTATTATCACAGTGAAGATAATCGATAAAAGTTCTCTTCCCTTTGGAATAAAAATTTGCTATATCTAACTAAATAAGATCTTGATTAGCAGAGGCACTATTTTAAGGCAGTGAGAGTATAGAGTGCATAGTGGAGGAGGAGAATCATAAATACTGGTTACAGTCACACAGCCAGTCGCAGAATCGAAGATTGTAGCCTCTGCCTATATTTTCTTCTTCATTGTGTTCTGAATATTTTTAGTTGAACTAGTTGTCAATTTTTTTTTTTAAATAAATTTATTTATTTTTGGCTGTGTTGTGTCTTCATTGCTGCGCACGGGCTTTCTCTAGTTGCGGCGAGCCAGGGCTGCTCTTTGTTGCGGTGCTCAGGCTTCTCACTGCGGTGGCTTCTCTTTGTTGTGGAGCACGGGCTCTAGGTGCGTGGGCTTCAGTAGTTGTGGCTCACGGGCTCTAGAGTGCAGGCTTGGTAGTTGTGGTGCATGGGCTTAGTTGATCCGTGGCATGTGGGACCTTCCTGGACCAGGGCTCGAACCTGTGTCCCCTGCATTGGCAGGCAGATTCTCAACCACTGTACCACCAGGGAAGCCCCTCAATTTTTTTTATTTTTGGTCATTTTCTTTTCCTATTCTAATTTAAGGGAGTTGGTTGTGGTAAAATTTACAATTCAGTTCACTGGTTGTGGAATGTCCAGATAAAACAGTGAAAAACTATAGGGAGGATAATTATAATCTAGATGAAGTAACTAATGAGGCTTTGGGAGGAGAGGAGCCCTTTTGTGACTACACCAGGAAAAGTTGAAATGTGTCATTAAAATTTTTGTTTTGGAATGGGAAATATGTAAAGAAGTTTGTAAAAATGGATCTTGAGTAGTACAAGCTGTGAACTCTAAAACATCTGAAAGGCATCAGAAAATGTGTAGGAGGCTCACTTTGCTTACTTTATGGAGAACTGAGTGGGACTGATCCCTAGAAGCTAGTGAGGTGGCCTGTGTCCTAGGCTCATGCAAGTTGCTTCTCTACTTTGGCTTTGAAATCTTTATGGAGGGACATAGACTCATAGACAGTTTAAGAGTTTTAAGCCTCATAGACAGTTAAAGACTGTCTCATAGACAGTTAAAGAGTTTTAAGCCTCAGTGTTGAATATTAACTCTGATGGATAGTATGGTATCAGATGCCTTCTCACAAACCTGGATGCATTCTTCCCATGTTCTGAGTCTCGTATTCCAGCTTTCTCTTAGTTGTGTTAGTGACAGATGTACTTTCCAACTGGATCTTACTGATTTATTACCCAAGTTGATTCTTTTGTTTGTAACCAAGAACCCAGACTGGGACACCCAGATTCTAAAGAAAAGGTAATAAGTCATTTCAGCAAAGATTCATAAATGTGAAGCCAGAAGTACAGGAAGTCTGAAACAAAATATACGGATGTTACGAAATGACTTCAGGTGTCAGTTTGTAAACCCTGTGAAGAACACTCCCACTTATGGGGATCTAGGCCAAAGAAATAAAATCACAGTAGTTAAGGGCATGTTTAGGATGTTTTTAGCAGAACTGTTAATCACAAAACTGGAAAAAAGCAAACTACCCAAATAGGTGAACAAACAATCCTACATCCATACTAGGAAGTAATATGCAGCCATTCAAAATAGTAAATTAGGTTGTTACAAATCATCTTTTAGGAAATTCAATAAATATCTTTTTAGAGATTAGAGAAGTATTTGTAAAGTATTCAATTTTTGTAACCACATCGGGGTTCAAGGAAGAAGCAGAAAGAGAACCCAAACTGAAATCACATTTTAAGCAATTGGCTTTTGCCTATCACCCACCAACAGAAATAAGCATTAGATGGACACATAGCCCATGCAAACACACACTCGTACTTACTGTTACTATGAGCAATGCAGTTTTATTTTTCTATTCTTCCTATTTATACTGTTTTATATTTTAAAATGATGATCATAACCAAATAACTGATTTCATGACCCACTGATTTGTTAATATTCATGATTCAAAAATGATTTTTCACAGGTACACCTGTTACTTCTCTGCCATCACTTTCTTGTTTTCTTCAGGTGATATTAAGAATTGATCCCTCCTGTAGTATCCTGTGATAAAATAGTTTTGCAACTTTAATAATCAATGTGTGAATTTATTTGTGGTAAGATGACACTAAGTAATAGTCCTATAATCTCAGACTACAGGGAACAAATCACTCTGACTTAGGGGATGATTAGAACATAGTTATTTACTCACAGCAGGGGAAATATGGGAGTGATAATCTATTTGTATTTTGCAGTTATCAAAGTTCTTTCACATAAATCTCCACTTCTAATGAACTGGTGAGATAGAGCCAACAAGAATAGATTTACATAAAGGACCATGAGAACATCCTGGGAAAGAACTCAAGACAGAAGAAGAGAATCAAGACCCAAGGTCAGTTTAAAGATGTCGCATTTAAAATAATATACAGATTGGGACTTCCCTGGTTGCGCAGTGGATAAGACTCTGAGCTCCCAATATAGGGAGCCCGGGTTTGATCCCTGATCGGGGTGCTAGATCCCACATGCATGCTGCAACTAGGAGTTCACATGCCACAACTAAGGAGCCCACATGCTGCAACCAAGGAGCCTGTGAGCCGCAACTAAGGAGCCCGCCTGCTGCAACTAAGACCTGGTGCAGCCGAATAAATAAATAAATAGACAAACAATAGGTACCACTTCTGCAGACAACCATGCAATCTGTTTAAATAAATAAATAAATAATATAATATACAGCTTAAGGTCTATTGACATAGTCTCTCCTGTATGCTCACAAAAATGTCTATAAAACACAGAAACAAAGAAGAAAACCCATAACACCTTAAAATAAGTTTGCGTCAGCCTAATCCCAGAGTCTGAGAGAAATGTCCACTGATTGTTAGGGCTATGAAATTGAATTAAGCACCCCTGTTTTAGCTCATCCTAGCAGTGACTTGGCAAACCTGCCTCCTGTCATTTGTAGCATGACTGTGCTTCCTTCTGGGAATGCACACATTTTAAAACTGTCACTAGGAAAGCACAGTACAGTTAGGCTGAGAATGTTCTATTCTTATGAAATGATTCCTATAATTTATAACAATGGTAATGTTAGGAAAGCATAAAATGTTTTTAGACTTCATTTCCTCCCTCTGTTGTGAAAACTTTTGCCTGCTTGGCACTTTGAAAGATCTTTGTTAGAGAACATGGGGGGTTCTCCTTTTTGTGCACCAAGTCACCTAAGATGAGTGGCGATTGATATGATTACTGTAAATCATCTTCGGTACAAAAGACATAAGAATTTTGGTGCAAATTGAGTCCCATCACAGTCACCACCATGTGTCATGTATCAGGGCTTGCTTGGGAAGACTTCCACCATGTCCTACAGGGTTAAGGTACAGGCTTGACTGGGAGAAGCCTACAAATCAAGGACGATAAGAAGGGAAGAGGCATGTGGTACCTGCATTCTCTTTATTCCATGGAGGTAATACTGGAGCCTAGGCCATCTAGTAGAAACATTAGATTTGCATTAGAAAGGAGGGTGTCCACTTTCCTGTCACTTTACCTTCTTATAGGGCAACTGTGATAGCAACCTTGTTAGGAGGTATACGAACAGACCACTGGGTCACCAGGAAGTCTGGATTTGGAAGCCAGCCCTTTATATAAATTGTCTGGGAAATCTTGCAACCCAATACCTAGGTGCTTTGGAGGGTTCATAGGAAGTTGAATTCCTCTCTCCAGGGAGGAGACATGGGAATATGGGAATCAGAGTTCAGGCATAGCCTCTTTGGCTGGAAAAGAGGAGGGATGGTATCAGCTGGCTCATTGTTCAAGCAACTGAGAAAGACCTGGTTGCTGTACTATAGTAGGTCACTTCAGATGAGAGAAACAGTCATCTCTAGGAAAGCCTCTTTTTGCCCATCCCCTATGTTAAGATGAAGTGGGGAAAATCTTAAGTTCTGCTTGGATCTTTGTAATATTACAGGGCGAGAGATTTTACTAGCAGAAGGCTAAAAAACTCACTTTTTTTTTTATATTATCCTTATATTTGTTCACATGTTTATTATTTTCTGTTCTCTTCATTTGCTTGTTTAGACCCATTTTTCTGTTTAGTATCATTTTCTTTCTTCTTGAAGGATTTTGTTTTGGAAGACATTTTTGCTTGCTATAGAATTCTAGTTTGGCGGTTTTCTTCTTTTCATATTTTAAAGATGTTCTACTTCCATTTTTTGGATGCAAAATCTACCATCATTCTTATTTTTCTGTATATAATGTGTCTATTTTTCTCTGGGTGCTTTCAAGATTTTGTATTAGGGTTCTCCAGAGGAACAGGAAAAAATATATAAAATTTATATATATTTATATATGTTTTATATCTATGAGAGGAATAATGCATATGTATTTTGAGGAATTGTCTCATGTGATTATGGAGGTTGAGAAGTTCTATGATTTTCCACCTGCAAGCTGGAGACCCCAGAAGGCTGGTGATGTAATTCTAGTCTGAGTCTGAAGGCTAGAGAATCAGGGGAACTGCTGATGGTGTAAGTCCCAGACCAAGGACAGAAGATCAATGTCTCTGCTCATGCAGGCAGGTGAGAAGGGAATCATCCTTGCCCTGCTTTTTGCTATTCAGGCCTTCAACAGAGACCCCCACCACTGCCCTTTGGTGAGGGCAATCTCCTGAGTCCACTGATTCAAATGCTAATTTCATTTGGAAACATCCCCACAGACACATCCAGAAGTAATATTTAACGTGAGTACCCTGTGGCCCAGTCAAGCTGACACCTAAAATTACCCATCACAGATTTCCTCTTTATAACTGGTTTTAAGCTTTCGTGTAGTTTTCTTAATATTTCTTTTTTAGGGCTTTTTGGATCAACATGTTTAAAGTTTTCATTAAATTTTTCAAAACTTTTGGGTACTACTTCTGCAGAAGTGTTTCCCAGTTGTTTTCTCCCCTCTTAGGGGGAACAGGATGGCCAAAGTAAGCTGGAATTGGGTGTTTCCCTTCCTCCTGGTCAATTAGACTCTGGTAAAACCCCAGCGGGGTAGGTTCTCGTTAACTAGTTTCCCCTGAGGGAAGAACTTGTTAATAAAAACAGAGTGCTTTGCTGTATTTCAAGATGGTTCTCTTCCTCCTTTCCCTGCTGGAAGCATGAGGGATCTCCCCCAATATTTACTGTGAGAAGTAAACCTGGTTGAACTCCTGGAGGTAAAACTCACAGAAGTATTACTTCTGTATGACTGGAGCCTCCTGGAGTTTTTAACTCTCAGACTTGTCCACAATTTGTCAATTTCAGTTCAGGTTTTCCTACCCTGGCACTGATCCCCACAGAAGATTCTTCTAATGGTATACTGTGATTTTCTGTATCCACCTGTCTGTCTCTCCAGTTTGGAGGCAGTAGTTTGCCCTGTGACTTCACTTCTTTTACAGATCTATGAAACTTATTGATTTTTCAATTTTTTCAGCTTTTTATTTGTTAGTAGGATATAGTAGCAACTTCTAAGCTTCTTACATGTGTCACTGGAAACTAGAAGTTAGCCACTATTTCTTCAAATTGTTTTCCTGTTTCCCTCAACCCTCTTCTCTCTTTTGGAAACTGCAATTACACATATACTAGTCTGCCTGAAGTTGTGCCACAGTTTACTAATGCTATGTTAATTCCTTTTTTCAGTCTTTTTTGTTTGTTTGTCTTGTGCTTCCCTTTGGATAATTTCTAGTATGTCTACAAGTTCACAAATCTTTTCTCCTTCAATATCTAATCTACCATTAATTTAATTTTTTATCTCAGACATTGAATTTTTTACTTCAGAAATTCAGTTTATCTGTTAAAATCTTTACTGTTGGAGCTTCCCTGGTGGCGCAGTGGTTGAGAGTCCGCCTGCCGATGCAGGGGACACGGGTTCGTGCCCCGGTCTGGGAAGATCCCACATGCCGTGGAGCGGCTGGGCCCGTGAGCCATGGCCTCTGAGCCTGCGCGTCCGGAGCCTGTGCTCCGCAACGGGAGAGGCCGCAACAGTGAGAGGCCCGCGTACAGCAAAAAAAAAAAAAAAAAAAACTTTACTGTTTACTTAAAATACTCAATCTTACCTCTGTGTTCTTGCATATATGAATTATAGTTAAGTGCATATTTTAATGTCTTTACTAATTTTATCATCTGACATTTCTTATCTGTTCTTATTGATTGATTTCTTTTTCCTCATTTTAGGTCATATTTTCCTCCTTTGCATGTCTGATAATTAGAGTGCTTGCCATATGTTATGTATTTTTTCTTGTTGGGTGCCGATTATTTTTTATTCCTGTAAGTATTCTTGAGGTTTTTTCTAGGATGCAGTTAGGTTATGTGGAAATTGTTTGATCTTTTAACGGCTTGCTTTTAAGCTTTTTTAAAGTGGGATCAGAGCAGCCTGTAGTCCTAGATTAATCTTGCCACATTACTGAGGTGATACCTTTCTGAGTACTCTGATGGCCTGTGAATTATGAAGATTTTCCAGTCTGGGTAGTGAGAACACAAACTATTCCTGGCCCTGTATGAGCTGTGAAGAATATCACCACTAGTCCTTTCGGGTGTTTTTTTCCTGGCTTTGGGTAGTTTCCTCACTCATGTGCATCTGGAGACTTGAGAGGGATCCTCTGCTTATTTCAGAAGCACTTTCTCTGTGAAGGACTCTACTCTCTGGCGCTCTGCCCTATAAACTCTAGCCATCTTGGCCTCCTTGGACTCTTAACTCTGGTCCTCTCAGGGAGACCTCTGGGCTCTGCTTGGACTCCTCCTTCCTGCATTGTGGTCTGGAATCTCTGTCCAGCCAAAAAGGTGGGGCAATTATAGGGCTTAGCTTGTTTGTTTCTCCTTTATCAGGAATCATAATCCTTTCCATCTTGATTGGAAAGAGAAGTCCTGTTATGTGTTATGCTAAGTAAAAATTTAAGGTAGTGTTGAAAACTTTTCCAATTGATGTCTGTTACTTGAGATTATAAGTATTTCTCTCCTTTGTGAAAATAACCTCTTCTTTGACTTGGCAGGGAAAAAGGTTAACTTCAACAAAATTCCTCTAAAATAATTAGAACTTTAATAGTAGCCAGGATCCTGGGTAGGGTTCTTTCTATTGTAAATATTTTACTATTTGTGGCAGCTTGAACAATATTATTTTACCATATCCAGTAATTATCAATAATATTTTATCTATGCAAAGACCACGAATTTCCAAAAACGAAAGAACAAAAAATTTTGGAATGACTGATATTCTAGAAGGTTAGTGCTTTCAACAAAGGCATGAGAACCTGATAACAATGCCTTCTGCAGATTGTAGATTTTCTTTCCGTTTCTTTTTTTTTTTTTGTATTTTATATTGGAGTATAGCCGATTAACAATGTTGTGATAGTTTCAGGTGCACAACAAAGTGACTCAACTATACATATATATGTATCCATTCTGCTCCAGACTCCCCTCCCATCCAGGCTGCCACATAACATTGAGCAGAGTTCCCTGCGCTATATAGTAGGTCCTTGTTGGTTATCCTTTTTAAGTATAGCAGTGTGTACATGTCAATCCCAAACTTCCTAACTATCCCTTCCCTCCACCCTTCCCTCTTCCCACGGTAACTATAAATTCATTCTCTAAGTCTGTGAGTCCATTTCTGTTTTGTAAATATGTTCATTTTTATCATTTCTTTTTAGATTCCACATGTAAGTGGTATCATACGATACTTCTCTTTCTCTGTCTGACTTACTTCTCTCAGTATGACAAGGATATTGTAGATTTTCATATTTAACATCTGTTCAGAATATCAGAGGGGGGGAATAATAAAGAACTCTATTTTTATCCCAATATACCTACATTGAATTAAAACCTGCCATATACTGATACTTAGGAATTGTATACATTAAACTATCCTGTGTCTTGGAGGGAAATTTAATTGACACCCAAGTAAATAGAGAGTAGGGCCAAATAAAACCTATACACTCTGACTTTTAGAAAATTTTAGTTATAAAAATTTTTCATTTTATTAGCAGGATTAGACACTGCAAATGAGGGAACTCTCAAATGTATTTTAAAATGAAGACAGGAAGCATATCTTGAAATGTTAGAGGAAAAACATTCTTTTAGGGCTTCCCCGGTGGCGCAGTGGTTGAGAGTCCGCCTGCCGATGCAGGGGACACGGGTTCGTGCTCTGGTCCGGGAAGATCCCACTTGCCATGGAGCGGCTAGGCCCGTGAGCCATGGCCGCTGAGCCTGCGCGTCCGGAGCCTGTGCTCCGCAACAGGAGAGGCCACAACAGTGAGAGGCCCGCGTACCGCAAAAAACAACAAAAACACATTTTTTTAAAATGATCCACAATGGGAGTCAAAAAAAGTTATTAGAAAAATGTCATCTTTTAAAATATGAAGATCTAGCCTCTATTAGAAACAGAAAGTCATTGGGAGAATAGAGGTTGAGGTAGAAAACTAAAATGATGATGGAAGAGACAATGAAGATTTTAAGGGTGTAGTGAAGAGCACAATTGATACCACGGAAGAATTAAATCAGTGATAGAGTGCATCATTTTAGAAGCTCTTCAAGATTGGAGAGAATAAAGGTAGAGGTATAAAAAAGTATGTGAGTAAATAGATATATGGAAGAAAATAACATGTAGAATGCTTGATACTTGTAGGATATCTGACATAAGCATTAGAACACTTAGCAGCAGTAACCAGAGTCTTAATTGAGGAAAATAAACTAAAATTGAAAAAAATCAGTACAGATTGAAAATTTCCTTTTCATTTATGCAAAATCAATGACACAAGTCTACATCTAGATACAGCCTTACAAAATCTTTGAAAACAAAAATCAGAAAAGCATCTGGCACCTCCTTCTTTGGGGAAAAGTTATTAGGTTGTTTCCAAAAGGAAAAAAAGAAAAAAAAAATGTCTAGCCTCAGACTTCTCAGTGCTAAATGCTACAGTAAAATGGAGTTAAAGTGATAGAATTTTGAGAGGGAAAACTTGAAGTGCTAAATTTTCATTTAGCCAAGTTATCTTCTATGTTTTTGAACACAGAAAGACATTTTCCAGTATCCAAGGGTTCAGAAGATATATCTCACATCTAAATCAAACAAAAATAAACCTTAAATTAACTTCAGGCATTTTAATGATCAATAAAAGTTACAAATTTAAGGGCAGTGGTAATCATGATAGAAATTCATTGTGAGTGTTCCTTTAGTCAATTTTAGGAAGCCCGATGGATATTGCAGTTTTAGTTGAATTCTATATAATGGAGATTAAAACTGTTTCTGTGGTATTTCACTGAATTGTTGTTTTGCTGGTTCTACTCTCTTTCTAGTGACAAGGATGAGTGTTTCTTATGCTACATTGCTCAAACCCAGTTTAATAGAATCTCTTTTTATGTTTGATGACTGCTTCAAATAAGTGACAAAATACCTGCCAACAATTACTAAAATATTACACTGTTGGAACGCTGCTTGGGAAATTACTGAACACACTCGTTTCAGAGTAGAGTTGCAAAGAACAATTTAATGGCTACTGAGTATTTTCTGGCTAGTTTCTGTATCATTAAAATGAATGGTAAATGACTTAATGATGTAAGTTTGGGGCAATTTTAGATATTGGGGATGTCGAACAAATAATGTAGTGGCAAACATCAATCATAAATCCCCTCTTCATGTTATCTTACATGCAGAACTTCTGAATGTTCTGTTAGTGATGCTTAGAAGTCAGAATCTAAAATATGATCCTAGCTATGTGAGCAAAATATACTTGGATAAAGAGATCATAAGACTTGCCCCTAGGTAAGTCTATGGGGAACCCCAAATGACTTCCTTGTTATGAATTCATGGTACAAACTGAAATATTCAGTCATATTTTATCCCATTTTAGGATGGCAGCTATTTGGTATAGTGATAATTCTGATTTGGGGCATTCATAATAGTTGGGATTTATGCTGCCCTAACGTCAAGGGTGTAGTAAGTAATTCCTTTGTATAAACATATTGCAAATGAACCTGAGAGATTTACAACTATTATTTATTAACTCTTAGAGTATATTTGTTTATTAAAATTTCTATCCTCCTAACATCTTAAGAAGAAATATATTTTGCTTTTGTATGAGAATGGAATAGGAAGTGTAAATCTGTAGTGGTAATAGTTAGGGTTGAGGGTTAGGGGTAAAGAGTAAAGGTCCCAAGGTCACAGAGTCCTATAGAAAATCATACACGTTCCGTGCAGGTCTCTGAATCTGAACACCATAAATTCTGCTCCCCTCCCATTCCTACCTCTTAGAAATCTTAGAATTTAATCTAAGATTTTAAGATTTACTCTTAATTTTATAATCACTTTTCATTAAAGCCAAAAATAGTAGTTAAAATGGATTTTTGCCTGTGTTTATTGGTTCTTCGAATCTTGAACTGGCCTTCTTATTTGGGATCTCCTTTGTACCTTTTCCCGTATGCTTGGTCTAAATTCAGAAATATTGGCCAACTTTTCATTCTGCGTCCATGGGACCCTACAATTCTGAATTTGATTTTGCCCATGTGGCTTCTGGTTCTAAGTTTTGGGTCCTCAGAGAACCTGACTACAGATGACTAACTATATCTCATCACTTATTGGAAAAACCCAACCCCTTGTCCTCATCTATCCCATCCTGATGCCCCTCAAAACTCAACTCTGGAACCATATCAATTATTTTATATTAATTAAAAAGTTAAAAGAACAATTAAAGCCTTTGTGGATTAACCTTTAAGAGATTTATAGTTTGTTATTTTTTCTATTTAGCTCTAATGAAAGGGATTTGACGCTTATATAGGTATCACCTTCCACTTAATATATGTTGAGACTTAAATTATTCTTGATTGGTTCCCAGTGATCCTCCAAACATGGGCCAAGTTCATGGTTTTGTTCTTTTACAAATGCGTGACATCACACAAATAAGGATATGACTTTAATCAGAAAATTCTTTAAAAATCATTCAAACAACTTATAAGAATGAATTCTTATCACTTATATGTTAAGGAGCCTTATTTATTTTTGCTTATGAAATAACATATTTAAAAATAGCACATAAAGGAACATGGTCATGCTAGAATTAGCAAAAGCCCCAGAATTCTGTATGTTTCACTGTTCCTCCTGCACGTGAAGTGCCCTTTTCTGCATCCTCATCTCTTATCCTTTCACACTTTATTATCTTTACAAAAAGGAAGGAGACAACATACAAAATTAATTTAAGTAAAGGTCTGCATTACAACTGAAAGCCATTAACTGGCAGCCGTTTACCAAAGCACAGGCAAAAATCAATTTTAATTAGTATTTTTGGCTTTAATGAAAAGTGATTACAAAATTGGCATTTTAGCTAATACTGTTGAGATTTATGGTGAGGTGATACTAATTAATTTTCTGTTGAATTGCCATGGGCCTTGAACTTCTGCAATAAAATGATATATTTGCTGATACCAGGGCTGCATCAGCATTTCAGAGTTTCATAACAAAAGGCTTCTTATTGGTTTACAGATATATTTCACACTACTCTTAAGCTACAGAGTATTATTTTTTTCCATAAAAAGACTGTTATAGGCAATTAAATTTCATACCATTTTATTAATTGGGGACATTTTATTTTAATGTATCTTGAATGTTAGCCAAAGAACGCTTTATTTCAGATACAGCTTTCTCTTGTTGCTACAAGTGGTATAGAAAGGACATGACATACTTTAATTAGAGAACACTTAATGAATGATTTCTCTTTATTTCCTCACTTTTCCTCCTCTCTTGATTATATTGGTAATAAATTGCCTACTAAACTTAGTTATGTGTTTTAGATCCAGTTAAAAGCAGGAAATAAAAAAGAACCAAGCTTTACAATCCACTCTTGTCATATGATTTGTTTCAAATGCTCCTCAGCTTGCTTTAACTGTGATTATTTCCTCCTCCCCCAACTTTTATTTAAAGAAAAACTGCTGACTGCAGTCTTTAAAAATTATATAATTTTCCCTTACGGGCTGAAAATCTGTATCCTTACGTTAATTTTGTTTGACCTGTGGTTAGAAAGTCATTTTATTCATTTGTCATTGTTGTTGTTGGCTGTCATAGACAGATACAGGAGCATAATCTAGACTCAATTACAAGGATGGCCTATGGAGACAGAGGGATGGTGTTGGAATCCTGACTCCACCAATGATTGGCTTTGGGGACTTGGGTAAATTACTTAACCTCTCTAAGCCTCACTTTTCTCACCTGTACAATGGAAATAACTATGTCAAAACAGATTTTAAGTATTTAAAATACATAAATACCTTAATGTAAAGCGCTCAATAACCAATAGCAATTGTTATTTTGGAAATGAAATCCTAATTGTTAAAGCATTATTTTATTACTTACTGGAATATGTATAAACTGGGGTTATATTTTACTTAAGATTCAAGTACAAGTCATGTAACTGTATTTTTGTAATCAAAAAATCTAAGTTTAAGAATAAATCATTAATCAAAAGTTCAAAATGATAGAAAATATAAACTAGAAACTATAGATTCCTAGACTTTTAGAATAGATTCAATAGAATAAACTCAATTAAATAACTGAGTCATCTAGTCCAGTCTTTTTTCTTGTAAAAATGAGTGAGCTATGGCTCATATAAGTTAAATGACTTGATATATGATTCACAGCTGAGTATCAGAGGAAGGGCTCAGTTAAGTCTACTCCAGTGGCAAATTTTATGATTCTTACACATGCGTTTTTGTGTGTCAA
Organism: Tursiops truncatus; assembly: GCF_011762595.2. Taxonomy (NCBI): domain Eukaryota; kingdom Metazoa; phylum Chordata; class Mammalia; order Artiodactyla; family Delphinidae; genus Tursiops; species Tursiops truncatus. The sequence continues at coordinate 118,486,773 of NC_047037.1, forward strand.
AGGGAGACGATATAAAATCTATCCACTACAGATTAGCAATAACTATATAAGAGAAAGCTACCTTATGTGGTTCAGATTTGCATGATGTAACATGGAAAGCTAAACATCAATAAAAAACAAAAACACGAAAAACACCAAACTCTTAAGCAGAATTTAAAGAAGTGGAAAAATGTTGCTTCTTTTTAATCTTGCCTGAAATGTTAGACAGACTATCACAGGAACCAACAGACAATGTCCTGCAGGTTTTGGGGGCAAGTATACACTTAAAATCCCATCTAAAATTTAAAAAAAATCCACACACATCCCTGCTGAGAAGCATCTGGGAATATTTTCTATTTTAAAGAGTTTAGTTTTTAGGTAGGAAAAAATAGTTACTTTGTTTCCTAAAAAGAGTTTTTAGAGCATGGCACACATATAAATACACATTTATTAATCAGGTCTCGGATGAACGGCTCTATTCTATCCACCTTCCTCTGAAAATACTCTTCACCCCACTCGATTGATATGGCCTTATACTGGGGCCTCACAAGATCTGTAGGAGGAATCACGTGCCTCAGAACTATGTGATAATAGCACATGCTTTTTGTGTGTTTTTTCGGTGTGTGTTTGTTTGGTACTATAGAATCGTAGAATTCTAAGTGAGAAAGGGATATGAGGGACTATTTGCTCTAAAATCCTCATCTCGGACATGAGGAATTCGAAGAATTAGAGGAGTTATAAAACTTGCCCTTGTTACCCAGCTAGTATGAAGCAGATCTGGGAGCTACAATTCAGGCAATCTAAATCATAGCTGGGTGATCTTTCCTTTATTCCATATATTCAATAGTCTACCAATAGGTTAAACATTTGGTTTAAAATGAGCTTCATATCCCATTACTAATATCAGTTGATATTAGTAAGCTTCCATGTAAAATATTTTATGAGAAAAATTCTCTTGAGTACAAGGTGAAATAATGGAGATACGGATCTAACGTGATTACTTGGTCATGAATATGCATATGATCAGGTTCTGGCCATTTTCTTTGTTAACTAAATTCACAAGAGTCTTATGCATACAGCAGAATGACAATATTAAACTACAGTTGGTAATTTAACTTACTCTTTGCTACTTGGAGAAAAGTCTATATGAGGTGGCAAATTACAGTTTTAAGATTGCATCATAGGTGTAGAGCAGGGGAAGTTGGTTGTATCCTCTTAATGATTCAGGTCACTGAGATGATTGCCATATGAATCCATGTTCACTGTAGGAGTAGCTTGGCCTAGAATACCAGACTATTCATTGCAGGACTGACTTCAGGGTCACCTGATCTGTACAGTCACACAAGGCCCACACTTAAAAGAGACCCACCTTTGGTTTAATGCTCTGTTACTGAAGTCTTAAAATTCTTAGTAATGTTATCTTTGAACTTGTGTTTTGTAAGTGAAGTCTGATGGGACAGTAGAACACGACTGTGAACAGAGGAGATAGTGCAGTATGTGTGTCTTCTGTTTCTTGCCACTCGGTTCTCATATGGTGTTCAGGATGCTCCATGAGCACAGAATTCCAATGGACTTTTGTGTGTGGGAGTTCAAAGGTACTCAAAGCTTGTTATTTGCACTGAGTAAGCAGGGTGCTGACAGACCAAGAGGCCATGCTTTTCATTCTGGCCAGGACTTGCTTAGAAAGCAGGAAGAAGGCAGTGGTGTTATGAGAGACATAAATGACCAAGGAACCCTATTATATTCTTTCTTACTCAAATGTTACTTCTCTGTATTAGCCAACCACTTTTGATGAAAATGATGACATAGAAGGTAAAAAAAAAGAGCAACCTGTAATTCCTTTTCCCACTCATCAGTAGCCAGACATAGAAAGTGTTGGTAAAATGTTGCATGTATTAGGAAGTGAAATAAAAATGGTTGAGTCAGTTTTGTGCTGTTTCCACTTTTCTGGTAAGAATGAAATACACATGAGTATATGAGTCCCAAAATACAAATTGTATAATTTTGATGATTTAACATACAAGTTAAATGCTCTTATATTTTCATTTAAAACTAACATTGTACAATATCAAGATAAACAGTAAAATTCATGCTAGTAAATAAAAATATTAACTTTTCTTCATTTAGAAAGACATTAAATAATAAATAAAAAATACCATGACAATTGACGGGGAAACTGCACAAAAAAGGAAAAGCTTTATTTTTTTACACGTTTCCTGCCCTTGTAACAAGTGGCCCTGCATTTTCTTTTTGCATTGGGCCCCATAAGTTATGTACCCAGTCCTGACTCACTGTGATTCTTAGGAGAGCAATCTATCTCATTCTGGAGACACACTATCATTTTCCTGTTTTAGGGCTTCTCACTTTCTGGATTTCAAGTAGATTATTTCTTTTCTGTAAACAGAGGGGGGAACAGACTTTTTATTCTTTAGGTAGATTATAAATAATTGATTAGATAACCATTTATTGTATCAATAATAATTCAGTCATGTTTGAGCTTGTGTCCTGGTTCTCTTAATTAGATTTTGATTTGATTTAGCCTATTCCCAAGTTTATACCTCAGATGGCTAATTTCATCCTCCTTCACAGAGTTGTTGTAAAGACTGTATTTATGTATTTGATAAATATTTACTGAGCAGCTATTACATGCTGGGTACTGTGCTAGATGGGAGGGACTCAGCAGTGAGTAAAACAGACAGATTTTATGCCCTTATGGAGATTTTGTTTGCGAGTGGGAGACAGACAATAAGAAGTAAATAAAAAGGACAAACCCTCCAGATTTAGATGAATGGTGTGGTGAGAATAAACAGGGTAATGGGGAAAAATGCAATGAGGAGAGGTAGCTTGGCTAGGATGGATTACCCAAAAAAGTTTTGGGAAGGGTTGAGTAAGGACAGTGTATAATATTTGAGGTGAGACCTGGGTGATGAATCAAAATATTCAGAGGAGAGTGCTCCAAGCAGAGGAAACAAGAATTACAGAGGACAAATGCCCATCAAGAGATGAATGGATAAAGAAGATGGGGTATATATATACAATGGAATATTACTCAGCCATAAAGAAAAATGAAATTCTGCCATTTGCAGCAGCATGGATGGACCTAGAGAATATTATTCTTAATGAAATAAGTCAGACAGAGAAAGACAAACACTTTATGATATCAGTTATATGTGGAATCTAACTGCTCAAGTAATTACTTACTTTATACAAAACAGAAACAAACTCACAGATACAGAAAGCAAAGTAGTGGTTACCAAGGGGAGAGGAAAGGGGGGATGGGCAAAATAGGGGTATGGGCCTAAGAGATACAAGCTACTATGTATAAAAATAGATAAGCAATAGGATATATTGTGTAGCACAGAGAATTATAGCTATTATCTTGTGACAACTTTTAAAAAAATTTTTTTCTCTAACAATTTAGTTCATATCTTTTAGCTACCAAGTGTCTAACTAAATGTTTTGCTTAAAGGTAAATAATAAGATCCAATTATGCATTACTTTTGTCACTTATTATTTTTTTTTAACTTTTTATTTTGTAGTGGAGTATAGCCAATTAACAATGTTGTGATAGTTTCAGGTGCACAGGAAAGTGACTCAGCCATACATATACATGTATCCATTCTCCCCCAGCGTCCCCTCCCATCCAGGCTGCCACATAACATTGAGCAGAGTTCCCTGTGCTATACAGTAGGTCCTTGTTGGTTATCCTTTTTAAATATAGCAGTGTGTACATGTCAATCCCAAACTCCGTAACTATACTTTCCCTACCCCCCTGCACCCTGCCCCGGTAGCCATAAGTTATTCTCTAAGTCTGTGAGTCCATTTCTGTTTTGTGAATACATTCATTTGTATCATTTCTTTATAGATTGTGCATATAAGCGATATCATATGATATTTCTCTCTGTCTGACTTACTTCACTCAGTATGACAGTCACTAGGTCCGCCCATGTTGCTGCACAACTTTTAATGTGTATAATCTGTAAAATACTGAGTCACTATACTGTACTTCTGAAAGTAATATAATATTGTAAATCAACTATACTTCAGTTTTAAAAAAGGCCTAAAATTGAAAAACTCTTGCTGTAGTGGGTTGAATGGTAGCCTCCAAAAAGCTATGCTCATGCCACAGAACCTGTGAATATGACCTTATTTAGAAAAAGAGTCTTTGCAGATATAATTAAGTTAAGAATCGTGAGATGAGATCATCCTGGATTAACTGTGTGGGCCCTGAATCCAATGTAAGTGTACATACAACAGACAGAAGAGGAGAGCACAGAGACACAGAGGAGAAGGCCATATGAGGGCAGAGGCAGATATTGGAGTTAAGCTACCAAAAGTCAAGGACTACCGAGAGTCACCAGAGCTAGAAAGAGGCAAGGAAAGATTCTCTCTTAGAGCCTTCAGAGGAAGCATAGCTGTGCCAATAACTTTGTTATTTGATTTGAGCTTCTGGCCTACAAAACTGTGAGGGAATAAACTTCTATTGTTTTAAGACCCCCAAATTTATGGTAAATTATTATGGCAGCCTCAGGAAACTAATACACTTGGCAATTTTTAAAGAACAGAAAGGAGGTCACAAAGTGAGTAAGGTGGAGGAGGCTAAGAGGAGATGAGAGAAGTGGACAGAAGCCAGACTCTCCAGGATTGGATAAGCCATAGGAAGAAGCTGGGGGTTTATTGTAGAGTCATAAGAAGCCGCTGGTGGGTAGGTATTAAACTAGAGTAGCTAGAGTGTCATTCAGTCTACATTTGAACTACAGTGCAAAAAATGGGCTATCAGACAGAGGGAGTAAAATGGGAAGACTACTGTAGTTGACCAACTGAGAGATGATGGTGGCCCAGACTAGTCTGGTTGTGCTAGAGATGGAGTGAGGGAACCAGATTCAGATGTATTTTGATATAGAAATAAGACTTGGTAATGGATTGGATGAGAGGAATCAATCAAAGATGACTTCTGAGATTTTATTGCAAATAAATGGGTACTGGTAAAGTTAAACAGCAACTGAAATGGCAATCACTAGTAGAGGAAAATGTACCCACTGTTGAAGGTGGAAATCAAGAGTTCCCTTGGGACATAACTAAGGCTTAAAAATCCAAATGTAAATATTATTTAGGTAGCATTAGTTGAGACAGTGTATTCTAAAAGCCTGATTAATTGCACCTATATATTGCTGAAAAATGAATGTGTCCTATGTTAATGATGGCAGATTTTCTTAATTTAGTTCTCACAAGAGAACCGTTTTATCTCTTGGGGATACCACTCCACAATTGCTATCATTGCAGTAATTAGTTCTTGCCTTTATTTATTATTAGAGAAGACTAATGTTCTTTAAGGGCAAGGTTCCAAGAGCTGAGCTAATTTTCAGGTGTCCATATATGACATTTCTACACCAATCCACAGATCAGAGAGTGTAATTATAAATTTAGGGTTAACTTGCACTTCAGCATACAGAGTGATTCCCCCGCAAGTAAGCAATTTCCTGAACTTTGTGATTTGCTTGATTGCTCAATCCACCAGCTAGAGGAAATGCAAGAATCAACTTTTTGCCCAAACACTACTTTAATCTTGGCTGAAGAAGCCTGAAAATCTGGGCTTAGAGATGCTCTTTCTAACCCTTCTCTATTTAATCAATAATGACTGTGGCAGAAAGAGAAAGTATATCTTTTTTCCCAAACAGAAGTAATTGAATATTGCCTAATTAGATTAATTGCACTATTTTGATGCCATATTGATAGGTGATATATAGGAGGCCTGGCAGTGATAACTGTGAGAGAAATTATTTAATGTAAAATGAAGGATACAGGGTCTGGAGGCCACAGCTTTGAATATGATGTCCTCTTCCCCTCTCAAAGTTTGAGTATGTATTTTTATATTAAAAATGGAATACATTCAGTTATTAAAATATGTTCAACTCCTTTCTATGGCTTCTAAGTTTATATACTAATACAATTACTTTAGATTGCTTGAGTTATTTTTGCCTGGGCAGGAGATAGCAATGATAGCAAGGAGGAATACGCCACTGGCCCTTCCCACATTCACATCTCAGTAAATATAAGACCAACGATAGTGGGAAAGGCCAGAGTACCACATATTGTGGTCCTTCTGGTCTCATTTTGACTGGAATCAGGCTCAGCCACTGTGTCCACTAAGAGTTTCCTTGCAGAGGAAACAGACATAGAGAGAAATTTGGAGAAACGCTACTAATTTAAGCTACTGACTTAAAGCACTTTGGTGGAAGGTGAATATGACAAAAATCTATGAGGCAACACAATTTCAGTAGTGAGGACAAAAGGCCATTTTTTTAAAAAGATGTTTTTTTTAAAAAAACATGGGTTCTATAACTCTAACCACCCATTTAGGAAAATGACCATCAACTCTTTCATTGTATTGGTTGTGCTCTATCTCTGCAGTCTGCAGGAAAACATTACACCTTTTCCTTTCACCCATTCAGGACTTTATGAATGCCAACTATGTTCCACGCTCATGAGCAGCCTATGGGTTAGTTGCATTCAACTGTATGGAAGCTGTTTATGGAGGAAGGATTTCGCATTGGTAACTGTGCAATCAGGTGAAAGAGACCAAACTTAAAATCTCTGTCTTCCTGAGAAAAAAAGGAGTAATTGACTTACTACTCTTAATAATAATGGAGTTTATTTTTTTTCCCTGAAACTCCAGATAGGAGCAGTGGAAATTCTGGAAGAACTTGAAAATATTTCTTGGCATCTGTTCAACTCTGAAATGTTTTGTGAAAATTATATGGGATTCTGTAAATGTAAAAATACTTTTTTCCTTTGTAAAATGAGATAATTCCTGCTGAGGTAATTTGGGTAGAAGAAAGGGGTGGGGGGAGAGAGGTAGAGAGAGAGAGAGAAAGATGGTTGGAGGAACTGGGTATGAAGATCAAGATCTATGACTTTTCATAGACACGTCTTGTTTGGTATATTCATGAATTTAGAAAATCCCTATACTTAAAAGTGGGAGACAATAGGAGCTGAAAACTGTAATGCCAAATGAAAACAAAAAGAGAAACAAAAATTCTGAAACCCATTAAACCCTATGGGCAAAAAAATGGCAAGGTTTCTATATAGGGATATTAAATCTATGACAAACTCTGTTTATAATCTTTGAACTTCAAAATGGATGGCATGCCAAGTGACAGAATAATGATTTCAAATGAGTAGTAATTATAGGCGTCAGAACTGCCCAAACCTGCTGATGATGTTGTAGGCTGAAAATCTTTTTCTGGATTCATTTTGTATTTACAGTAGTTGCCATATGTACCACCTCTGTTTGACATCCATTTTTAAAGTAGTGAGGTTGGGGGGCAGAAATGCAACCTACTCTCTGCAGCGTTTTAGATTTATACCTAGAGGCATACTGGCTATAGATTTGTTTTAATATTCAGGACTTCAAAAGTTTGAAAAAAATTGGTTTATAATGATTTTCATATTGAGATTAAAGAACTGTTCATTATTCATTTCGAATTTGAAAATTGAGATGAACACAGTTACAGAACTATATAAAGTTACTACTTTCTGTTTGAGAAGACTTTTTATTGTTCATGCATAGTCTATGCAATGTCAACAGAGCATAAAGCTGTTACCAGCTTTACCCTTGGTAATGGCTGATGGTGATACATTTGAATAATCTTATCAACAACTGAACAGATGAGGCTGACCTGAATATGTTACAGAAGCATGATATTAGTCAAAGTTGTCATTTATGCAGATAAAAATAAATAAGTTTGACAAATCATTTTGGAAAATTTTAGAAGTTTGCCAAATCTAGGTGGAAAATCTTAGAATTTATCTGCCTTTGTTAACCAGATTGACTAGATAATGAACAGATCTGGAATTCACACTAAGCCATGTTATAACTATGAGTTCAAGATCAACCATGACTCAAATATATAACAGTACTACTTAGGAGCATAATGTGATTTAATTTTCTATTTACATTTTAATTTCCAATTGTATTAGTTTCCTAGGTCTGCTATAACAAAGTTTCACAGACTGGATGGCTTAAACAACAGAAATCAATTTTCTTACAATTCTGGGGGCTAGAAGTCCACTATCAAGGTGTTAGAAGGTTTGATTTCTTCTGAGGCCTCTCTCTATGGCTTGCAGGTGGCCGCCTTCTTGCTGTGCCCTCATATGGGCCTTTCTCTGTGTGCACACATCTCTGGTGTCTGTTTTTTGTGTTCAAATTTCCTCTTCTTATAAGGACATCAGTCAGATTGGATTAATACCCACCCTAATGGCCTTATTTTGACTTGATCACCTCCTTAATGACCTTATCTCCTAACATGGTTACATTCTGAGGTACTAGGAGTTAGGACTTCAACATATGAATTTTGGGGAGACACAATTTAGCCTATAACACCAATGTAAGGCACACACCTCCCAATATTTGTTGAGCCCCTACTAGGAATCAGCACTGAGCAAGGCACAGGTGATACAGTAGAGATGGGGTGTATACCCTCATGGAGCTAACAGTTTAATGGAGGGAAAGTCAATTAAGAGTGAAGCAAACAACCAGCTACATATTAATAGATGATGATAAATGCTATGAAGGTAACAAAAAGAGCATGTAATGAAGATCAACAGAGCGGGGTGGGGGAGGAAGTGGTGGGAAACCTGCATAGATGGATCCTTAGGAAAAGCACCTATGGAGGGACATTTTCTTTGAGGTGTGAGAGGCTGTTTGAAAAACTGAAAGGGGGTCAAGGTGGCCAAAGCACAATGAATAAAGGGTAGTGAAATGAAACTGGATGGAGGGTCATCAGGTGTTTAGATTTGTATGGCCTTGGAGACCTCAAGAAGGAGTCTGGGTTTTATTTGAATTGCAGTATGAAGCCCTTGAACATGTTTCAGCAAGAATAGATTTCTGTTTAAAATCCTTATCCTGGCTGTTGTGGTGTGAAAGGGACAGAGTAGACACAGGGAACCCATTTAAAAGCAGTAAAGTTGTTAAGGGCAGTGGTGATGATGGATTGGATGAAGGTGGTAGCAGTGCAGATGAGTGAAGTAGATAGATCCAAAATATATTTGAAGGGTAGAAATGACAAGCCTTGCAGATATGCTGGATGTGCAGAGTAAGGAGAGGGTAGAACCAAGAATCACTCGCAGGTTGAACAGCTGAGTAGATGTTAGTACCATTGGCTGTGAAAGAGTAGACTGGGGGGTGGGGGGAGATTTACATAGAGAGTGGGCTTGAGAAGGGGTGTTGAGATCCAAGAGCTTAGGTTTGCTCATTTTTTCCCATTTAATAAAATATTTTATTTTTGTAAAGAAGAATTTTAAATATATATAAATTCTGAATTTCAACCTTGAATTTTGAGTGCCTCTTTTACTACACTAAGCACAAACCATTGATGTTTTAGTCTGAAGACATCTGCCACAATTTGGTATGGCGACTGTAGCCAATGCCTCAACTTTGGACCCCAAAGCACTTGGAATGGTTGAAGATCTAAAGGACATTTTGGGGACAGGGCAGAGATGGTGAAGCAGGAAGGCAGAACTGCATCATAGGAAGAAGGAAAAGATCAGCAGTGGGTTCAGGAGGGCCGGAGAGTCAGGCAAGTGAACAGGAGGAGACAGGTCCAGCTTCTCCTCCCCATTACCTCTTCCTGGAGACCTAGAGTTTCAAGTACTTATTAGGTTATCCTAAGAGTGTCATAGAGGTGATCAAGTAGAAACATGTTATGAGAGCAGAAAAAAAAGTATTTGAAGTTGTAGTAAAAATATATCCATTTATTAGTGATCACTAGTGACTCCAAATTAAAATATCTATGAGCTTAAATAACTTGCTTTCAACTTAAGGTTTGACCAAAGAGTTAGGTACAGCTTTGTCTTTTTTTCCTATACAGTAGAATAGGTATTGGACATTTACACATGACATAGATTCCAGTCTCTGTCAGAGGGTTTCATCTTTGTGTTCCTATCTAATTTGATGGTGCTATTATTAAAGATGTCCTGGAGGGGCAAGGTCAAATTATTTGAAACCAAAGACTCTCGTGCTAGATTTTAAAAGTGCAACAGCAGAGTATTTTAGAACTTAAATGAAAGTGCCAATCAAAATGCTTTTAGCATGACTTTGCAAATTGTAAATCTGGCAGAGATTTTAAGAAATGTTTGGCTGCTCTGGCTTTAGTGATTTAGTAAACACTCCCTGTTAACAGTTTCTTAGATATTTAACGCTCTATGCAGAAAGGTAGGATGATAAAAAGTTTGCTGTTGATGAAGAAACTAAATCATTTGGCTTACCCTTAGCTATTGGGACCTAAAAGAATCTCCTGTTTTAATAAGAAAGGCCTTTTTGTTATTTTCAAATGTTTCATACTTTTGAAAATAGCGAAAAACTGTGGTAGGAAAATACACTAGAATCTAATACGCATAAACTTTGTATTTGAGAGCTTAAGCATGTATTACAGAGCATCTGATATAGATATGATAAAGAATTGAATATGATTCTAAAGGTAGGAAAAAACACTTTAGCTATTCTGTCATTCTCAGCTTCTCTAGAAGTTTGTTTGGCTGTAAGGATTCTATTTTCACTGTTTAAATTGCTCTCAGGAATAAAGTGAGCTTTACCAGAAGAAGTTCATTGCTTAATAGATCAATAGGTATCTTGGTATTTGTGGATACTAATGGCTAATCTTCATTTACCCACATAAGGATAGTGATAATCAGTAGGGCATGCATTTAAGTTGCTTTTCTAATACTAGTGATTAATTTTTTAGGGTGTTATAAAAAAATCCCTTAAGTAATTTTTTCCAGTTTCTTCATTTTATAGGTAAGGAAACTAAGCTCCACATAGGTGAAATGTGCCCAGTCCACAGTTGGTTAGTGGAAGCACTAGGTCTAGAACCCAAGGATTCTGACTTTTAGGCTAGTGCCTTTTAATTCACAGTATTGCATTTTATAGGCTGGTCTCTTCTTTCAGTATATAAATACTTGGACAGTTCCTTTGTTAAAACTAAGTTTGTATTTTGTTAGAAGTGCTAACTGTATCTGAAATCCCTCAGTTTTTGTTAGAGATCTTTACCATAGATAGAAAAAGACTTGCTGGGAAGGGGGACAGGTGGGCCAGGTTTAAAACAGATTGTCTCCATGTGCTTCCCTGCAAACATATTGGCATCTTCTGACTAGCACTGATTCGTCTCTCCCTTTAGCACAGGCCTAGTTATGCCTCATACCAGACATTTTGCCACCATTGTCCGGAATGAGGGAAACATTCTGGCCAATATTTTGAGAGATGCTCCTTGAAACATGTGAATTAAATTTGTCACTTTTGATTTTGTTAACATGATTTTCAACCTAATTGCTCTGGTAGACAAATTTAAGCTAAGGGAATCAAAGTTTTAGACCTTCACAAATAATATTTATTTTTCTTTAATCCACATCTAAGTAGATTTTCAAACATTGAGGAAACAGAAAAATATTGCAGAGTGTATTAAGTTTCTCATTAGATACACTGCATGCAACTCAAGTTAAATATTCATTTTCATGGTTGACATAGCAGTTTCCAAGTACAAGCTCTTTATGGATTTTATATATGACATGGACATGACATAGTCTAGAGATGGCGAATGCAAGAGGAGACCCACTCTGAAGGAGTTAAATGTACAAGCTGCATCAGAACAATTCTGCCCAAAAAGTTTAGAAAAGGGGATGAAGGCTATTACAAACAGCCAAATATAGTGGAAGAGGAAAGATGTAATAATATAATACAAAATTTGGTGAATAAGAAAGGGGAAATATTTTTTCTCTTACCAAAGAACCATAGGATCGTCACATCACTGATACTGGCATTGCTAACTTAAAGTACTATTTATTGAAATGCTGACAGTGCAATTCTGCACTGACCTCAGAAGACATTTTGTTGCCTATAAAATTGTCAATGTCAGAAGTAGCCAAAATAGTTTTGTTTGGTTTTCATTAAAATGCTGACCTGGTCTGACGCTGATTAATTTGTGATGGCTGGAAGGACCAAAATTTTACAGTGACTTCACTGCAAATGAGATTACTATTTCAGAGCTGAACTTCCATTTGGTCATTGACTATATCAGGACTCTCAAGCAGTCTTACAAAGGCAAGTCAACAGCAGCATGTTTTTGGAGAAAAATAGAAAATCTATTTGTCTATATCTGTCTATTTCTTAATATTTATTTTGGACAAATTTTCTTTGACTTCATTTTAAAGAAGTAGAGTGACACATACAAAGAGCAGGTAAGGAATTGTGCAGGTGGTAATAGATTGCTTTGCAGAGTAATTGTACTTCTGAGGACTGAAAGGCACAAAGAAGAAAGCAGCCCCATACCAGCCTATACCAGGATAAATAACTGTGCTTATAGCTGGACACTTTCATTACAGATATACCTCTATCATTTCTATCTCTGTCTCTCTCATCTCTATCTCTCTCATCTCTATCTGTATCTTTCTATTGCTGTATATCACACATCATATCAGACTTATACATACATGTGATACAGTATCATATACATGATATATGTGACAAATATGTATAATTTATGATCATATATATTATGTTTCACATATCAAATTATACATATATCCTATCATACATACATGATATATATCATATGTGATTTATATCTATCTGTGATGAAAATGTGTGTGTATATATATGGAGAGAGAGGGACAGAGACAGATTGAGAGAGAGAGAGAGAGAAATCAGAGAGGTGGTGTGACAGAGAAGTTGTTCTAATAGAATATCAAAATCAACGCCAAAAAATCAAATTCTACAGAATTTTTTTCATTTTATTTAATGGCTTGTGACTATGTCATTATTATTGATAATTTGGCCTCAAGACATTATCCATATTTAAAGCTGTGTAATATAAGAGGCTAGTTTAGAAAAACAGCCACTAATATTGAAACGCTACCTGCTATCCCCCCAAAGTCTCTAGTTGTTCCACGGTAGCAAAACATACTGGGTGAATAGAGATTTTACAGAACATGATCATGGCAATCCAAGTACAGAAAAGTTCTGTATTAGAATTACGTGATCATTCTGTCCTCAGGTTAAAACGAAAGTATGATGATGACATAACGACAGCCTTCTTTCTATCTCTTGTATCATACTCTCCCAACTGGGGTGGTTGCTATTTCTGCCAGATGTGTAACTGACACCTTGGGAATCTTCCTTCCTGTTTTTTGAGGGAATTCCTTTTCCTTTTTATCATTTTTGAAGCTTCTGTTTTCATAATTTTCTCTTTTGTACATTTTTTTTGTAGTTTCTTGGTGAAGGGTGCATGGGAAATAAATTTTTTGAGACCTCTCATGTCTGAACTTGTTTTTATTCAGCCCTCATGCTTTACTGATAGTTTGAAGGGATATAGAAATCTAGTTTATAGATCATTAACCTTCAGAATTTTGAAGGTATTTCTCCAGTATCCATTTGCTCTACTGTCACTGTTGTGAAGCTGTTTCAAATTTTGTTCATGTAAGTCACTTTTAATTAATTAATCTCTTAAAAGTTTGCAGAGTCTTTTCTTTGTCCTTTTTGTTCTGAAATTTTACAGTAATGTGCCTTGGCATAGGACAATTTTCATTCTTTTTTTTTGAGGGGGTAATACTCCATGAGACATTATAATCCAAAAACTCATGTCCTTCAAATCTAAAAATTTTTCTTGAATTTGATCATTAATGAGTTCCTGTTATTTCTTTATGGATCTTTTCTTTTCTAAATGTTAGGTGTCCTGCACTGTCCTCTCTTTTTTTTTTTTTTCTCTCTCTTATTTTTCATCTCTTTCTTTTTATTCTCCTTTTGGGAGGTTTCCTCAGCCTTATCTCCCGTTCCTGCTGTTGTGTTTTTCCTTTCCATTACGATTTTAAAAATCATGCCCCATGAATGCAGTATCTTTTTAGAGTTTTTGAAGATATTAATGGTAGTTATCTTACAGGTTTCTTTTCTTTTCATGTTTTTCTTTCCTGCCTTATTGGTGTTCCAGCTTTCATTTTAGAAGCATTCCCCAAATGTCTAATATTTCTGCTCGTGATTTAGAAAAATAAGCAGATCGTAAGTTCTAAGTATACAGGTAGGGAGCTTTACTGTAGGGTGATTTGGAAGAATTATATATTGAGGAACTCCCCCTGTCTGTATCTTCAGGTATTACTTCTTGGGCTAATCATAATCTCCAGGAAATCATCTTCAATCTCATCCTTGAGGATAAGGTCTAGCTCCCAGCATTCTGGAGTAGAGTGGGGAAAGATGGCTGGAATCTTATGCCTTCACCATTGGGTATTCATATGGCTGTTTATTCTCCTGTTTTCCATAAAATATCACACTCTCTTTCTCATGTACATTTAATCTCTCTCTCCCTCTTTCTCTTTTTCAAGTAGATAGGTCTCATCTTTTTTTTTTAATATGTACTACTTTTATATATTTAAAATTTTATATAAATGGTATACTGTATTGTTTTTCAAGTTTATTTTATCATTGAACACTGTTTTTGAGATTTATCCATGTTGATATATGTATATCTAGTTCATTCATTTCAATGGCTTATGGTATTGTATATTACAAACCATAGCTCAGTCATCTCCCCTACTGAGGGTAGTTAGGTTGTTTCTACTTTTTTGCAACAATAAATCTTCATTTATCCTTGTACAATGTGTGAGCGTTTCTCTAAGTCAGGCATGTAGCAGTGTGTTTGTTGAGTTGTAGGATATGTGCCTCTCGAAGTTTACTAGATATTGACAGTCTGCTCTCCAAATGAGTTAAATCAGTTTATATTCCCATTGACATTTTACGAGAGAGATGCTATTTTCCCACATTCTTGCCAACATTTACTGTAATTTGAGATACATGTTATTTTTTGCCAAACTTGGTGTGTAAATTCCCTGATTAGTAATGAGGTCAAATACCCTTTCTTATATTTATTGACCAATTTCCTTCTGAGAATTGCTAATTCATCTTCTTTGTCTATTTCTTCTATTTGGTTGTTTACCTTCTTTGTGTTGATTGTAGAAACTTTTTTCTTATTTTGAGTACCAATTCTTTGGTTTGGTTATATGTGCTACAGATATTTCACCAAGACTTTGGTTTAAATTTTTACCTTGTTTATGATAGTTCTCATCTTTCTTTTTGTTATAGATTTTATTTTTTAGAGCAATTACAGGTTCATAGCAAAATTGAGTGGAAAGTACAGAGAGTTCCCATATATCCTCTGAACTTACATATGCATAGCCTTGCACATCCTGCACCACAGTGACACATTTTTTTAACAGTCAATGGACCTGCTTTGACATATTTTTATCACCCCAAATCCATAGTTAACACTAAGGCTCACTGTTGGCATTATAGACTCTATGGGTTTTGACAAATGTATAATGCCATGTATCTATTATTATAGTATCATACAAAATAGTTCTACTGCCCTAAAATCCTCTGTAAAAAATATATTTAACTTTCCTACCCCATCATGTAAAAAATATATTTAACTTTCCTCCATTAAAAAAAAAAATCATACCTAACTGTCAAAGCCTTCCTCTGTATCTTGCCTCTCTTTCACAGGCAACGTCTCCTTTTTTTCCTCTATTCTCGACCCACTGTAGTACATCTTTCAGCCCTACCTCTTTTCTGAAATATCTCTAGCTAGCTAAGGTCACTTCTGTGTCACTAAATTAAAAATGGAGGGCTCCCCTGGTGGCGCAGTGGTTGAGAGTCTGCCCGCCAATGCAGGGGATGCGGGTTCGTGCCCCTGTCTGGGAAGATCCCACATGCCGTGGAGCAGCTGGGTCTGTGAGCCATGGCCACTGAGCCTGAGCATCCGGAGCCTATGCTCCATAACGGGAGAGGCCACAACAGTGAGAGGCCCGCGTACCGCAAAAAAAAAAGGATATTTTTTGGTTATACCCTTTCTTGGACTTTTGTGAGCACCTAACATTCTCTTCCCTTGATTCCAGACTTATGTTTTTCATTTCATCTGTTATTATAGCTTATTCTTTGCTTCTTTTGCAAGATAACCCTCCCATGACCATTCATTAGTTTATCATTTCTCAATGTATAAAGTGTTGGTTTAATTTTCTTCCTTGTTTTATACTCTCCCAAGGTAGTCTTATCAATTCTCCTTGCTTCAGTCACCACCTATATGAGAATAATTCACAAAATTACATCTTTGGCCTGGTGTTATGGACTGAATATTTGTGTCCTGTAAATTCTTTTGTTGAAGTTCTAACCCCCAGTGTGACCATATTTGGAGATGAGACCTCTAAGGAAATAATTAAGGTTAAATGAAGTCATAAGGGTGGGCCCCTGATCCAGGTAGGATTAGTGTTCTTATAAGAACAGACACCAAAGAGCTCTGTCTCTCTCTCTCTCTCTGTTTTTCTATCTCCTGGTGTGCAGAGGAAAACCTACATGAGTACACAGTAGGATGGAGGCTGTCTATAAGCCAGGAAGAAGGCTCTCACCAGAAACCAAATTTGCAAGAACCTTGATCATGGACTTCTAGCTGCCATAACAGTGAGAAAATAAATGTCTGTTGTTTAAGCACTCAATCTGTGCCTGTGGTATTTTGTTATGAAAGCATGAGCACATGGATACATCTGATAATCTCAAGTGATCCCCAAAACCTTTATTCAGATGTCAGCTTTTCATTTATATCCTCTAAAGTTCCCTTCAATTACTCAAAAACTCAAACTCATGATCTTACAGTTTGTTGTTCACTCCCAACTTGCAAAACCTAGTCTTTTCCCAATAGTCTTTTTCAGTGGCCGACACTCTCTATCTTATAACCTGAGTTTGAACCCCAGGAATAATTCTTGACACTTCTCTCTTCTCTGTTCCCCATATTCCATTCACCATTCCATCATTCCATTATCTTTTACATTCTTAATGTTTCTTAAATCTGTCCACATTTCTCCTTTCCCATTTCAAATATGGCCTTTTCAAAGCTCCATTATTTCTTTGATGTGGCAGTCTCCTAACTGATCTCTTTGTGTCCATTCTTGTCACCTTTCAACCAGTTCTGTCTTCTGTGACCAAGGTGACAGTTTTAAAATTTAAAAGTATTCAAATACTTTAATAGAGTGTCTGTGACATTCCAGGAAACCAGGAGCCTGGAGATCAGATCACCTGCCATCAGATCACCATGGCAGTCCATAGACCAAGATGTGGCAACCGAGTTCACCTCACAGAAGGATTCTAATGCTGGTTGAATCACCATGAGTATGAATATAGATTAACCCAAAGCAGGAAGGAAGGCCAGTCTGAAGATCTAAGTACTGCTCAAGCACAGAACATGCAATAGCAAATCTTACCCCTTCAACCAAAAAGAGAAAGCAGGACAGTGGGTTCATTACTGAAGTTGACTAAACTATTTGTTAATAGAGGAACCCTGAAACAGAGTCACGTTGTTCGGCTGTGTCTGGGCTCCTGAGACTCACCTGAAGGGTAAATAGGTGAAGGCAGATCATAGTTTATCTACTCCAGTGTCAAGTGATAAAATACAATAGTAAACACCTTCCATAAATGAGTTTCATACTAAAGAAAATTCATAAGGATTCTGATGGTAATTATTTCAATGGAAATTCACAGGAAATACTAACAGTACAAATACATGTAAGTCATAATGTAAGAAAGAAAACAATTCAAGTTTATGCTTCATAGAGAAGTAAACAAAGCAGCATTGTTGGGTTTAGATGAAGAGGCTAAATGAATAATAGGTGACAGAAAAGAAATGGATGAAATATTTCTCAGTGGGTTAGTCATTGTCAGTGTCAGTACAGTAGACTTTATAATTAGTTTCTTAAAGACAGTCAAGCTCTCAAGATAGCAAAATTATGTTAAAGCTGCCATATATGGCTCTTGAAATTATAATGAGATCTTTAGCTCAAACAACAGCAGTGTGGAAGTGAATGGGATAAAAACAGAGGGAGCACAAACAAAAGACTTTCCACAACTGTGTTGGGGGCAGCAATGATAATAATTATGGAAATGAATGCAGAGTAGGCATCAGTGAAGATATAAACACCTAAAAGAGGTCAATTTTGAATGGGACACTGAACTATGCTAATTATGTCAAAACTTATCAAGACTCAGGATAAAGGTGATTCTGTTTTATTGCTTCTCAGTGTTTATACAAGTCAGATATCTGAAACAATGAAAATGATGAAAATACTGTGTTTAGCAGAAAATAATGATTAAAAGGTGTCATAGATTATAGACTCATGAAACAACATGCCATGTAACAATGTGTTGTTTGTATTGACATAATCCCTGGACTGAGTGTTGATAGAAGACAAAGCAAGTGAAGTTGGCATTGGAGCAACAGGAAAAAGAGGAAGAATATTAAAAAAATGAAGACTCACCCGACCATAAAAGTGATAGAGTAGGAGTTCAATGACAAAGAACACCTACCAAACACAGGTATGCCACACTTTTCGAAAGTTTGCTTTATGCCACTTTGCTTTTATGAAAGACCTACATTAGTACTTCTTTTCACTGAAAGAAAACTTAAGAGGATTTTTCCTTTTACGAAAAAAGGAGAAAAGTGAAAATAATATTCAGCATTTGTTTTGCAACAAGCCATTATAAAGGCAGTGCACATCCTGAGCAGCAAGAGTGGCGCCATCAAGCTGCTTCCCTGGGAACTACACTCAGCATCTCAGCATCAAGCCACCATAGCTTTGAACAGTGCCTGTGAGCATTTGTGCTTTATCTTTTTTGTGCATACATTAGCAAAATGTGTCCTAAGATAATTGTTTCTTCCTTTTCCGCCATTTCGGCTTATGAAAAGTTTTGTAGGAAAGCTCTACTTTTGAATAGCAGGGGGAAACTGTAGCACAAAGTTTAAATGTTAGAAATTAACAAGCAGCAGCCCACACTCTGATCTGAATTTGGGGGTTCACATGTTAATTTTGATGCAGAAAAAGGATGCTCTAAAAGGAAAATCCTCCTCCAGATCAAGAAAAAAATAAATAAAAAGAAACAAAGTAACCCCTATAGAATACTATCATTTCTTCTAATTTTGAGAAAAACAAAACTATCTTATGATATATGGAATTACAATTTCAGAAAAACTGAAAAAAGAAAGAGTGACAAAAACAGCAGGATATGGTGGGTTTGGTGAAAGTTCCAAAAAATCATGGCTGAACTGAAGCATCACTTAAAATAATTGAAGTTGAAATTAATGTGGATCCAAAAAAGTTTACAAGAAATGATAGAGATGTTTTCCAGATTAGACATTTGCTGACAATCCAGCTGCATTTACCATTCATGAATCCTTGAGGAGCAAAGTAACAAAATCAATGTAGAGGATCTGCTGGTGGATTCAGAGTTCAGAGAGGAGTGCAGAGAAAATGGCTGAACGTGCTGGAAGGATGTTTCAGCGGGAGAACAAACTTTGTAATTAAGATTCAGTAAGCATACTGCCACACTTTATTGCCACACTTTCCTTCCATCTATTTACTGAAGATATATTGAAGACAAACAGCATGACATTAATTAATTTAAAATAGACTGTCCCTATTTGTATACAGATTTTTCTCTGCAAAAAATAAGAGAGAATCTATCATGTGCCCTTGGGGTAAAAATAGGTTTGTTTGCAAGAATCTCACCCAGGTTCATACTGTCTGAGAAACAAAGAACAGTAACCACACTATTTTCAAGCAAATTAAAATTTTATGACAAATTTTAGATTTTGGTTGGTTAAACATGAATGAATTAAAATATATTCAGGAGATTTCCCATTTGTAAACATTGAAAGAATTCTTTTTTATATGACCAAGGAATTATGTAAAGGATATTATTTTAAAAAACACTTGAACGAGCAGTCATTTCTGGAAATCCTGCTGTTGTGACAATATAGATGATCCTGGACGACATTATGCTAAATGAAATAAGCTAGCCACAGAAGGACAAATACTACATGATTGCACTTACATGAGGAATCTAAAATAGTCAAACTCATGAAGCAGAGAATAGATTAGTAGTTGCCAGGGTCTGAGGGGCAGGGGAAACTTGGTCAAAGGATACAAAGTTTCAGTTATGCAAGATGAGTAAGTCCTAGAGATTCATTGTACAGTATAGTTCTCATAGTTAACAACACTATCTCTTTTTAAAAAAATATTTATTTATTTATTTATTTTTGGCTGCATTGGGTCTTCGTGTGTGGGCTTTCTTTAGTTGTAGCGAGTGGGGGCTACTCTTCGTTGCAGTGTGTGGGCTTCTTGGTGCGGTGGCTTCTCTTGTTGTGGAACATGGGGTTCAGTAGTTGTGGCTCTCGGGCTTAGTTGCTCTGCTGCATGTGGGATCTTCCTGGACCAGGGATTGAACCCGTGTCCCCTGCATTGGCAAGTGGACTCTTAACCACTGCACCACCAGGGAAGCCCCAATGATACTATGTCTTATGCTTAAAATCTTGCTAAGAGGTAGATCTTGTGTTCCTATCACAAAAAAAACCCCATAAATAAAGAGGTCAGGAGGAAACCTTTCGACATGATAGATATATTTATGGTATTGATTATGATGATGGTTTCATGGATGTATAGTTATCTCTAAACTCATCAAGTTTCATACGTTAAATTGTACAGATTGTTTTTTATTCCAATCATACCTCAATAAAATACCTAGTTCAAAAATAAAATACATTAATGGATTCCCGTTGCTCTTAGGATAAAGACCAAAATTTTGAACATGGTTTCCAGGTCCAAGCATAGCCTGGCATCCATCCTCCTCCTGTGCATCTCTTTTTTTTTTTTTTCACATTTCTCAGCCCTACTTTCTATTCTCCATCTACTCTATTCCTCAGTGTGATTGGCTGCTTCTCATTAAGGATCATTCCCTCTTCCAAGATCATCTCCGTCTCTTACACTCAAGCTCCTTCACCTCATACTTCTGCTCTTCCCTGAGACTGTAGATCAGTCTTCACTTTTTCTAAGAATCCTTCATTGGCCTCCTGCCCTGGGTCAGAGATTCTTCTAAGTGCCCTTGTCGGCACTTATCACAATTATAATTTATTTTAAATTGTGTTATACTTAAATAATTCCCATCTCTCTATGAGAGCTCCAAGGATGCTGGGCCTCTGTCAGTTTTTACTTATTAATTTATTCCCAGTGCCTAATACAATGCCTGACACAAACTAGGTATTTGATAGTTTTTGATAAAATTAATAATAGTGAATCTAAATTAAACATGTGTAATGAGTGTCTGCCTCATTAATATTTCAGTAGTTGTTTATAGTTAAGTAAATTAAGTGAGAGTAGAATAAACAAGAATATTGCTATTAGCACAAATGGAATCATGGCTTCAAATGATCTGTGTATATGGCGTGAGCAATTATCCCATTGTGTGTTGGGTGGATGAGGTCATTTGTGAATCAAATACAGCTCATGCTCTTGAAAATGGTGGTTACTACTACAACTGAAGGACAGGTTTTATGAGTAGGCTTCATGGAAAGGACTTATGCTTGTACCCACTAATAATATCATGGTTATCTTACCACGTCTTGCTCTTTGAATACAAGGGCACACATGCACACACACCCAGCTTCTCTTTGCAGTCAATCATGCCTGCTTTCTGATTCAATCCACAATTGTCAGTCCTGCATTGGAATACGCATTATAAGGCACTGTAAACTACCTGAGGGCATAGACCTTCTCTTTCATCTTTGTATCTTTAAGCTCTAATAAAATACTTGGCTCAGAGCACATTCTAAAAAATTGCATGATAAATGAGTAAATTTAATGAATAAATGAATGCACAAAAGACTTGGACTGCTTTCATTAATACTAAGGCACATAGTTCTCTCAAGGATATTTGAGAATTGAGAATGCCGTAAGTATTTGGAGCTTGAAATTTTGTGTCAGTAGTGTTATTTCTTTCCTGATAAGGTGATAAGTATGGTGTTATTTAGTAAGAAGTGAAGAATTTTAACCAAAGCATTGCACTCCTTGAGACTACAATCAAGTTGCTGATGAAGCCTGAGTAAAGAACCAGGCAGACAGACATTACATTAAAAATTTTAAGAAGTTTAGGAGGAAAACATCAGTGTTTTAGCAGAGCCAGTGATCATTTATCATTCAGAGGTACTCACTGAATGAAATATTGGAGACAAATTTGTTAGAATATGAGACGCTAAGGCACTTTTTTCTTGGCAAGAAAAGCTCAAGTGAAGTTTTGAATATTTGAGAGTATTAAGAAATGCATTAAAATTTTTTTAACATGAATGCTGTGATGGCACACTTGAGAAGGAGGAAGCTCACAGTTGATAATGATGCATTGCTATTTAACATAAGCAACCTAATCCAATTTACCTACTTCATCAGAAAATTTGAAAGGCAAATATTTGTTACATTTCAATGATTATCCAATGTACAAATCTACAGCAAATTTTGTTAGGGAGGTTATGGAAGATTTTGGTATTGATTGCTGACTCTAAAACTGGGTTAGAGTTAAGTTAACTTGGAAACTTGTAATTTCTTTTTTCATGCCCTCAACTCATGATTTATGCTACTAAATTACATTTTCTATGAAATATAAGGTTATATATTTTATTTTAGGTTAGTAAAAAGCTAGGAAATTATGTACTGGATTTCCAATCTTATTTCATAAATATGCAACATTTCTTTTCCAGTAAACTAAGACTTTCAGGCCAGAAATTGTTCAATTCTAAGAGGGACTCTAGCAATTTTCTTTCTCTTAGTTACATAGTTTTGTGTTTAACTTTTAAACCACAATAAGGGAAAGTCTGACTATTGTTTAATTCACATTTGAATGTTTTATTTCTGTATTGTTTTTTCTCATATGATGCTGTAGGTTTGAATGACCCTCTCTAGGGACTGGTAACTGGTAAGAGAGCCCATTGCACTTTCTCCATGAGTAAGAGATCTCGTAACAACTAGGTGGACCTTAGAATGCGGATAGAGAAAGTCATGTAGGGAGAAGGAAGTCTCTGTCATTACCCAAACAGAAATATGCATGGATTCTTGTTACCGCATTTGTCTGGGAAGTATAACTTAGGGGGCTCTTATAGGCTGAATTATGTCTCCTCAGAAGGTATAAGTTGGAGCCATAACCCCCAATGTCACAGAATGAAACTTTATTTAGATGTAGGGTCTTTAAAGAGGTAATTAAAATAAGAACGTTAGGGTGGGCCCTAATCCAATCTGATTTGTGTCCTTAAAAGAAGAGGAAATTTGGACATACATACCAGGGCAGTGCATACACAGAGGGATGACTATGTGAAGAGGCAGCCAAAGAGTGGCCATCTGCCAGCCAGGGAGAGGCCGCAGGAGTAACCACATCTGCTGACACCTTGATCTTGGACTTCTGGCCTTCATAACTGTAAGAAAATAAATTTCTACTGTTTAAGTCACCCAATCTGAGGTTATTCATTATGGCTTCCCTAGTAAACAAATACAGAGGCATAGAAGATACTTAGTGAGCCATGTTTCATGCCAGACAGTATGAGGGGCTTCTCATACACACTCGCCTCAACACATGCTGGTAACAATTTTAAGAATTGTAGAGAGCTATCTGAGCTAGTGGGAGAAGACTTCTCTTTGAAAGATGAGTATAAACTTTGTTATGGGTTGAATTGTGTCCCCCTAAAAGATAAAAAAAAAAGTTGAAATCCTAACCCCCAGTACCTCAAAATGTGACATTTTTGGAAAATAGGGAGTTTGTAGATGTAGTCAAGTTAGGATGAGGTCATTAGGATGGACCTTAATACAATATGAACAATATCCTTATATAAAGGGGAAATTTGGATACAGACGTACACATAGGGAGAACACCGTGTATAGATAAAGAGATCAGGATGATGATTCTACAAGTGAAGGAATGTCAAAGATTGCCAGCTAAGTACCAGAAGCTGAGGGAGAGACATTAAACAGATTCTCCCTTAACAGCTCTCAGAAAGAACCACCCTGCCTGCACCTTGATCTAGGACTTAAAGCCTCCAGAACTATGAAACAATACATTTCTGTTGTTTAAGCCACCTACCCAACAGCCCTAGAAAAACAACACACGCTTGATTTGGCTTCTTTTTCCTTCATACTTGAGAAATGTGGATTTCTGAATCATAAAACGTCATTTGTTTTCATGTGTTCTCTCCAATAAGGTTCTCTAAATATTGCTATTCCAAGTAATTTTCCACTTCTCTTTTGTATGACCTGCTATATTCTCAGCCAACAGACTAGTCAGAGAGTTCATTTGTGATGGACTCTTTCTTCGTCCCTAAAGAGTTGTTGAGCAGGTTAAATTTTTTTTTTTTTCATTTTAGCATTCACTTAATTTTAATTCTTGCTCTGTTTCATTTCTCCTTCCTCCCAATCTTCAGTTTTTCTCTTGTCATCTAAGTACTGCGTATTTTCTTTTCTTTTCTTTTCTTTTTTTCTCTCATTAAAAAATAAAATAATACACGCAAAAAATCCTTTTTATTAATTTTGCCCTCTCATCAAACTACAGCCCTAAGTGTTTACTTCTCTTCCAGGCCAAAATTTTATTTGAGACCAAACTTCTTATTTTATTTTATTTATTTTATTTTAAAAAAAATTATTGAAGTATAGTTGATTTACAATGTTGTGTTAATTTCTGCTGTACAGCAAAGTGACTTAGTTATACATGTATATTCTTTTACATATTCTTTTCCATTATGGTTTATCACAGGGTATTGAATATAGTTCCCTGTGCTATACAGTAGGACCTTATTGTTTATCCATAGTATTTATACCAGTTTGCATCTGCTAATCCCAAACTCCCAATACTTCCCTCTGCCACCCCCCCCACCCACCCCCTTGGCAACCACAAGTCTGTTCTCTATGTCTGTGAGTCTGTTTCTGTTCCGTAGATATTTGTGTTGTATTTAGATTCCACGTATAAGTGATATCATATGGTATTTGTCCTTCTCTTTCTGACTTAATTCACTTAGTATGATAATCTTTAGTTGCATACATGTTGCTGCAAATAGCATTATTTCATTCTTTTTTTATGACTGAGTAGTATTCCATTGTATATTTATGCACCATGTCTTTTTATCCATTTATCTGTCGATGGACGTTTAGGTTGTTTCCATGCCTTGGCTATTGTAAATAGTGCTGCTATGAACATAGGGGTGCATGTATCTTTTTGAGTTATAGTTTTGTCTGGCTATATGCCCAAGAGTGGGATTTCTGGATCATATGGCAACTCTATTTTTAGTTTTCAGAGAAACCTCCATACTGTTTTCCATAATGGCTGCATCAATTTACACTCCCACCAACAGTGTAAGAGGGTTCCCTTTTCTCCACACCATCTCTAGCATTTGTTATTTGTAGACTTTTTAATGATGGCCATTCTGACTGGTGTGAGGTGATAACTCCTTGTAGTTTTGATTTGCATTTCTCTAATAATTAGTGTTGTTGAGCATCTTTTCATGTGCATCTTGGCCATCTGTATGTCTTCTTTGGAGAAATGTCTATTTAAGTCTTCTGCCCAGTTTTTGATTGGGTTGTTTGTTTTTTGTTATTGGGTTTTATGAGCTGTTTGTATATTTTGGAAATTAAGCCCTTGTTGGTTGCATAATTTGTAAATATTTTCTCCCATTTCTGTAGGTTGTTTTGTTTCTTTTCATTTTGTTTATGGTTTCCTTTGCTGTGCAAAAGCTTATACATTTGATTAGGTCCCATTTGTTTATTTTTGTTTTTATTTCTATTTCTTTGGGAGACTGACCTATGAAAACATTGGTACGATTTATGTTTGAGACCAAACTTCTTTAAATAGATGTTTCAATCTACTCTCACTCTATCCTTCCCTAAATTTTACCCTCCATTCACTGAATACTGTTCTTGAACTCTATCTCACCTTGAAAGTGTTCTTGTTGATGTCACCAAATCGAACTGACCTTTTGAAGTCCTCATCTTACTTGACATCTCTGCATTGTTGAAAATTTCCTTCTTGAAAATTCTCTTCTCTCTGGAAAGAAAGCTCTGTATCTTTCTGCCTAGTTGGCTAGCCCTTTTCAATATGATGAGGCAATTTCTTTCATTTTTAACCCTTAAATGTTGAGGTTTTCCAGATGTAAAGAACTGTGAAGGGTCTGAGGTTTTACTTTACTTGCAAGTTAACCTGCCACAGTGTCATGCAACTCTTGGGTCAGAGACAAGGAATCTTTTTACTCACAACACTAGTAGTGGCTAGAGAATCAGCATTTGCACTATTCTCTGAGGTCTAATTCCCACAGAGGGACACAAAGAAGGTCACTTTGTGGGTTGCATTATAGAAGGAATCCTGAGCTTAGAGAAACCAAATATTGTGCAATGGGCTGTTAAGTCTGCCTGATCTTTACCCTGCAGGAAGACATTATCTTTCCTATGCTGGACAGGAACTAAACCTCCCTGTGCTCTAGAGGGAGACACTAACTATATCTAAGGTTATTAACCACACAAACATCCTTGAAAATATAGTCCAGAACAAAGCCATCAGTGCATCTGCTTCCAAGATATGCAAAAATGAAAAAGATACATGGAGAACTATCTCCCACCCCAAGAAATGTGACCTTCAACTACCATTTGTACCCCAATGACCTCTAAAACTCTCTCTCTCTCTTTAAACTCTAATTGTGGCAACTTGGAGGATATGTCCAAAACAGAACCTTTTTTCTTTACCTCGATTATGTTCTCTTTCTGTGTTTCTCAGTTAGGTACAAAACTTCATTATTTGTTATTCAAAAGTAGTAAAATTACAGTCCTTATTTGAACCTTTGTCCCCTACTCAGTAATAAGTTATTAAAGACCTGTGGGTTTTTCTTGAATAATTATTTTTTTTTCCACTTGTAACTCCCATTGCCCATATCTGTTTTAGTTCAGCCCTCAACACCCTATTTGGGAAGGTAACTACAGCTCTTTTTTTTTTTTTTTTTTCTCCCCATATCTGCTTTTTTTTTTTAAACATCTTTATTGGAGTATAATTGCTTTACAATGTTGTGTTAGTTTCTACTGTAAAACAAAATGAATCAGTTATACATATACATATATCCCCATACCTCCTCCTTCTTGCATCTCCCTCCCACCCTCCCTATCCCACCCCTCTAGGTGATCACAAAGCACTGAGCTAATCTCCCTGTGCTATGCAGCTGCTTCCCACTAGCTATCTATTTTATATTTGGTAGTGTATATGTCCATGCCACTCTCTCACTTTGTCCCAGCTTACCCTTACCCTTCTCTGCATCCATTCTCTGTGTCTGCATCTTTATTCCTGTCCTTCCACTAGGTTCTTCAGAACCCTTTTTTTTTTTTTTTTTTTTTAGATTCCATATATATGTGTTAGCATACAGTATTTGTTTTTCTCTTTCTGACTTACTTTACTCTGTATGACAGACTCTAGGTCCATCCACCTCACTACAAATAACTCAATTTCTCTTCTTTTTATAGCTGAGTAATATTCCATTGTATATATGGGCCACATCTTCTTTATCCATTCATCTGTTGATGGACACTTAGGTTGCTTCCATGTCCTGGCTATTGTAAATAGTGCTGCAGTGAACATTGCGGTACATTATGGTTTTCTCAGGGTATATACCCGTAGTGAGATTGCTGGGTCATATGATAGTTCTGTTTTTAGTTAACCTCCATACTGTTCTCCATAGTGGCTGTATCAATTGACATCCCCACCAACAGTTCAAGAGAGTTCCCTTTTCTCCACACCCTCTCCAGCATTTATTGCTTGTAGATTTTTTTGATGATGGCCATTCTGACTGGTGTGAGGTGATACCTCATTGTAGTTTTGATTTGCATTTCTCTAATGATTAGTGATGTTGAGCATCCTTTCATGTGTTTGCTGGCAATCAGTATATCTTCTTTGGAGAAGTGTCTAGGTCTTCTGCCCATTTTGGATTCAGTTGTTTGTTTTTTTTTTGATATTGAGCTGCTTGTATATTTTGGAGATTAATCTTTTGTCAGTTGCTTCGTTTGCAAATATTCTCCCATTATGAGGGTTGTCTTTTTGTCTCGTTTATGGTTTCCTTTGCTGTGCAAAAGCTTTTAAGTTTCATTAGGTCCCATTTGTTTATTTTTGTTTTTATTTCCATTTCTCTAGAAGGTGGGTCAAAAAGGATCTTGCTGTGATTTATGTCATAAGGTGTTCTCCCTATGTTTTCCTCTAAGAGTTTTATAGTGTCTGGACTTACATTTAGGTCTTTAATCCATTTTGAGTTAATTTTTGTGTATGGTGTTAGGGAGTGTTCTAATTTCATTCTTTCACATGTAGCTGTCCAGCTTTCCCAGCACCACTTACTGAAGAGGCTATCTTTTCTCCATTGTATATTCTTCCCTCTTTTATCAAAAGATAAAGTGATGATGTGTGCATGGGTTTATCTCTGGCCTTTCTATCCTGTTCCATTGATCTATCTTTCTGTTTTTGTTCCAGCACCATACTGTCTTGATTACTGTAGCTTTGTAGTATAGTCTGAAGTCAGGGAGCCTGATTCCTCCAGTTCCAATTTTCTTTCTCAAGATTGCTTTGGCTATTCAGAGTCTTTTGTGTTTCCATACAAATTGTGAAAGTTTTCATTCTAGTTCTTTGAAAACTGCCATTGGTAGTTTGATAGGGATTGCATTGAATCTGTAGATTGCTTTGGGTAGTAGAGTCATTTTCACTGTTGATTTTTCCCATCGAAGAACATGGTATATCTCTCCATCTGTTGGTATCATCTTTAATATCTTTCATCAGTGTCTTATAATTTTCTGCATACAGGTCTTTTGTCTCCTTAGGTAAGTTTATTCCTAGGTATTTTATTCTTTTTGTTGCAGTGGTAAATGGGAGTGTTTCCTTAATTTCTCTTTCAGATTTTTCATCATTAGTGTATAGGAATTCAAGAGATTGCTGTGCATTAATTTTGCATCCTGCTACTTTACCAAATTCATTGATTAGCTCTCATAGTTTTCTGGTAGCATCTTTAGGATTCTCTCTATATAATATCATGTCATCTGCAAACAGTGACAGTTTTACTTCTTCATTTCCAAGTTGTGTTCCTTTTATTTCTTTTTCTTCTCTGATTGCTGTGGCTAAAACTTCCAAAACTATGTTGAATAATAGTGGTAAGAGTGGGCAACTTTGTCTTGTTCCTGATCTTAGAGGAAATGGTTTCAGTTTTTCACCATTGATAACTATGTTAGCTGTGTGTTTGTCATATATGGCCTTTATTATGTTGAGGTGCGTTCCCTCTATGCCTATTTTCTGGAGAGTTTTTATCATAAATGGTTGTTGAATTTTGTCAAAAGCTTTTTCTGCATATATTGAGATTATCATATGGTTTTTCTCCTTCAATTTGTTAATATGGTGTATCACGTTGATTGATATGTGTATATTGAAGAATCCTTGCATTCCTGGACTAAACCCCACTTGATCATGGTGTTATGATCCTTTTAATGTGCTGTTGGATTCTGTTTGCTAGTATTTTGTTGAGGATTTTTGCATCTGTGTTCGTCAGTGATATTGGTCTATAGTTTCCATTTTTTGTGACATCTTTGTCTGATTTTGCTATCAGGGTGATGGTGGCCTCGTAGAATGAGTTTGGGAGTTTTCCTCCCTCTGCTATATTTTGGAAGAGTATGAGAAGGATAGGTGTTAGCTCTTCTTTAAATGTTTGATAGAATTCGCCTGTGAAGCCATCTGGTCCTGGGCTTTTGTTTGTTGGAAGATTTTTAATCACTGTTTCAATTTCAGTGCTTGTGATTGGTCGGTTTATATTTTCTATTTCTTCCTGGTTCAGTCTCAGAAGGTCGTGCTTTTCTAAGAATTTGTCCATTTCTTCTCGGTTGTCCATTTTATTGGCATATAGCTGCTTGCAGTAATCTCTCATGATCCTTTGTATTTCTGTAGTGTCAGTTGTTACTTCTCCTTTTTCATTTCTAACTCTGTTGATTTGAGTCTTCTCCCTTTTTTTCTTACTGAGTCTGGCTAATGGTTTATCAATTTTGTTTATCTTCTCAAAGAACCCACTTTTAGTTTTATTGATTTTTTCTATAGTTTCCTTAATTTCTTTTTCATTGATTTCTGATCTGATCTTTATGATTTCTTTCCTTCTGCTAACTTTGTTTTTTTTTTTTTTTGTTGTTGTTGTTGTTCTTTCTCTAGTTGCTTTAGGTGTAAGGTTAGGTTGTTTATTTGAGATTTTTCTTGTTTCTTGAGGTAGGATTGTATTGCTATAAACTTCCTTCTTATAACTGCTTTTGCTACATCCCGTTGACTTTGGGTCGTCGTGTTTTCATTGTTACTTTTTTCTAGGTATTTTGATTTCCTCTTTGATTTCTGCAGTGATCTCTTGTTTATTTAGTAGTGTATTGTTTAGCCTCCATGTGTTTGTATTTTTTACAGATTTTTTTCCTGTAATTGATAACTGTAACTAGATTGATATCTAGTCTCATAGTGTTGTGGTCAGAAAAGATACTTGATACAATTTCAATTTTCTTAAATTTACGAAGGCTTGATTTGTGACCCAAGATATGATCTATCCTTGAGAATGTTTCATGAGCACTTGAGAAGAAAATGTATTCTGATAGTTTTGGATGGACTTTCTTATAAATATCAATTAAGTCCATCATGTTTAATGCATCATTTAAAGCTTGTGTTGCCTTATTTATTTTCATTTTGGATGATCTGTGCATTGGTGAAAGTGGGGTGTTAAAGTCCCCTACTATGATTTCCCCTTTTATGGCTGTTAGCATTTGCCTTATGTATTGAGGTGCTCCTATGTTGGGTGAATGAATATTTACAATTGTTATATCTTCTTCTCGGTTTGATCCCTTGATCATTATGTAGTGTCCTTCTTTGTCTCTTGTAATAGTCTTTATTTTAAAGTCTATTTTGTCTGATATGAGAATTGCCACACCAGCTTGTTTTTGATTTCCATTTGCATGGAATATCTTTTTCCATCCCCTCACTTTCAGTTTGTATGTGTCCCTAGGTCTGAAATGGGTCTCTTGTAGACAGCATATATACACGACTTGTTTTTGTATCCATTCAGCCAGCCTATGTCTTTTAGTTGGAGCTTTTAATCCATTTACATTTTCATTTAAGGTAATTATAGATATGTATGTTCTTATTACCATTTTCTTAATTGTTTTGGGTTTGTTACTGTAGGTCTTTTCCTTCTCTTATGTTTCCTGCCAAGAGAAGTTCCTTTAGCTTTTGTTGCAAAGCTGGTTTGGTGGTGCTGAATTCTCTTAGCTTTTGCTTGTCTATAAAGGTTTTAATTTTTCTGTTGAATCTGAGTGAGATCCTTGCTGGGTAGAGTAATCTTGGCTGTAGGTTTCTTCCTTTCATCAATTTAAATATATCCTGCCACTCCCTTCTGGCTTGTATAGTTTATGCTGAAAGATCAGCTGTTAATCTTATGGGGATTCTTTTGTACGTTATTTGTTGCTTTTCCCATGCTGCTTTTAATTTTTTTCTTTGTATTTAATTTTTGATAGTTTGACTAAACGTGTCTTGGCATTTTTCTCCTTAGATTTATCCTGTATGGGACTCTGCACTTCCTGGACTTGATTGACTATTTCCTTTCCCCTATTAGGAAAGTTTTCAATTATAATCACTTCAAATATTTTCTCAATCCCTTTCTTTTTCTCTTCTTCTTCTGGGACCCCTATAATTTGAATGTTGGTGTGTTTAATATTGTCCCAGTGGTCACTGAGACTGTCCTCAATTGTTTTCATTCTTTTTTCTTTATTCTGCTCTGTGGTAGTTATTTCCACTATTTTATGTTCCAGGTCACTTATCTGTTCTTTTGCCTCAGTTATTCTGCTATTGATTCCTTCTAGAGAATGTTTAATTTCATTTATTGTGTTGTTCATCATTGTTTGTTTGCTCTTTAGTTCTTCTAGGTCCTTGTTAAATGTTTCTTGTGTCTCCTCCATTATATTTCCAACATTTTGTATCAGCTTTACTATCATTACTCTGAATTCTTTTTCAGGTAGACTGCCTATTTCCTCTTCATTTGTTTGGTCTGGTGGGTTGTTACTTTGCTTCATCATCTGCTGTGTTTTTCTCTGTCTTCTCATTTTGCTTAACTAACTGTGTTTGGGATCTCCTTTTCACAGGCTGCAGGTTCATAGCTCCCATTGTTTTTTGTGTCTGCCCCCAGTGGGCAAGGTTGGTTCAGGTGGGTTGTGTAGGCTTCCTGGTGGAGGGGACTGGTGCCTGTGTTCTGGTGCGTGAGGCTGGATCTTGTCTTTCTGTTCATCAGGACCGTGTCTGGTGGTGTGTTTTGGGGTGTCTGTGAATTTAGTATGATTTTAGGCAGCCTCTCTGCTAATGGGTGGGGTTGTGTTCCTGTCTTGCTAGTTGTTTGGCATGATCTATCCAGTACTGGAGCTTGCTGGTCGTTGAGTGGAGCTGGGTCTTAGTGTTGAGATGGAGATCTCTGGGAGAGCTCTTGCCAGTTGATATTACGTGGAGCTGGGAGGCCTCTGGTGGTCCAATGTGCTGAACTTGGCTCTCCAACCTCAGAGACTCAGTCCTGACAGCCGGCTGGAGCACCAAGACACTGTCAGCCACATGGCTCAGAAGGAAAGGGAGAAAAAAAAGAGAGAAAGAAAAATAAATAAAGTTAGTAAAGTAAAAAATAAAAAAAAAATATTGTTAAAATAAAGAAGTAATAAAAAAAAAGAAGAGAGCAACCAAACCAATGAACAAATCCACCAATGATAACAAGAGCTAAAAACTAAGATAAATATAAAAATCTGAAACTAGTCAGTCACATACAGCAAACCCGAAGTCTACAGTTGCTCCCAAAATCCACTGCCTCAATTTTGCAATGATTCATTGTATATTCAGGTATTCCACACATGCAGGGTACATCAAGTTGATTGTGGAGATTTAATCTGCTGCTCCTGAGGCTGCACGGAGAAGTTTCCCTTTCTCTTCTTTGTTCGCATGATAAGGAATTACTTTGGGGTTGGGAACTATTACAAACCATTTCAAGGCAGCTTTGTGACACATCTCATTTACTGTGACTTTAGTCTCTGTTGATAATGAAGTATCTATTATAAATACCACACCATTGGAAAAAAAATTTTTTAAATAGACAAAACATTAGTGACTTTGATCTGGAATACAAGGTTAGTACCAGCATAAAGGTTTTTAAAGTAAAGTTAAGGTGAAAATCTGAGTGCACTGCCAAACAACCAGTTTAAAAAATGACATCCATAAGGTGAATAAAAAATTCAGCAGCAGGTAAGTTGGTTGTGTTTTGAATTGGTTTCAGATTGTAGTTTTTCCTTAATAAATGCATCAACTGTAGTCTTCTTAAATGATTATCTTTAATCATCACCCATCTTTTGCATCAGTAATATATGGCATGGCATGAAGCCTTTTTGTTCTTCCAATGATTATATTAAATTGATTTAAACTTTCAGTAAGATTCTGTGATTTTTTTCTCCTTTAAATTATTCACCTTAAACCATAAAACTTTTTTTCTCTGTTTGCTTTATCTTTTTACCGCATGAGTTCTAATTATTCAAGCAGCATTATTTACCTAAATTAAAAAGTATAATATTCACATTGAGATTTCAACTCATTCTTTTCTAAGTCTATATTTTTTTTAGGTAGAAAAAAAGTCTAAGGATAAAAAAATGACTTTACTTGATATATTTTACTTGGTTTACCTCCCAAATTCAGACACTCCCAATATATAATGTGTTTATTGGTAGTGATTTTTATTTGATTATTCAATTTGTAACAGCATATACTGTATCATTTGCATACTGTATGTAGATTAAATTTATTTTGATGCAATTTATTAAAATAATAACCTCTATTTTAAAGAACAAGGAGTTAAAGATAAATTTCTTACATTTAGCTTGGTATAGAAGCTCATTTTATTTTCTTATAACAAAATTTTAGTTTTGTATCATTTAGATGTGGAATTAAAGTAATGTATGAACTGAAATGTTGAAAAAAACACTGGGTTATTTCAGTGCCTGAGACAAATGAATCTAACTGATTACTGCTGAATGAATTGCTGAGCTATTGATTATCATAATTGCTGATGGAATTGATTATACAGAAAATAGCTGTTCTTTCCAAATGATTGAGTGATGAGAAAACTCTCATTTGCCAGTCAGCCTTTATGGGATCATCCCTGGAAAGAAATTATAACTGGCTGTGTGTATGCCTATTAAAATAATGAGAAATAATTGCTAAATAACTTCCTAGACACAAGTCACTTGCCACATGAGCAAAGCTTAATAACACAAATTTTAAGAAGTGATCATTTCAGTGTTGGAGTGCTCTTTAAACTAAAAAATTCTCAGACTGTTCTGACTTGCTTGGGTTTGCTGTTCTGAGGAATATTAAGCAGCCTTTATGTAAGTTTCTTTTCAAGATACAGTAAGAATATGTATGAGATAATAATGTACATATTGAGACATTGCTATATCTACTCTTTAGTAGATGAGATGAAAATAGATGAATGTATTGTGTTTTCCCCTTTTAAAAATTTTCACTTGACTAATTGATTTACACTCTTGAGGAGGAAAAGGAGAAGATGCCTGGCTTGTGGTGGGATAAACTTTTTGAAATAGCATTGAAAATTTCCCCTGAAATTTCCTTCTTCCCCCGTTGCTTCCACATTCTATTATTAGGGTTCTCTATGTTTATTGCCTAAGGAAAGAAAAGAATACAGAGAAAAATTAATCTACTCCTGCCCAAGAAAGAATATGGAAGTCGTCATGATGAGTCAGAGAAAGAATTTCTATTCAAAGTCTAGATTGAAAATACTATTGATTGTAGGGTGAGAGAAGAGAGATTTGAGGAGTCTTAAAGAAAGAATGGAGTGTTGATGCATCTGCAGGGACCAGGGGCTGAGTGTATGTATGTTTTTTTTTGCGGTACGCTCCAGACGCGCAGGCTCAGTGGCCATGGCTCACGGGCCCAGCCGCTCCACGGCATGTGGGATCTTCCCGGACCGGGGCACGAACCCGTGTCCCCTGCATCAGCAGGCGGACTCTCAACCACTGTGCCACCAGGGAAGGGAAGCCCGTGTGCATGTATTTTTAACAAGCCTACTAGTCTCTCTTCTGGGCAATGAGCCTAGAAGCCTAGGGACTACATCCTTTACCAGCATACTTTACCAGCAAGGTTCAGCTTTCAACTTCACCATTAAGAGACTAGTGTGAGACTTGGAAGGCAGAAATGAAGCCAAAGCCCTACTATTGCTCCTTTATCTGCAGTAGGCTGTTGCGTGGGGTTTGACAGATGGGAAGTTTTCAGTAGCCTCTGGTTTCCCCCCTGTGAATTACTCTCCTGGGTGCTATAAGCAGCTCAGATCATAGGTTTAGGTTTCTTGAAGTGTTCGACCCTCTAAAATTCAGACGTCAACTGGAGAGTTTATGCCACCCTGTTTTTTCAGCCTCACTCCTGAAGCCCTTGCAGGAGTTTTTTTTTTTTTTTTTTTTTTTTTTTTTTTTTGCGGTATGCGGACCTCTCACTGTTGTGGCCTCTCCCATTGCGGAGCACAGGCTCCGGACGCGCAGGCTCAGCGGCCATGGCTCACAGACCTAGCCGCTCTGCGGCCTGTGGGATCCTCCCGCACCAGGGCACGAACCCGTGTCCCCTGCATCGGCAGGCGGACTCTCAACCACTGCGCCACCAGGGAAGCCCCTTGCAGGAGTTTTATAAATAACTAATCCACTGTATTTGATTCCTTCTTGATTGAAATACCTGGAATGTTTTCTGTTTTCCTGACTACACCTTGATGGACACCTTTACATATATATTCAGTTTTCTCTTACAGTCTATCTAATGTAAATGGACACATCTGTTCAGAAAATTTTCCTGAACCAACCCTTTCATCAGGTCAATACTTCAAGACAAAGTCCAACAAAATCTGACCCAATTTTGACTTCCCTATTTATAACCTGCCAGGCCTCAGTCAGGTCCCTGTCCTCAGTAGAGTTTGCAGTCACCAAACAGGTTGCACCTGCTCATCCCAATTCATGCACATTTGTCTCCTCCTGATGGGAACTCTTTTTTTCTAACTATGCACGACCACTTCTACCTCAAGATTCAGCTAAAACTCCCTTTTCCTTACCGAGCTTTCCTTGGTTCATCCTGACTCAGAGTGATTTAATCTACCTTTGAATTTTTACCATCTTTATCACTCTTTTTTTTATATTTTCTGTTGGTTGTTTACTGTTATTTTTTATGTGTGTGTGACTTTAAATTTAATCACAAACTTCCTGGTGAGGAAAGACATTGTGCATCATTTTATGCTCCATGCCCTGGAGTAAAGCCTTGCTCTTTAAGGTCCATGTCCTAAAGGTAGGCAAGAATCCTTCCACAGTATCTCCGAAAGATCACCATTCAACTTCCAGTGATGGAAAGCCAAGCACGTAGTTGAATTGATGGAGCTGTTAGGAAGTTTTCTCTTATGGTGTGTATAAATACTGCTACCTGCAACGTGAAGATCTGCTTTCTTTAGCTACCCTGAATGGGTCTGGACATCTCTTTTGTGTTATCCTTTCTAAAATTTAACATCATTTTTAAGGCCCCGCATGATCACTGTCAAACTTTTTTGATTATGTTCCCCAGAAGAAATCTTTATGTGGTGACCAATTCACACAAACACTAACATGTATATGTGAAACAGATGCTTCAGAAAACAAAATTTACCTTTACTACGTGCATTATTTTATCTTTTATCCAATGTATTCAATTTGCTTAAAGAATGTAAATGTTGACTTGATAATTTGAATTCACCACCAGCTAATGTTGCAGAATTATGATGGATTCAGGACGTCATTTCCATTCCAATCTTATCTTATATAATAGTCCTCCATGTTCTTCCTGTATCAGAAAAACTGGCCTTTTCTCTATTTTATGAATGGACCAAAGTACTTCCTGTAACAGAGACTTTATACATATTCTCTTTAATACTGTCACCACTTAACCCTTGCTATTCTGACTTAGATAATTCTGGATCTAGTTCAATTCCTTCATTTTGTAGATAAGAAAACTGAGACATAGAGAGACTAAATAATTCTGTATTTATATATACTAAAGAAATATATATCAGAATTTGATTATCTCTGTGATGCTAAGCTAGGGTCTATGGATAATATGAAAATAGCATCCGCCCCCGACCCTGAACATGCACACACACACACACACACACACACACACATATACCCTTCCTGGTTATCCTCATGGCTAACTTTTTCAAGTTCCTGCTAAGATGTTGTATTTGAAATAAGACCTATCCTGATCATTCTAAACATTGACACTTCTTCCCCCAGCTCTGGCACTCACTATTTCCTTTGCTCTACTTTTAAATTTTTCCACAAAACTTATCATGGTGTAACGTACTAAATTTAATTATACATTATGTTCATTTTTTATTTCTGTATCCTCCTGCAAGAGTACAATCTCCATGAGAGCAGGAATATTTGCTTTCATTGATGTATCACAAACTCTCAGAGCTTGGAATGTGGGGAGTAGGTGCTCAGTTAATAATTAGTAAATGAATGAATGAATGAATGAATGCAAACATCCACTTTGTCAAAAATCACAGCTAGGTATTAGAAGGTTAGAAAAAAGCTGGATCTGCTGATTCTTATTTCAATTTTTTTCCTTTGAATCCCACTGGACATTATTTTTCAAGCTAAGTGTTTTTTCAGTGAAATCAAATGGCATCTCAGGTATTGAATAAATATAAATTTCTCCCTAATACCAGTGATACCCAAGATGAAATAAGTATAGGAAAATAATAAGCTATTGGAGGTGATATAAATATCTGGATTACTGTAATGAAGCATTATTGGTGTCTCTTTATATGTAAATACTCTAATTTCATATGTTATTTTACCTCACAGATTTGTTCAGTTTTCTTTAGAGCGCTGGTTTACTTACTCTGCTTCTAGCCGTCTCCTTGCTACAGGCCCAGGGTAGAGCTAATTGTCCCCACTACACTCTCCTTCCCACCTTAAACTGTACCCTGAGCATCTGCTGCTGAACCATGCTTTCACTTCTATAGGTGTCCGTCTACTTTTCCTACCACATTTAAAGTTGCTGATTCTGAGGTTAATTGGGAAATCACTGATGGAATCATCTTACAAAAAATATCCACTCCTTTCTGCTAACACAGAGTATCTTCCCAAGGATGCTTTTACTTATTTCTCTGAATATTATTAATCTTACAAACACAAGACACGGTAACATTAAATTCGTTTGCAGCTCTAAACCAAACCAAACGTTACAAACCTCTTCCTGTAATCCCACAATGACACCACAATATCTAATGGATTATCCAGACTTTTTTCCTGAGTTCCCAAGTATAGTCATATGCAAGTTTGATAGTCACTATCTGTAATGAATTTGTTTTTACATTTTTGTTCCCGTCCGTAATGTACTATTCTACTTGAACTTTTATTATTGCTAGCTTGGTCTAGTTATAGCACCTAAAGAGTCCCGGAACCTCATACCTACCCCATTTTCACTCCATCTTTTATCCTGCTTCCAGATTAGATGAACTAAAGCAACGTTCTGACCATACCACTCCTTGGATCCATATTGTCTACTCATTAAAGTAAAACTACAGTGATGATTCTTAAATTTTTCTATCATTATACCTCTGACTACTAAAGAAAGTGAAGAAAAATTCTCAAGAAAATGCAGGTTTTTACCTAAAATGTCTTTGATAGTTCATATTTTGTATTAAAATTGATTAAAAATGTCATTGTGTTCCAATAACGTTTTAAATTCTTACCATTAAATTGCTTCTCTGGATGCTCCAGGAATATGTTCCAGGGAGTATGTGAACATCTGGCAAATTGCTACATTTCCCCTGGTTTCTCACAAACTCCAGTTTGAGCAGCACAGCCTTCCACAATACAGCCCTAACTTACTTTATCAGCCTTGTATTTCACCATCGCTTTCTGGATTCCATACTCCAGCTGGTGGATGATTTGATGTTCCTTTTTCAATTATTTTGCTCATTCTGTTCTTACAGTTAGCAGTATCCCTTTTCAATTATTTTATTCATTCTATTCTTACTGTTAGCAATTTCTTCTCCTTGCTATCCTCTTAGCTCCTTAGTTTTATCTTCCATTTCCTTTTATCACTTTTAAATATATAGATACCTTTAGTTTCAGCAGATTCATAATATTCTTGTTAAATTTATAAACTTTAAAACTTTCTTAGAAGTTCAGTTTCTCTTCTGTTCATATTTTTGGAAGTGAGCGGAGAGTATTTTTCTCACATTTGATATTACCTTAAATTACACAAGTCATGTATAAACTTCTCTCTAATCAGTTGTGTTTGTCACAGCATCTGAAATATAAAAGCACTATTAGAATTTTATTACGTATTTTATTTTATAATTGAACACATAAGTATGTTTTATTTTATAATTTGCCCCATCTCTATCAAACTATAATTTGTTCAATTTGTTCTAGTTTATTAAATAATTTTTAACTTCTACATCGAAGCTACAGAGTGAGCCCATGTGGGACATATCCTTTCTTTCTGAGATTCCATTAAAATTATTATAAAGATATAAGAAGCTTTTAAAGCTTACAGCAATAAAGAGGACAGGAGGAAGGCTGTCAGGATATCTCAACACATTTATTACAAATAGAAATCAGATGAATGAATTTATGTTGATGAGCCAGAGTACAGGAAGCTTACAATGTAAATACTTAGGAAAGTTGTACAGTGAGAGAGGGTTGCAGGCTAAGAGACTGCAATACAAATGAATGGCATGGGTCCTAAGTCAGTCATAATGTAATACTTAACTACTGATACAAAAAAGATGGTGACCAATCAGAACAGACACTTAAACATTAGATAATGACACAATCAGTGTAAATAGACTAATTATCACTCCTGTATGCCTATAAATGTGATAGTTTACTTCACTTACACTGGAGCACAGCATGGCTAGAAGCTTGGTGTTTTATTTCTGGCAAAAAAAAAAAAAGGGGGGGAATAAAAGACAAAAACATAAAACAAGGACAAAACAAAAGCAGAAACTAACAGCAACTTCTTTTCTACAGAAATGGAATAAGCTGAGTGGTAATAACTAGGGCAGATAATATGACTTTTTCTTCCTAGGAGACATTGGTTGTATGTTGATGATCAACTCAAGAATTATCCCAAGGGGAAATAAAGATATTTCAGGCAATAGAAGATAACTTTAAAAAAAAGGTGTAGTTAAGAACTTCAAAACAGGGTATATGGGGGCTTCCCTGTTGGCGCAGTGGTTGAGAGTCTGCCTGCCGATGCAGGGGACGTGGATTCATGCCCCGGTCCGGGAGAATCCCGCATGCTGCGGGGCGGCTGGACCCGTGGGCCATGGCCGCTGAGCCTGAGCGTCCGGAGCCTGTGCTCCGCAGCGGGAGAGGCCACAACAGTGAGAGACCCGCGTACCGCAAACAAACAAACAAACAAAAAACAGGGTATATGCCCAGGAGTGGGATTGGTGGGTCATATGGTAGTTCTATTTTTAGTGTTTTAAGGAACCACCATACTGTTCTCCATAGTGGCTGTATCAATTTACATTTCCACCAACAGTGCAAGAGGGTTCCCTTTTCTTTACACTCTCTGCAGCATTTTCTGTGGGTAGATTTTTTTTGTTTCAGAAAACGCACAACAACCTACAGGTTATTACCATTACTGTCTTGTAAGTAAGAAAATTAGGACTTGCACAAGTTACTTGCAATGGGCAAATACAACTGGCAAGCATGTCTGGGTATCACGTGACTTCAATTATGGGACTTTTTCTACCTGGCCAATAAGTGTGTCTAATTCAGCATTTCTCAAACCTGGCTAAACATGATAATCACCGGGTAGCTTTTATTTATTTATTTACTTTATTTATTTATTTATTTTACATCTTTATTGGAGTATAATTGCTTTACAATGGTGTGTTAGTTTCTGCTTTATAACAAAGTGAATCAGTTATACATATACATACGTTCCCATATCTCTTCCCTCTTGCGTTTCCCTCCCTCCCACCCTCCCTATCCCACCCCTCCAGGCGGTCACAAAGCACCGAGCTGATCTCCCTGTGCTATGCGGCTGCTTCCCACTAGCTATCTACCTT
Source organism: Tursiops truncatus (assembly GCF_011762595.2). Classification (NCBI taxonomy): domain Eukaryota; kingdom Metazoa; phylum Chordata; class Mammalia; order Artiodactyla; family Delphinidae; genus Tursiops; species Tursiops truncatus. The sequence continues at coordinate 118,527,800 of NC_047037.1, forward strand.
ACGTTTGGTAGGTTATATATGTCCATGCCTCTCTCTCACTTTGTCACAGCTTACCCTTCCCCCTCCCCATATCCTCAAGTTTGTTCTCTAATAGGTCTGTGTCTTTATTCCTGTCTTACCCCTAGGTTCTTCATGACATTATTTTTTTCTTAAATTCCATATATATGTGTTAGCATACGGTATTTGTCTTTCTCTTTCTGACTTACTTCACTCTGTATGACAGACTCTAGGTCTATCCACCACATTACAAATAGCTCAATTTCGTTTCTTTTTATGGCTGAGTAATATTCCATTGTATATATGTGCCACATCTTCTTTATCCATTCAGCCAATAATGGACACTTAGGTTGTTTCCATCACTGGGCTATTGTAAATAGAGCTGCAATGAACATTTTGGTACATGACTCTTTTTGAATTATGATTTTCTCAGGGTATATGCCCAGTAGTGGGATTACTGGGTCATATGGTAGTTCTACTTGTAGTTTTTTAAGGAACCTCCATACTGTTCTCCACAGTGGCTGTATCAATTTACATTCCCACCAACAGTGCAAGAGGGTTCACTTTTCTCCACACCCTCTCCAGCATTTATTGTTTCTAGATTTTTTGACGATGGCCATTCTGACAGGTGTGAGATGACATCTCATAGTAGTTTTGATTTTTATTTCTCTAATGATTAGTGATGTTGAGCATTCTTTCATGTGTTTGTTGGCAGTCTGTATATCTTCTTTGGAGAAATGTCTATTTAGGTCTTCTGCCCATTTTTGGATTGGGTTGTTTGTTTTTTTGTTATTGAGCTGCATGAGCTGCTTATAAATTTTGGAGATTAATCCTTTGTCAGTTGCTTCATTTGCAAATATTTTCTCCCATTCTGAGGGTTGTCTTTTGGTCTTGTTTATGGGTTTCTTTTGCTGTGCAAAAGCTTTGAAGTTTCATTAGGTCCATTTCTTTATTTTTGTTTTTATTTCCATTTCTCTAGGAGGTGGGTCAGAAAGGATCTTGCTGTGATTTATGTCATAGAGTGTTCTGCCTATGTTTTCCTCTAAGAGTTTGATAGTTTCTGCCCTTACATTTAGGTCTTTAATCCATTTTGAGGCTATTTTTGTGTATGGTATTAAGGAGTGATCTAATCTCATACTTTTACATGTACCTGTCCAGTTTTCTCAGCACCACTTATTGAAGAGGCTGTCCTTTCTCCACTGTACATTCCTGCCTCCTTTATCAAAGGTAAGGTGACCATATGTGTATGGGTTTATCTCTGGGCTTTCTATCCTGTTCCATTGATCTATCTTTCTGTTTTTGTGCCAGTACCATACTGTCTTGATTACTGTAGCTTTGTAGTATAGTCTGAGGTCAGGGAGCCTGATTCCTCCAGCTCCGTTTTCCGTTCTCAAGATTGCTTTGGCTATTTGGGGTCTTTTGTGTTTCCATACAAATTGTGAAAGTTTTTGATCTAGTTCTGTGAAAAATGCCAGTGGTAGTTTGATAGGGATTGCATTGAATCTGTAGATTGCTTTGGATACTATACTCATTTTCACAATGTTGATTCTTCCAATCCAAGAACATGGTATATCTCTCCATCTATTTGTATCATCTTTAATTTCTTTCATCAGTGTCTTATAATTTTCTGCATACAGGTCTTTTGTCTCCTTAGGTAGGTTTATTCCTAGATATTTTATTCTTTTTGTTGCAATGGTAAATGGGAGTGTTTTCTTGATTTCACTTCAGATTTTTCATCATTAGTGTATAGGAATGCCAGAGATTTCTGTGCATTCATTTTGTATCCTGCTACTTTACCAAATTCATTGATTAGCTCTAGTAGTTTTCTGGTAGCATCTTTAGGATTCTCTATGTATAGTGTCATGTCATCTGCAAACAGTGACAGCTTTACTTCTTCTTTTCCAATTTGAAATCAGTTTATTTCCTTTTCTTCTCTGATTGCTGTAGCTAAAACTTCCAAAACTATGTTGAATAAGAGTGGTAAGAGTGGGCAACCTTGTCTTGTTCCTGATCTTAGTGGAAATGCTTTCAGTTTTTCACCACTGAGGGCAATGTTGGCTGTGGGTTTGTCATATATGGCCTTTATTATGTTGAGGTGAGTTCCCTCTATGCCTACTTTCTGCAAGGTTTTTATCATAAATGGGTGTTGAACTTGTCGAAAGTTTTCTCTGCATCTATTGAGATGATCATATGTTTTTTCTCCTTCAATTTGTTAATATGGTGTATCACGTTGATTGATTTGTGTATATTGAAGAATCCTTGCATTCCTGGGATAAACCCCACTTGATCATGGTGTATGATCCTTTTAATGTGCTGTTGGATTCTGTTTGCTAGCATTTTGTTGAGGATTTTTGCATTTATGTTCATCAGTGATATTGGCCTCTAGTTTTCTTTCTTTGTGACATCCTTGTCTGGTTTTGGTATCAGGGTGATGGTGGCCTTGTAGAATGAATTTGGGAGTGTTCCTTCCTCTGCTATATTTTACAAGAGTTTGAGAAGGATAGGTGTTAGCTCTTCTCTAAATGTCTGACAGAATTCGCCTGTGAAGCCATCTGGTCCTGGGCTTTTGTTTGTTGATGGATTTTTAATCACAGTTTCAATTTCAGTGCTTGTTATTGGTCGGTTCATATTTTCTGTTTCTTCCTGATTCAGTCTTGGCAGATTGTGCCTTTCTAAGAATTTGTCCATTTCTTCCAGGTTGTCCATTTTATTGGCATAGAATTTCTTGTAGTAATCTCTCATGATCTTTTGTATTTCTGCAGTGTCAGTTGTTACTTCTCCTTTTTCATTTCAAATTGTATTGATTTGAGTCTTCTCCCTCTCCCTTTTTTCTTGATGAGTCTGGCTAATGGTTTATCAATTTTGTTTATCTTCTCAAAGAACCAGCTTTTAGTTTTATTGATCTTTGCTATCATTTCCTTCATTTCTTTTTCATTTATTTCTGATATGATTTTTATGATTTCTTTCCTTCTGCTAACTTTGGGGTTTTTTTGTTCTTCTTTCTCTAATTGCTTTAGGTGAAAGGTTAGGTTGTTTATTTGAGATGTTTCCTGTTTCTTAAGGTGGGATTGTATTGCTATAAACTTCGGTCTTAGAACTGCTTTTGCTGCATCCCATAGGTATTGGGTCGCTGTGTCTCCATTGTCATTTGTTTCTAGGTATTTTTTTATTTTCTCTTTGATTTCTTCAGTGATCACTTCGTTATTAAGTAGTGAATTGTTTAGCCTCCATGTGTTTGTATTTTTTACAGATCTTTTCCTGTAATTGATATCGAGTCTCATAGCATTGTAGTTGGAAAAGATACTTGATACAATTTCAATTTTCTTAAATTTACCAAGGCTTGATTTGTGACCCAAGATATGATCTATCCTGGAGAATGTTCCATGAGCACTTGAGAAAAATGTGTATTCTGTTGTTTTTGGATGGAATGTCCTATAAATATCAATTAAGTCCATCTTGTTTAATGTATCATTTAAAGCTTGTGTTTCCTTATTTATTTTCATTTTGGATGATCTGTCCGTTGGTGAAAGTGGGGTGTTAAAGTCCCCTACTATGAATGTGTTACTGTTGATTTCCCCTTTTATGGCTGTTAGTACTTGCCTTATGTATTGAGGTGCTCCTATGTTGGGTGCATAAATATTTACAATTGTTATATCTTCTTCTTGGATCGATCCTTTCATCATTATGTAGTGTCCTTCTTTGTCTCTTCTAACAGTCTTTATTTTAAAGTCTATTTTGTCTGATATGAGAATTGCTACTCCAGCTTTCTTTTGGTTTCCATTTGCATGGAATATCTTTTTCCATCCCCTTACTTTCAGTCTGTATGTGTCTCTAGGTCTGAAGTGGGCCTCTTGTAGACAGCAAATATATGGGTCTTGTTTTTGTATCCATTCAGCCAATCTGTGTCTTTTGGTGGGAGCATTTAGTCCATTTACATTTAAGGTAATTATCGATATGTATGTTCCTATTCCCATTTTCTTAATTGTTTTGGGTTCATTATTGTAGGTCTTTTCCTTCTCTTGTGTTTCTTGCCTATAGAAGTTCCTTTAGCATTTGTTGTAAAGCTGGTTTTGTGGTGCTGAACTCTATCAATCAGGTTTTGCTTGTCTGTAAAGGTTTTAATTTCTCCATCAAATCTGAATGAGATCCTTGCTGGGTAGAGTAATCTTGGTTGCAGGTTTTTCTCCTTCATCACTTTAAATATGTCCTGCCAGTCCCTTCTGGCTTGCAGAGTTTCTGCTGAAAGATCAGCTGTTAACCTTATGGGGATTCCCTTGTGTGTTATTTGTTGTTTTTCCCTTGCTGCTTTTAATATGTTTTCTTTGTATTTAATTTTTGACAGTTTGATTAATATGTGTCTTGGTGTATTTCTCCTTGGATATACCCTGTATGGGACTCTCTGTGCTTCCTGGACTTGATTAACTATTTTCTTTCCCATATTAGGGAAGTTTTCAACTATAATCTCTTCAAATATTTTCTCAGTCCCTTTCTTTTTCTCTTCTTCTTCTGGAACCCCTATAATTCAAATGTTGCTGTGTTTAATGTTGTCCCAGAGTTCTCTGAGACTGTCCTCAGTTCTTTTCATTCTTTTTTCTTTATTCTGCTCTGCAGTAGTTATTTCCACTATTTTATCTCCCAGGTCACTTATCCGTTCTTCTGCCTCAGTTTTTCTGCTATTGATCCCATCTAGAGTATTTTTAATTTCATTTATTGTGTTCTTCATCATTGCTTCTTTCATCTTTAGTTCTTCTATGTCCTTGTTAAATGTTTCTTGCATTTTGTCTATTCTATTTCCAAGATTTTGGATCATCTTTGCTATCATTATTCTGAATTCTTTTTCAGGTAGACTGCCTATTTCCTCTTCATTTGTCACATCTGGTGGGTTTTTATCTTGCTCCTTCATCTGTTGTGTGTTTTTTTGTCTTCTCATTTTGCTTATCTTACTGTGTTTTGGGTCTCCTTTTTGCAGGCTGCAGGTTCGCAGTTCCCGTTGTTTTTGGTGTCTGTCCCCAGTGGCTAAGGTTGGTTCAGTGGGTTGTGTAGGCTTCCTGGTGGAGGGGACTAGTGCCTGTGTTCTGGTGGATGAGGCTGGATCTTGTCTTTCTGGTGGGCAGGTCCATGTCTGGTGGTGTGTTTTGGGATGTCTGTGGACTTATGATTTTAGGCAGCCTCTCTGCCAATGGGTGGGGTTGTGTTCCTGTCTTGCTAGTTGTTTGGCATAGAATGTCCACACTGTAGCTTGCTGGTCGTTGAGTGAAGCTGGGTGCTGGTGTTGAGATGGAGATCTCTGGGATATTTTCGCTGTTTGATATCACGTGGAGCTGGGAGGTCTCTTGTGGATCAGTGTCGTGAAGTTGGCTCTCCCACTTCAGAGGCACAGCACTGACTCCTGGCTGCAGCACCAAGAGCCTTTCATCCACACGGCTCAGAATAAAAGGGAGAAAAAGTAGAAAGGAAGAATTAGTAGAAGTAGAAAGAAAGAGAGAGAGAAAGAAAGAAAGAAAGGAGGGAGGGAGGGAGGAAGGAAGGAAGGAGGGAAGGAAGGAAAAAAGAAAGGAGATAAAGTAAAATAAAATAAAGTAAGATAAAATATAATACAGTTATTAAAATAAAAAAAAATTAAGAGAAAAAACAAACAAACAAAAAAAAACGGACGGATAGAACCCTAGGACAAATGGTGGAAGCAAAGCTATACAGACAAAATCTCACACAGAAGCATACACATACACACTCACAAAAAGAGGAAAAGGGGAAAAAAATCATAAATCTTTCTCTCAAAGTTCACCTCCTTAATTTGGGATGATTCATTGTCTGTTCATGTATTCCACAGATGCAGGGTACATCAAGTTGACTGTGGAGCTTTAATCTGCTGCTTCTGAAGCTGCTGGGAGAGATTTCCCTTCCTCTTCTTTGTTCTCACAGCTGCCAGGGGCTCAGATTTGTATTTGCTCCCGCCTCTGCGTGTAGGTCGCTGGAGGATGTCTGTTCTTCGCTCAGGCAGGACGGGGTTAAAGGAGCCGCTGATTCGGGGGCTCTGGCTCACTCAGGCCGGCGGGAGGGAGGGGCACGGAGTGCGGGGCGAGCCTGCGGCGGCAGAGGCCAGCATGACGTTGCACCCGCCTGAGGCGCGCTGTGCGTTCTCTCGGGGAAGTTGTCCCTGGATCCCCGGACCTTGGCAATGGCGGGCTGCACAGGCTCCCTGGCAGGGGGTTAGTGACCTGTGCTCGCACACAGGCTTCTTGGTGGCGGCAGCAGCAGCCTTAGCGTCTCATGCCGGTCTCTGGGGCCCGTGATTTTAGCCTCGGCTCACGCCCGTCTCTGGAGCTCCTTTAAGCAGCGCTCTTAATCCCCTCTCCTCACGCACCAGGAAACAAAGAGGTAAGAAAAAGTCTGGCTCTTCGGCAGGTCCAGACTTTTCCCCAGACTCCCTCCCGGCTAGTCGTGGTGCACTAACCCCCTGCAGGCTGTGTTCAGGCCGCCAACCCCAGTTCTCTCCCCGCGCTTCGACCGAAGCCCGAGCCTCAACTCTCAGCCCCGCCCACCTGGCGGGTGAGCAGACAAGCCCCTCAGGCTGGTGAGTGCCGGTCGACCCTGATCCTCTGTGCGGGAGTCTCTCTGCTTTGCCCTCCATACACCTGTTGCTGTGCTCTGCTCCGGGGCTCCGAAGATTTCCCCCTCCGCCACCCGCAGTCTCCACCTGCAAAGGGGCTTCCTAGTGTGTGGAAACCTTTCCTCCTTCACAGCTCCCTCCCACCGGTGCAGGTCCCGTCCCTATTCTTTTGTCTCTGTTTATTCTTTTTTCTTTTGCCCTACCCCGGTACATGGGAGGTTTCTTGCCTTTTAGGAGGTCTGAGGTCTTCTGCCAGTGTTCAGTAGGTGTTCTGTAGGAGTTGTTCCACGTGTAGATGTATTTCTGGTGTATCTGTGGGGAGGAAGGTCATCTCCACGTCTTCCTCTTCCTCCATTTTCCCGGAAGCCCCCTAGATTTTTTGATGATGACCATTCTGACTGGTGTGAGGTGATATGTCTTTGTAGTTTTGATTTGCATTTCTCTAATAATTAGTGATGTTGAGCATCTTTTCATGTGTTTGTTGGCAATCTGTATGTCTTCTTTGGTGAAATGTCTATTTAAGTCTTCTGCCCATTTTTTGATTGGGTTGTTTGTTTGTTTGTTTTTGTTTTGATATTGAGCTACCATATGACCCAGCAATCCCACTCCTGGGCATATACCTGGAGAAAACTGTAATTCAAAAAGCTACATGCACCCCTGTGTTCATTGCAGCACTATTTACAATAGCTAGGACATGGAAGCAACCTAAATGTCCATCAACAGAGGAATGGATAAAAAAGATGTGGTACATATATACAATGGAATATTACTTAGCCATAAAAAGAAATGAAATTGTGCCATTTGCAGAGACGTGGATGGACCTAGAGACTGTCATACAGAGTGAAGTAAGTCAGAAAGAGAAAAACAAATACCGTGTGCTAACATATATATGGAATCTAAAAAAAAAAAGAGAAAATGGTCTGAAGAACCTAGGGGCAAGTCGGGAATAAAGATGCAGACCTACTAGAGAATGGACTTGAGGATACGGGGCGGGGGCAGGAAGGGTAACCTGGGACAAAGTGAGAGAGTGGCATGGACATGTATACACTAACAAGTGTAAAATAGATAGCTAGTGGGAAGCAGCCACATAGCACAGGGAGATCAGCTCAGTGCTTTGTGACCACCTAGAAGGGTGGGATAGGGAGGGTGGGAGGGATATGCAAGAGGGAGGGGTTATGGGGATATATGTATACATATAGCTGATTCACTTTGTTATACAGCAGAAACTTAACATCGTAAAGAAATTATACTCCAATAAAGATGTTAAAAAACAAACAAACAAAAAAAAAGAATGAGGAGTTGCCATCTTTACAACTGCTGCCATGGGCATGTACTCTCTCCCCTCTAAGACTCACCTATATAGTGGGACTAATAATACTCATGTATAATACCATGACAAATAAAATGGAATAAAACAGTTCATATGCCTTAAAAAAAAAAAAAGTAGTGGTCTTAAGATTTTTACTCCAATTTTGTAACTTCCGGCAAGTTAATGAGTGTTTTAAGACCTCTGTTTACTCAGTAGTAAATTGAGGATATTGGATTAGAGATGGCTATGCATTTTTTGTGTAGGTTTAAAACAATACAATCTTTATTCTAGTTTTAAAATTGTTTTGTTTTTCTTAATGAGAATCCCCATGGTGTCTTAATTTTCACCCTGCCTCTATTTTTTTTTTTCTATTTTCTTATTCCTATCCTATAGTCAGTTTTAGGATTTTTTTCAGTACTAAATGTTAATGTTCCTGTTAATACCCAAGAAGCTGGAAGGTATATATTTGAATATTTTTGTGGTTAAAAAGGATGCCTGACCTGCATTTGAAATACGTCATCCTAACAATAGAAAATATGTCAATACTGAAAAACAGGAAGATAAAAAATGAAGCCAATAGCTATATTTTTCAACACCATTGTCTGTTTCCATTTACCACAAATTTTTTGCTGATGTCTATGTTTGTGAGGATATAAGAAAGTTTCCCATCCAAGGTTAGGAGCATTAATGAAATTACTGTGTAGCAGTCTTTGAAAAATGAGAAAAATCCGCCTTTGGTTTCCGTAATGAAATCTATATTTGCTTGGTCATGGTCCAAATCGGTTTTGAAAAGTATATATCTAATTGAAGCAGATAAAGTTGTCCAAAACTTAATAAGGATAAAAAAGAAGGAAAATTTAAAGAGAAAATTTCCAGTTAAAGATGAGTGTTGATTACTCAGGTCCAAGAATTAATACTGATGAATATTATACAATTCAGCAAATCTTGCCAGGATAAAGAGATATTTGAGTGTAAGCTCAGTATCACAGGAGATGGATAGCTGCTTTGTAACTTGCATTTTATGTCTGCTCTCATCCCCTAGTCTATACTCTTAGGGTAAAACTTTCCTTCAATCAAACAGACCTTCCCATTCTAGGGAGATTATTCTTTACAGCTGCTTGATTTTTATCCTTGTCAATCACCTAAAGTAATGCCCAACACTTTTTTTTTTTTCATTTCAGGATTCTGCCTGATGTTCCTTTACCTGAATATTTTCTAGAACTGCTCTTCACAGTAAGTTCCTGTATAGTGCACTGCACACTGAATGTAAGTTTTGGCTGGATTTTAACTGTACGAGGAAACTGAGTATATGTTAGCTACATCAATGTTATGAGGTGGGACTTGAGGGGGAAGTAGGCAACATCTACTATTCCATCATCTATATGAATAAAAGTGTAAATGGAAGCTTATTTTTATTCTAGTTTATATAGAATGTATTCTTTTGCTCAATTTTGAGAAGGTTTTAAATTGACTAATGATATCTTTAAAAATGGATGTTTAGAAAAACTCACTAAAAAAAGTGCAAGGTATATATTTTGAAGCTCTAAAGAAATACCTGTTGCTCTTTAAAATTGTCTAACTCGTTTATTGATTTCATAGTTTTTAGGCAAGTAGGATTGGTCATAAAAATGAACATGAGAGATCAGCTAAGGTCTAAAGAATGATCGGGAAGAGGAATATAATATTTTAATTGGAAAGGATGGAACTTAATATCAATGCCCACTGCCATGAGCTACATCACTTTAGCAGTTAAGGGGGCTAATGAACATTTTGCTGATAGAAACACTTTCTGGATTTCTTGTCTGAGTAGCAAGATAGAACTATTTAGTGCAGGAAGGGACAACTATAGTAAATGGGATACTATAAAACTTAAAGCCAGAATTAGAATTGAAGGTAACAATATTAATTTCCTTGGCATACATTTCTGCTTTCTCATCCTGAAGTTTTATTTTGGCATGAAGGTAGCAATAACACTAAGCCCTCCACTGGAATCCAAGCTGAAGATAGATTATTTTGTCTTTAAAAATTTCATTGTAAAGGACTAAGTATGGAATAGATGAAAAAGTATTTTACTTTAATGGTAAGAGTGTCCCTTTTGGAGTCAGAGAACCCAGATTGGAGACACAGTTTCATTGTTTGTAGCCTTTTCTTTTATAAAATAGAAACAATAAGATTTATTTCAATGTATGGTTTTAAGAATGAAAGATATGAGAAAGTGTGACATTTTTTAAGCTATAAGCTTTTATACAAAAATCAGATATTAAAAGAACAAAAAGACTTTGACATTTTGTCTACTTAAAAAATAGTTTCACAGTATAAACATCCTAGTCTCTCACTGGAGGCACTATGAAATTAGGGGGTGTTAAGGCAATATGAGTTTGACTCCTGATTTGAATACATGTTAGCTAAAGGAACCAATCAATTTATTTAATGTCTTTTCTGGTTATCTATTGCTGTGTAAAATACTGTCGAGAAACCAAGTGGCTTAAAACAACAATTCTGTCATATCTCATGATTTTGTGGGTCAGGAATTTGAGTGGGCACAGCTGGTGATTCCTTAGCGCCAGGTGGCACTGGCTGTCTCTCAGTGGTATTTGGGTGGTGGGTGGGCTGCTGTGGGGAGGCCACAATGGCTTCTTGTGAATATCTGGCACCATATTGGAGATGGCTGGAAGACTGGGCTCAGCTAGGGCTGTGGAAAAGCACGCCAGTGTCTGACATCTTCACCATGTCAGTCTCAGGGGAACTGCACTCCTTGCATGGAAGCTAGCTTTTCCCAGAGTGAACCTCCCAACGGACCCAGGCAGGAACTGCAAGCCTTCTTGTGACTTAGCCTTAGAAGTTCCAGAACTTCTGTCACTTTCTTTTCATCAAGGGAGACACAAAGTCCAATCAAAATTCAAGAGGAAGGGGAATAGACTCTACCTCTTAATCTATCATGGTGCCTTCCAGCTTCAGCTTTCCCCTTCCGTAAAACTTACCCTCAATGAGATTATGTCTTTAAAGTGGCTCTCGTAGAATCTTACCAAAGAAAAGTTCCTTCTCTTTTCTTCTTCATGCATCTGGAGATTATATTTCCCAATGTCACTAGGATACCTGGAAACCACTGAAGTAAACATAACTGCCTCCTGAGCATTCCAAATAGTAGAAGTGAATTTATGTACTGTAATCACAGAAGTACACGAGGCTCAGATCATGTAGTCTCTAACTTACCAATTTAAACTCTCCAATTCTCAGAGTTACTTGTTTTTCCAGCCTACAGCAGATTAGAAAGAAAAAATTAAAAGAAAGTTGGACTACTAAAAATAAAAAAACACAATTGAAGAACCTGGAAGCCAAGGGGAAGAAAAAGGATAAAAAAACAGGGCACTACAGCTCTAGCATTCTGGGACTTTTTAACGGTATAATAGAAGGCTATCAGGACCTCAGTAACTATTGTTTTATACCCCAAGTTACCAATTGCTGTTCCTAATGATTTCAGGAACACAAGTTTAAATTTTGTTTCGTGTCACCTGTAAGTATGAGAGAATGTATAATCTATTTTAGAAAGATTTTTAACTTTGCGAGTTAACACGTGCATCGCATGTAAAGTATAAGTTTCAAGATTTCCAACTCACAGGGTTTCTCCTTCCCTAATGGTGCTGTATAATTGGTATGTTTCAGTATGATGTTTATAACAGGATATGGAAAGTGTCTATCATTTTTTGGCTGCCTAGCAGCTGAACCTTGTTTTGATATTTTTGGAGTTATTTACCTTGAATTTTGGTGAAATTCAGAGAGCACCTTCCAATAAGAAGTTGAAAAGGGCAGATATTCCCTCTCCCAGCCTTCTGGGCAACAAGGGGTATAGCCATGTCATAGGCTTAACTAGTTGTTCCGTGTGAGGAATCATGATCCAGTGATATAAAGAATCAGGGCAGCAGAGGGTAGGACAGCAGCAGCCTCCAGCGGTCGTGGCCAGCTGTCATAGAGCAAGCTGCGATGTACACACCAGACTGGTTTTGTTGCAGGATTTTACCTTAATCCTGACTGATGCCTGCCTTATTATTTGTGCGTTTTCCAAGCCATGTTCTCCAGTGTTCCCCGCAATTCTGTGACTTACTTGAATATCATTTCGCTATCTATCCTTGCTTAAATCAGAGTTGGATTCTATTGCTTGAATTAAGAATCCTGATCGTTATGGAACTTACTGTCAAGAGGATTTGCAGGCCATAGACCCATAGGGATATAGTGGCAGCGGTTCTCGATTCTGGCTCTACATTAGAATCCCCTGGAATGTTTGGAAAATACCAATGCTCAAGCCAACCCAGGTCAATCGCATTGAATGTCCAGGGGTAGGATCCAGGTATTGATACCTAAAAAATATTCAGGTGATTCTAATGCGAGAATTAATATAGAAAAAGCTATTTACTGACTTATGAAGATGGGAATATTGAAGGATGGTAACCTGTCCATCTATCCCCAGATTATGTCCCCTAAGAAGGCCCAGAATATATTTCTTTCACTAAGGCTTTGGGTGACTACAAGTGTTCTTGAAAATCACTTTCATAACTGTTCTCTCTAAGCCAGAAATAATGGAAACATTGCCACTGAAGTGGATTCTCTGACTCCAGTGGAGGTAACAGGATCCAAGGTAGCAGCTTCCAACTAGCCATATCTAACTTCTAGGATCAAAGGAGGGCACAGTTATTGTCATAGTCTGCAAGCCCTGCCTGATGACAATAATGATTAGTCCAGCTGGGATCTTTGGTATTGCCAAACTAATCATGGGATCCTTGGACCAAAATGGATGAGAAACCTACAAATTTCGTATTTGATTTGTATAACTGGAAAATTTCCAGGTCTGGTGAACAGAAATCTAACTTGATTCATCTTTTGACAGTCATAGATCTATGTTCAATTTCCAGACCTAAGTTAGTTCACACACCCAGAGACCTTGAATAAAAAATAGCACCTTTGAGGGTACAACCTTCGATAACATGATAGTACAAACAGAGTCTCTGACTCCTAGCCTTTTTCAGGGGTCCTTGGTCATTTACCAGGTAGCTCAAAGGTCCTTGGTTGGCACAGGGAAAAGGGCTATACAAAGACTTCAAAAGTTTTTTGTTGTTGTTGCTGTTACTAGATCTGTGTTAATTCTAATTTCTGGGGACCCAGAACACCCTGAGAGTCAGAACACAAATGGAATCTTGGTTCATCTGCCATATGCCAGGCCCTGTGAGACCTTGACACCACCCTATTTTTCTGCACTCAGGATATGCTTAGCAATAGGCAGAATCCACTCTTCTATTTCCTGCCCTAGAGAACAAGAGCTGTTATGCTAAAGAGGACTAAGTGGAAATTTCTGGAGCTCTGCCTCCCTAATAAATAGTACATCTATAGTACATCTAAGGGAAATACAAATATCAGTGCCATTTTTGGTCTTGAAAGAAACAGGGGTAATGAGTTCTTCACATTTCCTTTTAATCTGCCAGCTTGCCTATTGCTTACAGGGGTTGGATATGAACTTTGAGAATGGTAGTGAATTGCTGGAAGCTTAATCAGATTGTTACTCCTATAGCAGCTGCAGTTTCCAGATGTGGCCTCTTAATGGGAGCAAATAAATAGAGCACCTAGCTACTGGTATGCAGCTATTGGTCTGGCTAACCTTTCTTCCTCTACCCCAAAAGCAGAAAATATAAGATACATTCTGCTTTAGTCTTGAAAAGACATATAAGTAACAGAGGGTAAAGGCAAATCTCAGAAAAAAAAGGGACTTATAAACTTTGTGTTAACAGTACTAGGCCACAGCAGGACATGAAAAACAAATTGTGCAAGTAACTTGGATGTGTCTGTTTTGCTGCAATGCCATCCTTCCCTCAATTTCCATCTTTTAGCCTCATGAAGAGTTGCTAGGAAAAGTGGGCCTAGCATTATGGAAGTGTACTGTTGCAGTATAATAGCTGACTTCACAGTTTGCTTTGAAGGAAAATGGAAAAGAAAATCTTCCCACTGGACAGAACCTGGAGCAAAACACTCCATGTCCGTATCGCCTGGACAGAGAGATGGCCTGATCTGAGTAGCTATATTGTTTCCTGGGCCATGGCTAATAGTTTGGTGGTGAAGTTAAGGAAATTAAAAGAAGAATTAAAAAAGAAGTGAAATGTATAATGAATATGTATTTGGATGTAAGACTCTTTTTATTCCACACAAAAGCTCATCAGAAGGCCCCTAGTGGAGAAAACTGTTGATAAGCTTGTGGAAAATATGACCCTAAAGTAGAAATATAATCATAGGTTGATTATTTTAGACACTTCTACTGTGTAAAATAGTTAGTTACTCTGCACTGAAATTTGCTTGCCCTGCTTTTCATGCATTTGCCAGACCATGAACTTACTGATTTCCTTTTACAACATCATGAAGTTTGCACACAATCTTGCTCCTGACCAAGGAACTCAATTTACTGGGCAGTTGCCCATCAGATTCATGGATTTTACCATATACCCCACGATCTACTAGCTGTTGACCTTTAAGGATGGGGGAATGGTTAAATGATTATCATGTCTGCTAAGAGGTCACAGTTGCATATTTAGGATATTGTCCTCTAGGATGCATTGATACTCTTAACCAGCAGCTAATACAGGGTGTCGTGTCACTCATGAATAGAGGAACTAGTGGATGGAATTGGGAGCTGCATGTTCTCAGTGACATCTGATTATGGCTAGAAATATTTCCTGTCCCTAAAACACTATACTCTACTAGTGCAGAGGTGTTTGTACTCAAGGGAGAAATGTTTCTACCAGGGACACAGCAAGTTCTATGTTGAATTAGAAGATAAAACTTCTGCCTAGCCATTTTGGACTCCTCAAGCCACTGAATTATCATTCAAAAAGGAGGGCTATGAAGCTGGCTCTTATGATTGATCTTCACCATCAAGGGTAATAACATATGTGATATACATTAAAGGATGGGAAGTCTCTGAATAGAACTCATCTAATATTTTGGCTGCTCTCTAGTACTTCCTTGGCAAGTGGTCTAATTTAATGCTATTCCAACAGAGCCTTTTATAAATTAGAATTTGATTAGTCTACTGGGAAAACTAACTGGCTAGCTGATGGGAAAAAATTATAAGAAGGGAGTCATAAAAATAAAAACACCTTTATGAATAGCTATAGAAATAAGATTGTAGTTTTCTCCTACATTTTCTTCTTTGCCATATAGGAGTGTGTGTATGTATGTGTGTTATGTATGTGTATATACATGTGTGTTTCCTTTTATTTCCTTTTTCTTTCTGTCACTTTTATATCAGGTAGTTTGGTGGTTGTTCAATTTACAGTTTAGTACACATGTCACAGAATATTGAAATAGGATCATGGCAGACCTATAGTTGCAAGAGATCCAGGATTTAATGGATGTTGATTAAAATTTGGATCATCCCTCCTTAAATAAAGGCTATAGGTGTTTTCAGCATTTAGGCGATAGTTATGGTATTAATTATGTGGCAGCATTTTTTAAACCTGAAAAATTTGAAGAAGGTCTCATGTGGATATTGTACAGTCTAAGGGATGAATTGTACTAATTATTTGGTTTTTTCCCCTGGAAATCATCTTAATTCTCCTTCTTATATTTGGGAATCTCTTGAGTGTTGGTAGACAACAGAGTGTCACTTCCTCCCTTTACAGAATCTGAGAATTGGATACTTAGTGGTCTAGCCATTCTTCCAGCTAGAATGGGAACATGTGATGTAGGCTTGTTTGCAGTCACCATGGGATTGTATGGGTAATTATTTATTTTAAAAAAATTCACCCCTTTAAAGTATACACTTCAGTCGTCTCTCATACAGTCACAGAGTTGTATAACCATTGACACTAACTAATTCCAGAACATTCCCATCACACTCCAAAAGAAATCTGCATGGGTAATTAATGACTCAAGCAAGTGAAAGGAGTGGAGATTCCATTTGGTAGTGATGAACTGCAGCAGCAGTAGCAAGAAAATCAAGTTTCCAGGAGCATCTGTGGCAGCGCTCCATGAATGACATCAAGTGTCCAAGGTTGGCATTAAGATTTTAGGGGATTGACTTTGTGGCATAATTTTGGCTATGGTTCTGGCTGCTGCTTTACATCTTTTATTCCTGTCTTTTCCATACCTGCTTTTCCCCCAACCTTTCTAGAGATTCAATATATCTTTCTAGTTGTTAAGAGCTGCAACATATGCTTTAATTTTTTTTTTTTTTTAATATTTAAGTCAACAAGAGCTTTTTTCTGTTGCATGTAACAAAGACTCTGACCGATAAAGAAGGAATGAAAGGCAAGAAGGAGGAAGGTAAAATGAGCATGCTTTTCCTGGGTGACACAAGGTAGAGTAACTGGAAAGGGCTCAAAATCCAAGAAGTAAAAGACCAAAGGAATAGAACACATTCAGTACTCAAGGTGGTTTTTCCACTTGGTCAGGAAGAATGGAGTTAATGCACTCTCTTAAGGTAGTGCGTGAAGAGAATGAGGTAAAGACCATAGGTAGCCGTAAAGTCAGCAAGGAAAAAAAGTGTCAGGTGCTTTGCTGACAGATTCTGGGCTGAGAGTATGGTGCTGAGGATGGGTACCGAGACATATGTAGTGGGCACTTGGGGTGTTATGCATACTTTATTTGTATAGTTTGGGTAAAGCAACTGACTGGAAAGGTGTGTTAGAAGTAGCCCTGCTTTATTTGAATTTTCCCAGGCTTTACTAGGTACAGGTAGGTTTACAGTAACACTAATAATCCAGTTCCACAGACTTTTGCTTCCTCTTTCCAATGTAAGTCATTGACCTCATAAAAAGTGCTCTTCAAATATTTCCAGGAGTTTCTAGGGGGTTCCTCACATTGTGGTGAAGATGAACATGAATTCTTTGTCACGCTTTCCACTGAAAGGTTATTCCCCTTGATTCTAAGTTGGTTATGTGACTTGTTTTCACCAACAGAATGCAGCAGAAGTGATGTTGTGTAGTGTCTGAGGTTGGGCCTTAAGAGATCTGCAGTTTCTGCCTCTTGGAATGGTTCTTTCTGGGCCCCAGTTACCATGCTTGGAAGAAGCCATTTGGGGAAAGAGGGACCAGGCCATTCTACACATCCCAGCCAATAGTTGGAGCTGAGCCCTGCCAGGCACCATCACTGAAGATTGGGGTCTTCATGACACAAAAGTATAAAATAGGTTGTCTTTTTGTAACATGCTTTAGAATGGGGGTGGGGGAAATCACTGTTGTTTGTTCACCTGTACTTGGAATAATTTAAAATTCCTCATTTTGTAAGTACAAATCATGAGTCATAGTGCACGAGAACATGGGACAGACCCAAGTAACAGAATTCAATGTGCTTAAGATACTCCCTCTCTTCCGATGACCAAGGCTTTTGGTTTTCATTGCTTTTACTTATTAAAGTAAACTCACTGGCTCCTTCCTTCTTCAGGATTTGTTTTTCTTCAGAAGCTCCCTTAGAATTCTCTTGTCCTGCTGCTCTATAAGTTCTCCAGAGATGTCCAAGAAAAGTCTGCACCTCACTTAGATTCAAGCTAGGAGAGCTGCCATGCTAGGTGTGTATTCAAGTATAACATGCCAGAATTAGAATTATAGAACAGTATTGAGCTTCCACTCATCTACCCTCTCCATGTCTGAGAGATATATCAAGTGAATGAACTGGTGCAACAGAGTATGACTAGTTCCTAGAGATTCTTTATAGTAACTCACAGAAGATTCCCAATTGTGGAAGGAGACTTTCATATTTTAGACTGTAGATATTTTCATGCTAAATTCAAAACACCTGGTGATGGAGGCAGAGGAGCTGATACAAATTCAATTCACATTTCTGCTTTAATTTATCAGCTTCAACTAGCCTTATGCATTCATTGAGAAGTTACACATATTTATTCAGTTATTTTTTTTGTTAGTTGTGTATATGGTCCGCTAATCAAGATGAGGTTGTTGGCTAGGCCCCTGGAGAGCCTACTATTATTAAATGATACAGATTTTCCTTATAGGAGAACTAACTTCCTTGTTATTTCATGTCACCAGTTACAGTTTCAGTTTTCTCAACCATTACAAAAAGACAGGTTAGTATTATTTTTTAAGCTATGTAGTCTGGTTTAGACACTTTAATCACAAAGTGGCATGGCATTTTTGCTTTTGTGCAGTATGCAATAGTTTATAATATACCTTCAGTCCACTGGCAAGAGATTCTTCATCAATTATTTATTTATACTACCACTTAAATTAATTTCAAGGAAATCAATTAATCTACGTTCATGTCTGTAAAGAAACTGTACTTTTGTTTCCAATATATTTTAGCCTATTCCTTATTTTGCAGTCTCCTTGGCTGCCACTAAAGCAGTGATCTGTTCAACACTAGAGGGGAACTTTATACTCACTCTGGGAGTATAGCTCACTCAGCAGAACCCTCTCTATACCATTAGCCCTTCTGAATCCTCAAGGAGGTGTAAGATAGCACATAATCAGGTATCCTTTCACCCAAAACACTTATTGAGTGTTTCTTTGATGCAAACAAACACCATGCCAGCCAAAGTGAATGAAAAGATGAAGTCTTTGCCCTTAACAGTCTGGTGAGGGTATGTGCACATATGATAGCAATGATGATACATTGAAAGAATTGCTATTAGAGATATGTGTAATGGCTCGTGGAAGCCCTGAGGATTGGTGTAAATACCTGTTTTGCAGAGTCATTTAAGGCTTCATAAAGAAGTGACGTCTGACCTAGGTATTGAAGGTATAGTAGGAATTCAGTAAATAGATCTGGAAGAAGAGGAGCTCCAGTTGTTTCAGTCATTTAAGGCAAGACCAGCAGAGAGCTGGTGACACCCAGCCAATTGCCAGACATGTGAGTGAGAGTGACAGTGCCCAGCTGACAGCAAATATTTGAGTGAATCCTTCTGAGGCTGGCAGAAGATCTTCAATAACCCAGCCCAAATGGCCTCCCAAGGCTTTCTAAGTTAAATAAATGCCATTGTTTTAAGGCACTAAGTTATGGGGTGATGTGTTATGCAGCAATGCATAACTGATGCAGTCATACTTGCATTAAAGATTCATAGAACTGTTGTAAAGGATGGATTATAGGAGATGAAGGTGAATAAGAGAGATCACTTAGCACACAATTCGAAGAGCCCAGGAAAGACCAATTACTGTTCCTTGGGAGACTTTGTGCCAGAAGCCTGGAACTCAAAGCCTTTTTCTGGCATCTTGTGCAAATAATCAGGATTCTATCTGACAGCATCTTCCCTACCATCAAAGGCTGCTAATTTCTTAAATAAGAGTGAGAGTCATGTGAAAAATAGTTCTACTGCTAGTTCCCTCTTAGCAGAACTCCCAGCCAGCTCATGGCAGACTTATTCTACGACTCCAGAGAATCTGTTTGCCCTCCTTTCCTTTTTCCACACCCTCATCCATTTCAGTTCCCCTAGGACTTATTCATCTGGAGAACTTGTAGACAGCTAAACTCATGAAGTCTTTCTTATATGTCATTCTTTTTTATTCCTCAAAATTTTACTCCCCGATTCATATTCTCTCACAGTGCTATTCCCTTCTGCCTTCTTCCCCCATGACTTAACCTCCCATTCTGCCCAAACTTTTCCACTCTGCTCTCTATTGTTTCTGATCCACAATAAAGACAAATCCTTCATTTCTTTATTGTATTTTTCTTTTATTGTCCCAGAGTTGAGGCTCTTCTACTTGGAGAACACTCTTTCTCCTTCAGCTCTCTCAAATACAAGCTGTTTCATCATCTACACCCCATGGGTCTTAGAATTGGTAGACGAGGGCAGTGTCTTTCTTACCACTTCACTGTAACTGCTCTTGAAAAGTAATCGATCTGCTAGTTGAATCCAGTGGGTATTTTCAGTGGCATTGGACAGTCTTGACCACTCACTGTCTTTGAAATGCTCTTATCCTTTGGATTCCTTAATACTTCCCCTAACTTTCTAACCTTTCCCCTTAAGAATATTTTGTTTTTTCATCTTCTTCTGTCTATTCCTTAAATTTTGGTGTTATTTAGGAGTGCACTCAAAATCTTCCTTTTACATAATTTACAGAACTTTCTTGAGTGATCTAATCTCATGGATTCAATTACCAAGTGCATATCAGTGCCTTATATGAGCAGTTTTCTCCTTAGAGCTGACCCATATGGTACCTTCATGTGGATATTCCAAATTTAAGTGAAAGTCAACATGTCCTTTAACCTATTTCTCTTGCTGTCTCCCACCCGCTCCCTGTCTCATTTAGTAGTATCAGCATCCAACACAGTTGCTTAAACTAAGACCTGGCTCCCATACCTCTCCCTCCACCTAATCACCAAGTCCCATTGAATCTGTCTTCTAAATATCTCTATGATTTGTCCACTTACCTCTATTTTTATTGCCACCATTCTAGTTCAGATCAGTACCATTCTAGTACCATCTCATTTCTAGATTAATTCAAGATTGGGTCTTTTCTCTTTTGTTTTTTCTTTTGGGATTGAAAGATAGCATCAGATAGACTAAGGGATCCCTAATCAAAACCAGGTTTTTAAAAAAGAGAAGTTGGAGAGAGGAGTCTGAGGTGAACAACAGGCCCTGGGTCATCGTGGAGTGGGGAGAGTTGATCCAGGGCACCATCCAGATGCCACCACCCAGCTGAAGTGGGTACTTCTTGGAGAAAAGGATGTGGGTGAATTTAAATATATCTCCTACTGGAAAGCTGCAGCATTTGGGGCTCAACCAGTTTTGCTCTGCAACACCTCTGAATGAGTGACAGTGAGAGAAGGATCCTTCTCCTTTGTTTGGTAAGGAATCACTGTGGCCTGGTTGAATGAGCAAGTATGTCAACAGAAAGTAGATCCCCAGGGGAAGCCAGGGCAGGAGCCTCCATTTGGCTCACATTTTTGTAGATAGCCAGAGCTTCAACAAGTAGTGACACTGACACTGACTCCCTGAAGGAGTCAGCCAGCAAGGCACTAGGACCCAAAAGGAATGGAAACCTGGTCTGGCTATAGCAGTGCTCCACTATCAATAGCAATGGTGTAGGAGGTGATGATATCTGGGCCACTTCAGAAGCTGTCATAAAAGTATAAGCTTTGAGTCAGAACTTCCCAACCTGCAGCAAGTGTTCACCGATGGGTTATTGAGTGCCTCAGCCCTTGGGATGGCTGGACAGAGACTTGGGCAGCTAGAGCTCTCAGAACTGTCAGATCATTTACTCTAATATTTTTAACAGTGTTATTTTCCTTGATGCTATGGTGAAATAAATACTGGGAAGTTCTGTAATTTAAGAAACATCTAACCATCCACTAGATTAAATGGCAGTTCCATTCCCTTTGTATGACATATGGACTGATGCCTGATGCAAACCAAAGGCTCATAGCTCAGAGGCTCCTCTTGCTACCTTGGTTGTTAGGTTAATGTATACAATATAGTCAGTTGTATCTGTTTCTAGTCCTGTTTCTGCCAATTACATTTTAACCATTTGTACAAAAATGAATGAATGAAACTACTCTGGCACATTCTCCCTCAGAATAGATTGATAAGCAAGACTGATGAATTTTGTATATTCATGTAGCTTATATTTTAGTAGGAGAGAAAAGCAATGAACACATGACTTATAATATGACTTTTATTAAATATCCAATAAAGCAATGAAATATGAATTTTAAAAGGAAAAGAGTTGCTATTATGAAATTAAATTGAATTTGGAAAATTTAGTAAAGGTAAATTGTTTAGAAATTGCTGTTATTCTAGCTTTAAGCAAGAAATCTTACAAACTTAAGAGAAAATTCTCATTCTATTTCTGCATTGGCTTGCTTCACAGGAGCCTTTAAGTTTTCACTCCACTTTAAAGAAATCGAATCCTGAATTCATATACCATGTGTGTTGTGGTTTATACATAAAAGACAACAGGGTAAGAAGACCTTGTGTCTACATTAAAACCTGGGGAGTTAATGTGTACTTACATTATTTTCAATTAAAATACAATGTTTGAAGCACATGCATATTCTATGTTAATGACTTCCAGCTTTAATTAAATTTTTTTTTTTTTTTCTTTTTGCGGTACACGGGCCTCTCACTGTTGTGGCTTCTCCCTTTGTGGAGCACAGGCTCCGGACGCGCAGGCTCAGCGGCCATGGCTCATGGGCCCAGCCGCTCCGCGGCATGTGGGATCTTCCCAGACCGGGGCACGAACCCGTGTCCCCTGCATCAGCAGGCAGACTCTCAACCACTGTGCCACCAGGGAAGCCCTAAATTTTTTTATTAATTGAAAAAGTACATGATTGCTTTGGATAAGAGGGCATCTATCCCAGTCCATTCAATAAATATTTATTCAGCATCACCTCTTTCAAAGCTCTGTTTAGGGACAGTTTAGGGAGCTGTCTGGGAGATACAGAAATGAGACAAGCATTCCATCCTTACTGGGCTGGTAGTTTGAATGAGACGAATGCAAATAACTCAAAGGTAGAGGGTAATAAGACAGACAACGCCTTTCAATTACTGGTCCCTCCTCAAAAACACTAATTAATGTCCTCAAATATTTGTCAAAAATCTTATTATTAAGACTTTATTCTAAAAGTTATGAGCTTCTGTTATGAATTAGTTTTATCCACCATTTTTCTAATCATAAATCACTCTTTCAGTAAAAGTATAAAGCAATCACTAATACTGGAATGCTTCTAAGATTTTAGCAAATGCAACTCAAATGGGTCTTATATTTCATGTAATTAACTTGACACTGTGCCTGTATGGGACTGACATTTTTTTCTAACTAATTAACTCAGGAAGGAGTGAAGCAGGCTTCCATTACCACTCAATAGCAGAACAGCGCACTCTGAGTTCCCCTAGCACTCGTTTCTGCCACTGCTCAAGTATTAATTTTGTGCTTCCTTTCATAGCTTTTCTGTCTTGGGAGGACAGTTAACTATACTTTGGATAGACCTTTAGGACATTACGCTAAATTGAAAAAGCATATAACAGAAGGACAAATACTGCATGATTCTACTTATAGGAGATAACTAAATTAGTCAAATTCATAGAATCAGGAAGTGGAATGATGGATGCCAGGGGCTGCAGGAGGGTGAAATGGGGAGTTACTAATCAACATGTATAAAGTTTCAGTTATGTAAAATGAATAAACTCTAGATGACTGCTGTACAACATTGTGTCTGTAGTCAACAATAATGTATTTTGCACTTAAAATTTGATAAGATAGATCTCATGATGATGTTCTTAACACAAGAAAATAAAATTAAAACAGTTGTATGTTCAGCATCTAGAAAAATAAGTACTTCTTACTAGTATTGGTACTTTTTTTCCCTACAGTTTTCAGAATCCTTTCACATACCTCTCTCACTTCAAACTTGTGCCTCTCTCCCATACCCTGGTTCTCCAAGCAAGATGGGAAAGTCAGCTTAGCCTGCTTCACTAACTAGTCACCCAACCAGGTCAATTTTAACTCCTAAATCTCTCTCTCTTTTGTTTTGTATGCTTTTATTTATTTTTTAATTCCATGACTATTTTTTAAAAACAGCCTTTTTGAAGTGTATTTGACATATGATAAATGGCATATGTTTAATGTATATGATTTGATAAACTTTGATGTAGTCATCCACTCATAATAGCATCACCACTCTCAAGATAATGAACATATCCATCATTCCCCAAGTTTCCTCGCATCCTTTGTAATCCCTTCCTCCCACCCTTGCCCTGCCTAATCCCCAGTCTACTGGTGATCTTCTTTCTGTTCCAGATCCAAAGGCTGGGCTGAAAGGTAGTAGGTAAGGACCCATATATGGTTGAGGTAACCCCCTGCTTGCTTACCCCATAAGATTATCAGACTGGTTGGAGGCTGATTCAAGAGTCGGCTTCCTATTTTCAGTCCCAACTTCAGACTGCCCATAGTGTGGTGTTCACAGCACTGACCACGGGTGAGGCCAGGGGAGTTGCTTATAAAATGATCCAGGTATATACCCTAAGAAGAAGGATAATGTTGGCTGTATGAAGAGGTAGTGGGGAGGATTTCTGAACATGTAGGTCAAGCACAAGGAACACAGGTCTAAGCTTTGGAACATGAAATAGAGTTGAACACGAAATAGCTCACCACCCCATGTGCTCTCTTTGACCCTTCCCCAATATGCTGCTGCCCAACATCCTTAGCCGTCTTGATATGTCACTGCTAACCTTGTACTTGGAAATATGCCCCTCTTGTGTTTATCCCCTGAGGGTCAAACATTGCATCCAGCTGATACCGTTAACTTGTCTGGTTCCTTATGCTCAAATGTATTTTAACTATGCCTTTCCAAAAATAAGGTAGCTACCTTAGAGCTAAACCATTAGTGGGTTAGAATTTTAAGACTTTTAAAAAATTCTAAAAATTTCAATGGTAAGAATTTTAAGTGTACACTGTCAAGAGGGCTGTTGGGAAAGTGATATACCTGAAAGCACACAGTAGAAAGAAATTGGCTGCGTTGCATATAACCAAACCCTTTAAAGATGTTTTGGATATTTGATGATCAAACCAGTGGAAGAAAGGTAGAAAAGAGAAAGTGAATAAATAACAGTGACTAATATTTACCAAGCCCTTACATGTACCATGATCTAAGACTTTTGCATGCATTTTCTCATTTAGTTCTCACAATAAATTTATGAAGTAGGAACAATATCATAGATTAAAAACAAAACAAAAACAAAACCCCAAGGCATAGAGAGTTAAATAAATTGGCCAGGACTAGAAAGTGGTGGAGATAAGGTAAGAGCCTATAAATCTGTCTAAATCCAGATCTAGGATCTTGAAAAGCACACTGCCCTGCAGTGAACATCCATGTACATGCACGCATGGTGAGTCAGACAAATCAAGAATGGCACACTGGTTTACAGCTCTACCACTCACCGGTGGTTCAGTCTTGAACCAAGTGCCTCATTTCTCTGGACTTGTTTCCTCTTTAATGATTAAAAAAATTCGCAAACAAAAACACCTTAGAGGGTTGTTATAAAGATTTACTGAAATAATGTAAGTTAAATCACCTGGGGTGTTTTAGTTGTTAAATGAATGTTTATTCCTAACTTCCTCTTATTCACTTAGTCATACACTCACTGAATATTTTCAGAGCCCCTAATATGGGCTAGTTACTTGTTGTGGGTACTTGGAAAATATCAGCCAAAAAAAAAAAAAAGCTAAGAACTCTGCTCTCATTCATTTCTTACACCATTCACCAGATAAATTCCAAATGAATCAGGGTCAAATGTAAAATATAAAACCATGCAGTAACTAGAGGGAAACATAAATGAACACTTCTATAATCTAAAAGTGGCAAGAAACTTTTCTCACTGCAACTTAATATCTAGAAGTATTAAGAAAATATATTGATAAATTTGATGATTTAAAAAAATGCTTTTCTTGCATGTAAAAAAGCATCAAAACAAAGTAAAAGAACAAATAGCAGAATTGAAAAAAGAAATTGTAACTTACATAAGTAACTTTTTTAAAAAGAAGAAAAAGACTAGTAGCCTCATTAAAAAATGAATTAGAGAGTAGAACAGATACTTCACAGGAAAAAATGCAAATGGCTTTCAACCTAATAAAAATATGTTAAACTTTTTTTGTTTTGAAAATGAGAGAATTACAAAATAAAACTACACTAGGGTTCTGATTTGCTAATATTTTGTTGAGAATTTTTGCATCTATGTTCATCAGTGATATTGGCCTGTAAATTTTTTCTTTTCTTTTCTTTTTCTTTTTTTTTGATGTCTTTATCTGGTTTTGTTATCAGGGTGATGCTGGCCTCCTAGAAAGAGTTTGGAAGCAGTCCTTCCTCTACAATTTTTTGAAATAGTTTGAGAAGGATAGGTATTAACTCCTCTCTAAATGTTTGGTAGAATTCACCTGTGAAGTTGTCTGGTCCTGAACCCTTGTTTGTTGGGAGTTTTTTGTTTTTTTGTTTTTTTTTAATTAATTCAGTTTCATTACTGGTAATTGGTCTTTCCATATTTTCTATTTCTTCCTGATTTGGTCTTGGGAGATTGTACATTTCTAGGAATTTGTTCATTTTTTCTAGGTTGTTTTTTTTAAATTGGTGTATAATTGTCCACACTAATCTCTTATGATCTTCAGTATTTCTGTGGTGTAAGTTGTAACTTCTCCTTTTTTATTTCTAATTTTGTTTATTTGGGCCCTCTCCTTTTTTTTATGAGTCTGGCTAAAGGTTTATCAATTTTGTTTATCTCTTCGAAGAACCAACTCTTAGTTTCATTAATCTTTTTCCTGTAGTTTCTTTGGTCTCTATTTCATTTATTTCCATTCTGATCTTTATTATTTCTTCCCTTCTACTAACTTTGGGTTTATTTGTTCTTCATTTTCTAATTCCTTTAGGTGTGAGGTTAGGTGTTTTTTATATGAGATTATTCTTGTTTCCTGAGGTAGGCTTGTAGTGCTATAAACTTCTCTCTTAGAACTGCTTTTGCTACATTCCACAGATTTTGGATCTTGTGTTTTTCATTTTTATTTTTCTCCAGGTATTTTTTGATTTCCCTTTGATTTCTTTAGTGACCCATTGCTTGTTCAGTAGCATGTTTTTAGCATTTATGTGTTTGTGTGTTTTGCATTTTTTCTTGTAGTTGATTTCTAGTCTCATAGCATTGTGGTCAGAAAAATGCTTGATATGATTTCAGTCTTCTTAAACTTACTGAAACTTGTTTGTGGCCCAGTATGTGATCCTCATGAGGAATGTTTGTATGGACAAACAAAAGATGCTGTATAGCCAAAACAATCTTGAGAAGAAGAACAAAGCTAGAGGCATCATGCTTCCTCATTTCAAACTATAATGCAAAGCTTCAGTAACGTAAACAGTATGGTACTGGCACAAAGACAGACACATAGATCAATGCAATGTAACAGAATAGAGAGGCCAGAAAAAAACACACTTATATGGTCAATTAATCTATAAAAAGGAGGCAAGAATATAAAATAGGAAAACGAAAGCCTCTTCAATAAATGGTGTTGGGAAAACTGAACAGCTATGTACAAAAGAATCAAACTGGACTACTTTCTCATACCATATACAAAAATAAATTCAAAATGGATTAAATACTTAAATGTAAGACCTGAAACCATAAAACTAGAATAAAACATAGACAGTACACTCTTTGACATCAGTCTTAGCAATAGTTTCTTGGATATGCGTCCTCAGGCAAGAGAAAAAAAAGCAAAAATAAACAAATGGGATGACATCAAGCTAAAATGTTTTTGCACAGTGAAGTAAACTGTCAACAAAATGAAAAGGCTGCCTACTTATTAGGAGAAGATATTTGCAAATGATATATCTGGTAAGGAGTTAATACCCCAAATATACAAAGAACTCGTACACTTCAACATAAAAAAAAAAACCCAATTAAAACTGTGCCTAGGACCTGAGTAGACATTTTTACAAAGAAGATACACAAGTGACGAATAAGAATGTGAAAAGATGCTCAATACCACTAATACTCAGGGAAATGCAAATGAAAACCACAAAGAGGTATCACTTTACATCTCTCAGAATGACTATTATCAAAAAGACAACAAATAACAAGTGTTGTCGAGAAAAGGGAACCCTAATGCACTGTTTGTGAGCCTGTAAATTGGTGCAGTCACTATGAAAAACAGTATGGAGTTTCCTCAAGAAATTAAAAATAGAACTTCCATTCAATCCAGCAATTTCACTCCTGGGTATTTACCAAAGAAAACAAAAGCACTAATTTGAAAAGATATATGCACCCCTGTTCATTGCAGCATTATTGAGTATAGACAAGATATGGAAACAACCTAATTGCCCATTGATAAATGAATGGATAGAGAAGATGTGGTATATAATACAATGGACTATTACTCAGCCATAAAACATGATGAAAGCTTGCCATTTGCGACAACATGGATGGACCTAGAGGATATTACGTTAAGTGAAATAAGTCAGACAGAGAAACACAAATCCCGTATGATTTCCTGTATGTGGAATCTAAAAAACAAAACAAAATAGCAAACATAAAACAGAAACAGAATCAAAGATACAGAGAAAAAACAGGTAGTTACCAGAGGGAGGGGGGTAGGGGGATGAGAGAAACAGGTAAGGGAAATTAAGTGGTACAAACTTCCAGTTACAAAACGAATGAGTCATGGGTACAAAATGCATAGTATGGGGAATATAGTCAATAATAATGTAATATCTTTGTATGGTAACGGATAATAAAAACAAAACAAAAAACCTACTCAAGACAAAGTTCAATGTAATGTAGAGAATGGTCAGGCTTAAAAGAGAGAATCTGTTACAACTAAAATCTTTTGTAATTGTTTAATAAAATTTTATTGCAAACTACCTATATTATAATATTATAGCACCTTACATTTTATAACACTCTAACGAAGATTTTTTTTCATTAAAAAAAACTACACGGATATGTGACATGATAGAGGTGCCAACTATCGTCACAATGGCAATCGTACTACAGTATATAAATATATCAAATCAACTTGTTGTACACCTTAAATGTACACAGTGTTATATGTCAAATATATTTCAATAAAAAAGAACACTTGTAATATAAATAGACTTTAAAGAATTAAAAAAAAAAACTACACGGGATACTATTTCTCAGTGTCAAAATCTAAATGTTTGACAACATATTCTGTTGGTGTGTCAGTGGGGGAAAAGGACATGCTTGTGTATTTGCGGTAGGAATGCAAACTGGTTCAATCTCTGTGAAGGCGGAGTTGACAATATCTAGCAAAACTATGTATATGTTTACCCTTTGACCTAGTAATCCTACTTCTAGGAATCTATCCCAATAATATGCTAACAAAAATTTCTTGGTTTTGTTGAGATCTATGGTTTTCATTATGGGAGAAAGTAAATACAGATTGAGGTTGATAAAAATAAGTAAAAATCCTGTAGTCCTAAAGTATGGACTAAATGTATTGAACTTATGAAGTGTTATTATTTTAATTTTCATATTCCAGTCCTAAAGCAGAGACAGTCTAGAAAGAATAGAAGACCAAAGAGCAATAGCAATGAGCATTTCCAGAACCATATTATGGTCTATAAATATCATTCTCCTCAAAAAGGAACCATGGAGAAGCACTTCTAGAATAGTGGAATAAAACCTCCTAAAAGCAGTGAAAACACTGGCATAATTGGTCAGAATCAACTCTTTCAGAATTTGGTAATTAACCAAAGTCTTGTAACAATCAAAGGAACCCTTATTCAAGAAAAATGCCTGAATATTAGTATGAACAGTGAACTTTGTGGTGTTATTTATTTATTTTTGAGATGTAATTAACATATAACATTGTGTAAGCTAAAGGTGCAGTACATATTGATTTGATATATTTATATTGCAATATGATTGTCATTGTACCAGTAGCTAACACCTCTATCACATTACATAATTATCATTTCTTCTAGTGGTGGGATCACTTAAGACCCAGTCTTTAGCAAGCCTAATGTTTTTAATACAGCTTTGTTGTCTTCAATGTGTAATAGATCTCTAGGACTTATTTATCTACTAGCTGCAAGTTAGTTACCCTTAAACAACAGCTCTTCCTCTCCCCCTATGCATCCCCCTCCCCAGGTTTTGGTAGCCACCATTTCACTCTGTTGTTTTGAATCCATTTTTTTGTTTGTTTCTTTGTTTTTTAGATTCCACATATAAGGGATATCATGCAGTGTTTGTCTTTCTCTGTCTGACTTATCTCATTTAGCATCATGTTGGGGTCCATCCATGTTGTTGCAAATGGCAGGATTTCCTTTTTTCTCATGGTTAAATAGTATTCCATTTTGTGTATCCATTCATCTGTTGTTGCTGGACATTTAGATTGTTTCCATATCTTGGCTATTGTAAACAATTCTGCAATAAACATGGGAGTGCATATATCTCTTCAATTACCTGTTTTCATTTCCTTTGTATATATACCCAGAAGTGGGATTGCTGGATCATACAGTTGTCCTATATTTAATTTTTTGAGGAACCTCCATACTGTTCTCCAAAGTGACTGGACGAAACTACAAACCCACCAACTGTGCACAAGGGTTCTTTTTTCTTCTCACCAACAGTTATCTTTTGTCTTCTTGATGACAGTCATTCTCATAAGTCTGAGGTAATATCTCATTGTGGTTTTGATTTGCATTTCCCTGATGATTAGTGATCTTGAGCACCTTTTCATGTACCTGTTGGTCATTTAGATGCCTTCTTTGGAAAAATGTCTATTTAGTTCCTCTGTCCATTTTTCAGTCAAACATTGTTTGTTTGTTGTTATTGAGTTATATGAGTTCTTTATAAATTTTCAATATTAACCCCTTATCTGATACATGGTTTGCAAATATTCTCTCCCACTCTGTAGATTGTCGCTGTACTTTGTTAATTGTTTCTTTTGCACTGCAGAAGCTTTTAAGCTTGATGTAGTTTTAATTTTTTTTTCTGTTGTTGTTTGTGCTTTTGGTGTTATATCCAAAAAAAAAAAAAAAAATCATTGCCAAGACCAATGTAAAAGAGCTTCTTCCCTATGTTTTCTTCTAGGAGTTTTACAATATCAGGTCTTGTATTTAAGTCTTTGATCCATTTGGAGTTAATTTTGTGAGTAGTGTTAAGATATGGGTCTAATTTCATTTCATTTTTCTGCATGTGATTATTCAGTTTTTCAAACACCATTTGTTGAAGAGACTATCCTTTTCCCATTGGATGTTCTTGACTTCCTTACCAAATATTAGTTGACCATACATATAGGGGTTTGATTCTGGGCTCTCTGTTCTGTTCCACTGATCTGTGTCTATTTTTATACCAGTACCATACTGTTTTAATTATTATATCTTCGTAGTAGTTTGAAATCAGGAAGTGTGGTGCCTGTGGTTTTCTTCTTCATGATTTCTTTAGTTATTCATGGTCTTTTGTGATTCTATACAAATTTTAGGATCATTTTTTATATTTCTGTGAAAAATGCCTTTGGAATTTTGATAGAGACTGTGTTGAATCTATAGATGTCTTTGGGTAGAATGGACATTTTAACAATATAAACTCTTCCATGAACAAAAGATGTCTTTCTATTTGTGTCTTCTTTGATTTCTTTGAACAAAGTCTTGTAGTTTTTATTGTACAGATCTTTCACATCCTTGGTTAAATTTATTCCTAAATGTTTTATTGTGTTGATACTATTGTAAACGGACAGCTTCTTTATTTCTTTTTTAGATGTTTCACTGTTAGTGTATAGAAATGTAACTGACTTCTGTGTATTAACTTTATATCCTGCAGTTTTACTGAATTCATTAATTAGTTCCAACAGATTTTAAGTTGAATCTTTGGGATTTTCAATATATAAGATCATATCACTGCAAATAATGACAATTTTACTTCTTCCTTTCCAATATGAATGCCTTTTATTTCTTTATCTTGCCTGATTGCTCTAGCTAGGACTTCAGTACTATGTTAGATAAGATTGGTGAGAGTGGGCACCCTTGTCTTGTTCCTGATTCTAGGGGAAAAGCTTTTAATTTTTTTGGTATTGAATATAACTGTAGCTGTGAGTTTGTCATATATGGCCTTTATTATGTTGAAGTATGTTCCTTCTATACCCAGTCTTAGGGTTTTTATTATGAAAGGATATTTTGTAAAATTATTTTTCTACATCTATTAAGATGATCATATGATTTTTATATTTCATCCTACTAATGTGGTTTATCACATTTATTAATTTGAATATGTTGAACCATCCCTGCATCCCAGAGATAAATCTTACTTGATCATGGTGTATAATCCTTTTAATGCGTTTTTGTATTTGGCTTGCTAATATTTGTTGAGACTTTTTTCTTTTCTTTTTCTGTACATGGGCCTCTCACTGTTGTGGCCTCTCCCATTGTGGAGCACAGGCTCTGGACGTGCAGGCTCAGCGGCCATGACTCACGGGCCCAGCCACTCTGTGGCATGTGGGATCTTTCTGGACCGGGGCACGAACCTGTGTCCCCTGCATCGGCAGGCGGACTCTCAACCACTGCGTCACCAGGGAAGCCCTATTGAGACACTTTGCATCTTTTTTCACCAGGAATATTGGCCTGTAGTTTTCTTTTTTGTGTTGTCCTTATCTGGCTTTGGCATCAGGGTAATACTGGTCTCGTGGAATGGGTTTAGAAGAGTTCCCTTCTCTGCATTTTTTTTTTTTTTGGAAGAGTTTGAGAAAGATTGGCATGAATTCTTCTCTAAGTGTTTGCTAGAATTTGCCATTGAAGCCATCTGGTTTTGGGGTTTTCTGTGTTGGGAGGGTTTTGATTACTGATTCAGTCTCCTTACTCTTCCTGTTCAGACATTCTGTTTCTTCTTGTTTCGTTCGTGGTAGGTTGTATGATTCTAGGAACTTATCCATTTCTTCCAGGTTGTCTAACTTGTTGATATCTAATTGTTCATAGTAGTCTCTTATTATCCTGTGTATT
Source organism: Tursiops truncatus (assembly GCF_011762595.2). NCBI lineage: Eukaryota > Metazoa > Chordata > Mammalia > Artiodactyla > Delphinidae > Tursiops > Tursiops truncatus. The sequence continues at coordinate 118,560,142 of NC_047037.1, forward strand.
TCTGTAGTATCGTTTGTCATTTTTCCTCTTACATTTCTGATTTTATTTGAGTCTTCTCTCTTTCTTAGTCTCATTAAAGGTTTATCAATTTTGTTTATCTTTTTTTAAAAAAAGCATTTAGTTTTATTTATATTTTCTATTGTTTTATGGTTTCTGTTTTATTTACTTCCACTCTGATTTCATTATTTCCTTCCTTCTACTAACTTTGGGCTTAAGCTGTTTTTCTTTTTCTGGTTCTTTGAGGTGTAAAGTAAGGTTATTTATTTGTGATCTTTCTAATTTCTTAATGTATGTACTTATCACCATAAACTTCCCTCTCAGATCTGCTTTTGCAGTGTAGGTTTTGGTATGTTATATTTCCATTTTTATTTGTTTTGTGGTAGTCTTTGATTTTTCTTTTGATTTCTTCTTTGACTTGTTGGCTGTTGAGCAGTGTGTTGTTTAGTTTTTACATATTTGTAAATTTTCCAGGTTTCCTTGTGTTGTTGATTTCTAGTTTCATACTACTGAGGTCAGGAAATATACTTGGTATAATTTCAATCTTCTTAAATTTATTAAGACTAGTTTTGTGTACTATCATATGATTTATTCTTGAGAATGTTCTATGTGCACTTGAGAAGAATGTGTATTTTGCTCCTGTTGGATGGAATGTTTTATAGACATCTTTTAGGTCCATTTGGTCTAATGTTTGGTTCAAATCCATCATTTTCTTGTTGATTTTCTGTTTGGATGATCTATTCACTGTTGAAAGTGGGATGTTGAAATCCCCTACTATTATTGTACTGTCTATTTCTCCCTTCATATCTGTTAGTATATTTAAGTGTTCCAATGTTGAGTGCATATTCACTAACAATTGCTATACCTTCTTGATGGATTGATCCCTTTATCATTATATAATGAGCTTCCTTGTCTCTTGTTACCATTTTTGGCTTAAAGTCTATTTTGCCTGAGATAAGTATAGCTTCCCCTGCTTTCTTTTGTTTTCCACCTACATGGAAAATTTTTTTCCATCCTTTCTCTTTGAGTCTATGTACATCCTTAAGAATCAAGTGGGCCTCTTGTTGGCAACATATAGTTGGGTCCTGTTTTTTGACCCATCCAGCTACTCTGTGCCTTTGATTGGTGAATTCAGTCCATTTACATTTAGAGTAATTAATGATATGTAAGGGCTTACTAATGCCATCTTATTAATTGCTTTCTGGTTGTTTTGTATTTCCATTATTTCTTTTTCCTTCTCTTTCTGTCTAGCTTTGTAAATTGGTTATTTTGCATGGTGGTATGCTCTGTTTCCCATCTCTTTGCCTATTGTGGACTTGCTCCAGGTTTTTACTTTGTGGCTTACATAAAATAACTTAAAAATAAAACATTCCATTTCAGGCTGATAGCAATTTAGCTTCGATTGCCTATAAAGTCTCCACCTTTTACTTCTCCCTTTTATATTACTGATGTTACAATTTACCTCTTTTGATGTTGTATATTTGTTAACAATTTATAGTAGCTATTGTTACTTTTACTACTCTTTTCCTTTAGCCTTTATACTATAGTTGAATTATTAAAGCATCATCCTAATATAAAGTTACAATTTTCTAAGTCTGTCTATATATATTTTCACCTTTATCTGTATGTTATGTACTTGAATATGTTTTCATGTTGCTGATTAGCATCTTATCATTTTGGTTTGAAGAACTCCTTTCAGCACCTTTTCAAGGCAGGTCTAGTGGTGGTGAACTCCCTCAGCTGTTCATTGTCTTGGGCAGCCTTTATTTCTCCTGAAGGATAACTTTGCTGGAAAAAGTAGTCTTGGCTGGCAAATTTTATCTTTTAACACTGATTATGTCATTCCATTCTTTTCTGGTTTGTAGAGTTTCTTGAGAAATCTACTCATAGCTAATGGTAGTTTCTTTGTAGGCTACATTTCCCCCCCTCCACTGCCTTTAAGATTCTTTCTTTATCATTGTTTGTTTTGGGGTTTTTTTGCGGTACACAGGTCTCTCACTGTTGTGGCCTCTCCCGTTGCACAGCACAGACTCCGGATGTGCAGGCTTAGCAGCCATGGCTCACGGGCCCAGCCGCTCTGCGGCATGTGGGATCCTCCCGGACCGGGGCACGAACCCGCGTCCCCTGCATCGGCAGGCGGACTCTCAACCACTGCGCCACCAGGGAAGCCCTATCATTGATTTTTGACGATGTCATTATAATGTGTTTTGGAGAATGCCTTCTGGCATTAAGAAAATATGGTGCTCTATTAGCTTCATGGACTTGTATGTAGAAGTCTTTCCCTAGGTTTGAGAAGTTCTCAGCTATTATATTTTTTAAGTAAACTCTCTGCTGCCTTCTCCTTCTGGGACCCCAATTTTTCTTATGTTTGTCTTTTCTATGGAAGTCTATGGCTCACATAGGCTTTCTTCATGCTTTTCAAATCTCTGTTCTTTTGTCTCTTCTGTGTTATTACAAAATTCCTATTACAAAATTCCTATCCTTCATGTCACTTATTCTTTTCTCCATCTGCTCTTCCATGCTACAGATGCTCTCTATTGCATTCTTCATCTCATTTATAAATTCTTCAGCTCCAGAATTTCTGTTTGGTTCTGTTTTATAATTTCAATATCTTTGGAAAAGAACTCATTTTGTTCATATACTTTATTACTGATTTTATTGAATTGCCTTTCTAAGTTTTTTTTGTAACATTGCTTTTCTTCATAACTGCAATTTAAAATTCTTTATCAGTTAAATCACAATATTTTATGCCTGTAAGCTTGGTTGCTGCAGAATTGTTATTTTCTTTTTGTGATGCCATATTTCCTTGGCTTTTCATACTCCTTGTAGTTATGGACTGGTGCTCTCCCAGTTGAAGGAGCAGGTTCCTCCTTAACTCTGTGCTCATTGCCTTCAGCAGAAGGAGTGTTATGTTCTATGGTTTTGTTCTATGGTATCTGAGTTTTGCCTCTGTGTTTGTAAAGGTGAACCTACTCCACTCTTCTTGCTGTCACTTGTGGCTGAATTTGTAAACTTTTATGTCTTGTCTGGTTCTTATAATTCACCAGGCTGGCTATTGGAAATCTTTCTTGTGTTTTTGAGGAGGTGGTATTATAGTTCATGTTTGTGGTTTCCTCATTGCTCACTGACTGCTCCCTGTTTTCTGAGTACTCCCTGTCTACCAGAGCTTGCTCTCACAGATACACTTAGGAGCACGCACAAGGAGAGTTGGGGGGAGGTGTGGGCTTAGCACTTAGTGGGTTGGGGGTGTTGTGGATCTGGTAGGAAGATCCCCAGGAGTGGTATTTTCAGAGGCTTATGGGTGGAATTCCTGCTGAGCACAATCCCTTTAACACTGTTTGAAATTCTTACCTGCCTCTTTTCCAATATCCTTCCTCCCCCTAGTAGTAGAACTCCCACCTCAGTTCTTTGTGGGCTGGTGGAGAGGAATGGATTTCTCCAGCCAGGTCCATGCCTGGCTAGCACAGCTGAGCACTCACCGCTTTCCTTTTCCCCACAGGACAGGTCACCTCTGCCAGATAAGTCAGTCCTGTTTAGTGTTTCCTTGGGGTAGAGGCAGCACCATAGAAGATTCTTTTACCACCTTCCCTGCCAGTAAAACCCATATTTTTCTTCTTCTTTTTTTTTTTTTCTCTAATGGTGTACTAGAGTCTCTCTTCAAGAGGGGTAGACTTCAGTGAGTTTTTCTCTCATTCATGAGTGCCTGCCTGGGTTGGGACTCATCCAATTTTTGCCAGACAGTAGTGAAAGGGTCTAGGCTATTTTGCTGGCTCTGCTGGTTCTTAGTCTATATAAAGGTTTGTCCTGTCTCTTATCAGTTGCACTCGTGGGCAGGACTTCTCCTGAGTCCCTTAGAGTAAGGTCCTAGGACCTAAAAGACCTTCCAAGGTGTTTTGTTAGTGAATGAATACCTAATTCATTAATTTAGATGGAGGGAGAAAAAGAAGGAACGTCTTATGTCACCATGTTGCTGATATCACTCAAGAACAGTTAAGTATGGCCCATTCACAGGAAGTAAAGAAGTTAATAGAAATGATCTTTGAGAAAACCCAGATGCTGGACTTATTAAACACGGACTTTATAAAGTAACTGTCTAAGGTATACTCAAAGAGCTAAAGGAAATCATAGACAATGAACTGAAGGAAACCAAGATAATTTTGTCTCACTATATAGAGATTATCAACAATGAGATAGAAATTATAAGAAGGAGAAACCAAACAGAAATGCTGGATCTGAGAAGTATAATAATCACAATAAAAAAATTCACTAGAAATTTTTAACAACAGATTTGAGCAGATAGAAAAAAGAATCAATGAACTTGAAGATAAGTCATTGAAATTTTCCAGTCTCTGCAGCAGAAAGGAAAAAACCATGAAGAAAAATGAAGAGAACCTAAGAGAACTGTGGGACACTACCAAATATATCAATATATGCATATTTACAGATGGGAGTTTTTGGGTTGTTTGTAAAAAAATATGTTTATTTTTGTTCTGACTCATTGTGGAAATTTTAGAAAATATAAAAAAGAGAAAAGAAAATACAATTCATCCCCAATTCTACCACCTAGACACAATGCTTGTTAACATGTCTGTGTATTTCCCTATGAACACACATACTCTTACAAATGCACATGCTTCCTTTATGTTATGTTAAATCTTTACAAATTACGTTGGAGTCTGGTTTATTGTTCCTTCAAAACTGTACTAATATAGCACTGGTGTAAAAGTTTTAAGTACTTTTAAAATTTGAGAGATAATTTTCATAGCATAAGATTCACCCTTTTAAAGTGGACAATTGAATGTTTTTTAGCAACATCACCACTATTGAATTCTAGCATATTTTCATCACCCCCCAAAGAAAATCTTTACTCATTAGCTGTCACTCCCCAATGCACCTTCCCACAGCCCCTGACAAGCTGTAATCTACTTTCTATCTCTCTGGATTTGCCTATTCTGGACATTCATATAAATGGAATCATACAAAATGTAGCTTTTTGTGTCTGGCTTATTTCACTTAGCATATTTTCAAGATTCATTAATGTGTATACTCACGTATCTATTAGTACTTCATTCTTTTCGATGGCTGAATAATATTCCACTGTATGGATAGATCACATTTTGTTTACCTGTTCCCAGCTGGTAGACATTAAGCTGTTTTCACTTTTGGTTATTGTGAATCGTGCTGCTATGAACATTTGTATAGATGTGTTATCAGTTCTCTTGGATATATAACCAGGAATCCAATTGCTGGGTCATATGGTAACTCTATGTACAACTTTTTGAAGAACTGCCAAAATATTTTCCAAAGTGGCTCCACCATCTCACATTCCTACCAGCAGTATAAGAGGGTTCCAGTGTCTCTATATCTTATAAACACTTGTTACTGTCTTTTTGATTATAGTTATCCTGGTGGGTGTGAAGTGGTATCTCATTGTGGTTTTGATCTACACTTCCCTAATGACTAATGATGTTGGGAAACTTTTCATGTGCTTATTGGCAATTTGTTTATCTTGTCTGGAGAAGAGTGGAAACTTATAAAAGATGTAAGAGATTAATCAAACAGTTTCAATGTATTAACAAAGAAAATCTCTCTGAGCTTTGAGCCCAAGCAAAGGATTTGCCTTCTACATGATCCAGAATCAGGAAGGTGGAGGAGGTTGCAAGTTAAGCAGGTAGGACCAAGTCTTCTTGGAAAATTGGTCAGAATCAGCAGAACAACAGCCTGATAATGAACTTTGTGACAGTCTGCAGTTTGTGACTCAGCTACACTATCTGTACTCAATAAAGGGAACTGGGGTCAGCAACTTGCCTCTGCTCAGCCCTGCTGTGAACCAGCAAGCCAAAGGATTTGTTTTAAAAAGATCAATTGCTTTTCCTTATAAGGCTTTACACAACCCTGTCCTTGCCTTCTGTTAGGTGACAATCTTCTAAGGGGCTGTTGTATATTCCTACACATGAGTAAATCCTGATACTTCAACAAATGGTCTGTGATTATTCTTTGCTACTTATTCTGAAGACCTTGTCCCACAGAACCTAGCTTCTTTGTGTTGGATCAAATTTTCCCTGCCTCGCCTAGTAGTAAGCAAGCTTAATACTCACCGTGTGTCTTAGATTCTTATATGTATGTTTTTTTAGTGAAGATACTTATTTGGATCTTCATTCAAACATTTGTAAAAAATAAGTGACACAAGTGAATTTAGAACACTGATTAGATAGTTGATGGAATTAAGATATTACTGTTAACTTTGTTTAGATGCGAGAGTACCATTACAGTTTCATATTTTACACAGTCTCTGTCTTATAGAGGTACATGCTAAACTATTTACAGATGAAATGATAGGTAGTCCAAGATTTATTTCAAAATAATCCAGAGTATATGTAGAATATATGGGTATAGATGTAAAAAGATGTCCATGAGTTGATAATAAAGTTGGTAATGAGTACTTGAGTGGGGAGGTACATTATACTATTTTGCCTACTTTTCCATATGTTTAAATTTTCATATAATAAAAGAGTTTTAAAAGAAGATCCCACCCTGCATGATCATATTTTGTAGTGGAAGTTAGCCAATAAGCGATTAACATACTAAGTATAATTGCATACTTACTATTTTAGGAGGGAATAAGTGCTATTGCAAAGGGGGTATAAAGTATGGGGAATGCAGTATTTCCTAAGAGGGTCAATAATATGTGCAATTTACACATCAAAATGTACTCTCACATATCATCTCTTATATGGATACATATATACATATATATGTGCTTTTATGCATATATCATAACATTTTCATAAAACTCTTATTTGGAAAATTACTTTAATGTTTTCATCCTTAGTAATGACAATACTATGGAATTCATTGTAGACTTATAGAACTGTGTAATTCTTCTAGCCCCCTAAATTTGAATTGGGATGTATTTATTCTTTATCTAAATAATTTAGGCCCCATTTAGTAGTTTTATGTTGTTTACTTCTTCCATGGGGTGCCAAATTTAGCCACATGAGATATATATACTAAGATATTTGAAATATATTTAGTAAACAAACTTGTTTTATATCTTATTAGAATTTCTTCACTATTAATTGCTGTATATTCCACAGAAATAATTTCTATAAAAAAGGAGAGTTTTCTTAATGATAAAAAAGAAAACAATGGAGAGTTTATTTTAATAAAATCCGATCACATAAAACATATTAATAAAATAATTTTTACTTTAACAAAATTAGATCTCTTATTAAAACTCACTAAAAACCTGACAAAGGACAGATTTTTTTTAGACGTGCACCATTACTTTATGGAATTGCTTTCAGTTTATTGCTCTGTTATTCCAATATTATATTGACATTTTCTATGACAAGCCTTATTAATTTGCAAGAGTTATTCCTTCTGGCAGCATATATTCAGAAAGCATGGTATTAGAAGGGGCTGGGGTTGGGTAGAGAAGAATGGAAGTGAATTGAATAATTTAACATATTAAAAAAGAAAATGTTATGCAACAGCACCAGAGGAAATTCCATGAATTTGAACAATAGATATAATAGATGGTGAAGGTTCTTGAGTTCCTCAGGATATTAGCATCTCTATAATAGAGCTTGAGGCTTAGAAAGGGCCCTAACAGATCATCTGGTATTGCCTCACCTTCAACAGAGCCTCAACTAAAGAAGGTTAGGCAGAAGTAAAAATCCATTAAAAATCCTCTGCAGGAGGGCATTCATCAAACTCTCCCTATGGGCCACTTATCTTTGGGGAAATCATATTTGGATACATTTCTGATAATACAGAAATGGTGTGATGTTGCTGGAGTGTGACTGGTGAATGCCTGGAAGTTGCAAGGCAAAAAATATATACATCATGTCGAGTAATAAATGAAACTCTAGTATTGTGTGTGTGTGTGTGTGTGTGTGGTGTGTGTGTGTGTGTGATCCTAATAGAGCCTGTATTTCTATGACAAAGATCTCTTTAACCAAACATATTTTGGAAAGCCAGGGAGTTTCTTTCTACACAAAGATTTTCACGGCATCAAGGAACTAGAATAGAGAGGAAATTGGTAGCTGTGTCTTAATCTGTATTTTTTTCCAGCTTTGGTTTCTTTTTTATGTGATCATGTCTATGATGGGTAGTAAATAACCCAGATATTTACTTAAATTCCTTTAACTTCAGCTTCCTCATTTGTAAAGTGGCAATAATAACAGTATCTTTGACAGAGGGTTATTTTAACAGTTAAGTGTTTATTATAAGATTCTTAATACCATGCCTGGCACATATAAATTGCTCAATAAATGTTAGTTATTGTTTTTTATTATTATCCACAGTGCTCACTGTCATCCACACAGGTCACTGGTAAGACTGATCCCATCTTCTCTCCACCTTTGTGCATAACTAGAGCAGCTTTTAATAGTGAAATGGATATTATAACAGCCTGAGTTTTTTCTATACTTTAAATAGGGTATAGAGTGAATCTATGTGGATGAAAAGCGTTTTAGAAAGTCCAGGAGCTGAGGGGTGACAAGACAGATTCATGGGGACTTACAGTTTACCTTGAAGTAAAAATGAAATCATTCATTCATTCAACATTCAGTGGAGCGTAGCATAAGGAGCCATACTGTGTTGGCTGTAGTAACAGGCGTTAACCAATCTGTTTGAAAAAAATCTGTTCTTCAGATTAGCTGAGGAAAGCACAAAATCAAATTGTAAAAAGATATGTGATATTATCTAAACACTCCAGTTTGGCAAGTGCTTTTTGTATTATTTGGGCTAGATAGATAAGGCTTGGTTCCCAAAGAAGCTTGGTTCCCAAAGAAGAGTGTTATTTATCCGTTATTTACATACTTATTGAATCCTTTCAAATATTGAAACACTGTGAAGGGGGTTTTTAAATTGTTGTTTTTGGTCTGCCATGTCTGGACTCCTATTTATTTTGTTAACAAATCTTAGTCAGCTTGGGCTGCCATAACAAAATACCATAGAATGAGTGCCTTACATTATAAAAATTTATTTTCTCACAGTTATGGAGGCAGATATCTGAGATCAGGGTGCCAGCATTGTCAACTTCTGGTGGCGTCTCACATATCCACCTTCTCTCTGTGTGCTCATATGCTGGGGTCAGCTCTCTTGGGTCTCTTCTTGTAAGGGCACTAATTTCATAAGACCAAGGCCCTGCTATCCTGACCCAAGTACCTCCCAAGGTCCCATCTCCAGATACCAATACACTGGGGATGAGGGCCTCAATATATGAATTTTGAGAGGACACAGACATTCAGCCCATAACATTATTTTAATATCTTAAAATAATAAGATAGCAAAATTTGCTTCATAGATAGGCAATACTACAAATTATTTGAGTTATTCCAATATAAGTCTATTCTTATAACTTTAGTATACATCACAATTTATAACCCTTTTATTTAATGTAGCAATAAATTAGCATGTTGAAAATGCTACTATGTTGACTTTGGGTAAACAGTTGAATTTTCACACAGGGAAAATTTACCTTGAGTAACAATTTATTCAGTGATTTCATCCTATAATTAAAATATTTAATATTTGATCTTTTCATCATCTTCATTGTAAAAATTTTCTTAGATTCTGTTTCTTTAAGAATGATGAAAGTCATATCACTATAGGTCCTACCTCATTACTGGATATGCCTCCTAGCAGTTTTTCATTTTTTGTATAGCTAACAGCAAGAGCCTTGAAGGTGGTCTCTCTATCTCCAGTCTGGTTGATATCCAGCTTATTAGCAACACAGTAGCTAAATCTCCCTCCTTCCTTCCTTCCTTCTTTTCTTTTTTCCCTTATCTTTTCTTTTATTCTTCCATCATTTAAAAAATGACCCTTTATTTTTCTTAAAAGTTGCACATGCTATTATTTTACTATTGTTCCTAATTGTTTTCCTAACCTTCCCTGAAAATAGATTAAATAACCCTGCCTCACTGACTTTATCTGTGGTCATTGCTTTCGCCATTGAAATATAAGAGAATGGGATATATTCCAGGCCTACGCAGAAATCTATATTATAGGTAGCTGATATTTTTTCAGCTTATTTTCTGAAATGTAGAACAGAACCATAGTGAACCCAGCATAACTGAGTTAGAAATGAAGATTTACTACTATTGTGTACCAATAATTTGAGATTCTTTGTAACCTCAGCATCACCTAGAGAAAGCTGACTAATACTTATGTAATCCATGTTTTATTTGTATAAGAGGCAAACATGTAGACACTTGAAACAAAATATGAAAGCCCTTTGAATACACTCACTTATGGACACCTCTCTATAGGTATCTACTGCCAACTGTTTGATCTCTGTTATATCTGGTCTCCTTTCCATGCCTGTGTGTAAACTGATACATAATTATATAGCTAGAATAGTCCACTTCTCTGCTTTATTTAGGATGCTTTGCTATAAGTAACAGCAAATGTCTTCTGAGACCTTAAAGTTCATATGGATTAAAGAACTAAACATTAGAAATTATGAAGTAATTAGAAGAAAATGTACATACACACGTATAATTCACCATTTGTCTCTTTCATTTCTGAATATCTTATATAAGCTTTTATTCTGGAAAATATGGGAAGTTTTTATAACAACCAGTATTTCCTTAAGGTAGAAAACACATAAGTTTGCTGTCCAGGATAATAAAAGTAATATGTCTTTCCAAGACAAAGGTTGGGCAAGTTTTCTTGTAGTCCCCTTTATAAGATTGGGGCTTTATAAGAATGGAGGTACTTAGGGCTAATCAGCTACAACACAGGATTTATGTGTAGCATTCCTGACTTTATGTGTAGCATTCACCTAGACAATGCACCAATAGGAACCCCTGTGAACATGAAGTTCATGTTGCCTCCTGTGCTGTGAATAATAAAGTCCTTTGTTTCTGATCCAGGAGTCTCATATCTTCTGCCAGCATTAATAAAACTGTCAGGATAAATTAGTTTGCAAAGATGTTAAAATCTCAGACTCCTCTCAGTTCTTGAACATATCTATATCTACTACTATATCATCTGTATCGATTATATATCTATTTATGTATTTATTTATGTATCTATCTATCTATAGAGATAGATCTGAGGCTTTGGCAATGGGAATAAGCTTTTTAAGCAAGACACATATTCTCAAACATTGATGAATAAGTCTATATGGAGGAAGAGGACATATAATGCTCTCAAGTGTGTACACATACACAAACATCTATGTTCTTCCACATAAATCCTTCAGTGGTCCTCTAGCAACTTCATGATCAAGTCCTTTTACTGTTCTTTTTTAATCTAGATATCCAGTTGTTTCTTTTCCTGATCTTACTGTTTTTATATTTAGATGATCTCTTCTTCCACTGTCATCTTATGGATCTCTTGGATACTGTTGATAAACAGTGGTGATTTCCCTTTATAATCTACCCAGTGAGGGAGGAGGTGGTTTGGTGAAACTGACACCCCACTTCTGTAGTTGTGCCTCTACGTCCGTCATCACTTCCTTAGGCCATCTTGCCTTGCTCATTTTCTTCAGAATAAACATACTAGACTACAATATAGGTAATACAGATCCTGCAGCCAGAGGGCCACATTGCTCTCAGAATGTTAGTGCATCAGTTGAGGAAAAAAGACAGACACAGTATAGACTTAGTCTTCTGTATTACTAACGTGAAAACCTTTTCAGACTAAGGCCAGTAGTCCCTTTTACCTTTCCTTCCCTCATCAGCTGTCCATTTAAATCCATTGTGCCAGGGTTTTTATTCCTTCCCTCAAGGTACTTCCTCTGTCTCACAAGCGGAGGAGATTTCATCCAAGTCTTGCAAAATTGGATGACACTCTAAGATTCAGCCAAATGCTAATGGAGCTCTCCTCTGATCATGCCATAAGGGGTCTAGGATGGTGTCTTAGCCCCTTCAGGCTGATATGAAAAAACTTTAGGTTGGATGGCTTATAAACAACAGACATTTATTTCTTACAGTTCGGGAGGCTGAGAAACCCAAGACCAAGGTACTACTGATTCAGTATATGGTGAAAGCCTGCTTCCTGGTTCATAGATGACCATCTTTTTGCTATGTCCTCACGTGGCGGAAGGGAGCAAGGGAGTCCTCTGGTGTCTCTTCTGTAACAGCACTAATCCCATTCAAGAGGCTCTGCCCTCATGACCTAATCACCTTCCAAAGGCCCCACCTTCTAATACCATCACACTGTGGGTTAGGATTTCAATACAAGAATTGGGGAGGTGGGGGGGGACACACACACAAACATTCAGTCTATAGGAGATGGGAAGTGGCATTAATTCCAGTTCTATCTTCCACTAGAGAGTGTTAGCCTTTATCAAGTTACCTAAGATGTGAACATATCAATCACATCAAGAGGAAAGTTCACATGGAAAAAAATTAAGTTAAGAAAAATGTGTTTTTCTTACTAGCCTGACCTTGATCTTGTTCTGTTTGGAACAACAGATTTTATCATTATTGTGAGTAAGAAGAATTTTGCTTTTTGTTGACACACCCAACCAGTGCTTGCATTATAAGAGGAACCATACCTAGTGTTAAGTAAATGGCTCTCTCTCTTTTGTTTTCCTACTGAGGTGTGACGGTGCCAGTTTTGATTAGAGTCTTTTATCCTTATATAAGAGGAAAGTTCCATCTCATCTTGTTATACTTAGGTTCTCATTTAATCAAGTTTACAATTTGTTCTTTGCCAATCCTGTTAATGTTATACCAGTTTCACACATGCCCTCTCAGTTCTGGCTATTTCAAACTCCTAACAGTTCCTTATTACAAGCTCTTGATCTTTTTTATTTTTATGAAACTTCACTGAAATACAGTGTTAGATAAACTCAAAAAACAGACAAAAACAGAGTTGCTTTTGTGGAAGCAAGGAGTGACCCCCAGCACTCCGCCCAGTTATCTTCTTCCATCTCCAACGCATAGACTGTCATGTTCCTACTGGATTCTGTCTACCTGTCTCCTACTCCTTCATCTAGCCAGTTGCTTCTCTCACATCAGGGTTTTCATTCTTGGAAGTCTTTTCTAACTTGAAATCATCTCTGAGAAGTCACAGCAGTCCAGTCTACCTCTATCATAGTATACCGTGCTGCTCCGTTAGAGTGGATTCTCTCTTACTAACATAGATCAGATACTGTTTGAGAACAGGTAAGATTCACTTATTTTTGTCTTCCTTGTGCCTAGTATTGTCTTCCTTGTGCCTAGTATAGTATTCAAGACATGGTTGGCATTCACTAAATATTTGCTGAATGAATGAATGGGTGGATAAGTGTTTCTAAAATACCATCACTGCCTTAAAGCATATTTTCTTTGTATATTAGTTTACTCACACAAATACAGTCAACTCTTGAGTTTCTCCAATATTATGGAAGAAGAGAAATTAAAAGCACAATATTAAAATATTTTGATTTGAAATTAGGATTCACTTCTTTATTCAGTAATTATCTTTGATTTTCTGGGCAGTCTCAATGCTTTATTCAAAGTAGTTGAGTACCATTTATAAAGTTGACTCAGAAAGAACTTGTACACTGTCTAAGCTCACTGTTTATATACTCTTACAAAACACTTCCCATGTAGCATACATCCTGGGGATGGGGTGCATCACCTCTTAGATGAATGCTAATCACTACCCTAAAAGAATCCACCTCTGAGTGTTTTATCTGGACCTTGACACTTTCCCCAGGGAAACAATTATTTTGTTACAAGTTACATTTTCACTTAGTAGTTTATCCTGTGTTTGTGTGCAAGTATGTGTGTGTGTGCGCATGCACACGCCTATACGTGCTGGGATAGAAAGTGTGTAAAGTGTGAGCTATGTAGAGTAGACTGTTTACAGAGTAAGTTTATAGAGAAGCAGATACCCTCAATTAAAAAGCTGCATATTACACATATATACATGTTACTATATGTATGAATATGTTTAATATGTGTATGTGTGTGCATATACATATACGTGTACATATACATACATACACACATATATACATATACATATATATAATGTATAAGCAGTTTTTGTCGTTAGGAACTGCTATTGACTAAATTGTGTCTTTCCTAAATTCATGTATTGAAGCCCTAGACCACGGTGATTTGGAGGTGGAGCCTTTGAGAGGTGATTAGGTTTAGAAGAGGTCCTGATAGTGGAGCCCTTATGATGGGATTAACATCTTTATAAGAAGAGACACCAGAGAGCTTGCTTCCTCTCTCTCTGCCATGTGAGGATCCAGCAAGAAGACAGCCGCCTATCTACAAGGCAGGAAGAAGGCCCTCACCAGAACCAGACCATGCTGCCACCCTAATCTCGAGCTTCTCAGCCTCCAGAACTGTGAGAAATAAATGTCTGTTGTTTAAGCCACCCAGTCTAGTACTTTGTTATAGCAACCAGAGCTAAGACAAGCACATTTTATAATCTCTCTCAGTGTGATAATCCAGTTAGATGTGCCTAATTTGAAGTCCACATGCTACTTACTGTGAGATACAGAAAGAAAGATTATTTTTTTGCTTACCTCATTTTACATTCGTATTACACTAAATTATCAGTTTTTGTAACACAGCAATATTTTGTGCTTAATATCTTTAACTAGTACCAAAGATGAATGATAGATGTCAGATGTTTTGGGTATCCTGAGTGGCCCCAAATCTTCCTCTAATATCCACTTAAAATAGCTCATGTATAGTGTGAAACCAGCACTCTCTTCATTATTGCTGAGAATTATCGAGGAATTTATATTGTCCAGACACCTTTAATTCTGAATTCCTTCTCCTACTATATTCTTATTTATTTATCTATCATTGCTTCTGCAATTCCTCTTTTCTCTCTACCCGACTTTTTCTTCATTACGCCCCTTCTACAAAGAAATCAACTAAAATCAGCTATTATTATTAGCATTTTGTAAATGAAAGATTCAGGATAATGGATAAGAATTACAACACGCCAAAAATATCAACCTGAATATATTAAATATCTTATGTTTTCTTATGTCTCCCTACCTAGAGCATTTTTCAGCAGGTGCCTTTCTCTAGTAATACACCTAGTCCTCAAGATCTTTCTTCCTAACTTCTCTCAAACTACCTTTCTCAAACCCCCAAATTTTTATTCTGCAGGACAATTTTACTTTCAACCTTTGTTGTGTACTAGGTCCTGGAACTAACTTTGTAAATCTAAAGTGGTCTGTTACTAACCTTCCAAAATAAAGTCGTCATCCACCTCTGAAATAAATGCTGCATTTGCTTGAAAAGTGTTAAGCACATTTCATTTTTAAAAATGACAGTAATAATATGTAGGGGTGTGTGTGTGTGTGTGTGTGTGTGTGTGTGTGTGTGTGTGTGTGTTCCTTTCTTGTATATCTGGAAGTGCTGGCCTTTCTAGGAGAAATGGCTCATTCAGGTAGTCATTTCTTTACCATTATGACTTGTGTGTATGCACATCTAGCTCTATTACACACACATGTATAAAGATATACAGTGTATATTTTTATGTTTATCTACATCAAAAACATTTCTTTGCTAAACAAGAATCTCAAAAACTCAATTTGTCTCTGGGAATTTAAACAGAAAAACACTGAGAAAAATCATTTTGTTTGAAAAATTACACTCAAATTAAAAGATGGTATTGTCAGGCTCAATTTTGCCTTTCTTATGAAAAAGCATTTGTCACAAAACTTCATCATTAAAATAGATTATTTTTCCATATGTATCACAATTTACATTCTAAATCATCTTTTTCTTTTATTTAATAGTTTCAGAATTATAAGCAGCTGAAATGTGTCCCTTATTCTAATTTCCACTGAAAAATACCCACTCATTTAATTTTTCCATATCTATATATATGTTTAGAATTTAATTACATATAAGCCTAAATTAGGGAAATGTTTTGAGTCATCTTTAACTTAAAATTTGGAACCTTAAAAAGCTTTAAATAAACTTTAATTAATGTAATACCTTATTATTTTTATAGTAATTACATTATTTTCCTGAAGTAAAATTGGATCATCGTGTTAGAATTACCCTCCCCTCATGTTTTCTGGTTGGTTAAAATATGACAGCTCTTCCTGTTTTCATATTTATAGTCCTATTGATGGAGATTCATTTTATTTACAGAATTACATTGATTTTGAAAGTTCCTAAAAGGCCCTTGGAGAGAATGGTAATGGAATGGATGGATGCATTACCTTGTAGATCAATCAGTGAGAATTTCATGGATTATAGAGTGAGGACAAATGTACCAAGGTCAGCAATTTTGTTCTTGCTGCTCTTTCTGGAACTGCAGCCAGTAACTTATTAGTACTAGTTACATACTTTCTGGAATGGCAAGCGAACAAGAGCACAACATGGCAGAGTTTCTTGGCAGGGAGCTGCATTCTCTTAACTGCTTTAATTCTGGTGATTGCATTAGGTGCAGTTCGTCTCTGATGAAATGCTCTCAGCCAAGACCTAGGAATATATCAAATTGGAGCTGATGCCTCATTTCTTTGAGCAGGGCTCTCAGTTGCAGATATAGGCATAGATGGACTTAAGTGCAGTTGCAGTAGAAATGAAAAAGCTAACAAATGGTTTCTGTAATTGTTTATTTTGTTTCCTTTATTGTTATTTTATGGAAGATAATAATGCTACAATCAGGCTGGTGTGTGTGTGTGTATGTGTGTGTGTGTGCGAACCTATGAATGAATATGTGAATCTGTGTATATGTGCATGTGTTTATACCCAAATAAAAACTATGTCTATTACCATCATTTGACAGTTATCTCTCATATAAACATAGTTGAATCTGATATTCACTAGTGCAGGTAGGAATTTTTATTCTCTCTGGAAATTAGAAGCATAGTAAGACTGTGATATAGGGGTAGGATATAAAGAAAGTCATCAGTGGAGGACTGACTGAGTAGGGTGAAGAGCCTTTGGAGAACCTATAGAAAGGGAAATTGATTCTATTTCCACCTCTCCAAAAAAAGATAGAAAATGAGAAAACAAATGGCAGTTATCAATAAAAGTGATACAGCTCCTCTGCTTTGGCGTGATGTCATGGAGTTATGTGTTGTAAAATTTACTACTAGAATTTGAGACATGAAAGTTCACAGCCCAAGTGATCTGGAAGCAGAACCTGAGCCAATGACTATGACCTCTTGGCTGCATCCAGGATTCCCTGTGTGCAGTGGAATCCTGGGAAAGTTGGGAACGACATTCTGGTGCCCTGAAGTTTTGTAGGTCCATTTAGAAAACTAAATAAACATCAATGGTTAGAGATAATGGCAATGAGTTTTGTAGCTAAAACCATCTAAGAAATTTTAATGTGTATTCCAGGCTGTACGTTTAATGTTTGCTGTATATAGTATTTTCTGTTAATAATATTTATTACCTAACTTTTTAAAGAATATTATACTTGAATGTCAGGAATTGATAGGAGAAAAGGTGGAGATGAAGCTGGGAAACTATACCAATGTTTAATGACTCTAAATACTTGGGAGAAATGAGGAAATATCCCATGGATTATGGTGCTAAAAAGGGCTCAGTTATCTAACTGAATTATTTGTCCCCATCTCTTTCCTGCTCTTTATCTCATTGCACTATTCCATCTTCTGCCACTTAAATTCACAGAAACAAAATGTTAGTAACTGTTTCCCTTTTCCCTGAGTTCCCAGACAAATTTAATAAAAATGGCTAGATTTCTAGAAAAAAAGCATCTTTCTGGAGTCCACTGTCTCAGAACACTCTTCTAGCATCTGAGGGTAAATGGAGAGATTAAAAAGGCATTGAAGAATTTGAAGACATGGATAATTAGCTCCTTGGCTTTTGGACAATTTGTATAACCTCTTTAAACCTCAATCACTTTCTTACAAAATGGGAGGGTAAACTTGATAATCCCCAAAGTTTAAAAGTCCTATAACATTTATAGAGGGGACAGTGGTAAACTCAGGACTGCTGCCCTTTCTATATGCTTATAATTTTATACGTGGCAAAATATAACTTTTCTAAAGCACCATTGTTTACTGTTTGACTTTGCCAGTAAGTTCTTTTCCTGATGGTGCATACAATTATATGAGGAGTCCCTGTAGACCCATTCCATACAAGTGGAGGGGAAGCTATGAAGCATGAAAGCTGAATGTTACTTTAAGGTTCTTTCCACAATGGCCCACTGCTTGTCCTGGGATCTGAAAATTCCCACATACAGGAAAAGCAGAAAAAAATAGAGCAAGCAAATGGGACCAGGTAGGACTCTGCTTGGATAGTACAAAAACAGTTGACCCTTGAACAACACAGGTTTGAAATGCGCAGGTACACTTATACCTGGACTTTTAAAAAAATATATAAAGTAGGCCCTCTGTATCTGTGGGTTCCGCATTCATGGATTCAACCAACTGCGGATTGCAAACTCCATATGGGATCTGAGGTTGGTTGAATATGTGATGCCGAACCAGTGATCACGGAGGGCCCACTATAAGACTTGAGCATACATGGATTTTTGTATCTACGTGGGTCCTGGAACCAATCCTCCCACAGATACCGAGGGAGGACTGTAATTCATATTCTTTCTGTCCTTTAATAATGTGGAAAATTTAATAATGTGGGAAGATGATGAATTTATGTTGAAGATTGAAAGTTGGAGGTAACGTGATCCATGTGACATAGATATTTTGAAATGCTGAGAGAAGTTAGTGCTTGAAATAGAGATTTGTAGGTCACCTGCTGGGGTGTGGTGGCGATAGAATTGAAGGAGATTCCTCTTGAGAAACAGTGGAAAGAAAAATGAAGATGGTAATGTGATGTTGGGGAAATTCATGTGTTTTTAGATCAGCAGGAGAAATATAAGCCAGAGAAACAAACACATTGAGGATGAGAAGAAAGAAGCATTTTAAGAAACTATGTTGACTCAGACTGGCCTTTGTGGATTCTTTGATGGCATTGACCCAGGTATTATTGATCTACTGTGAATTGACCTGGGCTTTACTTAAAACTTGAATTATTCAACCCTATATTAATATTTTGATCAGACCATATAATGGACGAGGTGCCTCTAAAGAACTTGGAGAAACATGTTTTCTTTTTGAGAATAAAACAAAATAAAACAAAAATCTATTGAGAATAGAAATCACATTCTCTAGACCTACTTAGAAAACTGTAATTAAAGAAAAAATGAATTGGCTTGTACAGAGAAGCTCCTTGAAGAGAAGCAAATTTTGGACTTTCAGATTAAGCATTATCCAGCAAGAGAGATATGACATTTGGGGGACTCAGTTCATTCATGAGCAAAGTGTTTTTTGCTGTGGGCAAATATATATTTTTTAGACCTCATCATGGCTCCAGTAAAATATTCACCATGTCAGCCCTTGGGCTTTGCCTTAATTCTGTGCCACCAATCACCTACTGATCCAATCATTTGGCTCAAAATATTGGAGGAAATCAATAAGTTGATATTCTTTTTTTTAAATTAATTAATTAATTTTTTTTTGCGGTACGCAGGCCTCTCACTGTTGTGGCTTCTCCCGTTGCGGAGCACAGGCTCCGGACGCGCAGGCTCAGCGGCTATGGCTCAGCCGCTGAGCCTGCGCGCTCCGCGGCATGTGGGATCTTCCCGGACCAGGGCACGAACCCGTGTCCCCTGAAAAGGCAGGCGGACTCTCAACCACTGCGCCACCAGGGAAGCCCGATATTCTTAATTATACATATTTTGGGTGAGAATTTAGCTAGAGTAATTTTATCACGTATTTCTGAGTACAGTATTATGTCCCAGTTTCTGGCCTTGAGAGATTGAAGACCAGACTCCAGATTATGGTCAATCCACCTAGGTCATGTCATGCTGTGAGGCCATTGTGTGTCTGCTTCCTTCTCTTCCTACTCAACTTTCCACCATCTATTTTTTATACCAAGAATTTCCAAATCTGGTGTTCTCTGGTGTTCAGTGGTCTTCTCTTATTAAATGTGTATGCGGATCTGCTAGGAGAATCATCAGGTGTTATACGATTTTCTGAGAAATATATGCAGATGATAGCTGGCTGAATGCCTAGATCAGTATGTGGTAAATGCAGCTGGCTGATT
The DNA here is from genome assembly GCF_011762595.2 of Tursiops truncatus. NCBI lineage: Eukaryota > Metazoa > Chordata > Mammalia > Artiodactyla > Delphinidae > Tursiops > Tursiops truncatus. The sequence goes on from NC_047037.1 coordinate 118,580,151, forward strand.
GACTGGGATCTACTTTGCATTTGATGGTTGCAGAATACTTAAGTGCTTCATGTATATCTATGTTAGGGTTACTCAAATATAGAAATTCCTGAGGTTTTAGATACCAAGTAGAAATATATTTCAGAACAGGAGAAATATAACTGAGCTGTAGTTAATATTCCACTAAAACAAGAGAATTCAGCAATTCTGATATTCCAATTAATTTACTCATTTTTCTATTTCATATTTTTGTTCTCTTCCAGAGACTAAAATTGATTGACTTCTAGTAAACCCTAGGGAAAAAACACTTTATAAATGAATTGATAGTTACATAAATATAATATTTGTCAAGGCACTAAGTGTTCAGAACATATTCTCCAGGTTAAGTACGCCTAAGGTACAGCATACATATTGAATTATCAAAAGAGAGGATGCTGAAGCCATGAATATATTCAGCTGAAATATTTGTGTTAATTGATCTTCTTTACTTTTCTCCAATATTCAATATTTCTCCAACATCTGTTTGTGTAACACCTTAGACATAATAAAGTAATAGAAAAGAAGTCTCATAATTTCAATTATTGTGTCTAGTAGTCCTTTTTATATAAAGAAATATATTCCCTTATCAATTTCTTTCAATAGGTACTGTTGCAAATGAATTGTCTTAAAAGTTTTACGGTAAAGTGCATGAATTCTGGAGCAAGAAGACCTGAGTTTGAATCATAATTTCCCCAAATATTGGCTGTGTGACTTTTGGTAAATTATTTAAACTCAGTTTCTTTATCTGTAAGATGGGAATTATAATAGCGTCTACTACCTAGGGTTGTTTTGAGATAATATGATTTAAAATATGTAAATCACTTACTGTAGTGTCTGGAAGATGTTAAATGCTATATAATAGTTGGCTATTGTTATTATTAAATGTGTATTTATTTGGGTATTCAGGCAACTTAAAATTTTTTTTGAATAATGACATCCTAATTTATGAAAAATTACTTTCTTCCTATGGATATTAATTAGGCTAGCCTTTTACAAAATCATATATTCAACATTAATTCAATATAATTAATATTTACTCCTCTCCTCTCTTTTTATATTGTGGTACTTTAATACTATTAACTTTTCTAACAAAACCTAAATGATTATATTGAGACAACAACATAACCAAGATTGTCAGAACTTGCAGACTTGGTCCAGTAATTCAATAGCTGTCGAGATTTCTCTAAAAGATATTTGCTTATAGTTATTATAGTTGGAATAGTTAGGTCTGGTCAATAATATTGTCTCTGACTGAACAAGAGTGCCTGTGGCTAGGTATATATGTTTCTATATAAAGTTTTTTTAATTTTAGATTCATATGATTGTTTACAGTAAAATGAATCACACCAGATTGATATCTGAGAGGACAGTTCTTCATATTTGATGATTGTTATATTGAACTGTATCACTTACAGAATTTTTTTCTGTAAACCTCTTAGCTTAATGAACTGAAATGTTATGTAGAATATTGTATTAATATAAATCAATAGCAGAATTTTGTTTCACCATTAGGAGAACTAGTGCAGTTTGTTCCAGTTATCACTCTTTATTTCACATACACAACTAACCTTAAGGCCACTTTTACATGGAAGTTTTATCACTTTGAACCTGTGTCTGTGTCACTTGCAATGTTTCCTATTCCCCATCAGATAAAGCAATTTCAGTAAGTGCTTAACTTAAGATGATTTACAATCACAAATAGACCACAGGGATCCCACCTACATATGCCATTGTATAACAAGCTTCCATAACTATTTGCTACAGAGCACATTCTAGATACCTGCATCAGGTTACATAGTTTAAAATGTTTAATTTTCTTTCCACCTCTTCCTTTTCGGGGGGTTAGGAAGAAAATGTAACTTTTTTTCCTCCAGTGTATGATGTGTTTTTATTTTTCTTTCTATAGTATTATTGAATTTAAGGGGGCAGGGCAAGCAAATTTAGAAAGAGGTAAATACTGAGGACTTCTGTAATAGAAAAGATAAAAAGCCTTAAAGAAAGGTTACATTGAGTCACATTAACAAAGTAAACATTCAAAACACTATTTTTTAAAATGAAAATAATAACTGAAGCTTTAAAGATAAACAATTTGCAAGTTAATTATAAATGACTAATTTCATTTAAATTCAGTTATTGTTTGCAATAACAAAAACTTAGAAAAGTGATCTTTATCTTGTTAAAAACCTACTTTTATTTACTATAAATACATTTTGTGGGTGAGGGAAAATATTTAACTCAATGAAATAGAACCCTTCTGTAATACTGTTGATTAGAAATCAGCATTCAATATGATGTTGAGATCATCTTAAACCTACATGTGAAAAAATTGAGTGACAGCGATCCAGAAGTTGGTTTTTCTTGAAGCTTTGTTCTATAGCACAGAATAGAAGGGAATTGTTATAATGAGGCAATAAACTATTTCATTCAGAGTTGATGTGCTCAAGGAAGCAAGCCTGGGGTTCAGCCAAGTTTCATGAAATATGTCATTGTGTTTCTAAGACTTCATAAAGAATCTCAGAAGCTTTCAGTTTGGAGACTGAGAATCTGGTTTGAGAGTGTTTATTAATCAAAGAAACCAGATGATGGTTAATTTTTCTTTCACATCATGGTGATTTCGTTGATGATTGAGAAATATTGTTACATCCATGCACACATACACACACATGTGCACTAACTCTCTCATGCCTCTAACCCAATCCTCAGAACTGTGTCTATATGAGTCAAAGTGACTGTGCACATCAAGAAAGAATCCTGTGCACATCAGGAAAAGTTTAAAAGATGGGGATGGAGTTTCATTAGTTCACTGTACCTACACATTGCTTATATCTCTGTTCTCTTTTATGTCAGAAGCAGCAGCTAACCTAAGCTTTTCTCGTATTATCCCCTTCTGTCAAATATTGTGAAGAAGAAAGTTTTGGAATCCACTCTTTTTATTGGCTCTATCAAAATTATTTGCAGCTCATTGGCTTTTTTTAGCATTTCTGACTCATGTCGTTTTGATCAAACCTGAAATGTCTACCTCTTCCTCTCCAACTGCCAGTGTTTGGGGATCTTGCAAGAGGGAGAAAAGTGACTCATAATTTTTTCCAATCCCTTTCTGATCCTTTTAGCTTCACCTTCTTGGCGTACATAAGAGAACCTTATGTACTCTATTTGGCAAAGGGAAAGGAACTTCATGTTCTGACCATTGGAAAACAGTTTTAATATGTTACTATCCAATAGGGCAATCTTGCTAGACAGGTTTTAATGTTTGTTGGAGTTCCACACCTGTATTTGGGCTCAAAAATCCCTTGGAAGTATACACTTAGAGTAATGTTTTGGTTTGGTTACGAGGGTACAGAGAAGAGGCATGGCCTACTGTGCAGATTCATCACGTTCTTCTCTGGAAAACTCGGTCATTTTGGAAGTAGCTAGGGTCTTCCACATCCCACATTCCCCTCTCCTCTCCAAATGCTGGTTGTGCTACCTGTTTTCTAGGTTTTCTCTATTCCAATTGCATTCCCAAGCCTCATCTGTATTCGATAAGTAACAGCTGGCTAAATATGCTAAAGAAAAAGATTTTAAAGCAGTAAGTTGTCTTTCTGTGGGTAGCTTATAGACACCATCTCAATTATTTCTTTATCATAATTATAGTAGGTAGTTCTAGAATGTTTTGGTCTTTGTCCTGTAAATTATGGAAGACACCTGATTACCTTATCTCAGGGACTGGAAAACTTTTTCTTCAAAGGGCCAGGTAAGAAATAGTTTAGGTTTTGTATCCACGTGGTCCTGTCACATCTACTTGATTGTGCTGTTGTGTGAAAGGAGCCATAGACAATGCACAAACAAATGAGTGTGTCTGTAGTTTGCTAATACCAGGCCTATCCAATAGCTTCTCCCTTCATGCTCCCTGTCCGAAACCCAGTTTTTTTCAGTAATAAGTTGGTGAGCACATGCTCAGGGAAGTAGGTGCCTCCCCCAGCTTCAGGTGATGAGTCATGATTGATTTAAACCAGCAAGGTGCTCCTTTTGCCAATGATTGGTTTAGGGATAGGTGTATATCCCCTGTTGAACACTGACACAAAGGGAAATCTGTTGGGGCCTTCTGGTAACTATTTTGTAGAAGAAGGTCACACAAGAAAAGCCGGTTCCTGAGGCAACTACACCATGAGGATGTGACTCTATCACATCTGTTATCACATGATGATGATTTTATTTTATTTTTTATTGAAGTATAGTTGATTTACAATGTTGTGTTAGTTTCTGGTGCACAGCAAAGTGATTCAGTTTTATACATATATATATATATATATATATATATATACACATATATATTCTTTTTCATATTCTTTTCCATTATGGTTTATGACAGGATACTGAATCTAGTTCTCTGTGCTATACAATAGGACCTTGTTGTGTATTCATTCTATATATAATGGTTTGTAACATGATGATGTTGATAACAGTTGATTTCTGCTAACTTCAAGTAACTCATCAGAACATTCCCAAATCTGTGACGTGCATTGGCACCACTTTTTTTGGGTAGAGATTTTAATATTTATGAATGGATATTTTTAATTTGTTTCATAAGCAACCAAATCTCTCAACAAAGATAAACTTTATGTCTCTGGAAACCTAGTTAAAAACCTCATGAGAAGCATAAGTACCTTGAAAAGCTATCTTTTTCAAAGATCATTGCAAAATGATATTGCAAAATAACACATCTTTTAACATTTCTTAGGGAATGTAGCACTGCCACTTAATGTAATTTTTATACATATAGGAAAATATTTTCTAAGGTTTAAGAGAAATGATAGAATAAAATTTAATTAAAAAGTTGAAGATTTTTGTGGAGAATTTATAGATTTTACAGAGGTTTATTGTACTTATGCACATGCATACAGTATTCTTTAATTGGAAAATGGGTACAGTGCATCTCATACTGAGTCATTTATGGGGTGTGAGGCCATATAAGCCAGCCTCCAAATATTCATATTTATGTGAATTTCCTTTCCCACAATTCCTTCCTTGTCCAAGAAGTATTACTTTATACTTTACACACATTTCATTATGTCTTAGAACGCCACACTGGAAAACTCTTGCTGACACTGGAAAACTCTCTATTAATTGAGAAATAGCTTTGTCTTTCCACTTATTAACATTCAAATGGAAATGTATTTAAAATATACTCCAGTTTAAATCTTAGCTCAAAATCTTGGTGGTCAAAGGAAAAAAGTTCAGATGGAGCCCCTTTTCCCACCTGTTAATCATGGAATAAAGACATCTATTTAGTTTGATAGCAGGCTCTTTTGCTTGGAGTGAGTAGTTTTGCCCTTAATAACTGGCCTTCCTGCTTTCTAATTAGAGAATTTATTTTTTTCCTTGCTGAACATTCTGTTTGAATTTGTTTCCCTGTCCTGTTTAATTTCTTCCCGATTTGTAAAAGTAAACCATAACTATGAGAGTCAGATTTTGGATTCCGCTTTAATGACATTTGAAGGGAAAAACAAGAAAAGGAAAGCTGTGCTTTTTCAGATGAACGTTCTCTTGTCTTCTTTTCTTGTTATTCCATCTGGCAATAATTGGCTGTCACGGTCAGTCTCAGGGAAAGGAGTCTCACAGTAAATAGACCATCCTCATATATATACTCCCAAAGCTGAACACTGATGGAAAACTGTCCTTGAGATGCACACACAGCTGCTCTTGTGGCACCAGTATTCAAAGCAATAGATGTTATAGTGCTCAGAAACATATCTATCAAGCATTTACAGAGAAAGAGTTTCATGGGTCTGTCTACATGAAGATGCTCCTTTTGCTTATGGACAACACCTAAGCTCTAGTCTTACAACTATCCTGAGCTGTTTTAATCCTACAAATTCTAAATAGGCAAACTTCTTTGTGGCAATTTTCATCTCAAAGAGAATATCAAATCAGTTACACATAGTCAAAAATTTAAAGTTCCTGGAGGAGAATTGCAACTGTCTTGTGCAAGTTAATACCACTGAGTGTCCAAAGTGGCTCTCCAATAAGTTAAGTTGTCCTTGATAGGACAGTGGCTCCCTGGGATGAGACAATATGGTATGTAATTTTGTGTGTGTCTCTATGTGTGTGTGTATGTGAACGTGTATGTATAACTTATCAGTATCATAGTGTAGTAAATAGTTTGATGAAGTTTGATAAAATCAGGTGTAGAATGGTTTGGAATACATGAATAATCCATTTGACAAGGTAGCAGTTGCATAATACATGGAAGCACAAAATCAAAACCTGGCTTTTAATCCCAACTCTGTAATTTAGCAGCAGTTTTGCCTTTGTAGGTGATTATCCTCTATAACACTGTCTATGAAATGATAGGCTTGGGTTAAATGAGCAGAACTGTATTAGTTTTATATTGTTGCATAATGAATTGCCCACACAAACTTCACGGCTTAAAACATACCTATTTATTATCACTCAGTTCTGAGTTATGAAGTCTGAGCACTGCTCTAGTGAGTCTTCTCCTCAGGGTCTCACCAGACTGAAATCAACATGTAGGCCATAGCTGGATTCTCACTTGGGGCTTGGGGTTCTTTTCCAAGCTCACTGAGGTTGTTGGGAGAATTCTGGTCCTTGCAGTGGGGAAATCCCTATTTAATTGTTGACCATAGATCAGTGGTTGCTGTCAGTTCATGGAGTCCTCCCTCAGGTCCTAGCCATGTAGCCCTTTCAAAACATGGCAGCTTATTCTTTAAAGCCAGCAGGGAAATCCCACTCTAGTCTGCTATGATGGATCTTACATGCCTTAAAAGAATCAAGGGAGCGACTATCCCATCATATTCTATAGGTCCCACCTACATTCAAGAGGAGGTTATGTACACAGGGGGGCAAAGATCTTGGGGACAATCTTAGAATTCTGCCTAACACATTGAACGTATTCATATTCAAGTTGTTACGATAATTATGAGACTCCTCTTCTGACAAGGAGTTAAGATGGTAAACAGCCAATGCCATCAGCAAGGATGATAACCCCTGATTTGGAACTATATCATGGCCTTGACATTCCTTGGAGATTTCTATATTTATCTTGTTAAGTGTCCACTTGAATGTAGCGGCCTACACAGAACTGATTAATTATTATCCTGGTTAATAACCTCTGTATGGGTTTTCTATCACTGCCATAACAAATTACCACAAATTAGCAGCTTTGAAAAACCCGCCTACTTGTTATCTAATAGTTCGGTAGACTGGAAGTCCAGGCACAGCTTGTCTCAGCTGGTTCTCTGCTCTGGGTTTCACAAGGCCAAAATTAAGGTGTCAGCAGGGTGACTTCCTTTCTGGAGGTTCTGGGGATAAATCCTCTTCCAAGCTCATTTAAAGCTTGGCACAATTCTCTTCCACATGACTGCAGGAGTGAGGCCCCCATTTCCTCGTTGGCTGTTGACTGGGATCATTCTCAGCTTCTACGAGTTGCAAAATTCTTTGGCTCATGGCCACCTTCCTCCATCTTCAACTCACAATGACAGGTTGAGTCATTCTCACGCTTCAGGTCTCTTTAACCTCCCTTTTGGCCTCATATCTCTTCTCTCCCCATTTTCTGCTATATATCTCTGACTGACTCTTTGGCCTTCTTTGTCAGCTTTTAAGGGCTCATGGGACTATATTGGGTCCACCTGGGTAAATCCAAGATAATTTCCCTGTTTTAAAGTTAGCCAGTTAGTAACCTTAATTCCATCTACAAAGTCCCTTCATACCAATAGTTAGGTTAGTATTTGAATGAATAACCAGGAGACAGAGAACTTGGAGAGACATCTTTAGAGTTCTGCCTACCACATCCTTCATACCTAAAATTAATTAACAATTGTTTATGGTGTGCCTCCCATGCTTAATATTCTGCTTTAAATATGGAGGCCACAAAAATGAGAATGATGAGTTTACTGCTCTCTAATTGCTTTAAGTTGATGGGCAAAAAGTCAAGTCTGTATAAGAGATGGTATGATGGAAATATGCAGAGATTGTATTTAGGAAGGATGTAAGAAGCAGACTACGATGATAATGGTGGGCAGACACAGCCATCACCATATAGGGCATAGCTGTGATCTGAAGGACAATGTGAATTAATGCCAAGGAATGAGGGAATTGAGAGAACCTGGCAAATCTGTACGATGAATTTCCCTGTAATAGAGAATCAGACTGACATATTTATTCATCCTGTTGACAGTAGAGGGAATTAGTTATAATATCCCTGTTCCCTACCAGAATTTGGAACCAAAGGAGAGAATAAAAGTCAGGTTGGAAAGAATAAAATATCACTGATAATAAGAGACAGACTAATAAGTCAGAGTTACCCAGTCACAGTCCCCAAGTTTGCCAAGTCTTCAGTCTTCCCTTAGGAGAACTTGTCCTTGTAAATCCACTAGCATGGAGGAACTTAGAATTTATGCACCTTGTGGATACACTGACTACCCACCAACCTCAGTCCCAGCAAAGTTTCTCCCATATTCCCCTCTGGAGAGGAGGGAGTGGTAGAATGGGGCAAGAGACCGGGAGTGTTATTCTAGTTGAACCTCTTGCTCTGTGAAACATGAATCAGAAGAGAAAATGCTCTTCCCCATTAATTCTGTGAACTTTTGCCCTTAACTGGAGGTAATAGTATCCACTCTCAAGATATCCTCTAGGAATAATTTAAATTTAAATATGATAAAACACAAGGGAGGCTCTTTGAGGTTTTAGAGAAACCTCGTGGTATAAATACAAGCCCACTGAGTTTAGCTGAACACTGTTACCCATGGAACACTTGAGTCAGGAAGTTAGTTATTAAGTAGTTTTCTGCAATCAGCTCTCACTCAGGTTATCAACACTAGGAAGGCGACCATGGAAACAATGATCTTGACTAGAATTGTTCTTTCAAACTGAGCTCTTAGGCTTCAGTACAGCATTTCAGTCTTGGAGGAGGCTACTGATTCACTTCTAGTCCTTTTGAGCCCAGCTTAAATTTCTAAGCAATGCCAGATTCAGGCCACTTATACTAAATAGCTTTAGAGGCTCAGGGTCCTCAGTCCACTAAAAGGAAATCCTGGAACCAAGTAATTTACAGGCATTATGAACATGGAATACTTTTACAGTCAGGTTAGAGGCCAAGTGCTACTACTGCTAAACTGTCTGTAGTGTTAGATTCTCAGAGAACATCTGGGAGATTCTCTGTTGAATATGGCTTAATGTGTTTCTTTTGACCTTGGATGCTTGGAGGGAAACCCAAGTGATTTACTCTACCTAGAAAATCTGATGAAAACTGTTCAAATAAAAAGGCACTCTAAAGGCAACTGACTTTCAATTAACTTATCTTTGAAAGAAAAAAATAGCTGCAATTAAAAATTAGCATTGGCCTACGGATTTAGGGTTTAACATTTTTTTTGTTGTTTATTAAAAATAATGTTAATAAAATAAAAATTAGCACCCAGGTAACTGGCAAAGCAAAATTTGTAGGGGCCTGATTTTAAAGTCTACTTTTTGGGTCAATGTAGTATCAATAAAGTTTAATACTACCCATGGATTTGTTGTGTGTTGTTAAATTTAATACGAAGATCATATTAAAATACGTTTGCTTATGGTTAGCCCATTTGTTCCAGTGACCATTGCTGTGAAACAAACCAGCCCAAACTCTGTGGTGTAAAACAAGCTTTCAGGTGCTCATGGCTTCTGTGGGTCAGGAATTTCTAGAAGGCACAGTGGGGATGACCTGTCTCTGCTCCACAATGTCTGGGGCCTCAGCTGGAAGACTCAGCAGCTGGGAGAGGGGTTTCACTTGATGCCTGGGGCCTAGTATCATATGATGGCTTGTTCACTCACATGTTGCCCTTGGGCTGGCAGGACCCAAAATCTAGGATGGCCGACAGGTGTGCCTATCCTTGGCCTCTCTGCGTGGCTTGACTTCCTCACAACCATGGCAGCTTACATGCAAGTTCAAGGTTCCAAGTGCAAGTGTTTCAGTGAACAAGGTGGAAGCTGCCTTAGAAACCATGTGGTGCCAGTCCCATCCCTACCACCACTTCTGTTGGTTACAAGTGAGTCACACACCTACTCACATTCAAGGGGAGTGGATCTGTCAGTTGGAGGAGAGCCAAGGTCGTACTGTAAAAGCAAGGGTGTGTCAGCTGGAAGGGTGCAGCTATTTTTGAATGTGCAGTCTGTCACAATGTTTATGGTGTGGTGTACATGTTAATTATCCAGTTGAGAGGCTCTTCCTGGCTACAGTCTGTCTTGCTTACCTGCCGTTATGCATTTGGGAACTATTCAGAAAAAAAAAAATCTTTATTTGTGGTCCAAAAAGAAATGAAATTCTAATAATAGTGATGAAAATAACAAATGTTAACTTGAACAATACAATGATATTTTTATTATTCAGTTTACTAGTAACATTATAAATATATTCTATTAAAATTCCATCTATACACATATCTATGAAGACTTTATTTCTCTTTATTCAGGCCAGTTGTCAGACAAACAGCAGATGGCCTGCCCATAATGCATTTGGGCAGATGTTCTCATTTGGGCCATAACATGTGAATAAAAAATGTCATATTCCAAACTATCTCATCATCTGCAGTAATTACTGGATAAAGTCCAATGTGCACACAGGTCTTTTATAGCTGTGTGTTTTATTGGCTAGACCTAATACTGGAGACTTGGTTTATAGTAACACTATTTTGCTAAGTTTCAGAATGTAATATTTCACTCTATTCAATTTGGTATTTACCAAACAGTCATAATATATATACTTTTTTGTATATAGAATTTAGTCATGAAGTTAATAAAATTGTTTTATTAATTCCAACTTTCTGGTTTTATCATTTTTAAAGATCATATTGCTAAAATAAATGCATATATTGTATCTTGTAGTAGATTAGAAAACTGAAAATAAATCTATTCCAGAAAAGAAGTGGAAGACAAAAAAAGAAAAGCCAACAATAATTTGAAACATTAATTAGAAACATTAAGATGGTTTTACAGTGTGTTTTATTTGAAGATTTATTTCAATCACATAAGATTCCAAGAGTTTTTGGGTTTTGCTGTTCTCAAAACTTCAGGTGTTTGTCATTAGTGGAACTTCTAGAGATACTAGAAGTAAGCTCTTTTTGAGTGGTGGGAGTGAAGATGGAACACAATTACTCCATTTCATGAAAGAGGAAAACATTCAGACTCTGCTGTACAATAGGTTTTGTGTAGGACATTTTCTTTCTTTCAGTCTTGAATACCATTCAATCACTCGTACTTTCTTTATCCAGCCTCCACAGTTTCATGAAGATGGCCCCTTTTAGCATCTGCCTAAAACTTTAAAAGGCGTAACAGAAGTTTCTGTGTATAAAAAGTACTTATTGGTGTCTCCTTCAGTGTAAGACAGAAGTACAGATTATTCAAAAGACTTAAATAGAAGACAGGCTCTCTTGTGTTACTTTGCACCTGCATCTTCCATTTACATTTTCTTTTCACTTCACCTACATACTCAGGCAATATTGCTGAGAAAATGACATTTTAAGAAAAGCAAGCATCAGAATATGTATTTACTCTTCAGTCTTATTAGTGTATTATGCATCTAAGCAAATGAAATGTAGCATATATCACAAGTAGGTTCATTTTTTACAAATATTTTGGCAGTGTGTTCTGGCTTTTGTTTTCAGTGCTGTTTCTGAAATGTGACTCCATTAACCAGAGAGTGTATATATTTTAGTTCAGAGCAGTGGTTCTCAACCGCAGACAATTTTGACCCCTGGGGGACATTTGGCAGTGTCTGGAGATAGTTTTCTCTCAACTGGGGGTGGGGCAGGGGACGGGGTGGGGGTGCTACTGGCATCTAGTGGGTACAGGAAGGGAGGCTGCTACACATATATGCCAGTTAATTCTCTGCCAGACATTTGCATTGAAACATGCTCTAAAAGTTTTCTTGCCCTACACCAGCATTTCTCAACCATGGCACTATTGACATTTTGTACTGGATAATTCTTTGTTGGTGTTGAGGGGAGGGCACTTTCCCATCCTATACAAGACTGACATTTGAGGTTGGAAATGGTGATGATTTAATATAGGAACTAGTTTGTTCCCCTCTACCACCATTTAAGGTTGTCTGCTGTATTTAGATTTTTTTTTTCAAAAGAAGTCTTATTAGATATTGAAAACCCTTAGTTTTGTAGGAAAACTTCAAATATTATTGGAGTAAATTTTCCATACCAATGACTTCATTGTTAACTGGGACTTGATAGTTCAAAAACAGGACTTATACAGCATTGTACAGCATTTATATCTCAATAAAACTGGTAAAAATAAAAACATTAAAAATTTAAATGTGGGCTTCCCTGGTGGCGCAGTGGTTGAGAGTCCGCCTGCTGATGCAGGGGACAAGGGTTCGTGCCCCGGTCCAGGAAGATCCCACATGCCGCGCAGCGGCTGGGCCCGTGAGCCATGGCCGCTGAGCCTGCGCGTCCGGAGCCTGTGCTCCGCAACGGAAGAGGCCACAACAGTGAGAGGCCCGCGTTCCGCAAAAAAAAAAAAAAAAAAAAAAAAAATTTAAATGTAAGAGGACAATTTTTGAGAGCTTCATTTATTTGGGAGTTCTGTTCAGTATTATGATAGATGTATGGACCCCATGGGGTCCATGACATAATTCTTAAAACCCATGAATCTGTTCCTTTAAATGTTAAACGAGGCTTTGCACATGTGATTGAGATTAAGGACCTTGAGCTGGGGGTTATCCAGGTGGGTCCAATCTAATCACAAGAGTCCTTAAAAAGGGAGCACCTTTTCCAGCTCTAGTCAGAAGGCTAGATGGGTGGCAAGGTGGGAGGTCTCATCTTGCTGTGTCTGGCTTTGAAGATGGAGGTAGGCAGCCATGAGCCAAGGAGCACAGACAGCTGCTGGAAGCTGGCCAAGGTAAGGAAATGGATTCTTCCCTAGAGTTTCCACAAAGGAAAACATCCCTGCGCATACCCTGCTTTTAGCCCAGGGGGACCCTCTGCAGACTTTGTACCTACAGACCTATAAGGTAAAAAAAACCTTGGTATTTATTTAAGCGATTAACTTTGTGGTAGCCTGTTCGGGTAGCAATAGGAAACTAAGACAAGTATTTTATTTGTATATCTCATTTAACGCTTTCAGCAACCCTAGGAGAAAGGAGTTATTCTTTTCTCCAACTCACAGATGGGGAAATGAACGTCTGGAGAGATCCACACAAGGCCAACTGCTAGCAGGTCAGAGGACAAGGCCTCAAAGGCCGGTGCAGTTAACTTTAAAACTAATGCTCTTAGAACTGACCTCTACATTATTTTCTAGGTGAAAGTTGATTACTCTTTTTCAAAAGTATAAAGCCCACACCCCATCTTTGGTCCTTATTCTCTTTGTAAAGTATGAACCCTGTGATTAGCTGGAACAAAGTTATTTTCTGGAATTTACAGAGTTCAGTGCCACCTGGAAAAAGGGAGGGCATATTTTCATCAATTTATATTAGTTTTTTTAAATATTTGAACAAATAAAACTTAAAACTCTGATTTCTAATTAAGTCCTATTCATGCCTCCATAGCTTTTCAGCCTCTTCCAAAGCCCTCCATTTCACAGCTGTTGCTCATTTCTCCATGTGTTTTCCCCACACCTTCCACTCTGTGCTTCAGCCAGTGAAACTTTTAGATCCTTACATGAGTCATGCTCTCTCCTGCCTATTTTTGCTTTTACTTTTTCCCCTCATTATTTGACAAGCTGTTTGCTCTGACTGGAATGTATTTTGCACTCCTTCATCTTACAGTTTGTACTCATTCCTCAAGTCCCAGCTACCTGTCATCGATTCCTCTGGAACTCTATCCCTGTAGCCCCCTGCCCCCAAGACTGAGCGTGCTTCGGCTGTACTTGTACTGACCCATTCCTCAGAAGTTATTTTCCCACTGTACTTTCTTTTTGCCTTGTTTTCATCTCTAAGGATGGGAAAGTTCCTCAAGGATAGGACCGTGTTTACTGGTAAATATTTTTAAAATCATATTTATTGAAACATAGCTCACAACTGAAAAGTGCACAAATCTTAAGTGTACAGCTGGTTAAGCTTTAATATAATGACATACACCCATAACCAGTAACTACCATTCAGATGAAGATACTGTCAGCTCCCCAGAAGCACACCACCACCCTCCCAGCTCATCCTCTCTGAAATCGCTATCCCTTCCCCAGCCCCACTCTCGCAGAGATAGTCACTCTTCTGACTTCTAATGCCATAAATTGGATTTGCCTGTTGTATTAGTTTGCTAGGGCTGCCGTAACAAGTACCACAAACTGGGTGACTTAAACAACAGAAATGTGTTGTCTCATAGTTTTGGAGGCTAGGGGTTCAAGATCAAGGTGTCTGCAGAGTTGGTTCCTTGTGAAGGCGCTGAGGAAGAATCTGTCCATGCCTCTCCCCTAGCTTCTGGTGGTTTGCTGGCAATCTTTGGCATTTTTTTTGCTTGTAGCTGCATCACCCCAATCTCTGGTATTCCTCCCATGTGTATGTCTCTTGCGTCCAAATTTCCCCTTTTATAAGGACACTAGTCCTATTGGATTAGGGGCCCAGGCTACTCCAGTATGACTTAATCTTAATTACATCTGCAACGACCCTATTGACAAAGTCACATTCTGAGATGCCGGAGGTTAGTACTTCAACATTATGAATGGGGGCGGGGGCACAATTCAACCCATGACACCTGTTTTTGGACTTTAATAAAATTGTACACTATGTGTTCTATGTCTTTGACTCAATATTTTCATGTGATTTGTCTATATTGTCATGTGTATCAGTGATTCATTTTCATTGCTATTCTGTGTTTCATTGACTGCCTACGCCGTATATATTTATCCATTCTACTGTTGCTGGATATTGAGTGTTTATGGTTTGGGGCCATTAAAAATAGTGCTGCTATGAAAATTTTTGTATATGACTTTTGGTACATGTAAGTAAATATTGAATAGATGAATTATTATGAGGCAGCTAAAGTACTTTCTTCTCACTTCAGTAGATTTACTACATAAACAGATGTCAAAGTTTGGGAGGGAAGAATCAAGTGTTTCTCCAAACATGTTTTTTGGAATACTAGTTCTGCAGGATCTTAATGGGTGTCACTTTTTAAGAGTTCCATGGCTTGGAAATATTAGATTGAACAAAGTAAGACACTTCGTTCTTCTTATTGCAAGTTATATTGCAGGATTTTTTCAGAGCTTTAAAACGCTAACGTGAATCGTGTCTCTCCTGGAGAGTGAATATGAAAGGCAGTATTTCTCAAATTTGCTTGACAGGGCAACATTTTTTTGTTCTGAGCAGGATATAGCTAGGAACCAAAATTCCATTAGGCTCTATATTTCCTTACTAAATAGGTACTGGATTATTTATTCAAATGGGATATATTATGAGCTCTTTCAGTAAATTATTTAAACCTAAGAGTCTCAGGAGGACAAAAATATGGTTTGGACCCTGGTTCATCTGCTAACTTTGAGCTTTATGCTGAGTTTTTGTTTGGGGAGATAGCTTAAATTTCTTGAAATATCATTTATACTTCAATGATAGACCATTTTTTTTATAGGGGCTTCTCTGTATTCACAGGTTTTCTGTGATAAAAGAGCTCTCTCTGAGAGAGAAGGCTCAAAACTTGGCAAGAATGGTGATCAATCAGCCAGGGCAAAGCACATGCTACAGTTTTACTGATCGGGGTGTGATTAATGCTTAATTAAAAAGGAGAAGCAACCCCATTTCAATTCCCTTTTCAACTTTATTCTTAGCAGCACAATGGATTGAATGCTTGCAAAAGAAGTTGTTTCTATTGTATATCTTTAAAGAATTAAATTTTAATTACCAAATGCATTAAACCTGTATATTAAGTGGTTTGGGGTTGCAGTGGTTTAAGGCATCAGCACTTTTCCTGATGTCTCATTTTTGCTGACTGCAGTCTAAAGGGAAGCTTGTCTCAGACAGGCAACAGGACCAGGGGTGCCAAACAGCATGGGGGCCAAACAAAAGGGCTTGCACCCCAATTAAGTTAAAAGTCTCTGAGCTCCTCCTTCATTCCAGATGACAAGTAAATTCAAATCTACAGGAGAGATTTAATTAAGATACTTTGAATTCCTGGCTTCATGCTTGGAATCAATCTGAAGCAAGCACAAAAAAATGCTGTGGTACTTAAAAAATGACTGCAGTAGAAGTAGGATCTAGACCACAGCCAGACGTCAGGAAGCTGATACCCAATAATACTCTTCATTCTGTACTTTTGATATCTAGACAACTTAGAAGTCTGATTCTTTGGGCTGGTATAGTCACTTCAGTTTTTTGTTCTTGGTGGTTAAAAGCAAAGGCTTTGGAATTGGACAAATCTGGTTTCAGATTTGTTAGTGATCACCAAAAAGCCAGGGATTGTGCCTCCCTTTCCATGTTCTTGCATAAGCAGTTCTGTTAATTCTACCTCTGACATATACTGTTGGCCCTCCATATTCCCAGGTTTCACATCCGTGCATATGGAGGGCCCACCATACTAAGCTATTTTATATAGTGACTTGAGCATCCTTGGATTTTGGTATCCCGGTGGGGGGATGTGGGCAATCACCTGAGGACACTGGGTGTTGACTATACCTTAAAGATGCCCATTCCTTTCCATTGCCATTCACTAGCCTAGTGTTTCCTCAGTCTTGGTACTGTTGGTATCCTGGACCAAATAATTCTTTATTTTGGAGATTGTCCTGTGCATTTAAAGATGTTTAAGAGGATCCTTGGCCTCTACCCACAAGATGCGAGTAGCACTGCCCTAGTTATGAACCCCAAATGTCTCCAGACATTAACAGTTGTCCTCTGTGTGTAGGGGGTGAGGTTGGGGGGAGGTCAACCCCTGTTAAGAGCTGCCTCACTCGTACAAGTCATTATTACCCCTTGACACACAAAATTAACTACCACAAAGCCCACTTGAAGTATTTTGATTTTATTTTAGTTGATTCATTTAGATTTTTTGTTATATTTGAAATGGTGAATTACATTATTTAACTTTGCCTCCTCTCAATCTTTAAAAATTATTATCTTTTGTTCTGGTATCTATTGCTACTTTAAAAAAACCCACAATTTAAAAAAATAACATTTATTTTGCTCACAAATCTGCAGTTTGGGTAGTAGTTGGCAAGGACACCTCATCTCTGCTTTACTCGTGGCAACAAAAGTGACTAGATGTCTGGACAATAGGCCTCTCTGCAACATGATGGCTGGCTTCCAAGAAATATCCCGAGAGGGAGAGAACCAGGTGAAAGCCAAGCTGCCTTTTAGGACTGAGAAATGGAATATTTCCTGCCATATCATTAAACAAAGGATGTCACAGTCGTCAGCAAATGCAGCCACCACGAATGTGATCTGGTGAGCCCTGCGGGAACTCGGGAAGGAAAGAATACCTGCCATCTAGCAGCTATCAGACTGCAGCCACTCCCTACGGTGAGCCCTGAGGAAACTCAGGATGTGAAAGCACAGGATACTGGCCCCAGGTGGCTGAGGTGCATATCAAAGGAATGATTTCCGTGAGCCCAGACTCTTGCATCTTCCCATACATGGAAAAGCGCTGAATTCCTTAACTTGGGATATCTGGTTTTATTTAATAATAATCTTTTGATGTTCCCGGGTACCTGCCCTTTGTTGCAAAATGTCTATATAACCTGGTTCCCCCACCTCGCCTCCTGGGAGCAGTTCTCTCAGGGTTACTTGAATTCTGCCTCCCAGGCTTAAGTCCTAAAAATTTCCACCGAATAAAACATAACTCTCAACTTTTAGGTTGCGCGTATATTTTCAGTCAACAGGACCTAACCTCAGAATTCATACAGTGTCGCTTCTGTGGTATTCACCAGGAGAATCACAAAAATCTACCAAGTTTCAAGGACAGGAAAAATCTCCACCTTATGATGAAGGAATGACAAAATCCTAGAAAAGTATGTGGGATTAAAATTACTACAGCGACCATTTTTCGGAGAATACTACCTACCACACTATTTCAAGATGAATATTAACTTGGGAGTTGAGTTGGAAGTTTTTGTTTCATTTAACTTTAGTGAGAATGTGTATTGGTTTTCTATTTTTGTATTACAAGTTATCACAGACTTAAGGCTTAAAGCAACAAAGTCATTCTGCAGTTTCTGTGGATAAGAAATATGGACACAGCTTAGCTGGATTCTCTGCTCAGAATCTTACAAGGCTGAAATTAAGTTATTAGCCAGGCTGCATACTTCCTGGAACTTGAAGTCCTCTTTAGATCATACGATTGTTGGTAGAAATCAGTTTCTGGTGGTTACAGGACTGAGGACTCCTGTTCTCTTTCTGGTTGTTAGCTGGTGGCAGTTCCCAGATCCTAGGGGCCACCTACAGTTCCTGCCTGGAGATCCCCTCCCCCACCCACATACCCTCTTATGCTTCAGATTTTTTTTTTTTTTTTTTTTTACCCTATTCTATAGCATTTATTCCATACAGGTGTATCAGACATAAGTAACCTGAAAAGTATAGACAGTAGTAAAATAGGAAGTGATGGGTTTTTAGTACTTATTACCTTTGTCTTTCATTTATTTATTTATTTATTTATTCCAGGAAGGTTCTAGGTGCTGTTAAGGGGTTCACATGATCAGGACAAGACCACTTGAATAATCTCCCTTTCTGTGAGCTCAGAATCAACTGATAGGTAACTGTAATTATTCATGTAAAATACCTTTTGTATGTAACGAAATATAATCAAGGAATGACATCCCATCATGTTATTTTTTTTGAATTTTATTTTACTTTTTTATATAGCAGGTTCTCATTAGTTATCCATTTTATACATATTAGTATATCCATCATGTTATGTTTACAGGTTCTGCCCACATTCAATGAAAGAATTATGCAAGGTATATACATTAAGGGAGCAGAAATCTTAAGGTCCATCTTATAATACTGCCTACCATAGAATGTTTGTAATTCTTCATTAAACATGATGCTGACTCTGATTCTGAGATGTGTAGGTCCGTATAAGGGCAATCTAGATCTGTCCCGTAATAGGCCTTTTCCTCCAAATTAGTATTATGTTAAGTTATATTAATAGTTCAAATAGTTTATCCTGATATTCCCAAAATGACCTCACTTGGTGTTACTGAACTCTATTTACTATAATTTTATTTAGGAATTTGCATCATTATTTATTGATAACATTGATTCTATAGATCTTTTATTGTACTATTAATGTTGGGATTAATTCCATGCTGGTACTGTAAAGAATTTCTTATCTTACATTTTGAGTGGTTTAAACAACAATGGAGTTTCCTAATCCATGAAAGGTTGGTAACGTGTGCCTATGAAAAGGTTTAAGCCTAGTAATTTCAGGTTTTTTTTTTTTTTTGGGGGGGAGGGGGGTGGTGGGGGTTGGTGGTGGTGGTGGTGGTTTATTTTTTCCCCCCAGTTTCCTTTCTGGTAAAACAACATGTTTAGTTTTTGTTATTCCAGGGTCAGTTTGGTAATTCATTTTATCAACTTTTCAAATGTAGTTGTATACAGGTAAGACAAGATCAATATTAGAATTCTTTACATTTTTTTATAAAGAGTTATGTTACCATTCTAATTTCTAGTTTCATGTTTTGTGTTTCTTTTTTAGGGGAGATAGAGATTTTTTGTGAGGTGTTTTTATTAAGACTTAAAGTATTATATACTTCTACCACTTTAAAACTTTTTTGTCCTTTCTTTTTATACTTATTATTTGAGTTAACCTTAAAACAAGTCTATAAGGTTACTAACATTTTCCCAATGAGAACTGAGGCATAGGGAGGCTGAACCACTAGTCTGTGGTCATAGTGGATGACAACACTTGCATTTGAATCCAAGTATTCTTGCTCCAGAGTTTGAGTTGTCAACACTGGTAATCATCTATATTTTTATTTTAACAATTCTAATGTGGTGAAATAGTATCTCATTGCAGTTGTGGTTTGCATTTCCCTAATGACTTATGATAGTAAACATCTTTTCATGTGTTTATCAGCCATTTGTGTGTTGTCTTTGGAGAAATGTCTAAATCATTTGTCCATTTTAAAGTTTGGTTATTTGTCTGTTTTATTGTTGAACTATAAGAGTTCTTTATATATTCTGAATACCACTTCCTTATCATATGAGAATTGCAAATATGTCCTTGATTCCATGGATTGTCTTTTTAATTTTTTGATGATACCCTTTGAATCACAGTGCTTTTTAATATTGATGAAGTCCAGTTTATGTGTTTGCTTCTGTGTCATGTTTAAGAAACATTAATCCAAGATCACAAAGATTGACTCATATTGTATTCAAAGAGTTCTATTGTTTTGGGTCTTACATTTAGCTCTGCTCCATTTTGAAGTAACTTTTTATATGGTGTAAGGTTGGGGTGCAACTTTATTTTGTTTGCAGATATCCAGTTGTCCAAGCACCACTTGTTAAAAAGGTTATTCTTTCCCCGTTGTGTTAAGAAGCTATATTCTGATTTCATATAGTGAATCAACCTTGCATTCTTGGGATAAATCTCACTTGGTCGTTTTTATAATTCTTTTTGTTGCTGGATTCAGTTTTCTAATATTTTGAGAATTTGTGTCTATATTCATAAGGGATATTAGCGTGTATTTTTCTTATGATATCTTCGACTGGTATTGGAATTCTGGGAAGACTGGCCTCGTGAAGTAAGTTGGGAAGTGTTCCATCTTCAATTTTTTCACAAGAGTTTGTGAACAACCGTTACTACTTTAAACGTTTGACAGGATTTATCAGTGAAACCATCAAGGCCTGTCTCTGTGAGAATTTTTTGATTACTAATTTAGTGTCTTGTTATAGGTCAATTTAGATGTTTCTTTCTGAGTCAGTTTTTTTTTTTTTTTTTTTTGCGGTACGCGGGCCTCTCACTGTTGTGGCCTCTCCTGTTGCGGAGCACAGGCTCCGGACGCGCAGGCTCAGCGGCCAAGGCTCACAGGCCCAGCCGCTCCGCAGCATGTGGGATCTTCCCGGACCGGGGCATGAACCTGTGTCCCCTGCATTGGCAGGCGGACTCTCAACCACCGCGCCACCAGGGAAGCCCTTGAGTCAGTTTTAGTACTTTATGTCTTTCTGAATATTTGTCCATTTCATCAAGTTATTTAATTTGACAGGATTGTGAATAATTAATATTCCCTTAATCTTTATTTCTATAAGGTAGTGAGTAATGTCTTCTGTTTTCATTCCTGTTTTAGTAATTTGTCTCACTTTCTCAACTAGTCTAGCTAAAGTTTTTTGTCATTTTTTTTTTTTTTCCTATTACATTGAATATATATCTGTTCTTAAGCCAGAACTACACTGTCCTGATTACTCTAACTTTGTAGTAAATTTTGAAGCCAGGTTGTATGAGTTCTGGAGCCATGTGATTCAATGGATAACCTCTGGTTTTGGTTGTTTCTATTATTTTTCTTTATTTCATTTATTTCTGTTCTAATCTTTTGTGAACTTCTGATTTTTTTCAACTCTAGATTTTCTATTTGGTTCTTTTTTTTATAATTTCTATTTAATGATAGTCTTTTTCATTCT
The DNA here is from genome assembly GCF_011762595.2 of Tursiops truncatus. Lineage (NCBI taxonomy): Eukaryota > Metazoa > Chordata > Mammalia > Artiodactyla > Delphinidae > Tursiops > Tursiops truncatus. Next base: position 118,601,686 of record NC_047037.1, read on the forward strand.
CATACGTTCCTTTGTTCTTTAGACATGGTTTCCTTTAGTTATTTCAACATATTTATAGTAACTGTTTAAAAATCTTTGCTTTGTAACTCCAGTGTCTGGGTTTCCTCAGGGACAGGTTCTACTGATTTTTTTTTCCCCCCTGGTGTATAGCTATGCAACCTGTTTTTATGCCTGTCTTGTAATTTGTTTGAAAATAAGACATTTTAAATAAGACATTAAAAGAACTGTTCCCCCCACCATGTCCTCCCCTGTGTTTGTTGCTGCTGGACTGTATTCTTTGTCATTGTGGCCACTGATTTCTCTGCCCAGGTAGCTTAGTGGCCAGCTAATGAATTGGACAGAGATTTCCTTAAAGATCTTGAAAGGGTAAGTCTCCCACACTTTTCTAAGGGACTCTGGGAGTACTGGGGTGCAGCAGTTTACAACTTATCATAGCCATCACTTCCTACTTGTGGAGCTCCTGGAGGTGAGCTACAGATGGGAAATTAAGGGCCTCTCGGGCCTTTACTTATCACCACATTTTCAAGACTTTCTAGGTTCCCAGGAATATGTCAGTTTTTAAAATTTCCCTACAGGCATCTAATCCCACAGTTTTTCCTTTTAAATCCTCCCTCCATCCCCTGTTTTAAGCTTCTTGTATGCTTCCATTGTTGTTCTTGCCTCAAGCAGGTATAGTGTTAGACAATTGCAACTGGTTTTTTTTTTCCCTGACAAAAATCTTAGGAGAAAAGTTGTTTTCCCTGAGAGAGTTCTAAATCAGGTCAAATAAAACAGGTCCTATGAGTGTAGGTTTTCAGGGAGTAACCACATAGGTCAAATAATGACAAGTTCTCTAGGAATAGGGCTTTCAGTTCAAAACCATTCTAAACCTCTTTTTTCCCATCCAGTGGTTGCTAGTCTAGCAATTTTCATAGCTATCTTGGTTTTAAGACTGACTTTTCAAGGCCAGAGCAGAGGTGGGGAGAAGGTGATGGGATAATGTAGGTTAAAACATGACTGGGCCAGCTGTTCTTAACAGGATTCAACTCTTTTCCTGGAGTAAGCAATACTCAGGTTGGTGTAAGTCTTTTTTTTTTTTTTTCTCAGAGTTCTGAAAGTTAATTTTGAGAATCTTTGTTAGTGTTTTTATTGCTCTTATGGAGGAGTAGATTTTCAGATGTACTTACTCCCCCATTCCAGTAGTCCTGTCTCCTAGTATATTTTCTATGCTGCATAACAACCACAGCTTTCATAGCTTAAAACATACCCATTTATCATGTCACTGTTTTGTAGGTCTGAAGTCTGAGCGCTGATCAACAGGGTCCTCTGCTTAGTCTCACAAGACTGAAATCCAGATGTCATATTGGGCTGGCTTCTCATCTAGAGCTTATGGTCCTCTCACAAACTTATTGTTGACAGAATTGAATTCCTTATATTTGTAAGACTGTGATTCTCATCTCCTAGCAGCTACCTCTCTCCATTGGCAGTTCACAACATGGTGGTTTACTTCTTTGACACCAGGAAGAGTATCTCTTTGACTTGTTATGGCTCTAAACTCTAGACCCACTGTTAAAAAGTTTACTTGTTTATGCAGTCCCAATGAGGATAATTTCCTCTTTTCCCCTTTGACTGGATAATGTCCTCTTTTCCCCTTTGACTAACTTAAACTCAATTGATTAGGGACCTTCATTACATCTGCCAAATCCCTTCATCTTTGTCATATAAAATAACATAGTTACAGGAGTGATTTCCCACCTTTGCCATATTCTGTTTAGAATCAAGTTAAAGGTCCTGTGTACACTCATGAGGAGGATGTTATTCAAGGATCATCATAGGATTGTCTACCACAAACAGTAAACTCTAAAAGTTCTCATTCCATTAATTGGTTTGGTAATTTTCAATTCATATTTTTGTTTTCATAATGTCCTAATGACTTCAAGCATTATTATAGGGTGAAAGTAGACTGAGTGGATCCCATTTAATTAATATAGTCAGAATCTAATGCCCAATGTAACAAGAGCAAGTTTTGATGAGCCTTGTAAGGACAATATGTTGGGGACTTACTATAACTTACACAACTGTGTTTCCACTCTCATGCTACTCTCAGTACCCTAATCTATACTCATAACTGTGTACTGGTATTCTTCTGGTAGAAACACTTTTCTTGACAAAAGAGACTGAGAAAGTATAAATACAGCTAATACCACACTTCCCATGAGTGGGTAATTTTCTCAGGGTATGTTATATGGGGAATAATGGTGAGCTTTATACCATGATGGTATCCTTTTTAGACCTAAGTAAAGGCTTTAAATTTAAACTTATATAACTGAATGACAATTGAAATGTACATGTTTAGCCCTGCTTTGACTTGCTTACAAGATACTTATAATTACTGCTCTTTATCCCTGATAAAGTAGAAATCATAAAGGAAACCATCAATTGCTTATAAAATGGAATGCCTAAATACCATCTGTAGTGTTTCTAAACAATTTTTCTTAAGACAAGTACAGGATGTATTTGCTAAGCCTTTCAGAATAGTGATGTTTATTTTCATTCACATTTTGAAAAGGAAATTCTTAAAAAAAACAAACAGTGCAACACTGTATATGGTAATTGTACTTGAAAATTAGATGTAGGTAACACACAAAGGATTTATTTCTTGGAATTCAGTTTTTTATACCAGGTAAAGTGCTATTCCAAGAATTGGATTCAATATCTACTAGTTTTCCTTGAATCTTAATGCTAAAGTTCTAATTAAATGAATTTTATGGCATCAATAATTCTAGAATTCTTTAAGGACTACATTGGATTAGGAAACACAGTTGCTCTTGGCTATTAACTTTCATATGTAAGGCCAAGTTTATAAGCTCTTGTCATTTTTTGAAGATACAATTTTTGCTGACAGCGCTTTTGGAGATAACTAATGGATGAATGTATGATTGTGCAAAAAATTTAAATGATGAAATGGCTTTTTCTAATTAGAAAAGTGGAACCTGTTTGGTCCAGTCCTAAGTCAATGAGGGAAAAAACATACCCATGTTCTAACCTGGCAGAGCTTGTTAGCCCTAGATAGGGATACAGTTATACTTTATACCACAGATATAGTCCTGAGGGCTTACTTGCACTTCACATTTTTTTTTTCTTTTTTTGCAAATGAAACTACATTTAAAAAAAGCTAAGAGAGATGCCTAGATATAAAGGCATTTTGGCAAAACTATTGTGGTTTAGCTAGCATACAGACTGAAGCCAGACTGCCTGCACTCAAATCCTGGATTTTCTACTTTTAACCATGTGACTTTGGGCAAGACACAGACTTGCCCCTCAGTTTCTTTATTTAATGTGTGTATGGTATTAGTTGGTACCCTATAAGTTTGTAAAGAGGATTAAGTAGTTAATATCTGTAAAGCACTAACTTTCATATAATATTCACTTTGGTTTATCTTTTGTTAACACAAATTCTTTGTAATGTGACTTTTTTTATATACTGAGCTTTCCTAAATGCAGTACAGATGCAATTTAAAAGTAGCTGGTAAAGGCATTCTCACTTGCAGTGATATCTTACATAGTCTTTCAGTGCTGTTTTTTTTTTTTTTTTCCTTTTGCACCTATTTATTCACTTAGTAAATGTTTTCAGAGATACTGCTATGTACCGGGTACTATGCAAGACTCTGGAGCTAGATTGTTGAACAGGAAAGATATAGTCCTTGCCCTCACGGAGTTTATAATTGGATAAAGGAGACAGATAAAAAGCAACTGATGGCTTATCTCTGGGCTTTCTATCCTGTACCACTGATCTATTGTTCTGTTTTTGTGCCAGTACCATACTATCTTGATTACTGTAGCATTGTGGTATAGTTTGAAGTTGGGGAGCCTGATTCCTCCAGCTCTGTTTTTCTTCCTCATGATTGATTTGGCTATTCGGGGTCTTTTGTGTCTCCATATGAATTGTAAAATTTTTTGTTCTAATTCTGTGAGGAATGCCATTGGTAGTTTGATACGGATTGCATTGAATCTATAAATTGCTTTGGGTAGTATAGTCATTTTCACAATGTTGATTCTTCCAATCCAAGAACATGGTGTATTTCTCAATCTGTTTGTCATCTTTGATTTCTTTCATCAGTGTTTTATAGTTTTCTGAGTACAAGTATTTCGCCTCCTTAGGTGTTTATTCCTAGGTATTTTATTCTTTTTGTTGCAGTGGTAAATGGGATTGTTTCCTTAATTTCTGTTTCTGATTTTTTGTTGTTAGTGTATAGGAATGCTAGAGATTTCTGTGTATTAATTTTGTATCCTGCAACCTTACCAAATTCATTGATTAGCTCTAGTAGTTTTCTGGTGGCATCTTTAGGATTTTCAATATATAGTATCTTGTCATCTGCAAACAGTGACAGTTTTACTTCTTCTTTTCCAATTTGTATTCCTCTTATTTCTTTTTCTTCTCTGATTGCCATAGCTAGGACTTCCAAAACTATGTTGAATAATAGTGGTGAGAGTGGACATCCTTGTCTTGTTCCTGATCTTAGTGGAAATGCTTTCAGTTTTTCACCATTGGGTATGGTGTTTGCTATGGGTTTGTCATATATGGCATATACCCTGAGAAAACCATAATTCAAAAAGAAACATTTACCACAGTGTTCATTGCAGCACTATTTACAATAGCCAGGACATGAAAGCAACCTAAATGTCCACTGGCAGCTGAATGGATAAAGATGTGGCACATAAGTACAATGGAATATTACTCAGCCATAAAAAGAAATGAAATTGAGTTATTTGTAGTGAGGTGAATGGACCTAGAGTCTGTCATACAGAGTGAAGTAAGTCAGAAAAAGAAAAATACCATATGCTAACACATATATATGGAATCTTAAAAACAAACAAAAAGTACTGATGAACCTAGTGGCAGGGCAGGAATAAAGACGTAGGCACAGAGAATAGACTTGAGGACACAGGGGGAGGTGGAGGGGGAAGCTGGGACAAACTGAGAGTAGCATCGACACAAACACTACCGAATGTAAAATAGCTAGTGTGAAGCAGCAGCATAGCACGGGGAGATCAGCTCTGTGCTTTGCGATGACCTAGAGATGGGGATAGGGAGGGGATATGGGGACATATGTATGCATATGACTGATTCACTTTGTTGTACAACAGAAACTAACACAGTATTGTGAAGCAATTATACTCCAGTAAAGAAAGATCTATTAAAAAAAGATGAAATATTTAAAACTTGTAACAAATTCTGTGAAAGATTACCAAGATAGAGACATTCAGAGATGAAGCTACATCATTATACTGAGTAATCAGGAAAGATCTCTTTGAGGAGGTGACATTAAAACTAACCTTGGGGCTTCCCTGGTGGCACAGTGGTTGAGAGTCCGCCTGCCGATGCCGGGGACATGGGTTCGTGCCCTGGTCCGGGAAGATCCCACATACCGCGGAGCGGCTGGGCCCGTGAGCCATGGCCGCTGAGCCTGCGCGTCCGGAGCCTGTGCTCCGCAACGGGAGAGGCCACAACAGTGAGAGGCCCACGTACCGCAAAAAACAAAACAAAAAACAAAACAAACAAAAAAAAAAAACTTGAATTTTAAGAAATAACCAGAGAATAGCTGGCACTGCCCTGTGGACGTGTGAAAGATCATTAAGGCATGAAAGACCCTGGCTTGTTTAAAAAAAAAAAAAAAAAGTGCTGAAGAGGATATCAAAGTGGTAGTGGGAGAAACAACTTTTTGGTGGTGGAGGTGGGAATCAAAAGTTCAGTTTTGGTTATGTTCATTTTGTTCAATTTTTTTAGACTTCCATACAGAGATGTCTAGTAGGTGGTTGAATATATGTATTTCAAGCTCAGAAGAGTTTGAGCATAGAGAAAAAAATTGGGAAATAACAGTATATGGGTTATATTTAAACTCATGCAAATGAATGAACTCATCTAGAAAGAGTATATAAAGAGGGTCAAGGACTGAAATGGGAGGAACAAAAGTGTTTGGAGGGTGTGAGGTCAGCTGCTCTAGGACCACTATTAGGCGTAATTCTAAGAACATAATATGGTCTATCAGTTATATCCTTCTCCCAAAATCAAACACTGAAGTCTGTTAAAACAGAGTGGAATTTCATGGTCATTGTGTACATCTATATATTATAGCTAAATTGTTTCTGGCAACAGGAGATTAAAATAATATGTCCATAAACTTTCATTATTTACCCTTTTTCTAAGGCAGGTATAATGGAATGGACCATTACCTCCTTTGTGCTGGCAAATATAATTCCTTCAACGTAGCTTAAATTTTTGTTTGAATTTTTTGAGACCTCTATCTGATGCCATCTCTTGTCCTTGAAATTAAGAAAATCGGTATTCTTTCCTAAGATTAATAAGGATTGCAGAAAAGTGTGCTTGAAACAAATGTTTTTAAAACAAGGCTAAATAGATGAATCTTTATTGACCATTGGGAGCCAGAAAGGGTTTACTGAAATGGAGGAATGTTATGGTAAGAGTTGTGATGTAGGGAAATTACTTTTGGGCAGGATGAAGGAGGGAAAGGAGAAAAGAAAGGAGAAGAGAGATTGGAGGCAGGGATAATTAGAAGAGTGGTCAAGATGTGATGAGGGTGTGACCTACAAGACAAGCAACACAGGGAAGGCGAAAGGAGGGAAATGGATGCGACATTCATTGCAGAAAGAAAATAAAACTATCTTAGTTATAGTTTATGAGGGAATAATGGATTAGAAGGAATCAGTTATTTCCAGAGAGTCTTGAGCTGTGTAATGGGTAATAACTCACAAACACAGTAGGGGAAATAGGTTTGGGGAATGAAGTTAGAAGTTGCGTTCCACTAAGTCAAATAAGATATGTATCCATTAGAGGTGCTGGGAACTATTCAGAGAAGGGCATTAACTTCCCAACAGGAAGCTGGAGTCAATTCTTACCACTCTAACATCTGTGATTAAACCATAAGGTGGCATCCATTTAGTTTGAGGAGAAGTGTATATTGAATCACAACCCCTTAATTGTTTTTTCCTGTTTATTCCTTTCTGAGTTCATTTCACATTGAGTAGATTGCAGAATTTTGCTATTTTTTATGGTACCTCTTGTGATTTTCAGCTTCATCTTTCTAATTATTAGAACATTTTTAAAGTAACTTCATTTTCATATGTCATGTAGTTAATGTTATCAGAAAAAAACTATAACTGTAACTCTGATATAATCTCTTGGCATCCTGAACCTCTCCATAGCATACCATGGTAACACGTGTATTCTAAGCTAGACTCGAAGTCCCCAAAGTATAGACATTGTTTCCTTTGTCTCCACTGAGCTTAACACACAGCGTTGGGAGCATAGTACCAAACTTTTTTTCCCGCAGGCATGTGGGATCCTAGTTCCCCAACCAGGGATTGAACACATGCCCCCCTGAACTGGAAGGGTGGAGTCTTAACCACTGGACTGCCACAAAACTTATTTTCTAATTAATGGGAAAAATATAACTAATATGTAAAGGCATTGTTAAAATATATGCATGTTAATATTACAGGGTACGTATGATGAAAGGGTATTGAAGTAGTTTAAAGAAAGGCTATTATTTGGCAAGCCCAGAAGAAATAGTCAAGATTGGAAAAAGATTCAGTACCTACTTACTAGAGAGAATAAGAGACTTTAGATGTTAATAACAAAATATATTAAAATTAGATTGAGAAATAATTTAAATGAAAAATACAATTTCTGGTCAAGAGTTCACAGTATGATAATTATACAAATATTAGCAAGAACAAATTTATACAGCTTTCATTGTATGCTAAGTGCCATGCTAAGGGAGTTATACATATTATTGTAAATACTCTTAGCAACCCAACAAGGCAGGTGTTATTAAACCTATTTTTCAGTTGACTAAACTAAGGTTGAAAGAGAGTGTGTAAATTGTATAAAATTCTGAAGTAGCAAAAAAGTTGGAGAGCTGAGACAAATCTAGGTCCTTCTTTCTTCACAGTCTAGCTCTTTCTATGATGCAGATTTTATCATTTGCTTCTTTTGCTTTTCCTGTATGTATTTCAGCATAATTCTTGACATGCAAAATTTACAAAATCATATTTTGACCTTATCTCAATGGAATCCATGACAATTTAGTATCAACCTACTTCACAAAAAGAATTATATTTGACTTAAAACTGAAATGCTCAGACACGGCATGGATGCCTCATAAAGCCAGAAAATGTGCCAATATATGTAAACAAAATGATGCCAGTATAGTCAGTAAGTTGTTTCCATAGATATAACTAATTACCAAAGTTTTGCCAATTTTAAAGCTTATTTAATATTGTATCATTTATCTAATTTACAATATAAGTAAATTGTTTAACTGTTTATTCAACTGGTTTAGAGTGCCACATCAACAGTAAGTTATTTATAATACACTTCCAGGAAAAGTTAATTGTGTTTATTCAACTGCTTTAGAACGTCACTTTATAAACAAATTTGCTAATCTTTGAAAAATCTACTTACTTGGGTCCAAATGAAAAAAATATTTATTTTCAACAAGAGCACTGGAGTGATTTTTTTAAAAAATATTTTCATTCCCTATTCAATACACACAATTGATGTAAACCTTGAGAAATCGGCTAGGGATAAGTCTTGGTCATCAGGCTTATGGTTGGTAATAATTAGCTTAGAGATCTTCTAGCTAGTTGTCTGCTGTAAAGCCACAAATTAATAACTTATAATTTAAATTATTGTTTGTGATATAAATTTTATAACTGTATCCTGGATACAAGTTATTTTCACAAGGCTATTGGATAATGTATTAGCTACAGTATTTCCTTCAAATTATCTGTGTTTTAGTGCCATGAAGAGGTAGTGATGATAAATACAGGTACTACTTTATGCTTTGCAATAGTTTGCTTAATCTTTTTTTTCCTTTTTCACATACAAAAATTTCATGAGCTTTAATTTCAGATTATCACCAATTTATCATACTCATAGTTTTGTAAGGCATGTTAGAAAGTATTGTGGTTATCTTAATTTTGTTACTGTTGAGTTTCAGCTTTAAGTTACATACTGTATTAGTTTACTGTGGAATTATACCAGTTTGGGGACAATACTGTCTTCTGGAAGCTTGTCTCACTTCTTGCCAAAGTTCCAAAACCTTACCTTCTGTTAAGCTGTCTTTTAAAAAATATCCAATTCTTATCACCACCAAACATATAGACATATACTTAGATACTGCTTTTGAACAACTGAAACCTCTTGAGTTGAAAACCCCCATTTGTTTTGACGTTGTGCAGGAACACCCAGCTGCTTGGCAAAACTCTTAGCCAGGCATCTGCTTTGCCCTCCTTTTTATCCTGCTGGCTCTTTGACCCATTTTAGCCTGTTTTCTGCCTCTAGTCCTAACTCTTGGGTGTTTGAACTCTGTTCATTGATTCCTATCTTAATTACTTTGGTTTTCAGAATACCACCTTGAATTCATTTCTGCTATTATACTCACCATTCTGAAAGGATTCAGTTTTGCCTCTTGCTTTAAGGTTTCAGACTTGTACGGACAAACCCAAGCCAGTTTTATGGCTGTTACTTCAGAGTTTCTCAGTGACCTACTCCAGACTGCTAGAAACTTGTCATTGTCCCCCCTTATTCCTACCAGTGTAGAGTTAGGGCAGTTTCACCCTTAAGTTTAACCTAAGAATAGCTTTTGGGGATTAATAAATCAAGAGGCCTTCGTTTTATCTTGACTCTCCTGTTCTCATTACTATGTAGAGATCAATTATGTGTGATGATAGCATTTCTTTTCCCTCTACTTTTCCTTCTACTTGACAAAAGACTTAATGAGAGTACTAAAAGCAAACTCTTTATACTAGCAATATAAGAAAATACTTATATATTTTACAAATGAATCAAAATGTCCGAAAATATTCTGTATAGATGGCATCCTCTCTTCTTCCCCCTCCTCAATTTTAACAGGAATCTGCATGACTGGGGCTGCATTCTGAACTAACATAATAAATGCATTTTCAACTAATATAACATGTTTTTCAATGCCATAAATTCATGGGCTGATATAGGATATACATGAAGAATACATGCCCCATCGAAAGGCATTCAAGGGTAAGTTTTTATTTAAACATTGACATGATAAAAGTCTCAGTGGACCCCCAGCTACTCAGTTAGTGAAATTTGAAATATAAAGGTCTATTAATTTAACACTAACCCTTAATTTTTGTAATCATTGATTGAATGTAGAACAAGTTTTAAAAAACAAAAACAAAACAGACACTCAGACAAAACTAGCAATGGGTTTTTAACAACACCAATACAAAACTAATCTATTTAACTATGTTGTGTTTGTAATTTGTTTACATAATTATTTATAGACTTAACTATTTAAAAACCCAGTATACAGTTCATGCATCATGGTATTTTAGTTTTCCTGGAGTGTTTAAAAAAAATCACAAAATAAAATCTCAACACTGAAATTTTTTTTTCTTAAGTAGGGGAACTTTTTTTTTTTTTAACTCGTTATTGAATTTGTTACAATACTGCTTCTGTTTTTATGTTTTGGTTTTTTGGCTGCAAGCCATGTGGGATCTTGGGATCTAACTCCACGACCAGGGAAGGAACCCACACCGCCTGCATTGGAAGGCAAAGTCTAGCCACTGGACCGCCAGGGAAGTCCCAACACTGAAATTTTTAATTGGTTTCTTAGACATTATAGAACCTTCTTGTATATGGATTTTTATGGTGACATTGTTTAAGGATTTTTATTTACTGATATTGATTTTTTAAGCATTTGGAGTCACTGTAGAGTAATTGTTAAGAGGTTATAGGCTTTAAGCTAGGCTGCCTGATATATCCTGGTTCTACTTCCCTCTACCCCATATTCCATATCTGTAAAAAAGTAATGATAGTACCTAGTTTGTAGTATTGTTAAATTAAAAGAGATTATACATGTGAAAAACCAATACCTATGTTATAGTTAGCATTTTGGTGAATGTTAACTTTTATTATTGGGAACATTTTAAAACTAAAGCTCTGCTTGTTGACAAAATTTTAAGAAATCCACTGTGCAAGATAGAAGTAACCTCATATGCTCTTCTGACAGTGCATTAATAGATAATCGTTTGCCTGCACAATATTATCTTGGAAGGACTCCTGCCAATGTTGCTGAGGCATGTTGCATTGGCCCAGGATCCCAGTGGTTACCCAGTTGATGATGAAGGAAATTCTGTTATGGATGCAGAATTAGACTTCATTATCCTGGTGAAGGGGTGCTGTGGAGCCTGTTGATGTGGACCTGGTTTGTACAAATCAATCAGTAATTAAGAGTATGCCCATCATTGCAATATCTAATTCAGAAGGGAGTTAATATTCTCTCAGGGTATCTCAGAGGTACTGAGAATTTACAGAAAGAAACAATATTGTCCAGTCTAGTTTATGTAATGAACTTAGCTAAAATTTGGGGGGAAATTATAAATGTATGATTAAATGAGATGTTCTAAAACTACTTACATATATCCATCAGGGCCCTGAAGGGGAGGCTGCATATTGTTGAAGAGTTTGACATATGGAATCAACTAGAATTGGGTTTATCTACTCTACTATTTACTAGACTTATAAATTGGGGCAATAATCAACAGTTTCAGAGCCCCAGCTTTTAAGTACTCTTAATCCATTTTACATATCTCTCACATGATTATTAAGGATATTTATAAATACCAAATGCTTAGCCCAGTGCCTAGTATAATTCATAGCTATTTTTATAAATAGTATTATTAGTTAACACTAATGTTATTTAAGGTATTTAAATAGTAATTAGAGTATTTATTATTTTATTCCTATTCCTATTTATTCTAAGCTACGATGAGGTGCTATGACTAGAAATATGAAGGGAAAGTCTATATATAAAATTTATCCTGGCATGAATGAATTATAAATTGATACATATTTCACCCATTATCACTTTTTAAAAGAATTTTACTAAAATATAATTTGTATAACATAAAACTTACCCGTTTAAAGTATGCCATTTAATATTATTATTATTTTTTTTGCGGTATGTGGGCCTCTCACTGTCGTGGCCTCTCCCGTTGCGGAGCGTAGGCTCAGCGGCCATGGCTCACGGGCCCAGCCGCTCTGCGGAATGTGGGATCCTCCCGGACCAGGGCACAAACCCGTGTACCCTGCATCGGCAGGTGGACTCTCAACCACTGGGCCGCCAGGGAAGCCCTAATGTTTTTTAATATAGTCAGAGTTATGCAGTCATCGCCACAATGTAATTTTAGGACATTTCATCACATCAGAAGGAAACCCTGTACCTATTAATTGTTATTTCTCATTCTCCCCAGCCCTAGGCAACCACTAATCTACATTCTGTCTATAGATTTGCCTACTGTGAACATTTCATATAAATAGAATCATACAACATATGGTCTTTTGTGACTGGCTTATTTCGCTTAGGGTAGCATTGTCAAGGCTTAGCCATGTATCAATGCTTTATTCCTTTTTATTGCTGAGTAATATTTCATTGTGACTATCACATTGTTTATCCATTCACCAGCTGATGGATATATAGGTTGCTTCCATTTTTTGACTCTTAATGATGCTGCTATGAACATTCAGGCATATATCTTTTGTAGAAGTATGTTTTCAGTTCTCTTGGGTGTATATCCTAGGAGTAGAATTGCTGGGTCATATATTAGTTCTACACTTAAACTTTGGATAAGTTGCCAGACTGTTTTCTAAAGCGGCTGCGCCATTTTACATTCCTCTTAGCAATGTGCAATTATCAATTTTAATTCACATGAACACCACTTTGAGCACTACTTTTGAAATTCATGATGAATAAAGAACCTGACATTCAGGTAATTTAAGGATATTACCCATGGCTGTCCCAAAGGATAAGTTGAGGGCAGATGTCAGGATTCAAACCCAGGTCTAACTGGCTCCAAGGCCTGTCCTTTCTCCACAACCATAACAAGTCCTTAGGGGACACTGAGCGGTTGAGTTTCATTAAGAATCTATTGGTCCTGAATTTTCTGCTTCAAGTATACCTTGTTTTCCATGATTTATGTTCCACATCTTAATAGAGCCTAGTGAAAAATACACTCATGGAAAGGCTTAAGTAGAAAATGGAAATTCACACTCTTTTAATCAATTTTGTATAAGCTGATTTCAAAGTAAAAGCAAGTACATCAGTCATTCCTAGGGCTGCATTAACCACTATTTAAAATCCCTGGTCACCCTATTGTCATTTTATTCTATGGACCTAGTGAAGTTGAAGTTTTCTGGGTCCTACCTTGCCTGCTACCCACTCTGTCCACATTTGTATCACAAGTGTTAGTCTGAGCCAAGGTATATGGAGGTAAACCAAGAGGATATCTTTGGCTACTACAGTTCTGAGGGCTAAAAACGTTTATCAGACATGATCTAAGTGCAGAAAAGATGAAATTGTCATATTGATTAAATATAAAAGCCATTCTCCAAAGGCTTTTTAAAAAGAGGATAATCTGTCATATTACTTTCTAAATACATTTTAAAGGTATTTTGAACAGATATATTTTGGAGTCCCTTTCTCTGAGAATGCATGCCATCTTTCTCCATATTTGGCCATAAGGTTTTTTGAGGTGTTTCCTAAAATACCTGTTTATATTATATCTATGTTTCTATTATCTTATTATCTTGTGATGATAGGAGATTGGACCAGGGGTTGACACAAACTATGTCAAATCATGTCCCTTTCCCAGGAATTCAAAACTAGATCCCAGGGATTCCAGCTGTAATGTGGGATAAACTTGGGATAAATTTTACCAATTAGGAATTATGGCATAACCATCTTCTTCCATGTTGTCTCAGTACAGAAAAATAAAAGAGATATAAAGTAAAATATCTGGAAAGAGGAAGGGAGGGAGGGAGATGGAGATTCAAAGAGAAATCCTTTGTTACACTGTGTGGAAGGGTGTGTCTTTGATGGTTTATATGTTACGCTAACTAGGGGAACTGGCTACAGATTAAGCCAGGAAATGTGTATTCAACGTTAGGCATTTTAAAAAAGCAACTTATCTGGATGTTGTGGTGATTTTTGTCATCTGAATGAATTTTCTTTTGCAACAGCACAGTCCTAGCTTTTTGAAATCCCGTTTCTCTTTTACACAGAGAAACATTTCCCATGACCTAACAAAAAACAAAAAATCTCTTGAGAAGCATAATATTAGAGGTTTACTTTTCCAAAGCTATTGTTTTCACTTTGGGCACAAATGATATTTAACTATGCAAATTATTCATATTTGAAATTCATTTACACTTTCTAATAATTCACTCTATTTCATTATTATTTTTTGCTAAAAATATCACAAAAGGAAACCTCAAAAACTCAGCAGTTTGATTTTTGAGGGAAGAGGGGTTACAACAACTGTAAGTTTTCTGCAGATGTAACTAATTATAGTGATTGAAAGTTTCTTCTACACAAATATATATCTGCTAACTTTGAAATATGGATGATTTTTTGTAATTGAAGTATAACTGACTTACAATATTATATTAGTTTCAGGTGTACAACATAGTGATTCGATATTTTTATACATTACACGATCACAGTAAGTCTAATTACCATCTGTCACCATACAAAGTTATTACAGTATTATTGACTATATTGCCTATGCTGTACATTACATCCCTGTGACTTCTATAGCTGGAACTTTGCACCTCTTGATCCCCTTCACCTATTTTGCTCATCCCCCACCCCCATCCTCTCTGGAAACCACCAGTTTGTTCTCTGTATCTGTTTCTGTTTCTGTTATGTTTGTTCATTTGTTTTTTAGATTCCATGTAAGTCAGACAGAGAAAGACAATTACCATATGATTTCACTTATTTCACTTACCGTAATACCCTCTAGGTCCAACCATATTGTTGCAAATGGGAAGATTTTATTCTTATTTATGGCTGAGAGATATTCCATTGTATATATGTTTACCACATCTTTTTTATCTATTTATCAATGGGCATGTAGGTTGCTTCCATACCCTGGCCATTGTAAATAATGCTCCAATGAACAGAAGTGTGCCTACATCTTTTTGAATCGGTGTTTTTGTTTTCTTTGGAAAAATACCAGAAGTAGAATTGCTAGATTATATGGTAGTTCTATTTTTAATTTTTTGAAGAACCTCCCTACTATTTTCCATAGTGGCTGCACCAATTTACATTCCCTCCAACAGTGCATGAAAGTTCCCTTTTTTCCACATCATCATATTTCTTTTTGATGACAGCCATTTGGACATGTGGGAGGTGATATCTCATTATGGTTTTGATTTACATTTCCCTGGTGAATTAGTGATGTTGAATACTTTTTCACATGTCTGTTGGTCATATGTATATTTTCTTTGGAAAAATGTCTATTCAGGTCCTTAGCCCATTTTTTCATTAAATTGTTTAGGGGTTTTTTTGATAGTTGTATGAGTTGTTTATATATTTTGGATATTAACCTCTTATCAGACATACCATTTGCAAATATCTTCCCCCATTCATTAGAACACCCTTACATTTTGTTGATGATTTCCTTTTCTCTGCAAAAGTTCTTTAGTTTTGTGTAGTCCCATTTGTTTGTTTATATTTCTGTTGCTCTTGCCTGAGGAAACAGACCCCCCCCCCCCCCAAATTAGATCTGTAAATAAAAACTCTAAGACTGGCAAAGAGCTTACTCTGTTTTTTCTTCTAGGAGTTCTATGGTTTCAGGTCTTAATGATTAAGTCTTCAATTCATTTTGAGTTTGTTTTTGTATACGGTATAAGAAAGTGGTCTAGTTTTATTCTTTTGCATGTAGCTGTCCAGTTTGCCCAACACTGTTTATTGAAGAGACTGTCTTTTCCTCACTGTATTCTTGCCTCCTTTGTCATATATTAATTGACAATATAAGCACAGGTTTATTTCTGAGTGCTCTATTCAGTTCCATTGAGCTACATGTCCATTTTTGTACTGGTACCATATAGTTCAATTACTATAGCTTTGTAATAGTCTGAAATCAGGGAATGTGATACCTCCAGCTTAGTTCTTCCTCCTCCAGAATCCTTTGGCTATTTGGGGTCTTCTGTAGAGGCATATGAATTTTAGGATTATTTGTTCTAGTTTTGTGAAAAATGCTATGGGTATTTTGATCGACATTGCACTGAATCTGTAGATTTCTTTGGTAGTATGGATATCTTAACAATATCCTTCCAATCCATGAGCATGGTTTATCTTTCCATTTATTTGTGTCATCTTAATTTTCTTTCGTCATTGTGTTAGTTTTCAGGATATAGATCCTTCACCTCCTTGGTTAAATTTATTCCTAGGTATTCTTTTTGATGCAATGGTAAATGGAATTTTTTTCTCAATTTCTTTCTGATAGTTTATTATTAGTGTATAGAAATGCAGCAGATTTCTGTATATTGATTTGTACCCTGAAACTTTACTGATTTAATTTATTAGTTGTAAAGTTTTTTTTGTGGAGTCTTTCGGTTTTCTATGTATAATATCATGTCATCTGCAAATAGTGAAAGGTTTACTCCTTCCTTTCCAATGTAGATGCCTTTTATCTGTTTTTCTTGTCTGATTGTTATGGCTAGGGCTTCCAATATTATGTTGAATAAAAGTGAGAGTGGGCATTTGTTCCTGATCTTAAAGGAGAAGCTTTCAGCTTTTCACTATTGAGTATAATGTTACCTATGGGCTTGTCATATATGGCCTTCATTATGTTGAGGTATGTTCCCTCCATACCCACTAAAGAGAGGTTTTATCATAAATGGATGTTGAATTTTGTTAAATGCTTTTTTGGCATCTATTAATGATCATATGATTTTTATTTATTTTGTTAACATGGTTACTACACTGACTAATTTGTGGATGTTGATTCATCCTTGCATCCCTGGAATTAATTCCATTTAATCATGGTATATGATCCTTTTAATGTCTTGTTTAATTTGGCTTACTAATATTTTTAGGATTTTTACATTTATGTTCATCAGAAATTGACCTGTAATTTTCTTTTTTGTAGTGTCTTTATCTGGTTTTGGTATCAAGGTAATGCTGGCCTCATTGAATGAGTTTGGGATTGTTTCTCCTTCTTCAATTTTTTTGGGAATAGTTTGAGAATCGGTATTAACTTTTAAATGTTTCACAGAATTCCACTGTGAAGCCACTGATCCTGGACTTCTGTTTGCTGCGAGTTTTTTGATTACGGATTGCATATCATTACTAGTAAATGATCTGTTCAGATTTTCTATTTCTCCCTGATTCAGTCTTGGAAGAAGGTGTTTCTAGGGAATTTGTCCATTTCTTCTAGGTTATCCAATTTGTTGGCATATAATTGTTTGTAGTAATCTCTCATGATTGTATTTCTGTGGTGTCTGTCATACCTTCTTCCTTTTGAGTCTAACCAAAGGCTTATCAATATTATATTTGCAGAAAAACAGCTCTTAGTTTCATGGATCTTTTCTATTTTTTTGTTTCTATTTCATTTATTTCTTCTTGGATCTTTATTTCCTTTTTCTACTAACTTTGGACTTTTTTCTCTAGTTCCTTTAGGTGTCATGTTACATTATTTGAGGGTTTTCTTATGTTTCTGAGATAGGCCTGTAATGCTATGTACCTCCCTCTTAGAACTGCTTTTGCTGTGTCCTGTAGATTTTGGAAAGTTGTTTTCATTTTTATTTGTTTCATGGTTTCTTGTTTTCCTTTTAGATTTCTTTGAACCATTGTTTAGTAATATGTTGTTTAGTCTCCATGTGCTTGTGTTTTCTCCAGTTTTCTTCCTGTAATTTATTTCTAGTTAAATACCTTTGTGGTCAGACAAGATGCTTGATATGACTTCAGTCTTCTTAAATTTGTTGACTGAATTTGTGGCCTAGCATGTGGTCTATCCTGGAGAATGTTCCATGTGCACTTGAAAAGAATGTTTATTCTGCAGTTTGGGGATGAAATGTTTTGTATAAAGTCTAGCTGGTCAGATGTGTCATTGAGGGCCAGTGTTTCCTTATTAATTTTCTGTCTGGATGATATGTACATTGATATGAGTGGGGTATTGAAGTCCTTTACCATTATTGTTTTACTCTGAATTTTTCCCTTTATAACTTTAATATTTCCTTCCTATATTAGGTGCTCATATGTTGGGTTCATAAATATTCACAAATGTTACATCATCTTTTTTGGATTGACCCCTTTGTCATTATGTAATATCCTTCTTTATCTTTTGTTACAGTCTTTGTTTCAAAGTCTACTTTGAGTGTTGCTACCCCAGCTTTCTTTTTGTTTCCATTTTCATGGAGTATTTTTCCATTGCTTCACTTTGTGTGTGTTTTTATATCTGAAGTGGGTCTCTTCTAGGCAGTGTATAGATGGGCCTTTGAGGTTTTTTTTTTTAATTCATTTAACCACTTTGTTTTTGATTGGAGTATTTAGTCCATTGACATTAAAATGATTTGTGATAGGTGTGTACTTATTGCAATTTTAAAAATTGTTTTGGGGTTGCTTTTTGTCCTTCTTCTCCCTTCCCTTTCTTCTTCCCTTGGTCTTCCTCTGTGGTTTGATTTTTTTTTTTTTTTTTTTTTTTTTTGGTGGTTACCATGAGATAGATATATCTATTGATAGATACAGCAGTTTATTTTAAGCTAATAGTCACTTAGGTTTGAATGAATTATAAAAGCACTACCTTTTTACTCTCCCCAGCATGTTTTGTTTTTGATGTTGTATTTTACATCTTTTTATTTTGTGTATTCCTTAACTACTTATTATGTTATACTTGATTTTACTACTTTTGTCTTAACTTTTATACTAGCTTTTTAAGTGGCTGGTCCATTGCTTTAACTGTATAGTTGCCTTCACCAGTGAGAAATTTTTCTTTCATATATTTTCTTAATTCTAGTTATAGCCTTTTTTTTTTTTTTTTTTTTTTTTTTTTTTGCTTAAAGAAGACCCTTTAACATTTCTTGTAATGCTGATTTAGTGGTGATGAACTCCTTTAGTTTTTTCTTGTCTAGGGAAATCTTTCTCTCTCCTTCAATCCTGAATGATAAACTTGCTAAGTAGAGTATTCTTGGTTGTAAGGTTGTTTTTTGTTTTGTTTTGTTTTAATGTATTCATCACTTTAAATATGTTCTGATACCCTTCTGGCCTGCAAAGTTTCTGCTGAAATATCAGTTGATAGTCTTATGGGGTTTCCCTATGTGATTGTTTTTCTTTTGCTGTCTTTAAAATTCTCTTTAACTTTTGCCATTTTAATTATACTATGTCTTGGTGTGTATCTCTTTGGGTTCACTTTTTTTTTTTTATAAATTTATTTTCAGCTGCATTGGGTCTTCTTTGCTGTGCATGGACTTTCTCTAGTTGCAGTGAGCAGGGCTACTCTTCATTGTAGTACGCGGGCTTCTCATTGCAGTGGCTTCTCTTGTAGTGGAGCATAGGCTCTAGGTGTGCAGGCTTCAGTAGGTGTGGCTCACAGGCTCTAGAGCGCAGGCTCAGTAGTTGTGGCACATGGGCTTAGTCGCTCTGAGGCATGTGTGATCTTCCTGGACCAGGGCTCGAACCTGTGTCCTCTGCATTGGCAGGTGGATTCTTAACCGCTGCACCACCAGGGAAACCCTTTGGGTTCACTTTTGTTTGGAAGTTTCTGCTTCCTGAGCTGGATCTGCTTCTGTCTCCAGGTTAGTTTTCAGCCATTGTTTTCTTCAAATAAGTTTGTTGCCCCTTTCTCTTTCTCCTTCTGGGACCCATATAATGGGAATATTGGTACACTTGATGTTGTCCCAGAAGTCCCTTAAACTATCTTCATTTTTAAACGTCCTGTTTTTTCCTTAATGGCTGGGTGATCTCCTCTACTCTGTCTTCTAGATCACTGATCTGTTCTTCTGCATCATCTAATCTACTGTTGATTCCTCTAGTGTGTTTTTTTCATTTTAGTTATTGTATTCTTCCGATCTGATTTGTTGTTCTTCATATTTTCTCTTTGTTGACATTTTCATTGTTTCATTTCCTCCTTTTTCCTCATGAGTTCAGTTAGCATCTTTGTAACTATTACTGTATTACTTTGAACTCTTTTAGCAGGTTATTTACTTATCTCCATTTCATTAGGGTTTTTTTTCCCCTGAGGTTTTACCTTGTTCTATTATTTGGAACATATTCTTTTATTTCCTCATTTTGTTTGAGTTTTGGTGTTTGTTTCTATGACTTAAGCAAAACAGCTACTTCTCCTGGTCTTGAAGGTGTGCCGTTGTGTAGGAGTGTCCCCTGTGTTAGACTGTGTACTGGCTGGCTGGAGCTGGAGCAGATGCATGGCAGGGGGTCTCAGGGTGTACCACACCAGGGCCATCCTGGTGGAATGGCTGGAGCTGGAGTGGGCCTAGCATGCCAAGGCTGCCTTGGGAAGACAGCTGTTATTGATGGGGGCCAGGGACCCTGGGTTGTTTCTGTTGCCAGAAACAATTTAGCTATAATATTAGACATACACAATGACCATGAAATTCCACTCTGTTTTAACAGACTCCAGTGTTTGATTTTGGGAGAAGGATATAACTGATAAACCATATTATGTTCTTAGCATTACCCCTAATAGTGGTCCTAGAGCAGCTGACCTCACACCCTCCAAACACTTTTGTTCCTCCCATTTCAGTCCTTGACCCTCTCTTTATATACTCTTTTACTAGATGAGTTTATTCATTTGCATGAGTTTAAATATAACCCATATACTGTTACTTCTCATTTTTTTTTTATGTTTAGACTCTTCTGAGCTTGAAATACATATATTCAACCACCTACTAGACATCTCTGTATGGAAGTCTAAAAAAATTTAACAAAATTAACATAACCAAAACTGAACTTTTGATTCCCACCTCCACCACCAAAAAGTTGTTTCTCCCACTACCACTTTGATATCCTCTTCAGCATGTTTTTTATTTTTTTTAAACATGCCAGGGTCTTTCATGCCTTAATCATCTTTCACATGTCTACAGTGCAGTGCCAGCTATTCTCTGGTTCTTTCTTAAAATTCAAGGTTAGTTTTAATGTCACCTCCTCAAAGAGATCTTTCCTGATTACTCAGTATAATGATGTAGCTTTATCTCTGAATGTCTCTATCTCAGTACTCTGTTTCACAGAATTTGTTACAAGTTTTAAATATTTCATCAGTTGCTTTTTATTATTATTATTTTTTTTTTTTTGCGGTACACGGGCCTCTCACTGCTGTGGTCTCTCCCGTTGCGGAGCACAGGCTCCGGACACGCAGGCTCAGTAGCCATGGCTCACGGGCCCAGCCGCTCTGTGGCATGTGGGATCCTTCCAGCCCGGGGCACGAACCCGTGTCCCCTGCATTGGCAGGCGGACTTTCAACCACTACACCAACAGGGAAACCCAGGTCCTTTTTTTTTAATAGACCTTTATTGCAGTATAATTGCTTCACAATACTGTGTTAATTTCTGTTGTACAACAAAGTGAATCAGTCATATGCATACAGATGTCCACATACCCCCTCCCTCTTGGCAGGCTAGTTAGAGTGCCTGGACTGTGTCCCTACCTGTACTATTAAGGTGGAGGGGGAACACACACAAAAAAAATCGTGCTCTCTGGTGCCTCCAGCTCTGGAGAGAGTTCCAGAAGTTCCCTGCCCATTTGGTAGATGTATGGGGTTAGTAAATGGATTTCCTTCATGTGTAGTCTAGGTGTCCTTTAAGCTGCTGGGTTTTTTTTTTTTTTGGGGGGGGGGTTTGGTAGTTTTTGTTTGTTTGCCTATTTTGTGAGCCCCAGGGCAGGTAAGTCTGCACACAAACCACTCAGAAATATCCCTCCCTAATGCAGCTTGCTGTGTCAGGGGTGGGTTTTTGTGGAAACCATGTCTCCATCTCTCTGTGGTTCCTCTATCATTTGTTGTGCAGAAACTGTTCCATCATCCCTCAGTTCTTAGGAGGAAGTGCTCTATCTGTAGGTTTAGAGTCAGCATGTCTTTGGGAGGAGGTGAGTTCAGGGTCTTCCTATACTGCTCTCTTGGACCAGAACTTTTGCCTTTTGTTTTTGAAACACAGAACACATATAGACTGTCAGTATAATACTAAGTAAAATTCAGACTGAGAAATTTAATTGGGAAAAATCAAGTTAGAATGCTTATTATTTATTAAAAGCACATTTTGAGGAATTAAAAGAAGATGTAGGAATAAACACATATTTAATTTCATTTTTACAAAGTTCCAATCAGGCATTGGTTTAGAAAATATGTATTTGGTATGAATTTTCTCCATAATACTCAAGTGTATAACTAATAAAACTAAAACAAAAACTTTTAAATTGAAATGAATCTGACTCCAAGTTCCAAGTCATCAGGGTTGTACACTGCTTAATATCAAACACTATATGGGGAGAAACTTCTACAGAGTTTGTAAGTCCCCAAATTAGGACTCTGATTTTCAGTACACTGGGGGCAGGGGTGAATTGCCATCCTTCTGTGCAAACGGTGGACAGGGACTTTTCACCAAGATTTCTAAAGCCCAGTGGATAGTGCCCAGATTCCTTAGGCACATCTTGGAAGCAATTTACATCTAGAGAGTTGTGGGTAAATGGGAACTATTTGTTGTCACTTACAGAAAATTTCAAGTCCCCATTATCATTCCAGACTGGAAAATACTCAAGCTTTCTCCTTGGTTGTGTCACTTTTATTTGGAGAACTGCCAGAAGTAGTGTCTCTTTCTGAATGTGTCTCCAACTTCCAAATAATCCTGGTGGTGGCTTGTATCAGTCAGGCTCATTCAGTTGTAAGACACAAGACCCAAACTCGTTGAAGCACATAAAGGGAGTTTATTGCCTTAAAAAATGGGAACTCCCTAGGAACCACTGCTGCCCTTACACCCTTGTTTTCTCCCTCTGTTTTCATTTCCATCAGCCTATAAATATTTACTATCCTGTATCTTAAAGATACCTCCTTGACTTGAAGTCTTGTTTTCTCCATTTCCTTAACATACAGCCTTCAATTAGTGGAGTGACCTCAACCCTACAATGAGATTGCTCTTGTCAGGTTTCCTATGCTTCTAAATCTATCATACTTCTCTTTCTTGGTGTTTAGCAGCATTGGTTAAAATGAGACCATTTTCTCCTTTTGGGGCACATTTTTCTCTTGGATTTTATAATAATATCCTAAACTGACTTTCTCACTGCCCACTGCATTTAAGTTTATTTTGATTGTTCTTTTATTCCATCTTTATAATATTGTAATACTGTAGGCTTAATTCTTGGACTTTATTTTCCTGTTATTTCATTCATACTCATGTTCATAAATATACATAAATATATATTTAGATCCTGAATATATGTATACTTAACACTGACTTACACTGCAGCTCCAGGCTTGTTAATCATATTTGACTCCCTATTTGATATCTCTACATGGTTGTTTAATAGGCACTTCAAACTTAACAAGAACAAAATTTTATTTCCTTTTGCATTATCACAAATGACTAAGTTGTCAATATGATTCAAAGAAAATATAAATCTTAATCATCAATTAAGGTTGGTTTTGAGTAAGAATGTATAGAAGAATGAAGCAGTACTAGATGCTGCACTGATATCTGGGGTGCCTCACAACGTCATAGGCATCTTCCTAAATATTCTTTTCCAAGTTGGATATATTTTGATATTTTGGTTTTGCAGAGACTGAGCACTGCTCCATAATTTATAAGCCATTTAGGGGAGCCACTGAGTTATGGAGACTCAGTATCTATACTTGCCAGTATGAGTAATTTTCATTCCTCATTGTAGCTGTGCTCCATAAATCCAGAAATTTCAGGTTTATAGATTTTTTTAAAATAACAACTGAGACTTTTGATTCTTAACTAGGGTTCCACAGAAACTTGGGGGATTACACAAGAAAGTGAGATTTAAAAAATCATTTGAGTTGAACACGTCATGTGATATCAACACTCATGGTGATGGACATGAGCAAGTTTATTAGTGGTCTTTCTGTACCGTATGACAGTGCTCTGTAGCACCATTATCATTTAGTCTAGTCTCATTCTTTTAACACAAAATTGGGGAGGCCATTCATGATTGGTGAGCACTGAATTGCATGGAAGTGATGAGCTGATATCAGCCTATCACTCACAAATTACTTCACAGAGTCTACCCTTATGTACTACAGACAGACTAAAAGAAGTAAACTTTTGGCTGTAATAGAAAATTGGAAGGACATTTTAAAGAAGGAATTTTTTGCTTCATGACTTATTACCTGCCCCCCCCCACTTTCTTTTAGAAATATTGTGTTTAAAAAAAAATTCAACTGAGTAAATGTAAAGATCTAATTGTCTTTATTCAGTTATTCATGAATTGGGCAGTATCCCATCTAGTAAATAGGTTTCTGAGGAGCTGTACAAAATGGAAGGCTTTTATTGAAACAAGGCAGGACGAGATGATTATTAGCAAAAGACAGGATTGTTGCAGGCAAGGTTACCTCGCTAGTGCTGACCTCCACTCTGGGGAGAGGTTGAAACTGCAATTAAGTCTTCTTTTGCTGTGCTAGGGGCAAGTGGTTCCTCTTGGGTCTAGTTTCTTTTTTTCTTCTTTTTAAAAAATGCCTCCTTTTGATCAAAATTTCAGCCTGAGAGATATGATAAATTTAAGGCATTAGCACCATTCTTAGCTATTACTCAGTAGTTTCCTCAGCTTTCTTGATCTTTGTTGTTGCATCCACAGAGCATGACGTTTTTCCTTAAGCCCTGTGACATTCACAGGTGAAAGTTTCAGGTTCACAATCCTTAAGTCTGTCATTCTTTTTGCTTTTCTGATATCCCAGTCTTAGGGAGATCATTTGTTCAGTGGTTAGCAGCTGAGGACATGCGTTTAAAGCTTTTTAGCGAATACAATGCAACAGGGAGATTATAAGGAGAATAATTCCCAATGTTTAGAGTGCACTTTAGAGTCATGGTCACCAAGACCCAAACCCATCAAAGCCCACACTGAAGGAGTCACCATTTTAAGCCAAGTGGCTTGCTCAATGATTTTACATAACTGAATTTCAATTTTCCTAGAAATGTTGATTCAGGTACACAGTGGAGGGTTGGCCACAGTGCAGACACCTACTTGCCCAACTGAAAAATAATTAAGGGCTATCCTATTATCAAGTACAACCTTGGCCAGAGAGTCTAAGGATCTTTGCTGGGCAGCTAATGTCTTAACAATGGAATCTGCAAATATCTAAGGGTTATGGAAAGGTTTCTGATCATATTCTCATTTGTATTGACATTTACTTCTAAGTAGGAAATGGATCATTTCACAGAGATTGCTGCATTTACCCATTCAGATCAAGGGTCAGTCATGTTTTTAGTGCATGTGCAAAGAGAATCTCCTATCCTGAAACAGTCATTCTAAATGCCTTGCAAAGATGGGTACTGCTGGTGAGATCGCTTGGGGGGTGGGGAGTCTGGTCCAGGTGGTTAGATAGGAATCTTTGATAAGTCCAGCAGTCTAAAAATTTACCCCCATAGCAATGGCCTAGAAGATACAGATGAGGGTGTTATCTTTCCAGGCCAATGCCAGAGTAAAGGAAAGAAAAAGGAGGAGAAAGTGTTTCATGTTTAAGGTATGAAGTCTGAATTCATTGTCTGGGGTGGAAGCAGTCTACCTTGATGTCAGCTACTTCCCCTTTAATTTGATTCAGAGGTCTCCAGCATTTGTATAGGACCAGGTGTCAGCTGGGCTCTTCTGCAGTTGTGAGATGTATATCCAAGGTTCCAGTCCCTCAAATTTGATTGCCATTTGGGTAGTGAGAAGAATGTGGTATGGTTCCTACCAAGGATATTTAAGGGCAGTCTGTGTTCTTAGTGATTCCAAATCAGAGGGGTGAGAGAAAATTGGAAGTGTTAGTGAGTTGTACCCAGGTATTTGAGTAAACTGGAAGAATTTGGGATCCCTTTTTTCCATTAATTCTCTTGACCTTGCCTGATTGAGGGTGATAGGAACAGTGATAATTCCAAGAAGTTTGTAAGGTTTTCATTAAGGCTCATATGATGTGCTCAGTGAAGTGGGTGGCTAGATCACTGGTTATTGTGAAAGGTATACCTCAAATGGGAAACACATTTTCTAACAGTTTCTTTGCCACTGTGAGGGAATCAGCCTTGCGATAGGGGAAGACTTCAGCCCATCCAGAAGACATATATACAGTAACAAGAGCATATTGATAACTCATACTAAGTGGCAGTTGAATGAAGTGTTTAAAGGGTCCAGAGGGTGGGGGGAGATCTGAGGCCTCTGGGGACAAAAATACATTTTCTTAGGTGCACTATGGTGTGTAAAGGTATGTGAAGACTGAAAATGGGGTTTCCCAGGGAGCTGGGAAAGACCAAGTGGCTGTGTTGGGGTTCCTATAATTTGTATATAATTTAGAATATATATAATTTAGTCATCATTTATCCATCTTAACTTCTGATTCAGGAACAGACTGTTGCCATGTTATATGGACATCAGGATGGCAAAAATATGGCAATGAGGGGTTATTTTTAGCAGAAGCAGAATGGAAGTAATCCAAATGTGCCACAATCTTTGTAGATTCTGTTGCTGCTGCCTTTGCATGAAAGTCATTTAGGGCTGATATTCAGTTTCAGTCCTTTTGATGTGAACCTTAGTTTTGATGACAGCAGTTTCAGGTGACATAGTTTTGAGGAAAGCTTAGCTTTTTAAATGTCAAGAGTACCAGTTTAAGTAATCAAAAACCTAATAAACATGGACAACTATTTTGGCAAAACACAGAATTCTTGTTTTCTAAGCATACTATTTTTAAAAGGCAAAGAAAATCTTTCATAATCTCTTACCAAGAGCAGACCAATAGTCCAATAAAGTGTTGTTCTTTTAGCAGATGAAAGAAAATTGTTTGTTTTATGTAAGTACACTATTGATATTAAAGCTCATTCTTAAAACTCCCACAATAACAATTCAGTTTTAGCCAACTTGATTATACAAGATTTCTTGTTTTCTTCCCAGCTTTCTTGGTCCCTAGTTTATCCCTTATTTTCTTCTTTCCTATTCTGAAATAATCAAATTTTAGTTCAGATAAAATTACTCTCATGTCCTTTAACAAGAACTCATCTCCATACCTCATACCTTTTCTTGGCCAAAAAACACATCCTACTTTCCTTGTATACAGAGTTGGTTACCTTATTTCTAGTGGCTTTAATACATATATTAATTAGAATTCCTAAACCTTAGAAACATTAATGTCTACTGAAAACTGAGAAATAACTACTGTGAACTATACATCATACCAGCTTTTTTTTTTAGACTGGCAAATTTATTTCTAGAAACATGCTTTTTCACAGTACAATTATTCAATATTACAAAAATTGTCTACTAGTAGACATGTTTTATTTTCTTTGCAATACATAGCCCAAAGTAGTTAAATCTATGATCAGTAATTAATATTTCACCATAGTTTATTTGGAAATGATCTAGATATTTAATAAATTTCTATCATATAATTTAACTTAGTAACTAGAATGAACTAGTTACTTTGGTAACTAAATTTTGTTACAAAAAGACTTTGGAAGCAGTTTTTGGGTATACATACCATTAAATATAATTGTTGCCAAAAAGTTTATCTCTAAACTCTTATCTCACTTCCATCTAAATCATTGGCTCCCAACAATTATATTTAGATTACCCTCAAACTTCATGAGACAGTAGACAAAATTAGCCATCATTCTAAGCTGTTATTCGATGACAAATTTCACAACAGAGATAATCATAAATTTGACTCATAAACCAAGGCAGAATAAAAGTTTATCTGCATTATATTTAATGTCAATAACTTTAAACACATGACTATTTTAACTAAACCAATAAACTTAAATTACTGAAGATTATCCCAGATCACATGAACTTGAAAAGCATTTGGGTTAATTTCTATTGTATTTCTGAGAACTTTAGAATGATCAATCCTTACAAAAGCTTGCCTTCGAAACATCTAAACATAGAGCTTTTTTTTTTTTTTTTTTACAAATTAATTTTGACAATACCATCTGGAATTAGAAAAACATACATCTGCAACATATGTGTATTTATATGGACACATACAAACATATAGACACACAGACATTATAAGTACTAATATTTGTGGAGATTTGTAAGATTTCTCACAAGCCTAATTTCTAAATACTTCTTTTTCTTCTGTTGAGAACCTTCTCCCCAAAGTTTGCATTTCAAAGAATTGCTATTAGGTTCTAGAGAAGATAGGGTTGGGAAATCTACATCACAAAGGCACAGGTTAAGTGCAGGACAATTCTGTTTTCTGTCTTGATCTTTTCAAGCACTATGAGGGAAATAGGTGAAGTTTGATGTACTGGCAAAAAAAGGGAGAGGTACAGGTGAACTTGGAATTTCTAAGATCTGCAGATTTGTTAGACAGTTTCCAATTCCTCAAGTAATGGGGTTTAGCTTTTGTTTTAGATACATTTTATCTTTTTAACTTTTTGTTAGCCTTCTAAAATCTTTCAGTGATGCATATTGGAGGCTTCTGGATACTAATTAAAATAGGTATCCCCTTCTATTTGTTTGTATTCTGTTCGATTTGGGAGCTCTATGCTTTTAAGTGCACTTCTTAATTCTTATCTATTTGGAATGGTCCCCTTGATGGCCATTGTAATTTCCCCTGAGGGCTCACAGCAGTTTGGTAGGTCCTAGCTGCAAATGGAGTTCAACCCATCTAGCCACATCTAGCCGCAAATTGGGTGCAACTTACATTTCTATTTGTCCATATTTTAGAGACTGAACCTGACAGCTACCAAACTAGGCTCTCAGGACACAAAGCAAGCTTAGTAAGATAATGCCATTTTTGTAAATATCTACAGCTTCTGGGATCAGAGTTCTCAGGCATAAAATAAACATGTGTAGGAGGGTGGCACCTTTATACACTCTGGGTATAAAGGGTTCCGTTTAAACAAAATCTTATTCACCTAAGGCCTTTCACTGGACGCAGTTCAGCCTAAATCAGACCCGGTCTGGTTTTTAAATTGGACCTAATCCAATCCCGGATCCCGTCCCATTTTTAAGTCAGACCCAATCCCACTCCAGCTTGTAGTCATCAACAATTCCC
The DNA here is from genome assembly GCF_011762595.2 of Tursiops truncatus. Lineage (NCBI taxonomy): Eukaryota > Metazoa > Chordata > Mammalia > Artiodactyla > Delphinidae > Tursiops > Tursiops truncatus. The sequence goes on from NC_047037.1 coordinate 118,630,720, forward strand.
AGCGTGAAATCTGGGGAAGGTTCCAAACAAATGGGAAACTACAGGGGAAACTGCAGACTAAACTACTAGCAGTTCCCAGTGTGAAATCTGGGGACAGAACCAAGAGCTGGGGTTTCCCACTCAAAAACCTGGAAATTGCATTTTGACAGGCTAGTTTGCTGTCCTGGGGTTAAGTAGTTCCTCCTTGGTCCTGTAGTTTCTTCCTTTCTTCTTCTTTTTTTTCTTTTCATTTTTTTTTTTTAAATTACAAAACCTGGATCATGCAAGTTTGACGGTAAATTGTAGAAACACGTTCAAAAAAGGCCAGATTTTGCAGAGTTCTTTGAAGATGAAAGATGGCTCTAGAAACCAACCTACTTAGCAAACAATTTTCGTCATATGAACCAGTTGCCAAGTCTCTTCAAGGCACGGGGGAAATGTTTTGACCTCTAGTGGCAAGGTTCTTCCACTTTAAAGAAAACTGACAATAGCCATAGGAACAGGTGTGAGACATTATCTTATTGTGATTTTGGTTCATATTTCTCTGACTAGTGAGGTTTAGCATCTTTCCATATACCTATTGGCCATTTATATGTTTTCCTTAGTGTCTAGCTCATTTTTAAGTCAGGTTTTATTAGCTTTTTAAGTTGTAAGAGTTCCTAAGTGAAGTAAACCAATCACAAAAGAAATGCTGCATGATTCTACTTATATGATGTATCTAAAATAGTTAAACTCATAGAATCAAGGTAGAATTACCTTGATTATGTTTGCCAGGAGCTGGGGGAAGGAGGAAATAGGGAGATATTAATTAACAGGCATAAAGTCTCAATTATGCAAGATGAGTAAGTTCTAGACATCTGCTGAACATCATAGAATCTATAGTCAACAATATTTTATTGTTAAAAGAAAAATTTTTAAGAGGTTAAAAAAAATAAATTGAAACTTTGTGAAAATCGTGATGCAAACAAATCTTGATGTTTTCAATGCTGCTTGCATTTGAGTGATGGGAAGGCAAGATTTGAGAAAAGGCAAATATCAAGTGTCATTGAAACTACCTGGGAGAACTGCTTAACATTGAACATTACTTTCAATACAGGTACGTGACAGGGGAGGGTCTTTTCTCTGACTCTTCTACTTGGCTTGGAAACTTGACTTTAAGAGAGAGGAGGAACCGTAGTCTGATCATACTCAATATGAGATTACTGATTTGCTTCTAGATAAGTTCTGGATTTATGTGAAGAAGAGTAGCCAGCCCTTCACAGTACAGCAATAAACATTTTGCTGCAGTTTCCAACTTGTTACATATATGAGCAAGAGTTTTCATATTTTACGAGCATCCTGAACAAAGAAGGAAATAATCTCATTTCAGTTGAAAAAGAAATGTGGGCTTAAGTTTGATCCAAAATGAGTATTGAGGCAGCAAAAACTCAAATCAACAGCAACAAAAAACAAAGCACAGCTTTCATATTAAAGATGTAAATTTCTATATTTTTGGTTTCAAACAGCACCTTTTTTATGGTTATATAGCGTAATTTAAAAAGATCAAGAAACCAATGCATTTCCATAATTGATCAATCCTATATTTGAACCTGAACGTATCACTTATCAAGAAACTGTTTTCGGGCTTCCCTGGTGGTGCAGTGGTTGGGAACCCACTTGCCAATGCAGGGGACATGGGTTCAAGCCCTGGTCCAGGAAGATCCCACATGCTGCAGAGCAACGAAGCCCGTACACCGCAACTACTTAGCCTGCGTTCTAGAGCCCACGTGCCGCAACTACTGAAGCCCATACGCCTAGAGCCCGTGCTACGCAACAAGAGAAGCCACCACAATGAGACGCCCGTGCACCACAATGAAGAGTAGCCCCCACTCGCAGCAACCAGAGAAAAGCCCGCGTGTAGCAATGAAGACCCAACACAATAAATAAAATAAAATAAACTTTAAAAACCCTGTGTTTTCAAAGTCTTGAATAAAAAGAGGCAGTAGACTGTATTTTTGTTTGCATTGCTTCAGCTCAAGGGTTCAGTAACTTTTTGACACAGTAAGATTTTATGTATGTAAATAAAGTTATTTAAAATCCATTTCCTACCTTTATTAAAGTTAAATCTACTGACCCTACTTTTAGAAAAGTTAATCCTGTTTTCATTTAAGACATTATGTTGTCCTTATGAGTTTTTAAAACTTATGAAAAGAGATTAACTTCAAGAATCATAAGGTATGTTCAATTATTTTTTAATAAGATTAACTTTAAAGTTGTTTTACTCTAAAATTGGAGAGAACTATTGGACTACATATTATAACTCATTAACATCTTGTATAGTAGAAATTTGTGATGACTTTTAGATCTACTTGGATAAAGTAAAAACAAAAATCAAGCATGAATTAAATAGAAACTGAAGAAAAACCTAAACACTGACTTGCATTAGAATTGATACCATTCTGAATGGCCAGAGGTTGGTGTGGATGTGGAGAAAAGGGAACCTTTGTGCACTGTTGGTGGGATTTGTAAATTGGTACAACCACTATGGAAAACAGTAACAGCAAAAATATCATGCCTGTTATTAATAGTAATCATTGACATGTCTGAGATTTTCTTTTTTTTGTTATTTCTGAGATATATATTTTAAAGTAATAACTAAAATTATGACATAACATTATACCAGAACATATAAGATTTTTAGAAATTTCATATAATGTCTGAAACATTTATGTTAACATATTTCCATACAAATAACCCAAAGAAAGTTTAGTATTAGTTGTTTTTTTTTTTTATACTGCAGGTTCTTATTAGTCATCAATTTATACACATCAGTGTATACATGTCAATCCCAATTGCCCAATTCAGCACACCACCATCCCCACCCCACCGTGGTTTTCCTCCCTTGGTGTCCATACGTTTGTTCTCTACATCTGTGTCTCAAATTCTGCCCTGCAAACCGGTTCACCTGTACCATTTTTCTAGGTTCCACATACATGCATTAATATACGATATTTGTTTTTCTGACTTCACTCTGTATGACAGTCTCTAGATCCATCGACGTCTCAACAAATGACTCAATTTTGTTCCTTTTTATGGCTGAGTAACATTCCATTGTATATATGTGCCACATCTTCTTTATGCATTCATCTGTCGATGGGCATTTAGGTTGCTTCCATGACCTGACTATTGTAAATAGTGCTGCAATGAACATTGGGTGCATGTGTCTTTTTGAATTATGGTTTTCTCTGGGTATATGCTCAGTAGTGAGATTGCTGGATCATATGGTAATTCTATTTTAGTTTTTTAAGGAACCTCCATACTGTTCTCCACAGTGGCTGTATCAATTTACATTCCCACCAACAGTGCAAGAGTGTTCCCTATTCTCCACACCCTCTCCAGCATTTGTTGTTTGTAGGTTTTCTGATGATGCCAATTCTAACTGGGGTGGGGTGGTGCCTCATTGTAGTTTTGATTTGCATTTCTCTAATAATTAGTGATGTTGAGCAGCTTTTCATGTGCCTCTTGGCCATCTGTATGTCTTCTTTGGAGAAATGTCTATTTAGGTCTTCTGCCCATTTTTGGATTGGGTTGTTTGTTTCTTTACTATTGAGCTGCATGCACTGTTTATATATTTTAGAGATTAATCCTTTGTCCGTTGATTCATTTGCAAATATTTTCTCCCATTCTGAGTGTTGTCTTTTCATCTTGTTTATGGTTTCCTTTGCTGTGCAAAAGCTTTGAAGTTTCATTAGGTCCCATTTGTTTATTTTTTTAATTTTCATTACTCTAGGAGGTGGATCAAAAAAGATCTTGCTGTGATTTATGTCAAAGAGTGTTCTGCCTATGTTTTCCTCTAAGAGTTTTATAGTGTCCACTCTTACATTTAAGTCTCAAATCCATTTTGAGTTTATTTTTGTGTATGGTGTTAGGGAGTGTTCTTTTTTTTTTTTTTTTTTTTTTTTTTTTTTTTTTTTTTTTTTGCGGTATGCGGGCCTCTCACTGTTGTGGCCTCTCCTGTTGTGGAGCACAGGCTCCGGACACGCATGCTCAGCAGCCATGGTTCATGGGCCCAGCTGCTCCGCAGCATGTGGGATCCTCCCGGACTGGGGCATGAACCCGTGTCCCCTGCATCGTCAGGTGGACTCTCAACCACTGCGCCACCAGGGAAGCCCTAGGGAGTGTTCTAATTTCATTCTTTTACATGTAGCTGTCCAGTTTTCCCAGCACCACATATTGAAGAGACTGTCTTTTCTCCATTGTATATCTTTGTCTCCTTTGTCATAGATTAGTTGACCATAGGTGTGTGAGTTTATCTCTGGGCTTTCTATCTTGTTCCATTGATCTATGTTTCTGTTTTTGTACTGGTACCATATTGTCTTGGTTACTGTAGCTTTGTAATATAGTCTGAAGTCAGGGAGTCTGATGCCTCCAGCTCCGTTTTTTCCCCTCCTGACTGCTTTGGCTATTCGGGGTCTTTAATGTTTCCATACAAATTTTAAGATGATTTGTTCTAGTTCTGTAAAAAATGCCATTGGTAATTTGATAGGGATTGCATTGAATCTGTATATTGCTTTGGGTAGTATAGTCATTTTCACAATGTTGATTCTTCCATTCCAAGAACATGGTATATTTCTCCATCTGTTGGTATCATCTTTAATTTCTTTCATCAGTGTGTTATAGTTTTCTGCAAATAGGTCTTTTGTCTCCCTAGGTAGGTTTATTCCTAGGTATTTTATTCTTTTGTTGCTATGGTAAATGGGAGTGTTTCCATAATTTCTCTTTCAGATTTTTCATCATTAGGATATAGGAATGCAAGAGATTTCTGTGCATTAATTTTGTATCCTGCAACTTTACCACATTCATTCATTAGCTCTACTAGTTTTCTGGTGGCATTTTTAGGATTCTCTACGTATAGTATCATGTCATCTGCAAGCAGTGACAGTTTTACTTCTTTTTTTCTAATTTGTATTCCTTTTATTTCTTTTTCTTCCCTGCTTGCCATGGCTAGGACTTGCAAAACTATGTTGAATAATAGTGGTGAGAGTGGACATCCTTGTCTTGTTCCTGATCTTAGAGGAAATGCTTTCAGTTTTTCACCATTGAGAATGATGTTTGCTGTGGGTTTGTCATATATGGCCTTTATGGTTTTGAGGTAGGTTCCCTCTATGCCCACTTTCTGGAGAGTTTTTATCATAAATCATTGTCGAATTTTGTCAAAAGCTTTTTCTGCATCTATTGAGATGGTCATATGGTTTTTATTCTTCAATTTGTTAATATGGTGTATCACATTGATTGATTTGTGTATATCGAAGAATCCTTGCATCCCTGGGATAAATCCCACTTGATCGTGATGTAGGATCCTTTTAATGTGCTGTTGGATTCTGTTTGCTAGTATTGAGGGTTTTTGCATCTATATTCATCAGTGATATTGGTCTGTAATTTTCTTTTTTTGTAGTATCTTTGTCTGGTTTTGGTATCAGGGTGATGGTGACCTCATAGAATGAGTTTGGGAGTGATCCTTCCTCTTCAGTTTTTTGGAAGAGTTTGAGAAGGATGGGTGTTAGCTCTTCTCTAAATGTTTGATAGAATTCACCTGTGAAGCCATCTGGTCCTGGATTTTTGTTTCTTTGAAGATTTTTAATCACAGTTTCAATTTCAGTACTTATGATTGGTCTGTTCATATTTTCTGTTTCTTCCTGGTTCAGTCTTGGAAGGTTATAGTTTTCTGAGAATTTGTCCATTTCTTCCAGGTTGTCCATTTTATTGGTGTAGAGTTGCTTGTAGTAGTTTCTTAGGATGCATTGTATTTCTGCAGTGTCTGTTGTGACTTCTCCTTTTTCATTTCTAATTTTATTGATTTGAGTCCTCTTTTTCTTGATGAGTCTGGATAATGGTTTATCAATTCTGTTTATCTTCTCAAAGAACCAACTTTTAGTTTTATTGACCTTGTTTTCTTTGTTTCTAATTCATTTATTTCTGCTCTGATCTTTATGATTTCTTCTGCTAACTTTGGGTTTTGCTTGTTCTTCTTTCTCTAGTTCCTTTAGGTGTAAGGTTAGATTGTTTATTTGAGATTTTTCTTGTTTCTTGAGATAGGCTTGTATAGCTATAAACTTCCCTCTTAGAACTGCTTTTGCTGCATCCCATATGTTTTGGATCATCGTGTTTTCATTGTCATTTGTCTCTACGTATTTTGTGATTACCTCTTTGGTTTCTTCAGTGAGCTCTTGGTTATTTAGTAACGTATTGTTTAGCTTCCATGTGCTTGTGTTTTTTACGTTTATTTCCCTGTAATTCATTTCAAATCTCATAGCTTTTTGGTCAGAAAAGATGATTGATATGATTTCAATTTTCATAAATTTACTGAGGCTTGATTTGTGACCCAAGATGTGATCTATCCTGGAGAATGTTTTGTGCGCACTTGAGAAGAAAGTGTAATCTGCTGTTTTTGGATGGAATGTCCTATAAATATCAATTAAATCGAGCTGGTCTATTGTGTCATTTAAAGCTTGTGTTTCCTTATTTATTTTCATTTTGGATTATCTGTCCATTGGTGTAAGTGAGGTGTTAAAGTCCCCCACTATTACTGTGTTACTGTTGGTTTCCTCTTTTATAGCTGTTAGCATTGGCCTTATGTATTGAGGTGCTCCTATGTTGGGTGCATATATATTTATAATTGTTATATCTTCTTCTTGGATTGATCCCTTGGTCATTATGTAGTGTCATTCCTTGTCTCTTGTAACATTCTTTATTTTAAAGTCTATTTTATCTGATATGAGTATAGCTACTCCAGCTTTCTTTTGATTTCCATTTGCATGGAATATCTTTTTCCATCCCCTCACTTTCAGTCTGTATGTGTCCCTAGGTCTGAAGTGGGTCTCTTGTAGGCAGCATATATATGGGTCTTGTTTTTGTATCCATTCAGCAACTCTGTGTCTTTTGGTTGGAGCGTTTAATCCATTCACATTTAAGGTAATTATTGATATGTATGTTCCTATGACCATTTTCTTAATTGTTTTGAGTTTTAACCCTCTGCCTTTTCATCTTGTCTATCTCTCTGTGAATGTGATTTTTGTTCCACAGGCTGCAGGATTGTAGTTCTTCTTGCTTCTGCTGTCTGCCCTCCCTGAGATTTTCTAATCAGCTCAAATTATATTCCCTTATTAGGTTTTTTACAAACTATATCTCAAACAACTCGTGCTATTACGAATTTTTTGTTAGAATACTAAAATTTTCAACATGAAACTTTTATTAAAATGAAAAAGATAACATTTATTTTTTAAAATTATTTTAGAACTTCTGATATTTTATCAACTCAATAGGTTTATATTTTTTAAAAATTATTTATTTATTTTTGGCTGCGTTGGGTCTTCATTGCTGTGTGCAGGCTTTCTGTAGTTGCAGCGAGCATGGGCTACCCTTCATTGTGGTGCATGGGCTTCTCATTGCAGTGGCTTCTCTTGTTGTGGAATATGGGCTCTAGGCATGCGGGCTTCAGTAGTTGTGGCTTGCCGGCTCTAGAGTGCAGGTTCAGTAGTTGTGGCACACAGGCTTAGTTGCTGTGCGGCATGTGGGATCTTCTGAGACCAGGACTCGAACCCATGTTTCCTGCATTGGCAGGCAGATTCTTAACCACTGCACCACCAGGGAAGCCCTGAAAAAGATAACATTTCTAAATACTCAGAAAAATTTCCTCCTTTATTGATGTTGGAGATTTTCATATATTATGGTTTCAACTGAAAATGTTTATTTCCATTTCCTACAGTATTGCTGTGTTAACTGTAAGTGGTGACTGGAATGTGTAACTGACAAATGTTATTTTGAAGGAGGGGAGAAGCTTTCATAAAATCATTATGAATCCATTTGGGAAAGTGGAATTATTTAGAGAAGTATAAATAACTTCACTCAGTTTTTGCCCATTTACCGAAAACTGTGAAACTAACATTGAAAAATCAGTGTTCTTCTAAACATCTGTCCATTAGATGTTGTGTCATACAAAAACATGGTTTTATGGCTGTTATCACAAATACTTTCTTCCTATGCAAGGATCCCTTAAAGGAAATTCATAAAATTCCCTATTATCTTAAAGATATTCTTTTAATGTGTCAAATATATACTGTTAACTATTTCTTAATACCAAAATAGATATTAAATTTTAATTAAAGTATCTAGAGTTTTTGTACTTTATTATTCTGAGGAAAAGTAAAGGCTGATATTAAACAATGATACTTTATATCAGCTGATTTATGAAGCTAGTCAGCAAAGCAAACAATCTCCCAGTAATGTCCACCATATTAACAGAAAGCCAAATATTGATTTCTACACAATAAAACTAATCATTTTAGCACTTTCATAATTTCTTCTGAAGATTTGTTTTTCCTTTATGTTCAGAACCTAGTTTGCTTTTACCACTTCAGTTACCACCAGCATTCGTGTGGCTAAAACCTATGCCTAGAATCAAAAGCTCAATTCTATATTGCCAAATCTCTACCAAAACTTTCCTTTGGGAATTCCAGTACTGCTTTAATCTCAATATATAACTGAAATAACTTTCAGTCCCCAAATCAGCTTCCATTGTCAATGTCCCTGTTCCTGGCAGTGATATTGCTTTCCTCTTAGTCTTCAATATTTTTAGGAAATAGAGGTTGAGCATTCACTATAAAGACCTGCACCAAACACTGGGAATATAACAAGGATAAGGTCCTGAAATGATGTTTGTAACTAGTGAAAAGTTCACACCCTCACTGTTAAATGCATTAATCCATTACAGTTCAAAGTAGTAAAAGACAAAGAGGGCTAAGTGCCAGATATTGTAGAACACATAAAAAGGACACCTAGCCTGGTGTTGGGATGTCAGAGAAAACTTCCTGATGAAAGCCTATCTAATTAGAACTATAGAATATTCATACAAGTAATCAGGTAAAGAAAGAAGTAGAGGTGTTGGAGCAGTATTTCAGCTTGTATAATATTGTTCAAAGGTTTAGATGCAGAAAAAGCACTTCATGTGTAGGAAACATTCAGTATGGTTGAACTGAATATGAAAGGGCATGCGATAGAAGGTGTGTCTGAAAAGGTTTATAAGGAACTGAGGTTTTACTTATTGACTGATTTTGAGCAGAGAACTGGCATGGTTATATTTTAAAGTGTCCACAACGCAGTGTGAATAGCCTATTTAAGATTGTCAAAAAATGAGGCAATTAGTCCAATGGATGATGATGGTCTAGAAGATCATGACAACCTCAGCAAGGTTACGAACAGGGAGGAGAGAATTGGATGGATTTAACTGGTATTATGGAAATGCTGTCAATGACATTTGATGATTACATGTGAGTTTCAGTGAGACTTGAGTAAAATTCACTCTTGTTTGGATATGATGGTGGATGGTGGAACATTTACTGAGCTAGAGAATACAGGAGGACTTTCTGAGAAAACATTGAATTGTTGGACATATTGAGCATTTAATGGAGATGTTCATCAGAAGCTGGATATGTGGAGTGATATTCAAAAGTGGTAACAGCTAGAGATTACAGATTTGTAGTTATCAGAATATAGAGGTAATTGAGAGACCTCCCAGTGGAGGAAGTAACCAGGAAATATGAATAAAGTAAGAAGAAAAGTAGCCTAATGAATACATGGAGTTTAAGGCTCTTTCTGCTCATTCCCTAAGGGAGATTTATTAAATGTATCCAGAAAGGTAGGAGGAAAACCACAAGGTGTAGTAGCATCATGGAGACAGGGAAAAGGGGTACTTCAAAAATTTTTGAGGTAGTTCATTTTTCCTCATTAAAATTTTTTTGTGTATAGTATATCATATAGCCCACTTTTTCCAATATTTCTAATTTTTAACAGTTTAGCATACGTATTTCTCTGTATTTTGAATATTTAATTTTATAAACTTGTTTATGTTCCATTTCTGAATTTTATAGGTAATTATCTTTAGTATATTTTAGGAGGTCTCATATTTGTAATGATCAGATGGAAGTAATAACTAATTTTTTAATAGGGATCTGAGAAGAAATATTAAAAGCAAGGGAAAAACAAAAAATAACATATAAAGGAATCCCCATAAGGTTATCAGGGGATTTTACAGCAGAAACTGTGGGCCTGAAGGGAGTGGCAGAATATACTTAAAATGATGAAAGAGAAAAACCTACAACCAAGATTACTCTACTCAGCAAGGATCTCATTCAGATTCGACAGAGAAATCAAAAGCTTTTCAGACAAGCAAAAGATAAGAATATTCAGCACCACCAAACCAGCTTATGACAAATGCTAAAGGAACTTCCTAGGCGGGAAACACAAGAGAAGAAAAAGACCCACAAAAACAAACCCAAAACAATTAAGAAAATGGTAATAGGAACATACATATCAATAATAACCTTGAATGTAAATGGATTCAATGCCCCAACCAAAAGACACAGACTGGCTGAATGGATACAAAAACAACACCCATATATATGCTGTCTACAAGAGACCCAATTCAGACCTAAGGACACTTACAGACTGAAAGTGAAGGGATAGAAAAAGATATTCCATGCAAATAGAAATCAAAAATCTACAGTAACAATACTCATATCTGTTAAAATACACTTTACAATAAAGACTATGACAAGAGACAGAGGAAGTCACTACATAGTGGTCAAAGGATCAATCCAAGAAGAAGATATAACAATTATAAATGTTTATGCACCCAACATAGGAGCATCTCAATACATAAGGCAAATGCTAACAACCATGAAAGGAGAAATTGACAGTAACACAATCATAGTTGGGGACTTTAACACACCACTTATACCAATGAACAGATCATCCAAACAGAAAATAAATAAGGAAACACAAGCTTTAAATGATACAATAGACAAGATAGATTTAATATTTATAGAACATTCCACTCAAAAGTGGCAGAATACGCTTTCTTCTCAAGTGTACATGGAACATTCTCCAGTATAGATCACTACTTGGGTCACAAATCAAGCCTCAGAAAATTTAAGAAAATTGAAATCGTATGAAGCATCTTTTGTGACCACAATGCTATGAGATTGGAAATAAGTTAGAGGAAAAAAAAAACTGTAAAAAACACAAATACATGGAGGCTAAACAGTGACCTACTAAATAACCAAGAGATCTCTGAAGAAAACGAAGAAGAAAAAAAATACATAGAAACAAATAACAATGAAAACGTGAAGACCCAAAACCTATGGGACACAGCAAAAGCAGTTCTAAGAGGCAAGTTTATAACAATTCAGTCTCACCTTAGGAAACAAAACAATCTCAAACAGTCTAACTCTATACTTAAAACAACTAGAGAGAGAAAACAAAGAAAACCCAAAGTCAGTAGAAGGAAAGATATCGTAAAATCAGAGCAGAAATAAATGAAATAGAAATGATGAAAACAATAACAAAGATCAATAAAACTAAAAGCTGGTTCTTTGAGAAGATAAACAAAATTGATAAACCCTTAGCCAGACTCATCAAGAAAAAAGGGAGAGGATGCAAATCAATAAAATTAGAAATGAAAAAGGAGAAATCACAACTGACACCACAGAAATACAAAGGATTGTAAGAGACTACTACAAAAAACTATATCCAATAAAATGGACAGCCACGAAGAAATGGAAAAATTCTTGGAAAGGTACAGTTTTCCAAGACTGAACTGGGAAGAATTAGAAAATATAAACACACTTATCACAAGTAATGAAATTAAACCATAATTAAAAATTTTCCAAGAAACAAAAGTCCAGAACCAGAATGCTTCACAGGCAAATTCTACCAAACATTTAGAGAAGAGCTAACATGGATCCTTCTCAAACTCTTCCAAACACTTGCAGAGGGAGAAACACACCCAAATTCATTCTATGAAACCACTGTTATCCTGATACCAAAACCAGAGAAAGATATCACAAAAATAAAAATTATAGACCAATATCATTGATGAACATAGATGCAAAAATCCTGAAAAAATACAAGCAAACAATCCAACAACACACTAAAAGGATCATACACCATTATCAAGTGGGATTTACACCAGGGATGCAAGGATTCTTCTATGTATGCAAATCAATCAATGGGATACACCACATTGACAAATTAAGGAATAAAAAGCATATGATCATCTCAATAGATGCAGAAAAAGCTTTTGACAAAATTCAACACTGATTTATGATAAAAACTCTACAGAAAATGGACATAGAGGCAACCTACATCAACACAATAAAGGGCCATATGCGACAAACCCACAGCAAGCATCATACTCAATGGTGAAAAACTGAAAGCATTTCCACCAAGTTCAGAAACAAGACAAGGATGTCCACCCTCGCCACTCTTATTCAACATAGCTTTGGAAGTCCTAGCCATGGCCATCAGAGAAGAAAATGAAATAAAAGGAGTACAAATTGGAAAAAAAAGTAAAACTGTCACTGTTTGCAGATGGCATGATACTATACATAGAAAATCCTAAAGATGCCACCATAAAACTACTAGAACTAATCAATGAACTTGGTAACGTTGCAGGATACAAAATTAATGCACAGAAATCTCTGGCATTCCTATACAACAACAATGAAAAATCAGAAAGAGAATTTAAGGAAACACTCCCATTCACCACTGCAACAAAAATGATAAAATACCTAGGAATAAACCTACCTAAGGAGACAAAAGACCTGTATGTAGAAAACTATAAGACACTGATGAAAGAAATTAAAGATGATACAAACAGATGGAGAGATATACCATGTTCTTGGATTGGAAGAATCAACATTGTGAAAATGACTATACTACCCAAAGCAATCTACAGATTCAATGCAATCCGTATCAAACTACCACTGGCATTTTTCACAGAACTAGAACAAAAAATTTCACAATTTGTATGGAAACACAAAAGACCCCGAATAGCCAAAGCAATCTTGAGAAAGAAAAACGGAGCTAGAGGAATCAGGCTCCCTGACTTCAAACTACACTACAAAGCTACAGTAATCAAGACAGTATGGTACTGGCACAAAGACAGAAATATTGATCAATGGTACAGGATAGAACGCTCAGAGATAAACCCATGCACATATGGTCACCTAATTTACGACAAGGGAGGCAAGACCATACAGTGGAGAAAGGACAGCCTTTTTAGTAAGTGGTGCTGGGAAAACTGGACAACTACATGTAAAAGAATGAAATTAGAACACTCCATAACACCATACACAAAAATAAACTCCAAATGGGTTAAAGACCTAAATGTAAGACCAAACACTATAAAACTCATAGAGGAAAACATAGGAAAAACACTCTTTAACATAAACCACAGCAAGATCTTCTTTGACTCACCTCCTAGAGTAATGGAAATAAAAACAAAAACAAACAAATGGGACCTAATGAAATTTCAAAGCTTTTGCACAGCAAGGGAAACCATAAACAAGACAAAAAGACAACCCTCAGAATGGGACAGAATATTTGCAAATGAAACGACAGACAAAGGATCAATCTCCAAATATACAAACAGCTCATGGAGCTCAATATCAAATATACAATCCAATTAAAAACTGGGTGGAAGACCTAAATAGACATTTCTCCAAGGAAGATGTACAGATGGCCAAGAGTCACGTGAAAAGAGCTCAACATCACTAATTATTAAAGAAATGCCAATCAAAACTACAATTCAGGTATCACCTCATGCTGGTCAGAAGGCCATTGTCAAAAAATCTAGAAACAATAAATGCTGGAAAGGGTGTGGTGAAAAGGGAACCCTCTTGCACTGTTGGTGGGAATGTAAATTGATACAACCACTATGGAAAACAGTATGGAGATTCCTTACAAAACTAAAAATAGAACTACCATATGACCTAGCAATCCCACTATTGGGCATATACCCCGATAAAACCATAATTCAAAAAGAGACGTGTACCACAATGTTCATTGCAGCACTATTTACAGTAGCCAGGACATGAAAGCAACCTGAATGTCCATTGACAGATGAATGGATAGAGAAGTTGTGGCACATATATACAATGGAATATTACCCAGTCATAAAAAGAAACGAAATTGAGTTACTTGTTGTCAGGTGGATGGACCTAGAGGCTGTCATACAGAGTGAAGTAAGTCAGAAAAAGAAAAATACAGTATTCTAACACATATAGGTGGAATATAAAAAAAAAAAAAAAAAAAAAAAAAAAAGGTACTGATGAACCTAGTTGCTGGGCAGGAATAAAGATGTAGACATAGAGAATGGAATTGAGGACACAGGGTGGAAGAGGGAAGCTGGGCGAAGTGAGACTAGCATCGACATATATATACTCCCGAATGTAAAATAGCTAGTGGGAAGCAGCAGCATAGCACAGGGAGATCAGTTCGGTGCTTTGTGACCACCTAGAGGGGTGGGATGGGGAGGATGGGAGGGAGGGGATTTGGGGACATATGTATGCATATGGTTGATTCACTTTGTTGTACCATAGAAACTAACACAGTATTGTGAAGCAACTATACTCCAGGAAAGATCTATTAAAAAAAAAAAAAGGTTCTGATATCTGAATCCCTAAATGAAAAATGAACCATTGTTTATCATTTATCTCTTATTTTATTTTAGGTGTTTTTTAAAAAGAAACTATTGAAGTATAGCTGATTTACAGTGTTAATTTCTGCTCTACAGCAAAGTGATTCAGTTATACATATATATTTACATTATTTTTCATATTGTTTAACATTATGGTTTATCACAGGATCTTGAATATAGTTCCCTGAATGCACCATTGTTAAAGTCTGTAGTTTGCTTGCATCATATACCAATAATTCATTTTTACCAATAGTCATAAAAGTGATTATTTCTGTCTAAATTCTAATTCTAAAGGAGTCATACTGGGAACTGAAAGCAATTGAGAACTTATGCATGCAGCTCCAACTAGCAAGTTTATTTTGAATTAGTACTGTGTGTGTGTGGGCGTGCATGTGTGTGCTAACATTGTATCATTTGAGAAGTGCTTTCTAGAAGGTAAAGCATTTTAACACCAATCTATTTCTGAACATCGGATGTTTGGGGTGACAGTGCTAAATAAGAGCTTATTCCTGGTTCCATATTTTTTTTAATTGGGAAAACCGTATATGTATATATGTGTAACACACGCATATATATGTACAGGTGTGAAATGCTTAGAGCATCATTTTATGCTCATTAGATAATTTAAAAGTTGCTTTCGGTACATTAACATGTAAAGTTAATAGAGTCACAAATACTGTATCTACAACATGGTAAGTAATGCCTGACATTAAATAAATTTATCTTTAAAAGCAGACAAACGTATACAATAAAACAACTGGAAAATGTCACATAATGAATGTTTTCAATGAAGTAAAGTTGAAAATTGAAGCTTGAACAAAATTAAGAAATAAGTTGGATCGTTGAAAATGTCATTTTTTGTGACAGAAGGCTCTGAATACGGACAGTATGGGTGAAGAGGGTCAACTGTATGGTGATGGATGGTAACTAGACTTATGATGGTGGTCAGTCACTCTGTAGTGTTTACAGATATTGAGCCATAATTCTATATACCTGAAACTTATATAATAATAATAAAAGATTTCTCACAAACAGTGCCACGCAGACTTCCATTTACATTTCATTGGCCAGGTCTAGGTTATGTGGCTGCCCATTGCTGTAAAAGAAAAAACAAACAAAAAAAAGTGATGATATGGTTGGGCTGGGTTGAAAAGCAACAACATCAAACAAATACCAAAGCAGGAAACAGTTTTTTAAAACACTTTTGGAGGTGATGCTATAGATTCCCCTGCCCTTGATGGCTTTTTCATACTTTCAGTGGAGGTGGTCAATGAATAAGA
Source organism: Tursiops truncatus (assembly GCF_011762595.2). Lineage (NCBI taxonomy): Eukaryota > Metazoa > Chordata > Mammalia > Artiodactyla > Delphinidae > Tursiops > Tursiops truncatus. The sequence goes on from NC_047037.1 coordinate 118,646,494, forward strand.
ATGAAAAAACTGCAAAATGGACTTTCCCTTTTTCTGTGATTATGTTTCATAAAGAAACAAGAAACTTTCAAAAAGAGTAGCTCTTCATATCACTGTCTCTTTCAAGGATGTCTGTTCTAGCATCTTTGTGACCTCTTAGGCATTGATGCCTCCTTCAGCTCTAGTGATATCTCAGACATACATACCTGCCCAATATTAACATTTGGTATCCTTAAAATGTCTGTACATAATTCTGATGATGTCCTCTTAATTGCGTCTGGGTTGTAATCCAAGACTTTCCCTGCATATCATCTTGTTTGAGTTTTGGAGACAGAGTTATAAATTACTCTTGTGTAAACATCAGCTAGTCAACATTGTATTGAGAAAAATGTACATTCTATGAAATTTGGATGTTAAAATAGACATTCATCAGGGAAACATTGCCCAGAGAGATGATGATATGTGAGGTATGATTCCTATGCTAATTTATGGTAGTGTTGGTTAGCAATAGTCATACGTTTTGGGGGAATAAATTCATAACTACTCCAATTAAAATACAACTGTTCAGAGATGTGTTTCCAGATACTAGACTGAGCACAGGTGTTAGGATCTTTGAGGTTATGAAACACTGTGTTTTTTCCTCAGTGGCATCTAAAAAAATGATAAATCCAAAAAAAAAAAAAGAGTAAGGAAAATGTAAAGCAGAAACATCATCTTTATTGCTACTATAAGTTGGAGTATGTAGCTTAATGTAACCACCAAGTGGGCCTGGGAAATGAAACCTAGAATTAGACAGATGTACCTATTCAATTATGGCAAAACAGGACCAGAAGAAGGCTCTTACTGTTAAGTCAAAATCTTGCTGTAGAAACAGAGAAGGTCTCCATCCTACAGGCAAAAAGCAGCTCCTGAGAGAAAACAAGAGCTCAGCAAGCCCATTATATCCTTATCACATTTACAATTAGAAAAGTCACTGCATCTCCCTTTGGGCAGATTGAGTAAAGGGCGTGGAGAGAGGTTGGGAATATTACGCTTTCTGATCAATTTCCACGTGGAAGGAAACAGACATTTTCTCTTAAAATTTTCCCAAACCTTATTCTCTGTTAAACTTTGAAAGGAGACAGCATTTTTTCTTCCAGCACCCTCCTCTTGGAGAGGAGCTAATACCCCACCTATACATACTATCCAGAGATTGTTGGTCCACAGTGCCAAAATTATCTTGTCTGTCATGTGTGGATATAGCCCTCAGAGAGATAAGCCAAATCTGAGTCTCCAGCTGTCACCTTCATGTGGTCACTCCCCTGATCCTAGCCGCTGCATCTGAGTATCTTTCTGGGAACAAAAGACTCTTAAAATGGTCAGAACGGGACAATAATGATACTGAATTCATGATTGCTATGCAACTAACCCTGAAAATTCATTCTTTTATTTACCTAAAACTTTATCCAGTTTCATCAGAAGTTCTTTATACTTCAATAAATATAGCATAAAGATGTTTCAAGAAAAATGTTCATAGTTCAGTAACAAAATGTTAGCAACATAGGAATATAAATTTGAATATGGCTACCTCATGAATTTTATGGGAAAATTAATATTCAAATATTCCCTTTGCAAGTTAAAGTACAGTGGACAAATGATTGAAATCCAAAATTCTTCCCTCCTTTGTGAGTGAAAAGTCCAAAGGCTTCTCTCCTGTCTTTCTCCAAGTCTCAATTAGAGATGTTCTCAATGCATAGAGAGCTGGGCTGCATCAACCGCCTCAGTGAGATCTGTGTCTGTCTGGAGTAGGTTCAGCTACCCAGTAGCTTCCATATTCTCAAAACCAACTTTGACATGCTTGACCTTTTTTTAATTGAAGTATAGTTGACTTACAATGTTGTGTTAATTTCTTCCATACAGCAAAGTGATTCATATATATGCATTTATACGTTCTGTATACACTAGTTTACATCTGCTAACCCCAAACACCTACTCCATCCCTCCCCCAAGCCCTCCCCCTTGGCAACCACAGGTCTGTTCTCTATGTCTTTGAGTCTGTTTCTGTTTTGTAGATAAGTTCATTTGTGTCAGATTTTAGATTCCACATATAAGTGATATCATATGGTGTTTGTCTTTCTCTTTCTGACTTATTGATACTTAGTATGATAATCTCTAGGTCCATCCATGTTGCTGCAAGTGGCATTATTTCATTTTTTTTTATGGCTGAATAGTATTCTATTGTGGGTATGTACCACAGCTTCTTTATCCATTCATCTGTCGATGGACATTTAGGTTGTTTCCATGTCTTAGCTGTTGTGAATAGTGCTGCTATGCACATAGGGGTGCCTGTATCTTTTTGATTTATAGTTTTGTCTGGATATATGCCCAGGAGTGGGATTGCAGGATCATATGGAAACTCTATTTTTAGGTTTTTGAGGGACCTTAGTACTGTTTTCCACAGTGGCTGCACCAACTCACATTTTCACCAATGGTGTAGGAGGATTCCCTTTTCTCCACATCCTCTCCAGCATTTGTTATTTGTAGACTTAAATGATGGCCATTCTGTCCAGTGTGAGGTGATACCTCATTGTAGTTTTGATTTGCATTTCTCTAATAATTAGTGATGTTGAGCATCCTTTCATGTGCTTGTTGGCCATCTGTATGTCTTCTTTGGAGAAATGTCTATTTAGATCTTCTGCCCATTTTTTTTTTTTTGGTTTGTTTTTTTTGTTGTTGAGTTGTGTGAGCTGTTTGTATATTTTGGAGATTAATCCCTTGTTGGTCTCATTGTTTGCAAATGTTTCCTCCCATTCTGTAGGTCATCTTTTCATTTTGTTTATGGTTTCCTTTGCTGTGCAGAAGCTTGAAGGTTTGATTAGCTCCCATCTGTTTATTTTTGTTTTTATTTCTATTACCTTGGGAGAGGAACCTAAGAAAACATTGGTATGATTTATGACATGCTTGACTTTTTAAGGAGACCAAAGACTTAATAAGACGTAGATTATCACAGCACTTGCCTCAGTCACACTAAGTTAAAAACAACAAGCAAATTTCCATCTTCCTGAGCAGTTACCTCAGGCCAATTTATGCTTCCAGAACCCAGTATCTTTTGCCAAGGAGCGTAGCAGGGACTCGGTAGTACTGAGGATATCATCTCAGTGTTGTTTTCGCCAGGATAGCAATTGCTGCCAATTGTCCTTACCTGAACATTGAAAATGAACTGGAACCCTACTGGGTCAAGTTAATTTTGGCACTGTGGATCTACCATATTTGGATTATGGCCACTGCCCACCTGTGAATATTACCTTCTCTCTGAGAGAAGGGTGTTTGGAAAAAATGTGGTCTTGCAAAGTTTCAAATGTGCAGTACTGGAAACCCCCAAAAAGGGTCTTATTTGAGGTTCCTTTGTTTCACATTTAGTGTGTTAAAAAAAACCCTCCTAATTTAAGTTATTGCTTGAAAACTTTGTTTCTGGCACCCCAGTACTGAACTGAGTGTGGGTTATATCTAAGACTAAAGCTTTGGCCACCTTTTACAAGCAGACATTTTTAGTCCTGTGTACACTGGCTGTTTCTACTACCTCCTTCCGAGGAATTACTTAAGTCTGATAAGGCTGCATCCATGGGAAGTCTACTTTCTCATATATACTAAGACTATTTAGAGACAAAGTGGTGTAGTGATCTTTAAGCTTATGGACAAACAATAGGAATCCAAATTTAGCTCCTCCAAAGTTCATTGTTTGACCTCAAAGTCACATAGATCAAGACAACATAAGAAGTAGCTTAGTTGGGGAAGTGTATTTATGTTTCCTATCTAACCATAACACTAATAATTTCCTGTAACCTATTTTTTTTTCTTTATAATCTTTGCTTCAGCCATGCCTGCTTAGCACAACTAGGTCTATATTGTTTAAGGCTGCAGCAGCCCTACACCCCGGGGGCCACTGGTGCTTGCTGACAGTTCATGCCCTTGCCAAAGAGTCTTGGGAAAATATCCAACGTTGTAACACACTGGATGCCATATAGAATTGCCATAATACGAGTCCTGAGGAAGCCAAGAAAATGGTGATGAGGCAAAAGGCACCTGGGCAAAGGACCATCAAATGGGAGGAAGGAAAAGCAAACATAGAAGCTTTGTCTACTTCATAATTATTCACATGAGTACTGTATAATTTGCAAATGCAACCAAGTAAATGTTTCATGATAGTCTAAACTTACCTAAGCATTTTGTGTCCCCATTAAGGAGAGAGGCACACAGTTGAGTTGACAATCACAGGGCGATAAATTAATGAAAAGCCATTGTTATTAGTGGACTTTATTATTTATTTGAAAATAGTAAGCTGAAAGTTATCTACAGATCAGCAAATAACACAGACAATTGAACGCACGTAGATTCCTCTACCATGTACATTAATTAGATTTTTCAGTTCAGTGCTATGTAGTACATTATACAAAGAACTCCCATATTCCCTAGGTAGATATAATAGTTTATGGAGGCTGTACATTCAAATAATCTTGGGGAAATGGGAAATCAAAAGCAAATTATATGCTTCATTCTACAGAAGATAACATAAGTGTTCGAACAAGGTTAAAACAGACTATTTCAATGAACTATTTGTACTATTTCCTCCTTTATAACTCAAATTCTACCATATACTTTATAAAGTTTTATTATAAAATGTTTAAACTAAAAGCAGAAGGCAGTATTATAGTTATTTAAAATAATATAACTTCATAGAAACCATAATAAGTTTAGTCAATATGATTTGACATTGTTGTTTGGCATAATTTGTCCCCATACAAAAGAAAACAAAATCTCCAAACTCCAAAGAGCAGATTTTCTCCATGTTTTACACTTTAAAAATTTTGGTGTTTGTGGTAGTATTATAGAAGGATAAACAACATACTTTTGAAGAGAGAAATCTTTATTTTTATGTGTGACTCCCAGATGTGCTCCTTAGATTAATGTCTTGTATTATTACAAAAGTATGGAAAACTTCAAATAAGGGCAATAATAATAGCACCAAAAGGGAAAAAGTACATTCTGTGGCATTGGATAGCTCTGCCCCAATGCCCAAAGAGACAGAGGAAATGAAAAAATTAAGCACATATTAGAATATTGCTGCTGTCATTTAACACATACAATTGTTCTTGGAATATAAAATATTATAAAATTTATAGGAAATGGCATTTTTTTAAAAAAATGAAAATTTCAGCCCCTGTCTAATACCATTTTAAAGATTTTAAGAGAGATCCTACAGGCCAAAAAATTAAAATAAATTGATTAAGTAATTTCCTACTGGATAGAGAATCTAAAATGCTAATAAGTTTACATTTAGAGATTTAGTCCTCAAATACAGGTTTATTTCTTGGCTTTTAAACATTATTGTAACAGAGCTCCAGAAAATATACAGAAGAGGAAAATAGAATGATTGCTCATAAACCAGGCATCATGGGTCAGGAGGGTAATCCTACATAACTCTCAAGGGCTGCATTGGTTCAATCAAACTTGATTTAGGATAAGAAGAAACATAATTTTTTATTAATAAACTTTAATTTTTAAAACAGTTATAGATTTTCAGAAAATACACTACAGAGAATTTCTTTCCCATATACTCCCTCTCCCCACAGTTTCTCATATTAACATCTTGATGAGTGTGGTACATTTCTTACAATTAATAAACTAATATTGACACATTATTAACTAAATTATATTTCTTACATTAGGGTTCACTCTGTATTTGTAGTTCTATGGTTTTCGACAAATGTATAATGTGTACTCACCATTACGGTGTTATACAGTGTAGTTTCATTGACTTAAATCCTCTGTGCTCTACCTATTCATTCTCCTACCCTGAACCTCTGGTAATCACTGATTTTTTTTATACTGTCAACATAGTTTTGCCTTTTCTGCAATGTCATATATTTGGAATCATAGTATGTAGCCCTTTCAGGTTTTTTTCTTAGCAGTATATTTTTTCCTCCACGTCTTTTCATGACTTGATAGCTCATATCTTTTTATTGTGGAATAATATACCATTGTATGGATGTACCACAGTTTACCCATTAACTTTTTTTTTTTTTTTTTTTTTTTTTTTACCCGTTCACTTTTAAAGGATATCTTGGTTGCTTCCAGTTTTGGGCAATTATGAGCAAAGCTTCTATAACTCATACTCAGATTTTTGTGTGGATGTAAGTCTTTAGCTTGTTTGGGTAAGTATGTAGGAGCTAGATTGCTGGATCTTATGATAGAATTCTTGTAAGAAACTGCCGAACTGTCTTGCAAAGTGGCTGTACAATTTTGCATTCCCACCAGCAATGAGCGACATTTCCTCTTGCTCTGCATTCTTGCTAGCATTTGGTACTGCCAGCTTTTGGGATTTTAGCCATTAGAGATTTTGGCTTAGTATTGATCTGAAAAAAATCTTTTCAATATTCATAGTCATAATACCATTAAGAGAATAAAATTCATGTAACAAAAAATGGTAGATATAATTGTATCTAAAGAATTACACTGAGAAAATGTATAAAATTAGTATATAAATTATTTCAATAGTCTATTAAATTGAACTTCCAAGTAAGCTGTTTATCTTAAGGTAATACCCTTACCACAGAATATTTCTACCTGCTCTTCTTGTTTCTTTCATGAGGAATGTACTTTTATCAGTGGGGGTCAGACACTTTTTCTTTTTATCCTATTAGAAATACTCTCTGAAATTAGTTGTAAGATGATCATAAGTTAACTAGTTTTCCTCTTTATATCCCCCATCTCATTTCTCACATACCTTAGGCATTTGATGTATTTAGCAAAATCTTAACATTTCTTAGAATAGAAAAGGGATTGAATCAAATCAATATTTTTAGTCTAACCACTTAGGGGCTGCAGTCCATTGAATTGTAACCTAAAAAGATATGTTCAAATTCTGATGGCTCCCAGCCACCCCTGGCATTCTTTGGCTTGTAGCTGCATCACTCCAAGCATTGCCTCTGTCTTCGCATGGCCTTCTCCCCGTCTGTGTGTGTGCATGTGTCCTCTCCTATTCTTATAAGAACACTAGTCATTGAATTTAGGGCCCACCTCAAGGTCCTTAATTAAATCTACAAAGACACCTTTCAAATTCTAACTCCTATTATCTGTAAATATGATTGTATTTGAAAGGTGTCTTTGTAGATTTAATTACGGACCTTGAGGTGGGCCCTAAATTCAATGACTAGTGTTCTTATAAGAATAGGAGAGGACACATGCACACACACAGACGGGGAGAAGGCCATGCGAAGACAGAGGCAATGCTTGGAGTGATGCAGCTACAAGCCAAAGAATGCCAGGGGTGGCTGGGAGCCATCAGAAGCTATGAAGAAGCAAGAAAGACATCTTCCTACAGCCTTCAGAGGGAACATGGCCCTGCCAAAATTTTGATTTCAGGATTCTAGTCTCCAGAACTGTGGGAGGATAAATTTCTATTGCTTTAAGTCACGTAATATGTGGTAGTTTAAGGCAGCCTTAGCAAACAAATGCAGAGTATTTTTAATACCTGAGTAATATCTGGTTAATATCTCATTCTCAGTAACACAATGATATAAAGAACCAGGCTATCAGTTTAATGAAGCCGAATTTAGACCTTAACTATAGATAAGGTCACTGATCTTTTTGTGCTGGCAATCATTCTTTATTTCATTACTGTAAGCATGTTAATGCTTAAAAATTGCAATGCTTGGATTTAATAAATAGGGAATTGCTAAAATGTTCACAGACATTTTTATGTCAATAAATTCTTATGGTACAAAATCAGTTACTTGATTTGGGAAAGGTAATCAAAATTTAGCCTTATTGTATTTGAACCCAGTTGCCAAAGGGTAATTTGCTTATTAATTTGTTGCTAATTTAATAACAGAGAAGTCTTCTAATTTGAAGGCCAGAAGATAAGCTGACTTAGTGAACTTCCTTGGCTAAGGATATGAACAATCAAGCATTTCATAGACACTTATTTTGGAAAGTGTTTTCTTTCCTTGACATATTAAACTAGGACAGGAACCATTTCTAATTCACTAGTGAACAACTAATATAATAAATTGTTTGACTTAATCCATTTCCTAAAAGCTCCATCCTTTAAATGCAGAAAATCATTTGGAATTTAGAGATTGTGTCCATTCCCAAGTTTTTCATTTAAGGATCTTTTTATAACCACTTTCTTAAATTATCTGTTGCTTCTTTCTTTAAAAAAAATTTTTTTGAAGTATAGTTGATTTACAGTATCATGTATCAGGTGTATAGCACAGCAATTCTGTTATACATATATACATATAGGTATGTATATATTTTATATATACGTGTGTATATATATATACATATTCTTTCCCTTATAGGTTATTAAATAATATTGAGTATAGTTCCCTGTGCTATACAATAGGTCCTTGTTGGTTATCTATTTTATACACAGTAGTATGTATAAGTTAATCCCAGCCTCTTAATTTATCCCTCCCCCCACCCCCCTTTTCCCTTTGTTAACCATACGTTTGTTTTCTATGTCTGTGAGTCTCTTTCTGTTTTTGGAAATAACTTCATTTGTCTTTTCTTTTTTTCTTTTAGATTCTGCATATAAGCGATATCATATGATATTTGTCTTTCTCTGGCTTACTTAGTATGATCTCTAGGTCCATCTATGTTGCTGCAAATGGCATTATTTCATTCTTTTTTATGGCTGAGTAATATTCCATCGTGTATATGCACCACATCTTTATCCATTCATCTGTCGATGGACATTTAGGTTGCTTCTATGTCTTGGCCATTGTAAATAGTGCTGCAATGAACATTAGGGTGCATGTATCTTTACGAATTATGGTTTTCTCTGGATATATGCCCAGGAGTGGGATTGTAGGATCATGTGGTAGCTCTATTTTTAGTTTTTTAAGGAACCTCCATACTGTTCTACATAGTGGCTGCACCAATTTACGTTCCACCAACAGTGTAGGAGGGTTCTCTTTTCTCTACACCCTCTCCAGCATTTATTATTTGTAGACTTTTTGATGATGTCCATTCTGACTGGAGTGAAGTGATATCTCATTGTAGTTTTGGTTTGTATTTCTCTAATAATTAGCAATGCTGAGCATCTTTTCATATACCTTTTGGCCATCTGTATGTCTTCTTTGGAGAAATGCCTATTCAGGTCTTCTGCCAATTTTTTGATTGGGTTGTTTTTTGATATTGAGCTATATGAGCTGTTTGTATATTTTGTGAATTAATCAATCCCTTGTCGGTCACATTGCATCCAAATATTTTCTCCCACCTCATTTCACATATATGAGAGAGAGGCAAAAGCACATTTTGATGCAATTTTTATAAACAATTTTTATTAAAGTTTGTAAAACTTTTTAATTGTTAAAAAGTTACTTTTTATTCTAATAATTTCTGAGAAAGTAGGTTAGATTATAAAATAGTTTTATTTAATGCATTTTAAATTAAAATGATTCATTGATAATGTAGATGATAAATGGAAAGCATACAACCACAGAATTAGTCCTTAATTTAATGTTCCATGTTTCTTAGTAATTTTATGTAAATCTTCTCACTTTTGACAAAGTGGACTGATGCTAATAGAAAAGTCACTAGGTTTTCAACAGAATGAGACCAGATTTTCATCTTTGTCCATCCTGGTCCTTAAAAGTATAATATCCTGCAGAATTTAACATAGGCAGTAAATACTCTGCATGTATCTACATCTGCTAATGCTAGCTTATCATTCAATGTCAGTGATTAACTTGAATAATTTAAAAGGAAACTTCATCCTGAAAAATCATTGTTAGAGAATGTCAGCCAGTATAAATCAAACACTTTAGATGGTAAAGATTAATCCAATCATTAAACTCTGAGTTTTAAATTCAGTGGGTTTTGGATGTGCAGATCAAATCAGTTTTAAAACTATCAAAATTATTCAGTTATATTATTTGATGATCTTTGGGATCACAAGAATTTTGTTTTGCTTAAATCTGAGAGGATCTTCACTGAGTTATTTTTGTGATCATGAGGGAAAGAGTGGAGATAGAAGCAAAGTTTAAGAGCCATCTGAGTATACATTAGCTTTTTACATACGAGGGGAATGTCAACTGAGACAGCTGATATATCTTTCTTTTCAAATTTTGAATGAAGTGCTGCAATATTCTCAAGTGACTGCCTAACAATTTATAAGTAAAAATGTACACATACATAAGAGCAAGCATACAGTTTGCTTTAAAATTTCAAATACTCTTCCTTCTAAGTTGCATTTAAATTGGCAGATCATTATGGATTTATAATTTCACGTTTCATTTCTAGATGACATTGTACTTCTTGTTATAAGTGAAATTTTCAATTATATTAATTTGCAGTCTTTAATCATGGCTTCTTAAAACTCTACCATTCCCAAGTTTTTCATTTAAGGGTCTTTTTAAATTACTTTCTCTCTCTAAGACAAATATCATATGATATCACTTATATGTGGAATCTAAAAAATATGGTACAAATGAACTTATTTACAAAACAGAAATAGAGTCACAGATGTAGAAAACAAACTTATGGTTACCACGGGGGGAAGCGGAAGGGGGAGGGGTCGGGGAGTAGGGGTAAATTGGGAGATTGGGATTAATATATATATATTACTATATATAAAATAGATAACTAATAAGGACTTACTGTATAGCACAGGGAATTCTTCTCAATACTCTGTAATGACCTATATGGGAAAAGATTCTAAAAAAAAAGTGTATGTATATGTATAACTGATTCACTTTGTTGTATAGCAGAAACTAACACAACATTGTAAATCAACTATACCCCAATAAAAATTTTAAAAATTACTTTCTCTCATCTATCACATATTTGGAAGGTTTTGATCACCAAATAGTATTTAGAAAATAATACATAACTAATTTTATATTAATGAAAGGCATGTATTACTGTGCTCTGCTCAGCATGAGATATTCAGTTTAGCCAGTAAGTTGATGTAATTTCAGTTAAAGACAGTCTAGTATTTTAGGCAACCTGGGTAGTCTGATCCACAGCAAAGGTATGACTGTGATTGATACTTATGAAATATTAATTTGTGGCCACCATTCTTATCTTCATAGATTCCCTCATTGAAAAATACCATCTTGAAGACAACTGATATAAATCTTAGAGTTCTATTTGCATGCAATGTATTCCAAAATTGAATGGTATTATTTAATATCCTATTTTCCCTCAAAAGCCATTATATGATTTGAGAAATGGACTCAATAGAAATGTTTCAATTAAAAGTAACAAATTAATCAAAGTCTACTCTTACACCTTTTTTATTGAGGTATAGTTGATTCACAATGTTGTTAGTTTCTGCTGTATAACAAAGTGAATCAGCTATATGTATACATATATCCCCATATCCCCTCCCTCTTGCGTCTCCCTCGCACACTCCCTACCCCACCCCTCTAGGTGTTCACAAAGCACTGAGCTGATCTCCTGGTGCGATGCAGCTGCTTCCTACTAGCTAGCTATTTTACATTTAGTAGTGTATATATGTCAATGCTACTGTCTCACTTCATACCAGCTTACCCTTCCCCCTCCCCGTGTCCTCAAGTCCACTCTACATCTGCATCTTTATTCCTGTCCTGCCTCTAGGTTCATCAGAACCATTTTTTTCTTTTTTTTTCTTTTACATTCCATATATGTGTTAGCATACGGTATTTGTTTTTTTCTTTCTGACTTACTTCACTCTGTATGACAGACTCTAGGTCCATCCACCTCACTACAAATAACTCACTTTTGTTTCTTTTTATGGCTGAGTAACATTCCATTGTATATATGTGCCACATCTTCTTTATCCATTCATCTGTTGATGGACACTTAGGTTGCTTCCATGTCCTGGCTATTGTAAACAGTGCTGCAATGAACATCGTGGTGCATGACTCTTTTTGAATTATGGTTTTCTCAGGGTATATGCCCAGTAGTGGAATTGCTGGGTCGTATGGTAGTTCTATTTTTAGTTTTTTAAGGAACCTCCTGCTGTTCTCCATAGTGGCTGTATCAGTTTACATTCCCACCAACAGTACAAGAGGGTTCCCTTTTCTCCACACCCTCTCCAGCATTTACTGTTTGTAGATTTTTTGATGATGGCCATTCTGACTGGTGTGAGGTGATACCTCATTGTGGTTTTGATTTGCATTTCTCTAATGATTAGTGATGTTGAGCATCCTTTCATGTCTTTGTTGGCAATCTGTATATCTTCTTTGGAGAAATGTCTATTTAGATCTTCTGACCACTTTTGGATTGGGTTGTTTGTTTTTTTGATATTGAGCAGCATGAGCTGCTTGTATATTTTTGAGATTAGTCCTTTGTCAGTTGCTTTGTTTGCAAATATTTTCTCCCATTCTGAGGGTTGTCTTTTCATCTTGTTTATGGTTTCCTTTGCTGTGCAAAAGCTTTTAAGTTTCATTAGGTCCCATTTGTTTATTTTTGTTTTTATTTCCATTTCTCTAGGAGGTGGGTCAAAAAGGATGTTGCTGTGATTTATGTCATAGTGTTCTGCCTATGTTTTCCTCTAAAGGTTTTATAGTGTCTGGCCTTACATTTAGGTCTTTAATCCATTTTGAGTTTATTTTTGTGTATGGTGGTAGGAAGTGTTCTAACTGCCCAAAGCAACCTACAGATTCACTCCCATATACCACTACAACAAAAGAATAAAATACCTAGGAATAAACCTACCTGAGGAGACAGATGAACTGTATGTAGAAAACTGTAAGACACTGATGAAATAAATTAAAGACAATACAAACAGATGGAAAGATATACCATGTTCTTGAATTGGAAGAATCAACATTGTGAAAATGACTATGCTACCCAAAGCAATCTACAGATTCAATGCAATCCCTGTCAAACTACCAATGGCATTTTTCACAGAGCTAGAAAAAAAAATTTCACAATTTATACGGAAACACAAAAGACCTTGAATAGCCAAAGCAATCTTGAGGAAAAAACAAACAAACAAAAAAAAAAACAGCTGGAGGAGTCAGGCTTCCTGGCTTCATACTATACTACAAAGCTACAGTAATCAAGGCAGTATGGTACTGGCACAAAAACAGAAATATAGGTCAATGGAACAGGATAGAAAGCCCACAGATAAACCCACGCACATATAGTCAACTTATCTTTGATAAAGGAGGGAAGAATATACAATGGAGAAAAGACAGCCTCTTCAATAAGTGGTTCTGAGAAAACTGGACAGCTACATGTAAAAGACTGAAATCATTATGCATTTTTAATACTCTTTAGAGTGGTAACTGGGAGAAGTCAGTGACTGAAAAAATAATCCTGAAAAGTATCTAAGTTGGCCAACTCTATTGGCCAACTCTATTGGCCAATAGAGTTGGCCACCCTCTTTTGCATTTAATTTCTGTTCATCTGCTTCAGTTGATTTTGGCTCTGGGGCTCAGTAAATAATCATGACAGCAAAAGGCAAGAATTTTGGAGTCTTTAGATCTGGTTGTGGAATATCTTCTCACTATTTAGCTATTCAGTGGTTTTTGATCATTATCAATGAAAACTTGACTATGACATCTGTCTCATAGCTATAGAGAAATCTATAGTTGAATTCCCATTTCAGCTTTTGGATTTCCTGACACTTATAGAAGAAAATTATCTATACTTTTGGAAGATTGCCAAAGTTTATTCCTTAAAGAACATCTAGAAATGTGCTGTCCAGCACAATAACTGCTCACTGTATATCTCTTTATATTTTAATTTAACTTTAAAGAAAAATAAAATTTAAAATTCAGTGATATCAGCCACATATCAAGTGTGTGATGGTCACATGTGGTTAGTGGTTCCTGTATTGAATAGCATTCACCTAGAACATTTCAATCGTCACCCAACACCTTATTGGTCACACCTCTCTAGACTTATTGCTGCTGATTGAAATTTATCATAAGTTCATTCATTTGAAAATATTTATTCAATTATGAATATCTGAGAGCCTTCCAATTAAGTAGGCCACTGGAATTTAAAGAACTTAGAATTCATGTACAAAAGTAAACAAATACTATGCAGTAAATGTTCCACTAGAGGCACATACAGAGTGCTATATGGACATAAATAAAGCAGTAATTTTGTCTCAGGTATGGGAATGGTCATGCAACACCATTTTGAATCTCTTCCATTTTGAATCTCTTTTTGCTAGTTCCATAACTGTCAGAAAAGAAATAGTTGAACACTGGTGTCTAGCAAGTTTATATTTATTGTCGAAAAAAGCCAATCAATATCAGTTTGAACGTTAACTAATAGCATGGCTTTGCCACTGCCCAAACAATATCGTAGTTAATAGCAATTTTAATGTCTGAAACCACCATAATTGCCCTCAGAAGTCAATAGATCAATAAGAGAGTCTTTTTGGTTTTAGATATGAGTGTTGAGCTATACATCACATTTTGAAAAGGTTGCTTTTGATCATGACACTCTAGACACATTTAAAATTAGTTTGAGGAGGGGATATGGGGATATATGTATACATATAGCTGATTCACTTTGTTATACAGCAGAAACTAACACAACATTGTAAAGCAATTATACTCCAATAAAGATGTCTAAAAAAAATATTTTGAAACCTAGATAGAAACGAGAGAATTTTTATTTTTAAGATCTGTAAATTTAGACTTAAAGCAGTGCAAACAGGCATTTACAGTTTTATTATTTATTATTATGAGTCTTTGCATGTTTTTATTGGAAATAAGTATTAAACTAAAAGAATTCATAAAGTCAGAGCTAAATAATCATGTTATAAATAAATTTAAAACTTACATAAACTATAGTTAAAATAGTAAATTATCAAAATATACTGAGATAAATATTTTGGACTTTAATAAAAAACTTGATCAAGAAACAAATTTATAGAAAGATTTCTGTATTAAAATGAGAATAGTTTTCATTCATTTATGTGTTGAGATAAATTATATGTTGAGATTCGCTTATGACAGTATGGCATTTTAAAATATTTATCTCCAAAGGGAAATTGCTAATGATCCTGCAGTGAGATGTGTAAATACCATGTTTATCTTAGCTAGACATGCAAACTAAGATGGACGCAAAAGGCCTAAGACCATCACATTATTTGGAAGAAGAGATGGGGCTCTCGTTTAAAGAGCTATCACTTATATTGATTGCATTCATCATTCAGGAAACACTAGCAGAGATGCAATGATTTGTTTGTTTTCTAAGTTGTTAGGTGATGTCAAGCAAATTACCTGGGTCCAATTTCTGATACATGAACAATTTTTCTTTTGGCATGTGTTACTGCAATTGTGAGTAATGTTCTAATCGAAGGTACATCTTTTGAGACTCTCTTATAATTTAGCTACAAATAGCCAGCTTTAGATTGCTATTTGTACATTTTCAGCCTTTAATATCTGTAGGACTTGTAACAGTACAGACTACTTATTGTTTATGAAATGATTATTAGCATGACCAAAATGCCTGTAACTTCTAAGGAGGCAGAAAGCAATCTTTTCTGATCTAGGATTCAAACAAAATGTCCACAGTGACTGATCATTTTGTCTTATTTAGTATACACCAGTCAAACAACAAATGCTATTATTGTCCAATTCTCATTTTTGCCTGTGTTGGGACACAGAGAGCATTTCTCTGTTATTCCAACCAACAGGGTTTAGATATCTTAGTGTGGTACCAGTCATTTGGTGGGCTGAACCTAGAGGTAGAAGAAACTAGTAGGAATATAGAAGAAATGGAAATGCTGGAGGTAGACCTTGGGTGTGAAGGGAGCCCAGCTGAGACTAAGTATAAGTTTGAACAAGGGTAAGGTAAACAAGACTAGAGGCTAAGAAGCTGGGGGCATCTGATCTAATTCTGGGTGTGCATCTTAAAAGCCACTTAGCATAGGCCAATGCAGATTTCAATTAACTATGCCGCTATAAGGATTTTTATCTGTAAAACTGAGGCACTGGAACAAGGACTGAGCCCAGCCAATGGGTTAGGTCAAAATGAGTTTATTCAACAGTTGTCAGGGTTTAGGCAGGGCAGTATTCTCACCACTGTAAACAGTGAACTAGATTGAGAAAGCTGAGCGGAGAGATCCTTGGTTACTGAATTAGGTAGTTTATTCTTGCTCTACTGGAAGGGTTCCAGCTAGAAATTCTAAAATAAATGGGGAACGATGACAAGTTTCTCCTCAAAAATTTCAATGAGGCTATGGTCTCTGAAATTATTTTTTTCCTATCCATGGACTCTAATAAATTTGTAATGCTAAATTTATCACTACCTATACTTTATCACTTCGGATATCCAAGTTCCTTCAACTTTCACTGGTTTAAATTATGACTTGTATTATTACATTAGCCCAGCATTCTCCATTCTTTACCGTTTAAAGTCTTATCCAGTAAGGGAAAATTAAGTCACCTCATTTTTAAATCTTTACTAGGTCTATTCATCATAATCAATCTCACCGTCCTCTGGACTTCCTGCTTCTTTAAATCTAAGTAGTACGTATTTCATGCTATGGTTTAGATTCTATATTTTTCTAATTAGATTGTATGCTTAGGATGGATAGGAATAACATCTTAATTATCTATCTCACCATCACCTAGCAAAGTGGTTTGCATATAGCAATCATTAATTAACATCTATTCAATCAAGTTACATGATATTTACACAAATTCTAAGCCTGACTCAATGAATCACTTATTGTTCTCAGGTTACTTAGCCTATCTTGCCCTCCGTTCTTCATTTGTAAATTGAAGGAGGATAATTTATTCTCACTGTAGATTAATTTTATACTTAAGGAATCCAAATAAGGATGAAATGGGGAAGATAGTCATTGACTCAGTACATATTTATTGAACATCTAAAATTTGCCAGGCATTCTTTTGAGCATCATTAGTTGCTAGAGGAATCTCTCTTGGGCCAGCTCAGTGCAGACAGTATTTGAACTTTGGCCAGTATCATACATGAGACAGCTACCTAATATCCCTGATTTACAGCATAGATCAACCTCACATCTGCCCCTGCTATGATGTTTGGCTGATACTTTTAAAAAAAGAGTATGGAAATAACAAGAATGTAAAATTAGCAACATATGAACAATAAGAGGTAAAAAGTAGAGTCCAAAAGGGTAAAGGTGGTAAATTAAAATACTACACAGGAAAATATAAGCAAAGATAGTCATGATAAAACAACCACGATCATCCTAACACATTAAACATAATTTTGGTAAAGAAGGTGCTATGGTTTGAGGTTGCTGTCCATGATCTGGAGGCAGCTTGCCTCATTCTCTCGAGGCTTAGGCTTGTGCTAGGTAATTCACTAATGGGAGAGAGAGCTCAGGATTATATCCTTTAATTTCCACTATTAGGAAAAATATTGTTCTCTGAGTCACCTCCAATGGGAAACTCCTATCACTCCAAAATAAACTTGTTCAGCTGGGGTGGGACTAACCCTCCTATCCACCAACCCCACCTTGGGAGATTGGGCAATTGATCTTCACAACCATGATTGCAGGAACAATCAGGATTGCAAGCATCAGCTGCATGTGGAGGGAAATGTCTAAGAATGAGGCCAAGCAGAGCAGAGCAATATAGGGTGGCAAGGTCTTGATATCCTTTGGGTCCCTTCATCCAGTCATGCTCAAATTTCAAGTCCTTGACTTCCCATTCTTTGCTTTAGCTAGTTTGATTTGGTTTTATATATGTACCTTTGTGTGTGGATGTGTGTATGTATATGTAGTGTATAAATGTATATGCATATTTCACTTACATCTGAAAGAATCCATGTTCTTATTAGTCTAATATTAGCATATTTAGTTTGTTTGGTTTCAAGCCATCTGTGATTCAGAGGCCAATTTAATTCTTGAATTTACCATCTGGTTTAGGTTTCCCTCTAAAGGTTATACCCAAGAATTTGATTGGTCCTGGAATCTTGGAGCCCTTACAATTATCAAACATTTGTTTATCAGGAATTCTCTGGATCAAGACTACATGGACCTCAATAAAGCACTCTGGGGACTATGTGGAAAAGAAAAATCCTGCAGAAGCATACATCTGAAAAACTCACTATTTCTAGTCTAGAAAAATGCTGCAGAAGCATACATCTGAAAAACTCACTATTTCTAGTCTAGAAAAACACACTATTGCTAGCATACATCTGAAAAGCTCACTATTTCTAGTCTAGAAAAATCCTGCAGAAGCATACATCTGAAAAACTCACTATTTCTAGTCTAGAAAAATGCTGCAGAAGCATACATCTGAAAAACTCACTATTTCTAGTCTAGAAAAATGCTGCAGAAGCATACATCTGAAAAACTCACTATTTCTAGTCTAGAAAAACACACTATTGCTAGCATACATCTGAAAAACTCACTATTTCTATATGCTTCTATATCTAGAAGCATCTTTTCAAGTCTCAGTTAGATTGGTTTCTGCATGGGGAGGATGGAGTAGTATTTTCTTCTGTGTGCAATTGTTAACCTTGATTTAAATAATTAACAAAGAGATATTATTATTATTCAGCTTTGGAAATGGAGTCAAACAATGAATTTTGAGTACAACCAGGCAAGATAAAACTTCTAAGAGCACCATAAATACAGGGATGCAAACAGCCTCATTGCCAGTAAAGTTCTATATTATTGATATGAAACTATTATAATATTTCATGTGAAGAGGAATTGATAGAAAAAATATTAAAAAGTAAAAAGAGCCAACGACTAGAAGGTTTTTAATCACATAAGTGGGAGAAATGATCAGAAATTGAAGAGTGATAATCAGTAAGAGTCATGGAAATTGAGAACCAAAGCTATTGGTCCAAAGAGCTCAATCAGTATATTTTCTAGAATGTTTCATCTCCAATATCTATAAAGTGCTGTCACTGGCACCAAGAGAAAACCATAGGAATTATTTCCTTGAGTTACAAAATTAATTCAAATTACATTAATACACTTTTTTTAAAAGAGGTTCATATCCACACTTGGATATTACAGCATTCCCTACAAGAAATACAATTTGTATAAGGGTCTTGGAGGCCTCCCTGGAGAAACAGCCAATGAAATTTGAGACTCACAATTGACCAAACAGAATGCCAGGATCAATAATCCAGAACAAGGAAAGGCAACAGGAATGTCTCCAACTTCTGAAAGAGTAAGCTGTGTGTGGTGGGCACATAGGGCTCACCAGATACCACGTGTACTGCTCTGTTACTCAGATTCCTCTGCAGTTAGGACTTACAGGCTGAGGCAGTTCTCAGTAGGTGTGCTTCTGCCATTTTCCTATCAGTTTTCCGTCACAATCACCAGTGCTAGATGGCATAACTAAAAAATAAAATCTACCCACATGGGATTCCATAATCACAAAATAAACTTTTGTTGTCTAAAGCCATTGAAATATACATATCAACATATATGTATATTTTTAACACAAGAAGTCAGGGAATTCTCTTCTCAAGAAAGAATAGATCTGTGAGCCTTGTGATACCTCCATGGAAAGGATCATTAAACTAAAAGAAGCCTATCATTACCCAGAGGCCAGTGTTAGAGGCTGACTGAGAGAATACAATCTGCTGGAGGAAAATCGCCTCAATTTTGGAGACCCTCTAAACTATCACCAGGGAGTCCCAGTGGAATGGGTGATGAGAACCCTAACACTGACCATGCTAAATCCCCTTGGGACTCTGAATACTGAGTTGGACTCCAGTTTCCTGAGTTCCTGTGCCTGGAGCCCTATTGTACTCTGCTGCCTGATCAACTGAGGTCCCTCATATGCTCCATGGCTTCTTGCCAAGCTGACTCTTAGAACCCTCCGACTTCTGTCAGAGACTTGTTGTGAGCCCCTCCTGTAGTGGAAATCAGACTGCCTGGCTTTAAAATACTGCCTCCACCACTTCCAAGCTGGATGACCCATTCCAAATAGGGTCCCTCTCTACCTTGCTTAGCTCATCTTTAAAATAGGGATAATACTTGTACTTACCTTATAAAGTTGATATGAAAATTAAATGAGATAATCCTATAAAGTGTCTAGAAGAACTTATGTCATGGCAAAACACTCAGTCATGGTTAGCCCTCCTTATTGTCAATTGTTGTAATTAACAGTTAATTAGTTGTAATTGCCCGATGTTCAAAAGATGCTGAGAGCTGGTACTCACTAGAAGCCCTGACACTTTCTGGTTCTCCATCTTGGAGATTTAGATCTAATCTCTGAGATTTAAATTCCAGACACAAATTAGTACGGAATTTGTTATATTCCCTTGGGATTGAGAACTTGGACTTTTGTGCCCTTCTTGAATATGCCCCATTCTTCAAACCTTCACATTCCTGTGATTTCAAGCATGCACTATATTTATAGCATTTTGTAGAAAAGCTGAGAGGGTAGGAGGTTATAGACTTCCTATATGGAGAGGGAGTGAAGTATTCGAGTTAATAGTTTGAGAATTTTAATAATTTTTCTTCAATGTCTCATAAAAGATACTTGTTCTTTCTTCAGTCAAGATAGTACCTCTGGCTGTTCTTTTCATGCGAGCATCTTCAGGGTGCTGGTAAATATTCCATTTCTTTATTAGGATGCTTGTTATACAGGTGTGTTCACTTTGTGAAAATTTGTAGACTGGACATTTATGATTTGTGTAATTTTTTGAACGCATGTTATACTTCGTGAATTTTACATTTAAAAAGGCTTGAATGGAAGTGCAGTTCAGTGTTCTTTACATTACAGGGTTGATTTTTCTGCTGGACTGGAAAAGTTTTATACACCCACACACATGTTAATTTCATGATTTGTGGTATTACATAAAATAGTTGTTACTTAGGTAATAATCCTAAGTATGCAATTATTAAGAGGTGATGTATTTCATTTGAGTTAAACACACATATGTTCACTTAAAATATTGTCATTCTTAAAAAGGTAACTAGCTCTTTTGTTTACTCCTGAGTGTGTATCTACTGTGTTTGGTCTTGTATTGAAGGGCAATTGCTTATTACCTGTAGATGTCACCTTATAGACTCAATTTGCCCACAGGAGGAAAAAATTCTGTTAAATGAATTATACAACTTGATTAGGTATTATTCTTTTTTAAAATTGAAGTGTAGTTGATTTACAATATTGTGTTAGTTTCTGGTATACAGCCAAGTGATTCAGTTATACATATATGTATATATCTATATTCTTTATTTGATTTTATTCCATTATAGTTTATTACAACATACAGTTCCCTGTGCTATACAGTTCCCTTGCTGTTTATTTTATATATGGTAGTATGCATCTGTTAATCCCCAATTTATCCCTTCCCCCCTTCCCCTTTGGTAACCACAAGTTAGTTTACTGTGTCTGTGATTCTATATCTGTGTTGTAGATAAGTTCATTTGTATCATTTTTCTAGATTCCACATATAAGTGATATATTTGTCTTTGACTTCCTTCACTTAGTATGATAATCTGTAGGTCCATCCATGTTGCTATAAATGGCATTATTTCATTCTTTCTTATGGCTAATGTTCTATTGTGTGTATGTATATTATGTATGTATGTGTGTGTGTATGTGTGTGTATATATATATATATATATACACACACACACACATATATATATATATTTATATGTATACACACCACATCTTCTTTATCCATTCTTCTGCTGATGGACACTTAGGTTGATTCTATGTTTTGCTTATTATAAATACTGCCAGTATGAACATTGGGTGTATGCATCTTTTCAAATGAGCTTTAGTCTTCCAGATATATGCCTAGGAGTAGGATTGCTGGATCATGTGGTAACTCCATTTTCAGTTTCTTAAGAAACCTCCATACTGTTTCCCAGAGTGGCTGCATTAATTTACATTTCCACCAACATTGTAGGAAGGTTCCCTTTTCTCCACACCCCTCTCCAGCGTTTATTACTTGTAGACTTTTTGATGATGGCCATTTTGACTGGTGTGCAGTGATACCTCATTGTAGTTTTGAGTTGCGTTTCTCTGATTAGGTATTATTCTGTGTAACATTTAAACTGTTTTTTAGAGACATACAGGCCTTCTTATAGTGTTAATATAAATGAAGCATATTTTAACAATTTAAAAGAAGAATCTCTTATGTAGTTGAATGCAAAATCTTCAGAATATATTGTGAATTTTTTAAAAAGGCAACATAAACATTTGTATGTTATTCAATTATCTGAGTAAAAAATTCTAGTGGGAGGGGGCTTCCCTGGTGGTGCAGTGGTTGAGAGTCCGCCTGCCGGTGCGGGGGGCGCGGGTTCGTGCCCGGGTCTGGGAGGATCCCACATGCCGCGGAGCGGCTGGGCCCGTGAGCCATGGCCGCTGAGCCTGCGTGTCCGGAGCCTGTGCTCCGCAACGGGAGAGGCCACAACAGTGAGAGGCCCGCGTACCGCAAAAAAAAAAAAAAAAAAAAAAAAAAAAAAAAGTAATAATAATAAAATAAAAAATAAAATTCTAGTGGGAAGGAAGACAGACTATATATTTTTCTCATATATGCTTAAAGTATAGGTGAAAGAACACTTGAGACTAATATAAGTTACTTTTTGGTGGAATGAATGGAAACCAGGAAAATTAGGAAAACAATTGAAACAAGATGATACTTTACAGTAAATATCTTTGATTTCAAGTTAATGAAAAAGTATAGATTGCCTACTCAAAATTAAATAACCTATAAGCACACAATAACTGTCTTAAGATAGTAATTCTTTAGATTTTAGGGGTACTTATCCTCAAGACCCATAGAAAATAAATGGACACACGCAGACAATACACTCCATCTGGAGGGATGATCCTGTTAGCAAGCAGCTCTAGCACATCGGAAGAAAAGACAGGAAGAGGGGAGGGAGGAGGGATCTAAAAGAGATGTGGGACAGGAGCCAAAGGTAAACGCTGCTGCCTTGTACGTCTTTTAATGACTGTGAGGGCTGCCAACTTTGGGGAAAAACTGAGGTACATCATTTTCACAAGGATTCTTCCCCTTCACGCTTGGGAAATGAATTGCTTATTTCTCCCAGAGTTCCAAGGGATAGGTTCATTATTTTAAGTTATAGATAAAATGAGCTGTGATCGAAAGAAAATGCTTTGCATTTTCTGTCCTAGATAGAAGATACTCTTCCTGTCTCTTAGCAATACTCATTGAAGTGTTGCTATAATATCTTGTTTTTTATATAAATTGATTTTTTATTATAGTCCTCTGGAACTTTTCATGTTTCCTGTCATTTATAATAAAATAAATATATGGATTCATATATTTAAAGTAGTTGTTCAAAGTCTATTTTAAAGCAGTAAAAGTTGTTTTTAATTTTGTTTCTGGGGACAGAAAGAGAGAGAGAAAAACAAATAATAGTTACATCCCAGAGAAAAGGTTCAGCCCTTGTATACTTAAAGCTTCTAAAATCTTAGGTTAGCCAATTTTAGTTTTCTTCATCTTCTAGCCAAACAGATTGTAAGGAAAATAATTGTCTTAAATAATATATAAATTTCTAATGGTGGTAAGTGCCAAATAATTTTGCTATGAAATTAAGGTTCTTAACATGAAAATTGTCAAGATTTCCTGTGTTTATTTACATTTAAAAATATTTTTAAAAATTTTACAGCATACTTGTAGGTATGTAGTGGGTATTTAACTTTTGTCAATGCAATACTCATATGAAGAGGGAAAACATGTTAATTTAACTAGTAAATAGAAAAATCTGTTCACTTATTGGAAATTCAACTTGATTTGGATTTAGAAAATCTAGGTTCAAGTCTAAACTCTTCTGATTACCCGTTCTGTGATGGGGCAAGAGGACAGGGCCATGTCTCTCTCCTATACTCATGAGTCTCATGGTTAAATGCAGATGATAGTAAGTAACATACTGGGTGGTTAATGGAATCAACAAACAGGCATACCTTGCTTTATTGTGCTTCACAGATACTGTGTTTTTTACAAATTGAGGGCTCGTGGTAACACTGTTGAGCAAGTCTATCAGCACCATTTTTTCCAACAGCATTTGATCACTTCATGTCTCTGTGTCACATTTTGGCAGTTCTCACAATATTTCAAACTTTTTCATTATTGTGTTTGTTATGGTGATATGTTGTCAGTGACCTTTGTTAATACTATGACTTGCTGAAAGCTCAGATGGTGGTTAGCATTTTTTAATTTTAGCAACAAAGTATTTTCAAATTAGGGTATGTACATTGGTTTTGGAGACATAATACTGTTGCACACTTAATAGACTACAGTGTAGTATAAATATAATTTTTATATGCACAGGGAAACCAAAAGATGAATGTGACTTGCTTTATTGTGAAATTTGCTTTATTGTGGTGGTCTGGAAACAAACGTGCAATATCTCTGAGGTATGCTGGTAAAATTGTATAAAAACATTTTCTAAATCTTAATGATCCATAAAATGTTATTATTCACTTGCTTATAGCATAGATTAACTGGAAAATTTACAAGTCTCCACAATGCTTTTTTGGGTAGATACATTTGCAAAACAAAAGACAGTGAGTGACAACATCTGAATTAAAATATTGCTTTCCAATAAAAAGTTCTAGCTTTCTAAAAAACCAAGACTTTCATGTTGATGTCACTATTATGAGTATTACTACTATATAAGCACTCAGAATAATAAGTTGGCTATGGTTGGACTACTAATTTTTCAGTTTTGCATCTTTTCATTTGATAGGAACAAACTTAGCCATTTTGTATGACAATGCCATTTGTTTACAATTTTTAAAAGCTAGTAATATTAACCTGATTGACTTTTCTCAAGTCTTCTTACATCTTACATGTTATCCTCATAAATTAATTAATCTGAAAGTTTACTGCAGCCAGTAGTTTAATTTTTCAACCTGCTGTGGTCACATACATACTGTGTGGATGGTGCAACATAAGATAGTGCTGTAATAGACAGTTTCAAATTTAGGGATGTGTGTAGTCATTAGGGCGTATCTACACACCAGAAACCTCCCCATGTAAATTGCTTTTCGTGCCATGTTTTTTTCTTAATGCTCATCTGTAGTGACAAAATGGTGGGTGAATAAACCAACAGATGGTTTTATCTCAATGGCTGAATCATGGAATGCATCATTAGTTTCATATCTGTGCTGCACGAGGAATGCTGGCTTTTCTGTGGGCATCTGGCTGGCAGTTCCTCGAGGGTTTGTCACATGCATAATCTAAGTGTCCCAGCTGTGTTTTCAGTTCCCTGGTGTCTACTTTGGCATGAGAAGGTGCTCATGAGCCAACCTAATCCTCTTGTTAATTCTGCGGGCAGCTAGAAGAGGACTCAAATCCTAAAACCCTAATATCTACCCTGGTATACTTCTTTCGTTTAAATTGGCTGGTTTGTCAAAGATTTTTTTCTCTTTAGTTTTGATCAGTGAGATTTAGGGTTATTATAAAACAGAAGATGCTTCATTTCAACTAAAAACATTGATATAATGAGATAAAACATATGTAGGGTAGTAATTAATGAGGTTACCATTAGATGCGTCACAAAGGTTTTGTTGTTGTGTTTTAGCCCACCAAATGAAAGTAGTGTCTAATGCAACACTTTCCTAATTTATCATAAAAAGACAAATCCTCTCAGATTAAGGGTCTCTAAAGTTTATTTGGAGGAATAGCAAGGTTGACCTCATGAGCTCAACAATTTGTGAATCTCCTGAAGTCCCTTGGATGTTCTAGGGAATATGGGTTAAAACAACAAACACCTACAAAAGTGTGCTTTTGTATGACGATGAAGCAGAACTACAAATAAAACTGTAAAAATTACACATATAAAATATATGAAAATGGGAGAAGGCAAGATCAGGTGAAATATCACTTTTGTTTTCTCATGTGTATAGATTACTGACCCATTATTGTGAAATTGTATATTAGTCAGATTTTCTGTGATAATGTCACATAACACCAATACTTCCATGGATTGTATCAAAAAACATTTATTCCTTACTCAGGTCTGCTAGACGGCTGAGGCATCTCTTCTCTAGGCTCCAGGCACATTTAGGTGTGTTCAATATATCTGTCATTCTGAGATGCAGGTTGAATAAACATTAACTAACTAGGGCATATTCTTCTGATGGCAGAAAGGAAGAGATAAGAGGCCAAACCAAAACACATAAGCACCTTTAAAGTCTCTGACTGAGTAGGTTGTATGTCATATCCTCTCATAGTCCTTTGGTCAAGGCAAATTACATAGTCAAGGCAAACATCAATAGTGTGGAAACACGTACTTCTTCAGCGATGGGGTAGGGAGGACAAATATTTGTGGTATAATTATTCAATCTACCCATAATTTGTTCTTTGGATGACAAATAATAACTTTCCTTTCTTCCAGCCACAAAAAATATTCACCCCTATGCCAGTAAAGACCCCTTTCTCCCCTCAAAGTTTTATGCTCTTATGACATCAGACTTGAAGTTCAAAATCTTGTGATAATCTCTACAACACAGCTGCCCCTCCCCCGACCCCCCACCCAACATTCAGTGGTGGAACAGGACAGGATAATCTCTAAAAATGTGTAGTTTCCTGCCACCCACATCTGGCCCCAAAGCCAATGTCATTAATTTTACGTTTTCCTTCAGGCATCCCGCTTCTGGTATCAATTTCTGTATTAGTTTGTTTTTGTTGTACTAATGGTACATAACAATGGATTGAAGCATGCCAGTAACTTATAGCAACATACAGTTAATTTCCAAAAATGGTCCTGTGGGTTGGCTGCGGAGGCTACGCTCTAAGCTGTCACTGAGGATCGGCTTGCTGTCACATGTCCGTCATCCTGCAGCCCGTCATCCTACAGGATGAAGGAGCAGTTGCCACCTGGGAGAGCTCTTTCCTTGTGGGAAGATCTAAAGTGCAAAAGAACAAGAGAAATCACACATGCACATTTTAAGTGTTTGCTTGGATATGGCTTATGTCACATCCTTACATTCTGTTGGCCAGTCAGTCACGTGGCCAACATCAATCAACTGAATAGGAATTTTACTCCTCCCGTAAAAGGTGTGAGTGGGGAGTAAATATTTGTGAAAGTAGTACAACCTATCTCAAATGATTAAGTGGGTAGTAGCCAAATAAAATATAATTTTGGACTTTAGGGGGAAAAAGTTTCTAAACTTACCCTGAGAGGAAGCTATTACCTTTACAGTATCCTCCTTTGTTTCCTTGGGCAATTTTCTCAATGCCATTCAGAGTCTTCACCGTTCTAGTTCCACACAGAACTCGCTTTCCTAGAACATTCCTTGTAGAGAAAAGAGCTGGGAAGAAGTAGAACCATACTAAAACAGCAAAACAAAAGTCACTCAAATTGTAGGCCACAGATTTTTTTTTTTACCTTGAAAAGACTGTTTTCAATGAGGGAATCATGCATTTCAGGGTTACAAAATTGGCACTATTAGTTTCTTGTGAAATGTGACCTTTTAAATGAAATAGCTTTATATTGCTGTCATCGCTAGAAAAGGAAAAGGGAAATAAAAACTAAATAGAATTTCAAGTATTTAGGCTTGAAATTACTTGAATTTCATTATCTCTAATGCTCATTGACTCCATATAATATGGCTTTATCAGTTATTATAAAATATTAAAAGACAGACAAAGTGGGGTAAATACAAATGCAAAGTAATTAACGTAATAGAAAGTTTATATCTAGTATCACTTTATAAACAAAAAGTTTAGTTAAAGAGGATTGTCTGGAGTTACAAGGTGGGTTAATATGCCTCTTAATAGCAGCATTATGCATTAAAATACCAATGAAAAAGGTAAAATATGACTGAATCATTGAGTAGCAAAGTTATAATTTTAGCATAATTTATGTCATAATTGACCAAAATTATTTTTATGATAATGACTTACTCAAAAGATAGCTTTAAAAGAAGATAAATACAAACTGCTAGAGGTACAAATGCTTTTTTATTTTATGATTTTTCTTTCACTTACACTTAGAGGAGCTTCATTTATTCCTGCACAGGTGTTTCAACTTTTATAATGTGTTGGATTCAATTCAACAAACCTTATGTCCCCAACCATGGGCAAGATGCTGTGGGGATGTAAAGACAAAAATGGCCCTTTAGTTGGTGATATTATAGTTCACTGGGGAGGATGTCTGTCATAGTTTGTCTTTGCAGAAACAAATTTGCTCAGCTTTTAAAATTTTAAAAAAAGTACTAATCAATGTTACAATAAAGAAGCAGGACTTCTAATAAAGATTTTGATGAACTGTCAGCTCCTCTCCCTGACAGTCCACTGAAGTGCTCAGTACTTTTTGTTCCAATATCATGAAATGACACTGCTTGAAAAGTTCCACGCAGTTGCCTATTTATTTTATAACCTGTTTAGCAGAAATTGTTTCCATGGCTTCCGGCCATTAGGCGTATCCTAGCTCTGTGACTTGGCATAGAAGTGCTTCCTTCCATCTGACTTAATTTAAGCATCTTCTTCAGCTCTACCTTCCAGCCAGTACCCGAGCCTTTCCAAAAAGGGTGCTAGAAAGAGCACTGAACTGGCCATTTGAATATCCATGTTGTAGGTCTGGGTGCATGACCATTTGGCTGTACCTTACTTTAATTTTTAACTTATTAAAAAAAGAGGATTTGAAGTATATCTTTTCAAGGTCTCTTTCAACTTCATTTCATCCTCTATGTATTGCTTCCCTTCTTCAGTCTCTACTGCTCAGTACAGTAGAAGTCCTCCAGCTTCAGAATCAAAGAGCCTGGTGTACACTCTGCTTGCTTTGTGGGTTTTGGTGTCCTTATCTATAAAAGTGGGACAACGATGTCTTCAGCTCAGTTATTTGGAAGAGTAAACTAGCTAGTCAGTACAGTGCTTAAGACACCCCTCAGCACAGAGCAGGGGCTTTCCCTTTTTGGTCTCCCAAGTGTCACACAATTCCCTTTTCCTTTCCATCTCTTTTCATGTTTACCCTTGTTTGCTGCTTGGACCTCTACAAAAGGGCCTGGCTAGGTGTTCTGAGAACAAAAGAGACATGAGCCTTGCTGGGTCCTAAATAGGCTTCTCTTTGGAAAGACCAGAACTGGATAATGGGTATGACTGCCTTAGTGGCCCTGGGTGTTTGTGACAGGAGAAAGCTTCTAGTTTTATATAAGAAAAGGGTGGCAAAGGAGACACAGCTACAATAATCCTGCCTGAGTTTAACTGAGATACTCCAGGACTGGTTTATCTGGAAATCGAGCTCTCAGAAAAAAGCACTGCTGAGGTTAATGTTCAGCAAATTTCCATTGGTCACATGCCATCTTCAATATTTCTGCCCCATTTGTCCTATTATTTGCTTAATATTTTTTCTTGAAAATGATCCAAATTAGTCACTCAGTCTAGTTCAAGCAGTAATATCTGTAAGATCATGTTTTTGATGTGCTAATTATGTTGATTTCTTAATACACATAAGAGTAAATATATAACTATTAACATTTAAAAAATATTTCACCTAAAACCCTCTAGATCATCTCTGGGAAACACTGACTTACTTTTGATTAGAATTGGCAAATGGCTGTGTGATGGATGGAGGATTAGGTATGTGGAATGGGAAAAAGTCTGTCCCGGGGAACAGTGGCTAGTGGAGGCTCCAGTCTTTCCATGTCTATTGCTCAGGAGGGCTTCCTCTTGAGAGGTGGTTTGATATTGTGTTAAGAGCACAGATTTTAGAGCCTGACTGCCTGGGTTCAAATCCCAGCTATCGTCTTTTAGCCATGTGTAGCCTTGGGCAAGTTACTTAGCATCCTCGTGCTTCAGTTTATCTTTAGAAATGGGGGTAACAGGAGTGTCATAAGAATTTTGTGAGGATGCAGTGGGTTAACATATGTAAACCTTTCAGAATAGTGCCTGTTCTGAATGTAATTATAAACTGATATTATTATTGCTATTCTTCTCCTAAGAAAGAAAGACTCATAGTCTCCAATAACATGATATGTTATGAAGACCTGAGTTTAGCTTTAACAGCCCAGCTAATATTTTACTATAAAACACCAAACCAAATATTTTGGAATATACATATATTTTTAATAAGATAATTTGGCCTTGGTTCATAATTGTTAGGCTACTTCTGGTAAGACTTTATGCATCCCCTTTTCTGCTCTTCTAAAGTGCCAATGAAAAGATTTCATATTCAAAATTGTATTATTTACTAATTTACACTGTGACTTAGAATAATCTATCAAGGTTTAACAGTTTAAGTCCATAAAATACTGTCTGTAGTCTGACCATAACTTTCAAAAAACACATAATACAGAATGCATGATATTTTAATTCTTTAGTAATATATCGAGGAATGATATTCCAAATTGTATTATTCATACAATGAATCAATAAAGCTTAACTTTTAAAAATGCTAAGATAAAGAAATTTTCCATGCCCAAGGCTCATGGTTAACTGTGCACATTAACATAAGTGCAAGAAAGCAAATCACATTTTATTAGTTTTCACTTTGATGACAATAAATAAGCTACTTTGTGTGAAAACTAATATATCCTCATTCAAATGCTCTACTTTTACTCTCTGATTGCTGTCAGAGTTGCCCTGTGAGTGGAAAGTGGGTGTTAGCCAGATGACTGTAGACTATTCTCTGCGGGGGATAGTTGCTTAGATGATCATGTTTCTGAAAGGATGTCAGGTGACTTCCTTATGTGTGTAGGAAAAGGAAAGAAGAGTACAGAATATTTTATTTTTCCTGTCTTGTCATGAAACCTGGCTTAACTACCTGGCTTGTAGTTAAGCAGAAAAGAAACACCACTCTTTCTGATGTTGTGTCCTAGCTCTTAACCTGTTTTTACAGCTTTCCTTATGTATCGATACATTTTGAGTGTATGCTAAGGTCCCCTTTGGTAGGTAACTCATGAAGTAAGTGGTTGTTTGTAACAGTCATGCAATATCTGGGATAAAAGAAGATAATGCAATTAAAAGAAGAGAGAGGGAACAATACATCCCTTTGCCTTTAATCCCCAGCACTGTTCCCATATGTCTGATAATGTATGGGTGCAAAGTGAGTTATCAAAGTTCATCACTGGAAAGCAGGAAGGATCTGGAACACCACTTCTACTCTGAAGGCTCTTCTATTAAATAAAATAGACAACACTGTTGCTGGGTTGGAAAAAATACACACCAAACATGGTTCTGTTTCTGAACTAACTTACCTTCCATTTGAGAAGGTAAAATACATACATGTAAGCAGCTAAGTAACTTGTGAAAATTGATAGTCCAAAGCATTCTACAAGGTAGATTTTATTCAAGGACAAAATAAGTGTTTTATGCATTTGGGAAAGGTGAGAGAGTGATCTGAGATGACTTTTCTTGAGAAAAGAGGAGCCAATGTTTATGATAGGCATAGTGAAAGACAGGCATGGAAAGGTGGGGGAAATTGTAGCAGTGTGCATCATGGTGAGAAAACAAGGACTGTCAGTCACCTGGTTGGGGGTGCTGGCTGATTTATGAAAGCAGGAAATGGAAATAAATCTAGAAAGGTAAAGAGGGTCAAATTTTGGAGGGCTTTGGATGCAGGACGAGGGAATTCAAATTTTAGTCTATCAGCCAGAATGTAATCGAAAGCTTTTGAGCAATAAAATACGAGAAAACCTTTGTGTGTGTGTTTTAATAGGAGCTTTTGGTGGTGGCATTATGCATACATTTTCCTTCTAAAATATTTGTCTTATGTTTTCTACAAGTATATTTATGTTGACAGCAGGAGCAAGTTAAGAAATTAAAATAATGAATATATGAGAAATCTGTATTTCAGACAAACTACGTGTTGATGGTGTGTAGGATAATTGGATGTACTGGGGTTGGGGGAAGCTAAAACCTAAATCCCAGTCAACTCTTCGGAGTGACTACAGGTATGTATGCACTGAAGTTATTCCTGTTATTGTCTATGAACTGTAAGAGTTATTTCATGTGATAAAAGGTTTAAGAAGCAGTAGTTATCAGGAATAATACAATCAAATAATTCTTTAAAAAAAATTTAAAAATCTGTCATACATGCAACCAGCTGAATATATTTCACTTATGGTAAATTAGGTGTTCTACACAGGTTTTCCACTAAAACTTGTTGAAAATAGCATTTTGTTGCTCTGACAACCTAGAACAGCAATTGGAAACTAGAACATTAAAGGTGAGACAGAAAAGACAGACAAATAGTTCATATTTAGCTAAATTTTTTTTTTTTTTTCTTTTTTGCGGTACGCGGGCCTCTCACTGTTGTGGCCTCTTCCGTTGCGGAGCACAGGCTCCGGATGCGCAGGCTCAGCGGCCATGGCGCACAGGCCCAGCCGCTCCGCGGCATGTGGGATCTTCCCGGACCGAGGCACGAACCCGTGTCTCCTGCATCAGCAGGCAGACTCTCAACCACTGCGCCACCAGGGAAGCCCCTGGTATTCCTTTTTGATTTTTATAAATCCAGGGAGAGATTTGAAATTCTCAAGTGTTCAAAAATGAATAGTTTCCCCTCTTAAAAGTGTATAGATTTAGAATGTCCAGTTATATTTGCATCATCTGCTGGTTATTAAATGACTCAACTATCCTTTATTTTTTTCTGAACCTTAAAAACTTTTTTCATCTATTTGAGCTTTGATTGCTTTTGGTAGATTCTGAACATTATGATCCTTAGCTCAGGATATGATAGCTATTTATTGATTGAAACCCTGGTTTTCAAAATGTGTTTTATGAATCCTAAGTGTTCCACAAAATATATCTAAGGTTTCTTTGGAAGGAAGCATGGTCATTATGGCCACTTGGTTTAGGTGCTTTCTGTTTCTTTTAGATTTTACCTCAATGCCATGCTAGGAATTGCAGTTGTGGGGCTCAGCAAAGGAGTAGGTAGTTTCATAATTCAAAATGTTTGCAGCAATTTGATAAAAATACAATATTTTGCATCCTAATAATTTTGGCATGAATTTCAGATAACCATTTGAACAATAAATGCACATTTTCTATTTATAGTTATAAGATATCCTCAGTATCTTACATTCAGGTAGCAAACATTATATAAGAATACATACAGGTAGTGAAATTTTATATTAACATTCAGATAGGTAAAACTTTATTGTGTAATTTCTATTTGTAGGATTTTGAAAACACTTAATTGAAGTCAACATTTATGAATTCCTAGGCACTGGGATACAGGATATTTATGACATGATATTATTTAATCTGCCCTAAAGGAAATTGATGTGTTTACATAAAGAGACATAATATACCTAACTAACTATTGGAGAAGAAATATAGTATACCGTTTTAAAAAATCAGAGCAGGAACATAATTTTTTTCTGGAAATTAAAAAATAAGTCTCATATAGGAGGTAACAGTCAATCAAAAAGTTGTGGACACGCATTGTTCTGCGCAAAGTAGAACTTTGCCAGGCAAATCAGGATGTATGGTCACCATATTCATGGAAGACATTACTGATGCAAGTACGTAGCTTTGTGGAGACAGAAAAACAAGATTTAGAGTCTCTAACATTCTCATCAAGAAATGTACATTTGAATCTTGGATTCATGTTCATTCTCTCTTAGAAAAAATATCTTCGGCTAAAATGTGGGTGACTCTGCAATTTCTGCAGAATAGGAAGGAAAGGTTTAAACTAAGATTCTTGAATGCAAGTGATGTGAATTATTCTTGAAAACCTGTCCCTTTGCAAGCTTAACATCTGTCAGTTATCAGTAAAGAAAAGTAAGGTTTAGAGGGTTCTTCAGACTTGTGGAAGCCTCCTTTCATCCCTGCCAGGGGATGGAGGAAATATGGAGGAGAGGAGACTGTCCTTCCTCCATCTGTGCTGGATGCTGTATCCAAGGTCCCTCCCACACACACCCCACCCTCATTCCTGTAAGCAGAAAATGAAAAAGGAGAAGTGCCAAAATCTGGCTTCAGGTGAAGGTGAAAAACTTAATTCAGAGACTCGTTCATTCTTACACTTATTTACTTGATAAATATTTATCAGGCACCTACTGGTGGAAAATAAAACCAGCTCAGAATTTATAATCTAGGGGGGACAGACAAACGTTAAACAACCAAACAAGTATACCCTCAATTTTAACAGAAAAATAAGTACAATATGTGCTCCTTCAACGTTTGTTGAATGAGTAACAGATGCAGTCATAGAAATAAACTGGGAGAGAGATAAGCAGGGGTGGACTTGGATTATGTGGTCAGGGAGGAAAGGTCTTTCTGCAGATCTAGGCAGAAAGAGAAGGACGGTGTCTTCATTTTATGAGCAATCGTAAAGAGCTTCTTAGCACCCGGAACTCTGAAGTTGGGTTAGAGAAATCAGTGTACAGTGTGGGAGAAGACCCCAGCCTTCTAGTGACCCTCAACGTGTGAGAGTAAGCCGGGTGAAGTAATCTGTTTAGAAGGGGTTGATGTAGATGGGTCGGGGAATGAGTTGGGGATGAAGATATCCAGGCCTACCTCTGTCCCCCATTTTGTTCCCAATATGTATTATTTTTTTTCAAAAATCATTAGGTTATATGCTAATGAGCCCCAGTGGAAATGAACCTGAATCCACAATGATCATCCCAGTTTTGTATTAAGAACTTTATATCTTTTTGCAACTGTTGTATTATTAGACTTCACAAATATTTAAAAATCTAAACCATTCTTTTTGTTTAGTATCAGAGTAAATGACTCCTACCTGTTAGAAAAGATAGGAGGTGCTTAGCTAATAGATTCATGATGATTTCTTGCCTCTCTGTTCTTGAAAGCTCGTGAAAATTAAGGCTGTCTTATGAATCTTATGTGTCCACTCTTTGGAGAGAAATATTATAGCATCAACTCCTTATGTAATATTGTCAGTTTATTTTTTTCTGATATAAGAGATTTGACAATAGAAATGTACTAACTTTTGCTGTTTTTTTCCCCTTTGTGTTCAGGTTTATTTTAAAAGGGCTTCTTTACAATGCAGAATATTTAGACTTTATTACACATAAATGATAACTTGTATATATATTTTTAAAAAGCGTAGTCTAGAGGATAGAGACTTTTATGGATGCTCGTAGCTACCAGTTACCTGACAGTTGTGTTCCTTGCTTTTTCTAAAGTTTCCATTTTGCTGTGCTGCAGTGTACACATGCATTTGGCACATAAGCCTGAGAAACAGTGTATGAACAAATACTGAAGTGACAGATGTACCTCCAGAAGGATGTATAAATTGATTTTTTTGTCCTAAAACCTTTGTTTTTTCCCCCAAATTCTCTAACTTTATACGTCATTCCACATACCCCATTTTATTGCTATTATGGCTGCTCTGACACCATTGTTTTCTAGTCACTTGATATATTTGGAGAAACACTGAATATTTGTGCACACAACAAAGGCATATTTTATGTTTTCTAGGTCTTTAGCTATTCCTCTTCCTAAACAAGTTCCTTCTGAATAAAATGGAGCACTTTTATAGGAGGAAATATGGGTTCATCAAATATTTATTTATAGGTTTATGGTCTCTTAGTTGTGTTTTCTTTCACTCAACCTGGCACTCAGTTTTATTTTGCTTTGTTTGGATTTAACATTTATGTGGCATCTGCGATATATCGATCTGTTACTCACAGGGTCATAGGAAAATTTTCCAGGACGCCTATTTTCTGATTAACTTGGAAATCAAATAAGAGAGTGGACCCATTAGTTATAAATTGACACTGTCTGTTTTCAAGGGAAGAAAGAGAGAGAAGGAGGGAGGGAAGGAGAAAGAAAAGAAAAAAACGAAGGAAGGAAAAGAAGTGTTAGATTTTCCTAACTTTAGAGTGAGAGAATTATAAAGCTGAAAAGGACTTTAGAAATAATCTACTTCAGTGATTCCCTACCTCTTTGACTATGATGCTCTATTTTTAACAAACATATTTTTCCATGACCCCACATAATAACAACTGTTCTTTCGGTAAATATTGATAAAAAACGTGGAAAATTTTTTTTATGAATTTATTGACATTTAAAAATTAAACTTGCATCTGTATACATCTGGAAAATTAGTGTGTATGTATTTATATTATATATATTACTGACATCCTGGCTGGGGATGATTCTTAGTACACATAAAGATTAAGATTTGAAAAATTTGTGAAATATTTCTGGGGCCAAATGCCATTCAGTCAGGAGGCACAGAACTTCTTCAACTCATTCTTTTTTTATATTTTAAAAGTGAAAACCAAAAGAAATGAAGAAACTTGCCCAAGATCATATTAACTAAAAATTTGCATTAATGAATCTGCTAGCCAAATAATTTTTCCATATTACATACTCAATAAGGAATTTGTCAATTACATACCTAGGTAATTCAAGCCGGATACTTGAAGTAGGGATGACTTTAGCTTATAGTTTTTTTTTGGTTTAATTACCTCAATTTTGCTTGTTTGTATTAATGTATGTTAAGACCAGTTTTAGTATTTCAGCCAAGATTAGAATAAAAAGTATTGGCCCATGGTAAATTGATAACAGTGGTACTGATTGCATTGCTTTCAGTTAATAAAGAAGCACTAAAGGAAAATTTTAATTTACTGATTTGATATTTAATTACACATTCACATAAATTCATATGATCCTTCAGATCCGATAACATATACTTCTAGTAATTGAGTTCCATAAATATTTTTAACCCATCACCTGAATGGTCAAAACATGTAACAGACTCAATAGTTCCTAAATTTAAACTTTTAAATGATAGGAAGGTAGTTTTTTATAGTGTATATAATTCTTCATTAAATTTCAAACAGCATTATGAACAGTGAAGCTCCCTAAGATAGCCCTATAAAGACTAAGGCTTCTCCTGGGATTATGAGGAAGAGTAGAACTGGCTCTTGAATGAGGCAGGTCACGTATTCCATAGCACAGACATGGTTTGAAAAGAACAAGTAGATCTGGGGAATTTGACCAGCTGCTCATCCTTGTGCAGTCACAGGACTGCACAAATGCCAAGGTGTCACCTCTGAAGAATTGGGAGGAGAAACCTTGGATTCAATGGTCTCTTCCTGGAAGTGACAGCTAACCATTATGTAGAAAAAAAGAAACAGTTTTCGCCTACTGCTGAAGTGGTTATATTGTAATAGGTTTATTTTTCACTTTCAAATATTTATTATGTCTTGGCAGTGTTATTGATAATGCTCAGGAGAATCATTTACCATCTTTAAAGTGTAATAGAATGAATAAACTAGTTACTATTGGATTCCAATAACATTTCAAATATATTAATATAAAGTTGTAATAATTTTAAATATAACAAATCCCCTTTGTAGCCCATTGCAATGGACTGAATGTTTGTATCCCCCTCCGTATTCTCATGTCCAAATCCTACTGCCCAATGAGATAGCATTAGGAGGTGGGGCCTTTGGGCAGTAATTAGGTCATGAGAGTGGAGCTCTCATAAATGTGACTAGTGCCCTTATAAAAGAGACCACAGAGAGCTCTTTAGCTGTCTTTCCTGCATGTGAAGACCTAACCAGAAGTTGGCAGTCTGAAACCCAGAAGAGTGTCCTCTTTAGAACCCAACCATGCCAGTACCATGGTCTCCAATTTCCAGCCTCAAGAACTGTGAGAAACAAATTTCTGTTGTTTGTAAGCTACCTGTCTATGGTACTTTGTTACAGCAGCCCAAACTGAGTAAGACAACCACCTGTGTCACTTTTTGCTCTGGAACACATATGAGTGAACCCAGCTGAGGCTGAAGCCACTGTACAGAGTTGCCCAAGTGAGAAGCCACTGAGTGCAAATCAGTACCTGTAATTCAGACTGTCTGTTCCTGAGGCTTATTAATGGGCACACAAAACAGATGCTTGCTGAGAATTGCAGACGTTTGAAAAGGAATAGGGAGAATGAAGGAGGAGGTTGTATATTTGGGGCATACAGATTCCATAGTGTTTTATTAAGGGCCCTGATGTCACTTTCCAAGACTTTGGACTCCAGATATTTTTGCTCAATTGATGTTTCAGAGCTTCTGGAGATGCATTGGTTGACTCTGCCTGAGATTTCTTTGGGATCACTCTTGTTGAGATCACCTTTCTATTCTGGGCCTTGAAGAGTAATGTTTTAGGTTGTTGAATCAATGTTGAACTCCTTAGCCTAATCAGTTTGAAGTTCTCATTTGAGTTGCTTTTTTTTTTTTTTAAACTGGGCAAAGAATCTTGACTTGCAACAGACCTCTCTCCTGATTTGCCAGTCACCAGTCACATGGTCTTGTCACACCTTGGTTTCAGGGAATGTGAAAGCCCAGCTCTACACATGCACAAACATTCTTCACATAACTTCAGGTTCTCTTGGTTACTCTTGTGGGAGCCCTCATCTCCTGATTGATCCAAAAACAGTTAAATTTCTGGGACTAAAATATGTTTGCTATGAGAAAGTAATTTGTCTCCTGTGATGCCTTGTGCGTATTCACAGGAAAAAACAATGAAAGTCATTTGTTTAAAAAATTAACATTTGTTGCTTTCCCCTAACTTTCCATAACTTTGTATTTTTGAAAAGGAATTTTGCTGATATTTAAGTTTGTCTCCTACTATATGCTATATTAAAAAAAAATTAAGACAGACACTCTCTGCCCCATGCTCTTCAAAGAGAATATCAAGTACCACTAATATTCTATACTTATGACTACCCAAAATGTGCTCTATGAATTTAATGATGATCCATCCAGATGTTTTCTGTGATGGAGAAACAAATAAAGAACCTGTCTTGTCAGCTGGTCTCCTCAAAAACATCATATCTGAAAAGAGCCTTTAATGATTTGTTCTGAGAAGTCAAACAGCTACCAGAATAACTGCTAAGTAGCCCTAATTAATGGGCGTGGCCACCCTGAACTGATATAATCATAGCCTAAAGATAAGAAACTATACTAGGAAGCCTGTGCAACCATATTGAGGATATAGTTATTAATATAATTTGGATTTTCTGAAGTACGAAAACCATGGGGCTCCCCCTTGCCAATAATGGCTTCAAGGACTTGACGGCTTTTTAGGCATTAGGGACATTTGGGGGGTTATCCATATGTGGAAAATTACACCCAGTGCTTCTATTGTAATCCACTGGCATTCCTTCCCAAACAGGGACCTTTCCATGATAGCTCTGAGCCACATGATTATCTGGGAGTAGGATGGCATGAAAGGAGCTCCCATTCAGAACCCTACCTAGTTCTTCAGGCACCTGGAGCAGTCATCCAGGTCATCAGCCAATGAGGATCATCACACTGAACCTGAAGGTGGCTAGAGAATTCCTGCAAAAATCCCTGATTCCTCATTCCTCCAGGCTAACCACGATACTCATTCACACTTTCTTCCACTATAGCCTTTATACACACAGTCATCATTACATTTCTTCCTCCACACTGGACTCTGAAGGCACCTGGAACAAATTTCTGACTACAGTCATACCCAGTGACACTCTATGACATGATTTACAGGGCTGAGCTTACATATACCTCCAATTGCTTTGAGGACTTAATGTTTTTAATTTTCCATTCAAGATCCCAGCAATACCTGTTTCTTTTGGACCTTTAGCTGGTGGAGAAACTCACAAGATCCATATCCTTTACATGATTTACCAATTGCCCATGGCCTGGAATAAATTATCTTTAATATTTGTATAAGGAAAATAAAGTAATAGACAATATTATAATTATTTTGGAATTCTGCTTTCTTGAGTAGGGTGGATTTAATAATCCTTAAGATCTTTCCAAGTGTTAGAATTTCTTATTCTATATGACTTGTCTTTACTATAGAAAGATTGACTTTTTTTTCCCTAAGAAAACAGTCCAACAAGTGTTGAGTGTACTCGTGGCTTACGAAAACAAAAGACAGGGAGGTGCTGTGAAAACCAAAGGATTTCGAAATCATTAAAACCAAAGGATTTCGTTTAACAAATCCTGGTGCATTTAAAGCAACATAATGGCAAAATACCAGTTCTACTGAAGCCCATTATGAGAGCCTCCTCAGGGTTCCTATCATGGACTAGATATAGATAAAACTCTCATGGACTGTTTTTCAATACTCCAGGAAAATGCAGCATCCTTGGGTGGACTGTTATTACAATAAAGACCAAGTCATGTTATGGAAAAGTGCCTTTGTAGGTTTTAGAATGGTTTGCTTCTGATGTAAATCCCAGGTCACTGATAGATGATTACAAAGAAATACATACCTTTATGTCCAGGAAATTCCCAAGTATTCAGAAAATTTATTTTATGTTGATGGTTTTCCCTAGAGCTACAAAGACTGAGATTGAAATCATTTGGGAAAACTGTTTCAAATATTCTCTTTAATTTACTCCTTGGCAACTTAGTCAAACAGCCTGCTTGGAAGTAATCTACTTGCAGAACCTAGGTGGAGAAAAACCTGCCACACTGTATAATTCACGGAGCATGTTTTGGCTCCCACTCCGCCAATCCATTTTAAATAGTGGCTAGTGCCCTGCATCTAGCAATACATATGAGCAAACAATTGAGCACAGAAAAAAAAAAAAAAAAAAAAGGCCCCACAACTTGGCATCCCCGTGGACATTAATCTTTGAGAAGATCAAATGGATCCAACTTTCGCCAGAGTTTAATAGCAAAGCTGTCACATTTTACACAAATGAGTATCCAGTCGTCTAGCTAATGGAAACAGGAAACCGGGAGGAGCGGAGAGGAGGTGGGGCCGCTGACTGGACTGTTATGCAAAGTGGCTCCTGTTTTTAGGGGAGGGGCCGGGATGCTCCGCATGACAGGAGAGACGAAGTAGTTAAAAATTATTACTCGCGAGGGGCTGGAACCTCGGCATGTGGGTATATAAGACGGCGCCTCCAGCGCAGAGCTGCTGCTTTGCTGTTGCGGGAGCCGCGACCAGGAGGTCGCATGGGCCCAGCCCCTCACTTGCCAGAGGCCGAGGAGAGGCGCCAAGGGCGCGGTGGGATCCAAATCGAGGCTCCTGCCTCACCTCTGGGATAGACACGGGACCCCCTAACTTCTGTTGCCTCTCCCGAGACGCGCACCCTCAGGGTCGTGCGCTCTAGCCCGGCACACTCGCGCGCGGCACCAGCGCGCCCGGCGCCAGGTCTGGCCAGAGGCGATGCGTGCAGGGGGCCGGGCAGTCGGGTTCGGGCGGCCGGAGTAGGGCCCCGCGGGGAGGCAGGGAGACAGCGGGGTTAGAGCCCCGGCTGCGCGGCGGGCAGAGGCCCCTTCGCTCCACGCCACACCTGCTGCCGCCGCAGCCGCCGCCGCCGCGCCGCGATGAGCCGCGTGGTCTCGCTGTTGCTGGGCGCCGCACTGCTCTGCGGCCACGGGGCCTTCTGCCGCCGGGTGGTCAGCGGTGAGTCCGGGGCCATCCGCCGAGCGCACGAGCCGGGAGAGAGGGCGGCGGGGCGCGAGGGCGGTGCGGACCGGCCTGTCCTGGGGTGGAGGCTCTCCGAGGGGTTGGAAACCCGTGCGGGGTAGGTAGGGGGCCGGAGGAGGCAGGGGGGAATTGATTGTATTCTGCTTTCTCCCCAGCCCCACTAAACACACAGAAAAGTTTAACTGTTTTGGAAGCGCCAGGTTCAGTAGCTGAGAAGCGAGCCCCGCTTC
Organism: Tursiops truncatus; assembly: GCF_011762595.2. Classification (NCBI taxonomy): domain Eukaryota; kingdom Metazoa; phylum Chordata; class Mammalia; order Artiodactyla; family Delphinidae; genus Tursiops; species Tursiops truncatus. The sequence goes on from NC_047037.1 coordinate 118,687,922, forward strand.
ATCCTGAGCAGTACAGCGTTGTCTAGGACTAATGTCGACTTTCTTTGTAAGAGAGTTGGCCGCAGGGTAGGGCTGGTACCTGTAGAAGGGGTGGGGTACGGCGTAGGCAGAGGGAGCCCAGAGACAGAGGAACCGCTGCAGAAATGCTACCCCATGTCGTCCTGGCTCGACTTCAGTCCTCGCCCGCACAGGGTTCACTCAGATGATTTCCGAGACCAGACCTGTTCGCCGTGTGGGGCTCACAGACCCAGGGGCATGCAGCCTTTGTTCTCAGGAGGGCTGACAAAGACCAGGGGACTGGTCGTTGTGTGAGGACGCCCTTACACACCTCATTCCAAGTTGGGGACTTCTCAGAACATGAAGTCTGCTCGAGTTGGGTTGAGGTGTACATGGTCATCGATGCAGGTTTGTGCACACAGTGGGTGCCCAATTAGGTCGGTCGAGTCAGTGCAAGGGAAATGGATCGGAATTGGCAAGCTTCCCGGAGCTGGCTTTGATTTTTCTTTTCCTTCCACTTTCATTGTCCTATTGTTGAGCAACTCGTGTTGCATTCATTCTCCCTTACTTTTGGGGAAGGTCTCTTAAAAAACATAAAGATTCTCAAAAGCCTAGGATGAATGAACAGGACCTTACAGGAAAATTGAGCATGGCTATCCTTATTGAAATCTCTTGTGATGCTAATTAAAGTGTTGCAATAAATATTTGTTGAATGTATGTGGGCATGTGTTTTAAGTGTGGGAAGTTTTTTAATGTAAAAAGCACGAGTTCCTTTTCACGTTCTGTGCATCTGTGTAACAGGTGTCACTAGAGGTAGAGGTAGATGACAGCTAACAGCAACTTAATCAGTAGTGAAACTAGACCTTTAGAAACTGGCATATTAAGCTTAATCGTTACTGATCTTCCCTCAGCAATGTGATGTTCTACATCTTCTGAATATAATCCTTCAATGTCTGGTTATCAATCACTCTCCACTAACTTTTTGGCCCTCAGGAGACACTGGAATTAAATACATTGTGAAATGTCACTTGGAAGTGCGTGTTGCTTACATTTTTTTCAGGCTGTTATTATTATTCATTTATAAAATGAAAACTTTACAGTATCAAACAAGGAGGTTACAAAAGCCATAGCATTAGATCCCATTCCCCCTATTTTAGCTTAAAAATAAGTTCACCATAAAACTCATCTGAATGTGTAAATTACTTATCTGACTGCCCTTGTCTCTGTCAGATTTATTCTTGCAAATGAATTAACAGCAGAGATCAGGCTTTGAGCATAAGGTGTTTCTTAAACACATAGAAACACTTCATTGACTTAAATAATATCCACTAGGTATATTCTTATTGTATGCCTTAAACTTTGCAAAGGGAGAAAAAGAATACATAAAGTTAAAAAAAAACTTGAAAAAATTGTTGATGAAAAGTTTATTTTGTGTTCTATTATTGCATAAATTGCTGCAAACCTTTTGCTCTGTTTTCCTATTAAGTATTTATAGGCATCTTGTAGGTGCCATCTGGAAAATTTCTAATTAACTGAACATGATCTATTTGATTTAACATAAATGATGATGTTTACTTGATATTAAAACAGTTATGTTTTTTCTTATGAATAATTTAATTGTCTTTGGCCTTACAAACTCACATTGAAATCTAACCATTAGAAATTGATTTGTGATTTTATCCTTTGAAGACTAATTTTTTACAATATGTATTTCAGCCATAATGGCATGAGTACAGAGGCGTTTAAAGCCTGACATTTTGCAAGTAGGTCTAAAGTCTCCCTGGTTGATGTTAAGCTTTGAGAAGTACATAAACTTTTTCATGCCGTTAGGGACCATTTACCAAAATTCTACTCAGCTGTCTGTCAAGTGAAACAAACTCTTTGGAGCCATTATTAGGAGCATACTTACAATATATGGAATACATTTTCTAATTATTGAATATCAGCACAACCATTTATAATTTCTATTCAGTGTACCAAAATAATTACTGCAGAAAGAAAGACAGGAACTCTCAAAATAATGCTTTATAGCAATTCTCATTTTAGTACTTTATTCAATAAGATACTTTCTGATACTTTTAGCTACACCACGCTTTTTAAAGTTGAGAGCATTATTTATAAATGAAGTGAAAATATTTAAATGAGAAATAACATTTCAAACATCATCATAATCTGCCCCATAAGATTTAATAGCAGCTAGCAGTAATAGAAAAGTATTTGTGTAGATTACTGGCTATGCTTATTTTGATTCATGGATAGGCAATAAAAATATAAACTATAAGGATAATGATCAAACATTTTTTTAGTGAATTTGTAATTCTAACTTGGGAACTACTTTTAAGGTCTTGGACCTGTACTGATTTGTTGTACACACAGATGTGTAGAGGATATCTCTGGGGTCTGCCATCATTTAAATCTGTGAAGTGACTGGTGGGTAATGACATCTTTAGAACAAAGGTAAGAGGATTTTACTTTTGGGTATAAGGATACATATGAAAAAGAAGAGTTCAAAATTCAGGTCTCTGAGATGGGAGGATATGTCTGAAGAGCACATGCATATTCTTAAGCATTTGAAGTGTTTTGAAGTAATGTGTGTGTTTGTTTTTACTTTCTCTTTTTAGTGCACACAGCAGTGATCCATCAACCTGTTTATGCTGCAGAAAGCATTAAGTGTATTTCATGGTACCGCCACATTTCTGCAGAACACTTTAATATGTATTAATTTGAGCTTATTTAAATTGGCAAACATTTTATTTAGAAGACTGGGCGATTTAGACACTTCCGTTTTGATCACGCGAATGCCACAGAATATTGCAAAATCATGGGTGGTGACCAGTAACCTAGATCAAGGGAGATACAAAAACTTTTTAAAATTAAAAAGAAAAAACTGCTGAGCGTATTCCAGCCTAGGGTACTATTTTCCATGACATCATCAAAAGCATAAAGTGATGACAGTGCAGTTTTCAGAGATGCAATTACTTTAAGTATCTCTTGGGCAAGAAAAGAACAAATTAATCTTATTACCAGTCATGTAATAAACTACACATTCACCATAGCCATTAATCCTTGACGGCTGTTTTTCATCATTTTATGGTTTTGTTTTTGTAATTCTTTTTCTGGAAGATGGCAATATCTGTTACATTAACATTAGAAAGTGGACAGTGTTGTATAAAGGTGTCCAAAGTGGAAATTCAGCTGATGGTCTCACTAGCAATTTTACTTTCTCCAACCCTCTCTCTTCTGTTAGGTACTTTGCACACAGGTGGGCGGATGGACACAAGATTGTTTCTTTCACTGTTTTAACATATTACTGATAATGTAACACAGCCTGACAATTTGACTCCTTGTAATTGGGAAAAAGTTCAGTTTGGACCTTGTTTGTTTTACTTGGAAAATAGAAGGGCTAGATAAAAAAAATCATTAAGGACATAAAAGGTCTGAAAATCTGAGATCGATGTTCCAATATGGATCCTGTGTCTAAATGTTCAGTAAAAGAAAATCTACATTCTGCTTAGAAACAAACCCTCAATGTACAACCCCTAGTATATGTTAGCCATCCGGTATCAATAACAGACCAATGCTGAACGTGGTAACATAGGTCACAGTAATAATGTACATATTAATCAATCCCTTTATTCATGAAATTCTTCACTTTAGAAAAATATATCTGAGACCTCCATGGAGGCAGCATAGAAATCTGGGGACATGTATGAACTGTGGAGCCAGTCTGCTTGGTTCTAAACACTTGACCATTTATGAGCCATGTGAGTTTGGCAAATTATTTAACTTTTCTATGCCTCCCTTGCCTCATTTTTAAAATGGGATGAAAGCACCTTCATCACAGAGTTGTTGCAGGGTTAAAGGGGTTCAAACACAGTAGTGCAGGTTGTTTCATGGACACAGCTGCCGGCCAGGAAGCTGTGAGGAGGCGCTCAACGCGGCAGTCCCTGTGCCTGCAGCTGAGGCAACCTGGAGGAGAGCATAACTTTTTCAAGCTGAGCAGCCTGTATCACCAGGAGAGATCATCTTTCCTAATTTACCCAAAGGTGTGGATTGTGCTAGCAGTGAGGCCCTGCGCACTAAACTATTGATAAATGTCAGGCTTTTTTTTTTTTTTTTTTTTTTGGCCATGCCACATGGCATGTGGGACTTAGTTCCCTGACAAGGGATTGAACCCATGCCCCCTGCAGTGGAAGCGCAGAGTCTTAACCACTGGACAACCAGGGAAGTCCCCTGTCAGGCTATTATTATTGTCATTATTTCTTTAAAACTCCTAACCACTCTCACTTTTTAGGTGAGAAAACTGAGGTCAGGAAAGTTTAAATAATGTCCCCAACATCCCCACAGTTCCAGTACAGCTCTGGGATTCCAAGCCAGCTCTTAGTGATTGAATGCTTGAATTCTTCACTCACGCAGTTTACAATTTATCTACTTGGTTTACAATTTATTATCTAGATCTTGATTTCAAATACTGGATTAAAAAAATAAATTTCATACCCTTCTCAGAAAGTTTGTGATACTTCCCAGGTGGAGATGTAGGGCTTGCAGATGCCACCATCATGCAAACAATGACCAAGACTACAGTTTTGGTTGTTTATCAATATAGGAAAACGGATTCGAGCACAATCTTAATAGTGCACTATACAATTAATTGCATTATAAAATTTCCTGAAAAAATAAAATTTATTATAACAAAACATTTTTATAATGAAATGTCTTAAAAAGTAGGTGTAATATTGAACACTGAAAGCAGAATACTTATGGTTGAGAACATTCCCTTTTTTAGTTTGAAAGTTTTACTATTGGAGGTCATGTCACATTGTATGTTGTAGTTGCAGCATATTTATTCCTTTGATTTTGAGTAGAGTAAGAAAGAATTATGAAAAACAAATTATTCTGTGGGATTCTAGTAAAATGTCCAAAGTCTGGTCAGTCTGCTTTGGGGAAGATTTATCATGTAGGTCCTCTTTTGTACAACTTGGTTTTTTTCTTTGCAACTAAAGGTAGATCATAACTGAACAACAGAAATTCATAATCTTCCATGTTTTTACTGAAAAATATGATATAAATTCAATGCTTATTTAATTTGACAATATATGATTATAGTGTGAGGTATAAGAAAAATGTTCTTACTTTCATAACTAAATGAAGACTTAACTTCCAGAAAATTGATAAATATAAGCAAATCAAAGCCAAGTCATAGATCCTTTCTATTCAGGAAGAAAAAAGTAAACTGCCATGACTTTATGAGTTTGGCCCTGCTTTTACATTGTTGCTAAAAGCATCGAAAACTCTGCCAATATTTAGCGCTAAAGGAATTTTCATGACTGAGAAAAAGGACAGAATTATCTATGCATGGAAATAGTAGCAGAATCTTAGCTGTGATAATGATAGGAATGTTTATTTTAGTAGGCAATACTGAAAATTATCTCTAAAGTGCATGTGTATGTATGTAGTTGTGTGTGAGTGTGCGTGTGTGCATGTGTGTGTGTATGTATGAAACCAGGAGATGTAGAATCCTGGGTGAAAGGTCTTTCTTGCACATAAGCCAACAATCAAGGGAGGTTTCCCACTACAGGTGTTAGGTAACATTTAGTAAATTATTGTTAGACAGTATCAAGGTAGCCTTAGTGTGATAAAAACTACTCTATGGTTATCTGAATATTTTATGGGTGGTAGGATAGTAGATGGAAGATTAGATGTAGTAGATGGAAGACTAGCTTTCTGCTGGTCAAAATAGTCGATGGAGGATTTTATCTGAATATAATATTTAAAAGTAAGAGAAAAGGAAATTCTCTATGTGATCTCACAGAATGAGAAAGGAGCTAATTATAAGTGTTCCCTAAGAAGATTAGCCTTTACCGAAGTGGGAAAGTTGCTTCGAGAAGATCCGTATTAATGGGACTTTTCTGGGAATTAGGGCAACATTTGTTTCCCAGCTGTTGGGAGTTCCACTGCTATTACAGCCAAGTGTGATCAGCTGAAATCGTGGTGAGCAGTTCAGTAGCTGCTGTTTCTGCTGATTTTGCTGCAACTTGGACCAAAGTTGCACCATAAGGTGGAAATCAGTAGTAAAAGAGAATTGGATATGAAGAAATTCCCAGTGTCAGCTTTAACTGATTTTTATATAGAGATACCATAAAAACTACAATGTATCTATAATTTCCTTAAAACTGCTTTGCTAGATCTGAACTGCTAGTGACTTTTCAGTTTAAAATTTGTGGACACAGCTGATATTCAATTAAGGCACTTTGGAGTTAATATCTGTCTGTAGTTGGTAACTGGCCACTGTCCTGATCCTCTGAGATTCCCCCTGCTATGCAGCCACTACAGTCTGCATCCCCTCATCTAAGACCCTTGGACCACTCCATCATCCACAGCCAAAGCGAGGATGCCCGGCATAGAGAGTGCCAAGGCTGGCTGTGATCCAGGGCTTGTGCAGTATTAGTTCTTAATTATTTTAAATATAATCCCTGTCTATGGATTTTTCTTTAATTATTATTGTTATTATTTCTCTACAGACTAACACTTATCTACAGATTGACATTCCTAGTACCTAATAGTGATATTAGGAATTTCTACAAGACACTTAAAACTCTCTTATGTATTTAATTAGAAGTGCTATTTTAATTTTATAAATAAGGTAATTTTCGTCATCATTCTTGTATTCTCACCATAAGTAATAAATCTCTGCTGCATTTATTTTTAGTACGTCAAAGATAATGAGAAGAGACTTTTAGCATATATGTCATACCTAGGCATTTTCCGAACTTGTGCTGGCTTTGTTACATAAATAATTTTTACTCATTAAAACTTCTGGCTAATCTTTTTTTTTTTTTTTTAATTTGGCTTCTTTCTATTATCTTGCAAAACAATCTCATTGGACAACTTAATATTTCACAAGTGCTGGAATCAAATTGAAGTCTGAGAGTTCTTGGAGTAAAAAACTGAACAAACTGAAAACTCAAGGGAATGTAGTCCAGATATATTTTGAGACTTAGAAATATGAAAAAGATGTAGAAGATAAAAATGGAAACAGAGCTTGCTTTAAAAATACAGGCATAAAAATCACTAGGCTTAATGGCATTGCTAGAGTATTTCCAGGAACAACCATTTTAAACAATGAAGACATCACAAACCCTAATAATAAATTAGGAGAAGTTTTTAAAAAATAATAATTTTATTAGGATCAACCATTGGGACTTCCGTGGTCATCTCTCCAGGATTATTTGTTTCAGACTGGTTTGTCCTCTTGACGTCTCTTTAATCCAGTTTCCCCGTGGTCACTCATAGGAGCCTGTTATTTTTCATTAACAATTAGTTGGGGCAGTCTCTTAATTTGTTCTTATTATTCAGTGTGTTGCTCCTGGGTCCAGATCACAGTTAATGAGACAAAGAGGACAACTGGCTGTCTTGCTTGCATTGCTGGAACTGCTCTGTTATTAGTTGGCTGTTCTCAGCAGTGTCAACTTATTGAATGCCTATTACTCAGACACTGTTGTGAGGTTAATGGCCTTCCACTGATTTCTGCTCCCTCCTGCCTCTAAGTGTCATCACCAGTCATTAATTGCTGATTCTGGGGGAGAATGGATGTGATACCGACGCTGGCTCAGTGTGATATATTGTAATTAAGAATACAAAGCTTGAATGCTTTACTTTTTTTGCCAATGTTTAAATATAATACACACCCCCCCCCCCCCCACCAGCGCTTCACTACTGTCAAATTTTCTTGATTGGCTACAAAATTAAATGCGTAGTGAAAAAGCCTTCAATCCCAACAAGAATTGTAAGCAGTGAAACTATGCCTTGATTTCTTAGCATGAAGTAATTTGCCTTAATTTTACATAAAATACTAGATAGTCTATTTTCCAAGGTCAAACCTCAAGCTGAAATCAGAGGGACTAAAAGGGTAGTGGAAGCTGTGGACAGCAGGCTGTGGTTAAGGAACAGTGACAGAGAGGGATCCACGGCAGTTTTTAAAGTTGACAGCAGAGATCAGAGGTGAACCAAGGAAGCTAATGAAAAACAAAACAAAACAGCATGACTGTTCTGGAGATTGCGTCTATAATCTTGGCATACATATTTGGTGGTAAAAAGAGGTAGGTGTAGGGCTTCCCTGGTGGCGCACTGGTTGAGAGTCCGCCTGCCGATGCAGGGGACACGGGTTTGTGTCTCAGTCTGGGAAGATCCCACATGCCGCGGAGTGGCTGTGCCCATGAGCCATGGCCGCTGAGCCTGCACGTCCGGAGCCTGTGCCCCGCAACGGGAGAGACCACAGCAGTGAGAGGCCCGCGTACCGCAAAAAAAAAAAAAAAAGAAAGAGACAGGTGTAAACAGTACAACAATAGGAATTCCACTGCTAAATCCTGTACACTGTAATATCCCTGTTACACATATATAGCTGTATTATGACCCAATATGATCATTCATATTTGTAGTTATGTCACTAAGTAATTAGGAATATTCATTGTGCTCAATTCCTAGAGGTATGTGAAATTCAATTTTAAGAGGGCTTTTAAGTCAGACTTTCATTGCCTATGTATTTAAGTCTTCACTGATGTAGTCTGAGCAGAAGTATAGTGATGTCACAGCAATAAAGCTTGATAATAAAAGGTGATATTTCATTAAGAGGTCTCAAGAATTATTTTAAGCTTAACTTGTGGTTCCATTTAATATCTTGACACAAGTTTATATTCTCTATATAGTGACTTCTAAAATCATTAATAGATATCAGGATAGATGGTTAAACTGAGTGCTGTAATTTATAAAAACCTTTAAAATACCAGTGAAAATAAAAATTACATTTTCAATTTCACCTCCAAATTCTGAGTATTCTATAAGTACTCTAGCAAGTTAACCTGTCACTTCTAATACAATATTATATTAATAAATTGGTTTTTAAAAATTTATTTATTTTTGGCTGTGTTGGGTCTTCATTGCTGTGCGTGGGCTTTCTCTAGTTGCTGCGAGCAGGGGCTACTTTTCGTTGCAGTGCACGGGCTTCTCACTGCGGTGGCTTCTCTTGTTGTGGAGCACGGGCTTTAGGCGTGTGGGCTTCAGTAGTTGTGGCACGTGGCCTCAGTAGTTGTGGCACGCAAGCTTAGTTGCTCCACAGCACATGGGATCTTCCTGGACCAGGGCTCAAACCTGTGTTCCCAGCATTGGCAGGCAGATTCTTAACCACTGTGCCACCAGGGAAGTCCCCAATAAATTGTTTATTATTAGTGTTACCTTCATTCTGACTTCTGTTAACTTTCAATTTTAATGTATTTGCTCTCAGATATATACAATAAAAACAAATATTTACACCTTAAATTTGCCACTTTATTTAAATTTCAATTATTTAAATGTATTCACTTCATGATACCTTATGTAAATTTGCTTTTTTTACTTGTTTTTAATAATTCCTTTATGAATTATGATTCTTATTTCATAATTTTGACCTTTTAGCTTCCTTTACTGTGAATACCTGACATTTTTTTAAGCTACTTTCACTCACTATGGTGTCAGTTTTCAAAATCTAAGCCAGGAGAATTATGACTTCCCTTTACAAAAATTTCCTTGATATACTGTGTTTAAAAGTTTATGTTACAAGTTTATTAGGGAATCAATTTGCTTTTGTAAATTGAAATAAGAATCTAGAAAATAAACTTTATGCAGCGGTTCAATGGGAGAAGCATTTCTGGCAGATTGTTTCTGTTTTGATTGGTTCTTTCATTTTAATTTGTAGTAAGTAGCATTATGAATATAGTTCAGATAATCAGTACATGGGCATCTTTTTTCTTCAGGCCAAAAGGTATGTTTTGCTGATTTCAAACATCCCTGCTACAAGATGGCCTACTTCCATGAGCTATCCAGCCGAGTGAGCTTTCAGGAGGCACGCCTGGCTTGTGAGAGTGAAGGGGGAGTCCTTCTCAGCCTTGAGAATGAAGCAGAACAGAAGTTAATAGAAAGCATGTTGCAAAACCTGACAAAGCCAGGAACCGGGATTTCTGATGGTGATTTCTGGATAGGGCTTTGGAGAAATGGAGAGGGGCAAACATCTGGTGCCTGCCCAGATCTCTACCAGTGGTCCGATGGAAGTAGTTCCCAGTACCGGTGAGTAGGGATCCTGAGGACGCAAAGGGGGCTACTCAGAGGGCAGAGGACAAAGGGAGATTTCTGTTATCTCTAGAGGATGTCAGAATAGAACAGGCGAAGTCACTGAGAAGTGTTCCTGCTGCTCTGTACTTGGCAGAAACTGGTATACTGATGAACCTTCCTGTGGAAGTGAAAAGTGTGTTGTGATGTATCATCAGCCAACAGCCAATCCTGGCCTCGGGGGTCCCTACCTTTACCAGTGGAATGACGACAGGTGCAACATGAAGCACAATTACATCTGCAAGTATGAACCAGGTAGGAAGCATTGTAATTCCGTAGGAGCAGATTTTGTGCATATTTGCTTATATTAAGTTTTATCTTTAACCTTCACTACCTTTGGCTTGTTTTGTTTTTCTGCTGTGAAACATGGAATTACTTTGCAGTTTGATGACAAAGTATTGAAGCACACTAGGCTATAAAGCAAACTGCCCTATGAGTTAAATAGAAGGGAGCAACTAGAAAACATCCAGAGGGGTTTTTTTTAAGAGAAAATAATTATTTCTAATATTAAGGCCAAACTGTGTTTTTGTAAACAGATTTTATGAAGAATAAATATCTATTTAAAAATATTTCAAAATTTAGTATAGTGTGTGTGAAGTAGGTGTAAGACACCAAAGCACCTGTAGGTTTACACATCTGATCCGTAGTTCTTTAGATTTTCTGGTGAATTTAAGGGAAGCAATCAACATTCTCCTGGGACATTAGCTTATCATTTCATGACGTGATACTTGGTTTGTGCTCCTCAGTGAAAGTCAGAGAACCATGGTGCAGAAAAGTAGGGGCGTGTGCCTCGTTCTCCGCGTGATCCTCATTCTTTGGAATATGCCTCGGCAGGCAGTTCGCTTTTGTTTGAACTCTCCAACTTATTGCCGTATGGAGCACGTGGGAAGATCGCACTGACCTGAGCTACGCTAGTGCGGTTTCCTGTTGAAATAGTAAATTTGAGTTCCTTTGACTAGAACAACTCAACTGAATTGATATCTGACCAAAAGAGAGACTAATCAGAACGATGTAAACTCATCGTTTTAATCATCAAAGAAAGTCAAATTAGATATTTAGGCTATGAGGATTTTTTTTTTTTTTTTTTTTTTTTTTTTTTTTTTTTTTTTGCTGTTTTCCTCTTTTCAGTGTTTGGAAGTTTCATTTGAACTCTTCCAAGGGCTGTCTGCTTGACCTCATAACATGTGTTCATGGAAGGCAATTACAATCAAGTACTGCTATTTCCATTATTCTGTTGAAATTACATGAGTCTTCTTCTTCTCATAAGACTGTAAAGCACAAGGGATTATTTGGATTAGATTTACCCTTCTCTTATGTTTATCCTGTTCTTGAGTATATTAGCCTACTTTCTTTATCCCTGGTGAGTTTAGTCTTTAAACCTCTTGGTTGCTAAATGCATCATTACCCTCCTAGAAGCCTTTGCAAAGCTATATCTGTTACACACTTAGGTTCTTTGTCTTAATTTTTTTCCTAGAAAAATATGAAGTTGAAATTCTTTGATATTTTAAATTTGTGACACTGTGTGCTTGAAACTATTAAATGAAACAAAGTATATTACAGCATATTCTTAATACAATATTATCTTCATTCTTTGAGCTTTTAGGTGACCCTTTGTATTTTATTTTATTTTATATCATATTTACCACATTATTCAGGTCACTATTCCCCAGAATCCTCTTGTTTTGTATTAGGTAGTCTAGGTTTATGTTACTCATGGAAGAGCATTTTAGACATAAAATTAGTTTTTCATTTATCTTCTATATTCTACCTAAATCTTCAAATACCTATAGTTTTTTAACAAGATTCTTTCACGTATTTTTTGTTTTTGAAGCACATGTACACTTCTACAGTGTAAAAGTTCCTAGAATTATTAATGTATGGAATTTTTCTACTTTGTTTTACTTTAAATATTTTCATTTTTATATATTTTCTATGTAGTTAACCTTCTTTCCTTGAGCTTAGTGTCTTATTTATGAAGGATGTTGGTTTGATTAAATTCCTTGCTTGTATAGTCAGTGCTTTTCTGATGGTAAGTAGTTAACTTCTTTGGCTCCGGATGCGCAGGCTCAGCGGCCATGGCTCACGGGCCCAGCCGCTCCGCGGCATGCGGGATCTTCCCTGACCGGGGCACGAACCCGTGTCCCCTGCATCGGCAGGCGGACTCTCAACCACTGCGCCCAGGGAAGCCCAGTAGTTAACTTCTTAGTGGTGAGGGGATCGGAGGATCAAGTAGTGAGACTAATTACAATTTACAGATTATTTTGAACTTTTTTCTCCAACTATACCAAAAGTACCACGTGAACTTAGTCTCCTGCTTCTGTTCCTGTGTACTGTCTAATAGCATGGCTACTGATATCCGAAGTGGTAAAAAATTAACCTAGCTCTACAGAAACTGAATAATTCACGGCTGAGTTTTCTCACTCTCTTCTCCACCTTTTTTTTTGTTGTTGTTATTACTGTTCTGTGCGTTGAATATCTATTCTTTGGGTCTGTCAGTGTTATCCAAAGACATTTTAAGGGGATACTTCTGAATATTTTTATATTTATTAAAATTACATTAAGTACTCTTTTTTTTTTTTTTTTTTTTTTTGTGGCACGCGGGCCTCTCACTGTTGTGGCCTCTCCCGTTGCGGAGCACAGGCTCCGGATGTGCAGGCTCAGCGGCCATGGCTCACAGAGGGCCCAGCCGCTCTGCGGCATGCGGGATCTTCCCTGACCAGGGCACGAACCCTCGTCCCCTGCATCGGCAGGCGGACTTTCAACCACTGCGACACCAGGGAAGCCCTACATTAAGTACTCTCGCTCTTAGACATTAAAAATAGTATGTAGGAGATTATGTTTCTAAAATTTTGTTACTTAATCGGCAGTTGCAGTAAAGTTTGTTAAAATATTTTAAAGATAACCAGTTCTATGTTGATAAATTGCATAATATCTGTATTATTTGTTCAGCAAATACCAGTTGAGCACCTAGGGGCATAGAGTGCCTAAATTCTGTGTAGGCTAGGACTGTGTCGGGCAAAGTATCAGGGTAATATACGTGTATAAGAATAATAAATATCATTATAGGATGGTGTATGATTAAGCTTCTAATGAATAGAGACTATGTGACCAAATTAGAGTAAACACGACATTGAAATGATTTAATATTCTAAAACTAATGTAAGATGCTGCATGTGTTTTTTTCTTTTCCATTAATTGACAAAAATAAACAGAATTATATTTTTGGAACAAATGAAAACAAATTTACAGGTTATTTTCTTAGTAATTCAATTTATTTTCTCTGAACTATTAATTTAATGAATAGTGCCCTAGGGAAAAAAAAAAATTAGGCAAGAGAGCAGTACCAGGTCATTGTAAGAAATTTCAACAGTTTTCAAGTGTGTGACAATTGAAGAAATCTTGCCTCATAAAACCAGGGAAAGAAACAACTTGCAAGCCTTAATTTATGATTATTTTTTAAAGAAGTAGACACTATTGGAAAGCAAATCTAAGATGACATTGTTTGTAGGGGACAGAAATGTGCTTTAGAACATTTTTACTCGAATCATCAATTCCAGGTGCAGTCCATATGCAGTTATCTGCTGCTTATTGTTGTGATGAGAAATCTAAATTATACACCAATAATAGTACAGAAATAATCCAGCTGGTCTTTGAATCGCAGTTAGTGTCTCATGTTATGCTCACCAATTCTTGCCTATCTTTTCCTACTTTTGTACCTCCTTTGTCATTATTACCTGTAGTCGGTTATCATCAGCATAGATGCTCTGGATTGCTAAATGCAGTTTGGGGTTACAGGGGTTCACCCAGTGGATCCAAGTTGCAAAGAGATCTTTATTCAGAGGTAATTAAATATTGACTTTATACTTAGATCATTTCATGTAAATTTAAATTCAAAATACAATTAGCTGGAATTTTTTTTAGAAATCAATGTTTATTTTGCTTTATAATAAACTTTTATTTTCATCTGCATTTGTATTTGTCTTATTTATCATTATGTATGACAACTGCACTTATTATTTACAGAGATTAATCCAACAGCTCCGATAGAAAAGACTTATTTTACAAATCAACCTGGAGACACTCATCAAAACGTGGTTGTTACTGAGGCAGGTAATTAGTTCACATGTCTCTAACTCACCTATCAAGAGAAGAAAATGTACTTTTACACTTTGCTTCACGTTGGCCCCAACTTTTCTTGTTGCTTGGTGAAATAGTGCACTAAATATAGGCCTATGGAAATTTACTTTAGGACTAGGTTAGAACAAATGATGCTAAGCTAGTTTTTGAATAGAAAAACCTATTTTGTTTTCTTTCTATTTTCACTTAAGTGGATGTATCTAGTACTAAACTAAGTATATCCTACACCAAAACGTGGATCCACAAGGATCTTCCCCAGTATGTAGGTGTTATGATGTAAATGGGTGCATTCAGTGGCCTATATACAGTTGGGTACTGTTAAATGTTTAGGGATTGGCTGCGGTGGGCTGGGCTTAAAAAAGCCTTATTTGTAGACTTTGAGTTTTCTGTGGTGTGGATACTCCCACCCTGGTCAGTTTCAAGCTACCAAGTGACATCACTGAACAGCAGGTTGGGTAGTAGGCATCCAATGAGCTTTCAACTCTGTGTCTCCAGCACGCCACTGTCTGCAAAAGACACAAAATGCAATCCCAGTGCAAATCTCATGTTAGTCAAAAACTGCTCTTAGGCTCCTTTAGGGGCTTGTTTTAGCATGGCCCTATGCCAATTGGACAGGAATATTAATTTATACTAGTTACTTCGTAAAGATTGAGCCAAAGACCCAAAGTCTCAAAGTCTTTCCACAGGTGATGCAAAATCCATGAAAAAGTATGAAATACTTTCTTTTTTCTTTACTCTTATATGTAAAGGATCATGATGGTCTTTTGAAAAGGAAAGGAAATGCGTCTTGAATCCTTAAAATGCTTGCAGTCACCTTAACAGGCTCAAGAGTGGATGAAAACATAGCAGATTATCCCCAAAATACCCCATCACTTGACCTCAGTTAATTTTTCTTCTCTTAACAAAGGAAATGATGTGCAGTTAAATGGAGAGTTTGATATAAATCCTGTCCACTTTGACCAGAATTATTTAGATTAATTATGATGATGGCTTTCAATTTGCTAGCTCAATGCATAGTTTTCCAATTTGCTTTTCTTGTATGGACATGATATTAAACTTTAGCGCTTTTCACTTTCAGGTGTCTGATTTTAAAACCATTCAGAACATGTAAATCTAATTAAATAGATCAGTAAATAATTACATTAGGAATATTTACCCTCCTATGACATTGAAAAATTGTTTGATAAAGTCATTTTAAGCTGTATGGGACATCAGTGTGGCACTTTTTTATTTTACCAAGAATACCTAACGTTATCAAATGTGATAGAACAGGATTAAAAGATGATTCATTTTAGAATTTAATGAAGATCAAGTGTTTATGCCTCTGTAGTCTTATGTCTCTAGGTTATGACTCTATCATCATTTAATATTTACATATTTTGGTTTAATCTCAGAGAGTCACGCATATCATCATGGCACTGGGCTTATTAGTTAGGATAATTACATATCCAATAAATCAACAATTATTTTAATCATGATTATTCGTTAATAATCAGTACTTGTTTCTCAAAGTAATAACTGAGAAGGATTAATGAAGCGAGATAACTGAGATTATTAATATGTTGTAAAAACCAGTCCCTATCTTAACTGAAGATTTAATAATAGTTTTGGAAATATGGACATTTAAGTGGAGCATGGCAACCATGCAGTATATTTTGTTTTTAATTTCTAATGAAACATGAATATATTATTTCATTAGATTATTCAGTATTCTGGGAAGAACTGTACTTGGAATCTTATTGATAATAATTATACTTTGCCTTAACTTTTTGGAAAGATTTTATACAACTTTCATGTCAGAATCCTGCCTCAAATATCTGTTTACGTTAAGACTGTTTTACTTTTGTAGGAATAATTCCCAATCTAATCTATGTTGTTATACCAACGATCCCATTGCTCTTACTGATACTGGTTGCTTTCGGAACCTGCTGTTTCCAGATGCTGCATAAAAGGTAAATAACTCATATATGCAGAGACAACTTGAAAAGCTTTAAATAGGTTTTCAGGACTCTTTAAAAATTTAGCGTAAAATTATATTTTTAAGTTGTCTTAAGAAAGTTTTGATTTTCATGTCTGTCAGTACATACCCGTATACATAATCTAATAAAATATACCTCGATTATAGGATTATGAATTATCTCATTTAATCCTCACAAGCCATATGAAGTAGGTATCCTTCTGTTTCCATTTTTCAGTTGAGAAGATGGTGGCTTAGATGAGTCACACAGTTTGCCTTGGGTCTCATAGCTAATGTGTGTGATGGACCTGAAATGTGAATGCTTATAAGCTCACAACATATGCAACTATGTTACACTGTCTCTTTTTATTAAATATAAGCATTAATGCTAAACCTTTCAATCCTGACCTCAAGTTGTATGAAAGACTTGAGTTTTGTAAGTGAACTTTGTAGTACCTTTTCAAAATTTTAATTCATAGCCTTCTGTTTTATTGCCAAAGGATCTTTTGAGTATAAGAACTATAGTATAATGGTAAAAATGGGTTACTTTTTAGTAGGCATCTTGAAATAAAGTGATGTGTCTTAACAGCAAGATTCTTGAGAGTATTATTTTATATCTGTTTACGCATACCCTGAGTTACAGGTGAAATTTTTTCATATGTGTCAGTTTGGCAATTAAACTAAAACATTAATGTATGAAATATAAATATGTATCAAAGGAAAAAGGAAAAGATGTGGATTTTAATTAGTGCGTGCTTGCTAGAATAAATTAGACATCTTTGTCCAAGTGTTTTAAATAACAACTGATTAAGAGAATGCTTCCTTCAGGGAAGGACCTGCAAATAAGTCATTTTTCTCTTTTGACTTTACTTCATCTTCTTCTTTTCCTGAAATGAACCCTAAAGAATTGCTAAATAAAAATGCCCCAGAAAAAAAAATTAAATAGATGTAAACTCTAAATGGTTCACATAAATTTTTTAAAGAATCCAACCTGTGATTTACTGGCTGTTTAAAGAAGACATTTTGAATAATGATAAATAAAGCCTGGCAAATTAATACTACCTATTGTGACATATTTTGTCCTCTTGACTTTCATATATATATATATATATATATATATATATATATATATACACAACACACTTAAAATTATTTTTCAATATTTTATGCAGAATAAAGACAATAGTAAATATCTAATTTTTACCCTTAATTCCTAAGGCTATAGATGGAAAGAAAATTTATGATTACGACAAACAATGAAGTAGAGCGAGGATTTGATATAAATCCCCCCATAACCCAGCCAAACTGTTACAGAAGAGCTGTAAATAACAAATCAATTTGAAAAAAAAAAGGATTTGAAAAAAATTATGTAGACCTTCTCATTTCTAAAATTAACATTAGTAAAGTGCCTGTTTTTGGAGTTTTCTCTGAAGTTCGTTTTCCTTCTTCCAAATAGTGTGTTGTTGTGGAGATTCCGCTCATTCTCAAGTCTTCCAGGTTTTTATACTTTGAAGACCCATGGAGTTTTCACTTGTTTGAAATTCTCAGAGTGAGAAAATAAATCAACATAGACTACCTCTGAAATTAAGCTGTTAGCGCTTAATTCATTCTCTCTTAGATCCTCCCCTTTTTCCTTTCTTCCAGGAAAGCAAGGAGAAACTTCATCAAAGACTCAACTCCATTGTCATCTGAATGCCTTGCAGAAAGTTTAAATTCCAATCTGGTACACATGATGGCTTCTGTCATTCCATGTCATGTTCAAAATAAGAAGTCTTGTTTCCTTAACTCATAATAACTCCTAAATTAAATAAATACTAATGCTACACAAAAGCCACATTAATAACTTAACCACCCTTTTGTTTTAACCATTTAGGAAACTTTCATGTTTTTCATAGACTTTGCTTGGCTTATTTTCCATTCATGTTAGATGACTTCATAGATAGAGATGTACTGATCTTACTTAATTGGGTGCAAATCTTTAAAACATATCATTTAGATACGGTAATTTATTAGTAACAAATTCACAGTTAAATTGAAGTCAGTTAAGTAATATAAAATTGTATGACTCAGGCTTGTTTAGGAAGACTTCATTTCTTTCTTTGAAGGAATTCTGCAATGTCTGATAGACAGACTGATTACCATCTCCACATACTGGAATAATCTAGAATTTTTTGTAGGAATGAAAAGTATGCTGGTGAGAGAAGAAAGACGCTTTCATAATAAGGGTCTGACATATCTCCAGTTGGACCAAGACATGCCTAGTTTGATAAGAAGTCTCAGACATTGAACTTATTACTTCTTCTGTTTTTCAGTAAAGGAAGAACAAAAACTAGCCCACACCAGTCCACACTGTGGATTTCAAAAAGCACCAGGAAAGAAAGTGGCATGGAAGTATAACAATTCATTGACTTGGCTCCAGAAAAGAAAATAGAGTTTTGTAATTCTGGATCTGTATAAGGAATGGCATCAGAACATTAGCTTGGAATGGCTTGAAATCTCAAAGGATGTACAAGATGAACTGTAAGCTCCCCCTTGAGGCAAATATTAAAATAATTTTTATATGTTTATTATTTCATTTATAAAATAACGCTGTGCTGATAATGGAGTGAGACATGCTTATTTTGCTAAAGGATGCACCAAAACTTCAAGTAAATAGGATGGACCATGCAGATTAAATTGCTATGAACACATCAGAGAAGTATGTGCATTGGAAGCAGTTATTTTTGTTTCTTTCACCTTTCATAAGTTGTAATCTAGTTAATGTAAGGTAAATTGCATTGAAGTTTACAGTGTGCAAAATATTTTTCCTTTACATAAGTGTTAGATAAAAATGGACTGTTCTTGTATTTATTTTTACAGTGTTTCATTTTTAAATACATGCTGTTTTGATTAAAGAAATGTATCACTGTTGTCAACTGAATTCACACACACATAAATATATTACCATAGAAAAAGTTTCTTTTCTAGAAATGGCTCATCTTCTTTTAGTTTCTCTGCTTTGGGTCAGAGTAGGTTTAGGAAATCTCTTCAGAAATAAGAAGTTATTTCATTAACCGTGGTATAAATCTAGTCAAATATTTTACTTGGAGGCAAGAATTGTCTAATTTCAGTTGTGCAAGACATGTGCCTTACAATTATTTTGCATTTAAAATTCAACAGATTTTGTAATAACTTTGTTAATAGCTGTATAAACAATAATATACTCAATCTAGAGCAACAAAAGTGGCATACATGATATAAATCATATGTCTTCACGTATTGCCTATGTAACCACAAGTAGCTCTCTGAGGGTTCTGGAATCGATTTGGCCCCTACCTTGCCAACAACACAAAGATGGTTGTGTGGGGTCTGGGACTGACCCTGGAGGCCGATACCTACAGAGTTTGTCTAAGGTTTTTTCCTAGCTCCGTTTAGCCTCTGTCAGCATATAAGGCGGTTTTACAGTTGGGACTAGTTGAGTGGTCACCACTAGTGTGCAGTTAAGCACAGCACACTGACATTTCCGCAAGGAAAGAAACTGAATTAGTATAAAAATGGGTTGGAGGGCATCAATGATCACGTGTTCGCTGTTCACGTTTGGCTGAGAGAGTAAACTGGGGTGCCTCCGTCCTATCTTCTAGTTTCTTCAATGCTTGTGGCTCCTTCTTCTCAAGAGAGAGTTGTAACTATCTGGTCTTCAAATGTCTCTGTGCTCCTTTTAACCAAATAAAAAGTTCTTGTTTCTGAAGAATGATCATTGGTGGTGTCTCAATATCTTAAGTGAACAAAGTACAGATATGTTTGCAATAAACTAGGGGAACAAATGACTGTTTACGTGTGGTAAGAATGGAAGTTATGGTTGTACACTGTTTTAAACCTCATCTTTTCAGTTAGATAATGAAGAGCTTTCACTAAGGCAATTCACAACTCCAGTTGGTTGGCAAAATTAAGAGGCAAAATAGAAATTAGTGGGCATTGGTCCTTTTTCAGCTGCTCAGAGACTGAGGAAATAGGCAGCTGCGTTCTAAGCTTAGATCTGCCCACATTTAGCACTTCTTTTTCTTTTCTTGGCGACCCATCTTTCTGGGCAGAATAGGAGACCAGCTGCTGGGATCTACCTCTTCCCTCCAAGCTCCCACCATGCATTTCTTCCTTTAGTCAGGACTTGATGGAGGGAGACTAGGCTTTCCCCATCGTCTGTGCCACCCACAACTGCAACAGCTGCAGGGCAGTAGAGGCAAAGCAATGGGGAAGGGACTTGGTTTTGCCTTTTATCTTGATCCAGAGCTGGATTACTCTTCCGGTGTCAATTACTAAATGCATAAGTTCCTAGAGTTGGGATAATGAACTTCTGTCTTATTGGAAGATGGTAGAGAGACTGTCCTAAGGGTTCCTTAAGCTGACCTTTGAAAAATAAAAAGGAATAGATGTTGTATTTGTATATTCAGAGCATACTTCTAATAAATGTTGTGAAATGCAGAGCAATATTCAGGAAATAAAATCAAACAGCAGACCCTACCCTTGCTGTTCCATCCTTCCTAACCACTCCATCCTTCCTATTAGGAACAGGTCATTGGAAAGGTTTTAAAAAAGAGTAGTGTGTTCAGGGACTCCCAATTTTTGTCCTAAGAATAAATCCTGTGATTGTTTACCAAGAATTTGTAATCCTCAATCATCTGGATACGCCTTTTCTTTTTTTAATTTTTACTGCCGTATAGTTGATGTACAATGTTGCATTAGTTTCAGGTGTACAGCAAAGTCAATCAGTTATACATATATCCACTCTTTTAGATTCTTTTCCCATATAGATCATTACAGAGTATTGAGTAGAGTTCCCTGTGCTATACAGTAGGTCCTTGTTGGTTATCTGTTTTATATATAGCAGTGTATACATGTCACCTTCTTTATATGGTATTGTTTTCCCTTTCTCTGACCATTGCCCAGAGAGAGTCTTTTGCTAGGACAACTCATGATTATCTACTGTCCCTTCTCCCTGAAATTTCAGGATCTCTCCCACTTACACGGTGGTCCCCACTGCCTCTTCAGTACGTCAGTAACAACTATTCCTCTCAGGTGTAGCCCAAGTCTCCTTTCTTCCATAAGGCCAATATAAACTGATTGACCCCTTCTTTCAACTGCTTGAAACCTTACTCTCTCTTCTATTACTTTGGACCATATAGACCCATGCAAGAATGTGTGTGTGTGTGTGTACATTTGTATTAATTTGTATGAATTTTGTCTTCCTGAAAAAATCAGTAGATTTTGTGTGGTAAGCTAAATTGAAGTTTACATTTACTCTGGAAATGATCCAAGAGTTTAAAGCAGTGGAGCAAATTCATTTATTCCACATTTTTGGCCTTCCAGTGGGCAATTCAGCTGTGTCTAAATAAGTTTTGCACATGTTAGAAATATCCACTGTAACTCATCTATCAGAGAAAAACCACATTTGTAATAGTTGTATTTCTTTGATATGTCTGATAATTTTTGGAAACCTAAAAAACACTAGCTTGAAATAAACGGGCTGTATGAATAATCCAGGTAAAAAATGATCCAATGAAAGTACGACAATATTAGTTAATTTAGCTTTAATTTTGGTACAAGGGCGATATATGGACTTGTGCTATTTTGCTGTTTAATTAGCTTATTTGAGAGAATTGTGCGATCAATTTAGTTCAGGTCTGTGACATGAGCTTACAATAAATATTTTTGATAAGTGGGAAAAATATTAAGGATGTGCT
Organism: Tursiops truncatus; assembly: GCF_011762595.2. Classification (NCBI taxonomy): domain Eukaryota; kingdom Metazoa; phylum Chordata; class Mammalia; order Artiodactyla; family Delphinidae; genus Tursiops; species Tursiops truncatus. Next base: position 118,709,870 of record NC_047037.1, read on the forward strand.
CAAGTTGGATTGGAAATGCATTTGGATAGAAAAGCAGGAGAATTACTGAGATTCTTATAATAGTGATCTAAGGTGGAATTAGATAATTTACAGCAGTCTATTTTAAACAATAACATACTTTGTGCAAATAGTTTATTTTGCTTCTCCTAATTTTGCTTAAACTTTAAGTGTAATAGTATATGCTTTAAAATAACATTCCTTTAAATAAGAGAATATGATCAAAATAATGATTAAGAACAAAGGAAATATCTGTGAAAGAATAACTGTTCACAATAAAATCAAACTTTGTTATTTTAAAGTTACTTTGTATTGTAAAGATTAGTTTTTGTTTTCTCCCCCAGCATTTCAGTGGCTTAGGTAAAGAATCAAGGCTTTTAGAAATGATTTTTTCAAAACTCTCAATTTCCATGCTTCTTAAAGTGGAATGGGAAAACTGCCTGATTTTCATCTTTGCTTCAGGAAACACTCTAATGTAGAAAACTTTGTATCCATTCTGTGAACCTCGGAACCCGGGAGCACACCCCTGGGCGATTAGGCAGTGCACACTGGTATCCAAATGAGGTCACACCAACCAGGAACCATCTGTTGTTTTCTTGGCACGTGAGTGGTCCTCCTGAATCCCCCTAAAGAGTAAATTGCAAAAGAAAATTGTAGATGTGTGATCAATTGATATATATATATATATATATATATATTTTTTTAAGCAAATAAGTTCAAAACTGAAGATCAAAAATATGGTTTAATTGCCATTGCAAGTCATCTGTAAATATTCTCACCATCACTCTAGGCCAAGAATTAGAAATTTTCACTGCTCAGTAAGTACACAGAGAAACTATAGCAACTAAAACAAAATTTACATGTAATTTTTTATGATTTACTCTTATAGCAAGCATTTCCTTGCTTTAAGTATGGCATTTTAATGGGTACCAAGAAATTTTCTAAGGCACAACTCTGAGAGCATCCCAACCAAAATATATGTTAAAAGCTAATCCTTTTATTAAAGGAGATATGTCCTAAGTATTATGAGGGGCTTTGTGGTAAGACAATATTCCACATTATGTGCTTTAGGATAACTAATAACTCACACATAAAGTTGATTTTAGTTCTCTTGGGCAGCATTAACTTTTTAGCATTAGACAAGCACAGTCAGATTTGAAAAAAAACCAATATTTCAGCTGAAATAGGCACATTTATGATATAATTTCTAGTGAGAGGCACACATTTTCATCTATCTTAATTGATGAAATGCTTTTAATTTTCATAAATGTTAATTATAGCAATGCCTAGTTGAGTTCATTACATAGATTTTATTTCCACAGGATTATTCCCGTGTAATGCAAATGAATATAAAGCAAATGTATAGTACCGTTATTTAATGACAGAGAATTGACAAATATTGTCTCCCACATTAATTGTGACAGCATTTTAAATTAATCTCTTTTATATTTATGAAGGAACTTAAAGCCTTGTGTACTTTGGTAAATCACTGGTACAATAGAATATTTCAGCTAAGCTTATGTTAAAAAGTATCCTGAGAGACATTTTGCCTGATTCTTTATCACCTTTGGGACTTATATTTAAGGGAAAAAATTGTGGTCTAGAAACTCACCCTTTCTCTCCTGAGGGAGAGGAGTATAAATCTCATTGGCAACCATGGGTTACTCCTTTTCTAGATGTAACAAATGCGTTCAAGCTGTTTGAAGGCGGGGTTTGTGATTGGACTTCTGCATCCTAAGCCTTAGTTCATAATATGGTTCAGAAATATTTACGGAACAATGTCAATTCAAGGTAAGAATAAATACTGACTCAAAGTGATATGTGACTTAGAAGTTAGTAAAAATAAACCTCAAATGTTTGGGTATTTTAAAAAGGAGTCATTTGGTTTGCTTCATATCTTCAAAAATAATTTCATATTTTTTAAAAGACAGTAGAATCCAGACGTTGATTACTTGAACAAGGATTTTAAATTACCCAGCACGTACTGGCTCAGTGGCTGTTATTCAAAGAATCCACCAGCAGGCCTGAGGCCAAACAGCTGAGTGTTCTGTCTGTGTCTATCACTTCCCATCATCTAACTACATACACCATTTCAGTTCTACTGTGTTACTTCTCTTCGCCTTCATTTTCTGATTTGTTCAATGAAGTTATTTCCTTCCATTATCTCAGAGATGTGTAAGTACTTCAAAAATATGAGTGAATGTCCAGACCATAAAGTATTAACCTAAAGTTTATGTTTCTACAGAGATGCTATATTTATAAAGGAAAACAAAAATCATTAACTTCTTTGACTGAACATCTGAGTATAAGGGTTGAAGACCATTTTTATTTAGGGTAGTGGTTCTTAAACCTTGGGTTGCATCAGAATCACCTGAGGGCTTGCTCACACAGACATTGCTGGGCCTCCACCTCTAGAGTTTCTGATTCAGTGACTCTCTGGCAAGGCCAAGAATTTGCACCTATAACAGTATTTCAGGTGATGCTGATCTCCTGGATTGGAGGCCACATTTCAAAAACCAGTAGTGTATAGAACAAGTCTCAGAATAGTCAGCAGAATGGGTTTTCTCTTTGTGTCATTCACTTAGTTTTATAGAGAGAGGACTTTTGACAGCCACTCATGGTGCCTTAAAATCCAAACAGCTGCCTAGCAAGCACAAGCCTTTGGGAAGCCAGAAGATATTCAAGAACATGTGAATGACTAATAAGGCAAATTCTTCACCACTATAGGGAAAAAATAATGCTTCGAAGAACTTATTCAAGTGATATATCAATAGTAACATATGCATAATTTAAAATAATGTATCCTTTTGTAATCAGTCCTCCTTTTTAACACAATATTAAAGATGAACAAAGAAAATCATGTAACTCTCTAGACGATCGATTACTCAATCATGATAACATTATATTATACAAGGTATTGCCTTGTGTGGGAGCTTTCTTACTTGCTAATGAATAACATACTTAGACTCTCTAGAAATTGGAACCAAATATGAGATTTCAGAGACCTGGCATGAGTTGCTGGCTTAATGTAACCCAAGCATCGATAACATCAGCAGTCATATTTTCTACCTAGTGCATGAGGTGCCTGCCACACAACCCCCATTAACTCTAATTGAAGTTGTACAGCTGATTTCCCTTCTGAGCAATAATTCTATAAATCTCCCTCTAAGTGGCAATATATCTTACCTTTAGCACACTCTTCATTTTAAAAGGAAAGTATAAGAGAAAAATTGTAAACAAGAATGCTATCCTATTCGTCTTGAATATGCAAGTGTCATCAAAGCAGAATAAATATAAAACTAAGCTGAACATTTAAGATGACATGAGACATTCGCTTCACTAGAGAACACATATTCGGATCCACCTGTTTAACTGTCTGTTAAGAAAGTCTTGTATTCAGTCCAATTATTATGACATATGTATTAGTATGTGTCCATATAGATAACAAGTTGTTTACACTTTAACAAAGTGAAGCCCTTTCCTCACAGTATAGATCGCTACATCTGCATTTGTAGATTAGTAATTTGCTCAGTACTGCTATCAGGTTTCATCTAATCCAGTAGATGTTAGTGCATTAATATTTTATTAATTTTCAAATATAGAAAATATGCCCCAAAATTTATTTTAAAAATCTCGTAATAAAAATTGTTAATATTTTTGTGCCCGTACTTAATGCCTTACATGTGTTATCTCTTTTAAACCTCTCAATAATACCTAAGTGACTTGCCCAGACTCACTGGTAAGCGTTAAAGCAAGGGTCAAAAAAGTAGTTTGAGCACAGAATCCATGCTTTCATGGCTAGTCCATACGGCACCTAAAATTTAATTATAAAACTAAAATCTAGCAGAATCTACTTTTTATTTGTTGAATGTATATAGATTTCATGGAGCTGATAGATGGCTACATTATTTCTAGGTGGAAATAGAGACACAGATGTAGAGAACAAACGTATGGACACCAAGGGGGGAAAGTGGCAGGGGTGGTGGTGGTGTGATGAATTGGGAGAGTGGGATTGACATATACACACTAATATGTATAAAATAGATAACTAATAAGAACCAGCTGTATAAAAAAATTAATAAAATTCAAAAATTCAAAAAAAATAAAAACATGTTTTTATCTTCCATGAGGGTTAGTTTGTGGGTAAGAGTTTTCTTTGAAAGTCACACAAGTCAAAAGAATGAGCAAAAAATCACACCTCTCTAAAAAGCTCCAATTGAAAACCTCATTAGGACACTGGATGCCAACTTATTAGTGCTTCTATTTACTTATTTTAATGTTATTCTCAAAGTATTTGTTTTTTAAATAAATCAATTTTTATTCTGTAAAAAAAAAAAAGCTAGTGATACTTCAAACATATTGCAGGCTCTCTAGGTTGGTTTTCATGCAGAAATTATTCTGGGTCACTGGACGCCTGGACTAGACTCTAAATCAGGGTTGAGAATTAGAGGAGTACAGGCCAATTTGGCCCACAGACCTGTTTTTCTTTGATTTGTTTGAATAGGGTTTTAAAGAATTTGAAATTGAAAATAAATGATTCTAGCTAAGGTACATACTCTTCAGTTCACCCCCAGGCCCAATACTGCATACTTTTCCTGGCAGTCAGACACATCCACATGTTATGCCTAGTCCCTAAAGGCATCTGATTTGTAACCTTTGTTGATAAAAATTAGTTCTGTTTCTAATGCTCAGGTCCACCCAGGAGTACTATGCAAATAAGCCACAAATAAAAGTGAAAAGTCACAGTTTTGTAAATGAGGAAATGAAATTAAGACCCTGATGATTTCTGCACTCCCTAATCATTGTTGAGTGATGAACTCATCATGTAGCAATGCTTTCTGGAAATATTGAGTGAGCAGTTTTACATATTTACCTGACAAGAATCTACACCTCCTTCTTCGTAGCCTGCACACACCATATTTTCTGTAATGTTATACTCTGGCATCTCTTGTTGGCATTTCTCATTTGATAGAAGGGGAACATCAGCTTCTTGCAGTATGTCTGCAGGAGGACCTGTTCAAAATGGATAATGCAGCCAGCCAGTCAGAAGTCAGAAGTGATCATCATTGAAGGAGCCACCATCAGTCTTTTTATTTCAATAGTTCACTCTCATTACTGAGTACTGTGTGTATACATAATGGAACTAAATGCTAAAAGCACATAATAAAGCCCATCTGCAGATTTTGCCAAGTGGGTAACAGTAAAACACTTCTTTAGTTCCCAAGGGCTAGCAGGGATGGTGGGTTGGACTAGACGGTCTTTAGGTATTTTCAGTAATTTCAAATGGTTACAGCATTGCTTATGGGGGAAAAAAGCCCGCCAACACAAAAAGTTTCATTCATGGAAATCAGCAAAGTCTCAGAAATCCAGCAGTGCTTTTCATTTGGCACCTGAAGAGGTGCTCCCTTATAATGGCATTCAGCTCCTTCGTGGGGCTGTATGAGCAAACAGGTGCGTACTGAACAGGAGACGAAGCTCAGAGGAACTGTGCCCTGGTCTCAGGGCAATCAGCTTGTCATCCACGTGCAGGGGAAGAGAAAGGAGGCATTTAGTAGCAGAGTATACTTCCATGCTTTTCACAAAATGACTCATCTACTGGAAGCATGAATCTCTGTTTACCGAAATACTAATCCCAAGAGGGATGTGAAAAAAACAGGTGTCTAGTGCACCCAGAAAAGGTACATGATAAGCACTTTCTAATAATTAGCAATTCTATTTGCTTTCTCAGGAAAGGCAGAAAGTTGAAAATAAGCTAGTACATTTGACAGCCAATGTTGTTGCAAAAATGTATGTGCCCTCATTTCTAGCTAAGTTTCATCACCACACTAAAAAGACAAGAAACAAACGCGCACGCGCACATAGGTGTAAAGCAATGTATATGTAATCAGTGGTGTGTTGGTAAATGTTTAATAACCGATTTTTCAAGAAATAAAAACAAAGCCCCACTGTGTATTGTCTGCCAATTTGTCTGTTGTAAACACTGCAAACATGGTCAATTTCAAAGTATGACAGTGTGAAGTTGGGAGGCGATTACCAGCTGGTGCCAGTGACTTCAGAGGCTGGATGACTTTTCAAGTTTGACAATGAACTTGAATTTTAAAAAGTGATTTAGAGAGGTTAAGATGGGGGAGAACTTTCAGCATCTCACTGTCATTTGTTCTATGAAGATTGAGGATGGGCTGGTAGAATTAGTTTTAGAATTAAAAATAAAAGAAAATTTTGCTGCTTGTCAAGGAAGAAAAAATTGTTTGGATATATGATAAAACTTTTTGGTAGAAAGAAATTTGAGCAGTGTTCTTACCTTTGATATTTGTCAACATGAGTTACCATGAGGATAATTGAAAATATACATATTCATACCAAAAAACCCACATAAAAATGTCAGTAAAGTTATTTAAGTTTACTAGTTGCCTTAATTTAATCAAATAATACTCCTTTCTCTCTTAGTAAGCAACATGTTCATGATCTTAAAAAATTAACTAGTGTAATATACTCAAAGGGGAAAAACTGGGGTTTTAGAAATAGTTGGAAACCCTAGGAAAAAGTTCATAACATTTGTTAAAATTGCCACACCCAAGAAGTATTTAAAAGTAATCTGTTTATTCCTAAATGAAATTGATCTCAGATGCAGATTTTTTTCTTGTCTCCATACCACTCCTAGAGACTTTTCCTAAGTCAATTAAATGCATATCTTTAGTGACAATAAGCAAATGTGAGCAAGTTTACTCAACTCTTAAAACAATAATAATTTCCTATGGAATAAAGAGTCTTAAATTTTGTTAGTAGATAATTTGCTTTGAAGAGTACATTGTGGTCATAAATGTCTTTTAGCTTGAAGTCTGATAGAGAAAATATCTATCTAAGAATCATTTTTACTCTTTAGATTTCAAATTTAATAAGTCATGACATTTTTCAAGTGGAGGAAATACAATAATATACAGACTTTGACTTCAACATACTTTATGGGCAGCGGAAATGAAGCATTTCAACAACATAACGTAATTGCAGTGGAGAACCTTTGTCAGAATCGTCAGGCAAGGGTTTGACTTAGATTTTATGCTCTCTTTTACAAGAAGTATTTTAGCTGTGAATCCTTTGCTTCTGGGACATGCACCTCTCCACAAGATTTTGTGCCTTTTCATCTTAAATGCAATTAGGATTTTTAAATATCATGGATATGACCTGTTGTAACTCTAGAGACCAGGTTTTTCCACCCAACAATACTGCTGTTCCCTTTTGCTTAACTATTAGTGAGTGGTCAAACTCTAGCCTAGACGGAGTAACTCCTATTAGGAATTTTGAAACCAGTGAAACTTGCAGTTACGTTCAGAGGGTTTGAAGTACTAGAATGCTTTTTAAAAAAAAAAAAAAAAAGTGTGGTTATTTTTTTCCATTGTAAGACATGCTTTATTTGCCATGAAGAAAGAAAATAAATTTTCCAATTTAACTGTGGCATTTTTTTCATTTTACATAGTTTAATGTGAAAAAAATGTACATCTTAGAGTTGATGAAATATTGCAAGGACATTGGAATAAATTTTATCGAGGTATCGTTGGCATACAACATTATATTATTTTCAGGTGTACAACATAATTCGATACTCTTTGTTTGGAAAACATGCTATTAAATAATGCTGGTGAGTCATTGGTTTATTAATTTATAGTCTTCAATGTAAGATTCATGCCATATCTGAGTCTTCTTGTCAGTAGGCAGAATGAGCATGTTGAAACTGACTCCCTTCTCATCTTAGGGAATGTGAGTGTGAAACATTTATATCATAAATACAAATAGTTTTATTGATTTGGAAAATGTGACAGTTAATAACTTGGCTTTTGATGAGACTTTATCCATATGCTTTATAAAAATACATTTTTGTAGCCTTTGGTTATATTTATTTCAATAGGTATATATTTTCATCAGAGAGTTTATAATACTAAAATTAGATATTGAGTTTAGGGAATGCTTGAATTTCCCTCTAATAAGAATTATAGTTTTATAATATGCTCCATGCAATTTGGAAAAAAAATTAACTCTACAAATATGCAACATATGAATATAAGCCAGACAGTGCTTTTAAGAGATATTGCAGACAATTGTTATAGTATAAGAGTTTTTTAAAATGTTGAAAATATTCACAGGATAGAGCAATAGCATGCTTTTTACTAATAGGCGTTTTCTATTGAGTCTGATAATGTACCTTGATATACAAGTGTTCCCCAGCCAGCAATAGAACAAATTCTTCCAGGAGGAAAAACTTGATTTTCTTCGGGTAAACAAATAGGTTGTATATAATCTGTAAACATGAAAGAAAACAAAAACAAGAACAGACACACATTCATTTCCAAAAGTTTTAAAAATCAATCATTTTCAACATTTCATCTAAAAAAAGCCTTGTATTTTCATTTTATCCTGCCTGGACATTTTTTAGACATCAATCTTAGGGGATAGAAGCATTTCAGAGAAGCACTTCTTTGACAATGGATTAGGTACCACTGATGGCCTTTTAGGATTTTCTCCATTGTCTCTATGACTCTGTTATTATGTACACAACATCCTAGTTCTGGAATTAGTCATTTACATTTGATTTTTAAATAATCACAGTACTTAATAGAATGTGGTTCCAGTTCTATGAAAATCTTGGTAAGACTGTATTTTTCAGGGTCAGTTAAGAGAAACTTGGGCAAATGTTCTGAGGTTTTTTTTTGTTATTTTCCCCAATTACCTACACATTCAAAAAGCTTTTAGGCGATTGTTTTATAGGGTACTTACGGAGGCATTAGCATTGGTGGCTGACTTTTTCAGCCTTTCTCCAACAGTTTGCAAGCCTCCTAACATTCATTCAACATCCATGACATGTAAAACCCAAGGCAGACACAAAAGTGAATAAAAGGATAGGTCTAATACAATGAACTGCAGCAATCATCTGCCTTTGTTAAGTGCTCTCACGCATGCGGAGACAGAATTCCAGAGAAGCACAGGGACGCACTCTCTCCTGACTGGACACTGGGAAAGTCTTCAGTGTAAAGGTTGGAGCTGAGCAGAGCCCTTCAGATGAAGTTCACTCCCTCAGGTGATTTCTTGCACCTTATCTAGGTATTTGGAGGAAGTCCTCCATCTGCTATTTTATTAATATTATTGAATCTCCTTTATGAATGACCATTCTTACTCACTTCGCTCTTTGAACATATGCTTGTCTCTCACTTTGTCCTACTCCGGCCTTTGTGGCAGATGGACCTATCTTTCTTTCCCATGAGAAACAAAGACGGCACACAATAGAGCATGACCTATTATCTCTGGGCTGCTCCTTGGAGTTTACTGATATAGAGGGCTCTTAGAGTTGTATTTTACTGTTCAATTTTCTAGAAAGTTGGATTTAAGCACTGTGATGAAGGTAATTTAATGTGTTTCTCTATATTCCCCAATTTCATTTAAATTATAGCGATTTCTATAACAAATTATCCAACTTTTATGGACTATTAATGCACTGGTACTGATATTTCAAATCTAATTTTGAATTAATTTGGGCAGATAGGATGACTAAAACTGATTTCTCTTACCTGTGTAATTCACTTTCGATTCAAGATGCATCATGGCAATGTCACTGTCCTTTCTCCGTTTATTGTAGTGTGGATTTATGACAATTTGGTCTATCAACCGAGTTTCTATTTGAGGAGAAGTCAGATTCGATGTCATATGCAGGCCTAGGACTGCTTTCCACTTAGATGGCTCTAAATTTCTCCTTAAGTTTAAGAAAAAGAAGAATAAGAAACACTCCATCCACCACAGTTAGTTTCTAGAGATCTTCACAGTAGGTATTTCAGAATTATGTGTTCCCATCCTCAAATATTCTTGAGTTTCTTTGAAGAATTCTTCTTTAAAAATATTTCCTTAATTTCAATTTTTTCTGATCAGATCATAGAGGAAGCCTTAATTTGTGCTAATCTCTATAACTTCTCTTAAATCATCTCTTAATCTCTGGTTCTAGATTGTGGTTCTCAACTTCCATTTCCCATTAGAATCACCTGGAATGCTTTTAAATAATGCTGTTACCTGCTCCCCCTTCTCCATCTCTGGTTTAATGAGTCTGGGATGGAGAGGGGCATTTTAAAAATTCATTTTTCAGTTAAATCTCCATGTTGATGATAATGCATAGCCAGGTTTGAGAAACGCTGCTTTAGATCATATTTGAGTGTGGAGACTGCATCTTTGTGCAGGGTTTCCCTCAGCAACCACAGTAGCTATGGTAACAATGGAAGGAGGTTCAGCAGCATCTCCTGTTTAGGAGGTCACTGAATTCACACAGAGTTCACATAAGCAGTAAAACCTATTATGATGTTTATAAGCTAATACATGAGCTTGAGTAATTTCCACACATAATGAACTCGAATAATTTTTCATACACAATGTTGACCACTGATAGTGTACTGGTAAAAGATAACGTTTGTGTTATAGGCAGATTAAATTGGAGAGTATATTAGAATCTGAAAGTGTACAGGCACTCCTAAATGTGCTACTGGCCTGCAACATCTTCATGCCAAGAAATTACCAGTGAACAGCTGGAATTAAGCCAACTGAGCCATATTCACAATGAAGTCAAAATTCAATAACTGCAATTAGAGCAGAGCTAGTGATTTAATTCTCAATAGTTGCAAATGCCTAGTTTAACATGGTATTTCAAATGTTAAAATACAAGTCACCTACAAATATATAAATATATAAAGAGCATGAAGTTATTTCAAGTCCATCTGTTTATCTTTTTATCTATCTATTCATTACATTGTTATATTTCCTAAAGGATTATGTTTGATCAAGTAGCAGTCTTCAGTAAAGCCGATGAATGCCCAAGCATCCAGAAAACACCCTCTGATAACTGCACTGCCTTAAAATCTGAGGAAACTTACTAAGTGTTTTATAGCAGTAAAACAACTCCCATTTGTGGAGAAGCTATTTTGTGCCAAGTGTAGTGCCAAACACTTTGCATCATCTCATTTTGCCTTTAACACAATTCTATGGATTTTACTATTAGAACAAACTGGGTGCTAAGAGTTTAACATTGTAGGGTAGAGAGAATTGGTGCCGACCAGCACTCACCAGCCTGAGACGCTTGTCTGCTCACCCGCTGGCGCGGGTAGGGGCTAGGAGCTGAGGTTCGGGCTTTGGAGGTCAGACCCCAGGGAGAGGACTAGGGTTGGCTGCGTGAAGACAGCCTAAAGGGGGCTAGTGCGCCACAGCTAGCCGGGAGGGAGCCTAGGAAAAAGTCTGGACCTGCTGGAGAGGCAAGAGACGGTTGTTTCAGGGTGCACAAGGAGAGGGAATTTCTGTTCTGTGTGCTCACAGAAGGCAGAGCACCACCTAAGTGAGCTCCAGAGATGGGCGTGAGCTGCGGCTATCATCTTGGACCCCACAGACGGGCACAGACCACTAACGCTGCCACCGCTGCCACCAAGAATCCTGTGTGCAAGCACAGGTCACTACCCACACCACCTGGGAGCCTGTGCAGCCCACCACTCCCAGCGTCCCGTGATCCAGGGGCAACTTTCCCAGGAGAACACATGGCACGCCTCAAGCTGGTGCAACGTCAGGCCAGCCTCTGCCACCTCAGGCTCGCCCCACATTCCAATTATGACTACTGTACCCCTCCCTCTCCCCGACCTGAATGAGCAAGACCACCTATTCGGCTGCTGCTTTAACCCCCTCCTGTCTGGGCAGGGAACATAGGCCTGAGGGTGGCCTACATGCAGAGTTGGGGTCAAAACCAAAGCTGAACCCCAGGAGCTGTGCAAACAAAGAAGAGAAAGGGAAATCTCTCTGTGTAGCCTCAGGAGCAGCAGATTAAATCCCTGCAATCAACTTGATAAACTCTGTATCTGAGGAATACCTGAATAGACAACAAATGTTCACAAAATTGAGGTGGTGGACTTTGGGAACAACTGCAGACTTGGGGTTTGCTTTCTGTGTCTGATTTGTTTTTGGTCTTATATTTATCTTAGTTTAGTTTTTAGTGCTTGTTATCATTGGTGGATTTGTTTATTGGTTTGGTTGCTCTCTTCCTTTTTTTTTTCTTTTTGTGAGTGTTTGTCTGTGTTTCTTTGTGTGATTCTGTCTATTTAGGTTTGCTTTTACCATTTGTCCTATGGTCCTGTCTGTTCGTATTTTTGTTTGTTTGTTTGTTTTTAATCACTGTGTGTGTGCATGTTTCTTTGTGTGATTCTGTCTATTTAGGTTTGCTTTACCATTTGTCCTAGGGTTCTGTCTGTTTTCTTGGTTGCTGTTGTGTTTTGTTTGTTTCTTTCTTTTTATGACTGTGTGTGTGTATGTTTCTTTGTGTGACTTCGTCTGTTTACTTTTGCTTTTACCATTTGTTTTGAGGTTCTATCTGTTTGTTTGTTTTGTTCTTCTTTTCCTTGTGAGCCATGTAGCTAGAAGGGTCTTGGTGCTCCAGCCTACTGTCAGGCCTGAGCCTCTGAGGTAGGAGAACTGAGGCCAGGATATTGGACCACAAGAGACCTTCCAGCCCCACTTAATATTAATCAGTGAGAGCTCTCCCAGAGATCTCCATCTCAGCACCAAGACCCAGCTCCACACAACGGCCAGCAAGCTCCAGTGCTGGATGCCCTATGCCAAACAACTAATAAGAGAGGAACGCAACCCCACCCATTAGCAGAGAAGCTGCCTAAAGTCATATTAAGTCCACCAAAAACACACCACCGGACATGGCCCTGCCCACCAGAAGGACAAAATCCAGCCCCAACCCCCAGAACACAGGCATGAGTCCCTCCCCACCAGGAAGCCTACACAAGACATTGAACCAACCTCATCCATGGGGGCAGACACCAAAAATAACAGGAACTACAAACCTGCAGCCTGTGAAAAGTATGGAGTTTCCTTAAAAAACTAAAAATAAACCTACCATATGACCCAGCAATCCCACTACTGGGCATATACCCTGAGAAAACCATAATTCAAAAAGAGACATGTACCACAGTGTTCACTGCAGCACTATTTACAATAGCCAGGACATAGAAGCAACCTAAATGTCTATTGACAGATGAATGGATAAAGATGTGGCACATATATACAATGGACTATTACTCAGTCATAAAAAGAAACAAAATTGAGTTATTTATAGTGAGGTGGATCGACCTAGATTCTGTCATACAGAGTGAAGTAAGTCAGAAAGAGAAAAACAAATACCATATGCTAACACATATATATGGAATCTAAAAAAAAAAAAAAAAAAAAAAAAAACTTCTGAAGAACCTAGAGGCAGGATGGAAATAAAGACACAGACGTAGAGAATGGACTTGAGGAAACGGGGAGGGGGAAAGTAAGCTGGGATGAAGTGAGAGAGTGGCATGGACATATATACACTACCAAATGTAAAATAGATAGCTAGTGGGAAGTAGCCACATAGCACAGGGAGATCAGCTCGGTGCTTTGTGACCACCTAGAGGTGTGGGATAGAGAGGGTGGGAGGGAGGCGCAAGAGGGAGGAGATATGGGGATATATGTATATGTATAACTGATTCACTTTGTTATAAAGCAGAAACTAACACAACATTGTAAAGCAATCATACTCCAATAAAGATGTTTAAAAAAAATAGAAAGAAAAGAAAACACTATATAAAAGCTTTTCCCCATCAATTATATTTATAAGGTTTCCTAAAATATAGTTTGTTTAGGAAAGCGAGAATAAACAATTCTCTCCCTTAATTTCCATCTTTCAAAGTAGAAAATTGGAGCACCAGCACTCCCAGTGGTGACAAATGAGTTGTATTTTACGGAGGGACAGAGAAAGCCTCTCTGTGTTTGAGCACGACTGATATTTGGTTAAGGTTATTCTATCAACTGTAGACATTTTCTTTAAATGCTCTGAGTGGTGTGTTTGGGGCCTGTAGGCTTTCTTCGGCCTAGGTCTGGGGGCTTCTGCCATACTCCACCAGTCTGGGAAAGCTTCCTCCCTTCCAGCTGGGCCTTTGAATGGGGAATTGGAGATGGAAATCTGGCACTGGGGTGCTCACTGTTCCTGGGATGTCTTTGTATGTAAGCTTTATAGTCTATACTGGTACGAAATACACATTCAAAATAAAATAAAGTCATGATTCCAAAATAAATAAATAAAATAAAATAAATTAAAATAAAATAAAATGGTAGGGCAGAGACTTTATGTGGGATGGTCTGATTTTAGAGGCTTCCCTTGCACCAGGATACTGGGGAGCCTCATATAGCTATGAGCAGGTTCTGTGGGAGGGACTGAGAACATGAGGGGCAGGCTGGGAGGCAGGAGAGGGAGACATTCCCACTGCCGTTGGTTACCTGGGCTCAGGTAGGGGAGGATGTCTCTGCTTCTACTGATTGGTGGCAGCTCCTTAACTCTCCAGGTGCTGGGCCAGGAGGGCATAATGTGCTGCAGAGGCCCTGTTTGATTATCAAAGGCCTTCTGACTTTCCCTTTTTCAGGTCAGAGGAATCAGTACTTTGGCCAAGTTGGACATAATGATAATTTCAGATGCTCTGACAGCACCCACTTCCACTGTCCCTTGGGACTCCCCTGCCCACTTTGACCTGTCCAGGGAGAAGGGGTAGGGTGAAATCTCCTCCCTGGTGTCCTGTCTCTGAGCTTCTTTCTCTGAGGACAAATACTTGAGAATACAGAAGTCATAGCCAATGGTACTTAAATTTTATGAAGCAACTGAGAAATTTTCTAAAAATTCAGATTCCTAGTTTCTAGTTCTGGAGATTCTAATTTGGAAGGTTGGCATGGTACCCAAGAATTCATACTTTGTAATCACTGTTGGGGTACTGAGCAATATAAAATCCTTCTAGCTTTTCCATTCACCCAAAGCCAAGAAATGGGGGAAGAAAGCCTTCCGAGAAATCATTGCAGATGAAGAAAAGGGACTTAATTATATTTCAAAATATTCTTGTTTCAAAGCATCTACATTCCAAAAAAGCAAGGAGAAGCTATAAGACAGAAGACAGGTGGGGATAGGAGCAGGACGTAATCCCATAGGATAGGCAGACCCCAATTCAGCTGAGGCTAAAGATGGCAGAAATAGCTTACCTTTAGGTAGAGAAAATTGGCTGAATTTTTGCTACATTTCACCTTTGCCTGCTCTGGCCAGAGTGTTTTTCTCAGTAGCAAGGGAAAGAAAGGTACAGTTTGATAGGAAACAGGAAACATGATCCTGACTTCTGTAACCTCAAAGCCTAGCATACTCCTTGGCACACACTAGATGCTCCACAGATGTTGCACTGGATGGGATGAACTAGCGCTGTCCCGTTCTATGTTGCTCTGTGTTGGGTTGTAAATAACTTCACTACTCTGAGCATAAGACTGTCCATTTGTACATGGAATTTTCATTGTGGTGGGAAGTAAATGTGGTAAGATAATTATGATAGAGCAACATAATATGCTGAAAGGAAAAAAAAAGATCAATGGGACCCGATACCATAAATTGAATTTTTTTTATGTTCTACCATTACTAATGGTGGCATAAAGCAACCTCAGCAAGTTTGCTTACCGCCAGTCCCAATGTTTACCCACAGCACAGAGCTTTTGGTCTCTATTAATCATTCTAAAATGAATGGGAAAAGATTCCTGAGAGAATAGCCAACTCCTTTTTTTAAAGGCAAGTAAAAATTAGAATGCCCCTGAAATGTGGTGGTATTGTCAGAGAGCAAGAAAATTTTCAAGAATATCAGAGGTAATTTTTAAAGAATAAAGGAGCCACATTAAATGGGATAACACTAGCTAGCTTTAACAATTTGGGCATCATATAATAATCATAATAATTATCCTAGTTAATAAAATACACTGTTAATGAAGGCCCATGAGTCGATAAAGAAACTCAAAAGCAAAAAAACAAAGTGTGTAAAAGGCAGTTGTATTGTGAAAGAAGGGTAGACAGGGAGGATGTGTTCAATTATTAGTCTTTATTTTGAGTAGGGACAAGATTGTCATACATGTGAGTATTTCTATTTCATTAAGTAGAAGCATGTTTTTAAAATAAAGGTATGCGTTTATTTGTTTAAGTGTAAAAAAAGAGAAGTAAGAACAGGGAAACAGGAGTAAGCCAAATAATCCTCAGCATTATTTGACCTGGTGGATTATTTCTAGAAATTTAAGGAATCACCTTTGAGCTCCTTTCTTCACTTGACTCCCAGCCAGGACTATCCACACACTTGTGATTGTCCTTTCATTTCACTCTTTGATTTTCCTCAGTTTTTCTTTCCCAGCTCTTTTCTTCTCAAAAATCTGAATATTTAGAATACTCTAGAATTCTGCCTTCCGCCTTCTTCTCTTCTTCATTAACAGTAATTCCATAGATGATCTCATCCAATGCCATGACTTTAAATACCAGAAATATGCTGAAAACTTCCAAATTTGTGTTTTAATTCTTGACTTCTCTGAACTTTAGATTCACGTACCTATGTGCCAATTGGCCAGTAAATACCACTTCAACTCTGGTAGGAAGTCTCAAGTTTAGTATATAGAAATCAGAACTTTTATTCCCCTTCCAGTCCTGTTTCTTCCCATTTTCCTCATCTCAGTAAATGATATCAACACTCATCCTATTGCTCAAACCCAAATCCTTGGTTCTTCTCCTCATCTATCTGTGATCACTAGTGAGTTTAGATAGCTCTAAGCATCTGAACTTACTAATGAGATCCAGACATTTGTCCAGCTTCCTCAGCCATAATCTTAGGGCCACCATTGTTTCTTTCTGACTGGTCCCCCCAATTTTATCCTTGCTCCTCTCAGCAGTCTAATCACCACACAGACGCCTAATTAGATAATGTCACTCTTCTGCCTTCTAAATTGTCTCACTTCCTATTTACCATGGGCAACTGAGTCCTCACCAGAGCTTAGGATCTGGTCTTGCCTGCATCTCCAATCTTGTTCCTACCCCACTGCCAGTCACTTCCTGATCAACTGTGGTAGCTGGGTTTCTCAAGGTTTCTGTTTTCCTGCCCTATCCTATAATATAAGCATTATTAGGGCAAAGACTTTGTTCGTCCGTAGAGCACTATTATCCCCAAAACTTAGAACAATGCTTGGCACAAGATAAGTGCTCAGTGACTGAATAGATATATGAAAAACAAGAAGCAATCCAGGAGCCAGAAAGATTGAGCACAACCAGTGGTCACACATAACAGCCAGGTAAAGAGAGGGGAGTTGTAAATAAAGCCATATCAGGACAAGTGGTTACACAAAATACATAAGGAAAAAGAGGGCACAGTAATGTGATCCAAGATGATGAATTAGTTCTCAAAGTAGAACTAGCTTCAGAGATCTCATGCTGGAACTTCTAGGAAATAAAACTTCTGGGTAGACTAATAACTATAATAAGATACCTGCTAATAAGAAGTGTGTTATTAAAAATAGTGTTAACAGAATAATGTCAAGGAAATAGGTTATATAATATGGGCCGTGGGTGACTTGAAGAATGCATAATTTTAAGGAGATGATGCCAGGTTGGAAATTGGTAAAACCTATGAGAAAGGCAAAAATCTAAAAGATTCTAGTGAAGCAGTAAGAAATGTTTTACCTATCAAAAATATGAATAGCAACTCAAGCTTGAAATCCGTTGGAGTCAAGATCTATGCCATAACCAAAAACCAGTAAGTCACTAATCTAATCTTGAAATCTCTACTCGCCTAGGAAAATATTCTTCCTTTTTTGATCTGTAAAAATTACTATAATCTTGAAAAAGTATTATAGTATTTCTGCAACCTGAAGAAGATAATTTATTATTAGCTGATCTCCTAAAGCCGTAAAAATAGGTAGATAAATAGAGAAATTAACTAAACCCATGATGTTTATTTTTTAGAGTAGGTTTAAGTAGAAATGAAATAATTTTTAAAATATTATATTTGAGTAGATTCTGTATCCTAGACCTATTTAGTATGTTTGAGGTATTAAAAAGAATCCAAATTTTAAATTGTAATTGCACTATCAATTAATTAAGCAATGTTATTTTATAGTCAATACTGTTTAAAAAGTTGGTTTTCAAAGTTTTATTAGTGCAGTTAAATTAATTTAGCACTAAAGTATAAATAGTAGTCTGTATTTCTTGCCATACACCAAGACACCTCATTATGAAATCATCTACTTCAGAAATGTTAACACCTATTTCAAGAAATCATTCTAATAAGAAATGAGGTAATCCATATGGTGCATTTGGTCTTCTCTGAAGAGCAAGTTAAGGAATGGAAGATTGGCAAGAGGCTTCTCTATGGGTAATTTCATCATTGATATATGTCTATTCAATAGATGTGATCCAGACTGTAAATCTATAAATGACCAGACCACCCACCATGGAGACTGAATAGTGGTCCCTTCTGGGGTCCACTTCAGGGATGGTGATGACTGGGAAGGGGTATGAGAGGAATTTCCAGGTGATAGAAATGTTTTATGTCTTGATAGGAGTGTCGGTTATACAGGCTGATGCATTTTCAAAACTCATCAAATTAGATACTTAAGATTATGCATTTTGCTATATATCAGTGGAAAAAAAAATGAAAACAAATATTAAACTCCAGTTGGTAAGTTTGCTTTACACAGTGGTATGGGTTCACAATTTTCAAACTACTTTTCCATTCTAAGCGTGAGCAAATCCATAGATATTTTGTGGACAGCACAAATAAGATAAGAGCTACAAATACGGAAGGAAAAAAGACTAGGATGTACCCTATGGTATATTATATGAATTAGAGCTATCCTTATGAGTTCATATTTGTATGTACAGAGCTATGTCCATTGAGAGGGTGTAGAAGCAGGACACACAAGCAGCTGCAAGGGGCATGGAAGATCTTGTTTTTTAAAATGTAAAAGGAACTAAAATAGCTAAATGGATTTGGGGTTTCTTATAGAAAGCTTGATTTCAGGGCAAAGGCAGGGAAAGCACAAGATGAACCTGGAACATCTTATTTTGCCAGAAAGTAAAAATGTTCTCAAAGAATGGGGATATATCAAGACCAACAAGGGAGAAAGCTTGAAGGGTTTCCCCAAATATAAGGACTGTCTATAAAATAACTTGCTTGTATTAAGAAAAATAACAAAGACAAGAAAGAAAGCCTGAGAAAGACAAAGACAGTAAGGCTGATGGAAAGGCTATTCTAGATTAAAGATGAAAGAGGCATAGCAAATAAATGCAGTGCATTATCCTAAATTGATTCTCGGGTGGAAAACATACAAACAAACTATAAATGTTATAAAGGGCATATTTGGGACAATTGACAAAAGTGAATACATACTGTATTAGATAATTAGATTAGATAATTGTATTGACTTAATGTTAAACTTCCATGATTTTCTGTGATTATGTAGGAAAATATCCTGTTCTTAGTAAAAATAAAAAACAGGGTAAAGAGGCACAATGTCTAACCTACTATCAAATGATTCAGAAAATAAATATTTCTCCAAATTGGAGGGAATTAAAGAATGATAAGAAAGTGTTCATAGCATAAAATGTAAACAACTGGTGAATCTCGGTGAAGGTACACAGGAATTCTCTGTACTGTTATTTGCACTTTCTGTGCATGTTTGAAATTATATCAATATAAAAAGTTTAGAAAATAAATGTGCTGAATGTCTCGTGGGTAAGACTTAGAGTCTTCTTTCACAGACCTTTCCTGAGCAGGAAACAATAAAAATTTTATTGCACATTTCTATAATTCACAGTACGCAAAAGCATTGCAGCATCTTAACTTTGTCCTGACAATCACCCTAGGAGGTAGATATCCTGTGGACACCCTACAGATGAGGATCCTGAAACCCACAGATACTAAGTCACACAAAGTCAGTAGCATAAGTTGGAT
This sequence comes from Tursiops truncatus, assembly GCF_011762595.2. Classification (NCBI taxonomy): domain Eukaryota; kingdom Metazoa; phylum Chordata; class Mammalia; order Artiodactyla; family Delphinidae; genus Tursiops; species Tursiops truncatus. The sequence continues at coordinate 118,729,690 of NC_047037.1, forward strand.
CAAAATATTCTCTGGTTTGAAGTCAACCTTGTCTTTAAATCACAGCAAATATTTCTTAAAACTTCACAAATATCTCTTTTAAGGTTGGAAAAGAAGACAAGTCAGTAGTAGAGAAACAGAACAGGCACAGGGAAGTTTAGTGACATCCAGGAATACTGAGGCTGAGGGGTGGGAAAGAGAGTGTGGACAATCTGAATGCAGACAGCGAACTGTCCGATTAGACCATTTAACTACCCACAGGTGAAAACTCCTGGAGCAGATTTACTTTGGGGTCAGGTCATTTGTGTAGTATGGTTTCAATAAGTTTCTTGATCTGGGTTCTTCTTTTTATTAGGAAATTAAGCTTTTTACTGTATAAGTAGAGTTTTAAAAGACAAATAAGACTCAGTATTAGCATACTAGTAAGAATATTTTTTGGATAAAACTATTTGAAATAATATCAGAAACTTTCTTGGTTAGAGACATAAAGAAAAAAGTAAGAAAACTCCTGGTAACCGGAAAAATAAGAACTAATACCACTGAGTGGCTAAGGAGAGTAAAATGCAAGGTTGGTGAGCAAATGTTTTTCATCACGATTCTGTTACAGCTTATGTTTGTTTGCTTTTGTTCAAACTGAAACTGTGTGAAAAGACATTTTATGTCCTATATGACTGAACATGTGTTTATATTAGACGAAACTGCTTTTCTATTTCCCTCATATATTTACTGTTTGAAAAGATGTTATTGGTATAATTGACCTATAGTAAGTACATCTGTAAGGTAGCTAATTGAAAGAAGTCACTAATATCACTGCAAGCCTGGTTGACTTTTAGAAAGCATATGTTCTGCAAGAACGTCAAATGGATGAATTTACAAAATCTGAGGTTAATACAGGAGGTGGCTGTTTTACTAAGACCTACCTATGATGCAGCAGGAAACACTGAATTTCTAGCTAAAGATACCTTTTACTTGTAACACAGTTGGATATAGGTTACCCACCTGTGGCACACCTAAGACATAGAGTATGTATAGGTAAAGATTGAAGTCTTGTTTAGCAGGGGGTGGGAAAGTTGGCTGCTGTAGACATTTGTTATGATATGGCTGAAAACAGATTAAAATATAATTATCAAGAGGCAGCAAAGTTAAGAAGGTGTAGTTTAGATATGCAAGAGGCTATAGTTTAGTCACCCAGATATGGGGTGTAATGCACAGACTCAGACAGCTTTAGATGTAGATGGGCAGTGCCTTGGACAGTCCTTCTGGAGCGCAGGTAATTGGTCAAGCTGGGATGTAGCTGAGGGTCCTCATTTCCAGGTTCCCAGCCTTACGAGTTTGAGTTTACTCTCACTCTTGTATGATGGGTATTTCTGCGTAGGCTCAATCCTTTAATACTCCTTCTCCCTGGCCCTCCCTATCTCCCAAATAATTTTGACAGCCTCCTGTAGCTGATAGTCTGTCTCCATCCATCCAAGACCTTTCAATGCCTGTGTTTGTACGGAGTTAGTCTTTTATCCTGATTAACTAAGGCTGCATCCTCCATTCTGAGCACACACACTTCTCTCAGAGATTCTGAACTCTAGAGGCTCATTCTAATCCTCACAGGTAAGGTCATTCCCTGGAAGTCTCTTGGGGCAGGAAATCACCCTTGTCAGGGCTTATGAATCTTTAGGAGGAAGTTACGTTTTTTTCTAACTTAATTCAGAAGTGTTGGAGTACAATTACCTAAAGAGGTGCCCTCTTTCAGGCAGAAGAAGAAATTAACATGTTCTTGGGCCCAGGAATATTGATGTTTATTTCCAGGCCCTTCCACCCACTCTCTTTTCTCCTGTGACACTGCTTTAAGAATGGCTGCTCTAGAGGGAGAAGATAAATTCTAAAATTCAGCATGTATTTTGTCATATCAAAAAAATAATTCGACATGGTTGATATTAGTTCTAAGTTTTAGTTACAGTTAGCATCAAAACAGATCTGACCTGAGAACTAAGGAAACATTTTTATGCTAATTCAGAGCAAAGCGCTTACACGTGAATTTCAAAGGGCACACTTTTTAATTTGTAACTTGAAGGCTATCTATACATGCTTTTTTTGACATTGACACTTTGCTGACAATAAATATTGTCCTAATTGGCTGATAACCAGCAAAATTTACATAGTGAAAACTAATTTTATACCTTAAAAAATGCTTACCTTGTAAATAGGTGGAAATTTCAATTTTTATGAATGTATGAACCATAATACTTGATCCAAGGGTCTAATGAAGAATAAATTTTAATTATACTTTCTCTATTTTTATACATGATTTTAATGGGAAAATGATTGGAAAGTTTATAATGTTATAAACAGCAGGAACATTTTCCTGCTGGGAGGGTTTGGGGAGGCTGCCTGAAATGGGATGCCTAGTGTCTGCTAGGGTCACCTCGTTGGGGAAGGGCCAGCTGTGATATCGCACTCACCCATACACGCAGTGGGCGGCCGACACCAGCCAGTCCCTGCTGACCAGAGAAGCCCCACAGAGCAGCCGGTCGTTATAATACACAGCAACGATCCAAGGCCAGGCTCCTTCTCGGGAATTGTTTCCTCCAACGATCTTCGGGCTAACTTCTTGAGCCACCAGTTTTTTTCCACACGCTGTTAAGATCATTGAAGAAAGAACTTGTAGTTAATTTTGGTGGATTTCCTCTGGTCATGAGAATTGAGTGGATCACTGCAAAATAACTTTAGGTGACATAGTGACTCTAAACAGAATGATTGTGATGACTGAATAGGAAAAACTGATGCCATTGCTACTGCCACCATCTTCAGTAAAGCCTAAAGACGGTCTTCATAATGTATGGAGATTCCTCACTGATGTGTTGCAATGGACACTCCCTGTAGATCACAACAACAGGATGAGAAGACTCAAGTTTCAAAGTGACCTACAGGGTGATATTGGAGAGAACTGTATCCAGGCATGTTGACTGTTTTCATTGTTGCCATTGGAGTAAATCTCAGGAGCTTGAATGATGGAGGTATTATTACACAGAGAAGCTCAGAATGGTGTAATTTCAAGGCTTCATTACAGTACTCCCATAAGTATTAAGTGCACATTTTTAAAATTTTCACATATCACAGGGAAATTTAAAATTGACTCATAAAAAATCATCTTTTTCAAGATTTCAAAGGACATGGAAATTCGTGAAGTATAATATCTTCTTAAATGCCTTTTTAAAATTCTGCCGCCTCTGTCTGTGTTATCTACTATTAATGAAATTTTGTGCACATCCTTTTGGGTGTATGGATAAATTTTAAAAAAGAAATAAACAGAATTTTAAACTGAAGGCTTGAAGGAGAACAGGAGGAAATATTTACTTACATTTATGGTTACATTGTAACAGAAGCAGTGAATCCTCTAAGCACTGTTTACTATAATAGAAGAACAACTGTATTTCAAAAATGGTGCACACAACATTTTAAAGCAAAACATAGTGTAAGTTGTCCTATTTTTTCTCTTTAGTAAAATGGACCTTTAAATGTGTCATACATAAAATGCATAGCAGAAAATCCTCAAAGTCAAATAAAGCTGAGTTCGTATCTTTAACTCTACTGCTTACTCTTCATGTGATTTTGGATAAGTTGCTCAATATCCCCAAGACTCAGTTTTAACATCCATAAAACAGGAGCAATAGTACTTTATTGGAGTTTTGTGAGATGTAAATAAATATTTGCAATGGAATTATTATTGTGTGTTATACACAATGAATACCTGATGAACGGTAGCTTCTGTTAGTTTCTGTGAACCAACCGTGGATTTCACCGTTCTATGATACAGAATATGCTTCACTATTGCTAACGAGGGCCTATTCAGGGCCCCAAACTGTGTGTGAGGCTGTGTACTTTATTCAGGGAATTCAATGATGAATGAATCATGAGTCCTGCTTTCAAGGGAGGCAGACATGTAAATATAAAATAAAGTGCAGGCATAAGTAATTAAAAACTCACTACCCATTTAAATATTTGGATACCAACTTTTTTCAAAGCCAAGAATTCTAAAGAAAAATTAAAGAAAAAATTTTAAATGTGTTATACTTACTAACCACTAGAGGTCAGTATAACACAAGGAATTAAAGTACTTGCCCACACCTTTCCCTGATGGCAGCTACTGTAGCTATCGTTTGCCTTAAAACACACAAGTACACACATATAATTTTAATGGTTTCTATTTACATATTTAACAACACCTACTGTGCATGTTTTTTAGGTGCTTGAAATTTTAGGGAAGAACAAGTCAAAAAACGTAAAACATGGCCCAAGATGCATATGAGATCATTAAGTACAACAAAACAATTCAGTGTGTCTGGAACATACATGATAAGGATTACTTGAAATTACATGCATTCATGTTGTCTGAAAAATCCCCGAGAGCAGACATAGCCAATTGAAATATAAGTAAATATACATTTTATTAATAAGCAATGTGCATGTAGGTATATCTATCTAGATATAGATAAATCAATATGCATTCATAATTCCCCAAAGAAGAAGTCTCAGTTAATGCTTCTTCTGTTATCCACCTATGGTTAGGAGAGAAGTCGTTTTTAGGATGCATCCCAGCATACTGTCAAGTTTCATTCAAACTTTCTACATCTACAATATCCATCAATGAAAACTCATATTCAAAATGGTTCATCATTTTTAGGTGTTAAACAATATTTAAGACTCTGTGGTCTGTGAAAAATGGATGAATTTCTTTTCAGCAAGCACAGAAAAGTTTTTGGTTAACTTAATGGTTACCAGAGAATTAAACTGAGCTTAACACCTCATTCTTCAAGTGTTTTGGTTAATTAAAATTTTCATACACAAACACACACGTAGGGTCTCAGTATACAGCAGTAAGTTGCTTCACTTATGGTCAGAGTGAGCAGTGAGTACATTTGTCCAGGTACGTTATAGAGATTAGAGGAAAATAGAATAACTTTCCTGGCCTTCAGTCCTGGAGTCAGAATTAGGTCAGCCCTCTGTATGGGAAAAAAGTAAATGCCATGATCCTGTATCTTGCTTTCAGCCGAGAGGGACAATATCGGGATACAAATGGATGGGTTTGTATCTACTGTGTTGACAAAATGAACTGATTTCTCTCCCTATATATGCCCAACAAGTGGCCTTTTTTCTTTCTTTTTCCTTTCCAGAACTGTTATTTAAAGTGATATGCTGCCTTGGAGAGTTCAGAGGTAGCACAGTAGAATGGCAAGTGGAGGGCTTTGAAGCCAGATAAACCTGGGTTAGAATCTCATGTTGCCTCCAGCTTTGTGAACGAGTCCAAGTCACTTATCAACACCAGGCTTTTCTCCTCATCCTTACAGTGGAGCCATGCTACTTAAGTCAAAGAGACTAGAAATAACCTCTGTAACATTGCAATGTTTCTGCCACAGCATCTGTCACAGGACAGGCATTCAATAAACTGTTGATAAGCACTCTATATCCTGTACCTAGCACCATGCTTAGAACACATTGTCAATCAATATATATTAAGTCAAATTTTTTTTGTTGTTGTTATCTAGGACTACTAGACAAAAAATTGGAGGAAAGGGAAACCCAATACTGGCAGCAGCATGAATTGTACATTTCCAGTTATATCAGGTCAGATTGCTGGTACCATGTTGAATGGCCTTCTCTCAGTGGTGGGAAAATAGTAGTCTAGTCATGCATATGCCTCATAATAGGAGAAAAAAATGGGGATCTAAGTTGATCTTCATAGTTGGAAGAATCATCTTCTTTGATATCCTCTTCCTTTCCTAATTTTTTTATTATGACCACTAGTGAAAGGGTGTTTTCAAAAACACCAGATTTCATGGGGCAATAAATGTATTTCTGCAATAAATACATACATACATACATACATACATAGATACTAACTAAGTGTATATATGTCTGATTTCCTGTCAACCCAGTATAAGGTGGCTAATTAAGGAAGAGATTAAGAACGTTCTGGATTATTGATGTGATGAAAGTTTCAAGTATCTTTGTGTGTAAATGGTGTCTTTTTCAAATAACATGAACATACATACAATAAAGACATCAATGTATAATGATACTGGCATTTTGTTGATAAGCATGGAATAAACTAGTTCTTATTTTAAATATGCATATAATTAATATAAAATATTCTGTACTTTTTCCTTTTTTTCTAACTGATTCTTAAATGTCTATGAAATATAAATAAGAGACATTCTCAGCATACACACTGTTCAAGATCTATAATGATAATGCAAATTTAGACATGCTTTATAGAAAGGAAATCTAGTAGGCCACTTTCTCACTTGCAGATGGTTTGTTTCACCCTTGATGAGACTAATAAAATCAGTCAAGGCCCTGCAAATATTCATACAAAATATTCAACTGCAAAGTACTTTGGTACTAAAACTACTCCTTTAACAATCTGTTTTACTGGTTGAGCTCACAGACATGGCAACTTTTCATGAAGAGCTGAGTAATTATATAATTTCACTTTTCACCATTAAGTGTATTAAACAAAGAACTTCAAGCTAATGCACCAGCAATGATATCTTAAATCCTTGTCTGTTGTTACAGCTTCTTCTTGAAGTTACTATCTTCCCATCCAAGCTGGCCTTTAATGGAACTGTAAAATTCAGAAGCCAATTTCAACCGAAGTTATCATTAATTCCCAAACAGCAGAAATGACATAATCTAAGCTAAAACAGATCTTTGAATACAGGAAGGATGCTGCTTTTTAAAACATGAGTAAAAGCTGTAAAAGTGAACCTGATCGTAAAGAGCAAAGGAGAAAATGCAGACACAACTTAAAGTCTGTACTCTTTCACTTAATAACCATGTTCTATTTGCTAGAGAAAAGAATACCATGACTTTTTTATCCCTTTCTTCTCTTTTGATGATAACTAATTGTGTCACTCTTTTTAGTCTGATCAACATTGGACCTATTTATTCCAACTCTCACAATTTCTTTGTATGGGGTTTACTTGTTTATAAATCCAAGAGTATGGATAAAAAGAATGTGGAAGTAAAACTTATTGAATCTCTATCAGTGTGCTCTCTAATTACACTGTAATACTTCATTTGACCCTGTTACCATACGTATATGAGGATTAGGCAATGTTATCAGATAGGATCGATTAGATACTGTTTGAGATTACCTGAATAACAAAAAAATTAAATAACTTTCAAGATTATGTGGCATATATGGTGGTAATAAAAGCTGACTGACTTCAAAATCCACCTTCTTTCCTGTCCATGTACAACTAGTCAAAGAACACATTTTGAGACCCACCTCGGTGTTAGTATTAAGCTGCCATTAGGTGTTGTGTTTAGTTGTACAAACGGTCCATGTCCAGTAGAAAAGATTGGCATGGATGAGTTTCCACTCCTAGGGAAAAGCACGCAGACAAAACAAAAACACAAACAAAAAAGTCATAAACGAAACTTCTAGTTATTTAATGCTGTGGACGTTGAAATAAATTATGAAATTCCAGGCAAAGAGATTAACATTTTAATATTAAGCTTCAAATGTTTTGATGTCTAAAAGATGGTACAACTCAGTAGAAGAATTACTCATAATGACATGAAATGTAATTTTAATTTTTGCATAATACCTCTTGTTCTTGTTTGCCTGCTCATATATGTTATTTAACAGAGTTAAAATCAGTGCATATGTCATTTGAGTGTCTGATTTGTTTCATTTGACTTTTCTATGTTGTCCAACAATTTCTATAATGGTCAATTATAATGACAACTTCAAAGAGTTGCCGCAACATAATTTATTAATCTTTTTTTTTCCTGTTGAGTGTAATTCATCTTTTAAAAAAATGCACGTTACCTAAGAACAACATAGAAAAAGGAGATCCTCAGTGTTTACTTTTGTTGCTTTGTTCTTGATATTTCATTCAATTCAAAGCCTAACAGCCCTAATTTAAAATCGGAAGCTATGTTTTTGCTCTAAAAGAGGAAGTATGCAGCCTGTACCTCCAAGTGTCAAATGGTGAACCAGAATGGGATAAAAAGACACCTCCATGTGACAAAAGACATTAAGTTACTGGTCTTTCTTATCCCTGAAAACCTGTTACAGCCATGCTCTCAACTGTGAACCTTCACTGAAGATTTCTTTTAATTATCCACTCTTCCCTAGGCTTAGCTGGAAACTTTTAGCTTCTCACTTTCTAATCTTTTTCTTGCCTTTTATTTATTCCAGATTTTAATCTTCATATAAAAATATGCCTTTAGGCTGGAAACATCCTGATTCCTGCTATCTTCTCTGGGCTGGCAGGGAGATGATGTGGTTCCTATCTTTTAGAGTATCTTGAAGGACCCATCCACTCCCTCTTCAAAAGAAGGTCCAGTGTTTTTTCCAGGCTATAGTCAACGCTGACCCTTTTCTGTCTGTGTGCATAGAGGAAGTTTCCAAGGAACACTCACGGCTGTTATGATCAGTAAGAGGAAAAGAATGAAGTAGAGGGTGTTTCCTTTCTCTTTCCGGTAAGACAACACCTTAAAGAAACTGAAAGTGTCTGATACCTTTCATTCACTGAACAGAGAACTGGAACAATGGAGCTTGTATTTAATGTCCCAGAATTTATCATCTTGCACTTTCATTTTATAAACAGATAAATGTTAACTCAAGCACACAAATCAATCACCATTCCTTTAATAAAACCTGAAATGGATTTACCAAAGGGAAAATGAGTGTTGCTACTATTATTGCTAAAGATTAAGATATTCCTTCCATGTGGGAAGAAGAATCATCTTATTTAAGGACTTATATAAAATATATTTTTTTATAGCTCAGAAAACAAAACAGGCATAAAGACATGCAAAAAAAAAAAAAGGAAAACACTAATCTGAAAAGATACATGCACCCCAAAGTTCATAGCAGCATTATTTACAATAGCCAAGATATGGAAGCAACCTATGTGCCCATCGACAGATGAATGGATAAATAAGATGTGGTACACACACACACACACACACACACACACACACACACACACACTGGAATATTATTCAGCCATAAAAAGAATGGAATCTTGTCATTTATGACAAAATGGATGGACCTGGAGGGTATTATGCTAAGCAAAATAAGTCAGACAGAGAAAGACAAATACTGGATGTTTTCTAAAAAACAAAACAAGTGAACAAATATAACAAAGTAGAAACAGACTCACAGATACAAAGAACAAACAGGGGTTTGTTCACAGATACAAAGAACAAACAGGGGTTGCCAGAGGGGAAATGGGTGGAAGGAGGGACAAAGAGGTAGATTAAGAGGTAGAAACTTCCTATTAATCTGTCTCATATCAATTTAATTTAGACCAGCCAGAAGAAGCTATAGAAGGGTAGAGAAAAATTTCTCCCTCCCTGACAGTGTGTAATCTATAAAAATATCCAATATGTTGTACACCTGAAATTAATATAATATTGTAAGTTAACTATACTTCAGTTTAAAAAGAAAAGATCTCAAATGGCAGCAGAGGGTGTAGAAGATCAGGAATGCTCTAGATCAGGAAGGACTTTACCACTGCAGGAATCTTTTAGTTAAGGACTCACACATTTAGGGAAGACAGGATGTGGATCAAAAGAGATTTTAGATGACTGAATTTTACCGTTGGTACAGCTTCTGGTACAATTCATCAACACTAATCTTGACTTTTAAGAATATCAGGGAATGTCTATCCAATTTGAAGAGGTTCTAGTTGTGTTGACTTTACATGAAGGCTCCAGAAGCATCATTGGAATTGGTTGATTAGTGTACCTCTTCACTGGGAGGGACAAGTTGGTGGATCCTAGTTACTCTCCAATCTCCCTTTTAGATGTCTGTCTTCTTTTACCACTTTTGGTTCATGTTCTCAGTATCCTTATTCTGCTGAATGCCTATGTTTGTTGTATATTCTTCTAGGTAGTTTTCTATGTTCCTGACTCTCCATGATGAAAGATTTTCCAGGTGTGTAATCCAGATAAGCAACATTAGCCTCACCAGGGGCTAGTTACAAATCGTCCAGCTCTATCCCAGATCCACCCACAATTTTGAAACTCTGGAGGTGAGATCCAGTGATGAGTCTTTTAACAAACCTTCCAGGTGATTCTGATGCTTCCTAGTCACAAACCATAGTCAAATGAAATATCTAATTCTTTACTTGTTCAGGAGGCTGCTCGTTGGTTTCCAAAGTGACTTCTAGTTACCTATAGTAATCTTACTATAAGCAATCTGTTTAAGCCACTGATAAAGTTAATTCATATATCAGGACCCACAAAATGGTGGTCACCCAGGGGCCTGGCCCACATCACAAATCTAAACCTAAGTCAGCCTACACTTACAGGAAGTATTTCACTTCCTGAAATATAGAAAGAAAATGTAACACCAGTCACAATCTTCCAACTCAGGTTTAGCTAGCTCACCTTACCCTAGAAAATGGGACCTGGTAGCCTATATGCCTATAAGGAAATCCCTGACCTTCATTGCCTCTTCTAATGTTCCATAAAACTCACTGTTGCCCCAAATCCCTCAGGAATAGTGCTCCACTGCTTGTGAGGCACTGTACCCCCAATCTATGGGCTGTTTACTCTTGAATAAAGGACGTCAAACTCGTTATTAAATTGTTTTAGTTTTGTCATTTGACAGCACTCATGACTACGTGGGGGGACATCTAGAAGAGTAATTCATTAAAAATATACATCAGAGTTGTGGATTTAAGCCTTCTATTATCTCTAGCTGTTTTTAGTCTATTGCTTAGCTGTCTTTTTAAAGACAGATCCTGAGGGGATGCATTAATTTCTCTGGAAACTCAAAACAAAATTAAATTGAAAAAATATTGCAAAATTATTTATAAATCAGTTTTTAATCTGGTATCTCTTTATTACACACCTACCACTGGCATTGCACTGATAGGATTGGCAGTTAAATTTTTAACACATGCCTATTCTAGAAGAAAGACTAGAGGCAAATCTTTAAGAATAGACTATTTAGTAAACACTAAATGTGCTACCCTGGGATTCTGAAGTGCTGTTCCATAGTGATGTTTTCACGATCTGGTGGAGAAAAATAGAGATTATGTATACACGTGGGAAAAATGACACACATAAAGCTTGTATTCTAAGATCGTGTTCTATATATGCAGCCTCAAACTTTATATGAGAAAAGACTGCAGTTAATGGTGTAGATATATTGTTTGGGGTTATTCAGAACAACTGGAAAAAACATTCTTTTGGAAAAAACTTCTGAAGTACTCCCATAATTAAATTTTTTGTTGTAAATATTGGTATCAGCAACCTAACAGTGGTGTATAGAGGCCATCAGTTCATACAAATATTTCCAGGTGTCAGTGCTGGATGTTAAAAGTTGGAATTTAATTAGAGACAGAGTAACTGCATTTCAAATCCTTCCAAATCAAGCTCACCTTTTTCAGACTGAACACAATTTATTCCAGTTTGTATTCATAGTAAGCAGAATATAAGCAGCAGAAGTTTACGACAAACTATTTCTTATTTTAAGAAATGATGGAGACAATAAAGATATATTCAATATTTAAAATATTCTTGATCATTTGTATATGTGATCAAGAATATTTTAAATATTGAATATATCTTTATTGTCTCCATCATTTCTTAAAATAAGAAATAGTTTGTCATAAATGATGAAAAATCTGAAAGTGAAATCAAGAAAACACTCCCATTTACCATTGCAACAAAAAGAATAAAATATCTAGGAATAAACCTACCTAAGGAGACAAAAGATCTGTATGCAGAAAATTATAAGACACTGATGAAAGAAATTAAAGATGATACAAATAGATGGAGAGATATACCATGTTCTTGGATTGGAAGAATCAACATTGTGAATATGACTCTACTACCGAAAGCAATCTATAGATTCAATGCAATCCCTATCAAACTACCACTGGCATTTTTTACAGAACTAGAACAAAAAATTTTGCAATTTGTATGGAAACACAAAAGACCCCGAATAGCCAAAGCAATCTTGAGAACGAAAGAAGGAACTGGAGGAATCAGGCTCCCAGACTTCAGACTATACTACAAAGCTACAGTTATCAAGACGGTATGGTACTGGCACAAAAACAGAAAGATAGATCAATGGAACAGGATAGAAAGCCCAGAGATAAACCCACGCACATATGGTCACCTTATCTTTGACAAAGGAGGCAGAAATGTACAGTGGGGAAAGGACAGCCTATTCAATAAGTGGTGCTGGGAAAACTGGACAGCTACATGTAAAAGTATGAAATTAGATCACTCCCTAACACCATACACAAAAATAAGCTCAAAATGGATTAAAGACCTAAATGTAAGGCCAGAAACTATCAAACTCTTAGAGGAAAACATAGGCAGAACACTCTATGACATAAATCACAGCAAGGTTCTTTTTGACCCACCTCCTAGAGAAATGGAAATAAAAACAAGAGTAAACAAATGGGACCTAATGAAACTTAAAAGCTTTTGCGCAGCAAAGGAAACCATAAAGAAGACCAAAAGACAACCCTCAGAATGGGAGAAAATATTTGCAAATGAAGCAACTGACAAAGGATTGATCTCCAAAATTTATAAGCAGCTCATGCAGCTTAATAACAAAAAAACAAACAACCCAATCCAAAAATGGGCAGAAGACCTAAATAGACATTTCTCCAAAGAAGATATACAGAGTGCCAACAAACACATGAAAGAATGCTCAACATCACTAATCATGAGAGAAATGCAAATCAAAACTACAATGAGATATCATCTCACACCAGTCAGAATGGCCATCATCAAAAAATCTAGAAACAATAAATGCTGGAGAGGGTGTGGAGAAAAGGGAACCCTCTTACACTGTTGGTGGGAATGTAAATTGATACAGCCACTGTGGAGAACAGTATGGAGGTTCCTTAAAAAGCTACAAATAGAACTACCATATGACCCAGCAATCCCACTACTGGGCATATACCCTGAGAAAACCATAATTCAAAAAGAGTCATGTACCAAAATGTTCATTGCAGCTCTATTTACAATAGCCCAGAGATGGAAACAACCTAAGTGTCCATCATCGGATGAATGGATAAAGAAGATGTGGCACATATATACAATGGAATATTACTCAGCCATAAAAAGAGATGAAATTGAGCTATTTGTAATGAGGTGGATAGACCTAGAGTCTGTCATACAGAGTGAAGTAAGTCAGAAAGAGAGAGACAAATACCGTATGTTAACACATATATATGGAATTTAAAAAAAAAAAATGTCATGAAAAACCTAGGGGTGAAACAGGAATAAAGACACAGACTTACTAGAGAATGGACTTGAAGCTATGGGGAGGGGGAAGGGTAAACGGTGACAAAGCGATAAAGAGGCATGGACATATATACACTACCAAACGTAAGGTAGATAGCTAGTGGGAAGCAGCCGCATAGCACAGGGAGATCAGCTCGGTGCTTTGTGACCGCCTGGAGGGGTGGGATAGGGAGGGTGGGAGGGAGGGAGACGCAAGCGGGAAGAGATATGGGAATATATGTATATATATAACTGATTCATTTTGTTGTGAAGCGGAAACTAACATACCATTGTAAAGCAATTATACTCCAATAAAGATGTTAAAAAAAAAAGATAGAAAATAAAAAAAAATAAAATAAAATATTCTTGGCAAAATAAAAGGTTAGCAACAATATATTAAGTCACCATTTATTATTTAGAAACAAAATCTCAGAACTGAAAAATTGAACTGTTGAGAATATATTCAAGGGATGATAGTTTTCTCCTGTCCTTATCTGTTTCTATTTTAGAACATAGAAGCCTCCCTCCCCCTCCCCAAACAACAGGATTTAAGGGAATGGTGAAGACATTTTGGTTTGGGGAAAACCATAATATCTTGCTGTTTTTATGTAACAAACTTTACGTGCAAAAAAGTCTTTGAGTAAAAAACAAAAACAAACAAATAAAATCCCTAACTCTGTTAACAGACTTTTATAGACTAAACAACTATGTTGCAGAAAATTTATTGGTAGATGATTCACAACTGACCAAAAGAGATTTTCTTAACCTTTATGTGTATAATTATATTCTCAGTAAATTCCTTGCAACATAAATCTCTCTGGGTTACAAAATACCCGTTTGAGTGTAAGTCAAAATAAAAGTTAAAGACAAAGAGATTTCTCCTTAAATTGTATTAATAAAAATAAGTGACATATCACATAAAAGAGTACCTTAATTCCCAATAATATGTTTTCAAATACTTAGTGGGATAAATCAGGAATGATTTTTTTCCAAGCAAGCAATAATACCAACCTGTGTTTGTTGAAAACTTAGCCATGATTTTTTTTTTTCCCTTTTAATTATGTCCTACTTATAGTGGTCTTTTTAAACTCTCTAATTTTGTTTTGATCTGCTGGGGGAAAAAATTTTCCAGAGAAGTTAAAATAGGCTAGTGTTGGAATGACAAGCTGAGGAATCCCCTGGATTAAGTCAGAGATGACCCTCACATAGGGTATTTAAACCTGGTTGCAGTAGGAAACAAATGTTTGTTTGTTTGTTCTTACTTTGTTTTTAACATCAGATGAAATCAAACTGCCAAACTTTGGAGATGTTTTGTACAATTTCTATGTTTTTTACTGAAACAAGTACACAAAGTTCCATGGGTTCCTTTGAAATGAGAGGACTACTTATCAGAATCACGGGGGCTTCTTTAAAGAACCAAGACCTCTGGGCCTCATTCTAGCCAAAATTCCAGCCTGGGTTCTATGGAGGCCCTAGTAGTTCATGGTAACCTGTAGGGGGCTTATATTTGGAGGAGAAATAATGACATCTTTATTTTTACTAACTAATTGAAATATAGCCTTTTCTTCTGATACAAATTCAGGTGACTAACCACAATATTATTAGAAATACCTATACTTTTGCCACTAAAACAAATTGCAGATATCTTCAGATCACACTGCAGTTACTGTATAACTGTAAAAATAGCATTTATGTTCATTTCTGGTAGTACAATAATCATTGGAATCGCCAGTGTATCTTATTTACTATGTTAATAAAGAAATATATAATATCACCCTGTATTTTTAATACTTTGATAATTTTTTTCAATGTAATGAATTTCCTTTGTAGTTATGTGTATTTTACTTTATAAAATATGAACTTAAGAAGAGGTTGGCAAGTTTCACCAGACTGCCAAAAATGCCCATGACACACGCAAAAGAAGGTTAAGGACGCCTACCCTAGATAGTGGTTCTCAAACTTCAGTGAACAGCAGACTCACCAAGAGCTATTCAAACACAGATTGCTCTGCCCAGCTCTAGACTTTCGGATGAGAGGGTCTGAGGTGGCGGTTCCAGAATATGCGTCTGTATACATGCATCCCAGGTGTTGCAGGTGCTGCTAATTTGCTTTTTTTTTAAATTCATTTTATTGAAGTATAGTTGATTTACAAAGTTGTGTTAATTTCTGCTGTATAGCAGAGTAATTCAGTTACTAACGTGCTTCTAAAATCACACACTGAAAACCACTGACCTAGACCACCCTGAATCTGAATGTCTGGGACCATGACCAGGTGACTGTAATGCATCACCAGGTCTGGGAGCTGCTGATTTAGCTTCTGCATTACAAATCAGTGGTACGGTGGTATGCTTGCTTTCATGCCCTTGCCCATAGCACATGTAATTACCTAGCCACTGTGTTTTCCCCAACTCTGTTAGATAATAAGCCTAAGATGAATCTTAGGAAGTTACACAGTTACAGTAGTTTGCTATTATTTTCTCTTTACTTATTTTTAATGAATGCATTTCTAATTCTAAAACAGGAAAAAAAAAACCATCAGAGTTATAAATTGCAATTCTGGCAAATGATGAGCTTTTTAGCTAGGTCAGTTAAACCAAGTAAAATAAAATTTCTTTTCACCCCCCCCCCCCCCCCAGCGCCCCTACCTGACCAGCTCACTGCCTCACTCATCCCACCCTAGGGACATAGCTAAGACTAAAATTAAAATTTCCTTTGGTGTTGGACTTGTAAATTAAAATTTAAAAATAACAGAAAACATTATTTAATTATTTTTGTGTCAAGTTAGCAAATAAAAAGAAATCATTTAAAGTTGAATGTAGCAGTTATATATTTTCTATTAATTCCTATATCTAATCTTTGTTATTTTATGTTAAGGCTTTTTCCCACATAGTTGAAAATTTGGGGACACTGACAGAAAATATAGTCAAGAAGAGGAACATTATTTTTCTACCAATTTCTTAAACTAATAGGAAACACAGGTTCTATTTTCAGTTTTCCAGGAACCTATTTTTAGTGCTAAATTGTGCATACAAATTTGCTGTAGTGCTTACACAGGAAATTAAATTATCATGCTCTATTTATTTGGCAGGTTAACTTAAAAAAATTTTACCCCTCACCACCCCCCCCAAATTTTTGAAACACCTCTAAAATGGAAGAACATTGAAGTAATTCCGTTTCTTATTTGGGGTTTCAGAATGAGAGGCTCAACTTGATGTTTTTGATATTTGAACTGAAGGTATCTAGCCAGGACTATTATGCGATTTAAAAATTAACACCAGCTCCTCATAGGGCTGCCTCATGGGGATACATATAACTAACTCTATTTTTAAAACATTAGTATTTCCTGAATTTTGTAGAGCTCTACAGACCTGATGACTTCTCGTTTTTAATCGCTTAGCAGGGCAAAACAACTGCATAGTTCATTTACTGGGTTAGCAACAGGGCAGTGTGCTTTCCTAGGAAATACCATTTTAAAAATCACTACTCTAAGTTTCCTTAACATTTATTCTTGCATCAGTATAAAATGTTTTCTTTCATACTTTGATCAGAGACAGGAAAATGTTATTCAAAGTACTTTTTACTTATGCAGCTATCAATGGCAGGGAATGAAAATGTTTCATTTAGAAAAGGAAAAGCTGACGAAATCTGCCTCATATGATTTACTAGAATCTGTGGGGAATTGCATTTTGTATCCTATCTGAATAAATAATCTTGAGAGACTACAGTGCCTTTTTAATAAATTGACTCCTAAATTACTTCCCACTGTACCAAACACATCATTTTAAACTCGCCAAGTTTTCTTTCATTACCATGCACCACTCTAGACAAATTCTCATTAAGGCTCTAACTTTCTTTCAATTACTAGAGCACTATGGAGACTATTTAATAAGTGCAGGTCCAAAGAATAAAGTCTTTGCAGAGATTACCTGACTCATTTCTGAAGAAAACAAGCGCCTGACCTTCACGAAAAATATTGTATCCAAGAGTGGGATGTACTACTCGCTTTTCACACACTAAAAAAATCTAGTTTTCTGTCCCTGTCTCCATCTGGAAGGACTGTGAGTCATTAGAAATGAGGTCAGTGAACTAGAGAGTAAAATATGGTTGGGGGGGAAAAACATGTAAATAGATGGTTGTGTGGAATTGGCTGTCATCCACACAGCTCAGGCCATTTTCTAGAAAGCCTTTCCTGACATGCCCAAATTGAGTATAGGTTCTCCTATAGCACATTGTATTTATCACATTATGTTGTAATTCTTTTTTTTTTAACATCTTTATTGGAGTATAATTGCTTTACAATGGTGTGTTAGTTTCTGCTTTATAACAAAGTGAATCAGCTTATTTATGTGTCTATCACCACCACATAAGCATTTAAAGCAAAAACAATGTCCCATTCATCTGAAGACCAGGCACAATATCATTACCAATGCTTAGATTTCCGATCTGCGAGTAAATAAAATATTTATATTAGCAACTATTAAAAAATAATAAAGATAAATGTTTCCTTTCCAATATGTTCTCTCATGCAAATGAAGGAATCAGCACTATGCAATCACCCAACAAATTTTATTCAAATTCATTCAAAATATTTCTGCCAAAGAAGATATCAATCACTTTGATCTTTGTAAATGATTCATCTTAACCCCGATCTATCCTCGAGGAAACAATTCAGTTAAGATTTACAAACCACAGTGGAAAGAACACCTGTGTTTATAAGCATATAGTGATGCTTAGGTGACGAATTGGGACTCAAGCTCCTGTGTAATAAAAGCCCAATCATCCAGGGCATTTAGATTCATCCATTGTGGACACAAGGTCAAGTAACCCATCTCCTCAGCCTAAATTTTACGCAGTTTCTGAGTCTATAAAATAGTTCCTCAGCATTACTGGCAAGTTTAGTAGTGGAAGCAAAGGACTTCCTAGGGCCTCACCTGCATGAACTTGCTATTGAACTAAAATCAACACTAAAGTAGGAACCTGGAGTCAGCGCCACTTATGCAGTGCTTTACTTGAAGTGGGGTTAAACAATTGTCTGTTTCAGTGTTTTGTTGATTCTTCATCAAAAAACTTTATTTCCCCTAACCTAACCTCCTCCAAGACTCTTTATGTCTCAAAGCTCCCCAGGTTAAAAGGGTTTTTGTTAGAACACAAACTATAATGTATAATAAAAGGGATATGTATATATATATATATATATATATATATAAATATAAATTGCAAAGTTTCCAAATAATACAGATAAACCAAATTGATGATTATTTACATGATGGATGGTAAAACTCACTTCCTCCATTTGAATTTGACAAGAACTGCCTTCCTGACGAGGATGACATCACTTGCATGAGACTTGGAGCTGGCGAGTTCCCATTCTGAAGGAACAGCATTTTGGGAGGTAAAGGGAGCTGAAAGCTCTCAATCCAACTAGTAGTTATCCAACTTCTAGTATCCAAGAAGTTATAGAGCATTTCTGACACTCTGACTGGGGCCTCAACACATTTTCCTATTGTAAAATATCTCTATGTGGTGGTTAGGTGCTATTTTTGGCACTGGTAATCAATATAACTCTCCAAGTCTACTAGAAATTAAACACTGCACTAACATTATTTTTAGTGGAAAATATGTTTTGGGTTAAGAAATAAACATTTTGAAATAAATTTCAAAAATCTGTGTATAGAATGATGACTCTATGAATTATTAATCAGCAAGAAGGACCCCTTAAGAGGAAAGCAATCAATTACCTTTGATTTTGATGAACTAGAAATAGCTGAGATAACTTGGAAATGCTGGGAGTATAGGTGGATGTGGACTTAAATTATTTTCCTTTGTAACTTTGTGTAATCTTCTAAAATAAATTAGAAAACAATTCTCCAGTTCAAGGTGGAAAGGAAATTATAATGATTTATAACTGGCAAATGTATACTTCTGGCATACATTTATTTAGCTAGAAATATTTATATTTACATATATACTTATACATAAAGAATAATTTATTGCTTCAACAAATATTTTTTAGCACCTGTATTTTGAAACAAATATAAGTCTAGATATTAGTAATGCAATAATGGATAAAATAGACATGGGTCTTACATTTATAGACTTCTTAGTTTACAGCCCAACCCGGTAAATAATATAGTGCTATGAGTGATAAATAATCATATGTGACCCAATATGGTTAAGTCTCTCAAATCATGAATACCAAAGGATCAGAATGGTGAATTAGAGTTGACAGATTATACAGCTTAAATGAAGTAAATTATTACTACCTATCACCCACCATTTTTCACCTCATCACTTTTGAGACTGATGGGAAGGTAAAAAACGAATATAGTGAACTTATATATTTGAGGTAATATATTATGATATTAAACTGGGATGTAAAGTAAATTTTTGGTGAATCATTAATACGGAATTGTCCCTTGAATTAAGTCTTGTAATTTTGCATATTCTTTATCACAATAATTATACTGATACAGATCTTCTGAAAGAACTATTATGAACATGTCACAAAGATACAGCAAAAGTGTGTTCTCTGCGTTACCCTTGTGATTAGTTATATACATTATAATATAGCATAAAATGGAATATTTCTTTTTCTTAAAAATCTACAGAAAATATTTAATGACATGAGAAATGTTCATGTGTAAGTAGGCTACAAGACAGAGCATAATATGGTATTTTGTATGATTTTGTAATATACTATTTCTATATACTTATATTTATGTAATATTTATAAAAAGGTTATTAACTGTGGTTGTTGTTTGAGAATGGGGTTAGGCAAGATTTTTATTTTTTTCCTTTTGATCATGTATATTTTCTAAATCTATAACTTCCATAAATTTTAAATTTCTTAATAAACCCAATTTGAAACCCATAAAAATGCTTGAGAATAATTTAAGAGAGAGCTGGGTAGAATTACTTACCCTAGTCCCATTAGCTGACAAACATCATTTGAAATCTGGGTCGTCCAGTTCTCAGCACAAGCTACATGCCATATGCTCTGTATTCTGAACTGCACCAAACCACGGTTTGTCGTGCCATTGAAGAGACGCACTAAAGAGATTAGATCATACATAGGGTCATTGTGACCTAAGTTGATAAAAGGAAATGATGGACTCTAAACATGCAATGTTCTTAACATCGAGAATTTAGAGATTGATAGTATGTAATTTTTCGTAACAGTATGCTGGAAGTCTTAAGTTGAAAAAGATAAATTCGGTAGACTTAATTTTGCTCTTTCATATGACTATAAAAAGGGAAAGGGCAGAGATATGCGAGTTCACTGCATACCAATACAGCAAATAAACAGAAAATAAAGCTTTTTGAAGAGAATGTCTTACAAATGTGTTTTCTAAAAGAAGGAAAACTCAAGTTCAGGAATAACTGTAAGCATGTTTTTTTTCCTACTTCTTTCTCCAGAAGCTATTTTCTTTGCCCTTATTCTTTTGCTGTTTGGTTTCCGTCATCTTCCCCTCTATCTTACAACCATTTTGGATAGAGTGTTAAGGCCATTAGTGACTAAGTGGGGATTGGGTTAAGCTAAGCTAGTTTATCAAACAGGTAAAATATCACCCATCATAGTTTTACCCACAGACGCCACATTGTAATTCTGTAAGTGAATGTTATGTTTACATTTTTTCCCTATTATAAAAAGAATAACAGCATGCACTTTAGAATTAGACAGACTTAGGCTGGAAACACAGCTCTAGCCCTTGCTAGGTGTGTGATCTTTGGCAGCCCCTTAACTCCTCCAAGCCTCAGCTTTCTCATGACTGAAATAGAGTTCATTCTAATTACGTTAAGATTGTTTTACAGCACTTAGTTACAGTGCATGGCACATCATAAATAGCATTAAGTATGTGCTCTGAAATAAAAGTAAGACAGAGTAAAAGTAGCCATTACTCCTACTGTGATAGAGATCTGGAGTGGGGCTGGACAGGAGTCGCAGGCAGAGGGAGTAGTAGATACTGAAGAATCAAGCATGTGAAGGAACAAGTCTAAGAAAGACAGTTATAAGTGAGCATGAGGGTGCCTCTGTGTGTAGGCAATGTACAGAGTATAATAGTTAATAAGAGTGATGCTAGAGTGCCTGGTGTGGGCTGTTGTCTCTCTGTGGTATTTTATGCTTTTTACCTGAAGATGGGTTGTCCTAGACTTAAAAGTATTAAATGTAGTCAAGTTTAAACAAACAAACAGAAACAAGAGTTTGCATGTTAGCTTTTATTCTAACCAGAATGGTGACAGCGGTGTTGAAATCACCGGGAGATCATAACTTCAGAGTACCAAAATATATCCTAATAAATATAGTCATAATCTTCCTTTCACATCTGTAGAATCCAAATGTAGAGGTTAAGCTGATAAAAAGTATTTTACTAAAAATAAAACGTACCACAATGTGCTTCATCTGAGCCATCCTTACAGTGTTGAAAACTGTCACAGAGATTCACCAGCGGGACACACTCTCCATTTTTACACTGAAAATTGTCTTCCTTGCAGGGCTCTGTGGGGGAAAAATATGTACTGTATAGGATAAAGAAATGACAGACGGTTCTAGAGTACCCATCCCATTTCTGCCCCTTTAAACATCCTGTTATTTGCCACAGTGCATAGTTAAAGCTGGCTTTGATATTGACTATGACTACACACTTACTGCTCAGAATGTTTCTGCAATAGTTCTGTCAAAGCCAGAGGCATGGCTTAAGAAGAGCATGTATAAAACCTTAAGCATCTCCTTTGCAGCAGAGGGCAGGGCAGTTGCAAGAGATGGCTGAGAGGTTTTGGACATACCTCTCCCGCACCATCTCCGTGAGTCTCAAATTCTTCCAACCCAAATGAACATATTGGGCTGGGCAAAAAGTTCGTTCATAAGATGTTATGGGAAAACCAGAACAAACTTTTTGGCCAACCCAATACAAGTAACAACCACTGGCATGTTACACAAGCATAAATAGATCTCTTGGTTTTACCATCCAAATGATACCTCCAAACCTTTATTATATAGAAATGTGGAAGGGGCCTTTTGGTGGGATCAAAGTTGGACCAGGCTGGAAGCAGTGAGCTTGATTAAAATGTGATGAGATGGGAAAAAGTCATCTAAAGAAATGGAACCTGCAATAGTGGTAATTTGAAGGGACGTAGGAATGGAGAGCCAAACAAGAAAAGCAGGGTTGGAGTCATGGGAATGTGCTTGGACATTAAGAAACAGAAGGAAAATGAAGAGGCTAGACAAGGAAGGAACTGAGTAGATCCGGTAGTTTTTTCCAGAATTTGAGTTGTGCAGAAAGATGTCTACTTGAAATACTCATTGTTTAAAAGGAGTGAGAACTATGTTTCCTGTAAATGTTTGTTTAAATCTTAAGGACTTTTGCCCTGGGAGAGTCTTCATCTCACTGGAAAGAGGGGTTTGCTTTCCTCGAGTTGTTTTCTGATTGACTTGGGAGGGGTAGCTACATCCTGATATTAGGATCTCTGTTGGGGCCACACGGGAAATGGACCCTCTGAGAAAGGAAATATTAGCTGGGTATTGAGAAGCTTGAAGTTTCTTCCCCTAGTGGTGCATGTACAACAATAATAGGGAAGAAAAAGCACTTGAAAAAAAAAAGGAACAGGGAAACCTGTATTTTAAAAGCTATTAATGAATATTAATCATTGACTACTATACTGTACTGTTTTCATAGATACACAATTCATGTTAAAACGGTTTCAAAAACAAATGGTACTGGTCTCCATAGAGACTTTCTGAATTTATGATGGCCAAATGTAATGACACCTGAAAGGAATAATTTCTGTTGCTTTAGAATCTAGGTTGTAGCCCCAAATCTGTGAGAATTGACAAATACTGTAATGTTCTAAAGAGAGGTACTAAATGTAGCCATACTAATACTTTAAAAATTACCGAAACTAGTCTGGTGACTATAAATTTCTAGCTAGCACCTATTTCCAGCTATGAAAAAGAGGATTCGAGTTTTTTTCTAGAAACAGACTAAATAAGGGTCTTAAGGAATAGTGTTTTCATGTGCAATATGGGAGGAAGTTGCCATCCAGCAAACCAAGTGAAGGATGCCCCGAGAGAACCAACTCATACTGGGTTGCCTTAAAGAAGAGAGGTCATCTCACTCCCCAGCTGAAAGTTTGTTACACTGCAGAGTCATAAGGGCTAGTGCTTACACGGGACTAGTGCAGGGACTTTCAGGTACTTTTTTCAGCTGGGACCACAGTAAAAATACATATTTTAAATTGTACTCTAGGGCATACCCCAATGTGTATATGTGTGTGTGTGTGAGTGTGTGTGCATGTAACTAAATTAAAATTTACTTTGTTCTGTTATTTCTATTCTATTCCATTCCATTCCATCCCATCCCATCCCATCCCATCCCATCCCATCCCATCCCATCCCATTCTATTCTATTCTATTCTATTCCATCCCATTCCATCCATTTTGCTCCATAGCAAAGAATGGTGGCCAAAACTCAATAAATTGATTTCATGATACACTTTTTTTTTGTTGTTTCCTGCGGTACGCGCCTCTTACTGCTGTGGCCTCTCCCGTTGCGGAGCACAGGCTCCGAACGCGCAGGCTCAGCAGCCACGGCTCACGGGCCCAGCCGCTCCGCGGCATGTGGGATCTTCGCGGACCGGGGCACGAACCCGTGTCCCCTGCATCGGCAGGCGGACTCTCAACCACTGCGCCACCAGGGAAGCCCTCATGATAAACTTTTTGAAAAATACCAGACTAAACTGAAGTATAGTGAAAAATTTCATGGGAGATGGTAACTTTAGTGTCCTAAATTTTGTGGGTAGATAGCTATGTAAATAAAGATCAGTATTCACTTCCTGTGTAATGAATTTAGAAGCCAGACATTTGGCTGGAACTTTCCTTGATGATAGTTAGGTATAAGAGAGAGGGTGGCAGTAGAAAAAAGCTGCATTTTCTCCATGTGCAGGGCAGTGCATGAGTTTTGTTTTGGCCACATGGACACTGGGAAAGATAACTGAGTGACAGCCGCCTGTCAGGACAAGCTGGCTCCAGCACAAATACGTGCGGGAATGAAGCCTGGCTGGTGGGGATTATGAGCAAAGCAGGGTTATAAGAGATCACAGGGTAAGTAGTGTACTACCCATGCCTACTGTGCAGTGGTCCTGGGGAGGGGGGAGAGGAACACACCAAAGAACCCACAACTCTGTTCTACAAAAGAGTTAGCATTTGTCCAGGAGCTACTGTTAGCTGAAAGAAAACTACAGTGGTGGAAGATTATCCTTTTCTGCCTCTCTTCCAACACTCGAGCTATGGGAAGATGGAAGGGAAAGAAAGTGGGAAATAAGTTAAAGACAATATTTCCACCTTCTTCTACTTTAAGATATCGGGCCAAGATTTGTGCCTGAGTTGGGAGATTAAATAAAAAAGAGCTGTGACTTAGATGATATTAAGGTTTTAATGTTGTATTTGACTGTACGTTTTAATACCTAAAAGTGAGGTTTAATTACCCAGTTAAGAAAATTGCATACCTAAAATAACTGGAAAAATGAAGAGATCTGCCTGAAGTATCCCAGAATAAAAAGAGAGATTTGGGGCTTCCCTGGTGGCAGAGTGGTTGAGAGTCCGCCTGCCGATGCAGGAGACACGGCTTCGTTTCCCGGTCCGGGAAGATCCCACATGCCGCGGAGCGGCTGGGCCCATGAGCCATGGCCGCTGAGCCTGCACGTCCGGAGCCTGTGCTCTACAACCGGAGAGGCCACAACAGTGAGAGGCCCGCATACCACAAAAAAAAAAAAAAAAAAAAAAAAAAAAAAAAAAGAGAGATTTGAAATAAAGTAAGTAGAGAAAAATAAAGTTTTATCTGTTTATATTCTCATCAGGTCCATTCTTTAAATTGAATGTACAATGTACTATCTGTAATACCCTTATGCCTTGTTTCTTCATTTTATATGCTTAGGACTTGACAAAATGACTGGAACAGAGTAGGAAATCAGTAGATATTTGTTAAGTGTTAAGTGAATTAATTTATGTTAAATGAGTGACATGCCTCAAAAATCAGTATGAACCTTAGTAATAGAGTTGACACAATACAAAGAAATCTTTAAAAGTATGATTTCAAAAAAACATTTAAAAATTAGGCAGTTGATTGGCTGATGGTAACTCTATTGATTTGAAAAGTAAAAATTGATTCTATGAATTATGTAGATAAAATTTACTGATTTGAGTGGTGGTTAAAACATAAGCTCTGGAATCATATGACTGGTTTGATCTGCAGCTTAGCCATTTCCTATTTTTTTTTAACATCTTTATTGGAGTATAATTGCTTTACAATGCTGTTGTTAGTTTCTGCTTTATAACAAAGTGAATCAGCTATACATATATATTCCCATATCTCTTCCCTCTTGCATCTCCCTCCCTTCCACCCTCTCTATCCCTCCCCTCTAGGTGGTCACAAAGCACCGAGCTGATCTCCCTGTGCTATGCGGCTGCTTCCCACTAGCTATTGGTTTTACATTTGGTAGTGTATATATGTCCATGCCACTCTCTTACTTTTCTTACTTTGTCCTAGTTTACCCTTCCCCTCCCCTGTGTCCTCAAGTCCATTCTCTAGTAGGTCTCCATCTTTATTCCCATCCTGCCCCTAGGTTCTTCATGACCTTTTTTTTTTTTTTTTTAGATTCCATATATATGTGTTAGCATACGGTATTTGTTTTTCTCTTTTTGACTTATTTCACTATGTATGACAGACTCTAGGTCCATCCATCTCACTACAAATAACTCAATTTCATTTCTTTTTATGGCTGAGTAATATTCCATTGTATATACGTGCCACATCTTTTTCATCCATTCATCTGTCGATGGACACTTAGGTTGCTTCCATGTCCTGGCTATTGTAAATAGAGTTGCAATGAACATTATGGTACATGACTCTTTTTGAATTATGGTTTTCTCAGGGTATATGCCCAGTAGTAGAATTGCTGGGTCGTATGGTAGTTCTATTTTTAGTTTTTTAAGGAACCTCCATACTGTTCTCCATACTGGCTGTATCAATTTACATTGCCACCAACAGTGCAAGAGGGTTCCCTATTCTCCACACCCTCTCCAGCAGTTATTGTTTATAGATTTTTTGATGATGGCCATTCTGACTGGTGTGAGGTGATAGCTCATTGTAGTTTTGATTTACATTTCTCTAATGATTAATGATGTTGAGCATTCTTTCATGTGTTTGTTGGCAATCTGTATATCTTCTTTGGAGAAACGTCTGTTCAGGTCTTTTGCCCATTTTTGGATTGGGTTGTTTCTTTTTTTGATATTGAGCTGCATGAGATGCTTGTATATTTTGGAGATTAATCCTTTGTCAGTTGCTTCATTTGCAAATATCTTCTCCCATTTTGAGGGTTGTCTTTTCATCTTGTTTATGGTTTCCTTTGCTGTGTAAAAGCTTTTGAGTTTCATTAGGTCCCATTTATTTATTTTTGGTTTTATTTCCATTTCTCTAGGAGGTGGGTCAAAAAGGATCTTGCTGTGATTTATGTCATAGAGTGTTCTGCCTATGTTTTCCTCTAAGAGTTTTATAGTGTCTGGCCTTATATTTAGGTCTTTAATCCATTTTGAGTTTATTTTTGTGTATGGTGTTCTAATTTCATTCTTTTACATGTAGCTGTCCAGTTTTTCCAGCACCACTTATTGAAGAGGGTGTCTTTTCTCCATTGTATATTCTTGCCTCCTTTATCAAAAATAAGGTGACCATATGTGTGTGGATTTATCTCTGGGCTTTCTATCCTGTTCCATTGATCTATATTTCTGTTTTTGTGCCAATACCATACTAGCCAGCTCCTTTTTATTTATTTTTGACCCTGGGCAAATAAATTAGTCTTTCAGAAACTCAGTTTCCTTCACTGTCAAATAGGATAAATACTACTTATGTCTTAGGTATATCATGAGAGTAAATTTTTATAAAGTTAAATGCATTTAGTATACCAATATGAATACATTGAATGCAGAATAAATTTTATCCTTAACAGCAAAGTATTGATAGTAACATTTAGAAATCATCCTTTTCATTGATATTTTTAAGTTACTATTCTTACTTCTATGTTCTGGTTGTGCAACTTTCCCCTCCAGATAATGCAAGAAATCACAGATAATCCTTTCCTCTGGGTATCTCACAACAATAATTGGAGCTATTGGTATAGGTTATTTTAAACTTTGATGAAGTCTATATTTTTTCATTCCAAATTTAAGTTACTTTAATAAAAAATACTTTAAGGAAAGCATGACTGGGCTGGTTGTTTTTACAAATCTTTATCCAATGAGAATAAGTTACATATATCAAGTATAATACTATTAGGGAGGTTCTTGTAAATTTAATTATCAATTTATTTCACAAACACATTTTTTTTTTTTTTTTTTTTTTTTTTTGCGGTACGCGGGCCTCTCACTCTTGTGGCCTCTCCTGTTGCGGAGCACAGGCTCTGGACGCGCAGGCTCAGCAGCCGTGGCTCACGGGCCTAGCTGCTCCACAGCATGTGGGATCTTCTCGCACCAGGGCACAAACCCGTGTCCCCTGCATCGGCAGGTGAACTCTCAACCACTGCGCCACCAGGGAAGCCCCACAAACACATATTTTTAAACCAGGTTAGTGAGATGATAAATGGGCAAAGACAGCTACTTACTCTACAGGCAAGTATTAATGTTCTAACTGAATTTACATTTTAATCTTTCTAGTGTTAATTTTCAGTTAGCAAACAGGAATACTTAAAGCTAGGTACATATGTTTTTGAATTTATATATTCTATTTTAAATCTATACTTAATAAGCATTATATTTATTTAAAAACCTGACGGCCTAATTATGTACCCATAATCAAATATCATAATATACTTATAGAATGTTAGTCACAGCTAGTTATTTTTATATTACCCCATTTCTTTGTTTTCATAGTTTGTTAAAATAATTATGTAAAAATGAGTATTCAATATCAATAATTTAATAATAGATAATTTATTAATAATTTTACTCTTTTACTAGTATAGCCAGGCTATATTTAATTGGAGAACACATATCCATTGAATGAAAATTTAAATATCTGAATATCTGAATAAAAATATGAATGAAAACATGTATAAATATCTGAAAATTGTAATTTATTTTTGTGCTCTAGCCAAAGCTGTTAAGGTTATATCGTATGAACATAGAAATATTAACCTATTTCTATAAGATGAATATATTGGATGAAAAAATGCTGTATGGAGCAAAACAATCTATTGCTGCTGAACTGAAAAGAATGACAAATTCTGAGGAGAAGTGTGAATAAACTCTTTCAAAATTTCCCTTTACATGCATGAACTGAATTCTGATTCTTTGTAACATATAACAGCTCGGCTTCATTAAGAAGTCTTTAATCCAAAAGTTTAACTCTCTGTGGCCTCTTATATCTTATTTCTGATAATTTTATACCCATAGTGAGAGAGAGAGAGAAAAAAATATTACTAAGAACTGAATTTTCCCATCTCCTTTTTATGAAGTCTCCAGTAGCCCTGCCTCATTTAGTCAACATATGTTTGGTTTTAATGGAACTGAATTGATCTCTAAGGCACATGCCACACAATCTGGGGAGGGCTCTAAACCCCTAAATGTAATCAGCTGCCACTTCCACAGTTGCCAGATAAGCACTATTGAATTCCAAATTAAGATTCTGATATTCAGAAAAGAGCAATGAAGGGAACTTCAGAGGAGAGTGATCTTAATAAATCTATATTTCATATACTCTAGTTTAATGTAAATAAAATGTGAAAACTAAGATAAAGAAAGGAGATACAAAAATATGTTATATAATTGTTTTATTCATCAACTGAATGCTTTGGAAGGTGTCCCTAAAATATCTCAGAAGATAAATGAAGCACATACATGCTGCAAATTTATGATATTCCTTTGATCCCTTTTTCCTAAAATGACCAGCAAAGCAGAGCACCAATATAAACAGATATGTGTGCCTAATGTCTCTTTCCACTACCAGTGTGATTATCTGCCACTGCCAATTCCCTGTTTCTATAATTGCTTTTCAGCCTTTTGGTGTAAAAATCTCTCTGGGAGAAGATTATGCTGATGATGACTCAATCCCTCCATTTTCTACTCTCCAGCAGCATCTGTCCTGTGGCCAAGAGGGATATGAAACCACATTCCCAGCATATTAAGCACACAGTGATGGTCATGGAAGACTCCATTTTAGCTTCAATTTCTCTAAATGATTTATTACCTAAATAACATAATCATAGTAACTGAAATCTAGTGAAAGGGTAAACAAATATAAGCAACACCTATGCCATAAATCTCCAATCTATTTTTTGTTGGAAGCCATAGATTACGTTCTTTTGGCTTTTATCTTGAAGGGAAATTTATTGTACTATTTTTCAAAATCCTAATGTATTTATCTTATTATAAGACTCTAATAAAAGCTAGTAACTGTAATATTTTTAATAGAAGAGATGTTGCTGCCTTTCTTTTCCCAACCTATTCTCTTTCCACTTCTTTCCTCCCTTTTCCCTTACAATTTAAAATATGGCTTTAAAGACCTACTATTTCTCTAAAATTTCAAGATGCTTTCACTTTTGCAGATGGCGGAATGCTCAATAATTATTTCAGTTGTTTGGATTTGTAAATAAATTCACTCCCTTATTGGTTAGAGCTATTAGTTTTCTTATCTCATTAGTTCAGTTGGTTTTACTATTCATCTTCATTTCTTTAAAAATATAGTACTTCTCAGCCAAAGACCAATATCATATGATATTTCTTATATGTGGAATCTAAAAACATGATACATAAGTTTATTCTTTTTGGTGCGATGGTGAATGGGATTGTTTTCTTAACTTCTCTTTCTGATCTTTTGGTGTTAATGTATAGGAATGCAAAGGATTTCTGTGTGTTAATTTTGTATCCTGCAACTTTACCAAATTCATCCATGAGCTCCAGTAGTTTTCTGATGGCAACTTTAGAATTTTCTATGTAACTAACAGAACATTGTAAATCATCCTTACTTCAATAAAAATTTAAAAAAAATTAAAAAATGATACAAATGAAATTATTTACAAAACAGAAAGAGACTCACAGACATAGAAAACAAACTTATGTTTACCAAAGGGGGAAGGGGGTTGGGGGGAGGGATAAATTAGGAGGTTGGGATTAACATATACACACTACTATATGTAAAATATATAGATAACAAACAAGGACCTACTGTATAGCACAGGGAACTATACTCAATATTTTGTAATAACCTATAAGGAAAAATAATCTGAAAAGAAATATATATATATATATATATATATATATATATACGTATATAGTATATATAACTGAATTGTTGTGCTGTACACCTGAAGCTAACACAGTATAATAAATCAACTATACTTCAATAAAAAGAAGAAAGTGAAAAAAAAAAGTTTATGTTTGCAGTTCATGTTAATTTGGTGAATAGATATGGGACAATATTAAACAGCTAATAATTAATTAGAGTTGCAGTTAATATAATGTGCTACAAGTTCTTAGTTTATTCTGTGTTTTTATACTTACTAGAAATAAATGTTGAAAAATAAATTTTATTGTAATAACAAATAAATAAATATAATAAATTTAAAAAATATATAGTATTTCTCAAAAGTTCCTTTCATGACATCCTTGGAAAAAAGTT
Organism: Tursiops truncatus; assembly: GCF_011762595.2. NCBI lineage: Eukaryota > Metazoa > Chordata > Mammalia > Artiodactyla > Delphinidae > Tursiops > Tursiops truncatus. Next base: position 118,760,595 of record NC_047037.1, read on the forward strand.
TGGAGGCTCACCCCTCCAAGAGAATAACTATTACGTATTTTCTTGCTCTATTTTAAAATACTTTATAGAACTGAGCACTTAATTCTATAGCATTCAAATACAAGTGATATTGATGTCTATACATTTTTTATTGCAGAAGTTTCTCCTCAAAAATTTAGAAATGTCACTCTGTTGTTTTAAAATATTCACCATAAAATGACTAAAATACAAAGCTGAACTGATTTTTGACATCTTTGAAAAATGATTCTGTTTATTCTCCTTAAAAAATTTGCTGACTCTGATGGGAAGCAGCCACATAGCACAGGGAGATCAGCTCAGTGCTTTGTGACCTCCTGGAGGGGAGGGATAGGGAGGGTGAGAGGGAGGGAGATGCAAGATGGAAGAGATATGGGAACATATGTATATGTATAATGGATTCACCTTGTTATAAAGCAGAAACTAACACACCATTGTAAAGCAATTATACTCTAATAAAGATGTGAAAAAAAATTTGCTGAAAAATTTTCCTCTTGAAATTAAAAATTTTAAACAGGAAATGTTACAACACTGATTTCTGCTTATAAATTTTTTACAGTAAGCAATAAGACTTCATGATTTTCCAGTCACTTTAATCAGATCTAGAAAGTATATCGTTTTTTCCCATTACACCTTTCAGTGTTAGTTTTAACTGGTTCTATTATTTTCAACTTGTGGGTTGGTCTTTTTCCTGTTTGCCCATCACAGACTCCCACATTTTTCCATCTCTTTACCTATTGTTTTTGCTTACTTGATCATGCTTTTGTGCTGCACTTTTGTGACAATGTGGTATTTTGGTGCCAGGGTTTTTGAATAGGTGTGCAAAATAAACTGTGCAGTTCACACCATTAATAAAAACTTCTGATCAAGTCAGAAATAATAATCTGGTTGTGGTAGAGTTTCAACGAGAAATTCCTCTGCCCGAAGGTGGCCATAGGGATAGAATAGTGACAATTCATAATGGTAGTCTGAAAATTGTCTTGATTAATATTTTCCAAGGCAGTGATTTACTTCTCCTCTAAGTTAATTTCTGATTTTTATACATTATATCTCTCTCTATGTCTATATATCTTATACATTATATTTATACATAATGTATAATATATAATTTATACATTATATATTTATACACATAACTATATTTTCATGTCAATATATTTTCTTTTTTGATATTTTGAAAAATAATTATAAGTATAATTTAAAAATAAATAATACCATTTATAAATTAAAATAATTATAAATCATATCACTTTCTATATTTTTCTCATTTTTCATGTACTCTATTTTAAGATAAATTCCAATTTTCTGTTGATCTAAAAGTCTTTATTGCTTTCCTTTGGTGTTGTATGTTCTTTCATAGTCCTTAATATTTTTGTTTGTTTACTTCCTTAGTTGAACTTTTGTTTATATGCTTCATTAATTGATTTTTTTGTTTACTTCACTAATGGATTTTTTGATTGATTCATGTCAACATTGCTTATAAATCATAAGTAGCTGCTTCTAAAACATCACAAAATTCTTCTGAGGAACAGGATAGTTGGCTGGGCTACAACTTACTCTCACCTAAGTAGCTTGGGTAGTAACAATTGTTATGACTTATTTTCAGGGCCAGAGGGTATATAAGCTACAGGTCAATTTTCATATTTGTAGTAATGCTGAAAGCATACAACTTTCTGGCATGGAGTCTAAGTTTTAGGCCAGTTGTAAGTAGAGGAGCAGAGATTTGTACAGATGATTCTAGGATCAGATAATAGGCCAGATGATGAACAATGCTCCAACACTACCTCTTTTCTAGACATTTTAATTAAAGACAAACTGACCACAATCTCTTATGGAAGGGAAGGATAGAGGTAGGAAGGAATGTGTATTCTGTTTTTCTGACATATTTGCATCTAGAGAGAACTACTAAGTTGTGGGACAGAAGTATTTAAAAAAATCATAGTACAAGGGGAGAAGCAAGCTATAAAAATTCTCTATAGACTGTTGAATGCAGAGTTATATTTTACATATATGAATGAAAATATTGATATCTATATCTACATCTACATATATATCTATATATCTCCATGATACAGAAGGTTCTTATTAGTTATCAATTTTATACATATTATTGTATATATTTCAATCCCAATCTCCCAATTCATCCACCCCTACCACCACCCCTGTCTTCCCGCCTTGGTGTCCATACGTTAGTTCTCTACATCTGTGTCTCTCTTTCTGCCTTGCAAACTAGTCATCAGTACAATTATTCTGGATTCCACACATATGTGTTAGCATATGATATTTGTTTTTCTCTTTCTGACTTACCTCACTCTGTATGACAGTCTCTAGGTCCATCCACATCTCCACAAAAGACCCAATTTTGTTCCTTTTTATGGCTGACTAATATTCCATTGTGTATATGTACCACAGCTTCTTTAACCATTCATCTGTCCATGGACACTCAGGTTGCTTCCATGTCCTGGCTATTGTAAATCGTGCTGTAATGAATATTGTGGTACGTGTGTGTGCTGGATTATGATTTTCTCTGGGTATATGCCCAGTAGTGGGATTGCAGGGTCATATGGTAATTCTATTTTTAGTTTTTTAAGGAACCTCCATATTGTTCTCAATAGTGGCTGTATCAACTTACATTCCCACCAACAGTGCAAGAGGGTTCTCTTTTCTCCACACCCTCTCCAGCATTTGCTGTTTGTAGATTTCCTGATGATGCCCATTCTAACTGGTGTGAGGTAATACCTCATTGTAGTTTTGATTTGCATTTCTCTAATAATTAGTGATGTTGAGCAGCTTTTCATGTGACCCTTGGCCATCTGTATGTCTTCTTTGGAGAAATGTCTATTTAGGTCTTCTGCCCATTTTCTAATTGGGTTGCTTGTTTTTTTAATATTGAGCTGCATGAGCTGTTTAGATATTTTGGAGATTAGTCCTTTGTCTATTGATTTGTTTGCAAGTATTTTCTTCCATTCTGAGTGTTGTCTTTTTGTCTTGTTTATGGTTTCCTTTGCTGTGCAAAAGCTTTGACGTTTCATTAGGTCCATTTGTTTATTTTTGTTTTTATTTCCCTTACTCTAGGAGGTGGATCAAAAAGGATCTTGCTGTGATTTATGTCATAGAGTGTTCTTCCTATGTTTTCCTCTAAGAGCTTTATAGTTTCTGGCATTACATTTAGGTCTTTATCCATTTTGAGTTTATTTTTGTGTATGGTGTTAGGGAGTGTTGTAATTTCATTCTTTTACATGTAGCTGTCCAGTTTTCCCTGCACCACTTATTTTTTAATTTTTATTTTATACTTTTTTAACATCTTTATTGGAGTATAATTGCTTTACAATGGTGGTTGGTTTCTGCTTTATAACAAAGTAAATCAGCTATACATATAGATATATCCTCATATCTCTTCCCTCTTGCGTTTCCCTCCCTCCCACCCTCCCTATCCCACCCCTCTAGGTGGTCACAAACACTGAGCTGATCTCCGTGTGCTATGCAGCTGCTTCCCACTAGCTATCAGTTTTACATTTGGTAGTCCAGCACCACTTATTGAAGAGACTGTCTTTTCTCAATTGTATATCCTTGCCTCCTTTATCATAGATTAGTTAACCATAGGTGCGTGGGTTTATCTCTGGACTTTCTATCCTGTTCCATTGATCTATATTTCTGTTTTTGTGCCAGTACCATATTGTCTTGATTACTGTAGCTTTGCAGATAGTCTGAAGTCAGGAAGTCTGATTCCTCCAGCTCTATTTTTTTCCCTCAAGATTGCTTTTGTTATTTGGGGTCTTTTGTGTCTCCACACAAATTTTAAGATATTTTGTTCTAGTTAGGTGAAAAATGCCATTGGTAATTTTGTAGGGATTGTGTTGAACCTGTAGATCACTTTGGTTAGTATAGTCATTTTCACAATATTTATTCTTCCAATCCAAGAACATGATATATCTCTGCATCTGTTTGTATCATCTTTGTTGTTGTTGGGTTTTTTTTTTTTTTTTTTTTTTTTTTTTGCGGTACGTGGGTGTCTCACTGTTGTGGCCTCTCCCGTTGCGGAGCACAGGCTCCGGACGCGCAGGCTCAGCGGCCATGGCTCACGGGCCCAGCCGCTCCGCGGCATGTGGGATCCTCCCGGACCGGGGCACGAACCCATGTCCTCTGCATCGGCAGGCGGACTCTCAACCACTGTGCCACCAGGGAAGCCCCTGTTTGTATCATCTTTGATTTCTTTTATCAGTGTCTTATAGTTTTCTGAGTACAGGCCTTTTACCTCTTTAGGTAGGTTTATTCTTAAGTATTTTATTCTTTTTCTTGCAATGGTGAATGGGATTGTTTCCTTAATTTCTCTCTCGGATATTTCATTGTTAGTGTATAGGAATGCAAGAGATTTCTGTGCATTAATTTTGTATCCTGCAACTTTACCAAATTCATTGATTAGCTCTAGTAGTTTTCTGGTGGCATCATTAGGATTTTTTCTGTATAGTATCATGTCATCTGCAAACAGTGACAGCTTTACTTCTTCTTTTCCAATTTGTATTCTTTTAATTTCTTTTTCTTCTCTGGTTGCCATGGCCAGGACTTCCAAAACTATGTTGAATAACAGTGGCAAGAGTGGGCATTGTTGTCATGTCCCTGATCTTAGAGGAAATGCTTTCAGTTTTTCACCATTGAGAATGATGTTTGCTGTGGGTTTGTTGTATTTGGCCTTTATTATGTTGAGGTAGGTTCCCTCTATGCCCACTTTCTGAAGAGTGTTTAATCATAAATGGTGTTGAATTTTGTCAAAAGCTTTTTCTGCATCTATTGATATGATCATGTGGTTTTTATCCTTCAGTTTGTTAATATGGTGTACCACATTGAGTGATTTGCATATATTGAAGAATCCTTGCATCTCTGGGATAAATCCCACTTGATCATGGTGTATGATCCTTTTAATGTGTTGTTGGATTCTGTTTGCTAACATTTTGTTGAGGATTTTTGCATCTATATTCATCAGTGATATTGGTCTGTACTTTTCTTTTTGTAGTATCTTTGATTTTGTAATCAGGGTGATGGTGGCCTCGTAGAATGAGTTTGGGAGTGTTCCTTCTTCTGCAATTTTTTGGGAGAGTTTGAGAAGGATGCATGTTAGCTCTTCTCTAAATGTTTGATAGAATTCACCTGTGAAGCCATTTGGTCCTGTACTTTTGTTTGTTGGAAGACTTTTAATTACAGTGTCTATTTCATTACTCCTTATTGGTCTGTTCAGAAATTCTATTTTGTCTTGGTTCAGTCTTGGAAGGTTATACCTTTATAAGAATTTGTCCATTTCTTCCAGGTTGTCCATTTTATTGGGATAGAGTTGCTTGTAGTCGTCTCTTATGATTCTTTTTATTTCTGTGGTATCCATTTTAACTTCTCCTTTTTCATTTCTAATTTTATTGATTTGAGTCATCTCCATCTTTTTCTTGATGAGTCTGGCTAAAGGTTTATCCATTTTGTTTATCTTCTCAAAGAACCTGCTTTTAGCTTTATTGATCTTTGCTATTGTTTTCTATGTTTCTCTTTCATTTATTTCTGCTCTGATCTTTATAATTTCTTTCCTTCTACTAACTTTGGGTTTTGTTTGTTCTTCTTTCTCTAGTTCCTTTAGGTGTAAGGTTAGATTGTTTATTTGTGATTTTTTTTTTTTTTTGTCTTTTGAGGTAAGATTGTATTGCTGTAAACATCCCTCTTAAAACTGCTTTTGCTGCATCCCATAGGTTTTGGATCGTCATATTTTCCTTGTCATTTGTCTCGAGGTATTTTTTTATTTCCTCTTTGATTTCTTCAGTGATCTCTTGGTTATTTAGTAACGTATTGTTTAGCCTCCATGTGTTTGTGTTTTTTATGTTTTTCTCCCTGTAACTGATTTATAATTTCATAACATTGGGGTCCAAAAAGATGCTTGATATGATTTCAATTGTCTTAAATTTACTAAGGCTTGATGTGACCCAAGATGTGATCTACCCTGTAGAATGTTCTATGTGCACTTGAGAAGAAAGTTTATTCTGTTGTTTTTGGAGGTAATGTCCTATAAATATCAGTTAAATCTATCTGGTCTGTTGTATCATTTAAAGCTTGTGTTTTCTTATTAATTTTCTGTCTGGATGATCTGTCCATTGGTGTAAGTGAGGTGTTAAAATCCCCCACTATTATTGTGTTACTGTTGATTTCCTCTTTTATAGCTGTTAACATTTACCTTATGTATTGAGGTGCTCCTATGTTAAGTGCATAAATATTTATAATGTTATATCTTCTTCTTGGATTGATCCCTTGTTCATTATGTAGTGTCTTTCCTTGTCTCTTGTAACATTCTTTATTTTAAAGTCTATTTTATCTGATATGAATATTGCTACTCCAGCTTTCTTTTGATTTCCATTTGCATGGAATATCATTTTCCATCCCCCCACTTTCAGTCTGTATGTGTCCCTAGGTCTGAAGTGGGTCTCTTGTAGACAGCATATATACAGTCTTGTTTTTGTATCCATTCAGTGAGCCTGTGTCTTTTGGTTGGAGCATTTAATCCATTCACATTTAAGGTAATTATCGATATGTATGTTCCTATTACCATTTTCTTAATTGTTTTGGGTTTGTTTTTCTAGGTCCTTTTGTTCTCTTGTGTTTCCCACTTAGAGAAGTTCCTTTAGCATTTGTTGTAGAGCTGGTTTGGTGCTGCTGAATTCTCTTAGCTTTTGCTTGTCTGTAAAGCTTTTGAAATCTCCATCGAATCTGAATGAGATCCTTGCTGGGTAGAGTAATCTTGGTTGTAGGTTCTTCCCTTTCATCACTTTAAATATATAGTGCCACTTGTAGTTTTTCTGCTGAGAAATCAGCTGTTAACCTTATGGGAGTTTCCTTGTATGTTATTGGTCATTTTTCCCTTGTTGTTTTTAATAATTTTTCTTTGTCTTTAATATTTGCCCTGAATTGATACAGCCACTATGGAGGACAGTATGGAGGTTGCTTAAAAAACTACAAATAGAACTACCATATGACCCAGCAATCCCACTACTGGGCATATACCCTGAGAAAACCATAATTCAAAAAGAGTCATGTACCAAAATGTTCATTGCAGCTCTATTTACAATAGCCAGGAGATGGAAAAAACCTAAGTGTCTATCATCAGATGAATGGATAAAGAAGATGTAACACATATATACAATGGAATATTACTCAGCCATAGAAAGAAATGAAACTGAGCTATTTGTAGTAAGGTGGATGGACCTAGAGTCTGTCATACAGAGTTAAGTAAGTCAGAAAGAGAAAGACAAATACCGTATGCTAACACATATATATGGAATTTAAGAAAAAAAAAATATCATGAAGAACGTAGGAGTAAGACAGGAATAAAGACACAGACCTACTAGAGAATGGACTTGAGGATATGGGGAGGGGGAAGGGTAAGCTGTGACAAAGCGAGAGAGTGGCATACACTACCAAACGTAAAATAGATAGCTAGTGGGAAGCAACTGCATAGCACAGGGAGATCAGCTCTGTGCTTTGTGACCACCTAGAGGGGTGGGATAGGGAGCGTGGGAGGGAGGGAGACGCAAGAGGGAAGAGATATGGGAACATATGTATATGCATAACTGATTCACTTTGTTATAAAGCAGAAACTAACACACCATTGTAAAGCAATTATACTCCAATAAAGATGTAAAAAAAAAAAATTGCCAATTCAATTACTATGTGTCTCGGTGTGTTTCTCCTTGAGTTTATCCTGCCTGGGACTCTCTGTGCTTCCTGGACTTGGGTGGCTATTTCCTTTTGCATGTTAGGAATGTTTTCAACTATAATCTCTTCAAATATCTTCTCAGGTCCTTTCTCTGTCTCTTCTCCTTCTGGGACCCCTGTAATGTGAATGTTGTTGCGTTTTATGTTGTCCCAGAGGTCTTTAAGGCTGTCTTCATTTCTTTTCATTCTTTTTTCTTTATTTTGTTTCACGGCAGTGAATTCCACCATTCTGTCTTCCAGGTCACTTATCCGTTCTTCTGACTCAGTTATTCTGCTATTGATTCCTTCTTGTGTATTTTTCATTTCAGCTATTGTATTGCTCATCTCTGTTTGTTTATTCTTTAATTCATCTATGTCTTTATTAAACATTTCTTTCATCTTCTTGATTTTTGCCTCCATTCTTTTTCCGAGGTCCTGGATCATCTTTACTATCATTATTCTGAATTCTTTTTCTGGAAGGTTGCCTATCTCCACTTCATTTAATTGTTTTTCTCTGTTTTATCTTGTTCCTTCTTCTGGTAAATAGTCCTGTGCCTTTTACTTTTGTCTGTCTTTCTGTGAATGTGGTTTTTGTTCCACAGGCTGCAGGATTATAGTTCTTCTTGCTTCTGTTGTCTGCCCGCTGGTGGATGATGCTATCTAAGGGGCTTGTTCAGTCTTCCTGATGGGAAGGACTGGTGGTGTGTAGAGCTGGCTGTTGCTCTGGTGAGCAGAGCTCAGTAAAACTTTAATCTCCTTGTCTTTTGATGGGTGGGTCTGAGTTTCCTCCCTGTTGGTTGTTTGGCCTGAGGTGACCCAGCACTGGAGGCTACAGGCCCTTTAGTGGGGCTAATGGTTGACTCCAGGAGGGCTCATGCCAAGGAGTACTTCCCAGAACTACTGCTGCCAGGGTCCTTGTCCCCATGGTGAGCCACAGCCACCCGCTATCTCTTCAGGAGACCCTCCAACACTAGTAGGTAGGTCTGGTTCATTCTCTTATGGGGTCATTGCTCCTTCCCCTTGGGTCCTGATGCATACACTACTTTGTGTGTGTCCTCCAAGAGTGGAGTCTCTGTTTACCTCAGTCCTGTTGAAGTCCTGCAATCAAATTCTGCTAGCCTTCAAGTCTGATTCTCTGGGATTTCCTCCTCCCATTGCCAGACCCCCAGATTGGGAAGCCTGACAAAGGCTCAGAGCCATCATTCCAGTGGGTGGACTCCTGTGGTATAATTGTTCTCCAGTTTGTGAGTCACCCACCCAGCAGTTATGGGATTTGATTTTGTGATTGCACCCCTCCTACTGTCTCATTGCGGCTTCTCCTTTGTCTTTAGATGTGGGGTATCTTTCTTAGTGAGTTCCAGTGTCTTCCTTTAGTGACTGTTCAGCAGTTAGCTGTGAAGGTGCTCTTGCAAGAGGGAGTGAGCGCATGTCCTTCTACTCCGCCATCTTGAACAAATCTTCCCTCCTGTATGTTTCTACTGTTTTGCTCCAAAAGTTACAAGGCAGCATGTAATCCCGAGCGCACTTACCTGGAATCCCCAAGTGATAGCCAGTAGTGAAATTTGCTTTAAATCCCCCTTTTGCCATCACATCATCAGTGATAAAAAGCACAGTCATTCTGTTGGTGGTTGAGAACACATCCTTTACTGGACCAAGCCCTGTGTACACAGCTGCAAAAAAAAAAAAAAAAAAAAAAAAAATTAGTGAGATGATCCTTTGACTCTAGAAGGAATATACCCTTTTTCTCAGTTCTGTCTCCCAGAGGTATGAAACATGCAGCCTGGCTTGCTCAGGAAGCACCACATGTAAGTAAATGCATACATTCTCTTACATTTTAGGCACTGCTTCTAGGAAAGCCAACTTCTCTACTGATCTTTTCCAGTATTACTTAAGGTTTCTGCAGCTCTATAATTTAATGATGAATTACTCATAATATTGTCTGGCTTTGCATCACTACTATTTAAAGCTCATGTTATCACAGAAAAATAATTGTTTGCCTGTTTTTAAAGACCCTTATAAAATAACAGAGCTTATAGTCTCCCTTAATAATTTTTTGTCTAAATTTATTTTATATTTTTTATAAATTGAATCACTAACCTAATCTGAAAGATGAATTAATTAGAGACTGATAATATAAACCTAAATGATGGTTTTCAATTTTTTCCCTCTAATCCCTGGGCTTTGAGGGTTTCATAAACAATAAAATATTCTTTATTAAAAACTAAAGGCTTCAGTTAGTTTAAAAATACATTCATCTTATTAAACATTTTATATATTGGAATACTTGAAAGTGATTCTGTATCAAAAGAACTTCTCACCTACATATTTGAAAAGGATGATTCTGAGATCCTTTTGGAATTCGTATTTACTTTTCCGTGATTGATGGAAATACTAAGAGGTGAAATGATAAAAATTGATTTTTCTTAGATCATGAGAACACTGAAGTTTTTATTAGAAAGACAGAGTAAACTGAAAATGGAAAAACTACTCAAAATGTGTTTATAACTGTATTGAAAATCAAATTTGAAGTTCCTCAGTTCTTGCTAGCACAAGGCTCCTCACCTCACCGAGACTTTCATTGTTATTTGTTCTGTGTGTGACTCTCAAAATCCTCTCCCAGGAAACTTGTACTTTAGAACTTTGTGGGATTTTTCTGAAGAGCCTACATAATGGTGACTGATTAGTATGGCTGGGGAACCCTCTCCACCACTCTGCTCCTTCATTTCTATAGAGCATGCCCTCTGGAGTCTTCATCCACTGGCTGCAGTGTTCATGTGATTGTATAGCTATCTGACTGGATTTTATAGGAAATAATTAATACAGGTCTAAAGTACAGTTAGATAAAATACTTTTACTTGTAAAGTGTGCTGTTTCTGCATTCCAGTTGACATTTCATGTATTTTCATAGTTCAGTGCGTGACTTATCAAGAGACACTTCTTTCTTAAAAATTGGTAGTAATTGAGCAAGATATTAGCCATTATACTTGATAGATTTTTATTATATTAACATGTATTTTATGATCTAGGTATAATAATTTCCTGTAGAATAGAACACTTTCCCCCTATGTCTATTTAAAAAAAATAATGATCAACAGATGTTAGGGAAAAATCAACTTGCTCAACTTTTGACTCATTCTCAGATACTTATATAGAAGCAGCTAGTACTAGAGACACAGACAATCAAAGTAATAGTGAAACTTAAAGTAAAAAGCATTTAAAATTTTTGCACAACAAACACAATTGTTCCTCTAGTTTGAAGTGAAATAAAACATAATATAATAGCTATCTTTGGAAATACGATGTACACATAATGCATAGAAAACTGCATAATGGATGTTCTTAGCTTTTAGTCTCTAAAGTGTAATGCTTATTGTAGTAAATTAATATCAGCTGGTAGGAACTGCTGAATCAAAACTACGAATCCTCGTTTGCCAAGAATGCTTCAGAAAAATACCATTCTGTCATCATTGTAAACACTCCCCATATTGGAAGTGTGACATGCAGTTTGACATGTTACTCTACTGCTGTAATTTCACTTTGCTAGTTGTAAAAGAGTGACTATATTTATTGAGAAATGCTCTCTCCATCAGTCCAGTGTCTTGAGCCATACAACCTTCACAATATTTAAACTGGAGACTTACCTAAGAGCAAGGAATCATCTCCTTCACCATCTCTGATTTCAACAATATCTGCAATATTTTCTAAGTCAAATGCTTGAAAGTGAAGCTGAATATTTTTTCCCTTTTGTGCATTTAAATTCCAAACACCTTAAAAGTAATAAATAACAACATAGTTTAAACATAGTTCTTTTGATTTCTCTTCAAAACTTCAATCTCTTGAGAATTTCAAATTACTTTCAAAGATTTATTTCATTTTATATAAACCAATATTACAAGCTGTTTGTGTGTGTGAAGAAACATTTTGTCTATTCCAGAATATTTGTAGTAAAATTTCAACTAAATATGAAATAATTTACTGTAATTGAATTTGCTTTATTTCATATAAAATGGAATACTTTAATCAAAGCTTGCCAACAGGCTTTTACTCCTACAATCTAAAATTTATGAATGTCAAAGATGTGAATATTCTATTTGCATTTATTTTATTTCCATGACTAAATGCAGAGGAAAATGAAGTGATTAAAATGCAATTTGTAGGGCAACTAAACTTTAGTATTTCTTTAAGCAATTGTTGCCATTATTTATATGTGTCATATGATGGTAGTTCCTTTTGGAACAAAACAAAACAAAATTACTAGCCTTAGTAACAACAAACACTCCTTGTTCTTTATTGATTCCTTAAAAGATTTAGTCTTTACATTTTGTTCTAGGTTCTTTCCTCATTCTGCTTGAGTGTTCTCATTCACTCTTAAGGAAATCATTTCATCAACATAGTAATGACATCTAAGTCTTTATTTTCTACACTTTTTTTTGAGAAGCAGATCCATTTATTCAATTATTTACTGTGTACAGATGTACGTATCTCAAATTCAACGTGTAATACAGGGAACACTCAATTATCTCTTTCCCCAACTCATTCATTTTTTCATTCTTCCTATCTTGGTGAATAGCACCACTAATCATCTACTCATAGTTTCTATACCAGAAACCTCTGCATCTCCCTTGATGTTCTCTCTCCTACTGCATCCAATCAATCACCAAGGCTGCCAATACTACCTCTTATATCCCTGGAATCCTATTTCCTTCTCAGTCTCCACTGCCACTATCTGAGTTCAAGCCACCTTTATTTTTCATCTCCTAATTGTTGATGCTGATGGCTCCCTTACCACCTGTCTCTGATTCTACAGCCAGATGGATCCATCGAAGATGCAAACATGATTTCATCACTATTTTCCTCTAAACCATTTAAAGTTTCCTTAGTGCTCTCAGAATAAAATCCAAACTGCTTAATGTGGTGTGAAATACCTTCACACTTCATTTGTTATTATTACTTAACTTTGCTTGAAAATTCAAGAAAAAAAAATCAAGGTCTTCTACCTCTGAACTTTTTGTATGTTAGGTACCTCTCATGTCCCTCCACAGTCTCCTGCCTTTGCACTTATTACAAACAGTACCTTAGACATTTTGTGATGCCTGACAATTTATCTGAATCCTTATGTAGACTGAATTATGTTTGTTTCTTCTTTACTTACTTCAGTTCCTAACAGATGAAGCATTCAATAAATATTTGTTGAATAAATCAATAAATTTAATAAATTTCTCCAAATTGTTCTTTCAATGTTCTGCTTATTTTCAGATATTTTTAAATCATTACTTTGTACAAACGACACGTTTAAAAGATATTTCCAATGCGAAGAAGAGATGATCATCTCTGGTTCCCCATACAAGTCAAATTAGATTAATGGTTGTTTATTTTTTTGGAATCAGATATCTCCCTATAATAGTGACTCTATTATCCTATCAAAATAATACTTATCTCTGGATCATTTGAAGGAAGAAATGACATTTTCTAATGACACATTTTTCACTATCATTGGGGCATTTTTTTCACTGGTAGAATTTTCCATTTAGGTTGGTGGTGTTATGGATGGCTGTGAAAGGCAGGGGAAGAACATGTCTGTTTCTCAGAACTACTGGAGTGGAATCTTTGTAGGATGGGCCTGGGAATCTGCATCTTTAACACAGACAATCTCTAAGCAGCCTTATGAGCTTCTCTATTTAGGACTAATGACCTAGAGACAAGCTTTTTATGGTTTTAGCATACTAGTCTATTCTCTCTAGACTTAGAATATTTTACTGATCGTCTTTATTAGTTCATCTTTTATATTGGGAATCTAATCACATTACTATAACTGCCTGCTTTATTGACCTTAGTCTATATTTATAAAGGGTGTGTATGTCACAACTGGCTCTTTGCTTTTTATACTTTCCACTGACCTTATTCTATGGAATTGCAACTTTGTTATACACACCATAAACATTATATGCATAATCAAGGGGAGTGGTGTCTGGGGTAAGGCTGCCTCTTTCACTTACTGGTTTTATTCAACTTTTAAATTTGAGAAATATAATAATATCATCTGTTTTAAAGAATTATTGTGAGAACTGTCTAAAATAAGGTATATAAAGCATTAGTGCAGTGACTGGCATAAAATAAATGCTAAAAAGTTAGTAATTAATTATTGCTATTCTTGTTATCATTCTATTAAACAATCTCACAGATGTGGTAGTTGTATTCAGATACAGCAAATTTATAATTACTTTGCTGTGTCAAGGGGAGAATGTAACTTTGATATATACATTTGTTTCTCATGGCTGGAAAAGAAATGACTTACAGAAAGCCTGATTAGGGTAGTTGTTTGGAAAGTTCATAGACATGAATGTTGTATTTGGCTCCCACAGTTCAAAAGGTCCTCCACAGTCCGCTGAAAAGGAAAGCATTGAAAAATCATTAGTAACATATTGTTTATTTCAGACATAATACTATATGCCCATAAATTTCCAATTATATTTCTTGGAATACTGGTTTTGACAGATACATTTTAGAGTTTGTGTAAGGGAAAAATATAGGTTAACAGGTCTCTTTACTGAAGAATTTCTCAAAACCTTAAATATTCTTATGTTCTTTGTGATTCTCCAAGAAGGCATAATAGTATTCAGCATTTCCCAAAATTATTTAGGCAAGAAAACAATTTTGAAAGCATCTTTTATAAATAGGCTTCATGAAATAAGGTATCAATGCTCTACTGTAGAAAAAAAGATGAATCTTCACAATAGAACAAATCTTACATCTGTCACTCTCTTATGAGAAGGGCTAGTAAATTACTAATCCTGCCATTTCTTGTTATTTCTTCTTTTTTCCTACTTTTTTTTCAGTAGAGAAGAAGCTTCACCATCCTGAATATTGTATTGAGGCATTTGACTGTCAGGAAAGGGGGATAAAATCTCTACCTTCTAGATAATTGGCCTAGACTGTTCAGGAGTCAATTTGGAACTGAACTTAATGCAAATTTATTAGAAAAAAATAAAGCACAGATCTTCCAGTTAAGAGTATGATGCTTCAAGTGGGTTAACTAACTTTATGAAATTCTTAATCTACTTTATTTATCTTGCTTATTAGAAAGACATTCTAAACGAATGTAAAACTTCATCAACCACTTTGAGTATCCCAGTTCTATCTTATTTTTTATTACCATGTTATACTTAAGATCAAAAGAATAAAAATAATCTAATTAGAAGAATATATAAAACTGAGATAAGTAGATAATTTTTCTATTATTAAAGGTAGATGATAATGGTATTACTTCCTCCCAATAACACAGAAATCAGATTAGAGGAGGGAAAAATTAAATGTCTCTACATCTACAGCAGTGATTTCCATCAGATCCTCTTGTTTGATCCCTCTTTTACATGTCATCTGCCTCATTTATGTAGATCCTTTCAATTCATGCACACCTTTCAAGTTTGTATGTAATAATCTTCTTAGATTTGGGTTTTATGATATGTACAACGGGACAGAGAAAGGCAGTTGCTGTGGCTCAAACTAGTATCATTGCCAACATATCCTGTTCTATAAGGTTTGGTTCTGTAAGGGCTTGGTCTACCTTATATGCCCTCCTGCAACTGGCTTGTCCAGAACCAGCTGAACTTAGCAAGAATAATAAAATCTTTTTAAAAAACCTTACTGTTTGCAAAGTTTCCATGCACATTGTCTTATCTGGAGAGAGAAGGTGGTGTATAAAGGAAAGATGTGTTGGAGTTGGTGGATTAAAACTATCGTTCTGAGTTAGTTACTTTTCTTTTTGAGACTGGGTCTTCTCATATATAAACTAGATATATATTAGAGATTTTCAAGGTTGTTGTAAAAATCAGACATAATTTATGAAAAGTGCCTACACATTACCTGGCGTGCTCAGTCCTGGTTGTCAGTGCATTCTTGTGAATTAGGTAATTACTATGACTATTTCAATTTTCTTTTTTAACATCTTTATTGGAGTACAATTGCTTTACAATGGTGTGTTAGTTTCTGCTTTATAACAAAGTGAATTAGCTGTACATATACATATATCCCCATATCTCTTCCCTCTTGAGTCTCCCTCCCTCCCACCCTCCCTATCCCACCCCTTTAGGTGGTCACAAAGCACCTGCTTTGCACCTGCTAACGGAAAATTCGGGCATCGGAGGTGTTCTGTTATTTGCTAATGCCAAGCATAACCACTTAGTGTCAAAGTCAAGGCTTCAACTCAGTTAACCTCAAACTCATCTCACAGTATGATACTGTCTGTTATTGGGCTGATTAAACAGAATCATTTCAACCATCTGGTCTGAGCTATAGGCAGGGTTTAGGCTGAGTCTCAGTAAGTGGCACTTGGTGGGTATGTGACAAGGAGAAGGAGGACAGAAGGGAACGTGGATGAGAGCACTAACAAGTAAGGTCAATGATGGACAGACCTAGAAGGAAGAAAGCAGTGTACACAGGGTGCTGAAGAAGACATTGGAACCAAAGAAAGAGTGATAATTCGGAACAAGGGCAGGTTCTCCACTGGGAAAGGCTGAGGGAACTGTGTACTCCTACAGCAGCAGTTCCTCCAAGGCAAATCCTCTCCTCGATTGTGCAACTTATTGTCTTGACAAGATTTCTGAAGAAGCATCCACTACAACCCCTCAACTCCCACATACACACAACTCACCTAACTTTAGTAACTCTAAAGTGCCGTGAAATGCTTTCTTCAATCTTCAAGAAAACTAATGATGAGGAGAGAGTGTAACTGCAGGGACAAAAATAACACTGCTGATTGGTGAGGGGGAAAGCCAGCTCTTCTTAAATTTAGCCATGGCCAGTGTGGCCAGTGGGAGTGTTGTTGTTTAAGCATCATTCTCATTTCTCTTCAAGGAAAAAAAATTCTAAATCGTATACTCCTCACATAGGAAATAACCAACAATTTGGAGAATGTATTGAGTGTTCACTTCTCTGAACACTTGATGGTACATTATATTATATGCAGATGAGTAGGTAGGACTTAAATAAACACACAACCAGAACTAAAATATTGTCAAGTGTGATTGTTGAGTCTGTCAAGGCAGGCAGTTGACTTAGCATTTCTCCTCTGAATAGAATTCTTGGAAATCCAACCAAAAATACTTAAAAAAATAATAAAATATTTAAGAAGTATTTTTGAAATACATTTCAAATATAATTTTATGTCAAATAAATGATCAGTAAGTATCTCTGACACTTGGTCTTATAAGATTGATAAGTTACTCTCTGTATATAAACGACTGTAAGGAATTGGCAAAAACACTTTCAGCCATTCTAAATATGATGACACAATTTATTTTAACGGTGGTGTTGCTATAGCGGAGATGTAGCATGTACTTCTTAGAGGAGCCAAAGACTCATGAAATGTGATTCTGGAGAGCACAGTCCTGCTGTGTCATTTAATAAACCATCTCCACCCACAGAATGAGAGTTAAATAGTTTGCCTGATACAGGGAACTCTTCAATTACAGTTGTTAAATTCTACCATTGTTCTTTTTCTTAGAGCTGTTCTCTCAAAGATTTGTATTTTGATTAATTTCTTACTATGCCAGTAGGAATCTTCATGACATGCAATATGTAAATAATATGCAGTATTTTGCAAAATGGCTGTCAGGAATAGATATTTTCCTCGAGGCATGTCATTTTTAATCCATGCTTAAACCTCTGACATAAATGATATATGTGTCAATGTGGAGGCATTTACTGAAGGGTGAAAAAAAGGAGAGTCCAGCTTTCACTTACAGTAAAAGGGTTCAAATTAAAGTTATTTATGACAAGATATTTAAAGCAAGAAATAAGGATGATAAAAGTAGGTTTCTGATTGCCACTTTTTTTTAAGGTTTTTTTTTTTAATGTGGACCAAATTTAAAGTCTTTGTTGAGTCTTCCACACTCCCCTGCATTGGAAGGCGAAGTCTCAACCACTGGACCGCCAGGGAAGTGCCTGATTGCTACTCTTATGTGAGGGAAATAATAGGTGCAGTTTAAGAAATACTACCGCACATTGATGTTTCAATATGTTAAAAGTGGCTAATTTTCAAAGTCAGCAGTTTTTTAAAAATAATCATAGTAATAGATAACAAGTCCTAAAGTATTACAGACACAACAATTTTAAAAGTTTAAGTGGTAATATAAAAAGAAATTTGGGGGTTCAGTTTGTCAAAATTTATATTTCCATTAACAGGTTATAGTGACCAGCTACGATACAAATGTTTTTATTAAATTTGTGGCAATAAAGTTCAAATTTATATTCCCTGTGGTTTACATTTTATTTATAATCACTAGCCATCTAGCCAATAATAGATCTAATAAATAGGCTGTTTTGAAGGTAAAAAGATGAAAACAAGAGTAGCCAAAAACATACTGATGTAGGAACATGTGAGGGCAGTTAATTTGGAATTTGCTAAGGGTATCAAATCATACTAATGATATAAAAGGCAAGCAGCTCTACATGACCATCAATTACATGAGAGTTAAATTGGTACTGATTCATTTTTACATGAATAACTAAAGTTAAAGATCATTTAGCTCTAAGTATAATATCAAGCCTATAAACTTTCCAAATTAACTTTTATTTTGCTTTTGGAAATGGAAAGTGGCCTAATAATGGCCAAATAGAGTGAAACTATAGAAATAGAGTGACTATTACAATAGTTAAAACTAGCTTATCCTTTTATTTTTTTTCCGTAACTAGTTTTAACAGCCCAGAAATAAGCCAGGTGCTGAAAGGTTGATTTCTTTTTGTATATACCTATTCTATTTAGTAGGTGCTTGTCATGAAGCATTCCAATTGTGTTGCAAATTGGCATTATATTTGTGTAATGGAATGTTTACTTTTTAAAAATGTTCTCAATACAATCCCCACATTTAAATTATTTGTGCCAATGTCACAGGGCAAAAATCATAGAGCTGATGCAGCAGCAAGTGATTAAAATCACATGATGGAAAAAGCCCTACAGTTATGAAAACTGAACTTACATTTCCCCAAACAAAGCACAACCTGGATCCCTAGGAACAACAGAGAAAAATGGCCTTAGCTCGTCAGTTACTTGACTATTTTCTTATTTAAATGCTCTATAAGAACCAAAGAAAAGACTATTAGCCAGTCAACCATGGTTTCCCTTTGTTTCTGCTTAAACAAATCAGTGATCTGGAACCAGAAAAGTTTTGCTCAGGTAAGAGTTTCGTTGAACCAATTGCAAAGGGCGTTAGAATGAAATTGTTCAGAATGCATTTGATGGTAATTAGCATTTTCTGCTGTGCTAAATATTGCCCTGAAGTGAACCATTTGGAACCTGGAACAAATACACTCTGGGAAAATTCTAAAGTTTATATTTTAAAATCAGATGGGTTATTCTACCGTTATAATTTCCCTATTGTAAAAATATGCAGGCATATCATGCTTCCTTGACATTGAGGTATTATATTTTTCTCTTTCTGATTGGAAGAGATAGGAGGACTGTGTGGGTTAGACAGATACATTTCTAATATGAAAAATCATATTTAAAGTTTTCTTTATATATGTATGACTTTACATATGAAAGTTATCTCAAATTTTCTATTTTATACAGTGATGAGATTTTGCTACTTTTAAGATATTGAGCCTATGAAACTATGTTACTTTCACCTGTAAAATTTTTTCTTCTTGACCACTTATTGATGAGTAGAACATGCTGGCAGAAAGGATTATGAAGACAATCTGTTTTTTGTTTTTCTTTTTTTTTAACTTTATTTTTTTATTTTGGTATGCGGGTCTCTCACTGTTGTGGCCTCTCCCGTCGCGGAGCACAGGCTCCGGACGCGCAGGCTCAGCGGCCATGGCCCAAGGGCCCAGCCGCTCCGCGGCATGTGGGATCCCCCCGGACCGGGGCACGAACCCCTGTCTCCTGCATCGGCAGGTGGACCCCCAACCACTGCGCCACCAGGGAAGCCCAAGACAATCTGTTTTATTAAATGATTGCAATATCAAAATAGCAAGATGTTGCTAATATTTGGTATCTATAGCAATTATTTATCAAACCAGCAGTGATTTTAATGATTATAATATTTTGCATGAAAATGTTTCATATAACAGACAGGAAGGGAGTGGGACACATACAAAATGAAGTGAGACAATTATTATTATTATTATTCTTTTTTTGGCGGTACGCGGGCCTCTCACTTCTGTGGCCTCTCCCACCGCGGAGCACAGGCTCCGGACGCGCAGGCCCAGCGGCCATGGCTCACGGGCCCAGCCGCTCTGCGGCATGTGGGATCCTCCCGGACCGGGGCACGAACCCGCGTCCCCTGCATCAACAGGCGACCTCCCAACCACTGCGCCACCAGGGAAGGCCGAGACAATTATTTTTAAACAACACTGTGAAGCCCAAATTATTGTGTTCATGTGGTATTTTATCTATCCCTAGCCCCACCATTATTTCCAAGCTTTAGTTCTGGTATCAGAATTTTGTTTGGCAAAAATGTTTAGAACATACAGCCAAAATAGAGAGGGAAAGACAATGAGAGAGGATAAGTTTATACCTAATAATATTTGTTGATGATCTATTTATGCAATGTTAAGAATCAGTCAGACACCAGTGAAGCAAAGGTGAATTAGATCCAGAATTTGGTGTCAAGAAAACTTCTTGTCACAATTCTGTGGGAATGCATGGTAATTTCCTGTTTTTGTTTCAATTTTGAGTGTCATTCTATCTCTTAAACTGAATGCTTCCTTGAAGGTTTTTCCAGCTCACACTCTCTTCTCCAAAGTCTTCTATCACTTAATCCTCTCATTTACTACTTTTAGGGGCACATAATTATATATTGCTTTTAATATTTATTAGTTTGTTAATTCATTAATATTATATATTATTTCATGTATCAATGGTTATTGCTACATCTTACATTTCTTGTGCAGTGCTTTGTATGTAGCAGATATTTATAAAATTCGAATGAATGCTTGAAATATTGAGGAATATATGTATAACTCATACATGCATCTAAACATGTTAATACACATGATGGTAAGTATAAATTAGCCTTTTGGTGGGATATAAGTGCACATTCAATATGGTGGCATGGGACAAGTATGACAATGTGATTA
Source organism: Tursiops truncatus (assembly GCF_011762595.2). NCBI lineage: Eukaryota > Metazoa > Chordata > Mammalia > Artiodactyla > Delphinidae > Tursiops > Tursiops truncatus. Next base: position 118,781,409 of record NC_047037.1, read on the forward strand.
CTCTCCTCCTCATTTGTCATACATTCTCAAATGCCAGTCATTTGTCTTTAAAGCTTTTGAGTTGTTAAAGACACTCATCTGAAAAGTCAGTTTTTGTTTAACTTAAAGATTAGAAGCATAGGTGGCGCAGTGGTTGAGAGTCCGCCTGCCGACGCAGGTGACACGGGTTCGTGCCCCCGTCCAGGAAGATCCCACATGCCGCGGAGCGGCTGGGCCCGTGAGCCATGGCCACTGAGCCTGCGCGTCCGGAGCCTGTGCTCCGCAACGGGAGAGACCACAACAGTGAGAGGCCCGCGTACCGCCAAACAAACAAACAAACAACAACAAAATTAGAAGCATAAAAATATATAATTTTTGAAGTAAAATCAAATTTGGATAGGTTGCCACCTGATTTGCTGATGTGAATATGGTTAGAATTTCAAGTGTGCTTGGCACAAAAGGGGAAATGGAAAAAGTGCTGTGTTTTATGATAAAACAAAAACATCTGTGAGGTTCAACACAAGCAAAGCTGTACAGCTAGATGAGCTTCCTACCACCATAATCCAAAAACAAAAGGGATGTTTTTGCATCAAAACTACAATGTAGTGAAAACATCCCAATAGAGGGACAATAGGTAATGATTGTTTCATATCATTTATCACTACACACACACACACACATTTCATTTGTTTGTTTATTTTGGTCAGATCCCATAGTCTGAAAGTGGTATGAAGTTATTGTCTCCTTTGGCCTAATAAGATGGTTGATAATGTACCTTTTGCTTCTGAAATGTCATGTTTCAAATTTAAGAGCACAGGTAGATACAGGCTCCGTTTTGTTCCTTTGAGATAAAAGATTCCATAGCACATTGGAAATCCTGGGCATTGCTCTTGCAAGGCCTTACAAAAAGGCACCATGACAGGACAAAAATCTTTTGTGTGATCTAGGTATATTCAAAGTCCAGACCGAATCATTATTGTTAAATTATTCTGAAAATAGGCTTGGAGGGTTTCAGCCTTAAGTAAACTCCTCTTGAGATTTTAACGTCACTCTCATAAGAAGGCTATGAGAATCTTAAGGCTTCTTCCCAAAAGACTATAGGCCATGCTACATGGCTAATACAGCATTAGTTTGTATTAAGTTGAAAACAAAATAGAAATAAGCACTTTGATTATTATCAAAAATGAAAATTTAGTAAAATTATCATAAACATGATGCATAACAAAGTAATTTCATTGTGAATTTTTATATAATATGTAATATTTTACTAGTATCCATTTTACTTATATTTTAAAGGTTTTGATTTTCAGTGAAAATAATAATACTAGGGAAAGATAATAAAAATGTAAGTCAGAGAGAGATCTACCTGAAAATAGTAATAACATAATTAGGAAAAATACATGTTAAGGTTACTTACTAGGAAGTTCTGGCAGAGGAGTTGGGACCAAAGTTGGTTCTGGATAAAGACTCACATTGCAAATCCCATATGTTAGGCTAATGTCATCCAATGCTATATCACTCAGGAACTGGTTTTTAAATGCATTAAAAGCAACCTATAATTCATAGAGGCACATAAAACAATTCTGCTTTAATCTTTTCTCATTGATTCTTCTTGTGGCCCAGTATTCTCTGGAGAATCAATACTGCCATGCCCAAGTAAATGTGGACAAGTTATCGCAAAGTGAAATATTGCTTTTCAGTGTCCTTCAGCTGAGCCCAGCTTCCTATTATGCGCTCATACTAGTCTAAATTTTCACTAGTGTCTTCTTTCTTTGTTAGGCAACATTGTCACAGTTTCTGTCTCTAGCTCTTTCTTTCGTGATATTGTCATACTCCATTCCACTCCGTCACATATACACATCATCTGGCAGGGGAGAGCAATCTTATTCTAGGTTCGTTCCCTAACAATATTAAAAATCCGAGTAGCTGTCTGCCTTCTTAGAGCATACAATCTTGACTGATTAGATAATTTAAATGAGAGAAGAAGGAAACAAGAGAAAATATGAGTATGATATAGTTGTTCAGGGACAGCTGGTACTGGTCATAGTTTTTACCCAGGACGCTGGTGTGGGATATATTGTGAGGGTGATGCTCAGAGGACACCAACTCAGACTTGGGAGAAATGTCCAGTGGTCAGATGAAACATATTAGGTTCTTAAGAACAGTGGGTATTTTTAAATGGACTTTCCTGAATCCTCTCCTGTCTGGGAAAGGAAAGACATAAACTGAATACCTGATATGCTAATTACTGTGCAAGGCACATTGTATACATTATCTCTTTTACTTTTCCCAACACTAATGTACAGTCATCCATTCACTCATTTGTTCATTCATTCCACCTACTTCATGATAGACACTGTTCCAAATAATTGTCCTCTCCCTTTTATGTATGCACAAGCAGAATGTCAAAGATACTAAAGTAACTTGTTCAAGATTTCACAACAAAGTGGCAAAGCCAACGTGCAAATATCTGTAGAACTTGGTGCTCTCACACTGCCTGATGAACTAACTTTGAAAAAGTGGATGCAGTTTTATTACTTTTTTTTTTTTTTTTTGCGGTACACGGGCCTCTCACTGTTGTGGCCTCTCCCGTTGCGGAGCACAGGCTCCGGACGCGCAGGCTCAGCGGCCATGGCTCACGGGCCCAGCCGCTCCGCAGTATGTGGGATCTTCGCGGATCGGGGCACGAACCCATGTCCCCTGCATTGGCAGGCGGACTCTCAACAACTGCGCCACCAGGGAAGCCCCCTTTTAATTACTTTTAAGAAACGCTTGGTGAGTTGAGCCAGATTTGGTCACTAAAATACTTAGCTCCCTGATTCTGCCATCTCTTTGTTCCTTCATGTTCCATTTTCCTTAACCCTTCCTTGAATTATCAGAAAACAAAGGTGGAGAAGAAAACGTCACAGAAGTATAGAATCAGAAGAAAGAGGATAAGGAAAAAGGAAAGGAAGAAAAAAAGAAAGATGGGAGGAATACAGATGAGGGTCATTGATTCTCTCCTGCCTTTTTTCAAGTCACAGGAAAGCACTGAAACTTCGCTGATGATGGTGTCTGTCCAAATATATATCTTCTGAAAGTTATATTCTCTTGTCTGAAATTACCCAACTAAAACATTGTTAATTTGGTCAAACGATTAGCCTGTATTAGCCTACATTTTATTTTTTTAAATTAATTTATTAATTTTTGGCTACATTGGGTCTTCATTCCTGCACACAGGCTTTCTCTAGTTGTGGCGAGCGGGGGCTACTCTTCCTTGTGATGCGTGGGCTTCTCATTGGGTGGCTTCTCTTGTTGTGGAGCACAGGCTCTAGGTGTGTGGGCTTCAATAGTTGTGGCTTGCAGGCTCTAGAGTGCAGGCTCCATAGTTGTAGTGCATGGGCTTAATTGCTCCTGGGCATGTGGGATCTTCCCAGATCAGGGCTTGAACCCGTGTCCCCTGCATTGGCAGGCAGATTCTGAACCACTGCGCCACCACGGAAGCCCCTATCCTACATTTTACTTGCAAACACCCTTAGGAAAAAACACGAGAAGCTGTTACATGAAAAATTAATTCACCCTAATGTAAAATAAATGATCAGAGACTTCCCAATGAGACGGCTCATAGAATTTGTTTCTAAAGGAAAGATATGCGATTAAGTGGGGCAGGGTGGATGGATTCTGGTGGGATGGATGTTCTAACAGGAAAAGATGATTCCCTAGAAAAGTGCAGGGCTAATCTAGGTGGTGTATGTGAAAAGTTGCAAGACCTAGTTAGGCAGGGGACATAGGAAGACACGGTTGGCTTGTGCTAGAAAGTTGCTGAAGAAAGCTGAAATATCCTTCAAAGTTTCTATGACTTTTATGGCTCATTATAAGTAGTACTTTCATGTAGTAAATCGTTCCTCAGTAAATGGTTTTTAATAAGTCAATGAATAATTGAAAATAGAGGCACTCAAAGATAATAAAGGAGGAAGATTAGGAAAGTAGGGTGACTTGGCTATACCCAGAAAGTAGATTAATTTTTTCACCATATCACCATAAACTGTAATTGTACCACCATTTTTATAATACAAATACATGATTATAAAGCGTTTTGCCAACCTTAAATTCCACTGTCTCATTTAATGTTACTTGTCCATAGTTCCAATTTTCTCCATAATTTCCTTCCTTTTGGAAAATTGTCTTCTCCATGTTTTGGTCACTGCTGATATTAATGCTTAGTTTATAGACATTTTCACCATACATATAATACCTAGTTTGGAAGCAAACAAAAATGAATGGATTCCTACAACATTAGAATATATATATTTTAGGGTTCTTCTAAACCCTTCTAAACTCAAATACCCCCTTTTATCTTGGATGAGGGAGTTGCTAGAGAAAAGGAGGGAGTTTCCCAGTATTTTGCTACTTTATCAGCTGGAAAAGTAATGACTAATACATTAAAACTTGGGACAACACCTTAGTAAAATTTGAGCCTGGCAACGTTACTCATTAAATAAGATGTTACTTAATATGTGTTTATAACATACCAGAAACTAAGGCAGACTGGTTCCAAAGTGGGGTCTAAAAGGAGACTTAAAAGTCCTTCTCTTTCTCGTCTCCCTCCTAGTCCAGTTGGGGTGGAAATGTAAAATCCTGTAAAAACAACAAAAATTGTTTACTTCACTTAACTATTAGCATATTTGTTGTGTGAGCTATATCATTCATAAGCAGGAAAGCACAACTTTAAGATGAAAATATAAGGAAATGTATTTAGGTACAGTGGAAAGGACAATGGACTGGAAGCCAGAAGACAGCTTCCATAACCAATTGTTATTTAAGAAAATCACTTCTCAACTCTGGACTTCCCAATAGTCTTGAATTGGAAGGATATATCAAAGTCTGAGTTACTATGAGTCCACGTGACTGTTTCATCATATTATTATGTCCAAATACCACTTTAATTCCAATTTATTAGATGTTTTGATTAATTCACTCCTTTAGAAACAATCAGTCCATTAAGATATTAAGTTATGCTAGTGGACTAACGCATGATATAGGCAAGTAGTTAAGTACAAATTCGAAGGCAAAGTTAAGTGTTTCAAAGAAGGTCAGTTTTTTATTCCATCGCCTATACTGTGTTTCTCTAAATAAGAAGTGACCTGATTTTACAACGGTCTTATCTTCCATATTCCTTTGAATGATAACTAGTTAGATCACAGAGGAGCAGGAAACATGCTAATCCACATAAGAGCTTTCTAAGTAGCTCAAGCCACTGCATAAAGTGCTTTCTGGTCTGGAATTCATTCTTGCAGCCAATGATTTGAGTCATCTGAAGTGTGGGAAGAGTTGTTGGGATGAGATCTCTTGAACGTTTCCTTAGACAGATTTAATTTTTTTATTTTTAGTCTGCAGCTCATGTATTATGACAGAAAGCAGGAATCATGAAACCAAATATGATGTAAAGCAAATGAAATATTGTATAAATTTAATTTTATTGGAATGTAATTTTTTATGAAATGCTGAAATTTAGTGATTATTTGAAAGCAATCATCTTCTCTCTTGTGCTTTCAAACAGAAGTGGTGTTTTTAGGACATTTTCATAATTCCAAAAAGAAACCCATGCCCAATTGCAGGCACTCCCCATTCCTGTCACCCTTCTTCCAGCCTCTTGCAGCCACTAATCTACTAATCTAAACCTGTAGACTTGCCTATTCTGAAGAGTTCGTGTAAATGAAACCATGCAACATATGGTCTTTTGTGAATGACTTCTTTTATTTAGTTAGTGTTTTCAAGGTTCCTCCAGGTTCTAATGTACTAGTGCTTCATTACCTTTTATGACAGGATAATATTCCATTGTAGGCATATATCACATTGTAAAATTTATCCATTCACCAGGTAGAGGACATTTAAGTTGTTTCTGCTTTTCTGGATATTTTGAGTAATGCTGCTATCAACTTGTTTTTATGAAGATGCTTATTTTCATTTCTCTTGAGTATGTACTGGGGAGTAGAATTGCAGGGTCATGTATTTAACTGTATTAATAATGTTAAACTCTATGTTTAACCTTTCAAGGAACTACAAGACTGTTTTCCAGAGTGACCACACCATTTTACATTCCCACCAGTAGTATATGAATATGAGGTAACCCTTGTTATTGTCTGTTTTTTTGATTATAGCCGTCTTAGTAGATGTGAAAAGTAACAAATTGTAGTTTTGATTTGTATGTACCTAATGACTAATTTAATGATGTTTAATTTAATGATGTTCAGAATCCTTTTATGTCATTGGCCATTCATATATCTTCTTTGGAGAAGTGTTCAAATCCTTTGGCCATTATTTGTCTCTATTATTGAGTTTTGAGAGTTCTTTCTATATTCTGGATAAAATTCCCTCACCAGGGAATATGATTTTCAAATATTTGATCAAAACATAAAACTTTCTAATAGTTTATCCCATTCTGTGGGTTATTTTAAAAATTTTCTGATGGTATCCTTTGAACCACAAACGTTTTATATAGAAATTTTTATAGTCAATGCTATGTATAAAATTCAGACCCGTTTATTTATAGCATGTGGAGTAAGGACAAGACACAAAGAAAAATGCTAATAGAACTGCCAATAGATATATCAATGCATATTTAGATCAATGAGGCAAAAATTATTCAGAATGAGTATTTTATCAAGGTGAAATCATCATCAAATATCTTACTAAATGTAATATATGCACATCATTGGATTTAGATTACAAAAGGTAAAATAGAAATGAATGTGTATTTAATATTTTATAGTATTAACATACTACTCACACTTTGTATATTGCTGTGATATTTCATGAGTACTTATTTTAGCCATGTAGTTAGTGTTCAATTATTCAACCCAATAAAAAGTAGTATAGATACAGAAGACATATTCCAGAATTGACTCTCTAAATGTCCAACTCCAAGTCCCTTTTGAGTTGCTTAGAGTATAGTTCTAGAGGAAATAATTAAAATGCCACTGAATGCCATGAATAAGTACTGAAATGGCTACGCTATTCAGAAATATTTCTAGTTAGCAGCAATTATATAACTTAAACACACATCATGCTCCTATTTATGTTTGGCCATGTTCACAATCAATTAGTTATAATTAGAAATATTTTGAATTTACTGTTTACCCATTAAACAGTAATAAACTTGGGGTTTTCCGTCCAATTAAGGTATGGTGATGTTATGAGCTTTGTATCATGGTTCAGATAAAAAATTAATTATGTGGACTGTAATACCTTATGAATTTTGCATAAATAAATTAAAAAAACACAATACACTAAGTATCAGATAGAATTGTGCATTTTTGAATAAAGTAAAATGATAAATTATTATTCCTATGAAATAAGCTAAATTCTTTAGTTAACAGATTAGAAGAGGAAGGAAATTCTTCATAAAATTATGAATTTCAAAAGTAGAGAATTATAATTGACATAAAAATTTACTTAGTCTAACTACCCACTGTCCTTAAATTTCATCCACAACATTTTGCCTATGGGGGTCACTTGATGTCTGTTTAACATATATCAAATGCAGCAGGAATCATTGCATTTCAAGGCAGCCCATTCCATTTCAACATTATTAGAAAATTCATTTCATTTTTAAGAATAAGTTATTGTGCACCTATTATTTCCAGTTTTGCCTCCTGGGCTCATTAGGATAAGATGAATTTATGGTAGCTCTACAAATATGTAAAGGCCAGTATAATGACACTCTTGGTCTTCTCAAGATTATCGGTCCTTTTTCCCTTCAATGATTTTAATATGGCGCAATTTCAGTTTGATTCTTCATCTGATAAATTCTCAATAGTTGTACATCCAGTTGGTTCTACTCAGAACCAACTCAGAGTATGGAAACTAGAAGTCCACACAATATTTCTGCTGGAGTATTTCACCAGGTGGAGGAGTAGGAACATCATAAAACTTGGGACTAAGACTTAAGTCATCCCATCATAGTCACTATCTTTTTCCAAGTGTGTCTCGTAGTACTCTGACTCCCCGTGAGAATTCTTCATCACTTACATCATTGTTAAATAACGCTTCCTTCTGTACAATCTAATCTGTCCCTATTCAACATTTTTCACCATCTCTTTGTTTCCTACTAAACCAACAAATTCACTGTGATGTTTGAGGCCTCTGTGCTTTGACTTCACTATCCTTTTCTAGCCATAGTTCTTATAATTCATGTATTAATATTGACATGCAGCACTTCTACAAAACTAGATTATTTTAATTTTTCCATCACCGAGAAATTTTATAACTCTTGGGGTTTTTGTTTCTGTTTTCCTGTCCTTTTAATTTTCCTTACAATTGTACCTGTCAGTATCCTACAAATTTTTTGAGGTCATTTAAATCAAATTAACATCTCCTTCAGAAAACCCTTCTTGGTCTTTCCAACTAGATATAACCCCTCCTTTGGAATTCTCAGTTGCACTTGTACTTCCCTGATGTCACTTAGTGTATTCCGTTGTGTATTGTATTTATGTTTACATGTGACTTTTAAAACTTACTAGAAATTTGGCAAAAAGAAAGACAAGGTACATTTTTGAATCCTCTATATGGATTAGCTGAATACTGTTTAATATGTTCTTGTTACACTAATTCGACTGGCTTTTTTAATTTATTAAAGTACTGCACAAAATAAATGATTAAATAGATATTTTCCATAACCATATGGGGAATTATATGGTTAAATGATAATTCCTTTTTTTTTTACATCTTTATTGGGGTATAATTGCTTTACAATAATGTGTTAGTTTCTGCTTTATAACAAAGTGAATCAGTTATACATATACATATATTCCCATATCTTCTCTCTCTTGCATCTCCATCAGCTTTCTTGAAATATCTTTGAGAGCTCTTGGAATTAATCACAGAGTCAGCTTCAAACCCAGAACATTTTGTAATTTAAGCATTCAGTGAGACTTCTCTGTGAGCCATAAGGTTTCTCTTACAACTTCTACCTATCTCTTTTTCTGCTTATTTCTCTATGAACTGAACCTAACCTCTGCCTCCAACAGCCCAAATAAAAAGAAGTGCTGGGCATGTGCTGATGCTGATGTAGAGACAGCAGAAACTGCAGAGATGGCAGGATCTTCTGGAAACTTGGAGGTCCCTCTCAAGAAGAAAATAAGCTTATATAAAGCACTTTGTGAGTTTGTGGGTGCATATAAAGTTAATTGAATCTGGTAGATAAATATTGAAAGGTTTAGATTGGAGAATGGTGCAAATTCAGTCAGATTCTATCAATATTAAAGAGTAATATTATTTTCTGAAATTCAACATCACAGGAAAGATAAGGAAATAAGGACAATTTTACTTTGAAACACTAAAATTCTACTTATTTTAGAATAAGGTTATAAACTAAGTAAAAGACTTATCCAAAAGACTTAATATACTTTTGAAAATTGAACAATAGTATTTAGAACAATATCACAGCCAATTTGTTTCTGTTGAATACATCTGTGGCATGAAAAGAAAATAGTTATAATACCTAACATTTATAAAGCATTTTTCATATGCCAGGTATTTTCCTAAGTTTTTTTTCCAACATACTAATTTAATGTTCATAACATGCCTCCAAAGTCAGGTTCTATTATCATTGACCCACTTTCCAGATGAAGGAACTGAGATAGTAGATAGATAACTTGTCTAAATGGCAGAGCTCAAATTTAAACCTAGCTATGATATCAGGGTCTCTATTTTAATGATCTTTACTACTACACTATGCTAGCCCCCAGGTGTTAGAAAAATTATGATTTCACCAAGAAAGGCCAATAAAAAATGTTTTCTTTGGCTCCACTAGCTCTTTTGTGACTCTTCCATTTCTTAAGTTTTCACATGTTACTAACCTCATTTTCCCTGAACGTTCTGAAAAAACAGGCCACTGCTGAGCATCCCAAGATGCTGCCCTGTATCAGGGCCACCGTCTCCGCCAATTCCCTTTGTTTCTGAGAAGTACAGAGAAACTGAGCATTGAAAAAACAGAGATTCAGGAGTCGGTGCTCCACTAGGAGAAACTTCTTCAGAAGTTAAGGGACTTGGATGTTCTTCCCTAAAGCAATGTTAATTCAAAGTTTATCTGTTTCATAGAGACTTTCCTGTGATTTAAAGTGAAGGTAAAAAACTAAAAAAACCTTCATGGGTAAGAGGAACAGCGGGAGAGATTTAATTCCCTTCCATCTCAGAGGCAGAATGTTCTGACACATAAAAAAGCAGGCTGGAAGAAAAATGCCCCTTGTGGGGGAATGACTGGTAGGTTATGAAATCACTGGTATGAGAGTTGGAAAGGACCTATTAAGGCCTCTCATCCATTCTCATTACAGTGCTGCCTCTGGTGGGCTCTGAACTGCTCTAACTCGTCTCATTTTAAATAACTCCTGCTACACGACTTTCTCCTGAGACTCCATTTCCAACCCAACTATTTAAAACCTCTACCTGACATTCAACCTCTTTCACTTTGGTCAGTTTCATTTTATTTCTTTCGTTATTTAATCTGTTGGCAAGCTGAAACCATTTTTCTCCTGTAACGTACTTATAGTGTTCAAATATCAGTGGAATTATTTTTCTCTCTTATTATGATGACATAAAAGGAGAAAATGATCATTTGAACATCAAAGATTTCAGCTACGTAAAAGCTATCTGCCATAGTCAGTAGATATAAATGCTTTCTGCACTTTCCTCTAACTACCCTTGTCCAAGTGTGGTAGAGACATTTTTTTTTTATTAAAGTTAAGGAAAAAAATTGGTCAAATTATTTGACTGTTTTAGGTCAGGATTCTTTAGAGGGTTGGGTGATTATCACTTGGGGTTAGTCTTCAGCTGTGGAGATTACTAATTTATCCATAGAGGATCAGGTTCTGGAAATCACTTATTCAAAAGAGAAAAATTATGTATGAGATGATACATGTCATAATTTTCAGTATTAAACATGTAGATCTAATGAGATTGGCCATCTATGCAGTGCACATTTTTTGTCTATAGGTCCACACTAGTAACGAGTTTAGCAGGATCCTGTTAACTTTACTGTCAGATTATATCCAGAATCTGACCTCTTCTCACCATATCTGAGAGTCCCATGGCCTCTTTTCTGGATTAGGTGATAGCCTTTCACTGGTCTCTCTGACAACACCTTGCCCTGCCATAAAATATTCTACCAGCCAGTGTGAATTCTCTCATTCCTACACTTAAACTTCAATAGTTCCTAATTTCACTGGGGAAAAAGCCAAAGCCATGGAAGACCTGTTATTATCTAGGCCCTACTGTCCCTATTGATTCCATTTCAGCCATGCTGGTTTCCTGGCCTTTCTTCAAGCACGTCAGGCACACTCCCTTTAGAACCTTTACTCTGCTTGTTTCCTCTGTCTGGAATAATCTATATGGCTAATTCTTTCCATTCCTTGGAAGTTTTGATTCAAATGTCACTTACTATTTCAATGAGACCCGAACTGATGACTCTATTTTAATTTGCAAAAGCACCTTAACACCTGCCCTCCTCACTGACCTTACTAAGCTCTGTATTTTCCCAGAGTACTCATTCACATTAAACAGACTCCCAAAATGTAATGACTTGTTATGCATATTGCTTATTTTCTGTTTTTCTTTGCTAAAATATGTGTTCCACGAGAGCAGAAAATCTTTTTTTATATTCACAGATACATTCTGAGGCCTTGAATAAGGCCTGGCTTCAAAAAATACTTCTTAAATAAAGGAATGAATAAACACACTGAGAGGAACTTTCAATGATTTCGTAGGGAAATAGATTAAAATTAGGCACATTTTATTAAGAAATACTTTCAATTTGAAGTAGTATGACGAACTGTATTTTATTATTCTGAGGATGTATTTTCTAAGGAATCAGGATTACTCAGATACATTTCTACCATGAAAAAAATAACTTTTTAATGTACCCTTACTAGATGTCATTCACAATTGACATTAACTCAAGCCATTTACTTTTCAGGTTATAAAAACAAGGATATTGATCTTTGTAATATAAGGGGCTATTAATAATAAATTACAATGCATATGTGCTCAAGCTATTATTATGTTATAAGCAATTTCATGTAGTCAATCACTTATTTAGAAATGACTTACTGAATAAAAGTTATAGACATTCATCCATATATTTAAAAATAATTTTACATGTTAGATTCAGGCACTGAGAATACACTAGCAATTCAAAGATGAAAAAGACAAGGTTCTTGTTCCTGAAGAGAATACTGTGTTGGAAAGAAACAAATAAGTAAGCAGATATAAGGCCATGTGATAGGAAAAACAAAAGAGGTGCTTTGATGTTTAACGGAAAGGAAGATTTTAACTTGGAGGCTCCAGAAAGACTTTGTAGAAATGGTGATGTGTGATCTGTGTCCTCAATGCCTAGAACCATACCTGGTTAGAGAGAGGTTTTAATATGTGTTCTTTGAATTGAATTGAATTCTCATTGGTAAAAAGAGATACTATAGGATAGATTTTGTCTAAGAAAGTTATCTAAATGTATGAATTTCTATTCTGTCCTTTTCCTTACTTTGTAAGATCCATATTACTTCTAGATTTGTAATTAGATTGTATTTAGTATTATGAATACATGCTTCCAAGGTTTACATGGTTGGTCTTCTCACTATGAGTTCCTTATCTCCTGATAATTCCCAATGAGTTCTGGTCTTCTCAAATTTTATTGTCTCAATGTTAATGTCTCCACCTGAAATCCATTTCTAATATCCCACTCATGTGAAAAATATACCTACAAAAACACCACTTTTCCCTTGGGACCATGCTTTAGAATCAGCTCTTCCATAGTTTTTCTGCTATGGACTGAATGGTTGTCCCCCCCAACCCCATACGTTGAAATCCTAAACCCCAATGTGATGATATTGGAGATAGGTCCTTTGGGATATAATTAGGTCATGAATGTGGAGGCCTCATGATGGTGTCAATATAAGTGATCTTATAAGAAGAGACAGGAGAGAGCTCTCTCTTATGTTCTCTCTCTCTGTTATGTGAGATTACAGTAAGGAGGCTGGTGTCCATGAACCAAAGGAGGGCTCTCATCGGAACCATACCATGCTTGCATCCTGACCTCAGACTTCCAGTCTCCAGAACTTTGAAAAATAAATATTGATTATTTAGGATAACCAGTCTGTGGTATTTAGTTATGGAAGCCCTGACGGACTAAGAAAGCTTATCAGAAGAAGTAAACCTGCCTTTTTATCTGTATTTCAAAATGGTATGATCTTGATCTATTGAAAATTCTAAAGAATTCTTAAAAAACTAATAGAGTTAATAAACAGTTTCAGCAAGGCTGCAGGGTACAAGATCAACATATAAAATCAGTTGCATTTCTATACACTAGCAATGAACAATCAGAAAATGGAAATTAAGGCAGAGTAGACAAAAGTTCAGAACAGTTATTTACCTCCCACAAGTCCCCTTAGTTAATAATAAGTGGCAAATCTAGGGTGACAACCCAAGTCTCTTTGTCTCTAACGACCTCTGTGTACTTTTCAACATTTCATGAATATATAGGGTAAAAAATATATTTCTTGAAATACTCTTACTTGCCTACTTGATTACCGTTTTCATTTAAATTCATTTATTAGTCCATGATCAAAAAAAAAGAAAATCTGGGGCTTCCCTGGTGGTGCAGTGGTTGAGAGTCCGCCTGCCGATGCAGGGGACGCGGGTTCGTGCCCCGGTCCGGGAAGATCCCACATGTCGTGGAGCAGCTGGCCCTGTGGGCCGTGGCCGCTGGGCCTGCATGTCTGGAACTATAGAACAGCGCATGACACTTTTCTTTTAGTTTATGAATTAAATATGAATTATACCTGAATCATTGCCAAAAGTGTGATCAAAATTTGGACCAGTAGAGGGAGGAAAGGTGTTTCCCTGAATCCTTTCCCACTCATTGTCATCATTTAGATCCTGGATCCAGAAACAAAAGCCATCTTCAAAATTACAGTTGATTTTCTCATAATCTGTAAATTAAAAAAATAATAAAATATTTCAAATGTAGTCAACAATATGACTAATTATAATAGATTGAATTGAAAATAACGTAAACTCACACAGTTTATAATTAAGTGGCATGCACAAAATCATTTTTTAAATTCATTTTAATTGTTTAATTCCATTTAGTTAAAAAAAAAAACCCACATCATTTTGTTGCCAACTGTGTTCTTATGTTTCTTATACCCCATTAGGGCTTCAGCAAAGACAAGCATCTTGTTCTTTAATTTTTATATCTTACCTCTGTTGGCTTACCCACATAAACTTTGTCCCAAATTTTTTTCTCCCCCTATTTATTTACTAAATTTAATACTCTGGTCAAAATTAGGTTGATGTGGAACATTCTCAGATTAGTTTTATGCTAATTTCTTAAGCTTTGAATACTTGCAGTATATAAAAGTTTAATTTTCCTATTGATTTATAATTTTTCTCAAATTGGTTATTTGATTGTTTTGAAGAACGTGAGCTGTTTTCTAATTTCTCATTTCTTTGCAAGTATCAACTGGAGAAAGGTATACATAAGAGATACTCATTAAAGAACCTGCATAATGAAACAGATAGTGACCCTGTTCTAAAATATTAGGTCCTGCTACTTTTAAAATTCCATTACAGTATTAAAGCACCTGAAGATTCAAAGGCTAAGGAATAAACAATACTTACTATTAAGCACTTTGCTGTTAAATGCAGTGTATGTTGCATTAAAGCCAATATAATCATTTTCAACAGATTGTATAAGAAAAGTGGCAGTAACTTGATTGGAAAAAATCCTAATTGTGCCAGGATTATTTGACCAGAGAGAAGCTACAAAAGAAAATGAATGACTGTTATATGTACATATATATCTATTCACTTATCTATTGATCTGTCCATCCATCCATCTATCCATTCATCAATCAATCTATTGATCTATCAATTGATCTATCAATCTTTTTATCTGATCCTACTCTTAACTAAAAGCATTAGTCCTATAATTAATTTATTTAAAATAAATATCTCTTGTCCTATAATAATAATGTTTCAAATTATTACATATATTTGTGGTTTGATAAACTATATTTTCATTTTTAATTGTTAGTTAGATACACTGTAAACACATATAAAAAAAGATCCATTCTTTTACAGAAAAAATTAATCTAAGAAACATACAAGTTAAACAGTTATAAAACAAAACATGAGTTTGATTCTATCACATTTTTCCCATGCCACACTAACAGAGGCTAAACTCAATCACAATAGTAGAAATAAGGGTATTTCTTTAGCTTTCTACCCATATAGCTGTAGGACCTCAAAATAATCCTAGACAATTTAAGGATTGTTTCTACAGATATTGATCTTATCTCTTTTCCATTTTAATTCTAGCTACAAAAGATATTAACTTTCTAGCCTTTTTATTTTCAAGGGTTAATATAGTGTTTGAGAAATAAGAAGTACTCACATGGTGATTTACCAAAAAAAGTATTGTTAGATAAAATTTGCTTTTATAGAAATTTATTATTTACCACATACATTCTCAAAGCGGGTGATATTGCCACCTACGTGGTAAAAATTTGTATTCAGGGACAGAAAAATTCTTAGTTTTTAAATTTATAAAGCCCAAGATAGCCGTACAGTACATAAACAGGTATAGAGAATATCTGAAATATTAAAATTTCATGGGGAGCAATTAGGGGAGAAAAAGGTCTAAAAGTTTCTTAGTGGGAGTGATAATGAAAAAAAAAGGTTAGGAAGCAATGGCTTCACATTTTAGTTCGACAGTTTGAACTGGGTATCAGATTCAAGTTTATGAAAGGTATCTCACTTGCAGATTGAAGACAAAGCACCACTGTTAATTATTGAGTTCTGAAGAAAGATGCTTTCATAAACTACTGAAAAATTCTGTGCTTATCATGTAGAAATTAGTGAAAAAATGTGATTACATGCATGATAATTTCAGGAAAATCTAATGGAAAGAAAGCCATGAATAAGCATTGATTTATATCTTACTCTTTTCTGCAATAAAGTTGTATTTCATTCTTTCAGTATTTTCTCATGAAGGACTACATTGGTTATTTAGATTCCTTCTACAAACATATGTAACTGTGTAACCCAAATGGTTGTCATATTTAAAATCTTTGTAGTCCATAAATGTCTAGCTGCTTAAAGCATGTGAATATTCTAGAAACTTTGCTTCAAACCTATCTGCCTCTCTTTCTTTCTTTATTTTCTATAGCAATGGAGTTTGGGGGGGGCATGACTTCTGGTAGGATCTGAATGTGGCTACTGGTTCAATGGCACCCTTCATGGTTGTGATGTGTTGGATTCCCATGTTGTCTAATGTTATTGTACTAGTCTAGTCAGTCTGGGGTTTATGTCCTGAGATTCATTAATACGCTTCAGAGTTACACATAAATTTCTAGAAATGGTGTAGAACATTTGCATCTATTGAGGCTTTGTAAATCTTTTATCACATTCTTAAAGTTGTGACTAGAAAGAGTCCCAGAGCCACAGATGCAGTGGAGAGAATATTATCTTATGCATCCACAAAGGTAGTAGAAGACACTGGTTAAAAACAGAGGCTCCAGAGTCAGCATGAGATTCATTTCTGGCTCCACGTCTTATGAGACTTCTCAGTGCTTCAGTTTCCTCTGTTGTGGTATAACACCTTCCATAAACATTTGTGATAAGGAGTAAATAAGTAATTTCCACATGATAGAGTGACTGGTATATAGTAAGTGCTCAGTGAATGCTAGCTATTATTCCTTGATCTGCTCAACTGGATTGTAAGCCCTGAAAACGCAGAGACTACACTTAACGCTTTCTGAGTCTCTGCCATTGTGTCAGACATGGGAAACTTTTAATCAATTTTTGGATGCATGAACTAAGATGTGAGTAAATATAGCAATAGAGTTTGCCTACATAAAAGAGTCATAAAAGAGTCAGGGCAGGAGTTGAAAGAAAAAAATAATTTCCTAATAATTTCTAAAGCCTGGATTTTTCTCTACCTGACACAAGAAACTTTTAAGCAATAATTCCTTAAGAAAATCCAGTGCCTTTTACTAAAAAACAATATTGCTATGGATATTAAAGTTGCCAAGCAGCCACACTTGTGTGAATTAACTCATTTGTCTTCTAACAATAAAGGCTCTGGTGAATAAGTTTTGCAAAAGAGGAAAGCTGGGAAACATAATTAAAATTCAGGGAAATTTGAGATGAGGGCAATGGGCAAGGATAACAGACTTTCCATAGAGTATAATTCAACAGATCCAGCTCAAAACTATTTATTTTATCCTATTCATAAGAGAAGAAATTCTGCAGTTAGATTAGCTTCTTTGTGTGTTATAAAGGATTTCTAATATCGACAACACATTTTATTGAGTGCTCACTATAAATTTGGTATGGTGCTAAATGCTGGAGAAGAAATAACCAAGTTCCCCTCTTAGCCTATTAGAAAAGTTCAGGTTAATGAATTATAAAAAAATTACTTTGGAATTGATAGATATGAGAGAAATGCCATAGGAGTACTGAGGAAGTAGTTCTTAATTTTTCCAGGGACTATCACTGAGGAATCTTCAAGAGCCTCTGGGAAGTCCAACACCTTAAGCCAGTGCTTGTTAAACTTTTCCATATAACATACCTCTATCAACAGAAGTGAATGAATGGGTACTTCTAACACTACATGAAAGTGTTCTAATAAAAGCACAAATTTTAATAAAAATGTTTTACTGTGAAAAATGTTTGTATATATTATTTAATTCCGTGTCCACAATACGATTATTTTTGTTGTAGGATAAGTTGACAATTCAGGAAGATCCACTATGTTTATTATATAACTTCGTCTATATCTATGCCCACTTTTGTGTGATTCAGTTTTAAAAACATGTCCTTAAACTGCTAAGCTCCAATACTGGGGGTATGCTATTAATAGTCCTTTGGGAACAGAAGAAGAGCTAAGCACTTCAGATATAAAGAATGGTGTAACAACTACACACACAGAAATGCATTTTCCTGGCTTGTCAACTTGAAATTGGTTTCAGCGTGCTCATACAGGCTGTTTCTGTTGTCTTTCTTTGAGGATACATAAATATATCTATGTATTTTTTGAATAAAGCATGAATGGAGCATATTTATCATCTTCTACCACTTCCATACCCAGTACTGTTAATTATTACCACCAATGAATTGAATATTTTACCTTCATCACTACAGTTTAAAGAAAACATTTTTGACTACTATCCTGTTAATCTATTCAGAGAACTTTTATATCATGACTGTATATAAAAATGACTGAAAAATGCCTTTAAAATTTGTTCATACTAACTTACCCCTAATCAAGTATATAAGAACTATTTTATGGTACCGGATACTTTTATTTTCTTATAATTCCTTTACATAACCTTATTTTCCTTGATTTAATTAAAATATCTATATATTTTCCACGTGATAAAGATAATTATCTTTATTCTGAATTGTAATTTAATAAAAGTAATTGTGTACACATCTCTCACAATAAGAAACTTGCTAAAATATTTAGAAAAAAAGATGGGATTTTGAATCAAGAGTGAAAGTATCAGCATTGTTACAAAACAAAATAACTGTAGAGTTATAAGAAATGCTACTGATCTCCATTAATTAACTACTATAATACCATGATATATAAACCTGCTGGTTTAAATTTAAATCAACAAATACTAAATTTTTACAATATATCAGGCATGGGCTAGATGCTGGAGGTAAGACATTTTTACATATCTTTAAAAAAGGTATTATTTTAAACTTTAAAAGCAATTTTAACAGCTAATGCCATTTCTCATATTTTTTCAATTTAAATTAAAATATTTAATTTAAAAAACTTTGAAATACATTTATATTTCAAAAAGACCTTAAAAATTAAACAACTACCTATTTGTTATAATTTAAATTCATTTTCTTAGATTTTTTCTATTTTCTATTTAGTTTATTGCATTTTTATGATAATTATTTGTGCATTATTGACATCACTATATATAATGATTCTAAGATTTAGTTATGTATTTCTGATGCTCTAAGCATGTGAAAATAAGTAAAAATAGCGTTCAGGCAAATGGTATCTGAAGAGAAGGGAACATGAGGGCAATATACACCTATCATTTTTGGGAAGTTAACCTCTATGAATTTAGTTTTTATCTGTAAAATAAAGATTCTAATAGCACCTGTGTAATATGGTTCAGGGGAGAATTTTTTTTCTTTGAATTAAAGTGCTGAGAACACTACTTTGCATATTGCAAGTGATCAAAGTATGCTAAAATTTATTATTAATATCACATTAGCCCTTGGAGAAATTTATATGAACTGGCTTATTTGTCCACCTATGTAAATATTTATGTTGACATAATTTTAAGGAGCTAGATTTATCAACTACAGAAATAAGTAGATTATGAAATGGCTGGTCCATTTATTTAAGCCAAATGTGATTTACCATGAGTTCATCTGTTTTATGTATACTCATGATTATACTTGTACTTGGGGCTTTTAAAACACAATGAATAAATGCATTGTGTTTGAAGTCGGAGGGTCTGGGTCTGATTTCTATCTCCAACACTAACTAGCTTTGTGGACTTGTGGTCATTTAACTTCTTAGATCTCATTTTCTTCTCCTGTAATGCATACTTTGTAGATTTATTGAAAATATTAAATAAGGATAGCCACAAAGAGTACTCAGTATGATGTGTGTCATATTAAAAGCGCCCAATAAAAAGTACTTATTATTATCATATGCTTAAATATTTCTCAAATCAATAAGTCAATCAAAACATTTATTCGATAGGATCTAATTTTCATTATTCACAAGTGCAATTTAAAATCCAAAATTATTAAAATAAATACAGCTTTACATACATGTTAATAAGAGATGTCACTTGTAACCTTAGCTCTGCTAAGATGACTATTGACTATTCCTCAAATGTGTGAGGAAAACTAGTTATTCCCTGGACTCCGCTGCCACATTCTTTTCTTCATCCTTATTTTATTTCCTCCTGGAATTTCACTCCTACTTTTGTTGGATACCATGAATAGGTCTATTCATTTGGGGACCAGATGGAATAAAGTGGGGTAGTCACACATGTATTATTAGAGCATTCCCTACCCTTTCTCAGTTCCCACTGGTGTCTATGTCCATAATGACAAATGGCTACATAATAACAATACCATCCACACCTTCCATTTAGTGAGACTACATCCTGATCTACTCATTGTTTTACCAACTTTATTAGTAATAGTCCTTCAAGAGACTGAGAAGCAGAGTGCATAATAAAAATAGAAAAAGAAGAGATTCATTGTTGAAGCAAAATAGCTGTTTTTAGGGTTTGTTTGAATTTTGCTGAATGGGGAGCAACACTTACGGTATAGTAGAATTCCACATGATTTTTAAAACATCAATTAGAAGAGAATCATGTGAAACAGTACATCATTTATTACTAAGAAGTTTGATTACACAGAGCACTAAATTATTAATTTTTATAATCAGGACCAGTTTTTCTTTTTCCTTTCAGTAACTTAAAGTACAAGCTCATATTCAGTTCAAAATCAAAAAATGGGTGTAAGACCTAAATAGACATTTCTCCAAAGAAGACATACAGATTGTCAAGAGGCACATGAAAAGATGCTCAACATCACTAAATATTAGAGAAATGTAAATCAAAACTACAATGAAGTATCAACTCCCAGTGGTCAGAATGGCCATCATCAAAAAATCTACAAACAATAAATGCTGTAGAGAGTGTGGAAAAAAGGGAGCCCTCTTACACTGTTTGTGGGAATGTAAATTGATACAGCCACTGTGGAGAATAATATGGACGTTCCTTAAAAAACTAAAAATAGAGCTACCATATGACCCAGCAATCCCACTACTGGCCATATACCTGGAGAAAACCATAATTCGAAAAGACACATGGACCCCAGTGTTCATTGCAGCACTATTTGCAATAGCCAGGTCATGGAAACAACCTAAATGTGCCCATCAGCAGATGAACGGATAAAGAAGATGTGGTACATATATACAGTGGAATATTACTCAGCCATATAAAGGAACAAAATTAGGTCATTTGCAGAGATGTGGATGGACTCACAGTCTGTCATACAGAGTGAAGTAAGTCAGAAAGAGAAAAATAAATATCATATATTAATGCATATATGTGGAATCTAAAAAAATAGTACAGATGAACTTATTTCCAGGACAGGAATAGAGACACAGATGTAGAGAACAGATGTGTGGACATGGGGGGTGGGGGAAGGAGAGGGCAGGATGAATTGGGAGATTAGGTTTGACATAAATACACTACCATGTGTAAAATAGATAGATAGCTAGTGGGAACCATCAGTATAGCACAGGGAGCTCAGCTCAGTGCTCTGTGATCACCTAGATGGGTGGGATGGTGGTGGATGGGAGGGAGGTCCAAGAAGGAGGGGATATATGCATACATATAGCTGATTCACTTCGTTGTACAGCAGAAACTAACACAGCATTGTAAAACAATTATACTCCAATAAACAAACAAACAAACAACTCGCATCAATAAGAGAATGGGTTATTTCACAAATCATATTGCTACATATCTGGAAGAAAATAAAACCAGACATACAACCTCAAAAAAGAAAAATCAAAGGGAAAGCACATCACTCCAAAAAGTTTTCCACATATTTTCATTTTGATAATGGACTGTATATTTGTTTTAACTTACCTCTTAAAATCTTGCTTGAACCCACACCTTCATAAATATTTAATACATCTGTATAATATGTATTAAAATAATCAACGTTCAGTTGAATGGAAAGTCCTTGGTTTACACTAAATTAAAAGCAAAAAATAGACTATTACACTCTTAACAGTTGGCACAACTCAATGTATTCTAGAATTTGAATGTATTTTTCTAATTGTGATAAAGAATATGTAACATGATAGACTCTCTTAACAATTTTTAAATGTATGGAACAGTATTTTTAACTATAAGCACAATATTATACTGCAGCTCTCTTGAACTCTTTCAACTTGCATGACTGAAACTTTATACCCACTGAACAGTAACTCCCCATTTTTTCTCTCCCAGCCTATGACAACCATTATACTTTTTGACTCTCTGAGTTTGAATACTTTAGATGTTTCATATAAGTGAAATCATGCAGGATTTGTCCTCCTATGACTGGCTTATTTCATTTAGCATAATGTTCTCAAGGTGCAACCACGTTGTTGCCTATGATAGGATTCCCTTCTTTTAATGACAGAATAATATTCCACTGTATGTATACACCACATTTTCTTTATCTATTCATCTGTCAATGAACATTTAGTTTGTTTCCACCTCTTAGCTATTGTGAATAATGCTGCAATGAACATAGGAGTGTGTATCTTTTAGAGATCTTGACTTCAATTCTTTGGGAAAAATACCAAGAAATTGGATTGCTAGATCATATGGTGGTTCTATTTCTTATGCCTTTAGGGAGGCTTCATACAGTTTTCCATACTATCTACACCATTTTGCATTCCATCCAACAGCACACAAGGGATCCAATTTCCCCACATTCTCACCAACATTTATAATGTTCTGTTTTTTTGGTAATGGCCATTATGATTTTGATTTGCATTTCCCTGATGATTACTATGTTGAGCGATGCACTTTAGCCATTTGTATGCCTTTTTTTTTGAGCAATATCTATTTGAGTCTTTTGCCCACTTTTTATTTGGTTTATTTTGCTATTGAGTTTTGTAGGAGCTCCTTATATATTTTGGATATTAACCCTAATTAGATATATGGTTTGCAAATATTTGCTTCCATTCCTTAGGTTGCCTTTTCATTCTGTTGTTTTCTGTTGTTTCCTTTGCTGTATAGAAGGTTTTTAATGAGATATATTGTCACTTGTTGATTTTTGCTTTTGCTGCCTGCGCTTTTGTTTTCAAATCCAGGAAATCATTGTGAAGACCAATGTTATGAAGCTTTCCTTTTATGTTTTCTTCTAGGAGTTTTATGATTTCAGGTCTTATGTTTAAGCCTTTAATTCATTTTGAGTTTATTTCTTGTGTATGGTGTAAGGTAAAGGTCCAATTTTGTTCTGCATCTGAATATCTAGTTTTACCAACACCCTTTGTTGAAGAGACTATATTGTTTCCCTGTTGTGTAGTTTTGACATCCTTGTCAAAGATAATTTGACCATATATGTGTGGGCTTATTTGTGACCTCTCTATTCTGTTTCATTGGTCTGTATGTCTATTTTCATGCTGGTACTATACTGGTACTGATTACTGTAGCTTTGTAATATATTTTGAAATCAGGAAGTATGAGGCTTTGTTCTCTTTCTCAAGATTGTTTTGGCTATTTGGGGTTCTTTGTGGTTCCATATGAATTTTAGGATTCTTTTTTTCTTTTAAAATCATTGGGATTTTGATAGAGATTGTGATGAATCTATAGATCATGCTCAGTAGTATGGACATTATTATATTACATTATTATATTTTAACAATATTAAGTCTTCAAATCCATGAACATGAGATGTCTTTCCATTTATTTGTCTTTAAATTCAGTCAGTAATGTTTTATTATTTTCACTGTGTCTTTTACCTCCTTGATTAAGTTTATTCCTAAGTACTTTATTCTTTTTACTGCTATTGTAAATGGGACTGTTTTCTTAATTTCCTTTCTGGATGATTAGTGTATAGAAACACAAGTGATCTTTCTATGTGGATTTTGTATCCTGTAACTTTGTTGAATTATTTTATTATTTCCAACAGGTTTTTTTGTGGAATTTATGGTTTTCTATATATAAGATCTTGCCACCTGTGAACAGATAATTTTACTTCTTCCTTTCTTGTTTGGATATATTGTATTTTTTTTTCTTGCTTAATTGCTCTGGCTAGGACTTCCAGTATTAAGTTGAATAAGAGTGGTGAGAGGGGGCATCCTTGTTTTTTTCCTGATCTTAGAGGAAAAGCCTTTATGTTTTCATCATTGAGTATGATATTTACTCTGAACTTTTCTTGTATGACCTTTATTAGATTTAGGTAATTTCCTTCTATCCTTATTTTGCTTAGTGTTTTTTATCATGAAAGGGTGTTGAATTTTGTCAAAAGCTTTTTCTGAATCTGTTGAGAAGATCCTGTGATTTTTAGCCTTCATTCCGTTAATGTGGTGTATCAAGTTGATTGATTTTTATATATTGAAACATCCTTGCATCCCAGAGATGAATCTCACTTGGTGATGGTGTATAATCCTTTTAATTTTCCATCGAATTTGGTTTGCTAGTATTTTGCTTGAGGATTTGTACATTTATATTATCAGAGGTATATTATCAGGACTGTAGTTTTCTTTTCTTGTGGTGACTTTGTCTGGCTTTGGTATCAAAGTGAGTGTTCCTTCTTTTCCAATTTTTGGAAGAGTCTGAAAAAGATTAGTATTAACTCATCTTTAAATATTTGGTAGAATTCACCAGTAAAACCAGTGGGTCATGGTTTTTTTGTTGGGAGGTCTTTGGTTACTGATTCAATCTTCTTACTAGGAAATGGTCTGTTCAGATTTTGTATTTCTTTATGATTCAGTGTTAGTAGATTGTAAGTTTCTAGGGATTTATCCTTTTCTTCTAGGTTATTCCACTTAGCACTTCTTTTTCTCTATCCCATAAGATTTAGTATGTTGCTGTTGTTGTTGTTTTTCATTTGCTTCAAGACATTTTCTAATTTCCTTTTTGATTTAGTATGAGATCCATTGACTCTTCAAGAGCAGTTAGAACCTTGCAAGTTTCTTTTTGAGTGGTGTCTAATTTTTTGCTCTGTCTGGTGTCTGTATGTGGTGCTGCATATTCTCTGGTCCTACCACAGCATGTCACCCAACTATACCTTGTTCTCTGCAGCCACAGTCCATGCAAATTGTGCTGGCTCATCAGCTCCTCATTCATGCAAGACATATACCCGTTGCTGGGGAAGCTCTTGAAACAGAATGTTGGAAGCATGCTGCACTTCTTTCTTTCCATCCTTAGGGAGAAGCCTTGAATTGCACACTTTCTCCCAATTGTATCAAGCCTTGCTGGCCATAGCAAGCTGTATCCTCTTCTCTTTGTTCTCAGTATCTCTCAGGCATCCAAACAATACCAGTTCCATCACTTATCCATATGAGGTGAGACAGAAACTAGTCTCTTAGGCAGCTCTTGGAAAAGCTGGGACACTGGATGCATGTTTCATCCTTCTTTTTCCTTCCAAGGAAGAAGTAGTGAGTCAGGACTTGTGCTGAGCTGTGCTGTGTTGGGGAAGGAGTTGATGGAGGGTAAAATAAACTTGATCTTCTTGTCCATTTCAGTGTAGCTGTCCTTGGCTTTGTGTTCACCTGGGGTATTCAACTTCTTAACTGAATTCTGGAATTCCCATAAATGACTTTTGGTTCACATTTCACTGTTAAATCAACATATCTGTGGGGGAACAAAAGCTGAGGCTTCTTGGCTACAGAATAATTCCTATCTCATTATGCCAACATCTGTATGAAAATCTCCTATGGTGTGATTTAGTCATGGCAGATTAAAAGCTGAGAACACCCTGTATATACACCATTTGTGCTAAATCTTGAATAAAATTTGGATCAGTTGCTATATATTTGACCTCCAAGCTCTCAATTTGGTTGACCAATCCAATCATTATGATGATCAAAATAATCAAGTTGCCAATGGCTTATCTACCTTATGCTGAATGCTCTGTGGGGAAAAATGTTCAAATTTTAATTTTCAGTTTGGGGAAAAGGTGTCCAGGGCAATGCCTATTTATAACTCTACTGTCTCACTGAAGTGTAGGATCAGAAATGTGAGTAATTCTTTAGTGTTTGGAGGTACAAGGTTCCCCTGAACTCTGCAAAAAGGAGGAAGGCCAAACAATTAAAGCAGAGCATAGATAATGTTGAAGCTGGTTGAATATTGAAAGGGTGGATAATAGGGAGAGATCTAGTCTCCAAAGCCAAGAAGAAGACTGAGAAGATACTTGGCTTCAGAGGCTGGCTGTGGAGGCTGCTGATTGAATCATGGCTCCTGCCCAGGGGCATGGCAAGTTTGGATTTTCGGTAAGTTATCAGTAGTACCTTGATCAGTTGGTAAACTGGGGACATTCATCACAAATGTAGTTAATTTTGAAACTCTAAGTTTCATGGTTGGGAAAGGTCCATTTGGGGCAAGACCTGAGGTTTGGCAAACATATTAGATCTCTGATGAGGGGCTGGAGGCAGGGCTAAGGTTTAGTCTTCAAGGAGTGTGGTTGACAACATTGCAATGGCAGCGACTAGCAGGGGAGGATTAAAAGACATGTAAGCAGTAACCCAGGTTTTTGGATATGACCAGTGTTTGCTGTCAGGAAGGTGATGTTAGAACAATGGTGGGTTGGTTTTAAAAAATATTGACACAGGGACCTCAACCCTGGATTTCAGATTCCATGGTTCTGGAATGGATTTGGGGATGTACATTTTTAAATACTCCAGGAGCGACTGTGATGTGCTCTCATGTTTGAGGGCCACTGGAGGAAGATAGGCAGATGCAGAAGATGCCATGCTCATGGGCTACCCTCAGATGTATTTAGTAACCACAGGAGGTTGACAGGGGTGGAAGGAGATCAACATGAGGGAGCAGGAGATACTCCCAGAGCAGACTGAGAGAAGGAGAGAGAAGCAGATGATGGCAGCTGTTTAAAAAAATTCTACCTCTGTTAGGTCTCTTCAGCCATGTGGAAAGTGAGCCTGCTAGTGCGAACTTTAGGAAATCCAGCATCAAAACTGAAGAAGACAGAGGAAGAAGAAATAAGCTGCCTTCAGGGATGCTTTCTCTTATTTTAATGAAAGTTTTGGTGTCTCCAGGCAAGAAAACAGTGAGGTTTTTTTTGGTGGTTGTTGTTTGCTTGTTTGTGTTGTTTGTTTTTTTAACAAGTGATGTTGTTTTCAAGAAACTAAAGGATGCAAGAGGAGCTTCCTAGGAAACTTTGTGTTCAGAAGCTGTTTACTTTTTCAAAGTAGATAGGTAGAGGAGAGAAATGAGTGCATACTGTTTTCTACTTTCTTCTGTTTCAGAAAAGCCAACTTATTTGCAATAAAACAAAGTCATTTATAAAGGTGAGATTAATTGTAGAATATCATATCTGATGTTTTTATAATATTAACCACAGTTACCTTCTGAATTTTTGAAGGAAAGGATAATTTCCTAAATGTAATTTTTATATTTTACATTTTTGTATCAATAGCTACTCTTTTTAGAGCCCATTTTTACTGAGCATATAATAGAGTGCTAAGTGTTTTACATTCAATATTACTTTTCATAATGACTTTGACCCCTGTAGTTAGAGATATTGAACTCTATAGATGTAGAAATTTTGTCTAAGAGATTTAGTTATTTTTCTGAGATCACATATCTTGAATCTGAAGAAGCCAGATTTGAAACCCATGCCGACAGTCTCCAGTGCTCACATTCTCCATCACTGACACTCTGCTACATGTGGTCTTAATATAATCCCAAAATATAGCTTAATTGCATCTTAACCATTTCTCCACTAGTTATTTGGTCTTCCAAGCTTGTAAGAAACATTATTGTCTTAACCCCATTTTGATCACCATTAGGAAAAACAAACCATCAGGTCTAATGCATCGCTAATGTAGTAATCAGTTTTGAGAAGAAAATACACTTAGATTATTTATATAATTTTAAATCATAATTTTATCATGAAGTACAGTATTTATTTATTTTAGATTCTATAGGTTTTAAAAATCATCCCTAGATTAATGGTGGATTTCTTAAAATAGTTTTAAAAATTAAGTGATGGAAAAAGAAGTAAAAAGAATAGAACCATACAAATCTTTAATTAACATAGTGTGATTATTACATAAATGATATTATGTACTATTATAGAAAAAGTTTATTGTGATCTGCTTATAAGACCTCCCTGTAGTTTTGACCTAGCTCTACTAAGAAGTGGATTGAACAATTAAATTATCATTATTTAGTATTAATAAAATTTCAAAGATCACATGAAGAAATCACTGTGTAGTTAGGAATGTAGATCAGTTAGAATTCATTTTCTTTCAACTTTCAAAGGAAGTAATTTAAGATTTTTCTAAGCTTTTCTGCTGGCATTTTAGGTAAAGAATTGAATATTTTTCATTTTTTTTATGAACAATGCTAATAGCCATTTATAAATGCCTCTCTTTAAATATGATGTGATTATATTAGAAATGATGTCCTCTAAATTTTTAAGTTTTCACTTGACAAGAATTACCTAGAACTGCCATTTTAAATACAAAATCTTATCTTTGGAACACAAGTAACATGTTCTTTAGAGCATGAAAAAAAGAAAATAGTGCTCTTAGTTATATCACATGACTTACATGAGGCTGAGCTCCAAAATAGAAATTATTTAAGCAGAACAAGATGTTCTTGGTTTCCTGAATAATGCCAAATAAATGTGCTTAGAACAATCTTCCCTTCATACCTCATCTCATCTCTGGAATATGTCTACTCAGGAAAACAACTCTTGTGAGTCTTTATGGGGCCATTTCTTATCATTTGTTTGGCAAGAACCCAAAGCTCTGTCTTTTAGCCTTCTCTAACCAGCTGTTATATTGATTCCCCATTTTCTAGTGAGTTATCACAATGATTAAAATAAATATATAGTAGGTCAGATTGGGAAACCATAATCTCATCCAGCTGTAAAGAAAAATGAACGAACTAGAATGCATTTCTCAAAATGAATTCCACAGAGCACTTATGCTGAATGCTCTGTGGGGAAAAATGTTCAGTGGCTTAATAGAAAATATATATATACAGTTGACTCTTGAACAATACTGGCTTGAAGTATGTGGATCCACTCATATGTGGATTTTTTCAATAAATGCATACTACACAAACCCTGGGGAACCATAGAACAGAGGGCCAACTGTAATGTTATATGGGGATTTTGACTGCATGGGCTATTGGCACCCCTAAGCCTTCTGTTGTCAAGGGTCAACTGTATATTTTGGGGGAAATTTACTTGCATCTTAACTTATTTAGGGCTGTGAGAAATCTTGTACTTTTAAAACAATTGTAATGAGTTTATTTCAGAGCTCCTTATATTTATTCTAGTACAAATGATCTTTACCTTGAAATATCTGAGAGAAACATTAGGTACTACTCCTCTGTGAAAAACGTTTAGGCAAATATTAAAGTAGACAAGCTATCAGCAGTTTGATTATTTTGATCATCATAATGATTGGATTCGTCAATTGAATTAAGACTTGGAGGTCAAATATATAGTAAGTGAACTAAGTGTTATTCAAGATACAACACAAAGGATGAGTATAATGGGTTTCCCAGCTCTTGATCTGCCATGACCAAATCACACCGTCGGAGATTTCACATGGATGCAAGCATAATGAGAAAGGAACTACTCTGTAGCTAAGATGCAGCTAAGTGAAATACAGTTCCTTGCAATACACAGACATAGAGGCATGTTGTTAATTTTGGCAGCATTTGATTTGTGCCAACTATATGGAAAAAAAAAACTTTCTACAAAGCCCAATGAGATGGCCCCATTTATTATTCATAGGGCAAAATTCCTTTTTAAAAGGTTAAGAATGAGAGAGAAATTTCTTGGACAGGATATCAGTTGGGAAGGCTTTGCTTCGTAGTTAATGAAAAAAATTGTCCAAAACATAAATACATTACTAAATATGGTAAGACTAACTGCATCAGAGAAAGACTTTATGACTTAAGAACATGGAATAGAAGATGGTATATTACCGTATAATCCACCGACAAACAACACTTGGATTAGAAGACTTTGGATAATGGGCAGCTTCGAAGGACCCAGAAGATCCAGTCAACAAAAATCTTCCATCACAAGCTGTGGCTGTGAAAAAATGGCAATTAATATTAGACAAAACAATCTTGGAAGGGTTTCTCAAATGAAATGGGATTCAAATTGCCTAACGAACCTTCATAGACTACTCATGATTAAATCTCTACGAGGCCATTTCACAAAACTAAAATGATCGAATGGAAATAGATCAGATTTTGTGTTTTAAATCTATTAGCTATTTTCAAATACTCTTACACAACCCATTATAGATCCTTTAGAAAATCATTCTATTTCTAAATACCCATAGTTAAGTTGCATTTTTAGTATATTCTCTTATATTTGTAAGAAAACAAATACACCTTAATTGTAAACTTCCAATTTAAAGAAGCAACTACTATTTTTTGCTTTATTTTCCCCATTAAATTGGAGCTAGGGTGAACTTCCTCTATGCACACTAGTGATACGTTTTCCTGAAAATGATCAGAAAATGGCCAGGAAAATGATACATATGGTGAAAGGGGCCTGAAGAGATCCTTCCATTCAATCTACTGCACACAACTTTTAACCTTCATCACTTTTGCTCCTTTTGTATGGACTCACAATCTAGCTCAATATTTTCATTCAATATTCCTGAGTGTGTTTTTCTCTCCCATGACAACTCATTTTCCTCTTTTAATTCTTGTAGCACATTTATTTCATGTACTTCTCTTACATCTCCTTAATGTCATGAATTACTAGTTGTCTTAATTTATATCTGAGTCATTTCCTACTAGATTAAAATCTTGAAAGCATGAAAGAGGAGTCATAATTTGTAGCTTTTTTTTATACTTGCTATGTATAGTATGCATTAAAAATAAAACTGATTTGATTTTCACAATCTTTAGCTTTTCTTAGGTTATTTTCTATATTCTTACTACTGTTGACACCAAAATTCTAAAATAATGACTCCTGGAATATGTCCTTTTTCTTTTGGTATTTTGTTTATTCCTCGTATGTTGGAAGTGTTGATAGAGGGCAGGGAAATCAAGGAAATTTATCAAAATTAAATTGCTGCCCTTGGAATCTGAGTGCAGAATAAGCTAATCCTAAATTGATAAATGGAAAAACCCACTGTAACATTACACAGTAATTCTGCCAAGTTATAAAACACAAGCTATTATATGACATCAAACATTTTATATGAACAGAAGAAAGAAATTGAAAAGCACATAGAAATCTTGATAAAAATACCACATTTTGGTTGGCTTTTTGCTACTTTTGGTGTACATTTTTAAAAGGCATATAAGGTAGAGGCATAAAGAAAGGTAAATAAATTTTAAGACAAAGTCCATTTAAGAATAATGTCCTAGGAATTAATTGCATTGGATTATGCATTGGATTATTATAGCCCAATTCCCAAGGGAAAAAAAATTAAGAACAGAAAAGATAATAACCCAATATCATAGACTTCAGGAAATTAAAGAGAAAAAATTGTGACTTGTTGAGAGAACTGAATCACCTTACGTGTAATACTTGCTGGAGCAGAAAGGACAATTAAGGCTAATTTGTATGATTTGAAGATAAACAGTAAAATATATGTCTGTTTAATGCAGAGCAAAATAATTTTCTAGTTGTAAAAAAAAAAATCTCCTTTTTCACTCTTAACTCTCTGTGCATCACAAACCACGCCGAATAAATGAGAAAATCACTTAGCTTCAATGACCATAAAAGTAAGAATAGTGTCTGCTTGTATTTTAAGTGATATATGGAGCTTTTTAGTCACAGTTTGTCAAGAAACATGTGGGCTCCAAGAGTACAGGCAGTGCAAGAAAATCCACCACTATTATAAGTAGTTTATATTTAAACTATGACACTTAGGAACACAGTAAGAAAGAACAATCAATCCTACCAGCCCTAAAATACAGCTGTTAGCATTGGTGGAATGTTTATTATGTGCCAGCATTGCTCTAAGGTCATTATATAAGTGTTAATGTCCCCTTCACCACAAATTTATGAAGTTTTAGGTGGGGAAGCTGAGGTACAGAACGGGTAAGTTAACTAACATAAGTTCTTCCAGCTTACAAAGGTTGATTCAAAGCCAGGCAATACCTAATATTAGCCTAATACAGCAAAATATAGAGCTATCAGGGTGACATCACTCAGTCGTTGAAAAGCAGGATGTGTGTGTGTGTGTGTGTGTGTGTGTGTGTGTGTGTGTGTGTGAGAGAGAGAGAGAGAGAGAGAGAGAGAGATTTTAAATGAAAGAAGAAACAGAAAATTAAAGGAATTTCATCATGTCCAGTGTTTTTAAAATTAGAATATAGATCACGTTTGCAACAGCACTTCACAACAAACAGGAGGGAGCAAAAAAAGATAGAGTGAAAAAAGGAAAAAAACAAGACTGGTTTTAGAATTTGTAAAACCTGTTTGCAAAGCTGGTGACACTTTAGTAATTCTTCATGTCCACTCACTACATATTTGGGGGGAAGATATCAATAGCTTTGGGCTGTACAATGGGGTTCATAAATTTCCAAAAAGCTGAGTGATGACCCTGGTGGCAGAGATTGTTGTATGTTTGCCATACCCTTATTCAGTCCCTTTCTAGGTACATGACTAGACTGCATATCCTAAAATGGGTCACGTGACAGAGTCTGGTTAATAAACTATAGTGAAAGTGATTGTGT
The DNA here is from genome assembly GCF_011762595.2 of Tursiops truncatus. NCBI lineage: Eukaryota > Metazoa > Chordata > Mammalia > Artiodactyla > Delphinidae > Tursiops > Tursiops truncatus. The sequence continues at coordinate 118,813,835 of NC_047037.1, forward strand.
TTATCTCCAGATATGATTTCTAAAAAGATCTTCTATAACGTTTTTCCATTGTCTCTCAGCAGGTTGCAAAGGATCCAGGGGAGAACTTGGCACAGAAGGGATGGTGGAGGAACCGGCATGCTGAGTGTCTGCAGAACACAGCCTCTTGCCATCTTTCTTGGACTATAACGTAAGTGATAAATAAACTATAATTGTCTTACATTGCTAAGATTGTTTATCATAATATTTAGCTTGCCCTTAAGAATATGATCAGTTTGCCTGTTCAGTTTTCTATGAAGTTGCTGAGTTTTAGTGGAAATGGATAATCTACAGGTCTAGTTCTGCTCTAAAGGGCCTCTGGGAATTCCTGCACTTAAGTAAAGATTAAGAAGAATATTCCTGAACACATTTAAAATAAAATTACAATAATATTGAACTACTTATAATAGCAAAATTCAGAATGCCAAAATATTATCATTTCAAGATATAGGCTTGTGCTAGGGACTTTCTCGTACATTCTTTCATTTAATTTCAGGATATTTCTGGAGAACCTAATGTTACATGTCATGAAGCAGGACAGACTTTTGGCAAAACAGATATAACCCAGCCATGGCTGAGTAGGATTACTGGGTATTCAGGATTATAATTTTTGACTACGAAGTTCTTTTAAGTGTAGCATCAAAAAAAAATTCTCAGTGAGAGATCAATGAGCCTGACAAATAATATCAGCCATTCTATTGCACTATCTGAAATTGCCTGTAATGGAATGGGATTCATATAGGTGTGTTCTTAGGACCCAGCTCCTTCTGCTGGCTCAATGTTTATTAGTTGTGTGTTTTCTCAGGGTTTTGAATTCTCTAGGAACGTAAATCAAACATGATCTCTGCCCATCTATTGTGCACATACGTATAAGGCATGCACATACATTGTGCATGCAAACAATCTATGGAGACACTTGCCAACTTCCAAACAGGCCCGAACATTGTCCTAAAGGCTGTTTGAGTCAGCATCTCTTCTTCTCATAGGTCAGCTAAAAAGTGAACTTTCCTGCTGATGCAATTTTCATCAGAAGAAAAAAACAATTTAAAGAAACCTTGGTTCTGCTATAGTCAGCTATAAGTTGTGAAAACCTAAATAACTAAAGACTGTAAAAGAAGCTGTTTAGCAAGTTAACATTATTATGACTCTATTAATAACACAAACTAGAATTAGAGCTCACAGCTGGAGGAGAAAAAAGAGATAGAGCAAAGGTCAGTTTCACATAGAGAATTCTCTTAAAATAATCTTTCAGTGAACATAGATTGATGGACAGGGCTTTCATGTAGAAATTATGCTATAGAAGTTTGAGGTGGTGCTGAGGTGAAGAACTCACAATCATTCATGATTAAATAATAAATAAAACAACTTATATATGCTTGAAAAATCCTAGATGGATAGAGTAATTGATTTGTCCACTTTTCCCACAACAACTTTAAATTGTTTTTCAAAAATAGATATAATGCTAACTTTAAAACACAAATAAAGACGAGAATCAAGTAAAAGTGGCAAACGAGGATTCAGAGGCTTAAGAAAGTTAGTGACATGGATGGTGAATTGATACTGTTTAAATTAACATAAAACCTCCATGATATTGAAAAATAATAATGCAGTTTGATTATGTTTTTCAGGCAAATTTAGAGAATTCAGTTCTAATAGTGAGGTTCACGTCATGAGTTTAGAATGACTAAGAAAAATAATTCATGGCCTTATAACTTGTTTTAGGACAAGTTGCCACATATAGGATATTTCTATGGTTATTTTTTGATATGCATGGATACTATTTTTTTATGAAAATTATAAACTCCATGACAGTAAAGAGCACATAATAGGTGTGGTTCATTTTCTGATTATTCATCTTATATATTTTTCCCCATTTAAATTTATCGATCATCATTATACAGGCTTAAAGGTATGTGTCTCACTTTGATACACATTATTTTTGAAATATAAATCAGCATCACCTTTATTACCTCATGATGGCACACTTGCATCACATTCTCTGTGAAAAGGTTTTGAAAACTGCCTGAAAAGCATAGCAAAATAGGATGTTGTTTTCTTTTTCTTTGAGTAACTTAGTTATATAAAATAGATTAAAAAATATTCTGTAGCCTACACTTTCTTCCAATATGCTCTGAGTGCACTTCAAAGTATGTAGTTAAACTCTGAAGTTTGAATTTTATCCAAGAACATTTGAATTAGGATTGCTTAGTAGAAGACTCTTCAGTCAAGTTGCCAGTTTTTGAGTTGGTTCTGGGAAACAGAACAACTGCCTGTCTTTTCAAGTATATACTGAGGGTATAGGTAATTTTTTAAACTTTGGTTGGTAATGGAGCATTCATCTTCAATTAAAATCAAGCAAGAAGAGCAAAGTGTAACAAATAATAGAAGAACAAAGTGTAGCAAATTGTAATTAAAGCCTTTTCACATTTCGGGAACTAATGGTACTCATGGTCAATTTTTAAACTGATTGTAAACCACACCAAAAATTTGTTCAATTCCTGCTGTTTAATTTTTCAAGAACAAATTATAGATTAGAATTGTTCAGATAGTTCCTCACATTCCTTACCAATCTGTATGTACATTTATGTGTTAATCTTTCATGTGTATATTACCCAGTGATAAAATGAAGAAATAAGCCAAAGAAGAAATATGTTTATATCACTTAGAGCCATGTTTGGCATTTAGTAAGTACTACTTAAGTGTTAAATAATAATAATAATAGTGATTTTAAAAATTATTAGCACTCAAAACAAATGCCAAAATTTACAAAAAAAACACAGATATTTTATTGATCAAACATGAAGATCTTATTTGTAGCTGATTTCCCTTGTTCACAGAACTACAACTCAGTACAGTTTTTAAGATATCTTTTGTTTCTTTGCCAAAAGGTGAATAAAGGCAACAATAAAAATTAAGGGATGGTGATTACTGAGTTAGAAACTGTTAAAATAGCAAAAATAAAATGACCAATATTATGATAAGACGGTGAAAAAGTGTTCAAATTCATAATAGTTTGTAGTAGCTTAATATGGGATGAAAAATAATGCCAATCTCCTCCCCCAGACATTAACTACAGCATTCTTTCTACACTTGTCGAATGGAATTCTGTTTAATTAATATGCTTAATGTCATGTGATAAAGTTTAGGAAATATTAATATAATTATTTTCTGGAGTTTTGTATTAAATTATAAACATGGCTATTGGGATATATCATTCTCCAGTAGTTTTTGGTACTTGAGGGGTGTGTGTGTATGTGTGTGAGTACATAGTGAGGGAGGATGGAAAAGAAGGGTGAAGAGGGAGGGAAGGTCATCACTTACCACAAATTTTATTGTCTTCATCAGAGCCATCTGGACAGTTCAATTCTCCATCACAAAATAAATCAATTGCTATACAATTTAGAGCATCAGCACACAGCCTTGAATCAGGTGGGCACTCTATTGAGACATGTCCTTTTAAAAAAAGATTGGATTTATAAGTTTCCCACATAGTAGATTTAATTTCCAACTAATGAGATATGTACAATGTCTGGATAGTTAACATGTATTTTTTGTCATTTAGGTAAGTATGTGCTTACTTATAAGCATGTATTTCAATTTCCAAAAGAAATATTTATTTCATTTAATTAATCGATCATTTGTAAAATCTTAGAGTTTTAAATTTTGAAGAAATGATACATATTTCTTCATAGATGTCAAATATGATGTTTATTTTGTTGATTTTTAACCTCGACAAATCAGTACTACAGTTTGGACATTTAGTCACCAATATTTACACCTCCTAGGATTGTAATGTGTAATGTGGGACAATTTATTGGAATATGTATCACATCATCTGCAGTATCTAGTAGCCACTTCGTTTACTTATAAACTTATCATTTGAAAATATAGTGGCTGAAGTCAAGGTTTGCATCCTGCAGAGTAAAATTTGTCAAAGAAAGCTATTTTATAGTAAAATAAAACACTTAAAATTCCCAGCGCATTGAGCATGAGGAACCCAAAGGTTATTTCTGTTCAATATCTCCTCACTTCTTGAATCAGAGGTTCTTAGGGGGAAAGGTGCAAACATGGCCCTGAAGGACTCCATGCCATACTCTGGCCATGATCTGATCAATTTGTACCTCTCAGCCTGTCCTGTCCTTCCCCTTCTCCTCTTCCACATTTCTAGATATAGAGATGGACTGAGAAACACATTTTACTTCTAGAAATTGACTTGGAAATTTTAGGTGCAATTCTAAAAATATATTTGTATGCCCACTAGATAAACACATATGTTTTTATTTTCTAAGCAATGTGAGAATTTGAATATTTTTTGTCTATGATTAGAATAACAATGACAGTTTAAAGTTTTTGGAAAATCTTTAAGCTCAATAACATTTTTTGTTATTGTTCTTAATCTCAAAACCAGCATTACACTGCCATCTGCTGGGTTTTAAACATATATTTGATTCTGAAATTTCTCCTTATACTCCAAGAAATTAATTGGAGAAAGAAAAGTGCTTCTGTCAATAAATCTGCTAAGGTAATACTTAATTAGGAACATTATGGACAGGGTTGCTGAGTATATATACAACTAAATTGGACTTTTGTAATTGTCTGTAATTAACGTGGATATAAACCATTGGGAAATTCAAGGATCACCTAACATCTAAAATAGGAAAGGATAAAAACCAGAGCCATTCCCAAATGACAAAATACTCCCACTTAAGAGAATAATAATTGATAAAAATTGTATTGAATAAACACATATGCATATTATGAGATATATATGAGATACTCATCAAGAGAGTCCTTAATTGTTGAGTCCCTAATCCATGAAAGGCATAGTGTTGATAGTATTCCATAAATGCTTGATAAATAAATAAATGAGAAAAAAGGGCATTATTCTAGAAATTCTAAGTCTCATTTTAACAGTTGTTAATAGAATTCTAAGTGTTCAGCATCTATAAGAATAGATTTGGGGATATAACTAGGAAAATTATAATTTTGTCTAATCTAATGCTTCTCATGGGAACTTCACTTCCTGATGTTTCATATTTTATCTGTTGCTTATTGAACTTCATAGAGTGAATTTCAAAACCACACTGGCAAGTGACACCCCTTGGGATCTTTTGATTTCATTAATGATCATTCATTCACTCTACAAGTATTTATTTCTACTTTGTGTCATGGATTTTTAAGGGATAGAGATAAAAGGATGAGTAAGGCAGAGGCTATTCTCATGGAGCTTGGAGTTTAGTTGGAGACTGGTTCATTAACTAATAAATTTTTTAAATGATGTAGAAAAAAGTGATATGAGAACATCAAAGACTGGGCTACACAATGGATTATTTTCCTTCTGAGGTAGGGATTGAAAGCATCTTCACATAAACTAAATTTTGAAGGATGCTTAGAAATACACAAGGAAGAGAGGTATGTGAAATGTATACATAGTGATATGACAAGAGCATATTAATATATGCAGAACAGAGGACTCTACCTAGATGTTGGGATGTTAATTGAAGCTATGGCAGGAAGGGAGTTTAGTGCCAAATTCTGGGGGACTTTTTAAAAATCTTTTAACATATTAAAGTATTTTTCTATAAGCAATGGCATTGAAAGTGTTTACATATATATGTGATATGACCAGTCCATGTTCCATAAAGACAATTCCAGGACCAAGTGGAGAATCTCTTCAGAGCAGACCAATTGAGAAACTGTTTCAATGGTCAAGGTGAAAGTTGATGAGGGTTGGAACTCAACTCTTGCACTTGCAGAAGAGATGGGGCATATTCCAACCGCTATTTTATAAGTAGAATTGATGAGCTTTAGTGACCAAATGTGCCCCTGATCAGAGAGCGGTGGCTAAGGGGATGCTAAGGATGGTAAGTCCACTTTTGGAGTGGCCAGTTGAATTACCAACGGTCATTAGTCATGTTAGTGATTATAAGAGAAACAGCTGGTGGGATTAGAAAATAACTCTAGTTTGAAATATTTTGATTTGAAGGTGGAATATTATATTATGTCAAGATTGTACTCTATCTCCACATTCTGGTATATAAACACACTTCAGCTGTCTTGGTCCATGAATAAAGAGAAGTTCCTCATATCAAAACCAACATGAGGGGGAGACCTTCAAGATGGCGGAGGAGTAGGATATGGAGATCACCTTCCTCCCCACAAACACATCAGAAATACATCTACAAGTGGAACAGCTCCTTCAGAACACCTACTGAACGCTGGCAGAAGACCTCAGACCTCCCAAAAGGCAGGAGACTCCCCACGTACTTGGGTAGGGCAAAAGAAAAAAGAAAAAAACAGAGACAAAAGGATCGGGACAGGACCTGCACCAGTGGGAGGGAGCTGTGAAGGAGGAAAGGTTTCCACACACTAGGAAGCCCCTTTGCAGGCGGAGATGATGGCTGGGCAGGGTGGAAGCATCAGAGACACCGAGGAGAGCACAGCAATAGGGGCGCAGACGGCAAAGCGGAGAGATTCCCGCACAGAGGATCAGTGCCGACCGGCACTCACCAGCCCGAGAGGCTTGTCTGCTCACCCGCCGGGGCGGGTGGGGCTGGGAACTGAGGCTCGGGCTTCGGAGGTCAGACCTCAGAGAGAGGACTGGGATTGGCTGCGTGAACACAGCCAAAAGGGGTTAGTGCGCCACAGCTAGCCGGGAGGGAGTCCGGGAAAAGTCTGGACCTGCCGAAGAGACAAGAGACTTTTTCTTGCCTCTTTGTTTCCTGGTGCGCGAGGAGAGGGGATTGAGAGCGCCGCTTAAAGGAGCTCCAGAGACGGGCACGAGCTGCGGCTATCAGAGCAGACCCCAGAGACGGGCAGGAGACGCTAAGGCTGCTGCTGCCACTACCAAGAAGCCTGTGTGCGAGCACAGGTCACTATCCCCACCTCCCCTCCCGGGAGCCTCTGCCGCCCGCCACTGCCAGTGTCCCGTGATCCAGGGACAACTTGCCCAGGAGAACACATGGCGCGCCTCAGGCGGGTACAACGTCACACCGGCCTCTGCCTCCGCAGGCTCGACCTGCACTCCGTGCCCCTCCCTTCCCCCGGCCTGAGTGAGCCAGAGCCCCCGAATCAGCTGCTCCTTTAACCCCGTCCAGTCTAAGGGAAGAACAGACGCCCTCAGGCGACCTACACGCAGAGGGGTTCCAGATCCAAAGCTGAACCCCAGGAGTTGTGCGAACAAAGAAGAGAAAGGGAAATCTCTCCCAGCAGCCTCAGGGGCAGTGGATTAAATCTCCACAATCAACGTGAGGTACCCTGCATCTGTGGAATACCTAAATAGACAACGAATCATCCCAAAATTGAGGCAGTGGACTTTGGGAGCAACTGTAGACTTAGGGTTTGCTTTCTGCATTTAATTGATTTCTGGTTTTATGTTTATCTTAGGTTAGTATTTAGAGTTTATTATCATTGGTAGATTTGTTTATTGATTTGGTAGCTCTCTACATATATATATATATATTTTTTTTTTTCTTTTTTCTCGTTTTGTGAGTGTGTATGTGTATGCTTCTTTGGGTGATTTTGTCTGTGTAGCTTTGCTTGTACCATTTATCCTAGGGTTCTGTCTGTCCATATATTGTTGTGTTTTTAGTATAATCTTTAATGCTTGTTATCATTAGTGGATTTTTTTTTGGTTTGATTGCTCTCTTCTTTCTTTCTTTCCTTTATTTTTATTACTTTTAATTTTTTTTTTATTTTTAACAACTTTTTTTATTTTAATAACTTTATTTTATTTTATTTTTTTCTCCCTTTTCTTCTGAGCCGTGTGGCTGACAGGGTCTTGGTACTCTGGCCGTGTGTCGGGCCAGTGCCTCTGAGGCGGGAGAGCCAAGTTCAGGACATTGGTCCATCAGAGGCCTTTTGGTTCCACATAATATAAAATGGTGAAAGCTCTCCCAGAGATCTCCTGCTCAATGCTAAGACCCAGCTCCACTCAACGACCAGCAAGCTACAGTGCTGGACACCCTATGCCAAACAACTAGCAATACAGGAACACAATCACACGCATTAGCAGAGAGGCTGCCTAAAATCATAATAAGGTCACAGACACCACAAAACACATCACCAGACATGGTCCTGCTCACCAGAAGGACAAGAGCCAGCCTCATCCACCAGAACACAGGTGCCAGTCCCCTCCACCAGGAAACCTACCCAACCCATTGAATCAACCTTAGCCACTGGGGCAGACACCAAAAACAACAGGAACTATGAACCTGCAGGCTACTAAAAGGAGACCGCAAGCACAGTAAGTTAAGCAAAATGAGAAGACAGAAAAACACACAGCAAATGAAGGGGCAAGGTAAAAATCCACCAGACCAAACAAATGAAGAGGAAATAGGCAGTCTACCTGAAAAACAACTCAGAGTAATGATAGTAAAGGTGATCCAAAATCGTGGAAATAGAATAGAGAAAATACAAGAAATGTTTAACAAAGACCTAGAAGAATTAAAGAGCAAACAAACAGTGATGAAAGACACAATAAATGAAAATTAAAATTCTCCAAAAGGAATCAATAGCAGAATAACTGAGGCAGAAGAACCGATAAATGACCTGAAAGATAAAATCATGGAAATAACTACAGCAGAACAGAATAAAGAAAAAAAGAATGAAAATAATTGACGACAGTCTTAGAGACCTCTGGGACAATATTAAATGCACCAACATTCAAATCATAGGGGTCTCAGAAGAGGAAGAAAAAAGAAAGGGACTGAGAAAATATTTGAAGAGATTATAGTTGAAAACTTCCCTAGTTTGGGAAAGGATATAGTCAATCAAGTCCCGGAAGTGCAGAGAGTCCTTTACAGGATAAATCCAGGGGGAAACATGCCAAGACACATATTAATCAAACTATCAAAAAGTAAATACAAAGAAAAAATATTAAAAGCAGCAAGTGAAAGACAAGAAATAACATATAAGGGAATCCCCATAAAGTTACGGCTGAACTTTCAGGAGAAACTCTGCAAGCCAGAAGGGAGTGGCGGACATATTTAAAGTGATGAAAGAGAAAAATCTACAACCAAGATTACTCTACCCAGCAAGGATCTCATTCAGATTTGATGGAAAAATTAAAACCTTTACAGACAAGCAAAAGCTAAGAGAATTCAGCACCACCAAACCAGCTTTACAACAAATGCTAAAGGAACTTCTCTAGGCAGGAAACACAAAAGAAGGAAAAGACCTACAATAACAAACCCAAAACAATTAAGAAAATAGTAACAGGAACATACATATCGATAACTACCTTACATGTAAATGGATTAAATGCTCCAACCAAAAGACGTAGACTGGCTGAATGGATACAAAAACACGACCTGTATATATGCTGTCTACAAGACACCCACTTCAGACCTAGGGACGCATACAGACTGAAAGTGAGCGAGTGGAAAAAGATATTCCATGCAAATGGAAATCAAAAAAAGCTGGTGTAACAATTCTCATATCAGACAAAATAGGCTTTAAAATAAAGACTATTACAAGAGACCAAGAAGGAAACTACATAATGATCAAGGGATCAATCTGAGAAGAAGATATAACAATTATAAATATTTATGCACTCAACATAGGAGCACCTCAATACATACAGGAAATGCTAACAACCATGAAAGGGGAAATCAACAGTAATACAATAATCATAGGGGACATTAATACCCCACTTTCACAAATAGATCATCCAAAATGAAAATAAATAAGGAAACACAAGCTTTAGATGATAAATTAAACAAGATGGACTTAAATGATATTTATAGGATATTCCATCCAAAAATAACATTATACAATTTCTTCTCAAGTGCTCATGGAACATTCTCCAGGATAGATCATATCTTGGGTCACAAATCAAGCTTTGATAGATTTAAGGAAATTGAAATTGTATCAAGTATCTTTTCCAACCACAACACTATCAGACAAGATATAAATTACAGGAAAACATCTGCAAAAAATGCTAACACATGGAGACTAAACAATACACTACTAAATAAACAAGAGATCACTGAAGAAGTCAAAGAGGAAATCAAAGAATACCTAGAAACAAATGACAATGAAAACATGATGACCCAAAACCTATGGAATGCAGCAAAATAGTTCTAAGAGGGAAGTTTATAGCAATACAATCCTACCTCAAGAAACAAGAAATATCTCAAAGAAACAACCTAACCTTACACCTAAAGCAATTAGAGAAAGAACCAAAAAAATCCCAAAGTTAGCAGAAGGAAAGAAATCATAAAGATCAGATCAGAAATAAATGAAAAAGAAATGAAGGAAACAGTAGCAAAGATCAATAAAACTGAAAGCTGGATCTTTGAGAAGATAAACAAAATTGATAAACCATTAGCCAGACTCATCAAGAAAGAAAGGGAGAAGACTCAAATCAATAGAATTAAGAATGAAAAGGAGAAGTAACAACTGACACTGCAAAAATACAAAGGATCACGAAAGATTACTACAAGGAAGTATATGCCAATAAAATGGACAACTTGGAAGAAATGGACAAATTCTTAGAAAAGCACAACCTTCTGAGACTGAATCAAGAAGAAATAGAATATATAAACAGACCAATCACAAGCACTGAAATTGAGACTGTGATTAAAAATCTTCTAATAAACAAAAGCCCAGGACCAGATGGCTTCACAGGTGAATTCTATCAAATATTTAGAGAAGAGCTAACACCTATCCTTCTCGAACTCTTCCAAAATATAGCAGAGGGAGGAACACTCCCAAACTCATTCTACAAGGCCACCATCAACCTGATATCAAAACCAGATAAAGATGTCACAAAGAAAGAAAACTACAGGCCAATATCACTGATGAACATAGATGCAAAAATTCTCAACAAAATACTAGCAAACAGAATCCAACAGCATATTAAAAGGATCATACACCATGATCAGGTTGGGTTTATCCCAGGAATGCAAGGATTCTTCATTATACACAAATCAATCAATGTGATAAACCAGATTAATAAACTGAAGGAGAAAAACCATATGATCATCTCTACAGATGTAGAAAACGCTTTCAACAAAATTCAACACCCATTTATGATAAAAACTCTCCAGAAAGTAGGCATGAAGGGAACTTACCTCAACATAATAAAGGCCATATATAACAAACCCACAGCCAACATTGTTTTCAATGGTGAAAAACTGAAAGCATTTCCACTAAGATCAGGAACAAGACAAGGTTGCCACTCTCACCAATATTATTATAGTTTTGGAGGTTTTAGCCACGGAAATCAGAGAAGAAAAAGAAATAAAAGGAATCCAAATCAGAAAAGAAGTAAAACTGTCACTGCTTGCAGATGACATGATGCTATACATAGAGAATCCTAAAGATGCTACCAGAAAACTACGAGAGCTAATCAATGAATTTGGTAAAGTCGCAGGATACAAGATGAATGCACAGAAATCTCTTGCATTCCTATACACTAATGATGAAAAATCTGAAAGAGAAATTAAGGAAGCACTCCCATTTACCATTGCAACAAAAAGAATAAAATACCTAGAAATAAACCTACCTAAAGAGACAAAAGACCTGTGTGCAGAAAAATACAAGACACTGATGAAAGAAATTAAAGATGACACAAACAGATGGAGAGATATACCATGTTCCTGGATTGGAAGAATCAACTTTGTGAAAATGACTCTACTACCCAAAGCAATCTACAGATTCAATGCAATCACTATCAAACTACCAATGCCATTTTCCACAGAACTAGAACAAAAAAAAAAATTCACAATTTATATGGAAACACAAAAGACCATGAATAGCCAAAGCAATCTTGAGAAAGGAAACCCAAGCTGGAAGAATCAGGCTCCTGGACTTCAGACTATACTACAAAGCTACAGTAATCAAGACAATATGGTACTGGCACGAAAACAGAAATATAGATCAATGGAACAGGATAGAAAGCCCAGAGATAAACCCACGCACATATGGTCACCTTATCTTTGATAAAGGAGGCAAGAATATACAATGGAGAAAAGACAGCCTCTTCAATAAGTGATGCTGGGAAAACTGGACAGGTACACATAAAAGAATGAAATTAGAACACTCCCTAACACTGTACACAAAAATAAACTCAAAATGGATTAAAGACCTAAATGTAAGGCCAGACACTATCAGACTCTTAGAGGAAATCATAGGCAGAACATTCTATGATATAAATCACAGCAAGGTTCTTTTTGACCCTCCTCCTAGAGAAATGGAAATAAAAACAAAAATAAACAAATGGGACCTAATGAAACTTAAAAGCTTTTGCAGAGCAAAGGAAACCATAAACAAGCTGAAAAGACAACCCTCAGAATGGGAGAAAATATTTGCAATTGAAGCAACTGACAGAGGATTAATCTCCAAAATTTACAAGCAGCTCATGCAACTTAATATCCAAAAAACAAACAACCCCGTCCAAAAATGGGCAGAAAACCTAAATAAGCATTTCTCCGAAGAAGATATATAGTTTGCCAGCAAACACATGAAAGGATGCTCAACATCACTAATCATTAGAGAAATGCAAATCAAAACTACAATGAGGTATCACCTCACAGCACTCAGAATGGCTATAATCAAAAAATGTACAAACAATAAATGCTGGAGAGGGTGTGATGAGATGGGGACCCTCTTGCACTGTTGGTGGGAGTGTAAATTGTTACAGCCACTGTGGAGAACAGCATGGAGTTTCCTTTAAAAACTAAAAATAGAACTGTCATATGACCCAGCAATCTCACTCTTGGGCATATACCCTGAGAAAGCCATAGTTCAAAAATAGTCAAGTACCACAGTGTTCATTGCAGCTCTATTCACAATAGCCAGGACATGGAAGCAACCTGAATGTCCATCGACAGGTGAATGGATAAAGAAGATGTGGCACATATATATAATGGAATATTACTCAGCCATAAAAGGAAATGAAATTGAGTTCTTTGTAGTGAGGTCGATGGACTAAGAATCTGTCATACAGAGTGAAGAAAGTCAAAAAGAGAAAAACAAATACTGTATGCTAATGCATGTATATGCAATCTAAATAATAATAATAATACTGGTACTGAAGAACATAGGGGCAGGACAGGAATAAAGACGCAGACGTAGAGAATGGACTTGAAGATACTGGGAAGGGGAAAGGGTAAGCTGGGACAAAGTAAGAGAGTGGCATGAACATATATACACTACCAAACATAAAATAGATAGCTAGTGGGAATCAGCCGCATAGCACTAGGAGATCAGCTCGGTGCTTTGTGACTACCTAGGGGCGTGGGATAGGGAGGGTGGGAGGGAGACACAAGAGGGAGGAGATATGGGTATATATGTATACATATATCTGATTCACTTTGTTATACAGCAGAAACTAACACAACATTGTAAGGCAATTATGCTCCAATAAAAATGTTAAAAAATAAATACCAATATGGAAAATATGAATATTGTTTTGCTATATAAAGGAAGTGTGTTTTGGGATTTTATCAGATTTTATTTTTACCTAGTCTGCTGTCTCTGTCTCATCTCCTTTTGTACACATATATGATTTCAATTCCCCACAAAACCATTGGTTAACACATTAACTATTACAGAAATTATCCAGATGCCAGTTTTTTTAAATGACCTTCCATTCTTAAAACTAGAGTCCTTTGATTTGTGTACTACTTAGTTTACCATTTCATTCCTTAATTTTTGCTCTAGTATTTCTTCTTTTCTAGGAAATCTGTACAGTACTTCTCAAGAGGGAATTTTTAGCAAAGGAGTTAAGAAATTCTATTTAAGGAAATGTGCACAAAGAGAATAATAATTGGTTCTGTTTATTAAAAGCTGTTCAAATTGTCTGAATATTAGTTGCTGTTTTCTTGAGTGGGAAAAAATTGGCATATTTTTATATCTATATGGTATTTTATCTTCTGGATATTAATTTTTTGGCAAATTATGAAAACCCACCAGTAAATTAGTATTATTTGGAGTTCTGCAAATGGAAGGTTTTAAGTAACTGTTTATATTTGTATTATGAAGGAGTCAGTACACACTGAAATGTGATTACTTCAGAGTGATTCACAGTCATATCAATGTCCAGTGATTTGGGGTGAGGAATCTCTTGTGCTTACTTTGTGCAGACTCTGTGCTGAGCATTGTGGGACCAAGTTCATTTCATTGTACTGTATTAGAAAAAGAGATATCACCTTACAGAAATTCTCATCTACTTTAAAAGAACAAATTTAATCTATTTAGTAAGACTATGACTGGTCAATTCAAATGAAATTATAGTGGAAAGATACTTTAATTCTGTTATCACGTACATAGGAATGTCTTAAATTAGAGGACAGTGCTTAGCAATATATGTATACTTTTTTCTCAAATGCAGAGAAAAAAAATACTTAAAGTCAAAATACATTTGGTGTTGGTTACAGTGCCTGTGTCTTTGTCCTGGGGCAATTAATTCATTTGAGGAGTATAATTCTACCTTAACTTCTCTTGACCCAACTTTATGTTCTTCACCAAATCAGCCAGTTCCTTTTCTTCAGTCCCCAAACCCCTCCACATAATGGAATTGTGGCAAATTGCATGTTGTTGGAGATTGAGAAAGCCCATGGTAATGAAACTTTTGTTTTTTTCTCAATCATTGCCTACACAGTAAGCAACAAAAGACTAGAACAAGCTGTATTCTAGAAACCCTTCAAGCATATGAACAATTGCCCAAAAGAGCCCCTCTCAGGCACACTGTAGCAGCCAGAAATCAATCGGTATAATTCAACCTTAGTTCCCATCTCTCCCTTTACTCTTCCAAATGGGTTAGTAAAACTTTACAGTAATTGGCAACAAAGACAGTTGAGCAATAGAACATAATCTTCATGGACTTTGTACCAACTATCATATAAAAATTCTCTGCGGCATAATTTATAATATTACTAATGCTCAGGTATATGATGCATGCATTTGCTGATTTTTCTCACACTCTGTCTTCCAGGCATATAAAAAATAAGAATAAAGTTAACATCCCTGAAAGGCACATTCATAATAAATTATTGCTTGGAAACTGCGGTTTTCAAGTTTAATTGTCTCTTTCCCTTCTATAGATTTATAGTATCTTGACATATGAGAGGAATAAATGGGAAGGATGACTGGGGACTCATGGATCCAGTAAAAGAGGGAATGTGATATTTTGCCACCTGCTCACCTTATTATAATTTTGTGAGGATTGAGTAAAGTAATTTAGTACAGTCTCTAATAACAGGAAAGCTTTGGATATGGAGTTTCTTTGGTCAAATAAATGATCAGATTAAAATGAGCATTACTGAATACAGTAATCTTGTCTTAACCTTAGTTTAGTTTTTGAAAAATGTTTTTAAAAAAGTATCCAGCTGCTTTTTTTTTTTTGATCTAAGTCTGAAGGGGGAAAGGAGAAAGGATCTAACATGTGTCCCTCTTTATGCCAGTCATTAATTTGTATTTGTATTATTTCTCTTCTTCACGACCACTCTAAGATATATATTTAAATCTTTGTCTTTCAGATAATAAATACAAAGTTCAAGAAGACTAGATAGCTTATCAAAAGTGATGTGTACAGTAATTGGTGGAAATGGTTATGGTGGATTCACCCACACACTTTCAATGTTTGAAAATTGTATGTTACTTTTTGGTCTTCATTTTGATTATCAAATGCTTACATAAAGAGTGAAAGATAGGACTAAATACGTACTGATCCCATTCTTATAGTTTATATGTAGGAAAGGAGATTTCTATTCCACTCCCTAGGAGAGAAAAGTAAGGGTTGAGTATTACCCTCATGCTCTCTGTTCCCCATTCTCCATCTCCTTTGACCAGAAGAAACTGGGCTGTTAGCCAACTTTTGATACTGGCCAATATGTCACAAGACCTTTGGCCTGTGAGATATTTTGGTCCATAAGACATTTGGTTCATTCCAAAAGGTCCTTAAAATTTGGTCCTATATAAAATGTCCATGAGCATATTTAGTCCATGCCAAATGATTTTGGACAGGACCAAATTATCAAGGACCTTTTTGGTGTGAACAAATTTCTTATGGACGTTTTGGACAAGACATAGTCCTGCAAGGAATTGGTCATAAGGTTCAGCCACTTTTTATAATTTTGGTGGGTTTGTCTTTAGGAGAGTAAGGGGGAAAACTTAAGTCCAAGGATTTCTTGCTTTAACACATTTTTTTACCCCACTAAGTCATTCCACATATTTCTCTTACAGCATTTTATATACCTAAGAGGTCCTCAATAACTGTGGGTTATTTGAATCACTCAGTGAATCAGTAAACAGACAGATAAATGGAAAACAGAGCACTAATTTAGATATTTGTTGCTGACTTTTAAAGTTTTAGAAATAAATTTCTCAAAATATATTAGAATTATTTTTTCAGTTTATTTTAGATTAAAGGAATTAGTCACTATAGATCCTAAAATCAGTTTTTGAAAGTGTGTTGAAAGG
Organism: Tursiops truncatus; assembly: GCF_011762595.2. Classification (NCBI taxonomy): domain Eukaryota; kingdom Metazoa; phylum Chordata; class Mammalia; order Artiodactyla; family Delphinidae; genus Tursiops; species Tursiops truncatus. The sequence continues at coordinate 118,830,281 of NC_047037.1, forward strand.
TGATTTTAGAGGCTATAAATAGTTTTCTACATTGGATAAGGGACTATGGGCTGAAGAGCAGTTTTATTTTTCAATATGTTGTGCTACTATATGGTTAACACCTACATACAACCCCAGGCAGGCTTATCCTACCATAAAAGACCTCTATAGGTTTAGAGGTGGGATAACTTGTTTCATAAAGCATTTTGATTAATGATTCGTATATCATTCTGCTTTTCAAACATCACACCAACCATTTTATCCAAGAATTATTGTGTTACTCAGAGATCATTTATAATTTCACAAATGTTCTCTCCTTGTATGTATATAACATTTGATATAAATTCTAATAACATAAAAATGGCAGTATTATTTTTGGAGCTGACGATCCACACACTATTGCCTTTATGGAGTTTACCTAAAGAGATTAGGTTCACATCCAGACCACTTAACATGAAGATTAAGTTAGGACCAGAGAAGACATTTTGGTTAACCAGCACATAGACAAAGGTACAGTAGACAATTACTAGGAATCCAGAAAAATTTTCACATTACAGTTACATATCAGGAGTTGGCACAAGGTAGGCATTTAATGAAAAATTGCTGAATGAATGAATCCAAGGCAACTTTGGTACTGGTTTGGCAACCATACCGTGTTAAGAGAAAGAGCAAGCATGTCTCCCTTGCATGCAGAGAGAATAATTAGAGAAAAAATTCCCTCACATCCTATGAAACTTACATCCTTTCTGGCAGACATTTTGATCCTATTGGTGGTGTTCTTAGCAAAAGGTAATAACCATGGCTCTAATAGATGAAGGACTGAAGTGAGATCAGATAATCCAGGCCTTGATTGCCTCAAATATATTGTTAATTTTTGGTAAAATATTAGGCTAAAAGTATAAACTTTGATGCTCTAGTTTTCTTATCTATTAAATAAGGGTACTGTTAACTGCTGTGTTATCAGAGAATTCTCAGGAGTCAAAATGAAATATTAGCAAAAAGTTGTTTTAAAATAAGAGAAATAATATTGAAACTGATCTGGAGTTGCCAGAGGACTGCTGGTAGTTAGCTTGTCTGTAAAAATAAATGACATAAAAATATCAATTACATTTAAAAACTGATTGTTAGGAATTCCTTCTGTTTAATATTTTACTTGAGAGTTTTAAAAATTACTATGAATTATTAATATTTATTAACTTAAGAATACATCATTTGTATCTGGAGCTGAAAATAAATCTATTATGTTTTTATTGATTTTTAGAGCTGTACAGCAGAGGTTTTTAGATGTGCTTACTTTTTAAATAATGAAGATGATGTTTGTCAATTATCAATAACTAAACATAAGAATTCATTAATTTCATAATGGCTGTAGACTAAAATGTTCTAGATTAATCTGCTATTGTTTGAAATAGGAGCTTGAGTTATGCTTAGACCATGGGCTTTGGAGTCCAGAGGAATTCTTTTTAATTCCTGACTTTGATAATTAATAGCTGTGTGGCTCTGGGCACATTCTTTATTCCTTATGTATTTTTAAGTGGAAAAAATATTAGTCTCTACAGAATCATTCTGAGAACTAAATGAGATAATGTTTGCAAGAGAGTGGCATGTACATATATACACTACCAAACGTAAAATAGATAGCTAGTGGGAAGCAGCCACATAGCACAGGGAGATCAGCTGGGTGCTTTGTGACCACCTAGAGGGGTGGGATAGGGAGGGTGGGAGGGAGGGAGACGCAAGAGGGAAGAGATATGGGGATATATGTACATGTATAACTGATTCACTTTGTTATAAAGCAGAAACTAACACACCATTTAAAAGCAATTATACTCCGATAAAGATGTAATATATATATATATATATATATATATATATATATATATATATATATATATATGGTACCTGGTCCAAGTAGATACTTCAAACAAATAGATTTTTCAAATATTATAAAAATGGTCATGATTATGGATAACACTAAAAGTAATGTGGTTATAGTTTTATAACAATTTACACTTTAAAATCATTTTTATATGAATTCAATACTTGTGATGACTTCTAAAATATTTAGAAAATTTTATTATTTACAATTTATGGGAAGCAGATTTTCAGAAGGTGAAATGCCCAGTGATTCTGGTAGTTGACAGACAGGATTAGTGTTCAAATCTTTTGACTTCAATTTTTCTACAACAGAATGATTTTCCATTTTAACATAACTCAGGTTAGTTTTTAAATGATTGATAATTTCTCAAAGCACTCTTTTGATAGTCAGTATGATCTTGATAAGACAAAGTGAAGAGGTAGTGACCAATTGTAGTTAGAAACATAGGGTGGAGAAAATGCTGGAATAGAGCAAATTTAACATTAAACTTTAGATTGTCCTTTCCAAAGAGTATGATACATTTTGAAAGTTATCATTTCATTATATTTTAAATTCCTTTCCCTCATTTATAATGACCTTACAAATGTCAGGGTTTCATTTCCAAGGCTGCATTATCAGAGCCATATTTTGAGATCACACACATGCGCACACACAAACACACTCTCACACATCATATATGCATACATACATATATAGAATTTAAAATATGAAAGGAGCATTGGAATTGGAAATGCATATCCTTATATATATAACTAGGCACTATGAACTTTGCAATATTATTAACTATGTTATTCCTAACCAAATGTATGCTTTATACATTTTGATATGAAGACTAAATATCTAATTTAGAAAGAGCCGCCAGAAAAATATTGAATCCTTGACTAATGTCATAAAGTTTTATGATCACCAAATTATACATTTTGAAATGCCATAAGTACTGACCTGAAGTTGTTGCAGGACTCATCGTAGAGAAATTCTCCAAAGACGCTGGAATAAAGTTGGTTTGACGTTAGGGTTTAGAGTAGAAATATATTACAAAACATCGAGTGCAGTTTGAATATTCATTCAAAGGGCATCTGATCTACCAGAGTTTCCGTTTCATCCTTTCTCATCCTGAATGTTCCTATTTATTTATTTAATTATAATTTGATTGTGATACATTTGATGAATTTCCAGAATCTCTATGTATTCTCTATAAATTTACCTATGCAAAATATTTGCTTTATTTTACCCATTTAAGAAAGATATCTATTTATTCATCATAATTATATAGAATAATTTATATTTAAGAGAGACAATATAACACACCATATCTTGTCAGACCTAGAATCAATTGTTTTGCACTGAAACAAATGGATGCCAAAATAATCTTACACATGATAATATCTACAGGGAACTAAGTACTGTTTAAGTATAAAGTGCTTTTCACATAAAAGATAAAAACTAGCTATTTTCTTCACCCATTAACATGTTTAATATTTTTAAAGATATAATGATGACTATATTAAAAATAAAGAAAATCATATCTTATGATCTAATGAATTTGTTTTCATTCAAAACAATATTTATGGTAAGTGGGTTAAGAGGTATGTCCTCTTCTACTAACTAGATTGTTTATTACGTTATTTCTTCATTACTGCACTGTCTTCTTTCTAAAAGATCTATAGCAGTTTCATAAATGTTATATGGTAGATTATTGATGAAGAAGATAAAATAAGTTTTATAAGATATTTTCATAAAGAAGATAATATTTTAATTTTCACTATGTTTGGTTTGACAGTATACTATATACAAATCAAAGGTATCTGTGAAATTATTAACCAATTTAAAAATGTAATAAATTTGAAAATTCACATGATGCAAGTGAATATTAAACTTAAATACCTAAAATTAATTATGTTGATTATGTTAATTATATTAATTATGTTTATAAATGTGTTTTAATGTAGTTCAACAAGTTAAATGTAACTTCAACTTCTGGATCATATTCTTGAGTTGATGTTGTGATATAGTTTATTGCATTTATGATCCTTATTCTAAGTTAATTCAAAGGATATAGTTTTATTGAATAAATAAAGTTTTTAAAACCACAAACTCCCCTCTCCCAAATAGTCCCACCATAGAGTCATGAAAATAAGTTTCAGCACACCTGTCAATTCATTTGCCTCTGCAGACCTCCAGAAACTGATGCCTATTCAAATAAAGATAGCAAGATACCACCTTTCTAGAAGAAAATTGACTATTGAAAAATAATCAACATTGTTTAAAGACAAAACTATTACAAAGAAACTCTAATATAAGTGCTAAGAGCGCAGATATTAGGCTAAGACCGCGTGGGTCAGAATCCTCAATCCACCTCGAAATAGCTAAATTTTCTGTATGTTAGTTGTCTCATCTGTAAAATGGGGGTAGTAAAGATACTGTGTAATAAGATTGGTATGAGGAGTAAATGTGTTGATAGAAAAACCATCTGTTGTAGTTAATAATAGTTAGTAGTAGTTTTCAGCTCATTTGAATCAGACAAAAATCCAAAACAGTCTCTGCTCCAGCAGCTATGCCAGAGGGGACCAAACCATCAGTTGAAGAAGCACTTAAGAGCCTGAGCTGTCTTCTCACTGAACAGGCACAGCAGGATATAGTAGGGGGCTTAGTGAAGGAGTACTGTGCTTTATGAACCCATGTTGTAAAGGAAAGCAACTCAAGGTTTTGTATCCACTATAACAAAATTTTAAAAATGCATGTTTTTTTATGTTTCCTTTAAGGGCAAATCTATACTGACATCTCATTCTGAAGCAAAACTATTTGAACTGGCAATAAGCTGTTTGCCTTTATTCCACTTGATGTGGATATTTATATATTGATGAGCTTTCTAACATCTAAAAATTTCTGAATTCTAAAACATATTTAGCCTGAAGGTTTACAGATAAGAGATTGTGGATCTGGATGGGCCTGGCAACTTACTATTGTTTTCAACCAAAATAGGACTCGGTATACATGTATACATGTTTGTTGAATTAAATTGAATGGGAAATAACCAAAATGGAAAATTTAGAATGACCTAACATTGATAGGCATTATTGTCTTGCTATTATATTTGATGTCCTATATCTCTTCCCCTTTGATTATTTTTATCTTAAAATTATTTATCATTTTAAAATAAAGTTTTATTTTTTATAAGTAACTGGGATGAATCAAACTCATAATCCCCTCTTTTTACTTCCTTTCCTTCCTTTTTTTTTTTTTTTTTTTTGCGTTATGTGGGCCTCTCACTCTTGTGGTCTTTCCTGTTGCGGAGCACAGGCTTTCCGGATGCGCAGGCTCAGTGGCCATGGCTCATGGACCTAGCTGCTCCGTGGCATGTGGGATCTTCCCGGACCGGGGCACGAACCCGTGTCCCTTGCATTGGCAGGCGGACTCTCAACCACTGCGCCACCAGGGAAGCCCTTCTTTTAAGTCCTCAGTCAGAGACTGGATTTGCCACTTGACTATGTAATCTAATAATATCTATATGACTATCACAAAGTAATGTGTCACTTTCCAATGCAGGGTTCCTGGAAAGTCAGGGTGTGCTTGGCCAATGGCAAAAGTGTGATCAGACCCACAAACATTTATGCATGCCAGTATTTTCAGAACCTTTTTGATGTTTGATGTTTTACAAACATTTTCTCACTGACATTTTTCTCCAAAACAGTTTCTCCATATTTTATTTTTACTATGTAAATGTGTTACCTCAGTCAATAAGACAGGTTTCTAAAGTCCAGGGTGATCCCACTGCTCCCCTGATACATAGCTAGAATTTTAATTTCATAGCTTAACAATTCAAAGAAATCAAATAATGTTCACAGGTACCTGTAATATCAATGCTGTTCACATCAATATGGAAAATGTCCAGTTGGCTGGATTTCTTTGCTTCAATGCCTTGAATCATTTCTTCTTTTACATTTTCATCTGACACCCACTGGGCAAAGAGAAGGTCAAATATGACTATAATGCTGCCATTTCTGCAAAGCAAAAAAATGACATAAGAGAAAAAAGTTAGCCTTCTTCAAATGATTTGTGTTCAATTTATGTAAGGTGTCTTTGAAATTCTCCACGATTATCCCCTTGTTAATCCTTATTACACCTATACAAAGTAGGTCATATCAAATATTATCTTTATTTCACAGGTGGAAGAAAGAGAAATTTAAGGACAATGTTTCTCCAAGAACACAAGATATATCCAGATTAGAACCTGATTTTTCTGAGTTCCACATTAGCATGCTAATCCCTAGACTAGACCACAGATACTTGTGTCAAATTAAACCAAATCACATGGTATCATGACATTTATTCTTATTTTACTGTTTGAAATAATGAAGAATGTGAATTTGTAATTTTTCATAGATGACTTCTAAGTAGGAATAGGTCTAAAGTAGTTTCACTGATTTCAGAGAAAAATTTTCTATATAGTTTACGAATGCTTGATAGCAAGCTTATAGCAACTAATTTATATCTACTTTTTCTTAATATAAAATAAATAAAATATGCCCTGATTTAGAAGGGTAGAAAGAAGACAAGCATAAGTGGATTATTGGGAATTTGTGGGATATTCTGTCTCATGGTCAAGTGTTGGGATTATCTTGCCTACTCGTCTCCGACCATAACATTAGAGTTCAAGTACATGACCCAAGTCATCTTCTCTTTTACTTCATCGCCTTCTCTGAAATATGCATTTTCAAAGTTTTCTTCACTGATGATTTGTTTACAGTTTAAAGAATCATAAAAATGAATAAAGTTTGGGCCCACTAGAAATACTGGAGAGATTTTTGCTCTTCTGTCTACATTTCTACTTTGCTACTGTGCTTTTAGGATACAACTGCTTGGGAAACAAACTCTAGCTCTGGTCTTCATTCTGTATCCCTCAGTAAGCTGGGGGTACTCAGGGTTTACTTGGACCCTTAAGAGGCAGACCAAGGAGAACCAGATTTTGCATGGCATGTTTGCTGGTTCTGAAATTTACACATTCACATTCATATCCTTGTGATATCTTTAAGTTAATGAGTTTCTTGAAGGGTTTCATCAACTCCTGAAGAGTTCTTTATGTATCTGTATGTATATATGTCTTGATAAAAACCTATAATAAATGTTTTTTTTTTTTCCTCCAAGACTATATACAGGATAAAAATGTTCCTGAAAGATCACAGCAGATCAGCATTTCCTCTCGGTAGGATATTCCTTTTTGGTTTCTGTGCTACTATTCAGGTTCATCGTTTAACAGAAGTGATTCCTTTTTATGTAGCTAGCTTTTCATGATTGATGTGAACAGGATTCTCTGATAAATAATTGCACATTTCACCTCTATTAGATATATTATTTTAAAATGTTAGAATGTTTAACTTTCCAATCATCTGATTAAATCAGAGTATCCAAATCTTGTAAATGGCAAGGCTCCTTAGTAACTATTTAGGTCCGGGTTCCCAAATTTACCCGCACATGGAATCACTGCTGTCCTTGATAAAAATAGATTTCATCACAGACACTGTTTTTATCTATTCTTCCACACTTGTTAATTTTTCCATGCTGGCTGGTCTCTAATTTTGTTTGAGAATAACTCTCCATTTTCTCATGGCTTCTCCAACCATTTCTCATGTCAATGATAGTTTTATTCATGGGCATATGACGAGGCCCTGGTCAATGGAACATGAGGGGATGCTGATCGGAAACTTCTTGAAAACTTCTTTATATTTAATCAAATAAAGGTTCATAGTGGACTACTACTCTTCTTTGTTGAATGTTATTATGTATACATGTGATTGCTGGAACTGTCACATCTATGTTGGGACCATGAGGCAAGCTATGATTGACAAGCTAAAGATAGTACAATAAAACAATGAAACCACCTAAATTCTTGATTATATCTCTGTCATTGTTCCACTGAATTAACCTCTGCTGAAACCTCCAGATTTCTTGTGATGTCAGATGGTAAATTCTTGTTGTTTAAGGCACTTTTAGTCACATGTTCTGTTAATTGCAATTAAAAAAATCTTAACTGGCATACAACTCTCAGGCCTCATCCATATTTATTTAAACAGATGCTCAAGAAAAGGGAGATGACTATTTTTGCATCTGATGTTGGCCAACATTGCGATTTTATAAATAGGGAGAATGAGACTCAGAGTAATATAGGTAACCTTGCCTAGAGTTATACAGCTTATTAATATCAGAGAGAGAGAAAGGAATAAAACCCAGAACCTCTGTTTCCCAGATGTGTTTTGCTATAGTTCCCATCCCCACCCCACATACCACTGCTATCAACACCATTGTGAACTATTTGTCAATAGGAAAGACAATACAACACATTTGCCTAGATGCAGATCCAGGTTTTTATCATCTTACATTGTTACCAGAACTTTATATCTAAAAAGATGCAGAAAATAGCTAGTTGGAATTGGGGGGGGGGGGGAGGATGGATATTTTATTGCCACCACACTTTGAGAGATAGAAGCTTCCCTCTTCCTGTCCCTTTCCCTTTCTCCCTCCTCCTCCCCGCCACCTGTTCTTTTTCTTCTCATTTTCCCTCATCCTCCATCTCTTCCTCCTCCTCTGCTTCCTCCTTTTCATTGTCTCCTTAACAAACCTCACCCCCCAAAAATTCTTAAATGGACAGGGTTCAATATGGTAAAGATAAAGTGAGAGTGAGCAAAGTCCATTAGTTTCTCTGTCTTCAATTTCTAATCTTTACCTCCTTGGTTGCACAGCAGATAGCTTTAATTCTGATGAAATCGGATTTTTCTCTTTGTGTAACTTTCACATATTAAGTTTGACTGACCACTTGCTTTTATTTTATTTGAGTTAGGGAGTAAAAGAGGTAAGGTAATTTTGGTAGAGAGCGTACAAATCTGGAATTTTCTTTCACTGAGTTGAAAGTAACTGGATAAGTTCATCCTCAGGCATAAAACATCTTTGTATGAAAGATGTGTTTTCTTACTTGTGAATTATACATTGAATTTAATAATTTATACTTTGCAAGGACAGGAGTGACAGATCCTATATCCACATACAGTTGTATTCTTTAAAATTTGTTTCTTACTCAGAGTAAATGTTGAGATAAGAGAGATATACAGTAAAAATCAGGAAACCCATAATAAACTTTTGTGTTTCATGTAATAAGAAAGCTATATTATGTTAGTAGTTTAATAATGATCTCTATCACTGCTGTGAAATTGAATTTATTTATTAAGGTAATGTGAATTCTTCCTTTAGGGAAAAAAAAAAAAAAAACAATGGCCATTTTCATTTCAAAGTACTGTTCCAGTGGAATATCTGAGTCTGTTTTTTTTTTGTTTTTAACAGATAAATCCTATCATTATACAGAGAGCCTGTGTGCAATAAATCAAATGTTTCTTATCTCTTATTTTCCTTAATGATACTGATAACCTCTAGGGTTGCTGAGTAAACAAAAGTCTTTCCTTTCCTAACTTGATGACTTATCTGTGCTCAAAGGGCAAAATAAGCTTCATATTGCCATAAAGTGTAAACAGCACTTTATTAGAAGAATCAACTCCTAAATGCTCTTTGAGTCAAAGTGCTTTCCACAAAGCAGAATAATAGAAAGTGTTCCCAGATGAGTGTAAACCATTTGCTTGTCCTGTAGAGTGGCTCTACACACACACACACACACACATACAACTTAGCAGGGGGAGCAAGATTTGACATTAAATAATATTTTTAAAAGGAAAAAGTGATAGATTAATGACTAAGTTTAGTATTCTGAGTGCTATAACTTGACCATGTACACAAGAATGAGGTGTGTATTTCAGTAAAATCAGTAACAAAAAAGGAAATAGGCATTTTAAAGGATCTTTAGATGTATTTTTCACAGTTGGTGTGGCTATTGTTAGTTAGTTGAGAAGTCAGTTATTTCTGTGTTTTGATTTTATCAATTGGAGTTTAAGGTGAAAATAATTTACAAAAGGAATTAAGAGTCTGTCAATTTTTTCTATAAGTGGAATATGTCATTTTAAATGTGATTATTTAAAGTAAACCTAAACGTTTGCTTGTTACTTTCTTTCCTGCTTCTGAATTTTTCTCATCCTTTTATTCTCTGTCTCCCAAAGTATCTACCTGTAATTTATATTACAGACATTTTCATGAAATTCCTTTGCATTGCATCTTTTAAAAACTCACTTCTGATTTAAAAGTAGTTCAGCTACAATGAGGTGAAAGTCTCTCTACACTGATGAAGTATATTATTTGAGAATTGTTATAAAATACGTATCAAGGCTTAGGAACTATATTAGTCTCCTAGGTAGTTTAAAGGAAGGGAAAGAAATAATTCCTTAGCTCAAATAATTTACAGTTTCACATATAGTGATTTTACTATCTAGAGAAACATAAGTTTACTTAATAAATATCAAAGAAAATGCTCGGGTTTTGATAAATCACCAGACCTTATATAAAAGTCTATATTCAGCAAATTTTCCCAATCTAGTAAAAACAAAGTTATCCAGCATGTTGTAAACAAGAGAAGACAAAGAGTTCCATTAGCAAAACTATCCTAATAAACTCTGCACTAGATACTGTGCTTTGCATGGGTTTCACTGGTTAGAGCCTGAGGAAGGCGAGGAAGGACCAGGGTTACCTCTCCTTAAGCAAGGTTTTAGTTCTAAAACCTTTAAGAACTAAATTTGAATTGAAGATTTAATGCAGATCTCCACGGTCAATCCTCTCTAAAACTGCAAAAGAGAAATTGGTTCCACTCATTCCAAAGCAGAGAAATAAAGTGAAATAAAATCTTTCATGCATGGTTTTACCTTCACAGAATAAATACTGAATAAATATTTTAAAACAGTGCTTTGAGGAAAACACACAAACAAAAGAAAATAATAAAAACCTTTCCTGAGAGTTCACCTGTGTCATTATAGCCCTAAAATTAGGCCATGAAAGAGGCTATCAGAGATCATAAGTCCTGGAAAACAGGAGTCAAAGCCTCTGTGTTGTGGATAAGAATGAAGCCAGTAGATGGAGGGAGGGTGGACTGGCTACTGAGACTATGATCTCATGAATATGCAGTGGGATAAAGAATGATAAATATAGATAGATAAGTAGGTGAGAAAGAAGGAAACAGAGTTCTAATTTTTTTTTTTTTGGTATAAAATGAATCTTTGTGCTTTTTTTCATGGTGGCTTCCACTAAGTGGATACATTTTGTTCCAACAAGAAATGGCAAGGCCTAAAGTTTCCTTCTGCCCATTAACTAATTCTGTCATTGTTTTTCTTTTTCTAAACATAATCTCTTTTCCTTTGACTTGACCTCCCTACCTCTATTTGGTCATTGAGAACTAAGGACCCTTTTACTAATGTCAGGACTTTTGTGAAGACCATTTACCAAGTATCTTTGGTGCCAGGCTTTCAGGTTCAATTAGTCTTTCTATAAAGTGAGATTAGTCTTTCTATAAAGTGAGGCTCACTGCATTCTCCAATGACCTGGAGTACCCTATGGCTTCTATTTGATATAGGTTAAATGTCAAGACTCCTAGGCATCTGTATGCAGTCAACCTCAGCCTTCTCCATGTGTCTCTGAAAGATTTTGCACTTAGGAGAGAGAATCATGTTAATATGAGATAAATTATCTAGCATTATTATTATTATTTGTTACAAATATAAAAGTTTATACTATGCCACTTTTCTCAATCCTCCTGGAAAATGTTGAAAATTCAAAATGTTCCATTTTCTCCTAAAAATAGTGACACTCTTTTACAAATATTAACAAAAAGATCACTATTTTGTGATCCTGTGCTTTCTATCTATAGAAAAATTTTGAACTATACTTACTCAAATTGTAAAACTCTTGAGTTTTTATATTCATTTTTCAGATTACTTGATTGAAAGATATCATCTATCTAAAAAAAGAAAAGGTTAAGAAAAGGCATATTAAATTTAAGATTTTGTTTAAAATTTTAAACAAAGTAATCTTTATATTCTACTTAGAACTGTATTGGAGTGATTTCCTTCTCTGTGATGATGGGTCTCATATATTTAAGTATGAGTAAATGTAAATGTAAGTACCTTTACATTTATTGACTAATTTTTTTCAAAGAGAACAAGATCTATGTATCTTTTGGCAAGTGGTTAGCGAAACTATGTTATGAAATTTTAAACTAGTTGAGGAAAGAAGGTCTCTTACCATTTGCTGAATGTCAAAAGCAAGAACTTTGAAATCCACTGAGAGTTTGTCTTGCAAATTAGGATTATATGTAACTCCGGATGTTATTGTCAATGTCCCTCTGGCTTCATGACTTTTTCCAAATGCTGCATCTAGATGAATTAATAAGAAACAAAACACTGAAAATGTGAATAATGAATAAGAGAAAATATGCACATTCCGGTTAAGACATAGAAGTAAAGTTCTTGCTTAATGTGCTGGCCCTGGAGTTCTTGATTTTTTTCTTTGCAGTCTTCGTGTTTCATCATCAGCTGTTTTTTATTTTTTAACTTATATTTTTAGCTATCTAGTTGTTTTAAAAGATTGAATATTAAACTTCTTCTCTATCCCATTATTTTTTTTTCTTTTCTTTGAAGTCTAACCAACTCTCCAAGCTTCCAAGTTTTGTTTGGTTTTTGTTTCTTTGTCATTGAGATTTCTGTTAGAAGATACAGGGATGATCAACTTCCACCAATCATGGGAACTGATTCAGGGAAACATAGTGAGAAGTGGACCATTAAAAGTTTTGTAGTTACTTTCAGATACTTCTTGAACACCTGGCATCAAGGGACACTGTTCATTTTCTACATGTGGATTGCTGTGAAGATTTCAGTGTGTGTATTACTTTGGAGCATAGCTTTGAAACTACTTCTCTCATTCTAATAATTATAAAATTGGCATGTATGACCTTTTGCCATTAGATGGAGACTGTCATTACTGGAGAAGTTATTGAGAATGCTGCAGAAAATTTATTATCTCAATATGAAACAATATAAGAAAAAAGCTAACAAACTGAATACAAACATGGGAAATAAAATGTGCCACTAAGGCCAGTACAATCCCATTATGAGATTATTTTCTTTGCATATATATTTATATTTAAAATGAATTGCTTCAGGTGAAACTCACACAATGATGAAATCATTAGTAAATGTAATAATAATGATGCATTGACCTGGTATGAGAAGATGTTATTTCTTCTTTTCCCAGATGGGGAAATTTGGGCTTAGAGTCACTAAGAAAATTTCCCAATGTGATAAAAGTGACAGATCTGGAATTTAGAAAAAGGATTGACTGACTTCAGAACCCAAGATCTGTCATATATTGACACAAATCTCCTAGTCCAGAAGGAACTGTAGAATTATTACTTTAAACAATAAACTTGCACTTCGTCTATACAGTTACCATTGCATAATTGATGTAACATATTATTAGTACTATTTCATTTGTTTTTTAAATATTCAAAATAACATTTAGACTTGCATATTTAAAAGTGAAAGGCAAAGAAAGACTGAGGAACTGTCATGGATTAGAGGAGACTAAGGAAACATGATAACTAAACCCAGTGTTGGAATCTGCACTGGATCCTGAACAGGTAAAGACCTTAGTGGTAAAACTGGTGAAAGTTGAATAAAGTGTTTGGTTCAGTTAATAACATTGTAACAATGTTAATTTCTTGGTTGTGACAATTATACTATGTGTGTACTAGATATTGACATTAGGGGAAGCTGGATGAATGTCTACAATTTTTGCAACTTTTTAAAAGTCTACAATGGTTTCCAATAAAAAGTGTTAAGAGTATATAAAAGTAAAAGTGTGTACTGAAAGTAGAATGTCTTATATCCTCTAGTGTTCTATTACTGCCTATCTCAAATCCCTTCTTATATTCAGTTGTTCAATTAAATCATATTAACATTTATAAATATTTATTTTTTTTATTTTTCTGGCAAAATAACTAACTTTTGTATTTTTATTGAGCATCAAGGCTTCCAATAGACTTCCAAATAATTACATATCCTTGAAGTTATTCACAGTATTTAAGTAAGACCAAAGCAGCCTCTTTTCTAAAAGTCTCAGTGAATTTCTATGATTTATTAAATTGTTCTTATAATTATATAAAATATCACAAGCTTTCTTTCTCTTTAAAATATATTCCTGTATGTAGCTATAGTAGTTAAATAAACCAGAAATTATATTGGACTTATTTTATAAAACTATAAATCATATTTATTACATTCTAATTTACTTATTTACTAAGGGAAAATAACTAACTCAAAGGCTGAGCATTTTGTTTTCTTGGTAAAACCCAAATCACTCACATATAAAAGGTTTTGCCCTGAGAGTTTTCAGAAGGAATTAATATGCCTATATATAATTCATCATTTTTTTAAAAAATGTGAAAATGTTCTCAGAAAAAATAAATCTAATACCCAAGTTTCTGCTACGCTGCCATTTTTAAAAAATTATCTTAGAAATGAATAAATGGTAAAGAAGAGCACAAGTTCTAAAGTTGGACTGTCTAGTTTGCACCACCTGGCAATGTTGCAAATTTAAGCAAGTTACCTAAATTCTCTGTCTCTGATTTTTCACCTATAAAAGGAGGGTAATAATAAAAACTAACTCATAGGTTTGTTGTAACAAGATAATACAATTGGAGATCTTTTAAAAGCAGTTGGTACAGGTAATTTAGCTCTAAATAAGAATTACCTTTTCTTTTTTCTTTCTGTCAATCACAAATTGCTACTCAGGCATCTTGAGATCTTTATAAATCCACAATTACATTCAAGTTGCCTTATACTGTTGCAATTCAAATTGTTGTACTAATAAGAGAATAAACATATAATTCTCTAGAAATAAACAATATTTTTTCTTTAACTTGGCCTACTTATCTTCTTCTATGGTCAACAATGTTTGAATAGGTTTATGACTTAAATTCTATCAGAACAGACCCACAGGCTATGAACCTACTTTATTATATGTTGGAACTGAGAACATTATCATTTTCTGTTTTAAAAACTTAGTCTCATGTTTGAATCCTGAATTAAAATCCAAATTATATATCATGTTAAAAAAATTCTATGAAGTAAACTACGGTGAAGCATCTGGATGCAATATAAACACCTTGCCATGAAAGCACAGCAATGCATACAATATGCTGGCAGGATTCTGGAGATTAAAGTGTATACATTCATCTGAGAGCACTTTTCTGTAGCCAGGTCTATATGACTTACCTCTTTCTGATCCCCTGATTGACAGCCAGGCCACTGCAATTAACCCAACACAGAGCACCACCAATATGGCAAAGAGAGCTGCAAACATGACTTCATAGGTGCTGAGAGAATGGCGCCTTGAGGGTACACTTCGCTTTGAGCCCATCTTTGGTTTTTGAAGGTTTGCTACTCTAAGGGCTCTGAGAGAGCATAGAAGCTTCACCAGCTGAAGAGCACAAGCTCTCCAGTTTTCCAAGAAGACTTGTCTAACAAATCTACACTAGTCTTACTAGTCAGTGTAAATGAGTTGTGTATGTCCCTTTGGCAACATTATGTCTCTATACATTAAGTAGCTTTAAAAGTGCAGTTAATGTTTAAAAAGATATTAGTGAGTACAGAGAAGCTTAGAGTTGTAAATGTTAATCACCTGAACAGGCCAGTTGTCAGTGTGACTGATGTTAACTGCATGTTGTAAACAAAAATGATACTTTATCATTTTGAGAACTGGTAGAAGAAATATGAAATTCATGGTAGTCAAATTAATCATTGGGCACATGCACATGATATTTGTAAAGAGTCCCTAACAGATCAACCTTCCACCCTCTGACTCAAGTCATTATTAAGGCATTTTTTCCTGTTTTATGTAGGTGTAGACATTCTAAAGATAAATTTTAAGCACGTGTGTGTATGTGTATATATATATATATATAAAGCTAATATATATATTAATACTTAATCTCTCTTCCCACCCTCCCTATATCCCACTTTCTCTCTCTTTTTCTGTATCTCTGTATACACATATATATATATATATATATTTTTTTTTTTTCTTATTGAAACAATCACAAATTTTGTAATCTTCATTACGTCACCCATGTGAAGTTATGCAGTGTAAGGGAGTATTGATCTAACCTAAAGGAAAGTCCACTGAAACAAGGCTTCATATGCCCACTTTTTATGGCCTCATGTAGTTATCAATGAACAGGAGTAGCAGCTGTGAGAGGAATTAAGCATTTTTTTTTTCTATTTTAAGAAAGTATTCTGGGTGGGGAAGACATTACTCACTTGTCCAGGACTTTATCTTTTTAAAAATGCCAATAGGGCTTCCCTGGTGGCGCAGTGGTTGAGAGTCCGCCTGCCGATGCAGGGGACACGGGTTCGTGCCCCGGTCTGGGAAGATCCCACATGCCGCGGAGCGGCTGGGCCTGTGAGCCATGGCCGCTGAGCCTGCGCGTCCGGAGCCTGTGCTCCGCAACGAGAGAGGCCATAATAGTGAGAGGCCCGCATACCGAAAAAAAAAAAAAAGCCAATAAAAACAAGAGGACATGTTGAAAATTCCACACTCATAACTGTGGTTATGGGAAAACCAGGACTGTTCTCTGATAATTAAAGTACAGTTTATCATGGGAACTTCCACACTTTGAATAACAATGAGTTTAGAATTAAAAATTAATAAATAAAACCAAACCTGTTCTGAAGTAAACCAATTTACCTCTTGTTTTGGCAAGTAAAACTGGCCAGAGATAAGGAAGTACTAGGTCAGAGGTTAATGTGCTGAAATTGTGGCATTTTATAATTGGCTAAAATAAGCAAGAGCCATGTTTGTTTTTTCTTCACTCTTGAAGGAAAAGAACCACATGTTGCTCTCTGAAAGCCTTGCTGGTAAAAAGTGAAATATAAATAAATAAAGGTATGTCATGGAATGTATTTATATTTTTTATTTAACTGAATTACTACTAACTGTATTCTTAATCCCTTTAAAATACACATGAAATGAGAGACATCACTGGTGGAGTTGGGAGAGCTTTATCTTATTTATATCCTAGTAATAGGTGAGACCCTCCCATACAATAGGAGCCTGGAGAATGACACTTGAATTTGGGGAGCCAAGAATATGGAAGTACAATGACTGTTTTCTTCATTATAGCTGATGCAGGTGCAGCATATTTGCTTTCAGGAAATCGAGTAGAACTTTGTTTTATTTTGACTTTATATAAGGGAAGGAGAATATAACAAAATGAGTTCACATACTATGTTCCAAGCACAGGACAATAATATATTAAACATAAGATTGAAAATAAAAAATATATATACTTATGTTCAGAAATGAAATCAGCATTCATATTATAAATTTTCCTTAAATTATATGTTTTAAGTGATTATACTTAATATGTTCAAATAAATGAGTGGAATAATAGCTTTCCTTTAAAAAGGCATTAATTTATAAAGGGCAGAATGAAATAAAACAAACAGGTTAATGTGAAAAACGGACAAATCATATGTCCTGAAATTGAAAAATTTACTAAAATAAAATGGAACTTGGCATATCATATAACAAAACTCATTAAGCAGTTATAATGATAAAGAGTGCATGGTATTGGTCCAGGGGTAGAAAAATATCTCAGTAGAATAAAGATCCCACAAACATCCTGATTCATATGTGGAAACTTCACATGTCAAAAAGATAGTCTTACCAATACGTGAGACAAGGATGGCTATTCAAGAAATGATGCTGGGTCAGCAGGTTAGTCATCTCAGGATAAATAAAATTAGATCCTTATCTCACATCATGAAGAAAAATAAATTCCAGGTGGGTTAAATATACAGA
Organism: Tursiops truncatus; assembly: GCF_011762595.2. Taxonomy (NCBI): domain Eukaryota; kingdom Metazoa; phylum Chordata; class Mammalia; order Artiodactyla; family Delphinidae; genus Tursiops; species Tursiops truncatus. Next base: position 118,847,919 of record NC_047037.1, read on the forward strand.
AAAACTGCAAAAAAAAGTTTGAAGAAAATGTAGGAATATGTCCTCCTGATGTGGGATACTAAAGGAGTTTTTAAAAAAGAATAAACATTTTTAATTTTATTAAAAAATAAAAGGATGAACTAGGTAGAAGAATATTGATAAATTTAGCCAATAATAACACTGAGTGATTTTTAAACAAAAGATATAAAAAGAAAGTAAAAACAAGACACAAAACAGATTGTTTCCTTTTTTTTTTCTTTTCTTTTTTTACTGTGTATGTTTTTGTTTGGCTACAACAGAACAGAAGTGCAGCAAAGATTTTTGTATGAGTTTCTAAAATTTATTTGTAAGGTAATCCATGGAAAGTCCATGAAATGAGTTGGAAAGTGAAAAGTGGGGAAAATAAAGCCAATAAAACTATGTAATCAAGCCAGAAACTACCATAGTCTCAGGAACATAATCCTGCTGGGGACTGCTGCATGAGACAGAGAGAAAAGTCCTCAGGATTACCACAATTAATGGGCAAGGAAGCAGGGATGTTTATTAATCAAATAGCCTTGCTCACTGGTACAGAGTAGCTTATGGGGCTTTAACTCTCCTACTTTCAGCTTACCCTGTGTGTGCGTACAACATTCATGAAACTCTGCCCTCAGCTTGCAGAGATGAAGGGAGCCTATGTGATAAGTACCCTTATAGTTTACAACTGAAAAATATTTTCCATAATTCATGGAGAATTTCTACTAATTAATACATAAAAGACAAACAGCAGGCAATTAACAAAAACACAAACCCAAACAAACAATACGGAAATAAAACATGATCACACAAGTTTCTATAGGTTCTCACTTTTAGTAGATGGTCAACTTCAGTAGTAATTATGGAATTACAATTAAAATAAAAAATGAAATATTACTGACCTCAAATATACTAGCAACAATTAACATCCTTAGCATTACTAAGCAGTGGCATTCATCGCTTGTGAGAAAGAAAATTCAAATAATCGTATAGAAGAGCAATTTGGTAATATCTATCAAAACTAAATATGCATATATAATTTGATCCCTGAATTAGTCTACTAACTATACATCCTAGAGAAACTCTAACAGTTGCAGGCTATGAGATGATATTCATTACAACACTATTTTAAGCCCCACAAAATAGAGAGAAAACTTGTCCATCAATAGGAAAATGATTTGTACTTTTTAAATAATAAAGTATTATACACAAGTTAAAAGTGTACAAACTGGAGCTCTATGTACCAGCTTGGAAATAATAAACAAACTTTTACACAAAGAAACAAGCTACACCCCAGGATCTGGCCCTGTCCATCATCAGATAGTTGATAGATAGATAGATAGATAGATAGATAGATAGATAAATGATAGATAGATAGATAGATAGATAGATAGAGCATTCTGTCCAAAAGCAGCAGAATACACATTCTTTTCAAGTGACATGGAACATTCCCCAGGATAGATCACATGCTAGGCCACAAAACAAGTCTCATTAAATTTAGGAAGATTGAAATCATATCAAGCATCTTTTCTGACCACAGTACTATGAGACTGGAAATCAACTACTATGTTGTACACCTGAAGCTAACATAATATTGTAAGTCAATTATATTTCAATAAAAAATAAGAAACAAGCTGCAGAAGAATATATTCAGTGTTACACTATTTAAAGTCAAAATAGAAAATAATTTGTTTAGTAATGCAGTTATATGTAATAAAAGTTTACATGGGAATGGTAAATAAAAACTTCAGTATCATGATTACTTCTAGGTAGGGATGGGATTGGATAGTATGGGAATGGAATACCAACCAAGGGGACTTCAACTGTATTTGAATTGTGTCAGCTCTCTTAAAATTTTTGAAATAAATTAGTGAACCATATTAACTTGACAGAGTTAGATGATTAAGACATATGAGTTAATAGTTTTCTGCATTCTTCTATTATATATATATATACTTCACTTTATATATATATAAAGGGAAAGGGAAAGCATATGATTGATGTCTCTGTGTATTAGTTTCATCTTTATTAAATAACAAGTAAATTTGAAAAAACTTTATGCATAGAACTTTCTACTTTGAGAAACGTGGAAGTCACAGAACCAGCCCCCTTAAGTCAGTCATTGAATATTTATAGGAGAGTAAAATACTTATTTTAAACATATATTTAAAAACTTAACCATATAAGTTAAAATGATCTAGATGAAGTAGAAACAGATAAGTAAGAACAAATATCTGGTATGGTCAATGAAGAGAATATGTAGCTCTGGATAGGTCAGCATCATTAATACTCTTAATGAAGCTTTCAGTGAGGAAATCAAAATCGTGACAAGTTCAGTGATGGGAATGACACATTCCAGTTAAGTGAATAATGAAGTAGGAAGATACTTGAAGATAGTGAAAAATGGAGTATGTAGAGCCAATATTGAACTTTTGGAGACTCCTAGGGGAGATTATATGTATTTTAGCCTATAATGAATGAAAGGATAAGAATTGGAAACTAAGAAAATTAAGAGTGTATAAGCTCTTGTTAATATTATTGAAGCATAAGGACCAGAGAGTTAAGAATCATGGTGCATAACATAGTCCATTCATTTGCTCAGCGTGATTTTATACTCTGACTGCCCTATGTAGCTGTAGTAACTGCAAACAATCTCTAAAGATTAAGGCCCTGAGCATTTATAAAACATTTCTTCCACTATTCAGCATAATGTGAGAAACTCCCAATAGCTTTCATCTTTTAATAAATTCCTGTGACTGGGTTGTTATTGGACACATTTCTTGAATAAAAACTAAATTAAAAAAATATAAAACAAGAAAATCAATATTACTCATCAATAATACTTTTGGATATTCTACAGATGATATTTTTCTCTGAAAATGTGTCCAAATACTCCAGTGTAGTCAGTCAATTAACACTTAGGTGACTCCTATGATTCCTGGTTCAAGGATGACAGAGCTGTATGAAATACACATCTGCTTGACTCCAAGGCTGGTATGTTTTTCTTTGACTTTTCATATAATTTCGACACAGTATTCTAAAACCTAATTGATAAGTCTTTTTATATTTAGGTGTTACAAGGGACAGTAATCTTTCTTTGTGAAATATCTGAGGACTTTGATAAACAACTTATGGGGTGAAAAAAAGAGTAGGTCTTTAAATATTGTTAGACATCTTTGTCAATGAGGATCCTTAGATACTGTAATTCTAGATCACTAGGTATTATTTTTTATAGTTTTGACACTTGAAGAAAAATTTGATGGGATGTAAAATTGTGGTGCCATATCATCTTTCCCTCAGAAGCTTGTAGGTATTCCTCTGCTATTCTCTGACGCCAAGTATTGAACTAGCCTTTTATGACTTTCTTTCATCTTCTGATTGCATGTGCATCATCATTGTCGGCCAGTTTTTCTGTGTGTGCTATTTTTAGGGCTGATGGATTCTATATATTCCTTGAGTTTATTCATATGTGAGAAACCTTCCTCTTTCTTTTATACTTGAATGATACTTTTCTGGGGATTATATGCATGAGAAAATGACAAGTTTATTTTTTTTCCTTGGAATTCTGAAGATATTTTTCTAATATTGTCTTTCTGACACAGAACATAATTGGGAAAATGTCTAAAGCAAACTCCATATCTTACTTCTCTATGTGACATGTTTTATATCTGCTTGATTGCCTAGAGAATTCTTGTTTCATACATGAGGTTCAATAGTAAATAATTTGGCATTGATAATTCTGAATTGAGTTTTCTTGGAATGTTGTGTACCTTTCTCAGTTTCCACTTTATTTAAAAATTAGCCTTCCTTTATTAAAATTTTGACATTGTTTGTTGTTCAATCTACTAGATGTCTTACTGGGGGTTGGAGTCCAATTTTTTTAGGTTGGATTCTCTTAGTTATTTCTTTATATTATTTATGCATTTCTCCAATTGTTACCATATCTGTAACTCCCTTATACATTTTAATTATATACGATATTCAACTCTGGGTTTTTTGTTTTCTGTTGTTTGTAATTTATTGTTAGTTTGTATCATGCTGCTGATTCAGATTGCAATTGGTTTTTTAAATTATAATCTTTCTCTTTTAACTACTTTTGTGTTTTATTATTTTATTATTGTCTTGAACTTATTTTCTTATTAACTTATTTTATAATAAATAGTACTGTAGAAAACTTTCCTTTTGTTGAATTTGCTTCTAGAATCAAAGTTTTGGGCAACATTTTATAAACTAGTCTCTTCCCCTCTCCCTTCCCTCCTTCCTTCTTTCCTTCTGAGGTATATTTGCATGGCTGCCTTGCTATTACTTTTTGTTTGGTTCATGCTTTATTTAGTTCTCTTAGGCTCTTTCCCATAGAGTGGGTGAATTCTCCGTGCTTTTGTATGAACAACAGTTTGAGGAATGCATATGATCTGCTTTTTTACTTTTTGTAAACTGAGGGGTTGGGGAAAGGTGTTGAGAGAGGAGAAGTAACCCATAGGAGGCTATATACCCCCTTTGTATGATGGCTCATATTCCTTTCTCTCTTCTGCAATTTTACTGAACACCCTGTCAAAAGGTTCCTTTGTACTAATGTGGGTTTTTTTTTGTTTGTTTGTGAATGTGTGTGAGGTACAACTGTGCTGCATACTCTTTCTTACAAATTGATGAATAGCACTGAGAGATCACAAGGCCCTGTGGTTTTCTGCCTGTCTCCACTTAGATACCCTAGCATCATTAGCTACTAGGGGTTGCTAGTCTTGAGATATTTTCTCTTTTCTCAGGCGCTGACTCACCAATTTGACCTGCTTTTCTACAAATTGCAGGATATTGATGAAAATTAGAACTTTTCTGGAGTTCTTTTCAGCAATACTGGTGGAGAGGATAGGGTTTATAGATGACTGATAGATAAAAGAGCCATGTTGAGTTTCATAATATTCTTGTATTGGATATAGTTTTTACCATGAACTTTGTTGTTTTTTCTTTGTTTTGTTTCTGTTTTTTTTTTTTTCCCCCTGCTGGTGAATTTTGGCTAGCTTATAACTGGTTTATAAGTCATTCAATTAGGTTCTTGAGAAGGATGCTTTAATCTTCAGCTTCAATTCAGACTTTACACAAAAGTCCATCCAATGTAATTTCTGACCTAAAGACTATTTCAAGTTTATTCAACTAAACTATACCTAAAAATTAGTTTAGATGTCATACCAAAGCTTCCTGGCTCTGAAAAAATTTGAGTACACAATATTACTTAGTTCATTTAGGGACAATGTTTTCAGGTGAATACTAGTTTACTAACGGATACATACATGAAAACTGAAAATGAAGAGAATAAAAATCCTTTCAATTTATAGTAATCTCTTGCATCGTTTAACAGTCCGATCAAACAGGAGTTGGATTCCTGTACTACTTTTAGGTTGACGATAAAAAGAAATCCTTTAAAGTTGTTACACATTGAAATATTCTGTTTAAATTGCAAAACTGCATCTCTTGAATTAGTAAAAAATGTATTTGCCATTCAAAGAAGGTGGTGTGACGTGAAAAATGCACTAGTCCTATAGACAGTACACCCACCTTTACATATAGACATGGACCTTGCCTATGCAACCTGGGGCATTTCACTAAACCTCTTATTGAGCTGCAGTTTTCTCATCTGGAGGACAAAGTTATTGATCTTAAAATCACTTTCATTTCTAAAATTTCCTGAGTTTATGATTTTTATGGTCCCTTCCAAAGGAAAGTATATAATTTATGTCTCTTCACATTAAAAAGTCTTTGTTTCCCAGATTTCTTTCAGAGAATCACCTAAAAATCACCTGTGTGAGACAAGGTCTTTTCAAACATTTTCTTAAGATCTTTTCCTTCATCTCTCCCACTGACCTTTCAGTCTCAGTGCAGCTTTTTTTTATCCTTCTCTTGTCTGACTACAGTGAAATCATATTTACTTTCCCTTTGCTGATGCAAATTATGCTTCCCCTTTCTTCATCCTTTGTTCCTGCTCTACACGTGGCTTCTTACCTTGCCATATGAAAGTCACTCTCACCAAGCATATCTCTCCAATCTACTTTTGTCTGTAAAGTGGATTATGAAACTTTTGAATCAAAGGTATTATACCTGGACATGCTGAACTGCATAGCACTTAACTGTTCCCAAAGAGAACTCTATTCATGGCAGTATTCAAAAATAGACCTGTACTTCAGGAAAGAAAAATGAGCTAGGCTGGGAGAGATTGTTTTTTTTTCTTGTAGGGGTTACCACACTTTTTATAGCATCTTAGTTGGTTAGTAGGGAGCTTTGAAAAAATATCAGTATGTTCTTCCCTGTCACCTGCTAGTTTAGGTCATTTTCAAAGAAACCCCCTATGTATCCAGAATCCTAACCAATTCACACCCCCATGATTTTATATTATTGTGGTGGCCACATCTGTAGCTCAGGCTGGATTTATCATCTCACCATGCTACTTTTGAACTTTAATCATCTTAGTGCCTGGAGGTCAAAAGATTTTTTGATATTGAAAGGGAGTCTGCCTACTTGTCAAATTTTCTCAGTGCTTTTTATCTAATTGCCCTGTTATCATCACCAAAGTCTTTGGTCAAGCTATACTTTTTCCACAGAACAAATTTTCCACATTAACTTGCTAAAGCAGTTTTCACTGTCATGTCATTAAAACAGTTTCAGAAAGCTCATCCTCTTTTCTTTTCTAACTGAAAGAATAAAGATAAGATCAAATTAAGAGACCATCTAGTTAAGGAAACTAAAGTTTTCAGCTTTGATCCAGACGTCAAAATTCCCACATAAAATTTTGCACTTCACTTTATGACTATGTCTTTTTAGATATCACCCAAATAAACCCTTTTGGTAATATTGTTTACTAGGTAAATGCATAGTTTCTTTACATGAATTTTGTTTACTTCTCTTTTATTATTGAGTGTCAGTTCCTAGATGGAAGTGGCCAGATATGTAGTGAGCTTTTGCTTAAATAATGTAATGTATTCAGAATTATGTGTTTAATGAATGTTTCTTGCTGCTACTGCTGAGTTGGGACTACTGACATTAAAAATAAAATAAAATAACTTGCTACTGCAAGTTGCTGTTAAGTCATTATTTTAGGGTGGCAAAGTCAATGACAGAGGCATGAGTTTGGTGAAGTTGGTTAGACATAAGGAATTAAGTAGGGTACATATATGTTAATTGAGATTTCTTACACTAGATCATTGGAGAGACTACATAAAACTAAGAAAAAATTTATATAAACATAACTGTGGTGGAGATCACTCTTTCCCTCTTTTCATTCTCCCTCATCCTTTTAGAGATGGAACTCCCTGAGTTTTACCTGTGAGCCATGAACAACAGCTTTCTTTCAGTTTAGATGTGGCCTTGTGATTAATTTCAGGAGAGTGGGGTATGAGAGAAAGTTATATGTGCAACTTCTGGATCATCTCTTTAAGGAGCTTTGCTATAATTTTTTTTCTTTCTTCCTGAAGCCTATAAAATGGGGAAAAGTAGTAGTCTTGGAAGCTACTTGTGAATGGCAGAGCCAGACGCATGCCCTGGCCCTTTATATCTGTGCTAATATGTGAGAGGAAAACAAACATCTGTGTTATTTAATCAACCTATTACTTCTTTACTTCACTTTTATAATAAACTTTAACTATGGGTTTTGATGAGGAATTTAAATATAATTCATGATGCACTTTTAAAAGATTAAAAAAGATATCTTTAGAAAGTGCTCACTTGTTTATTTGAAAGTAGAAATTCTTTAATTGCTATATTTTAATAACATTTTTCTTTTCAATGAGTGAGTGTTCCAGTGTAGGAATGTATTAGTTCTGAACTTAATAGACTGCCATTAGAATATTAATTATGATATCATGTCTATTTTTTCTTAGTTTCTTTAAAAATTTTTTCTAATTCTTATGATTTTACAGTATTTATACTCCATTGTAACCTTCAATTTTCCAGGATATCCTAGATTAAAATTCAGATCATCCTAAACATCTTTTGGACAGTGGACATGTGTGGATGTACTGTTAACATAAGGCATTTGTTTTGAGAGCTCAGTTTGCTATCTCCCTGGTCTGCAATGGTGTCTAAAGGACATTCGATCCCTATGATTTATCTATACCATTAACAAAGTGGAGATGGTATTCTTTAGTTTGTGAAGTTCTAATATTTAGCCAAAATGTGAAATCCTTTGATAAAGTCACAAACTATTTGCAGCATATTCTAAAGCATTTTAAAAATGTCTTCTTGTTGGTTTTGACTTTAAAATATCCAGAGCTTTTGACTTTATCTCTTGCTATTGGACATGATAAGCTCATTCATTCAAGAATATACACATTTATATCCTGCTGATACCTTGAATGTACTTATCTACTGTGGACACATTTTCTGTGATCTTCATTTTGCTTTAATGAGGTTTTAAGACATTAGTTCTGAAGACAAAGCCTGCTCATACCAGGTTAATTTGAAATAAGCCATGCCAGTCAACTTTCTATCTCTTTGAAGATAATGGTAAAATGATCATATCAATTTACATTTTGATTAATTGTAGGATTAATGTTTTTGTGTGAGGTAGCAGTTTGAAGTGAGTGGATATAGAATAAACTGTAATCAAAAAATCGTGTTGATTGTAACATTTCAGACAAATTTTACATAAAATGCCTTGAAAAATAGTTTCAAGATTTTGGACATGTAAACCTAATCACCATTTATTTGACACTTCTGCTTTAAAATTTTTTACCTCTTTTCACCAAAAATACGATATTAAAGATTCAATCAAAAAGTCTCCACTTTGTGAAGATAAGGGAAAAATAAATCATTCCAACACCTTACATAATCCTACTGTCGTCTCCCTTATACAAAAATTTTGCCAGAGCAAATAAGCAAGTGCAATGACAGCTTGACGGAGGTCTCTGAAGATAATGAATAAACAGAGATGTTACAGAGAGATTCCCAAACATAGTTATGTAGTCAAAATGTGCAATTAAACCATGGAATGCAATTAAAATAGCTACCGCATTTCTTTTCAAGAGAAGACTACTAAAAAGTACGCTACTTTAGAAACATTTTAAGATTCCTACTACTAAGTTAGTATCTACATTGAACAAGATTTGTTATGTTCACACTTCAATTAAATTCAAACTCAATAACCCTGTGATAAAAAAAGACGGCAACTCTCTCAGATGTCTGTATCCTCTAGGTGTTTCTGATCTAGAAAATAAACTCTTCAATGCAATGATCTGAATAGATTGTCAGGAACTAATCTTGCTCAATGTGAATTGATCCATATTATGAAAATAATGACAGCAACATGGATGGACCTAGAGACTGCCATACTGAGTGAAGTAAGTCAGACACAGAAAGACAAATTATCATATGATATCATTTATATGTGGAATCTAAAAAAATGGTACAAATGAATCTATTTACAAAACAGAAATAGAGTCACAGATGTAGAAAACAAACTTATGGTTACCAGGGGATAAGGGGGAGGAGGGATAAATTGTGAGGTTGGGATTGACATATACACACTACTATATATAAAATAGATAACTGATAAGAACCTGCCGTATAGCACAGGGAACTCTGCTCAATACTCTGTAATGGCTTATATGAGAAAAGAATCTAAAAAAAAAAAAAAAGAGTAAATATATGTATAAGTATAAATGATTCACTTTGCTGTACACCTGAAACTAACACAATATTGTAAATCAACTACACTCCAATGAAAATTTTAAAAAAAAGAAAAGAATGAGGAGAATGTTGTCATCATAAACAGCTTTATGTATCAGTCAGAACTGCCGCCTACACACATATAAACACACATGCACACAGACTCACACGACAGCACACACATTAGCACATATACACATGCACCTGCATACAATCATACACACATACATACACACACTCAGAATCGCATACACATTCATACAATAACAAGCACACGTATATTCACACACACACAAACATAATTGGAATATAATTGCCAAAAATGCTGTATCCGTTTCACAAGGAACCTGTTAGAAAGAATTGAAAAGCCAACCTTCCCCTAGCAGGGTTGTTGGGAGAAGTTGAGCTTGCCTAGCAATTTAAGAAAAACAGTCATTTTGCATCCTGGTCTCTCTCTTTAGCTAAAAGGTAACTACACATGTTATTCATACCTTCTCTCCATCTCTCCCAAACACACCATCCTCTCTGGTTTCATTTCATCCATTAATTTCTTTAATATTTGGTACCAGCTGGCAGACAATATCCAAAAGAGAGGGTCTAAAGGATACGCTGCTTCTGTGAATTATGCATGAGGGAGTTAAGTCTGTTATTCTGAAAAGTGTCCCCCTGTGCTCTTTCCTGCATCTCTTATTTTTATCTGCTGTGACCAGCTGGAATGATGTCATTTTACAGCCAGTGAAGTAGACTCAATGATTTTATAGTCACATAGGTAGAAATGACAGTGGTCACAACTTTGTGAGAGTGGAATTATCTGCCTGTATACATCAGCTGGCTGGGCTATAACTTTAAACTTGAGTCAACCTTCCTGTGCTTCGGGGTTGCCATATGCGTGACCTCTTGTTAATACAAAGAAAATGGCACCCTCTCAATAATTATAAAAAATACATATAGCTGTATTCTTGTTCACAGGAGAGAATACTCTCATTTAAGTACTTCAAAATAAACCTGACCAATCTCTGCTAGAAAACATTGTTGAAATTGGAACCACCAGGGAAAGAAAATAGACTGACTATGGGCTGTTTATTGAGTGTATACTATAAACACTAGATCTATGCCAAAACAACAGAATTTGCACCATTTGTAATTGTAGAGGACTGTATCATTTAAAAAAATATTATTTATACTACCCTAGTAGGAAAGTATCCTTCTCTGCTCCACTGACATCAAGATTGACCATGACTTTTGCTGCGTTCCTCCCTGCAAGTAGAAAATACATGCTGTCATGTTATGATTTTTTGCACTAATGAAATATGAGTAAAAACAAGTCATTATTTTTCCCCTGTGCAATGAGAAAAGCAATTGCCCAGATAGGGCTGCTCTGTCAACCTCTGACCAAAATTGGGCATGCAACGTGGGCAAGAAATGGATGTCTGTTGTGTGTCACTGAGACTTGAGAGTCATTTTCTAATGCCGCATAACTTAGCCTATACTGACTGATACAGTAATAGTGGAGGTATGTATATGTAAATAGGAGGCTTTTCTTTCCTAAACGCCAGTCTAAAAGTCAAAATCTAAAGTTCCCTTCTTGATTTTGCTAATAACATTATCTTAAACAACTTAAGTAAGTTGTTTGAGTTTTAGTTTCTGCATTTATACAATGAATGGTTTAGACGAGACAATGTTAGCCAGCTTTAGCATCATGAAGTCAACGGTAAGAGCAACCTTAAACAACATTGCTAAAGCCACCATTTGTCTTATTTAAGGCTGCTACAACAGAATACCATAGACTGGGTGGCTTATAAACAACAGAAATTTATTTCTGACAATTCTGGAGTCTGAAGTCTGAGCTCAGGGTCTCAGCATGATCAGGTTATGGTGAGGACCCCCTTCTGGTTGCAGGTGGCCATTTTCTCATTGTATCCTCATGTGGCAGAAGAGGCAAGAGAGCAATCTGGGGTCTCATTTTTAAGTGCGCTAATCCCATTCATGAGAGCTTCACCTCATGATCTAATCATCTCCCAAAGACCCCCCACCTCCTAATAATGTCACATTGGGAGCTAGGATTTCAATATATGAATTTTGGAGGAACACAAACATTTAGTCCTTAACACCATTATCTAGCTTTTCTGTAATCTCTTTCCTTTCTTTATTTTTTTGTTAGGTAATTGGAAGGCACTTTGTGGTTGCATAGAATACTAACTCAGTCACCAACAGTAGCTTGCACATATTAAAACTCATATATCACCTAAAACAACTAGTAATTTGATTTAGTGATATTGTTATCCTTTATGACACCACACTGGATTAAACTGTGTAATATATAACAAGCACACTTGATCTTGCTGTTGTATGAAACCAGCTTTTGATCTCTGATTTCCTGTTAAGTACAAATAGCATGGCCAGGCTTGGGCACTGAGGAATATACTGCCAATGGGGTGCACCATGTAGATGTCACTCTGGGTCTTAGTTACATTAGAGACATCACTGCAGTGAGTCCCAGCAATATATAATCAAAGAGTTTCCTGGTGTGTGGGCTTTCTTTCTCCCCCGAGAGGTATATAGAGAGGATGTGAAGAGGTTATATCTTTACCATTCAAAATTTAGTCTCTGAAAAATATCTGGAAGCTTGTTAGAAATGCAAAATCTCACCAGAATAATTTACCAAGAATCTCTATTTTAACAAGATGCCCAGGTGACTTATATGCACATTGAAGTTCTAAAAGCACAGACTTTTCAAAGAATAAGCTACGTGAGAAACTCAGAAATTCTCTTTTTAACTGTTATTTTAAACATCTGACTTGGGACCACTATACCATTGAATACCATACCACTAATATTGGGAAATGCTACGTACTAATAGTTGTGAACATTGAGAATATTAATACTAACAAATACCAATTTGGGGAAACAGCACTAATGTAGGATTACTGTGACCTGCAATGATATAAAAATGTGCAGTATATTAAACGTTTCAAATAGGCTTTTGGTCTTTGCGTAGAAGAATCTGGAATTTTATGTTCCAAGACCTTGGTCACAGTTTTCATTGCTCCATCCTGATTGTGAAGGGATGGCATTGCTTTGTAAAAAACATTGACTTTGAGTCCTCCTTCTTTAGTTCAAATCTTGGCTTCTTGTTACTAACTGTAAAACTGTGGATAGTTTTTACTTAATTTCCCTGTCAGTTTCCTCATCAATATAATGGGTATAATAATTGTCTAACTATTAAGAGAAAACTTCAGAAAAAGTTCTCCTTTGAGACCGTATATTCTTATGCCTGGTCAGATAACAATTTTCCCTTTTGTAGGGTTCTATTCAAATTCTACCTAGTGTTTTAATTTAGGGATGCCAGAGGTCAGCACGTCTCTTGTTAGATAACTACACAATTTCATTAAAGAAAAATAGATAACATATGCAATTTCCATACTTTGTTTGGGGATTGTGCTTTCACTATATTGAATGTATTTCTCCTTAATCTATTTATGGAATAGTTTGCTCCTTTGTTTAAGGTCTGAATAGCATTTTTCTGATATCAAATTCTGCCCAGAAAGATAATGGATTAAGTCTCATGGAGACTGTAAGTACATTTCTTCGTATGTTTTAAGTTCAACATTCACTGCCCCAAGAAAAATTATTGTTGACACATCTCTTCAGTTATGTCCACTGAAAATTATAATGCCAGCTTTGAACAAAAGACTTCTCACACTATTGTTGTTTCTGCCTTCAGGCAGAGGGCTGAAAGCAACGTATTACCCTTAATAGACAATAAAGGGAAGATGAAACCCTTGGAGTCTTGATATTTTGTTGTATTATGATTTTTAAAAATCACAGTATGGTCTAACTCAGAGAAGAAACATGTCATTTGGGAACAGATCTTTATTTCATGTGATTATTTTTTAAATAGAGTAAAATGAGATAAAGGACAAAGATAATTTCTTACATTTAATGGTCATTTACTACACTATGTGTCATTCTAGGAACTTTACATGTGTATTTTATTTTATTTAATTCTTATAATAACACTGTGGGTTAGGTGCTACTATTATTCCCACTTGAGAGGTGTGGAAACTGAGGCACAGAACATTTGAGTAACTAGCCTAAGGTATTAAAGCCAATAAACACCAGATTCAGGAAATAGATTCAAGTAGTCTAGGTCTAAACAGTAAACTCAGTGGTTTCACATGTGTAAATTTAGGTAAATTAACTTGATTTTTCATATGCCCTTCTCTGTAGGGTTCTAGGCCAGGCTGGCCCCAAAAGAAATGAGTGAAATTTGGAAGGTGGACGTGAAACAGTAGCTAGTAAACTAGGAGGCTGGTGCCATGGCTCTAGGCATCACTGTGGATTTCACATTGTTGCTGATTGGCTAGCTCATCTCAGCATGGGGCTGCAGCCAGCACAGAGTTCCTTCTGGTTCTTTAAGCTGTGGGTCAAGCTCCTTTGCAGTGCCAAGGTGAAGGGTCCCTGCTTCTTCTGCAGGTCACTTAAGGCTACACGTTGCATTAGAAACAATAAGAAAAGCAATGAATGACAGGTATGGGTTTTAGTTTATTTTTGTGGGTTTCGGTTTGTCCTCACGGTTTCTTACTTACTTTTCATTTTTCTCATTTTAGATACAGATTTTATTCAAAATTACCTGTCCTGCTGATCTATAGCCTGTCCCATCCCGAATGCAGAGGAAACAGTCTTCTATAGCTTTCACTAACTCTGGTCTGTGATTCCTTGTTAGTGACTTTTCTCTGATCCTCCAACCATACTTTTCCTAATCTTTCCTTTTGTGCATTCTTTCATAATTGTGGAGAATCTAATCTCCAAAATGAATTTCTTACTCCATATGTCTCAAAGTTTCTCCTTCCCTAATAGAACCATCACTGGTACATATCTCTATAGAACAAAAATACTGATTATCTATAAAAGAAAGCCTTCCTGATGTTAACCGATTATGGCTCAATGTGTTTAGCGTAATGCCAGAGACATTATGGTCACTCAATGATGTTCCATATCATCCTCATCTTCATCTTCTTCTTCTTTAAAAATTCATGGAAGTATTATCACAAAGCTAATCAAAAAGGGGAGATTCAAGTGTGCTTCAGTTAAAGAAGAAATCGTTTCAACCAGGCATCAAGAGTTTACTTAAATATTTTTTTACACATCTTTATTGGAGTATAATTGCTTTACAATGCTGTGTTAGTTTCTGCTTTATAACAAAATGAATCAGTTATACATATACATATGTTCCCATATCTCTTCCCTCTTGCATCTCCCTCCCACCCTCCAAATCCCAGCCCTCTAGGTGGTCACAAAGCACCGAGCTGATCTCCCTGTGCTATGCAGCTGCTTCTCACTAGCTATCTATTTTACATCTGGTGGTGTATATATGTCCATGCCACTCTCTCACTTTATCTCAGCTTACCCTTCCCCCTCTCTGTGTCCTCAAGTCCATTCTCTACATCTGCGTCTTTATTCCTCTCCTGCCCCTAGGTTCTTCAGACCTTTTTTTTTGTTTTATTTTGTTTTTAGATTTCATATATATGTGTTAGCATATGGTATTTGTTTTCCTCTTTCTGACTTACTTCATTCTGTATGACAGACTCTAGGTCGATCCACCTCACTACAAATAACTCAATTTCATTTCTTTTTATGGCTGAGTAATATTCCGTTGTATATATGTGCCACATCTTCTTTATCCATTCATCTGTTGATGGACATTTAGGTTGCTTCCATGTCCTGCATATTGTAAATAGAACTGCAATGAACATTTTGGTACATGACTCTTTTTGAATTATAGTTTTCTCAGGGTATATGCCCAGTAGCGGGATGGCTGGGTCGTATGGTAGTTCTATTTTTAGATTTTTTTAAGAAACCTCCATACTGTTCTCCATAGTGGCTGTATCAATTTACATTTCCACCAACAGTGCAAGAAGGGTCCCTTTTCTCCGCACACTCTCCAGCATTTATTGTTTGTAGATTTTTTGATGATGGCCATTTAGACCGGTGTGAGGTGATACCTCTAATGATTGGTGATGTTGAGCATCCTTTCATATGTTTGCTGGCAATCTGTATATCTTCTTTGGAGAAATGCCTAAATATTTTAATGGAAAGCATGTTCCTTCACAAGTTCTCAAATGGAAAGCCATTATGTTTTCCACCTCTAAAGCAAGTATTTTAAATGTTCTTCACCAATAGACTCATAGTGTTATCTGAGGCATGTTTACTCTTTAGGCTTCCTTTTAGCTCAGCAATAATCTCTAAACCTCATAACTTCACTAACTTGAGAGAAGATTCTATTTTCCAGCCCTTTCATACTCCTTTTCACCCCCTTCATATCCTGAACATCTTACTTAACCTCTAGCGCCCAGACTTCTCCAAACTGTCTAACAAAGCTCTAAACCCAACCAAACACTGTGGAGAAACTATACAGCCATTCCTTTACTCTACACTCCTGTTTTGACATCTCAGTGAGTCTATTTACATGTAGTAATTTCCCAGTGCCAGTTAAAGTCAGAAAAGTGCTTCACTGAGGCATTCTTGCAAAATATGACAGATGGGCTCATTAGTCCTTTGATTCATAAAACTCATGGTGCTGTTTTGCTTAAAATAAGAAACACAAAATAAGCAAGTCCCTGATAGGTTTAATTCAGAGTCAGACCTAAGTAATGCCAACTCTGCAGATTCATGCAAAGGACTGTGTACATGAGTGCATTATGCTTTGTGAAAAGTTATGAGCTCTGAGCCCATAAGCTACAAGCCCGGTAGGAAAGGGCTGGGGATACAACAACTAGACAAAAGATGTACAGAAAAGCAAGAGTGACTTACTAAATTGCATGCTGTTTATGTTTTCTTGATGTAAATACAGCATTAGAAAGGATGAAAAAATTAAACAATGAGCCTTAATAGAATGTCAAAAAAGTAAGATGCCAAAGATTTTAAAGGCAAAGAAATCCCTAGCAATGCATGACTAATACAATGCAGAATAGTATCTGTTCACAAAGAAGCCAAAATAGAGGAAGACATCTTTGGAATGTTGACATTAAAATCTCTTCAAGAAAACGAGTAAAGTAGCTGCATGCCAGCAGAAAAGTATTCTTATTAAAATTTTCATTCATATTGATTTGGCCAACTGTGTTTTGTTGTAATCAGCAAATCTGCCTGGTAGGACTCCACAGTCAAATCTGAATTTAAAATTATGGCTAGTAGGTTTTCAAAACTTATCTGCTGTCTTTCCTTTGAATGCAGCTTAAAGGAAATCTGCATAGATTGTAATATTTCTTACACTTCAAAAAAATAATTTAAAACTCAAGAGATAGTAAGAAAGGAAGTCCCATCATGTAAATCTTTATTGAGCAAAAGGCTTCCACCAGTAACCTAAAACATCTCTGCTGTTGGAGAAGCTGTGGTTTTTTCAGTTTCTCCTGGGGTGTGTCTGTTTCTGTCATTGTCTTCCATGGTATGTGAATCATAAGATACATCTTAATCTTTAGCAACTACTTATGTAGTTACATAGGTAAATCATTTAAGAAATTTAAATATATATGCAGATAAGAACTTCTCCAACTTTGAGAAGAAACTTCTCAAAGTTTCAAATGTTTTGAAAATATTATCTTACTGGAAAACTGTTTTGCCTTATACCACATTCAGGGAAAAAAAGCTTTAAAAAATCTTCCAAATATACTTGTACACAATTTTCTTACATGTTTTGATGATTCAGATACATCAGTATTCTGATCTTCAAGCAGGCTTGGTGTTAAAAGCCTTTAATAACCTGAATGAAACATAACAATGAAGCATAATATTTTTGGGTGGGAAAAGAGAAAGACAGTAACATTGATTTTTGGCTCTGCACCAGACTCGATGCTATGAATGTGACAAATGTTAACAAAATATCTCTTTTCATCACATATTTATTCCCTCCCTAAATATTTTCAGGAAAACTTTTTTAACTCTGCATACCTTTTTCTGTAATGATCTTTGTTTTCCTTTCTAGCTTCAAGGACACACAATTGCTTTATTTTACAAACTCTTGTTTAGCTACTATGTATACAGATAACCTAAGTACTTGTACTTCACAGATACAACCTCATTTAATCTTCATATATATTCTATAAGGTAGGAATTAATATAATTCCCTTTATACGGAGGGAGATATCAAGGAATAGAGAAGTTAATTCACTCTTCCACTGTCGCTTAGCAAGTAAGTGGTAGATTCAGAATTCAGATGATCTGGCCACAGAGAGGTGCTCGACTGTGCAGTGTTGTGATGTGTAGCAAGAGGCTCCATGAGGAATTGAATTCAATGACTTCTGCTCTCTGATTAGAAGACTTTCTATTTCTTGGTTTTATTAAAACATCCTTTCTGATAAATTGGCCATCTCAATAAAATGTGTTCCATTATTAAGGTCTGTTGAACTCAGCTTATATTATTTCCTTCTTTCCAAAGATTTCTATCATTATAACACTGTACATTTTCATTGATAAAATTTGAAAAATAGGGAATTCCCTGGCTGTCCAGTGGTTAGGATTCTGCGCTTTCACTGCCGTAGGCCCAGGTTCGATCCCTGGAGGGAGAACTAAGGGCGCGGTCAAAAAATAAAATTTTGAAAAATAACGAGGCAGGAAAATGTGTTGCCAAATGGTTTACCAATTATACTAATAGTATAATGATAATATATTTCAGTTTTTCCTAGCTTACCCACTTGTCATAATATGAGTTCTTTTTACCACAGGAATTAAAAGAACAACAACAAAACTGTTTACTTAAAGGTTGTGAAATAAAAAATTTTAAAAAGTCTCCCCTCCCCATTCCCATCCTCCACCATGCCTGGTTTAGAGTAAATTAATCCTATCTGGAGTTTTTGATAAAATATGATGCCACTGGAACCGCTTTCATTGTAACTTAGTTTTGCTGGTTGGTTAGTTGGTTCTTACAGAGAGTGGCTCTAAGCATCAAGTTAGCAGGCAAGGTGTATCTAGCAGCAGTCCTCTGAGAATGGATTCAGCTCCCCGCTTGCCACTTGCTTATTTGCGTGTGTCTGTGGCAGACAGTGTTAGTTGCATAACCAAAATTCTGCTTCCCTTCTTCTTTGCTAACAGAACCCCAGTTTTGATGAGGGTGTCAATGTGTGCAGCCCTCGACAAAGCATCACGATTAGTCTAACCTTCAACCTACCTATTTCCCCAACTCACTTGCTGTTATATTTAAGAAAATAAAGTCAATATGTTAAAAATTCAAAAGAAAATTCTTACCTTTTTATATCATTAAGCAGTGTTTTGATACAGGCAGACCCTCCTTTTGGATGGTGCTATGTGAATAAAAACTATTTGTTTTAGTCACAGCTGGTAGAGGACTTTAGTTACAGTCACGTCATTTATTACTAGTTCACTACCAGAAGCAGAGCTACTCAGTGGTGCTCTATTTCCCCAAAGGCTGTCCCATCACATTTCCATTCACTAGCTTATTTTCCCTCAAGAAAATGTCATAGATGCGAGGTTCTAATTGTTCTTGATTTAACCCCTTTGTCTTATCCAGGAACAGATTTTGGCAACATTCAAGACCAAAGCACTGTTCCCTGCACGTGTGCTTCTTCCATGGCTACTCTGTTACGTCCTCTCCTCCCAGATCTTTAAAATACAAAATGTTTCACCAAAATGTGTCTGGGGATTTACATTTTTTCATGAAACTGGCCTAATAAATGTGTTTGCTCAAATCGTTCTTCAAATCAGGAAATTGTTTGTCTATTATTTATTTAATTATTCCCTTTTCTTCATCCATGCAATTCTTTTTAGAATTCCCAGTTCACATACAGGAAAACTTCTGGTTTTCGTATCCATGCCTCTTAAATTTTAAATTATTTTCATATGTATAATGTTTAGTACTTAATAGATATTCATATGTAAACACACACACAGGCTTTTTCTTCTGATGTCCCAATTTCTTCAGTTGGTCTTTTATGTCCTTGATTTATATGACTTCAGTATTCAATACACTTCTTTGAACTTTTCAATTTGGAACTGATGTTGCTCAGCTGAAAACAGTGTTTAATTGTCTCAAAATTTTCTTTCATTTAATCCAATTGAAAATCATGATGCAATATTTCTCCAGAAAGAAAGAATTACTCTTTGGTCTGTGACATTTCCTCTGGTGAAATGCCTGTTGCAACACTTACTTAAGGAACGTTCACAGGATCAAAATGAACTGTGGAAAAAATTGCAGAATATAATCTGTGCCAATTCAGGGCCTGTCTTGTGTCATCAAACTTCTTACTGAGAGCTCTGTAAGCACTGAGTAACTAGTAATGGATGAGATGCAGCCACACTGGAGAATGGCACTAGACAGCCCAAGGAAGTCATGTGCTGAAGAAGGTATAAAGATGGAAGGGATTCCAGAGTTGACAACCTACCTGTGCTGAAGTGGTACCCAGTCAGCCTTTTCTCTTATTAGCACATGCATGTCCCAAATGCAGAGTGATTTAGAAATGTTGCAACCTGTGCCTGGGAGTCACATGACTTCCACACTGCATGCTGTGTGACCTGTCCTGGATTCTTTCTTAAAGGTAAGTCAACTTGATACTGGGTGACATTTACTGTGTCTCATGAGTCTTTTCAAGACCACTGTTACTGGTCAAGGAGAGGGGGGATTTCATTCATATCTTCTACTTAAAATATTTTCTCTTGTATCTTGTAGTGGGAGATTTGTATTGATTCTTCAGGTGTAACAATTCTTTGTCTTATTTTTAAATGACTGGTGTGCCCCCTGTTGAGGTTCTACTTAAATGAATCAAGTTTCAAATCTAGTTTTGGAGAGTTGGGATCACTTGCACTGTACTAGCAGCTTCACAGTTTTGTTCCTAAAATCATCCAACGTGCTTTACTATCATTGAACCTCTTGATATCTCTCACATTCATTAAGAATTTTAAAGACAGAATTTTTTTTTGCTCAAATCATTTCTTTAATTTTTTTTAATTTCTCTTATTTATTTATATTTTAATATCTTTATTGGAGTATAATTGCTTCACAATGATGTGTTAGTTTCTGCTTTATAACAAAGTGAATCAGATATACCTATACATACATCCCCATATCTCCTCCCAATTGCATCTCCCTCTCTCCCACCCTCCCTATCTCACCCCTCTAGGTGGTCACATAGCACTGAGCTGATCTCCCTGTGCTATGTGGCTGCTTCCCACTAGCTATCTATTTTAAGTTTGGTAGTGTATATATGTCCATGCCACTCTCTCACTTTGTCACAGCTTACCCTTCCCCCTCCCCATATCTTCAAGTCCATTCTCTAGTAGGTCTGTGTCTTTATTCCTGTCTTGCCCCTTGGTTCTTCATGACCATTTGTTTTTGATTCCATATATATGTGTTAGCATTTGGTATTTGTTTTCCTCTTTCTGACTTACTTCACTCTGTATGACAGACTCTAGGTCGATCCACCTCACTACAAATAACTCAATTTCGTTTCTTTTTATGGCTGAGTAATATTCCATTGTATATATGTGCCACATCTTCTTTATCCATTCATCTGTTGATGGGCACTTAGGTTGCTTCCATGTCCTGCCTATTGTAAATAGAGCTGCAATGAACATTGTGGTACTCGACTCTTTTTGGATTATGGTTTTCTCAGGGTATATGCCCAGTAGCGGGATGGCTGGGTCGTATGGTAGTTCCATTTTTAGTGTTTTAAGGAACCTCCATCTTGTTCTCCATAGTGGCTGTATCAATTTACATTCCCACCAACAGTGCAAGAGGGTTCCCTTTTCTCCACACCCTCTCCAGCATTTATTGTTTGTAGATTTATTGATGATGGCCATTCTGACCTGTATGAGGTGGTACCATATTGTAGTTTTGATTTGCATTTCTCTAATGATTAGTGATGTTGACTATCCGTTCATGTGTTTGTTGGCGATCTGTATATCTTCTGTGGAGAAATGTCTATTTAAGTCTTCCATCCATTTGTAGATTGGGTTGTTTCTTTTCTGATATTGAGCATCATGATCTGCTTGTATATTTTGGAGATTAATCCTTTGTCAGTTGCTTCATTTGCATATATATTTTCCCATTCTGAGGGTTGTCTTTTTGTTTTGTTTATGGTTTCCTTAGCTGTGCAAAAGCTTTGAAGTTTCATTAGGTCCAATTTGTTTATTTTTGTTTTTATTACCATTTCTCTAGGAGGGGGGTCAAAAAGGATCTTGCTGTGATTTATGTCATAGAGTGTTCTGCCTACGACTTCCTCTAAGAGTTTTATAGTGTCTGGCCTTGCATTTAGGTCTTTAATACATTTTGAGTTTACTGTTGTGTATGGTGTTAAGGAGTGTTCTAATTTCATTCTTTTACATCTACCTGTCCAGTTTTCCCAACACCACTTACTGAAGAGGCTGCCTTTTCTCTGTTGAATATTCTTCCCTCATTTATAAAAAATAAGATGACCATATTTGCATGGGTTTATCTCTGGGCTTTCTATCCTGTTCCATTGATCTATATTGCTGTTTTAGTGCCAGTACCATACTGTCTTGATTACTATAGCTTTGTATTATAGTCCAAAGTCCAGGAGCCTGATTTCTCCAGCTCCATTTTTCTTTCTCAAGATTGCTTTGGCTCTTTGGGGTCTTTTGTGTTTCCATACAAATTGTGAATTTTTTTGTTCTAGTTCTGTGAAAAATGCCAGTGGTAGTTTGATAGGGATTGCATTGAATCTGTAGATTGCTTTGGGTAGTAGAGTCATTTTCATAATGTTGATTCTTCCAATCCAAGAACATGTTATATTTCTCCATCTGTTTGTATCATCTTTGATACCTTTCCTCAGTATCTTATAGTTTTTTGCATACAGGTCTTTTGTCTCATTAGGTAGGTTTATTCCTAGGTATTTTATCATTTTGTTGCAATGGTAAATGGGAGTGTTTCCTTAGTTTCTCTTTCAGATTTTTCAGCATTAGTGTACAGGAGGGCAAGAAATTTCTGTGCATTAATTTTGTATCCTGCTACTTTACCAAATTCATTGATTAGCTCTAGTAGTTTTCTGGTAGCATCTTTAGGATTCTCTATGTATAGCATCATGTCATCTGCGAACAGTGACATCTTTACTTCTTTTCTGATTTGGATTTCTTTTTCTTCTCTGATTGCTGTGGCTAAAACTTCCAAAACTATGCTGAATAATAATGGTGACAGTGGACAACCTTGTCTTGTTCCTGAACTTAGAGGAAATGGTTTCAGTTTTACACCATTTCAAACGATGTTGGCTGTGGGGTTTTCATATATGACCTTTTTTATGTTGAGGTAATTTCCCTCTATGCCTGTTTTCTGGAGGGTTTTTATGATAAATGGGTGTTGAATTTTGTCGAAAGATTTTTCTGCATCTGTAGAGATGATCATATGGTTCTTCTCCAATTTTTTAATATGGTGTATCACATTGATTGATTTGCATATATTGAAGAATCCTTGTATTCCTGGGAAAAACCCCACTTGATCATGGTGCAATATCCTATTAATATGCTGTTTGATTCTGTTTGCTAGTAATCTGTTGAAGATTTTTTCATCTATGTTCATCAGTGATATTAGCCTGTAGTTTTCTTTTTTTGACATCTTTTTCTGGTTTTGATATCAGGGTGATGGTGGCATCATAGATTGAGTTTGGGAGTGTTCCTCCCTCTGCTATATTTTGTAAGAGTTTGAGAAGGATAGGTGTTAGCTCTTCTATAAATGCTTAATAGAATTCGCCTGTGAAATCATCTGGTCCTGGGCTTTTGTTTGTTGGAAGATTTTTAATCACAGTCTCAATTTCTGTGCTTGTGGTTAGTCTGTTTATATTTTCTATTTCTTCCTGGTTCAGTCTCAGAAGGTTGTGCTTTTATAAGAATTTGTCCATTTCTTCCAGGTTGTCCATTTTATTGGCATAGAGTTTCTTGTAGTAATCTCTCATGATCCTTTGTATTTCTGCAGTGTCAGTTGTTACTTCTTTTTCATTTCTAATTCTATTGATTTGAGTCTTCTTTTTTTTTCTTCATGAGTCTGGCTAATGATTTATCAATTTTTTTAATCTTCTCAAAAAACCAACTTTTAGTTTTATTGATATTTGCTATTGTTTTCTTTGTTTCTATTTCATTTATTTCTGCTCTGATCTTTATGATTTCTTTCCTTCTACTAACTTTGGGTTTCTTTCTTTTTTCTTTTCTTCTTTCTCTAATTGCTTTAGGTGTAAGGTTAGTTTGTTTATTTAAGATATTTCTTGGTGATGTATCTGGGTCCCAGGGAAGGGAGGGTGTGAGACCAGGAGGGTCCCCAGGTAGAGCCCTGACTCCCAGGCTTGGATGCTCCATGTGTGGCTGGTCGCAGCCGGACCGCAGGGTGGGGAGATCTGGGCTGGACAGCCCACTGGACCTATTTCTTCCCTCAGGGAACAAGCTCTGTTGAAGACACTTGTCTTGGACCGGGACACGGAGGTGTGGCAACGGGACCCTAATTTTTCAGGTCTGCAGAGGGTCAGGGTTGTGGATGTGTCCTTTGTGAAGGGAGATAGTGTCAGTGCTTGTGCCTCACTGGTGGTGCTCAGCTACCCTGAGCTTGAGGTCCTCCAGTAAGCCCCCCTTCATCCTGCAAGAACAGGAGTTGCTCTCAGCACCCTCTCATTCCTCTTTATCACACTGGGATGGAATTGGCCTGTGTGTCTCCCCTACCAGAATGTTAACTCCACAGTGGTAGGAACCATGTTCTCTTGTCCACCGGTTGTAGCCTCTGCACCTAATTCAATGCCTGGCACATAGAAGATGATTGAATAGATACGTGAATGAATGGACAGCGTGCCCCCTATTCCTTTGGAGTCAACAGCTCAGGAAGCCTTGGCTAAAGAAGAGCTTGATGGGGAAACCTCTGCTCTGCAGCTTCAGCATTTCCCCCTCCCTTCTTTTCTGCCTGTTCCCAAAGCTACCACCTTCCTGCCTCAGCGTCTTTGTGCTTTATTGGGAAGATCCTTTAATCAAAATTCAGCAGAAGTAAATTGATACCTGACTCAAGAGTTTGGTGAGGAATAATTAAGATCATGCATGGAAAGCAATTAGCATAATAAGCGTGTGGTAAGCCCCCAAAAATTAAATGCTAAGCCACTGTTAATTCTGAGGATGACTTCTCACTTCTCAAGACCCAGTTCACTTGTTCCCATTGCTCTATGCCTTTCTGTACCTGCAGAATTAACCACCCCCTCGTCTCTGTCTTAGGCCTCTTTCTTATGCATGTGCTATTACAGTACTTCTCACACTGTATGAAGGTTATCAGCTTAGGAGGTACTCGCAGATCTTACAGCCTGTTAACAGAGCACTCTCCTTTTGTAGTAGTCTTCCTCCCCTCATTGCAATAATAGTTTTGAATAGTTCCCCTTACCTCAAAGAAAAGTTATTTGTATATTCTGGTTTTCCCACCATCTGTAGGTTCTGAAGGGCAAGGTTATACTGTATTTCTTTTGGAGCCCCAGCACTGAGCAAAGTGCTTGCTACTTGGATGTAGTCAACACTTGTCATCCTGTGCTGTGGAAGCTTAGACTAGGGAATGATCTTGGAATAGTCTGGTCCAGTGACTCCCAAATGCCTGACCATGGATCTATGCAATGGGAGTTGCCTGGAAGTGCATTTATAAATATGGATTCCATAGGCAAATCCATACAGACACAAAGTAGATTTGTGGCTGCCAAGGGCTAGGGAGTGAGATGGAGGGTGACTGCTAATGGGTATAAGAATTACCTAGGGGTGGTGAAAATGTTCAAAAATTAGATTATGGTAATGGTTGTACAACTCTGTAAATACCAGAAAGTGTTGAATTATACTCTTCAGGTAATTTTATGGTAGTAAATTATATCTCAATAAAGTTGTTTAAAAAAAAGAAAAATAAAAGATATTTCTTGTTTCTTGATTTAGGATTGTATTGCTATAAACTTCCCTCTTAGAACTGTTTTTGCTGCATCCCATAGGTTTTGGATCATCGTGTTTTCATTGTCACTTGTTTCTAGGAATTTTTGGATTTCCTCTTTGATTTCTTCAGTGATCTCTTTGTTATTAAGTAGTGTATATTTTTGCCTCCATGTGTTTATATTTTTTACAGTTTTTTTTTTTCCCTGTAATTGGTATCCAGTCTCATAGCGTTGTGGTTGGAAAAGATACTTGATACAATTTCAATTTTCTTAAATTTATCAAGGCTTGATTTGTGACCCAAGATATTATCTATCCTGGAGAATGTTCCATGAGCACTTGAGAAGAAAGTGTATAATGTTGTTTTTGGATGGAATGTCTCCAAAATATCAATTAAATCCATCTTGTGTAATGTATCATTTACAGCTTGTGTTTCCTTATTTAATTTCATTATGGATGATCTGTCCATTGGTGAAAGTGGGGTGTTAAAGTACCCTACTATGATTGTGTTACTGTCGATTTCCCCTTTTATGACTGTTAGCATTTGCCTTATGCATTGAGGTATCCCTATGTTGGATGCATAAATATTTACAATTGTTATATCTTCTTCTTGGATTGATCCCTTGATCATTATGTAGTGTCCTTCTTGGTCTCTTGTAATAGTCTTTATTTTAAAGTCTATTTTGTCTGATATGAGAATTGTTACACTAGCTTTCTTTTGATTTCCATTTGCAAGGAATATCTTTTTTCCATCCCCTCACTTTCAGTCTGTATGTGTCCCTAGGTCTGAAGTGGGTCTCTTGTAGACCACATATATATGGATCTTGTTTTTGTATCCGTTCATCCAGTCTATGACTTTTGGTTGGAGCATTTAATCTATTTACATTTAAGGTAATTATTGATATGTATTTTCCTATTACCATTTCCTTAATTGTTTGGGGTTTGTTATTGTAGGTCTTTTCCTTCTCTTGTGTTTCCTGCCTAGAGAAGTTCCTTTAGCATTTGTTGTAAAGCTGGTTTGGTGGTGTTGAATTCTCTTAGCTTTTGCTTGTTTGTAAAGGTTTTAATTTCTCTGTCGAATCTGAATGAGATCCTTTCTGGGTACAGTAATCTTCATTGTAGGTTTTTCCCTTTCATCACTTTAAATATGTCCTGCCACTCTATTCTACCTTGCAGAGTTTCTGCTGAAAGACCAGCTGTTAACCTTATGGGGATTCCCCTGTACGTTATTTGTTGTTTTTCCCTTGCTGCTTTTAATATTTTTTCTTTGTATTTAATTTTTGATAGTTTGATTAATATGTGTCTTGGTGTATTTCTCCTTGGGTTTATCCTGTATGGGACTCTCCGTGCTTCCTGGCCTTGATTATTTCCTTTCCCATATTAGGGAAGTTTTCACTTCAAATATTTTCTTAGTCCCTTTATTTTTATCCTATTCTTCTGGGACCCCTATAATTCGAATGTTGGTGCATTTAATGTTGTCCCAGAGGTCTCTAAGACTGTTCTCAATTATTTTCATTCTTTTTTCTTTATTCTTCTCTGCAGTAGTTATTTCCAGTCTTTTATCTTCCAGATCACTTATCCGTTTTTGTGCCTCAGTTATTCTGCTATTGATTCCTTCTAGAGAATTTTAAATTTCATTTATTGTGCTGTTCATCATTGTTTGTTTGCTCTTTAGTTCTTCTAGGTCCTTGTTAAATGTTTCTTGTGTTTTCTCCATTCTATTTCCAAGATTTTGGATCATCTTTACTATTATTACTCTGAATTCTTTTTCAGGTAGACTGCCTATTTCCTCTTCATTTGTTTTGTTTGGTGGGTTTTTACCTTGTTACTTCATCTGCTGTGTGTTTCTGTCTTATCATTTTGCTTAACTTACTGTGTTTGGGTTCTCCTTTTCACAGACTATCAGTTTTTAGTTCCCATTGTTTTTGATGTCTTCCCCCAGTGACTAAGGTTGGTTCAGTGGGTTGTGTAGGCTTCCTGATGGAGGGGACTAGTTAATGCCTGTGTTCTGGTGGATGAGGCTGGATCTTGTCTTTCTAGTGGGCAGAACCACATCTGGTGGTGTGTTTTGGAGTTCCTATGACCTTATTATGATTTTAGGCAGCCTCTCTGCTGATGGGTGGGGTTGTGTTCCTGTCTTGCTAGTTGTTTGGCATAGGGTGTCCAGCACTTTGGCTTGCTGGTCGTTGAGTGGAGCTGGGTGTTAGCATTGAGATGGAGATATCTGGGAGAGCTTTCACCTTTTGATATTACATGGAGCCGGGAGGTCTCTGGTGGACCAATGCCCTGAATTCGGCTCTCCCACCTCAGATGCACAGGCCTGACACCCAGCCAGAGCACCAAGACCCTGTCTTTTTCATGTTCCCTCTTTTCAGCTTCCTCCTCTATGAAATCATTTCTTGATTTAGATA
This sequence comes from Tursiops truncatus, assembly GCF_011762595.2. Taxonomy (NCBI): domain Eukaryota; kingdom Metazoa; phylum Chordata; class Mammalia; order Artiodactyla; family Delphinidae; genus Tursiops; species Tursiops truncatus. The sequence goes on from NC_047037.1 coordinate 118,875,863, forward strand.
TAGTTTTAACTCACCAGAGGATGATGCCAAGTAATTAAAAATATGTATGTGTGCATGTATGTGTTTTCAGCTCATGAATCATCCTGTTATGTTTATCGTCACTGACTGATATGCCTTAGCTCCCATCAACTTTACACAGCTGTAGTTATAAAAAACCTCTGTTCTTAGTAAATTTTTTAAAAAGGAGGCAATAAAATTTGGGATTCTGTGTTAAGCCCCTTATTAGATGTGTATCCATGTTAATGAGTAATATCGTATGCCATAATAAGTGATTATTTTTCCTTAAATGAGGTTCCACATTATTCTGATATTGATAGTTGAAATGGTTTTTCTCAGAGGACATATGAGTCTCTGTTCAAAACATTTAGTTCCAGTTAAAACAGAAAAGGAAATTATTTTTTCCTTTGGGTAATTTTATGTTACTTGCTTATGGATCTGGTTATGATTTGGGGAGAGGAAATATACTGGTGATGACCTAGACGGAAGACTCATTTCTAAGTGGATTGGTCCATTCTTCATCTCTGCTGTAGTACTTCAAATACATCTGAGCATTTTTCACTTGTCCAACTGGTGTGTCTTAATTAGGTGTAATCTCTGGCAGTATTCTTACTTCACTTATGCCATACATTTCAAATGAAAGATGATCACGATTGTCAAAATCTGCTGCTCTATATTCTGGTGAGATAACACCTTATTGGACTGTCAAAATCAGCCTCACACACATTTAGCATCTTACCTACTTTCAAGGTTTCCTAATAATTTCAAGGATACATGTAATCATGAGGCACAAGCAAAGCAGGGAGAGGTCCTGGGTCACCAGTGCAACACCTGTAGTGCTTTCTTGCTGCATCAGAAGAATTTTCCACATTAGTATATGAAATCTCTAATAATGTATGCAGTTACATTACTTACACAAAAGAGAGTTCTTTTGATCTTGAAGCATCTCCATTTGATTCTCATAAGCTGTATAACTTATATGACATTTTCCAAGCAATGCTCCATATATCCATAGAAACCAGATTTGCTTACCATACACAGTCCTACCACACATCAATCTATCTCAAAGTAGTCTATAGGATGGGACTCTCCAGTAGCAAGGCTATCCTTTGATTTTTTATTAATGTGTTTAGAAGAAAATTGTCCAGGTGGCTTCCTTTCTTTGTTGAGTAGATGACCAGTAAAGAGAGATAAAGGGTTGTATACCTGCTGCATCAAATTATGGAATAGAAATATGTGATCCACCTGGGCTGCAAGTGCCCCAAGAGCTGGCCTAGACTAGGATCTTATTGCTTTATCCTGGCCTGACTCAGATAATGTTAAAGATCCTGTGCCCTTCCAACCCAGACAGAGTTTTCCTGCACATGCTGAATTTCAGTAGGTTGACATGTTCCTCAATATAGTCTTATATTGACAATACCATGTAAAATATTTTTATGGTTCTCTCCCTTGATTACATTCTTTTCAAGTAAAAGTTTCAGAATTTTCCACCCATTTCTTTATTTTTTTGTCTTTTTAAAGACAATATTCAAGGAGAGTAAACAGATCGATTCAAACCACCATCCTGAATAGCAATTAAAATTTTGTTTTTAATTATTGTGTACATCTTTCCTTCTTTTTTTAATAAGAAAATTTTCCCAAATATATTTAAGTGTTCATCATATGAGGCAACCTGAGCCATTGTTGGATAACTTGAATAATTTATTTTTAAAAGTTTCATATATATAATATTACTTACTGCAATTTCCATATAATTTTATAAGTTCTTCCTCTTTAGAAAGCATAGGCTTTATCTACATAATTAGCAATACCTACTAGATGTCTACAATATTTCCACAGTATATTTTCTGAATATTTGATAAACATGCTTTCCAGTTAATCCTTGGCACTTCTACAAGATTGGATTTTTATAACACAAAGATAACCTATATTTCCATTATTTGAAGTGTTAATGAATTTCCATTGCTTTTAGAAATATAAGTTGAAAAATTTGGAATATGATGCAAAGAATTTTAATAAGTGTTCCTATGTTTATCTTAAGCTTCAGCTCCTGCCACTTATCTGAAATTTTAGTTCTGAATAGTTTGTAGTTTCATGAACATATTTTGCTTTTTCACGACATCACTCCTTAGTATAAAGTATTCTCTTAGTCTACAGCTATCCTCTTCTCCACTCTGTGGCACTCCAAGGGCAATGGTGCTTCAAGAACAAAGGACAACCCTGCCTGAAAAAGTTTCAGCGTTACACACCGTACCGGACTCTCATCGCCCTCCCCACCATGTTACAATGGATACGAAATACCTGAGCCCACCTGGGCAACAGGACCTGTTCCTCTCTCATCCCAAATAAGGAAAAGCATATGCTCTGTCCCACTCCCAGACTATAGAAGGAAGGTATATGTGCCTCGACCAATCAGTAAACGAAATTTTCACCTCGGACTATTCCTTTTTTTTCTCTGGTTATAAAAACTGACTAATAGCATATGTTCGGGGTCGGCTCTCCCAGACTACTAGGAAGTCAGCCTGCTGTTCTGGCAGCGACCACTCCCTCTAATAAATTCTATCCTCTTTACATTCTACCTTGTGTCTGGAAATTCTTTTCAGAGTTTGGACCATGACACACACTCTTTCCTTACTAGAGCCCTCCTTGTATTCTTTAAGACATATTTCAATAAATTTCTCCTCTGCTAAGAATTCTCTGAACTCTTTTATTAGTTGGAGACACTATGTCTTCATCAATCTTCTGATCTAATTATCCAATATTTAATAACCTTTAAAAAGGATGTAAGCTTAGTTTTGTGTCATGTTTTGGATTGAATTGTCTCACCTCTAAAAAGATATGAAATCTTAACCTCAATACCTCAGAGTATGACCTTATTTGTAAATAAGGTCATTGCAGATGTAAATAGCAAAGTTATGATGAGATCATGCTGGAGGGGGTGGACCCCTAATCCAATATGACTGGTGTCTTTATAAGAAAGATGGACATACAAAGACACTGAGACAGGGAAGATGTGATGTGAAGACAGAGAAAAAGATTGGAGTTATGCTGCCACAAGCCAAGTAATGCCTGAGGCTATCAGAAGCTGGATAAAGCAAGGAGGGATCCTCCCCTCAGAGGTTTTGGAGAGAGCACAGCCTAGCTGTCACTTTGATTTTGGATTTCTAGCCTTCAGAAGAAGAGAATAAATTTCTGTTTTTTTAGCCACGTACTTTGTGGTACTTTGTTATGGTAGCTCTAGGAAACTGATACATCTAGATATCTTAGGTATTATGGAAATAGTCAGATTCTTTTATTGTTTTATACCCATAAATTATCACAATTTTTTTTTCTCTTAGAAAAAAGTTGGGAGTAATTATTTATGACTTTATTTTTATCAAGTAAGTCACACAAAAATTTCTGTGTACTTTTCTTAGGAAGACAAAGTTCTTATCTGGAAAGAAATTGAAGATGTGAAACTTAAAACAACCTGGTGAAAACCTCAATTCATAAAAGATATAAATTTACTCTTTAAAATGTTAATATTAAATAATAAGGAGTGTCTTGCCCACTAGACCTGCCTTCAGTGGGACAATGGAGATATTGTCTGACCTTACCACTGCCAGGAATATCTGTCCTTTTAATTTTAGAGCCGTCCAATACTCCAACTCATGGGGACGAGTGGTCTGATCCACCCCAACTGATAAAACAAGAAGAGATTTCAGGAACAGTGGAATGAAACTAGTTTGATTCTATCCACATGCTGCACACTCTCATGTTGAAAATAAAGGAGCAGGAGAAACTCTTTGATTAATGTTCTGGAATTTCTGCCACATCATTTTTCTTAAAAGTAATAAAGATTTAGCCTATCTTCCCCAAAAGATAGTTACCTCTGATTTTGATAAGGGCCAAATACATTCCGATGTACCTTCTTGTCACTGACATTAACTTTACACATTTTCATAAAACCTTGTGATTTAACAATTTGTTCTGGAGTCTTGCAGAAATTTTGTAATTAACTTTTCTCTCCTTTTGAACATTTGAAAACATCTGTCCATCATTTTATCCCACTTTCCTCAAATAAAATCCAAAAATTACAGTTATTCAAGGAAAGGTAAACATAATTGCTAATTCCTCTTCAGATTATCCCTTTTACCAGCACATGGTAAGCTGTAGGATACAAAAGTGGTTAAGCAAAAACCATAAACATTTCTTTACATTTGTATGGTGCTTTATGCTATTTTTTTCAAGGACCTTCATATCAGTGATTACTAAAAATTACTGCCAACACTATAAACATGGTTCTGAGTCACAGTAGGGATTTTAACAGAAACAGCAATAATAACAAATCACACTCTAATTATATGCAAAATACATGTGCATACATGTATGCAATTTTTTTTTTTGGTAGAAATTTGGTTGGGTAGTGTGGTATTGAAAATTGACACACTGTGAGCATTGGCCTAGAAAATAAATCTAAAGCAGAAAACCTCTGTGTCAGGCATGGATGCACATCAACTTATGTTTCTTTTTGCAGCCACCATTTAAAGGAAGTTGAAATTTCACTAGGAGAACACTGAACTAGATTTAATTAACAACTTCAAATCATCACGAAAGAATGCTTTAATGAAGAATGTTGTAGATCATTCATTTGTTGTTTCTTAGAGTCACGAAGCCCTTAAATCCATATGGTTTTCTCTGAAATCTTTTAATTAATCTGTTCTGCATTCTTTCTCATAAATCTTTTTTCTTATGGTTAATGTTGAAAGCAATCTGCTCTAAAAAGTCAATTCTCCCTTTATATCCAATTCCAGATAAAATTTCTCATATGTTTCTCAGGAATTACTGCTGGCCATTTGAGGTTTACACATACTCATCTCTGAATTTGCTTTTACAAATTTACCCACAGCAAATGGCCTTTTTCATTATAATGCTTTGCATTTAAATAGTTCATTACATTTAAAAATTAATGTAATTCTGCTAATATCTCCAAAAGGAAGCAATGATTTCTGTGATCATATTATTGATGGAGAAACTGTAGTTCGGGGGGTTTAAAAGATGTACCAAGAGATAGTCAGCAACGGAATAATTTAGTTGATGATAACAAGGCAGGAACACTTATTTTTCAGAAGTCTTCATTCTTTCTTTGAAGCAGTATTCTTTTCAGTATGTTCAATAAAGTTTTGAAAGAATTTTGGACAAAAATAGTGAATGCAGTTTTTATTTTAATAAAAAACTTTAAAGTATTAGAGTTATCAGAGTATAAAATATAGAGCTGAGAATTTTCACACCTACTGCATTATTTTTTTCCAATTCAAATAACATTCGTCATATTTTCTTAGAGAAATAGGGTTTTGAAAGGATGTAAGTTATAAAAGCATCATGATCAAAGGAGCAACAATCAATAACAGTAAGGCAGGTTAAGGAGAAGTATATATTAAGTAGGATTTATAGATGGACAAGAACAGATTAGTTAGGTTTAAAGGCAGAAAATTATAGCATGGGGAGAAACGATATCATCTTTAAATCTCCTATTAGAGTGTAAAATATTCTGAGTGGATAGCAGTGCAACCCAGTTCAGAGATGTTTATCCAAAGCCAGAAATCACTTAAGAACTGAGAGTTGAGGTCTGAGATAATGACTTAAATGGCACAGAATATTTTCATGTAGGATAGCTGTGAAGGGGGCAGGGAGTTATCATGAAGTCCTGTAATTAAAGAGCATGGGGTTGCTAGGTTCCCAGGGAAAGTGCTTAGGGAAAGTTATAGACAAATCTTACCTATGTGGATTTACTTAGACAAAACTGTGGTGATACATCTTTCTATGGGGGTCAATACAAAGAGTTTGTATAACCTGATAGGAGAAAGAATTGAGATTATGAGCACTTGGAACCTGCATTTCCTTGCCAACTCACAGATCTGGTGTATATCAGAATCCTGGATGTATGTTTTTTAAATTCTAAAATGTTTAAATTTGAAATTAAGTAATAAAAACACTTCAGTTTTTTAAACAAGCAGCCAATATTCATGCATTTTGAATAATTTTGTATTTTAAAATTTCAAATAATGCTTTGTTAAATTCTTGTCATGACCTATTCATATGAATGTTAGCTAGGCGTTCATTGTAATATCTTTTCTGCCATACTTTAAGGACCTGATTAGAAAGGAAATCAGTGTACTATAATGATTGATAATAATATGTTTTTTTTTTCTGCTTAAATGGTAACTATTTCTATGTTGCAAAATGATCAAGGCACTGCCCAAAAGCAAGAGTTAAGATGAACTATTTGAACAATTGAACATTCAGGAGACTCTTGCAGAAAAGTGAGATTATAAAAGTTGTCAGCTTTAAGATACCTTGATTTTACTAAATTCCCTCCTCCAGTGAGCAAATTCTTCTTTAGTTTAACCCAATCTCCTATTCATTTTATCCTCCTCTTCCTGTATTCTTACTTCACTACAATTGTCTTTTCTGTTATTAAAATTCCTATCTCTCCAATGATACAGCTTAAATTTTAATATCAATGAGCATTCTTTCTTAGTTATTTTGAGCGTTATTTTCATTAATTTCATTAAAAAAATTATTCCCACATCTTCTCTGCTCTCTCTGTTCTTGGGTGGCCTCGGCCTGCAGCGCCTTCAAGCAGGGTTTCAGTTCCTGGCCAGTGACTGAGGTTGGGTCGAGGCGGTGAGAGCACTGAATCCTGGCCGCTAGACCAGTCGTCAGTGACAAGGCCCTGGCCCTACAGCTTTGCAGAAAAAGAATTCCCACAAAGACGGAAAGTAGTGAAACAAGTAAAGTATTTATTAGGAAAAAAGAAGTACAGTACATGTGGATAGACACATGGGTGAGCTCAGAGAGTAGTCGCACCCTCGTGGCAGTTTGAATCACTTTTAAGGGGCATTTCTTCCGTGTTTCCTTTGACCAATCATTTTGATTTGCCTGGTTCAGAGTCCATATTTGGTGTATCTCAGGATTTTCCCATGTGTGCGCATGCAACTGTTAGCCAAGATGGATTCTACCGAAGAGGCCTATGAGTAGAGAGCATCAGATGGCATCACTCCCCTTTTGACCTCCAAGGAGTCTTTCTGCACATGTGTAGTTGGGTAGGTCTCCTGACTTCGAGAATATGTGGTCACTTATCTTCTATCTGGGCAGGGCTCAGCCTCCTCTCTCAACTGTCCTGTTATTCTCCTCTCAGAGTTTCGGTCCACAGGGAACGAACTTAAACCGTTTTCCCTGAGGGCCCATCTGTCTCCTGCCTCATCTCCATCAAATACAAATCTTTCCCAGAATTATATTTATCCTACTTTTCCTATCATTAGCTCTTGGCATGGACACGCTTGATGTGTTTGCTAGCAGATTATCTGCTATAAGTAATAAAACATTCTGGCACCACATGACTGTTTATGTGAACAAACAAATGTTTTCTGTGCTTTTTTCTCCTCATATGTATTTTTCATTCACTCTTTCAAACTTTTATTCCAAATGGAAATGAAGCTATAAAATAGTAAAAATTTTAAAGAAATTATTCAAATTCATCAGTACTAGGTTTTCTTTAATGACACAATTTCTCTAGGCATCGTTGGGAGAGGAAACTCACCTCCATCACACAAGGCCAAAGCCCCACAACCCTGAAAATAGCATTTCTCATTAGAGTGAGTTTGGGACAGCTTATGAGGCTCTCCAGTTATTCAGCTAGCTGAGCAAGAATACAAAATATTACTGTTTATTTTCCTATCCAGGTAGTCAATGGTAATTCCTCCTAAGCTAAAATCAAAGTGTTTATCAAAACGTTTATTGTGACTATTTCATTCTGGGGTCCACAAAGACAATGTTCTGAATGAATAAAATAAGTGCAAAAGTAGAATATATTTTATTATGTTTCTAATTTATAAATTCTATTTAGCTGAAAAAAAATCAACTTTGGAGATGATAAGTGTAGTTAGTCACCACAAGATATTATGAAAGAAGTTATTGAACAGGTTAGGAGAAACAGGTGACTCTGTATGTTGGTAAGAATTAAGTTCAAATATGTTGGCCTTGTGTATCCCTGACCTTTACCCCAAGACTATCCATGAACATTTTGTTTGTGTATATTTACAATTAAGAATAAATCATCGGGGCTTCCCTCGTGGCGCAGTGGTTGGGAGTCCGCCTGCCGATGCAGGGGACACGGGTTCATGCCCTGGTCCGGGAGGATCCCACGTGCCGCGGAGTGGCTGGGCCTGTGAGCCATGGCCGCTGAGCCTGTGTGTCCAGAGCCTGTGCTCTGCAACAGGAGAGGCCACAACAGTGAGAGGCCCGTGTACCGCAAAAAAGAAAAAAAAAAAAAAAAAAGAATAAATCATCAAGCTAACTCTAATTAAATAAGTGTAGAAAAATAAGAAATGAGGAAACAGAACAGGAGAAGAGACAAAAGGAAGAACTAAAGCTAGAGGGGAAAAAACATACAAGACTGCTGTCTTTCTAAAATAAAGTTCCAAAGCTTCTATTGGAAATGCGGGAAGATTCTCAATTTGTCCCATGAGTCCCCTTCTCCCTTGGCTAATTTCCTCTGAATATTAATTTCTGCTCTTACCATCAAACCTGGCCTCAAGGGGAACAGCTCTTTAACACTGTATTTCACAACTTAAGTCTAGAACTTGTACATAACAGTTAATAGCCACTAACAGCAGCTTAACACAAAATTTCTCAAAGAGAATTATCTGGTTTAAATAACTTACTGCTATAGACTGAATGCTGTGTCCATGCAAAATTTGTATGTTGAGACCTATTCCCTAACATGATAGTATTTGGTGGTGGGGACTTTGGAAAGTGATTAGGTCATAAGGGTAGAGCCCTTATGAATAGGATGAATGCCCTTGTAAAAGGGATCACAGAGAGCTCCCTGATCCCTTCTGCCATGTGAGGACACAGGGAAAAGACAGCCACCCCTGAACAAGGAAGGGGGTCTCACCAGACACAATCTGCACATGTCTTGATCTTGAACTTTCCAGCCTGCAGAATGTGAGAAATAAATTTCTGTTGTTTATAAGCCCACCCAGACTATGGTCTTTTACTATTTGTAGCAGCCTGAACAGTCTAAGGCAACTATTTTAAACTTACAGTTCAAGAAAGTAAAATCTACATGGCCAGGTAACCAGAGGCTGTCATTAATCAATACCATCTGGGCACAAGCAGAATCATCTTTGATACTCAAACCCATTATCTAGGGAAACAGTTTTTCCATGGTTGGCATTTCAAATTTGTATTTCCTTGTCTTCACACAACATCTAACATATGATTAACCCAATCACTTTTAGGGAAAGCTACAGATAACCATAGACATGTGGCCTTCAATATAGCATAATAAACATCCATATAAAACAGACATAAATATCTAATGGGAAAGGGAACAGTTCTTTTATCACAGAAGCCTAGAACTACCACCTAGAGTCATGTGACATTTTTGTATTGGGATTCTTAGTTGTATATGTAAACGCAACTTTGGGAATTATTGGAGAAATGAAAAGAAAATGAGGAACACAGTTAGTTGCTTGAGAAAGTTGACAGTGAAAATTATAGTATTTTTATCTTTAAAAATGAGAATATTTATATTTTCCCTCTCTATGTTTAATTCTTAAAAAACACTAAGTTTGGTGCTTTGGACATATATAAGCTCCTCAGGAGCTTCTCTTTTGTTTTTCAAAGCAGTTACCAACATTTAAGAAAATTCCAAAGTCTTTCACACTTATATTTCATCAACCCTAGAACGGTGTGCAGGAGTGATTGTCAGAGTGGTGGAACAGGTGAAGCAAAATGAGAGAAGAAAGAAACCAAGAAGGCTGGTTTGAACGTATGTGCATGGAGTGTCTGCTATGGCAAATATGTTTGCTTTTATTTATTATTGATTTGTGCAGAAAAGGATTTGTTGATACACATTTATCCTTTTATAATTTATTTTATTTAACATATTTATTGAGCTTGCATACTGTGTCTGTTTTAGGGGCTGAGAACACAGACTGTATCCTATTTAAAAAGCACACAGTTTTCTTCAAGTTTCATGGATTTGAGAATCATTTGGGGATTTCGTTAAAGTTAGGTTAAAAAAAATATATCTAGACTCATCACAAAGGATTCTGATTTCATTGGCCCTGGGTGATCCAAGAAGATGCTTTATAACACAGTCTCCCAACATGGTCCACAGTCTTTTGGTTTTCTTAGTATATTTTGAGAATACTGGTCTATGCATCAGCAGAAAGGATTATGACATTGTGTCTAACTGATCTTAGATCTTAATACACTTTACTACAGGAGGGTCACTAAGAATGCTGAGTCTGGAGCCAGATTTCCTCATTGCACAGCCCAGTTTATTTGACACAAGCTTTGGGAACTTGGGGGATTAGGTAAATTTCCTGCCACATTTCCACCATCTTCACCGTGGAGGTAATAATAGCACCTTCTGAATAAGGCTATTTGCTGTTTGAATAAGGCAATAGATGCAACACACTAAGAAGATACATGATGCATTTTGAGGAATCAGTAAAGTTTGGTTCTTTTTGCTTGGTTGGTTTTTGAAAAAATTCTAAGTATAGAATATGATAAAACAAATTTATTAGTATATGCCTTATAATGACAACATGATATATTTGTATAATTTTAAATATCATGTTGTAATGTTGTCCCATTATGATATTCAGATTCCCAGAATCCATTATATTTGCATTTGTTTTACAATTTTTATTTATAAATGTCAAAAACTATTGTTTAGATAAAATTTAACTACTACATATTAACATAAATAAAAGATTTCTATCAATGATTTGAAAGTTGCCTGATAATTTTACAATATATGGAGCATGTCTTATTCTTTTTTTTTAAACAAAACTGACTCAAAATATATTTGATAATTATGTTGTTTGTATAGGTGAGTTATATGAGCCAATTTGGTAAATGAAGAATAGATGTTTGAGTAATTAAAATATATAAACATAATTTGCTTTTCTGACCTAAAGGTCACACTGAGGTGAGTTGCTGCTCTTTTCGTACCTTCATTTGGGAAAAGGAAGGGAAGAGGCTAATATTTATCAAATGAATTATGACTTTATTCCAAGAGCTTTTGAAAATGTATTTTATACGAAAAATAGAATTTCTATACGAAATTTAACAGTTCACAAAAAACAACCTTTCATGTATTTTGTTCTATTTCATGCATGTAGTAATGCTGTGAGATGGAGACTGCTAATCCATTTTGTTAATGAACCAAAACGGGTCCTCTCACCCCGGTGCAGTAAAACCAATCTACTGATACTAGGTTGTTGTGAAGGAAAGTGCATTTATTGTAAGGCACCAAGCAAAGAGTGTGGGCAGGACAGCTAATGCTCTAAAAACTTGAACTCCCGAATGGGTTTCAGCAAAGCATTCTTAGAGGCAAGGTGAGATAGGAGAGTCCCAGGGTGTGTGATCAGCTCCTGCACAATTCTCTGATTTGTTGATGGTGAGGTACCAGGGTGGTGTCACAAGGGTTAACATTATCAATCCTTAGGCATCAGTAGGTCTGGGGTGGGGGGGCTCTATGTGCTCCTGGTCATCAAGTAGTTAATTTCTTCCATTTGGTGGTGGTTTTAGCATCTGTAAAACAGCTCAGGAAATGTGCCTCAGATACTGTTATCTAGGTACTTCAGAGGGAAGCTAAAGCAGAAGATATGGGGGAGGGGTCTGTCTCGGGAAGGCCCCATAGGGTCCTGCTTAGTTGCAATCTCACAGGTGAAAAGTAGCTCTGAGTTGGGGTGACTTGTCAAAGTACTACATGCATGTGTGTCTTCTTACTTCAGGATCACTCTACAAGTTCTATCAATATCCTTTTCCCTTGTGTAAACAAGAATTAACATTCTTGAGTTCAATTCCTGATATTACCACTTACTGACTGTGTGACTTTGGTCAAATTATTGAACTATTATGTACTTCAGTTTCCTCCTGAATAAGATGGGGCTACTCATTGAACTTCCTTCCATAGGTCTTTGTGACTGTAATTGAGTCAATTTATGTAAAGTGTTTAGAAAAGTCCCTGGCACATGACTAGCACTCAATGCCTCCCACTTACTATTGTCATTTCATTTTTTAAACCAAACTTTCAAAATTATGAGTATTTTAGCAATGAGAAATGTTCAGACCTTCACTGAAATCTTTGAACGACTCTCAGATTTTTTTACATAGGCTTCAATGGGAAATATCTTACTCTGAGGTGACCCAGGAAACTCACCAATCTTCTCTTCCCAAAGACAAATCCACGCAAACTGGAATGATAACCCTTAGAAAATACAAAATAAGATATATATCATTTATAAGATTCCACCCAATTTTTTCTTAAAACATGTACTTTTCAGCTTTCCATCACTTACATTTCATTTAAGTCTTTCATTTTCAACTTGTGGCAGAAATTGGTTGAATGGAAACTCCATGGGAATATACAGCCATAGAAAATAGTTCATTATATACACTTTTTGCATTCTTTTATATACAATGCATATTCATTTTCAAGTTAATGAAAATAACCTTATGTTTTTTTATTGCTTGTATGAATTATTTCAAATTAAATAAAATGCATATTCCATTATTTCACATGTTTCTCTAACATTCTATTCCATCTGGGGCTGTGAAATGGAAGGATCTATTTTCTCCTGAAATCTTTTGTCCCAGTTTGAAAGGATCAATGATTCCCTGTTATTCCCTGTGATTCAGTTTCACAAGGCTATTTTCCTACAGGCCCTTAAAACTAAGACTCTCAATGCATTTTTGTCTGCTTAAGAATTTTAAATCTTCTTACTTCATTCTGTGATTATGCCATCCCTTGACAATGGTTTCACTAAAAGATTTTCAAAAGCTGAGTCCTGGGAGTAGAGACAGGTTTCAACTTTTAATGCTATTTTCTGATCAATTGGAGCTCTTTAATCCTCTTCCTTTACTTTACTGTGCTCTGGTAAATAGCTGTCAGCCAGGGAAGAAGTTCAATACCTTTGGGCCATGACCCACTTAAATGCTCCTTCTGCTGGGAAAAAAATCCACGCAGCCTTGAATGTCAGTATTCTCCTGGCACCCTCTGGCATCAGCCTCAGGGGTTCGATTGTCATGTGTATATATAAATTCCGGCCTTTTCAAATAAAATACTGGAAGTTATTACATCTGTCAGGTGAAATAGAAGTTAATACAGACCTGGATTATAAATATTTAGTCCATGTATACATGGTAAACAATAACAAAGCCAGGGAGACATTCTAATATTTGAAGCTGTAAAATAAATTCTATAGTTATGTGTGATATTCATTACAAATTGGCTGATTATTTCTATCCTACTCATTTCAAGATAATCCACAATTAATCACTGGCACAACATTACAGTGCAATGTTCTATCAAATTTATGCAGATGATTGACCTACTTTTCAAAAAACACCGAATGCTTCTTTTTCATTTCTGATGCAGTGATTTTGTTAGGAATTTTATTATAATACAGTTCTTCAGTTTCCTGGGAGTTTGGACCTATGTAAAAGGACATTTCTTAATGAAAGGTTCATGATGAAAACGAAAAAGGTAAGATGAAATAATGTGCCAAATACTACTATAAGGTTACCGATAGTTATGAAGTTATTTTAACTGCAGGCAGTTCACCAAAAAACCTACTGAATTAAATGTCCATTTTTAATCTTAGTGGATTGATCATGGATTTCTCTGCCACAACTCTTTTATAAGATGTTAAGTCATGATATTGTACAAAACTGCAAATGTATAATCTTGTTTAGATGTAAACTCCTCAAAATGAAAGCCAATATTCTAGTTAAGATGGATAAATCTTGGTTTCCCAATATGCCACACTGAGGTCTTCAAGCTAACTGGGGACTCCAGTGTAGAAGAGTCCAAAAATCTACAAATAGTAAATGCTGGAGAGGGTGCGGAGAAAAAGAAACCTTCTTACACTGTTGGTGAGAATGTAAATTGATACAGCCACTATGGAGAACAGTATGGAGGTTCCTTAAAAAAAGTAAAAATGGAGCTACCATATGACCCAGCAATCCCACTCCTGGGCATATACCTGGAGAAAACCATAATTCGAAAAATACATGCATCCCAATGTTCATTGCAGCACTGTTTGCAATAGTTAGGACATGGAAGGAACCTAAATGTCCATCAACAGAGGACTGGATAAAGAAGATATGGTACATACATACAATGGAATATTATTTAGCCATAAAAAGAACAAAAGAATGCCATTTGCAGCAACATGGCTGGACCTGGAGATTGTCATACTGAGTGAAGTAAGTCAGAGAAAGAAAAATATATGATATCTCTTATATGTGGAATCTAAAATAAAGGGGAAAAATGAACTTATTAACAAAACAGAAGTAGAGTCACAGGTGTAGAAAACAAACTTATTGTTACCAGGGGATAGGGGTGGGGGTAAGGATAAATTGGGAGATTGGGATTGACATATACAACACTGCTATATGTAAAATAGGTAACTAATAAGAACCTGCTGTATAGCACAGGGAACTCTACTCAGTACTCTGTAATGGCCTATATGGGAAAAGAATCTTAAAAAGAAGAATGAATATGTATATGTATAACTGATAAACTTTGTTGTACAGCAGAAAATAATACAACATTGTAAATCAACTATACTCCAATAAAAATTTTAAAAAACTCCTAAACAAACAGAGTCCTATATATTTACCTAGGCTCTGGTTTGTCTTCCTTACAACAGTTTTCTGCAATTACAAAAAAATCTTTGCAGCAGAGCTTGTGCTTTTCTAGACACTAACATATTTTACTTGTTATTAAATTTACTTTTGTTTTTTGTTTCCACTCTGCTTTGTATACTCCCCTGAAGGAAAAGTTTCACTTTTCATATGGCAGTTCAAGACGAAAACAGAATAACAGGCTATAAGTTTTGGCTCAGGTGAATTTAGAGGCAATCATTACTGTCAATCCAATGTCAAGGTTCACACACATGGCATGCACAAAGCAATTACTCTCCTAGTTGTGATTTTATACATTCATTGTGATTTTTGCTTCCAACTGAGGCAATTGAATTAAAAAAAATTTTGTTATGATTTTTACTTGAGACAAATTGTCTCTGGACTTCTGGAAACCAGTGCAGGATGGAAAAACTATCTCCTACTTTGTGGCTCTTGGAGAGAGATCAGCTGGCAATAAATGAGCTAATATTAATGTGATGGCACCTCCAAATACATAGGGACTGAATGAGTTAGCAACTTAGTTAAGCTTTTCCCCATACTTTGGGATTCTTTGTTTTGGATTTACAATTTCCTAAGCATGGTTTGTTGAAATTAGCACATATAGGTATGAGGAGTAGCAATAACTTGTTTAGGTTATTCTCTGCTTACAACTCAAACACACACACACACACACACAGAAGGTGCATATTATGCAACATTATGATTCAGTAGGATATTTTGAGTGCTGTATTATTGAATAGGAATACAGATAAATGTGAACTAATTGATAAAATTTCAATACAGAGTTGATACTCTAAGCCAGCAGAAAGCATTTTCAAACTTATCCTTTGTTTCTTGAGACCTAGTTATCAAAGGTAGAAATGTGAGTATTGGAAATTTAATATTGGAATATCTGAAGTCTTTTATTCTATAATGGAGACAATTTCATATAAAGAACTCAATTTGCAAAGTTTCAAAGAGGATACTCGTAATTATGAAATAAACTCTAATTAGAAATTTGGGCATTCTGAAAATCATTTTCTAGAAAAACTGGTTAGATGTTGAATGCATCATATTTTTCCCCTTGTTGATGTAATACCATTTTATCCTGATGCGATTTTTTCCTTCAATTGGAATTACAAGTGATTAAATTCTTCAATTAGGGTAGAATATTGTCTTTTGCCCCCAAAGCCATTTTAATATAAAAATACGTGGCTCTTCTTAGGAGCATGTGAGATTAATTTTAATGTTTTGATAAGGCTTCATTATTGCCAATGGAATTGTGTAATTGTAGTCCTTCATGGAAAGCTATTTAGATATGTTCCAGATATTTCCTCATCAAAATGTGAGTTAGTTAAAAAATATATCTGCTATTAGGAAATAATTGATCTGGTGAAGTCATGACCTCTACTTACCAGAAATATCAGAACTTCAGTTTCTAAATTCCTATTAAACTTCCCATACCTTGAAATTATTCATTTATCAAAATTCACTTTTGAACATTTTCTCATTACAAGGGAATGGCTGCTCATCCTTTAGTCCTGTGCTTAGGGAGAGAAGACTTCCTTAAATTCCTCAGCAAGAGACTCTTGCTTTATGTCAGTTATTAAAGTGAAAATCAGTGAGTCTTGGGGAAAGAAGTATAGTCATTTAACTCAATAAAATACTTTAGGAGACAAGAGATAACAAATAATTGTTACTAATTTTAGCAATTGAGAGGATGAAATCAGGACCAAAGGGGAGTAAAAGTAAAATGTCTCCTCTTGTATAGTTTTGAATAACAATCTAGACACAATTTGATTTGGTTTCCTCAGAAGCATTAAGTTCTGGCTACTTGTAGATCACTAAAATGAATAAATGAATCCTTTTGCAAATTATTTAAAGTAAAATGAATTTCTTGAATACAATCAAATGAATATAATTAACATGGGAAATAAATCCTTTAATTAGAAAAGTCAAATAATTATTTTTCTTCAAAGAAATAAAATTACTGCAATTACTTTTTGAACAGATACTACAGAATTATTTAATAGATAACTTTAAAGAGCCCACAGAAGGAAATTTTACTAAGTAAAATATGTACAGGGCATTCAGGGATTAACTCTCTATTACAAGAGATTCCTTAGAACTTCAGCATTTATTTCCAAATCTTAAAATGGAATGATTGTGCAAACTCAGTTTCATTGAGCAACTCTTTAGGCAAATTTATTTTTATCTTAGAAATTGTTAGTCAAATAGGGTTTAAAAAGTTAACAATTAAAATTATGTCATTTAGAATTCAGTTTAATAAGACATATACAGCACATAAAGTCCACTTATTCTGCCAGCTACATCTCTCAGTGTTTAGGACATTTAAACTGAACAACTTCATATTTTAGGAGAAATTTAGTAATGGAGCTGAAGAGAGCTATATAGTTTTCTAAATTCCAATATGATACTCAAATCACTAAATTAAGATAATCTTTGTTTAAAATAGCATGGGGAAACAGTACAAATATTTAGCAAGATTCTTACTGCAGAGCTGTTTAGAATTGTTAATTAGAGCTGGATATTGTTCATGAATTTAAATCATAAATGAATAATTTAATACATAAGTAGTGCTACTGCTGCTTATAAGAGTCAGCAAAGTTTATACTTGGAATAAACATATTATCCTTGATACACATACTTCAAAATTAAAAGAGATTTCCCCAGAGATTTGTATTTTTCTCTTTAAAAAAGGTGTGAACAGTTATTACAAAAGATAAGTAACATTGTTTAGTGTAAGATATATTGCTCCTCACAATAAAATGTTTAAGTAGCCTGAATTAGGCAATAAAATATTCTATATTTTAGCCCATCACTTTTAGGAAATATCATGTTGTGATTAAGAAAGTGAGCTCTGGAATCAGATAGATTTGCACATGAATTTGTTTTGTGTTCCTTACTGTGTGACCTTTTCAGTAAAGCACCTGACTCATTTAAGCCTCAGTTTCCTCACTGTGAATTGTAGAGTAATTGTAACTATTTCATAAGATTGTTGAAAGCATTGGGAAAATTACATGTAACTTGCTGAGCACTGTGTTTATACCAAATGCCTCAATCTGTGTGGTCTACTATCACAATGATTTTTCGTACAGGATTACACATGAAGAAGGAAAGTAAGCATGTGGATAGTGTCAGCTTTAGAATATTTGAGTGTTTTCTCCTTAACTAGGCCACTATTGGAGACACATATGTTTCTCTCTTACCCTAACTCCCTTGGAAGGAATAGAGTTATGTCTCAGAGCATGCACACATAAGCAACTTTTTATGCTTCCACTTAATTTGGAATGGGTGCTGATTAAGAACCTTAGGTGGTATAGTATCTCCTATGCACAGGAGATTGCTTCACAACCACTCACCCTGGAGGTTTAGGAGTATAAAACAGTGCTTAGCATTGTTTTATTTTTGAAAGTAAAAATCTTATACTAGTCATTAATAATGCAAGAGTTTAAAATCCTGAAGTACAAACCTTAGTTTCAGCAAAGAAGGTAAAACATTTGGGCTAAAAAGTAGGCTCTCACTTCTAAGGTGAAGAACTTGATAGTAAGCAGGCAGCAAGTTTATGCTTTCCATTTCTAGTGAGGATAGATATTAACGATGCAGGTGACAACTTTTAAGAATCCTTATCAATGGATGGGGCCATAATTGATATAGCCATTTTTTTGTTTAACATTTTGTAGCCTGAACACTTGGATAAACTTTGGACAACCAAATTAGTTTGGGAGCCCCGAAATTATAATGTTTGATTCTAGAGAAGTGACCACTTACATTGTTATTATGTCCTTATATTGTCAGTAATATCTTTTGTTAAAAATGATTTAATCCAGACTGAGAGAGGATACTGCTTTGAGACTAAGGCCAGGAGTTTAATGGAAGTATAGCTGGTGCAGCTACCTCTTTCTTTGTTCACTAATCAGAAGCAAATAAACCTATTTTTAATAGGCTTATATTATTAAAGCAGTTCAATTAGAATGACAGGGTAAGGAGGATTGAGATTAAGCTATTCCCCCACTCTTATTTTGTCACTTAGCTAATTCAGACACTATTTGGAAATGGCTATTGGAATCTTTGCATGAGGAAAAAAAAAGAATTAGAGGTAATGAAGTGCTCGGGCATTCTCCAGCAAAAATTGAGAGTGGTACCATGGGGAAGGCATGATAAAGTCTACTTTTGGCATCCATGTTCAGGTTGGGAAATTTTAGACATTTGACTCAGAAAAGTTGAATGCACACTGAGCCAGAGCTGTTAGAACTTTCAGATTTCAAAATAAAAATCTCAAGCACTTACTAAATAGATGAAGTTGAATAATGGTAGCTGGATATCTTTTAATAAATGTCAGAGTAGTGCTCAGAAGAGTTGGGACTGTTTTTAGAAAGTGGTTGGACAAAATTTCCATTCAGGAAATTTCTGACATGTGGCAGTAGATAAACTGGTGAGAAGTGAACCTGTCTCTAAGAATAGGAAGCCTCAAAATTAACATCCTACTGCAAAAGCTATACATTTCATAGTCAAGGGAGGGATTAAGGGTGATCTCTGAATGTCACCTCTGTAATATCTATAAAAGAGACTCAATCCTACCAGACCATGACTTTTTTTCTCAAAATAAAATTCTTAACTGAGAAATATGAAGACTGAAACAGGTGCCACAAATACCATGAGCAGTATTCCTATTGATCATGCAAGCTTTCTGTAGTGGAAAACATCTTTTAATGGAAAATTGTACCACTTAAAATTTCACAAAATCAAATTCATCATTTTTTTCTTTTGTTGTTGAATTTTTGTCTTATTTCTTTGTCTAACTCAGATGGTGAAGATGGTCTCCTTTGTTTTCTTCTAGTACCTTTATAGTTTATCATTTATGTTTATGTCAATAATATGTCTTTTTTTTAATGTGTGCATGGTGTGAAGTACATAGTGTGTATAAAGTCAGGTTTGCTTTTTTCTACATGGATATACATTTTTCAGTATGATTTGTTGAAAATCAATTTTTCCTGATGAACTTGGTACATTATCAAAAATTGTATCCAATTGTATCTTATAAGTATCCATCGATTTCTGGATATTCCGATCTGTTCTAGTTATCTATATGTCTATCCTTAAGCTAATATCTCATCTCTTGATTACTATAGCTTTAAAGTAAATATTTATCAAATTGTGTAAATCCTGCCCATGTATTGCTCTGTTTTCAATATTTTTGGTCTTTTTAATTTCTATGTAAATTTTACAATCAGCTTTCCTATTTCTATTTAAAAATTGCTGGAATTATGGTGAGACTATATCAATCAATCAGGGGAGAATTAACAACTAAACATATTGATTTTTCTAATCTATAAATATGGTGCATCTCTCCATCTATTTAATTTGTCATAAATTAGCTCAGAGAGATTTTGTAATTTTTAGTTTGGAGGTCTTACACATAATAAGTTAAATTGATTTCTAAGAATTTTGTTTGATGCTATTTATATGTGAATTTTAAAAAGATACATTATTGATAGCATAAAGAAATATAATTGATTTTTAAAGTTTGACAGTTTCTTCTGTGACTCTTAAAAATTTACTTATTAATTGCTGTAGTTTCCTGATAGATTTCTTTTTTTTTTATTATGTGTTCTGGGACAGAGATAGTTTTACTACTTTTTTTTTTTTTCAAGTACACATATTTTTTTCTTTTTAATGACCACATATTACATCACCAAAGAGAGTTCAATGACTTCAAAGAACAGCTAATGCATAAAACATGTTCTCTGCCCAGGATAAAAAAGATTAGAATTCAAGAATAAAATGTTTGGAAAGAAAAAAAAGTACTCCTAAATGGTTCATAGAGAAAATCATAATAGAAATTAAAACACTTGTAGAACTGAATGGCTATGAATGCACTACACAAAAGGAGTTTTACTACTTTTTGATATTTACGTTATATATTTCTTTTTCTTACCTCATTGCATTGGATTGGATCACCAACACAATGTTGAAAAATATATTGTAAGGAAAGATATCCTTGCTTTGTTCTCAGTCATAACAAGGATGAGTTCAATACTTCACCAGTAAATATGGTATAACAGTAGGCTTCTCATAGATACCATTTATCAAATTAAATTCACTAAATTTTTTTATAATAAATTGTTGAATTTTGCTACATATTTTTTCCTCTATCTATTGACAGGAATGTATGATTTTTGTTTTTTATTCTGTTTAGATGATGAATTCAATGGTTCTTTGAATAAGCCCCTGTAATAGCATTATAACATTTTACTTAAATTATTAAACTATTTATTTACACTATGTATTCATCATCTTCTCCATAAAAATGGAACCAATAGAATGTGTGTGTGTGTGTGTGTGTGTGTGTGTGTGTGTATATATATATATATATGAGAGAGAGAGAGATTGAGAGATTTATTTTAAGGAATATGTTCACATAATTATGGAGACCAGCAAGTCCCAAACCTACAAGGTGAGATACCAGGTTGGAAACTCAAAAGAGAGTCTATGTTGCAGTTCAAGTCTGAAGGCTATGCATTACAGAATTCCTTCTTGCTTAACAGAGGTCTTCAATTTGATGACGAACTCACAGCATCAGTTATTAATAAATATGCACCTAACATTGGGGATCTAATATATATAAAGCAATTATTAACAGATCAAACAGGAGAAACTGGCAGCAGCACAATAATAGTAGGGGGATTTAATATCCCACTTACATCAATCAATAGATCATCTGGACAGGAAGTAAGCAAGGAAGCAGCAACCTTAAATGAAACATTAGGACAGATGGACTTGATAGATTTACTTAGACCATTCCATCCAAATGCAGCAAAATACATATTCTTCTCAACTGTACATGGAATAGTCTCAAGGACAGACCATATGTTGGGCCACAAAACGAGTCTCATTAAATTTAAGAAGATTGAAATCATATCAAGCATTTTTCTGATCACAATGATATGAGACTAGAATTCAACTACAAGAAGAAAGCTGGAAAAATCACAAATATGTGGAGAATGAACAACATGCTACTAAACAATTATTGGGTCAACAAAGAAATCAAAGGAGAAAGCAAAAATTCCCTGAAGACAAATGAAAATGAAAATATCACATTCCAAATTCTGTGGGAGGTCTCAAAAGTGATATGAAGAGAAAAGTTTATAGCAATACAGGTATATATCAAGATACAAGAAAAATCTCAAATAAACAATCTGACCTTACACCTAAAGGAACTAGAGAAGAACAAATGAAGCTCAAAATCAGTAGAAGAAAAGAAATAATAAAGAGCAGAGTGGAAATAAATGGAAACTAAAAGGACAAAAGAAAAGGTCAATGAAACCAAGAGCTAGTTCTTTGAAAGGATAAAAACAATGACAAGCCTTTAGCTAGACTCACTAACAGATAAAGAGAGAAGGCTTTGATAAATAAAATCAGAAAGAAAGAGGAGAAATAACAAGGAGTACCAGGAAATACAAAGGATTATCAGATAATATTATGAACAATCATATGCCAACAAATTGGACAACCTAGAAGAAACAGGCAAATGCTTAGTATCATACAAACTTCCAAGACTGGATCATAGAAAACTTGAATAGATTAGCTACTAGGAAGGATATTGAAACAGTAATTAAAAACTCTCCCAAAACAAAAGTCCGGGACCAGGTGACTTCACAGGTGAAGTTCTACCAAACATTCAAAAAAAAAAATACCTATCCTTCTTAAACTCTTCCAAAAAATTGAAAAGGAGAGAATGCTTCCAAAGTCATTTTACAAGGCCAACATTATCCTGATACAAAAACCAGACAAGGACAGCACAAAAAAAGAATATTACTGACCAATATCTCTGATGAACATAGACACAAAAATCCTCAATGAAATATTAACAAACCAAATACAACAATACACTAAAAAGATCATATGCCATGATAAATTAGGATTTATTCCAGGGATACCAGGATGGTTCAACATCTGTAAATCAACCAATGTGATACACCACATTAACAAAATGAAGGATAAAAAAATCACATGATTACCTCAATAGATGCAGAAAAAGCATTTGACAAGATTCAACATCCAGTTATTATAAAAAAAACTCTCAATAAAATATGTATAGACTGAACATAGCTCAGCATAATAAAGGTCATATATGACAAACCCACATCTAACATCATATCTAATGGTGAAAAACTGAAAACTGTCCCTCTAAGATCAGCAGCAAGACAAGGATGCCCACTCTTGCCACTCCTATTCAAAATTGTATTGGAAGCTTTAGCCAGAGCAAAAAGCAAGAAGAAGAAATAAAAGGCATTCAAATTGGAAAGGAAGGAGTAAAACTGTCATTATTTGCTGATCACATAATTTTATATACAGAAAATCCTAAAGACTCCACCAAAATACTTTTGGAAGTAATAAATGAGTAGTTAAGTTGCAGAGTAAAAATTAATATACAAAAATCTGTTGCATTTCTATAAACTAACAATGAACTAGAAGAAAGAGAAATCAGGAAAACAATTCCATTTACAATAGCAACACAAATAATAAAATACCTAGGAATAAATTTAACCAAGGAGGTGAAAGATCTGTACACTGAAAACACTAAGACATTGTTGAAAGAAATTGAAGAAGACATAAATAGAAAGCTATTCCGTGCTCATGAATTGGAAGAATTAACGTTGTTAAAATGTCTATATTACCTAAAGCAATGTACAGATTCAATACAATCCCTGTCAAAATCCCAATAACATTTTTCACAGGAATAGAACAAAAAATCCTAAAATTTATATAGAGCCACAAAAGACCTGCATACCCAAAGCAATTTTGAGAGAAAAAGAACAAAGCAGGAGGTATCACACACCCTGATTTCAAACTATATTAAAAAGCTATAGTAATCATGGTATTGGCAGAAAAACAGAAACATCGATTAATGGGAGAGAATTGAGAGCCCAGAAATAAACCCACTCGTATACAGACAATTATTTTATGACAAAGGAGCAAAGAACCTACAATGAAGAAAGAAGTGTCTCTTCAGTAAGTGGTGCTGGGAGAACTGGAGAGCCACATACAGAAGAATGAAACTAGACCACTATATCACATCATACACAAAAGTCAACTCAAAATAGCTGCACCACAACGGAAAACATTATGGCGATTTCTCAAAAAATTAAGAATAGAACTACCATATGATGTGTTTATTCCACTCTGAGCATTAATCTGAAGAATACAGAAACATTAATTCAAAAAGATATGTGCACCCATATGTTCATTGCAGCATTATTTATACTAGCCGAGATATGGAAGCAACATAAGTGTTCATCAATAGATGAATCAATAAAGAGGATGTGGTATATATATATACAGTGGAATACTATTCAGTCATTAAAAGATGAAATCTTGCCATTTGCAACATGGATGACCCTAAGTGAAATGAGTCAGAGGGAGAAAGGCAAATACTGTGTTATTATACTCATATGTAAAATATAAGCAAACAAACAAATAAAACCCAAGGTAAATGAACAAATCAAACCAAAAAAAAAAAAAAAAAAAAAAAAAAACAAGCTAGAGTAGTGGTTACCAGGGGGAAGGAGGGTGGGGGGGAAGGTAAAGTAGGTAAAGGAGGGTCAACTGTATGGTGTTGGATGGAAACTAAACTTTCAGTAGTGGGCATGCTGTAGTGTATACACATGAAACTTATATAATGTTATAAATGTTACCTCAATTAAGAAAAAAGAATATTAATATACCTTATGTAGATTGTATCATTAATAATAGCTAGACATCATGAAAAACTAAAATCTCCAACATTTCCCTTTTTATAGGAAGGAAAAATCAACATTTCATTAATGCTGTTTCCACTCTCAGATATAATACATATTTTCTGTTTTAAGCAAAATTTTATGAAATAGCTTATGAAATAAAATTTGTCTCATAATTTTTAGTTTCTTCTTTTACAATAATGTTTCATTCAGACATCCCTCCCCTCTTTTTAACTATTTACTATGGAATGTTAGTCATAACTTAAAATGAATTATTTTCAGTGCCCTTTTAAAGTTATCAATTATCTTTCGCTACTGGGGTTGTCTGGAATTTACTTCCATGTGTTCTAAAATAGGCATAAACTTCCTTTCTGGGAAGAGGAATTTCTTTCTATATCTTTGTTTATTAAAATTATTTGCAAAATTTTATAAACTTCCTATGCAAAATTGCCTTGGTCAAATATATTGTTTTTAAAAGTTAAGTTTTTGTGAGAGTCATTATATTTTGTTCTGTTTTTGTTTATAATTCTGATATGACTTGGATTTATTCTTCCTAATGCAGTTGTACACATTCAAGTGATAGGGAAAGAGTCACAACTAATGTTGTTACAGTGTTGATAACACAAAGAAAATACATTTCCACCCTAAAAAGAGCCAAAATTGCTAGCACTCAAGGTCATAGAATGCTGCAGTTAATTGAGTTTTTGAGAAATGAAGTCTTAAAAGATTAAAAGTTGCATTAAATATTATTCATGATTATGTACAATAGCAGTATAAAACACAGTGTGGTGAATTACAATAAATTCTAATAGTTTGTTCCTATAAACCTTTGCTCTATCAGAGTGTGATATAGTCTCACAATTTCTGCTTGGACTTGCTGTTTTATCCATGACGTCTCTAATGCAGGTCTCTCACCTGAGGGGGTATGTTATACCTAGAAAGGAAATCCATTTTGTGAGGAAAATCACTGTTAGACACAATCAAGTAACTATTGTATTTGTAAATGGTCACATATGAGGAAAGAACAGAAAGAACACCATAGTCTTTGCTTGTTGTCTCACACATTATTAAAATAAAATAAAAATTTTGAAACAGGTAGAATATACTTAAAATTTACCTTTTAAGATGTTGAGAACTTGAACTTGGTCTAAGGAAAATAAAAATGAGAGGTGACAGCAAGAAAAAAAAATTGATTGTAGAAATAGCTTTCAGTTAAAGAGAAATGTTTGCCTAAATATCACAGCTTAAAATCTCAGGTTAAAGGAAAACAAATTCTTACTTTCCTATCATGGAGCTAAAATGTGAGAACAATTAATCTGTTGAGTAATAAACCTTGATGAATCCAATGTTGAGATGCAAATATGACACAGAGTAATTTACCTTTAATTAATTTAATACAAAATAAGTAATGTACCAGGGTTTGAAAAAACTCTTTTTTTTTTTTCTTGGAAAATGTTTTAGAGTAGAGTTGAAAAGAGGAGGAACAGAGTAGAGTTCTTGAACCTGAGAAATACAGGTTTAATCATGAGAGAGAAGTCCTGTGTCTGTATGAAGAGGAGGATGGGAGTCAATCAGGACCAGAAGACCAGGATGTAAGATTTATGTTTCAAGGAAGACAATATGATGAAGATATTATTTCATAATATTGCCCTGTGGATGCTACCAATAAATTAAGCTAAAAAGATAAGGAAGTAAACAGAAAAGGAAGATTATGTTTGGATAATCCCAGAAAAAAGGAAAATATTTCAGAATCCAGAGTTTCTGTAATTTTAGTTTTCTTAAGACAGAAGAGAAAGAGACGGGAGAGAGAGAGAGAGACAGAGAGAGAGAGAGAGAGAGAGAGAGAGAGAGAGAGAGAGAGAGATGATGGCTAAGGAGAAAAAGAGAAAAAGAACGAGTGAGAGTTTCACTGGAAAGTTCAGGCCAATTGTGTGAATTACAATGAGAACATATTTACATAAAAATAACAAAATTATAGAATATACACGAGTAATTCAAACAAATTCTACAGATTTCTATTTTCACAGTGGTTACAAAATTGAGATTTTATTTTCATTTTTAGCTCTTTAGAGATTTAGAAAGCGTATATGGATAATTGACCTTCTCTTTTCGAACCCATTCATTTACAAACAATGAAAAAAGAGAATCCCTTCAGTGGGTGATTTAGCCTTAGTGCTATAGCTTTTTTCCTCTATGCTCTTTCCAGGCTATCACACTCACTGGCAAAATACACAATTACTTTATCCATCCATGTACCTATACTTGGTTGTTTCCATATCTTGACTACTATGAATGATGCTGCAATGAACGTGGGAGTTCAGATCACTCTTTGTCACATGGATTTCATTTTCTTTGGATATACACCTGGAAGTGGGATTGCTGGATTACATAGTATTTATATTTTTAATTTCTTGAGGAACCTCCATATTGTTTTCCATAATGGCTATACCAATTTACATTCCCTCTTCTCCACACCCTTGCCAACATTTGTTACCCCTTGTCTTGCTGACACTAGGCATCTTTACAGGTGTGAAGTGATATCTCATTGTAGTTTTGATTTGTATTTCCCTGATGATTAGTGATGTTGAACACGTTACCATGTACCATTGGCCATTTTGTGGTATATATACACACAATTGAATATTATTCAAACATAAAAAGAAGGAAATCCTGCCATTTGCAACAACATGGATGAACCTGGAGGACATGATGCTAAGTGAAACAAACCAGAGAAAGAAAGACAAATATTCTCATATGTCATTTCCATACAGAGGGTAAAATAGTGAAACTCAGAACCAGAGATGAGAATGATGGTTGTGAGGGGCTGGGTGGTCGGAGAGATTAGGAGATGTTGGTCAAAGCGTACAAATTTTCAGTTATGAGATGAATAAGTTCTAGGGATATAATGTTCAACGTGGTGATTATAGTTAATCATACTGTATTGCATACTTGAAATTTGTTAGGAGAGTAAATCTCAATTATTCTCACCACACACACACATACACACACATACACTACATAAGTTAACTATGTGAGTTAATGGATGTGTTAACTTGACTGTGGTAATCATTTCAGAATGGAAAGGTATATGAAATAATCACATTATACACTAACAAAAACCCAAAACATCATGTAATACAGCCTAAATATATATGATTTTCATTTACCAATCATACCTCAATGAAGCTGTAAACAATAAACAATTGCTTTATTTTCATTATGGGAATACACCAGCCAATTCAGATTGATATATAATTGCTATGTAATTGCTGGTTAATGAAGGAGATATTTCTCTTGTTCACTGGGTGCAACGTCTCTTACTGGCTTCCTTTCCAAAGCTCTCTGGAACCTTTAATTTTGGTGCATATATAGAACAGAACAAACCAGGGAAACATATAGTCCTTCTATCAAAAAGGTAATCAATGAGAGTTTTGCATACTTTTTATCTGCTTCATCAATTATTTCTAAGAACTTTTTCATTATATACTTTTATAAGTCATATTTAAGTTACACATTGAGAAATGAGGCAAAGCTTGAAAATATAAGACCTGCTTCATAAGTGGATAATTGCTTCCTTTACCCACAGTCAGTGTTTCATTTTATTTCATTTACAATAAATGAGTAACTGTATTTCATATGCTTTGTATGTATACTTATTTCCCTGCCTTTTATTTTACCCTCTCAAGACCTCCAGGTGGTACCATATGTAATTCTACCTTTCACAGAGCAAGCTGCACCCTGTAAGGTTCAGTAAATGTGTTCTAGTAATAACTTTCATTTTGAAAAAGCAAAACAAAATACGGAGTATTCAGGCATGTCTTAAGTTATGACTTCCTCTGAATGGAAGTCATTCTGGTGCTAATAACATTTGCATGTATATAAAGTAGAAAATCAAATGCTTTAACATAAATGTCAGAGGAAAAAGCAATTGCAGCTGGCTGCTGAAAGCCTTGGCTCTCGGGTCCACCTGACTAATGAACATAGGCTTCACTACAGTTGCATTTCCAGCAGTTTCCTTTTATTTGTCCACTACAGTTCGGAGGCAGGAGTAGGACATGGGTGATTACAGAATGCTTTTGGATGTAAATAAATGTTTGTAATAAAAGAAAGAGGTCACTTCCTTCTTAAGTGTTTGAATGCCTAAATATAGCCTTCATATATTGAGAGGTTATTGTTTATAATTTCTTGTTCTTGTTTTTACATCTTTATTGGAGTATAATTGCTTTACAATGGTGTGTTAGTTTCTGCTTTATAACAAAGTGAGTCAGTTATACATATACATATGTTCCCATATCTCTTCCCTCTTGTGTATCCCTCCCTCCCACCCTCCCTATACCACCCCTCTAGGTGGTCACAAAGCACCGATCTGATCTCCCTGTGCTATGCGGCTGCTTCCCACTAGCTATCTATTTTATGTTTGGTAGTGTATATATGTCCATGCCACTCTCTCGCTTTGTTACAGCTTACCCTTCCCCCTCCCCATATGCTCAAGTCCATTCTCTAGTAGGTCTGTGTCTTTATTCCTGTCTTACCCTTAGGTTCTTCATGACATTTTTTTTTAATTCCATATATATGTGTTAGCATACAGTATTTGTGTTTGTCTTTCTGATGTACTTAACTCTGTATGACAGACTCTAGGTCCATCCACCTCATTACAAATAGCTCAATTTCATTTCTTTTTATGGCTGAGTAATATTCCATTGTATATATGTGCCACATCTTCTTTATCCATTCATCCAATGATAGACACAGGTTGTTTCCATCTCCGGGCTATTGTAAATAGAGCTGCAATGACCATTTTGGTACATGATTATTTTTGAATTATGGTTTTCTCAGGGTATATGCCCAGTAGTGGGATTGCTGGGTCATATGGTAGTTCTATTTGTAGTTTTTTAAGAAACCTCCATACTGTTCTCCATACTGGCTGTACCAATTCACATTCCCACCAGCAGTGTTCCCTTTTCTCCACACCCTTTCCAGCATTTATTTTTTCTAGATTTTTCGATGATGGCCATTCTGACTGGTGGGAGATGATATTTCATTGTAGTTCTGATTTGCATATCTCTAATGATTAATGATGTTGAGCATTCTTTCATGTGTTTGTTGGCAGTCTGTATATCTTTTTTGGAGAAATGTTTATTTAGGTCTTCTGCCCATTTTTGGATTGGGTTTTTTGTTGTTTTGTTATTGAGCTGCATGAGCTGTTTATAAATTTTGGAGATTAATCCTTTGTCAATTGATTCATTTGCAAATATTTTCTCACATTCTGAAGTTTGTCTTTTGGTCTTGTTTATGGTTTCCTTTGCTGTGAAAAAGATTTGACGTTTCATTTGGTCCCATTTGTTTATCTTTGTTTTTATTTCCATTCCCCTAGGAGGTGGGTCAAAAAGGATGTTGCTGTGATTTATGTCATGGAGTGTTCAGCCTATGTTTTCCTCTAAGAGTTTGATAGTTTCTGGCCTTACATTTAGGTCTTTAATCCATTTTGAGCTTACTTTCTTGTATGGTGTTAGGGAGTGATCTAATTTCATACTTTTACATGTACCTGTCCAGCTTTCCCAGCACCACTTATTGAAGAGATGGTCCTTTCTCCACTGTACATTCCTGCCCCCTTTATCAAAGATAAGGTGACCATATGTGTGTGGGTTTATCTCTGGGCTTTCTATCCTGTTCCATTGATCTATCTTTCTGTTTTTGTGTCAGTACCATATTGTCTTGATTACTGTAGCTTTGTAGTATAGTCTGAAGTCAGGGAGCCTGATTCCTCCAGCTCCATTTTTTGTTCTCAAGATTGCTTTGGCTATTCGGGGTCTTTTGTGTTTCCATACAAATTGTGAAAATTTTTGTTCTAGTTTTGTGAAAAATGCCAGTGGTAGTTTGACAGGGATTGCATTGACTCTGTAGATTGCTTTGGGTAGTAGAGTCATTTTCACAATGTTGATTCTTCCAATCCAACAACATGGTATATCTCTCCATCTATTTGTATCATCTTTAATTTCTTTCATCAGTGTCTTATAATTTTCTGCATACAGGTCTTTTTGTCTCCTTAGGTAGGTTTATTCCTAGATATTTTATTCTTTTTTTTGCAATGGTAAATGGGAGTGTTTTCTTGATTTCACTTTCAGAATTTTCATCATTAGTGTATAGGAATGCCAGAGATTTCTGTGTATTCATTTTGTATCCTGCTACTTTACCAAATTCATTGATTAGCTCTAGTAGTTTTCTGGTAGCATCTTTAGGATTCTCTATGTATAGTATCATGTCATCTGCAAACAGTGACAGCTTTACTTCTTCTTTTCTGATTTGGATTCCTTTTATTTCCTTTTCTTCTCTGATTGCTGTGGTAAAACTTCCAAAACTATATTGAATAAGAGTGGTGAGAGTGGGCAACCTTGTCTTGTTCCTGATCTTAGTGGAAATGCTTTCAGTTTTTCACCATTGAGGACGATGTTGGCTGTGGTTTGTCATATATGGCATTTATTATGTTGAGGAAAGTTCCCTTTATGCCTACTTTCTGCAGGGTTTTTATCTTAAATGGGTGTTGAATTTTGTCAAAAGCTTTCTCTGCATCTATTGAGATATTCATATGGTTTTTCTCCTTCAATTTGTTAATGTGGTGTATCACGTTGATCGATTTGTGTGTATTGAAGAATTTTGCATTCCTGGAATAAACCCCACTTGATCATGATGTATGATCCTTTTAATGTGCTGTTGGACTCTGTTTGCTAGTATTTTGTTGAGGATTTTTGTATCTATGTTCATCAGTGATATTGGCCTCTAGTTTTCTTTCTTTTGACATCCTTGTCTGGTTTTGTCAGGGTGATGGTGGCCTTGTAGAATGAGTTTGGGAGTGTTCCTCCCTCTGCTATATTTTGGAAGAGTTTGAGAAGGATAGGTGTTAGCTCTTCTCTAAATGTTTGATAGAATTCGCCTGTGAAGCCATCTGGTCCTGGGCTTTTTTTGTTGGAAGAATTTTAATCACAGTTTCAACTTCAATACTTGTTATTGTTCTGTTCGTATTTTCTATTTCTTCCTGATTCAGTCTTGTCAGGTTGTGCATTTCTAAGAATTGGTCAATTTCTTCCAGGTTGTCCATTTTATTGGCATAGAGTTGCTTGTAGTAATCTCTCATGATCTTTTGTATTTCTGCAGTGTCAGTTGTTACTTCTCCTTTTTCATTTCTAATTCTATTGATTTGAGTCTTCTCCCTTTTTTCTTGATGAGTCTGGCTAATGGTTTATCAATTTTGTTTATCTTCTCAAAGAACCAGCTTTTAGTTTTATTGATCTTTGCTATTGATTCCTTCATTTCTTTTTCATTTTTTTCTGATCTGATCTTTATGATTTCTTTCCTTCTGCTAAAGTTGGTTTTTCTTTTTTGTTCTCCTTTCTCTAATTGCTTTAGGTGCAAGGTTAGGTTGTTTATTTGAGATGTTTCCTGTTTCTTAAGGTAGGATTGTATTGCTATAAACTTCCCTCTTAGAACTGATTTTGCTGCATCCCATAGGTTTTGGGTCGTTGTGTCTCTATTGTCATTTGTTTCTAGGGTTTTTTGTGTGTGTGTGTGTGTGGTACATGGGCCTCTTACTGTTGTGCCCTCTCCCGTTGTGGAGCACAGGCTCTGGACGTGCAGGATCAGCGGCCATGGCTCACCGGCTCAGCCGCTCCATGACATGTGGGATCCTCCAGGACCGGGGCATGAACCCGTGTCTCCTGCATCGGCAGGCGTACTCCCAACTACTGCGCTACCTGGGAAGCCCTGTTTCTAGGTATTTTTTTATTTCTTCTGTGTTTTCTTCAGTGTTCATTTGATTATTAAGTATTGTATTGTTTAGCCTCCCTGTGTTTGTATTTTTTACAGATCTTTTCCTATAATTAATATCTAGTCTCATAGCATTGTGGTCAGAAAAGATACTTGATACATTTTCAATTTTCTTAAATTTACCAAGGCTTGATTTGTGACCCAGGATATGATCTATACTGGAGAATGTTCCAAGAGCACTTGAGAAGAAAGGGTATTCCTTTGTTTTGGGATGGAATGTCCTATAAATAACAATTAAGTCCATCTTACTTAATGTATCATTTAAAGCTTGTGTTTCCTTATTTATTTTCATTTTGGATGATCTGTCCATTGGTGAAAATGGGGTGTTAAAGTCCCCTAATATGAATGGGTTACTGTCGATTTCCCCTTTTATGGCTGTTAGCATTTGCCTTATGTATTGAGGTGCTCCTATGTTGGGTGCATAAATATTTACAATTGTTATATCTTCTTCTTGGATCAATCCCTTGATCATTATGTAGTGTCCTTCTTTGTCTCTTCTAATAGTCTTTATTTTAAAGTCTATTTTTTTCTGATATGAGAATTGCTACTCCAGCTTTCTTTTGGTTTCCATTTGCATGGAATATCTTTTTCCATCCCCTTACTTTCATACTGTATGTGTCTCTAGGTCTGAAGTGAGTCTCTTGTAGACAGCATATATATTGGGTCTTGTTTTTGTATCCATTCAGCCAACTGTGTCTTTTGGTGGGAGCATTTAGTCCATTTACATGTAAGGTAATTATCTATATGTATGTTCCTATTCCCATTTTCTTAATTGTTTTGGGTTTGTTATTGTAGGTCTTTCCTTCTCTTGTGTTTCTTGCCGCAAGAAGTTCCTTTAACATTTGTTGTAAAACTGGTTTTGTGGTGCTGAACTCTCTTAGCTTTTGCTTGTCTGTAAAGGTCTTAATTTCTCCATCAAATCTGAATGGGATCCTGGCTGGGTAGAGTAATCTTGGTTGTAGCATTTTCTCCTTCATCACTTTAAATATATCCTGCCAGTCCCTTCTGGCTTGCATAGTTTCTGCTGAAAGATCAGCTGTTAACCTTATGGGGATTCCCTTGTGTGTTATTTGTTGTTTTTCCCTTGCTGCTTTTAAT
Source organism: Tursiops truncatus (assembly GCF_011762595.2). Lineage (NCBI taxonomy): Eukaryota > Metazoa > Chordata > Mammalia > Artiodactyla > Delphinidae > Tursiops > Tursiops truncatus. Next base: position 118,909,231 of record NC_047037.1, read on the forward strand.
ATGTTTTCTCTGTATTTAATTTTTGACCATTTGATTAATATGTGTCTTGACATATTTCTCCTTGGATTTATCTGTATGGGACTCTCTGTGCTTCCTGGACTTGATTAACTATTTCCTTTCCCACATTAGGGAAGTTTTCAACTATAATCTCTTCAAGTATTTTCTCAGTCCCTTTCTTTTTCTCTTCTTCTTCTGGAACCCCTATAATTCGAATGTTGTTGCATTTAATGTTGTCCCAGAAGTCTCTGAGACTGTCCTCAGTTCTTTTCATTCTTTTTTCTTTATTCTGCTCTGCAGTAGTTATTTCCACTATTTTATCTTCCAGGTCACTTATCCGTTCTTCTGCCTCAGTTATTCTACTATTGATCCCATCTAGAGTATTTTTAATTTCATTTATTGGTTTTTCATCATTGCTTGTTTCATCTTTAGTTCTTCTAGGTCCTTGTTAAATGTTTCTTGCATTTTGTCTATTGTATTTCCAAGATTTTGGATCATCTGTACTATCATTATTCTGAATTCTTTTTCAGGTAGACTGCCTATTTCCTCTTCATTTGTTAGGTCTGGTGAGTTTTTATCTTGCTCCTTCATCTGCTGTGTGTTTTTCTGTCTTCTCATTTTGCTTATCTTACTGTGTTTGGGGTCTCCTTTTTGTAGGCTGCAGGTTCGTAGTTTCCATTTTTTTTGGTGTCTGTCCCCAGTGGCTAAAGTTGGTTCATTAGGTTATGTAGGCTTCCTGGTGGAGGGGCCTAGTGCCTGTGTTCTGTTGGATGAGGCTGGATCTTGTCTTTCTGGTGGGCAGGTCCACATCTGGTGGTGTGTTTTGGGGTGTCTGTGGACTTATTATGATTTTAGGCAGCCTCTCTGCTAATGGGTGGGGTTGTGTTCCTGTCTTGCTAGTTGTTTGGCATAGGGTGTCCAGCACTGTAGCCTGCTGGTTGTTGAGTGAAGCTGAGTGCTGGTGTTGAGATAGAGATCTCTGGGAGATTTTTAGAAAAAGTAGAAAGAAAGAAAGAAAGAAAGAAAGAAAGAAAGAAAGAAAGAAAGAAAGAAAGAAAGGAGAGAAGGAGGGAGGGAGGGAGGGAGGAAGGAAGGAAGGAAGGAAGGGAGGAGGGAAGTAATGAAAGAAAGAAAGAAAAGGTAAAATAAAATAAAGATAAAATAAAATAAACTTATTAAAATAAAAAATAAATATTAAGAATAAAGATTTTTTTTAAAAAAAAGAAGAAAAAAAAAAAAAGAAAAAAGGACAGATAGAACCCTGGGACAAATTATGGAAGCAAAGCTATACAGACAAAATCTCCCACAGAAGCATACACATACACACTCACAAAAAGAGGAAAAGGGAAAAAGTAAATAAATCTTGCTCTCAAAGTCCACCTCCTCTGTTTGGGATGATTCGTTGTCTATTCATGTATTCCACAGATGCAGGGTACATCAAGTTGATTGTGGAGCTTTAATCTGCTGCTTCTGAGGCTGCTGGGAGGGATTTCCCTTTCTCTTCTTTGTTCTCACAGCTCCCAGGGGCTCAGCTTTGGATTTTGCCCCGCCTCTGCATGTAGGTCACCGGAGGGCATCTGTTCTTTGCTCAGACAGGACGGGGTTAAAGGAGCAGCTGCTTCGGGGACTCTGGCTCATCCAGGCCGGGGGGAGGGAGGGTTACTGAGTGCAGGGCAAGCCTGCGGTGGCAGAGGCCGGCATGATGTTGCACCAGCCCGAGGCACGCTGTGCGTTCTCCCGGGGAAGTTGTCCTTGGATCACGGGAGCCTGGCAGTGGCGGGCTGCACAGGCTCCCCGGAAGGGGGTTGTGGATAGTGACCTGTGCTCGCACACAGGCTTCTTGGTGGCGGCAGCGGCAGCCTTAGCATCTCATGCCCGTCTCTGGGGTCCACGCTTTTAGCCACGCTTTTAGTCTCTGGAGCTCCTTTAAGCAGCACTCTTAATCCCGTCTCCTCGCGCACCAGGAAACAAAGAGGGAAGACAAAGTCTCTTGCCTCTTCGGCAGGTCCAGACTTTTCCCCGGACTCCCTCCCGGCTAGCCCTGGCGCACTAGCCCCTGCAGGCTGTGCTCATGCCGCCAACCCCAGTCCTCTCCCTGCGCTCCGACCGATGCCCAAGCCTCAGCTCCCAGCCCTGCCCGCTCCGGCGGGTGAGCAGACAAGCCTCTTGGGCTGGTGAGTACCGGTCGGCACTGATCCTCTGTGCGGGAATCTCTCCACTTTTCTCTCCACACTCCTGTTGCTGTGCTCTCCACCTCAGCTCCGAAGCTTTCCCCCTCAGCCACCCGCAGTCTCCACACGTGAAGGGGCTTCCTAGTGTGTGGAAACATTTCCTCCTTCACAGCTCCCTCCCACTGGTGCAAGTCCCGTCCCTATCCTTTTGTCTCTGTTTATTCTTTTTTTCTTTTGCCCTATCCAGGTACGTGGGGACTTTCTTGCCTTTTGGGAAGTCTGAGGTCTTCTGCCAGCGTTCAGCAGGTGTTCTGTAGGAGTTGTTCCACGTGTAAATGTATTTCTGGTGTATCTGTGGGGAGGAAGGTGATCTCCGCATCTTACTCTTCCGCCATCTTCCCCTCGTCCTCCTATAATTTCTTATCTCAATTTAACTACATAATTTGATACCTTAAGTTCTGGAATTTCCCTGAAATTCAGTTTGCATTCCTGGGCCTTGAAGCATTTTTACCATAAAAAAAGAATCACTGGGATAAATTATTAATATTTGTTATTTGTCAGGAGATACAAAAAATAAATTTTATACATAGCATTTTAAAAATTTTGTGAAAATCTTGGATCCTGTGTAATAAATCACCATGTAATTCCATCTGGGTCTTTGTTTTTTTGTTCCTCATAAATTATTATTATAATATTCTTTATAATAATTAAAATCTTTATATAAGGAAGGGAGGAAGTATATAGTGCAAGAGCCACATAGTTTAACAGATTTTGGTGAGAATTTAATGTTATTAATAGGCAGAATTAATTTGGAGAGTCTCCTATAAACTCTGTTCTGTAATCCTGTGGGAATGGCAACACAAGTATGCCGTAAAATTTTAAGTAATCAGTCTTATTTCTTTTAGTCACAGGACTAACTCAGACTCAGTACTGTATACTATCTCTGCAAATGCAGTATAGTCCTGTATCTTTATTAAAGTTAAAGATAACTTTGTTTTTTTTCATGTTACAGTAAGTAAAATGATTCTGAATTTTCAATTACCGTGAAAACTAAAATTGAACTAGAAACATTGTTAGCTTTTAGTAAATTTGGTAAATTGTCCTAAATATATTTTATTTTGTTATTTACTTGGGTCTGAAACAAAGGGTAGCTGCGTGTTTTAGTAAATTTTCAGGTGAACAAATCTACTAGAGTCATCGTTCTACTTTGTGGAACAAGTAAGGATTAGTTAGGGAATATCCTTTGTCCTCTCCCAGAGAAAGTGACACTAAAGCACCTGTATTACTCACTCTCCATTTCTTTCATTTCCCTCCAACTTTTCTTTGTGACTCCAAGTCATCCTTAGCTATGATTTTCTTACATATAATTCCAGATCCCAATACTTGGTCTCATATATTCCCTTCTCATATACAAAACAAAAATTAGAATGCTTTTTTAAGGGCTTCCTTGTTCTTGTAAAATTTTAAGAATATTGTAGAAAGTGACTAAGAATTACACATTTCAATATTACCATGTGGTGCTTCTAGGCCTAGACTACACTGACCTATATCTCTTTGTGAAGGTGATCAACGTGTATAAAACAAGCAGAAAAAGAAGAGCTTAAAGTCTTAAAGTTCATTTATAATGCAAATTAATAAGTTCTACTCATTGATTTCACATATGTCTCACTTGAGTTGCACAGATTCTTTATTTTCTTTTTCTTTTTTTGTTTTTGAAGAAGTTACCAATAGTGATAAACTTTATTATATTAATATTAAGGCTTTTGGAAGAGAGGAAAAGAAATATGAAAGAATGGGGGAAACAAAGGGTAAATAATCTTATCTCAAGTATTTAACATTGTAAAAAAAACAAAGCCAGAGAGGCTTTATTTCCTCTATTTCAAAAACTTGAAATGTACTGGTATAAGATAAGGCTTTTCCACTAATAGATATTTTAGTGCTAAATACCCACAAAATGCTTTTCTGGGAAACAAATCTTTGTATCTTTAAAAAGATTAGTCTGGAAGTAGAGAAATCACAAAGTTTGTAAAAGTTAGCATCATTGTTTTTAAGACTTCTTAAATCTCTATTTCCAGGGATGATTGATATACAAAAGCAGGTACCCGGACACCATTGTCTATAGTGGAACACACTACAGAGTGAACTAGAAGAGATGGAACTCAGTTTTTCTTACTGTCAAGGGCAGAAATGTTGGGTTTCAGTAGTCTGAAGTTCAATAGAACTGTATCAAGTTTACACATTGTCTCCTAAAAGAAGTTAGGCTGTTTTGATATATATATATAAAAAAAGAATTTAGTATTCTATTTGTGGTTTTGGAATCTCATGTCTATGAATTAACTATACCTTTTTTCTATCTGTAGTATCTATGCTGCTATTTTCAGCTAGGGTAGATTTTTGAGGTCTCGCTCTGCAAGGCAGAAGCCAAGGAAGTTTATCAGCGTGACAGACAGGAGAATTAAATACATCCAGTAACATTATGGGGGTCAAGACAACACAATCACTGTGGTCGGCCTGCTGGGGTGAGAGCAAAGGGCAGGCAATACGGGCAGTTGTCCTTTGTGTAACCGTGGCTGAAACAAACTGATAAAATGGGAAGTAAAATAAAGCTCCCAGAGAGAGACAGCACAATTCATCTTTCTCTGAAGATATTGTTGCTTCAGTCAGAAGTTGCTTTGGAAGTGGGTATCACTCAATAGAGAAATAACTATCAAGGATAGAAAATTTAGATTAAATATTAAGAAATAATTGTTGAATGAGTGATGCTTACCGTTTGCGTGATTGCCTGCAATTTTATTTTCATATCACTAAACAAACATTTTCTCTCAGTGAAAAGAAATCTGGAGGTAAAAATAATGAATAAGTCTCACAGTTTATATATCATATTCTAACAGAAACTAGCCTGAAAATAAATAAATGGGTCATGTTCTAGAGGTGAACTTATTTCTTTTCATGTGTGGAACTCAACTCAGTCAATTATTGGTGTGATATTTCTCATAGCATAGAAAACAGGGTAATGTGAAAAATTTAAAGCTAAATGAGTGATACATATCTAATCATCTAATTGGCTAGGTTTCTATTAGCTTCATGATAGCAAAGTAGCTCAAAATTATGTCACAAAGCACCGAAATAAAGTATTAGATGAATTTAAACGAATGGCACAAGCACACACACACACACACACAAAACAACCAAGAAATGAAACCAATAATAGAGCAGCTCATGACAAGAAGTACGAGTTAGGAAGAGGAAATATGCCCAGAGATTCAATAGGAATAATACACAAAATTTTACATACAGTAATTCCGTGGGGAAAGAAAAAGAAATTGCATAAATGTTTAGATCAATAAATGGGAATGTGTGAGGTTGGGGCAATAAGAAAAACTACACTAGAAGTACTTTAGAATATGAATGACCTCACTGAAAATGTGAATTCTAGAGGCAGTTCAATAAGAGGGCACAGTAACATATAAGTTTGGTAAGACTATTTTAACAAAGCATGTGATTATAGTAATGAGAACTATGAGATGGATGTTGTTTGTATCCAAATAAAATTCTATCGAAATCATGTTAAGGGCTAGGTAAGGAATCTATCTGTCCAAGTTGTAGCTCTAGCCTAATTTTTCAAGTCCCAAGGGAGAAAGGTAATAAATAAGTTAAATGGAAATAAAACACTCTTATCTAAAGCTGAGTTTTTGGTGCAGCATAAAAATCGGAAGCTCTTTAAGAATGAGCAGTTTTATCAAAGCACACGTTTCTCTCTGCCTTTGAGTAGTTACTTTGTGTAAAAGACAAGAGAGGTCATTGACCATGGAAGGAATATTATGCTTATTTGAAAATTCAGGTCAGCTTGGTTAGCAGAATGTTATTTTATAAAATGTGCATTTTGTGATTATGATCCTTAAATTTGTCCTTGCGTTAATTGATAAAGTCTGCAGGCTGTATCCATACAGGCACAGCTATGACTTTTTTTTTTTTTTTACAACAATCTTGTATTGTTTTCACTATCTTTTCTTTCCTCATATCTGTTGTAAATGCATATGTGTGTCTGTGTGTTTTAATCCCTTTTTAGTTATCTGTTCTTCACATAAATATTTTGAATAAATCAATCTTTATCTAGGAAATATTCTTATAGCAGCTGCAGGGAATTGGACAAGACAAGTACTCTTTCTAATAAAGAAAACTGGTTATACAACTGATTATACTACGCATTTCACACCTTGAGAATATCCATTCCTAATTTCTCTCTTCCATCTTATTGACTGCATATTATAATTAATTATTGAGTAAGGCAATTTTTTGTAAATGGCAACCTTCTTGTTAAGGTACTTTTTTCATTAATGAACAGGAAAGTTGATTTTATTGATATAATTTACTATCTACTTTTTCTAGACTATACCAGCTAGGTTGCTCTCACGAATTTGTGCTATCTTGGTCAAAGCCTCATTGGCATGTGATTGAGTCTTTTGGTACAGATAGATGGTATTAAACAGAGGTCATAAGCCAGTGACCATTAAGTTATTCAATGTGATCAGGGACATTTTATTTTTAAAGGGGCAGCTCTTAAGTCCACTGTAACCCTATGTGTATTATGAAATATATAAAATGTCATATATATCAATATATATCATATATACAGAGATATAAAGATATCCATATGTCACCTATAATCTATCACCTACCTATCATCTAGCCATCTATCCATATATCAACAGAGGTACATGGATAAGTATGTAGGCAACAATATAAAGAAAGATATATATTTTTGCTATGGATATGATGTATGATATGTGAACTGGCTATTGTGATCAACAAAAAGGAATTTTGCAGAGAAACTAGGAAGAGCTAATTAGCCAAGCGCTAGAAAGGTCAAGGATGAGGGAAGTTCTGGAGGTACCAAAAACAGCTTTTCACAGACTCTTCATAGTGTCAACAAAAGATGTTATTAGGTTTTAGCACTATTTGGGTTCATGATTCTCCATTCCAATTGTCTATTTCATAGGATGGAGTGGGGAGAAGCAGATTAGCCTAATCTAAGACACAAATGTACCTTCATCTTCCGTGGTAGAGGAGCAAAGGTCATGGAGCTCAAACACAGGCCCAAGTATGCCCTGTCACAGAATCGAAATCATGATGAATTCGGCAGCCTCCCCAGAGATACCTGCTTCATGTGAGTAGGATGAGACCATGCAGTTACCTGGACTGGAAAGATGTGAGACAATGGTGTAGAGTGTCTCCATGTGAGCATGCCACTCATAATGACCCTTATAATAGCAACATTATTTCTAAGGGAGCTGAAACCTAAGTGTATTGCTTTGCCTTATTTTCCAATAGAGGCTGTAAATTATTATGGACTCATATAATAGCCCAGTAGAAAAATTAGTCATTTTTTAATTTGATTTGAACCATGTATAAATGCCAATTCCAAATTATTATTTTTGTTCACACAAATGTTAAAAAAATTCCAAACTGGAAGCTAAAATAAAAGTCTGTCTTTAGAATGTTTGCTATTATTAAACAAAAAGAGGTAAAAACAGTGAATTAGTATCAATTTTTTTTATGCTTAAAATATAATTGTCCTCCCAATCACTTCAAAATGAAGGGAAAAGGGAAGAGGTTTAATTTCAAAAATGCTGATTTTTCTTCTGATTTTGAATAAGTGATAATAAATTATAAATTATTTTGAATAATGATAGCAGTGCTATTAGGCTGAAAACTGCTAACTTTATCAGGCACTACCAGCAAGTGCTATAACTTTTAAGATAAAGCACATGTACTACAAACAAGGGAGCAATTGCTTTGACTTATAGCTTGTAATAGTTTGAACTTCTGGCTTTTTTTTTAAACAAGATCACTTTTGGACTTTGTACAGATTTTATTTGCTCACATAAAATTATGATCCTTATCTACATCTATTAAATATAAGATTTAATTTTATTGACAGAATTCTAGAAATGCTACATTAATTACAAAAAGCTTGATGATGCAGATTATAGTAAGTTAAGTATTAATGAAAATTGTATCTTACTCTGCTGCAAAGAAGCCAAAAAAGTGTTTGATGTAACATGTGCAAGTCTGAATTATAGGAACATGCACACAATATTAAGAAATTATGTATGAAAAAAGAATTATATACCATAAAACTATTTTATCTGAATCATATTTCTTAGTATTCTTCTCCATTAAATAGCTGACTTAGGGCCTTAGACCATCCTGAGAAATGATGTCCTTGTAGGTGGCATTTATAAATATTCCATGATAAGAAAAGATACATATACTCCACATTTTTAGCATGCATTATTTTATGACTTCAAACTGCAACCCCAGATTCTTCCCCATATTAAATTATTTTTAGATATGTGGTAGGAAAATGTGTTTCAAATCTTTGTGGGAGAGAAATACTCTCAAAAGGGAGAATGAACTACAATATCAGAAACAGATAAATGATTTTTACAATTTTGTGTAACTAATGGGAGGGATAGAAAAAAATATTACATAAAAAATTTTCATGCTTAAAACTGCAAACTATTTTAGACTGAAGCCAAACAATTGCTGTCATTTATCATTAAATTAGCAAATATTTATTGAGCTTCTACTGTGTTCAAGAAATTGTGCTCTGCAGTGAGGAGAGAGGCAGGGCCTGCTGGGTTTCCTTAAAGCCTTACAATATTAACTGGCTTTTCAAACCATGTACATCCATTACTCTAATAAAAAAATGAAAATAAAAAAAGAAATTGTGCTGTGTGTTGTGGGTTTATAGAATCTAAAGCAAAACATTGCTGCACTAAAATAACTTACAACCATAAGAATTCTTTCGTTTTTTAAAATTTTTTATTGGAGTAAAATTGCTTTGCAATGGTGTGTTAGTTTCTGCTGTACAATGAAGTGAATCAGCTATATGTATACCTATATCCCCTCCCTCTTGGATCTCCCTCCCACTCCCCATCCCACCCATCTAGGTCATCACAGGGCACCGAGATGCACTCCCTGTGCTATACAGCAGGTTCCCACTAGCTATCTATTTTACACATAGTAGTGTATTTATGTCAAACCTAATCTCCCAATTCATCCCCTTTGCCCCCTGTGTCCACATGTCCATTCTCTACATCTATGTCTCTATTCTTGCCCTACAAACAGGCCATTATAAGCATCTCAAGCAGAACATTCAGCTAAAAGTAACAGAGTGCCTGACTAATGGTTAGATAATAATAATGACATTGATTTGCTTGTCCTAACAAGAACTCTGAAAGATGTTAGTCCCAGGGCTGGTCAGGGCATTGCGTAGATGTAATTCCCTTGGCTTTGTCTCTTGATTCCCATGTGACTGTGTCAACTCCTAGCACTACATCTCTCATCACAGTGTCCAACACTGGAAGAAAACAACTTGAAAATGAGGGCTCTGTTACCCTATGTCTTTCTTAAATCAGTGAAAAGTGTTCCTGGAAAGCCCCTAGTTGAGTTACAGAGAGTAATGAAGTCCCAACATAAAAATTATATGCCTATACCAGTGGTTCTCAAAGTGCCATCTCTAGGAACTTGTTACAAATCCGAATTCTCATGTCCCAAACCAATTCTCTGCCAGAGACTCCGGCATTGGAGTATGCAGAGGATAACCAAGATCTTTAGGTAGTTTTATGTATTATGTCTGAAAATCACTGACTTACACCGGTCATGATTCATTCTTGGAGGCTGGATATGAATGAGTGAGGTTTCTAATCATTCATCTCAGAATTCTCACTGATCTCTGGGCTTTTCTACATTTTTTTCATGATCTAAATAAAGAATTAGGAGTCATAAAAGGCCATCAAATCTACAGATACGAAGTGCATAAAATGATAGAGTTCATTATCGTAGATATCATTTATCCTTTAGGGCTTTTGGTCGCAAGTAACAAACATGAAGATTGAACTGGTATGGGCAGAAAAGGGAAAGAAAAGTGAATCACATAAATCAGGTCTTGTAGGATTTGAGAAGCATTAAGTGATACAGTTGTAGATGGTCTCTCTTGACTTGTTCTTTTCCATGCAGACTTCAGTCATGGCATTTTGTTTCTATGAACTCCAGGACTTCATTTACTAAAGTGCAGGACTAGAGGAAATACAAGGTTTATTTTCCTTTTCCTAAGAGTATGATTAAAATTGTATGCCATAGGTGGGTCACTTATCCTTTCTGTGTTAATCATCTTTACCATGATATTGTTTTAGATGGTTTGGCTCAGGTCTAAATTACATGCCCATTCTTAGACTGGATTTATGCTCCAGTTCCATGCTTAAGAATGGAGGAGATGTGGTTACCACTCATAATTTGGGAGAGGTCCTCTTTCCAGGACAACAGTGGATGGATTTGAGTGATGAAAGTAAGTAATATCCATTCAAATCTGTAAAGTTATCCATGAGGAATTGAATTCATAAGGGTAATATCTGATCCTATACTTGAGTTCATAAATGCAGCTGTAGCTATAGAGGATGTTGAAATTTCTGATTTATGATTGTGGAAAGGCTAATGAATTTTTTCCAAAGTAAATTCCATATACATTAACCATGTGATACATTAGCTAGAAAAAGTAATGAGGCTTTTGAAAATATTAAAAAAAAAAACCCAGAAAAACCACAGTGTCACTGAGTTATGTCCTTTGTAACATTTAACTTTCAAATGAATTATTTTCATCCCTCCCTCCACACTACCCCAAACGAATTCCATGATCTCTCATCTGGGTTTTGCTTTGCCTCCCCCTCATTAAGCTTAATCCTTCTATTATCTATTTTATAGGCTATCAGATAGATTTTTAAAAATAGCTCTTTATTTTGGGATAATTTTAACTTTACAGAAAAATGACTAAGGTAATACAGAGAGTCACGGTGTACCCCTCAACTAGTTTCCTTCAGTGTCATCTTACCTGGCCACGGTACATTTTACCACATAAGAAATCAACATTGGTACATGACTTTATTTAAACTCCAGGCTTTACTTGAGTTTCACCACTTTTCCCACAAATGCCTTCTTTCTGTTTCAGAATCTACTCCAGGATACCGCACGGCATCTAGCTGTTATGTATCTCCAACATCCTCTGGTCTGTGTGAATTTCTCAGTCTTCATTTCCTTGTCAGATTTGAGGAATACTGGCCAGGGATGGTATAGAATATCCCCAGATTTGGATTTTTTCTTATGTTTTCCTCATGGTTAACTTGGGGTTATGGGTTTTTGGAAAGAATGACACAGATACGAAGTGATCTCATTACGTAATATCAGGGAATGCAGGATTTTGTCATAAAATTACTGGCGATGTTAACCTTCATCATTTGGCTAAGGTAATTTTTTCAGGTTTCTTCACTGTAAAATTACTATTTTTCCCTTTCAGTACTCCCTTCTCTGAAAGTATGGCTATCTCTATATCTCTATCTTTACATATATCAGCTTCAATCTTAAGCTATAATTTCTCTTTGTATAATGCTTTCATATATCAATGGCCCTTAAATTTGAAGTTTCTGTATGATTGAACACATGCATATACATACATTTATACAAAAACCCCATAACATGTATACCCTGACTTTTAATGTCAGATGTGTTCTATTCAGAATTCACTAACTCTTAGGAAATGACAGTACTGGTAAATAAGTCAAAATTTCCTTTTAGAGAAGACAGCTCTGTGACAGGTTGCCAAGTATCTGGTGATTAAAATTTGTTAACTACCTGACAGGGAAGCATATTAAGTTGTATAGTTTTGAGTCACAAATACATTTACGGTAATTTTTTCTCATGGTCAGTTCTTACTTTTGAGGCCTAAAAGAACATTTAAAAACCTATCTAAAATTAGAGTCTTTCAAATACTGGAAGGTTTTTATTATGAGCTAACTTGTGTTCCTCACAAATTCATATATTGAAATCCTTAACCTCATTACTTCAGAATGTGACTGTACTTGAAGATAGGGTTTTTAAACAGATGATTAAGTTCAAATGAGGCCTTTACATTGGGCCTAATCCAATATGACTGGTGTCCTTATAAAAGGAAATTTGAACACAAGGGAGACAACCATGCACAATGAAATGACCATGTGAAGACACAGGGAGAAGTCAGCCATCTGCAAGCCAAGGAGAGAGACCTCAGAGAGGAACAAACCTTCCAACTCCTTGATCACAGACTTCTAGCCTCCAGACCTGTGAGAAAATAAATTTCTGTTAGGTCACCCAGTCTGTGGTAATTTTTATGGCAACCAGAGGAAACTAATCCAGCATCGGTTTTCTCTGAATTATTTCACATTAAATTTCTCCAATTCTTTCAACTGCTCGTCATAATAATATAGTGGCCAGCCGTCCCAGTCAGTGCTGGACTATGCTGCTTTTAGCACTGGGATTCTCACACCCTGAGAAACTTCTCAGTCCAGTTCATCTTGGGTGCTTACTTGTCTTTCTGACTCTCTTTTGAGTGACATTTTAAGTTGATAACAGCTTTTTACAATAGATTCTCCAGGAGATTTTAATAAGCTTTCTACAGTCTAACCAGGCCAGGTTATGTCATGTCAACTATGCATATACAAAAGTTTGAAGGCATATATGACATATTCTTAAAGTAGAATTGAATTTTATCAAGACCTACAAGTTTAGTTTTTAAGTAAAGATAAAATGACTGAACGACATCGATGGATGGACTTTAGTTCTTTGGCCAGTGTGATGATGAGTGTTCATCTATAATCTCTTATCTTGCATCTCTTGTGACCAGCCTTACTTATTTTTCAGAAAAAAAATGACTAGCTTGGATCTGAGAGGGCAATAGACAGCTATCAAGTCTAGAAAATTTATGTGACTCAAATGGGATTTAAATTCATGACTCTGCTTCATTAACACTAAACACAAAGCAAGTGAACAAGGTAAAGAATATTAACTCTTACCTCATTTTCATGTGCTCTTGTTATATTACTAAGGGTTGGTGGAGGTTACCTATCCAGTCATTATTCCTAAAATGACTGACTCTTATCAACAAGATAGCATAATGAAAGAATAAAATGAAACATGACTAATTCTAATTAACATTATGAGTCATCAGTAGTCCCATTAATAGAATTTAATCAGGTCTGAATATTATAGTCTTGGATTCAAAAATGAAAAAATATTTTATTTTATATTGGAGTATAATTGATTAACAAGGTCGTGTTAGCTTCAGGTGTACAGCAGAATGATTTAGTTATACATATGCATGTATTTAATCTTTTTCAAATTCTTTTCCCATTTAGGTTATTACAGAGTATTGAGCAGAGCTTCCTGTGCTATACAGTAGGTCCTTGTTCGTTAGCTATTTTATTTTATTTTTTAAAAAAATTTATTGGAGTATAGTTGATTTACAATGTTGTGTTAGTTTCAGGTGTACAGCAAAGTGAATCTGTTATACATATATCCACTCTTTTTTAGATTTTTTCCCCATATATGCCATTACAGAGTATTGAGTAGAGTTCCCTTTGCTATGCAGTAGGTCCTTATTAGTTATCTGTTTTATATATAGTAGTGTGTATATGTCAATCCCAATCTTCCAATTTGTCCCTCTTCCCGACTCTTACACCCTGGTAACTGTAAGTTTATTTTCAACATCTGTAACTCTATTTCTGTTTTGTAAATAAGTTCATTTGTAGCCTTTTTTTGGTTCCACATATAAGTAATATCATACATTTCTCTTTCTCTGTCTGACTTACTTCACTCAGTATGACAATCTCTAGGACCATTCATGTTGCTGCAAATGGCATTATTTCATTCTTTTTTATGGCTGAGTAATATTCCATTGTGTATATGTACCACATATTCTTCAACCATTCCTCTGTTGATGGACATTTAGGTTGCTTCCATGTCCTACCTATTGTAAATAGTGCTGCAGTGAACATTGGGGTGCATGTATCTTTATAGCAGTGTGTACATGTCAATCCCAAGAGAAATATAATGGGAAGAAGCACAGAGTAACACCTGATATAAAGTTGTCCCTGGGTATCCACTGGGGATTGGTTCCAGGACCCTCCTCAGATACCAAAATCTGCAGATACTCAAGCCTCATGGTTGGCCTTTTGTATCCTTGGACTCAGCCAACACAGAACCTAAACATGGTACATCATCTGTGGTTGGTTGAATCCAAGGATGCGGAATCTGCAGATACTGAGGGCCAATTGTAGTGAATTCTGGGGTCAAATTACATATCAGGATTTGAATCCTGGCTCTACTATTTGATAACTGGCCTTTGGAAGGTTACTTCACCTTTCTGAGACTTTGCTTTTTGATGTATAAAGTAGTATTGTAAACAGTTCCTCTCTTGTTTGATCAGTCAGATGACTTAAGTCTGTTTTCTTGACTGTTCTGAGCTTCCTTTTGCTCATTTATGAAATACTGACTTTGATAGCATCAATTTATATTTGTGAGGATGAAATAAAATAAAGTATATAAAGTTCCTAATCGAACTCACTAGGTTATACAGGTGTTATGTATAATCTGTTTTATCCTAATAAATCAAAGAAGAAAGATCTGGTTTATTAAGTTACACATAATTTTCATTTGTAGGATAATCTATGTTGCTCCTTGATGTTTTCTTTTGCTGATTCCTGCTTGACGTCAAAGGTGAGGGGTGTTGTCTCATGAACTTTGTACTCAAATTATCAACCTGTCAAAAGCAAAACTAAGGAAGATAGATCAGAAAATAAAAATTTTTATCTTGAGATAAAATAAAAAGTCAAGCCTTAATCATTGACATTTTCCCAGCCCTATATACAGTTCTGTCTTTATAATCTCTTAATTATTTTTTTATTCTTTTTTCCTATTTTAACTTAAAACAACCGTCCCCGAACTTTGTATAGCAGCAACAGGCAGACAAAACAATACAAATATCATTTAATCAAGGGCCTATTTCAAGGCTTTATAACCACAAGGCAGATCTGGTTCCAGTAGGAATTAATCTTAATATATCTGATCAAATGCAGTGGGGGAAAAAGAAAAATCATGAAAGTGAACTCTGAGAAAATACTTGTTTCATAAGTTAAACATGTTTTTCTTCAGATATAATTAAATACTAATAATTTTTGTGTAATACAATTAATTATTATTTTATTTTGCTTTGGAAATTATATTAATGTTGTAATTTTATCTATGATAGCTATGATTTCAATAATTTTATATATAAACACTTGTGAATGTATTTAAACTAAACTGATATTATTTCAGTTTATTTTATTCACTTTTTATTATTAATATTAATGAATTTGAATCATAATGTAAATAATTGATAAACTGAGTTTAACTAACAATTATCCAGTTTGAACACTGATTTTGATGACACCCTTATAAATTTGATTTCAGAAAGTATGTATTTAAATCAATATTTTCACACTTCTAAGAACAGTATATCACAAAGTGTTTACAAATAACCATATATTCTTAAAAACATAAGTTTTATCCTAGCTTTATTTATTGAGGTAACATTGGTTTATAACATTATATAAGTTTCAAATGTACAATGTTACATTTTGACCTCTGTATATACTACAGCATGCTCACCACCAAAAGTTTAGTTTCCATCCATCACCATACAGTTGACCCCTTTACTCATTTGACCCTTCCCTCAGCCTTCACCTATAGTAACCACTACTCTGTTCCCTGTATCTACGTGTTTGTTTTTGTTTGGTTTGATTTGTTTATTTATTTCTTTTTCTTTCTTCTATTCTACAAATGAATGAAATCATATGGTATTTGTTTTTTTCCACCTGACTTATTTCACTTAGCATAATACCTTCAGGTTCTGTCTGTATTGTCACACACACACATACGTGATATATATATATATATATATATATATACACACACACACACACATATATATGTGAGATATATATATCACATCTGTTTTTTATCTATTCATCTGTCCATGGGCACTTAGGTTGTTTCCATATCTTGGCTATTGTAAATAATGCTGTGATCAACATAGGGGTGCATATATCTTTTTGACTCAGTATTTTTGTAATCTTAAGATAAATATCCAGAAGTGTAATAGGAGGATCATATGGTAGTTCTATTCCAAATTTTTTGAGGAATCTCCATATTGCTTTCCATAGCAGCTTCACCAATTTACATTCCCACCAATAGTATATAATGGTTTCCTTTTCTCCACATCTTCCCCAACATTTGATATTTCTTGCCTTTTTGATAATAGCCATTCTAACTCTATGTTTTCTTTGGAAAAATGTCTATTAGGCTCCTCTCTCCATTTTTTAATTGGGTTGTTTGCTTTTCTGTTGTAGAGTTGTATGAGTTCTTTATATATTTTGGATATTAACCCCTTATCAGATATATGATTTGCAAATAACAAAGAATATACAATGAAGAAAGGATAGTCTCTTCAATAAATGGTACTGGGAAACTGGACAGCCACAAGCAAAAGAATGAAACGAGACCACTATCTCACACCACACATAAAAAATCAACTCAAAATGGATTAAAGACTTGAATGTTAAGACCTGAAACCATAAAACTCCTAGAAGAAAACATAGGCAGTATGCTCTTTGACGTGGGTCTTAGCAATGTCTTTCTGGATATGTCTCTTCAGACAAGGGATACAAAAGCAAGAATAAACAAATGGGACTACATCAAACAAAAAAGTTTCTGCACTGAAAAAAAACCCAAAACAAAACATCAGCAAAACAAACAGATAACCTACCTAATGAGAGAATATATTTGCAAATCAGATCTCCTAATTTTATTCAGTTTTATATTTACTCCTTTTTTTTTTTTTTTTTTTTTTTTTTTTTTTGGTAATTGCAATTTTGGTTGGAATGTGTATAAGACAAAGGATATAATTTTAAACTCCAAGGAAAATATTTTATGTGATTCTTTTAAAAGGTCTAGAATGAAGATTGTTTAAAGTTTTGTGACTCAGTGTATTTCTTTCTCATTTCTCTTACTATCCCTCTGAAGTCCAAATGCTAAATAAATAAACTAGGTAAGCATTTCCAAACCCATTTAAATATTAAAAAAATATTTGAAATCTGGTCTGGAATTTTATGAATTATATTTATTTTCTTTCAAGAATACTTACCCCTTTATTCCAATTTAACATCTCAATATACAATATTTTTCTATAAGGAGTAATTCCTAAATTCAACTTAAATACTTTCTCATTAATAATTTATTTTATCCTAATGTGCTTCTATCACTTTTTATTTTTCTCCATACTTTTAGATTATCTCTAAAGTCTTGGGCCTCAAATAGCAAAAAGTTCATTCTTTTCAAACAGCCATGGTTAGTACTATTAGCATCTATAGTACCAGATAGGCTTTAATCATAGAAATTCCTGATTTACCTCATTAGAGTTACCATAAAATTTCTACATTCCCTTCTAAATTTATTAGTATTTTATTTGTAACATTTAATTTCCTTTGTAATTCTTAAAAATAATTTTATTCAAAGCACACTAGAGTCCAGATGAAATGTGATTTTCAAGCAGGGGAAAGCATAGGTAGTCTTTACTTGTCACTGTTATTTATTACTTTTCCAAAGTTAGCAGTTAGGTTCTTTGTACCTTGGGTTATTTCTCAACTAAAACAGATTGTACTCTGATGTTTAGCAACTGCTTGTGATTCATTCCTTTGGTTCTAATGTCAGAGTTTTGGTTTTAACATTTGCTACATCATGATATTTTTGAAACCCTGGGCAAGTCTTTTAAGGTGTTCTATGTAACTTTTTCCCTTTTAGTAGTGTTTATATAGCACAATATTTTTAGTTAGCAAACCTATCAAAATTATTAGAAAGTTGCATACACAAATTTTCTTTGAAGATTTGTGAATTTGTATAGTAGGTGTGTGTTATTCATATTTGTTCATTATTAAAATGGTAGGACAAGACCAGGCTGATATTATTTCAGCCTGTTTCCTTAAAGCAATTGTGTGATTATTAACAACCCACCTCACTTTTCTAGATCTTGTTTTTTTAAGTCTTTTTTTTTTTTAAATTGGAGCATGATATTTATACCCCTCCCAAATGCACAAATCATCACATATACCTTGATGGATTTTCACAAGGTGACCACACACAAGTAAGCAGAATCCAATAGAGAAACTGCTACCAGCATGTCAGAAACTTCTCCTGTGTCCACATCCAGTAGCTAATCCTCAATTATAACAATATTCTGACATCTAACCCCAAAGATTAATCTTCTTAACTAATCCTTGATTTAGAATTTTATATAATTGGAATCATAGTATATATGACTTTTTACCTTTTCTTTTTTTCCTAAAAAATTATCTTTGTAATATTTATCTATATTGTTGCATATGGTTGTATACACGAATACACAAATGTATTCATTCATGTTCTGCGTAGTATACCATTGTGTGACTATACATAGTGTATTTATCTATTCTTAGAAGGGATTTGCTACCTGGTGAACTAAGAAGTCTTCACTTACAATAAGGGTCAAATTGTCATATCAGATGCAATATAATTTTTAAAAAATCTTACCCAGTACCAAATTACTAATGATTCAGAGGATACAGGAAGTAGCAAAAGACATGACTAGGCTTTGGGAAGGTCCAAAATTGTCAATGTTACTCCCCAAATGCTCTTCATCTCTTGTATTCAGACATGCTCTGGTTTGGATTTAACATGAGATGCTTATGCAATGACTTTACAAGTACATCTGTTTAATGGCATAATTGCAAGAGGATTTGATCAGACTATTTCTCAAGTGTCCTAGTAAAGCAAGAAAATAGGTTACAAACCTGCTTTTAATTTTAACCCTATCCTTCTCATGCAGAAAAATATTTATATTTGTCTATTTATCTATTCATTCATTCATAAGGTTTATATATTTAGATATGCAAACCATCTGGTATATTTTTATGCATAATATGATATATATAGACATCAAGATATAATATTTTTCCAATTGGATTTCCAATTGACTCAGCACTATTTATTAAAAAGAATTGCCTTTCCCCACTATACTGCAGGTCGTTGACATAAGTAAGGTGATCATATATGTGTTGGTCTGTTTCCATATTCTATATTCTGTTTTTATTATCTATTTCTACCATAATTATCTAGCACCATCATCATGCAGTCTTAATTACTATTAGTTTTTAAAATATATACAAGTGTGCATGTTTCTGTTTTTGTTCTTATTCTTCAAGATTATCTTGCCTATTTTCAACACTGCATTAATTTATAAATTTTAGAATCAATTGTCATCTTCCTCATAAATGAGAGATTTTTAATTGGGCTTGCATATCGGATTAGGAAGAATTGACACCTTTATAATATTGAGTGTTTCTATATATATATATATATATATATATATATATATATATATATTTGCGATACGCGGGCCTCTCACTGTTGTGGCCTCTCCCATTGTGGAGCACAGGCTCTGGATGTGCAGCCTCAGCGGCCATGGCTCACGGGCCTAGCCGCTCCATGGCATGTGGGATCTTCCCGGACCAGGGCACGAACCTGTGTCCCCTGCATCGGCAGGCGGATTCTCAACCACTGTGTCATCAGGGAAGCCCTCCAATATATTGAGTTACTTAAGTCGTATTTTTCTTCCTTCCTTCCTCCCTTCCTTCCTCCCTCCCTTCCTTCCACCCTCTCTTTCTTTCTCTCTTTCTTTCTCTCTTTCTATTTCTCTTTCTTTCTTTCTTTCTTCCCCTCTCTTTTCCCTCTCTCTCTCTTTCTGTTTTAATATAGAGTTCTTACACATTTTGTTAAAATTGTGTATAATTTGTTTGTATATTGTTGCTATTATAAATGGTATCTTTTACAATTTCAGTTTTCATGTGTTTGTAGTTAGTAAACAAAATCAGTATAATTGTTTTCTTCATATTGACTTGTATCCCATACATTTGCTAAATTACTGGATTTTCTATGTACAGAATCAGTTCATCCCTAAACAATGATAGTTTTATTTTCTATTTATTGAAATCTTTATGTATTTTTTTCCTTCCATATTATAACTCTCTAAAACCTTCACTATAATGAAGAATAAATAGGGATGATAGCAGGCATTCTATTTTTTATTCTTGAAGTCAATGCGAAAAGTCATCAAGTATAATCTTAGCTATAGGTCTTTTGTAGGTACCATTTCTCATATCAAAGAAATTCCACACTATTCTTATGTGCTAAGTTATTTTGCTTGTTTTACTTGTTTTTAATTGTGAATGAGTACAGAATTTTGTCAAATCATTTTTCAGCACTTATTAAAATAATTAAGTTTTCTCCTTTATTCTGTTAACATGGTGAATAATATTAATTGATTTGTGAATTTTAACTTTCCTTGAATTCCTGAAATAAACCATACTTTGTTATAATTTATCATCTTTTGTGTATATTGTTGTGCTATATTTGATAATATTTTGTTTATGAGATAAATCTGTAGTTCCCTTTCCTGTCACATATTTTCAGATATTGATATTAAGATGATGCTAGTCTCATAACTTTTTAGAACTCTGGAAGTTCTTGCAAAAACACTTGGAGAGTTTGTATATTTGTATTTATTCCTCTTTAAATATCTTATAGAAGTCTCCAGGGAATCCTTCTGATTCTAGGGTTGGACCAGAGTTTTTAAACTACTACTTGTAGTAAATGTTACAGGGTAACATAGTGAGGTATTATTTTGTTGCAGGAAAACCACTAAGATGGATTATCTTATTTCATCTATATAGAAACTCTATGAGGTATTAGCGATATTTTAAAAACCCAGGGAATTGGAGTTTAAGGAGGACAAACAACTTGCCCAAAGTTACACAGGTAGTTAGTAAAAGATCACATTTTTATAGACACTGTCTCCTTATCTGTCAAATGAAAACATTGAGTAGATTGTAAATGTTCCCATCACAAGAAGAAAAAAAATGTAACTATGTGTGGTTAACTAGATTTACTGTGGTGATCATTCCACAATAGACACATATATAGAATCATTGTGTTTTAAAACTGAAACTAATGTTATATGTCAATTATATCTCAATAAATAAAGTGAAAAAATGACAAAATGAAGTATTGACAGAGTTAAAGGGGTATTAATCAAGGTAAAGAGGTATATATTTAATATGATAAAAAGGACTTTTTCACAGCATTTTGTATAAATTGTTGAAAAATGATTAAAGATGATTTATATAATACAAACGTTATTGTTGAACCTCATGAAGCAGACAGTCTCCATTCACAGAATTGCAAAATGGGACAGAAGGCAGGAAGCTTTTATGGGATGAAGTATAAAGGACCAGGAAGAGACAAATACAAAGTATCTTGCTTTAACCTTGGTTCTTACACTTCTTACCTCAAATTTCAACATCCTGCTCTCAATACAACCTCCCCCCTTTGCAGCTATCATTGCTCTCCATCTAGTGCAGATTTCCTTTGACAGCAGTGTAGCCTTCAGTGTCAAGGCCACATCAACCATTTTCACTAGAGCATCTGTATCCTTTGATCTCCACAATATGAGGAAAGCAAAGTCCTGAGTCTTTGTCAGTACTGATTGTCTTTTCTACGACTACACAGGAAGGGTTGCTTTCATACAGAAAAATATCGAAGAGCCTTTTGAACTGCAGACACTCTATATTCATCTTCCACCCTCTCAGTGCTTCTTAAAGGGATCTACTCACTGGGAAATTTCTTTCCTATTTTCTCATTGGCTATTTATTTTAATTTTCACGGGCTCTTCAAGGGTTGTATTCCATGTTTCAACTCTCACTTTTAGCTAATATTCTTGTCCAACCACTTCTTTTGAAATAAAACAATACTAGGTTACAAAAATCTACCAACTTTTTATACTGAAATATGAAGACCCCCATCTGTAGCCACATTACCCTTATATAAATTCATTCTTCTGTTGTTATTGGTAAAAATGTCTTTCCACTTATGTGTCTGAGAGTATTTCCTCCTTTACTTCCTTAAAGGATTTTTTTCCATGAAGTATCCCATTCCTTTATTATTTATTCAGCATAATACTGTGTATTAATACTACACCAAACATTTTGTATATGTTCACAAATAAAATAGATACAGGAACCTGTTCTCCATTATAATGGGAGGAAGGGACAAATAATAATAAATAAGTAGAGTTGATAAGATATTGGAAACTTGTAAGTCAAAAAAAAAAGTAGGTAGAAGTCAAGGAGATCGGGGTTATTCAGGGAGACACGAGCAGGTTACAGTATTAAATATACTATTATGATTGGCTCTAATTTCCTCTAGTACCCAGGTAAAGTATTTCAGTTTCTTCATTAATGAATTGATGTAGCTGTGTGAATCCAGATTTTCTTTGGCCTTTAAAATTTAGTGAGTCCATATAAGTCATAAGTAATCATAGTAATAAACATGCATAAAGTGTTATTTTTTTATTTCTAGGACTATTATTCAAATCTTAGCAACACCATAATGTTTATCAGTCATGGCATTTCTTGTTTACAAATAATTTCTTGTAACAGGAATACAAGTTTAACAAGAGATTCCGAAGAGAAAAAGTAATCTTCTAAGAATAAACTCAGGGGAGTCACAAGTAAGGACTCAAAATAATTAGTCTGGTTCTCCAGTGTTGTACATCTTTCATTCTGATTGTCCAGTCTCACTCTGAAAATTTAACTAACCCTAAATGCATTGGTCATTCCAGAAATCATTCTTAAACTCTGTCTAGCAATATCTTAAGTATCAATTCATCTTGTAAAGTAGAGGTGTCTTTTATTTTTCTCTTCTACTCATATCTCAGCATCTTAATTGTACTAACTCATGAGCTGAGTCTGTTTTTATTTTATTTATTTTATATACATTTTTGTCTGCTTGAAGTAGTGCTGATGTGTCACAGAACAGTGACTATAGCTGCTACTATAATTGATGGGAACAAATTCTTCTGTGATGTATTAATACAGCTGCAGGCAGCAAGGCAAACAGTGAATGGAGAGTAAATGGGTTCAGGGGCTGTAGCAATGCTGATGTCGCTGGGGGCAAGGTGGTAGGCAGCCACTAATAATTACAGCTAAACAGTGGGAACGGAGCGTGTGCTAGGTTTATTTCACTCATCATTGTATATCGTATGCATTTGGCAGTTATGATCAAATGTTGTTTTCCCAAACCAATTAGCCTTCACTGTATTGCTATGTAATGCGTATGTAGCTACTAGTTTTAATGATCACTAGGCCTTTGATTTTAAGCACCCATGTTAAGGATATAGATTTTCTCCGGGGTTTTAAAGACAAAATATTTTTTCTCAATCTTGAATACTTTTTCCAAAGACCAAGATTCTACTGTGTTTGAAATTCTAAGACTATTTCTTTACATTTTTAATTGTGGTGCTCAAAACTTAGGCCTGTAGAATTTTAGTTCTGGTTAAAACAATTTATTTTGCTGAATAAGAGCTTGCTCTAGAGAAAATGAGTTACTTGCCCAAGGTGCAAAAATTGCTTATGGACAGCATTCAGATAAAAGCAAACTCTAAAGTTCATCATGGTTAAGTTTACTAGCAATTCAGCAAAATGTATTGAGTATTCATTGTGTTAGGCATCACGCTAAGAGACAAAGACACACTTAGAAATATATAAGCACTAATTATTTCAGGGTATATAATTATTTGCTAGTGACTTAAAGAAAGTAAAAGCAAAAGGAAGGAAATTGTTAACTTTGATTAGAGAGTTAGAGGACAATGATATATCTACAACCAGTAGCAGGCATTATTGGGAAGAAAAACAGGAAGCTTGCTGCAGAGTCTTTGCAGGACATGGTGCAGCAATGTATAAGTCACTAACCCAGATGTGCCTATTCTCTTACAACTTTTGTGAACTGTGTTTACACCCTGAGTTTCACAATTAAGGTAAAGCTGCAACTTTCCTACCTGCAATTTGCATTGTACGGTGAAGAAAAGCCAGACACTTAGCTTTGATGTGGAATTTTTAGATATTCAGCACATCTCATTGTATACCTCCAGAAATAAGTATCTTCTGCACATTCATCATTGCAAAGTTTACTTTACGAAATAATAGAGAAAAAGAAAGACATCCTGTTTGATTCATGTCTTCCATGCCCTTGACTTTTCAATGCATCAGTGACTTCCATGGCTGTCCACATAGTCTTGGTTTTGATACTAAAGATGGCATCTATCTCTATTACTACATAGATGATTGCATTCTAAGATCCTTGGATTTCAAATCTTTAGTAGTAATTCCTTAAACGGACATATTTCTTTGTAAATAAAGAATGAAATTAACTCACATGTCCAGTTGCGAAGAATTTAATGACTCCATCATCATGTGGCATCTTCCTAGTGAGCCACGGGTCACACTAAGCATGAAAAGTTACTGCACCAAGCGCCTGATGTGGATTGCAACCTCCTGTGGAATACTCAGTATTTAACGTTTGCATCGGTTTTCAGCAGGCATTTTGATGAATATGAATGTAATAGAAATGCCTGAATCTGTGTATGAATCAAATATAAACCAAAGAGGAAATTCTTTGATTTCTTTTGACTTTTTTCTTTTTGCCTGGTCATTTCTTGAAGCATCAGGCATAAAACTGGCTTAGTGCTGGAATCTCATTCTCCTGGAGAGGAAGGAAATGTTTAGGGGACACATAAAAATAAAATAAAAATGAAAATATCTTAAACCTGTTACTTTTTGGAATGACTCCATGAAGTTTACTATCTTCAAAAGAAGTTTTAAATTGATAAAAGATGGTTTTATTTGAAGAACTTGTATTATATAATAATTACACTGTCAGGTAGTCATGAAGCAATACTAAGCATTCCTCAAAAACTGCCAAATCTATTCTTTTCAAAATAATTGTAATGTAAAAGGCTATGTCTGATTGAAATGTGAAAGCATCATCAACTCTAATGTAAAATAAACATCTCAGAGATTAGAGAATAACGTTCTCTTTACACCCCATTTGGAAAACAAAGGGAAGTAAGTTGGGCATAATACTATAGAGAAAGAAGAAGCAGAGATAAGAATGCTTTAGAGTTATCATTTTTCTGTCATGAACATTGTAGGACCAGATTTTTATGAACTGCTAATTGGTGCACAATGGGTTCATTAAATGCTATGATCAGGTTATAAAACAATCTTTCTTAACCACATAATATTCGAAAACCAGATAGGACTCCTTTAGACCATGAGTCCTTAGAGAGAAATTATTTCTCGATTTCTTTCAAAAAAATAAAAATGTGAAAACTACCTAAGGATACATTTTCTGACCATAATTGACCAAGTACAGCTTTAAGAGCTCAATTTTGGCCTGTGTGTTTCTATATGTCTCTTAAGATATTATCAATTTTTATATATAGAGAATAGTTATGACTATCCTCTTTTTCCCAATGGACAAAAAAAAAAAAATGTAAGATAGCTAATGTGAAAGAGTTAATGTGTGGTGTGGAATTTGAGTATGAAACCCATGCCAAGATTTAAAAGCTTTATGAATAAAGATTCGATTTTCTCATGTGTATAATAAATGATTACATTAAATCATCTTCTCAACTTAATTCTTATTATTTTATGATTCATAATATACATTCTTAAGAACCACTATTCTCTTTTTTTCGAAAAGGCTGTGTCTTAGAAATAGTAGGCATAAAAACACCCTGTGAATGAGTCAACAGGATGCTCTTCTTAAATAACTATGGTTCCTTATATAGTTGTTAAAATGTGCTAACTGGTATTATGTTCTATTTACAAAGATTCTTTTAGTTAACACTTTTCTATGCTCAAGTACACTTTTGCCTTATTTTGAGTTAAGAAAGTCAAGGATGAACATTATAGCAATCTCTACTTCTATATTAATTCTATGGGATCCTATGCTTTCTAATAATGATACTTCTCTATTATTCTTCTCAAGAGAGATCCTACACTGAATAAAAGACATCAGATAAGAAGATATTAAGTTCCTTTTCAGATTTTTTTTTCTACCTGTAGTAAGTTGAGTGGTGGTCCTCCAAAAGAAATTTTACCTGGAGCCTCTAAAGGTGACCTTTCTTAGGAAAAAAAGGTCTTTGTAGATGTAATTAATTCAAGAATCTTGAAATGAGAATATCCTGGATGATTAAGGGTTGGCTCTCAATACAATAACAAGTGTGCTTAGAAGAGAAGGAAATGGAAGACATAGAGGGGAGGGTTGTGTGAAAGCAGGCAGAGACTGGAGTCCTGAACACTGAGGAACCTCTGGAGCCAATAGAAGCTGGAAGAGGTGAGGACAGATTTTCTCCTAGAGCCCCCAGAGGGGGTCAAACCCTGTTGACATCTTGATTTCAGACTTCTGGTCACCAAAACTATTCTAGGAAATGACTGCTATCATTGCTGCTAACTTAAAAAAACAAGGGGCTTCCCTGGTGGCGCAGTGGTTGAGAGTCCACCAGCCAATGCAGGGGACATGGGTTCGTGCCCCAGTCCGGGAGGATCCCACATGCCACGGAGCGGCTGGGCCCGTGAACCATGGGCCCTGAGCCTGCGCGTCCAGAGCCTGTGCTCCTCAACGGGAGAGGCCACAACAGTGAGAGGTCCGCATACCGCAAAAACAGAAAACAAACAAACAAAAAAATACAAGCAAACGAACAAACGAAAAGCCCCAAACCGGACTAATACATAAGGGTAAATCAATTAGGAACCATATGATTCTAATAGGGTATTCAAGAAAATATAAGAAAATGACTCCTTATAAAGGTGTGATCAGGGTGTAGGAAAGCTTGCAGGTATTTGTTTGCTAGGTCTGCCATAACAAAATACCACAGACTGGGGGGGCTTAAACAAGAGAAGTTTATTTTCTCACAGTTCTGGAGGATAAGAGTCCACGCTGTAAGTGCCGGCAGGGTTGTTTTATTCCTGAGGGTCTCTCCTTGGCTTGCAGATGGCTGCTTTTTCCGCTATGTCTTCAGAAGGTCTTTCCTAGTTGCCCATGCATTCCTGGTGCCTCTTTTGTCTGTGCTAATTTCCTTTTCATAGAAGACCTCCAGGCAGATTGGATTAGGGCGCACCCTAACAGTTGGATTTTAATTTAATCACCTCTTTAATGACCATTGCTCCAAATATCTTCTAAGGTGCTGGGGGTTAGGACTTCAACATATGAATTTGGGGAGCACAATTCAGTCCATAACAGTGCTCTCGGCAAGGCGAGGCCTGAAGAAATGAGGAGAAGCAGCAGTTACATGAACCCAGAGACAGAGAAGACCTTGCAGAGAGATACCTGATGGGACCTGAGTGTTGGTGAGAGAAAAAGCAAAGCCCCAGAGGAAATGAGGCTGGGGAGTGAATTCTTCTTTCCCTTTGACTCCTGGGAGCCACAGGAAGGCCAGAAGACCACTTCTGTAGTGCATCCACATCAGCCTTCTGGCACTCAGAGCAAGGTTGAGAAGGGTCAAGAGAGGATGTGAAAACTCAAATGAAAGATATCCAGCAAAAATTAAATTTCAACATTATTTCATGGAAATCACTTGTAGCCACTTCTGCGGTTTGAAGGCATCAGTAAACTAGGTCCAGCATAATAAAGTCTTTAACAACTCCTTTTTTCATAAGGAGTTGAGGAGTTAATGAAAACAACATAAGTTTTGTATAACATATTCTCAACAATATAGACCTGCCCTGGAAGCTTTAAAAATCTTGCTTCTTATGGAACTATTCACATTTTTGATTAAAGTGTATGTCTACTTGTGTTTATAAACACTATATATTTTAAAACATCACACAGGTTGACAGGTATTCTAAGATTTAAATGCTGAATGCCTACCAGGGTTCTGTTCCTGTTTTCAAAATTCACTACGACACATTCTGAACTTTCTACAATCTAGTTGTTTTACTGGTTCGGCGGGAAGGTTATTGATATCCAAGAACCAGATGAAATTACTACAGGATATTATTTTAATAAAACAAGTGCTGGAGAAATGCTGTTTGTGACTGAAGCACATTTATTAGTGTATCTTCACCACCCAGTGCTGATATAAATATTTATTTAACTGAATTAAACAGCAATAGACATCTGCTCATTTTCCTAGGTATATAAGCCACTGGAAAAGAATTGTTATTTGAACATCTTTATGTATTCTGGGCAACTTAGTAATGGGGGAGGAGTAAATATTTGAACTTACTCTCAGGCTGTTCCTTTTCCTCATGGCCCCCTTAGCCATTTTATATTAAAATTTGCCATATATAAAATATATGAAAATTATTTTTTCAAACTGCCCCAAAGTTTCGCATGTATATTGAATTTCTAGTCATATTTGGCAAGAAGTTGAAACCAGTTCGGGTGGAAAATTGTCAGAAATATTCTAGAGATTTGATTTCCACGTTAAAAAAAAAGTTAAATATTTGAAAATCATTAAATTAATGGTCGTATATGTTTTGATATATTTTCGGAAGGATAGATAATTTGAAAAAAATGTGTATCCAATTATAATTTGTGACACATTTCACTAGAAAACATTTATGAAAAGTCAGTCAAAAGTGGTTAAAATTATTTAAGGAAAAAAACCATGCTGCTTCCTAAATGAAAGTAGCCACTAGAGGGCACTGCTGCTCTATATCAAACCAACGTGTAACCACAATAAATACTGAAGATTTTAAAAGGTAGGGGTTCAAGGTGGCAAGTTTGGATTGTAATATGAAATGCTCTAAAAGAAGAAAAATAAATTTTTTACAGTTAATATTATTTATCAGACGATTTGAAAACTCTGAGCACTTAAATTGGCACTTCCATCAAACTAATTTTACTAGACTTTGTGAGGTACATTTAAGAAAAAAAAAATGTACATAAAGAAAAAGATATTTATGGAACCCCACAGTAGTTTTGCTTAGATAAGCCCTGTTATCTTTTTATTATAAATATTACTATTCTTCATAATGTCAGATAATAATGGTAATGATAACTTAGCTGCTTTCCTCAGAAGGGCTATGATGTATTTATACATATACAGTATATATTCATAACACAGTATATATATTCATGTTTACACGCCAAAGTGAGGCAGTAAAGACAGGTAGTATAATCACCAACTTAAAAGGAAAGAAATTGAGGTACAGAATGTCATTGCTTGTCTAAATCTCAGAGAAATTAGAGAGTGAATATGTGTGATGTGTATGTGCACATACAGGGGCAAAAATGGAGATAAAGAAATACTTTTCCAATAAAATTGAAAGAAAGAAATATCCACAATTAAATAATGAATTATATACATACATATAACAAACACATATTGGAGAGAGAAAAGGAAGTTAGTTATTATGTTTCACTAATAAATATTATGCTCTTTAATTTAAAAAGCAATGAATAGTTCACTGTCCTTACTATGAACTAAAAATGAGTGGCTAATATAGAAATATGAGACACATTCTTTGAAGTAAATAATTGAAATAGAGTTGCAGAGACAATGCACATGTCAAAATAGACTATACTGCATAATTTTGTGTGAGAAATATGCGGGGTGTTATATATACAGACTTTAGGAGATCATCATGGGTTGGAGTAAACTAAAGTGTTCTATGGAGAGGGGATAGGAATTTGAACTTGGTCTTGAAATTTGGGACAACATCAGATAGGTGATGAAGATGTTAAAACATGGGAAGACTCAGAGATCTGGGTGGTCCAGACATGTACCGATGCCAGTCAGTATATAAAGCTATCTGTCTTGGTGAGTAGGGGTAGGGAGGTGTAGTTGGAGCAATCTAGAAAGCTACATTAGGGATATATTGTATGTAATTTTGAATTCCAGGTTGAGATGCTTTGATTTGATCCAAGGCATTGGAATCAGATGTGTGGCATGATCAAAGCAGTGTTTAGAAAGATTAATCTGCTTGCCAGATAGATTCATACGAGGAGAAACTTGAGTGAGAGAAGACCTTTGAGGAATCTGTTTCATAGAACAAACCTGAGATGCTATGAACCTTAATTAGGACAGTGGCTACAGACATAACAAAGAAAGGGCTAAAAGAGAAGTGAGATAGAAATAGGAAACGGTATGGATTTGGGTTGATTAAATGTGGAGGTCTCAGAAGGGAGAGGGGATGAGAAGCAGTTATGAGAATTTAAGCCCAGAGGACATGAAACAAAAGGCAGAGGAAGCGAATTTGTACTGAGCATACAAGATAGAAAAATCTGTTCAGTTTTAGATATGTTAACATGTCTTTCATTGATTAAATGTAATGATTCTCCTCAGAGATGCAGGGCAGAGCTGCAGAGAGGAGTTAGATTGTCAGTGTAGATTTATAGTTGTATTTACAAATGCTAACTTAATCAGAAGGAGGTGATACATTTTTGAGTGAAAGGAAAAAAAAAGTGAAATAGGGGACTAAAAGCTAAAATACAGGTTAATCTGAATTTAATAGTTAGAGAAAGAATAACCAGCACTGAAATATTCAAAATGATTGTCTTAGATGTGCATAGGAGACAAAAGATCAATTAACCAGAAGCACAGAATGAGGGATTCCCTGAAGTCAAACTTTAAAAATAGGTCAACAGAGCTGGGGAAAATGCCATGGAGTTAAGTAATTAATAATAGGTCAATGCTATATTGGAAAGTGTCCTTTCATCAGAGTGATAGAGATAGGAGAAATGTTGACTGGTTAGAATAGAGAAAAGGGGAAATAGATGCTAGGGTAAATCACTGTTTGAGAATACAGGCAGTGAGATAAATAGGAAACTAGGATCAAGGGATTACCATTAGGTTCAAACATCATGTTATAAGATTAGGAAATATTGCATTACAATATATAGGAAATATTGTGTTGTAATATTTAGTCAAGTAGATTGCATGCTTGCAGACAAAAGGGAAAAAGAAAATGAGAAATGAAAGATCCAAAATAAAGAGAGAATAATCGAAGGACAAAAGGAGATAAAAAGAGGGGACCAAGGACACTGGCTGAAGCAATATCCCTTTAAAGCTGTGATAATGCATCTTTTGATAAGCCTGAAGAGATATGTTATATGGTAGGTTTACATCAGGATATTCTTAGCTATCTCAAATCTATTTTGAAATTATATATGGGACAAGTCAATCAATAAAAAACAGAATCGCTTCAGTCATCTTTATGTTGTAGGAGATGAGATGACCCTAAAAAAAGGGGGGGCACAAAAGGTAATTTTGCGGGCCTCACAATCTTCCTGTTGTTCATTGCTGAGTAAAAATCTGGGCTCTAATGTGTGAATCAGAGTTTGCATGAAGACCATTCTGTCTATGTGCCTATTTAAATCAAATAACACATGAAAAGCAAATTGAGCCTTTTTGTAATCCTGAAGAGTTGCAATAGTAGAGCCTGTTGACCAATGTTCTAAACCTACCTGTTTTCATCATTTAGCTTTATGGGCTTTTATTTTTCCATCTTGAAAAGCCAGACATTAAAAGTCTGAAATATTCTGTAATTTACAAACAGCAGAGCAGCAAGTCTGCTGGTTATATTTGATCCCGACTGGTACAGAACTGCTGGTGAGATGTCCTGCTTGTCAAATTTCCTCATTCTTGTGCTGATCTGGTTGCAGACCCTCTGACCTTGCTCTGCTCTTTGCTTCCTTTGAATTTTCTGATTCCTGACTACCTGCTCAGCCGTTCACTCACCCAGCATCTTTTCTAGGAACTCCCTACCTGTGTACTTTTGATCCCCCAGCTGCCTGTCTAGCTGATAGACTACCATGCTCTGACCTCCTGTACCTAGATTGTTGTTGATCAAATATTGCTTACTTGAGTCCTAAATTGCCTCTTCCAACTTGGTGTAGGATGTGTCGATATGTGTAGACTGCCTGCCTGAACTCCTGTACCCTATCTTCAGCAAGCCTTGCTTGGCCTTTCCTAATCCTGACTCATCATCCTCCTTCAGAAAAGCATTTTCCCTCAAGTCCTAACGGAACAGCAATTAAAGAGGATGCCAAGGTTTATTAATCCTGGGTGATGGGGATTAAATGGATAGGAAAGAGTGAAGGAGGTAATGAACTTTGTTGTGGATTTATTTTATGTAGGATTATAATAGATGTCTTATATTGGTTGTTCACAAGATTTAAGGTATATTTTCTACTATTTCTCCATCAGGGAGAAAAATCATCAACTAATCTCATTATAATGTATTAGCTATTATCTAGGTCTAGATAGACTGGAGTTCTATTTAATATTTTTTAAGGTCCCAATTGTGGACTATTATAATGAATTGTTTCTAGGAGTTAAAACTATGTAACTCTCTTAAGACAGAACCACTTTAGACTTAATTATGGCTGAAAAAAAATCTTAATTGATTCTATTATGCACATGTATATCTTACCCATATGAATTCAATAACAGAGAAAGTACCACCAATGTTTCTTTTGCTTCTTTTCTGAAAGACTTATTATGGCATGATGTTTAGGAGAGGGGTAATTATTATTTGTGTATAAATTCTTCATGTAGTTTCTTCCTACTTTTCCCATACCACACGATTCTTAGGAAATGAAAATATGTTAACATGGATCTGAAGAAATGTAACAGGCTTCTCAAGATTTGTGGGGATGTGTTGAGGGCTTCATCTACCCCAAGCCATAGTAACCATTGTGAGAGCTTAGGGGATCATAAAGTCTGCTAAATTTCAACCTGTTACCATACTGGGTTGGAAATTCTGCTTGGGAGTCATCATCCACCCAGTCAATCAACCTGGAAATGTGAGGATTATCCCTCAACTGTCTTTCCCTCTCATCCTCAACCTTCACCAAAACATCTAGAAACATTTTGAATCACTTCCTTCCTTTCTATATCTCTGTGTCTTGTCCTAGTTCAGGCAAAATCATATTTTCCTAGAATGCTTGTTATACTTTCCTGAATTGATCTTCTTTATTCTAGGATTTTCTCCCTTCTTTGACATTGGTCCCATTGCCCCTCTGCATGGAATGCCCTTTCAACAACTACTAGTAGGACTAAAGATTCCAATTTTTGAAACTCAGCTCAAGGGTCACCTTGAGATGACTTTCCTGATACTACACATCTCCACATTAACTTGGTGCTACAAATAGGCTGAGTGCTGCTTCTTTTTCTATAAACCCCTGTACGTATTTCTGCTTCTGCATGTACAACATAGTGTCACTGTTGTTCTGGGTCTACTTTCCCCATTAAACTTAGATTTGATTGAGGGTAAAAAACATATTTTATTGTTTCTCCAGAACTCAGTTTAATGCTGAATATATAGTAGGCACTCCATAAATGCTTGTTAAATAAATGAACGAATATATAGATCTGTCTTTATACTCTATTTTCCATGGGCAAGAGCTCTTATTTTTATGTTACATTTGGCACTGTAACAAATATGTGACAGATGCTTAACAAGTATTTTTTCAATGACTGTCTCGATAAACTGCAATCATTTCCCCTTTCAAGGTCTTATGCAAGAAGAGCTCATATCATATATCTCTTTCCAATAATTTAATTGTACTTTGTGACAAATTTTTAGATTTTACTGTAAAAAAAGGTGGTGGAAAGTTTAATAAAATTTTCTTGTAGATGCCTTGGAGAATTCTACACATTTCCAAGGTCTGGACAAGAAGAGCTCATTTTAGCTGAAATAGGATTACAATGAGAACTATGCAGGACATCAACTGTCTCCCCAAATACTAATGATATGATATGATATGATATATATAACATAATATGATTAATATAATACATTGAAAACCTCTCTGGGTGAGGAGGTATTTATGAAGGGCTTGGTTTAGGGTTATGAAGAGATTGATTGATTGCCTCTGGACCTCATACTATCATTTGCTATTCTGAGAATTCAGGACTAAAAATAATTGAGGAGGTGGGCAGACAGGATTACTTTAACTCAATTTAACATTTGACACATATTCTTTGCTCGTTGCTACAACTGCATTTTTCAATTGCTTTGTAATGCTTCATGTGCCTGCCACCTTGCTAGAACTGTGAATTCCTGTTCTCCAATTCTGTGTCTTATTCACATTTATAGCATAGTTTATAAGTCAGAGTAGGAGTTCAACATATACTTTTTAAGTGGTTGAATGAATACATTTTTGACCAACAATGTACAAATCACTGTTAAAATGAATACGGCCAGGCATGCATGCATAAGGCACATTTCCTTTACTCAGTCAAATGAAGGAGGGGACAAAAGGGGATGGGTAGGAATGTTTTATACAAAGAAAAATTTGATAAAATCATGGAAAAAATACGTAAATAGAGCAATGGCCATATTTGTACAAATGGTCATATTTGCAGTTTAATTTAGACCTCTTATTCATACTGACAGGAAAAGCCCTAGAATTAATGTAGAATGGGTTTCTGTCAGGAGGCCATGGCACTCTGGACCCTAGATTTTGGATTCATCAACAAGTTCCAAAAATATTTTAACATGTTGGAATCTATAAGATGAATCTAATAAGGCATCATATAATAGCAACAAATGGAAAACCCTTTTCAACCAAGTGCAAAATCAAAGAATAGGTAAAAAAGCTTTAGATTTTTAAAAAACTCTGAGTCTGATACAAATCAACAGTGAGTTGGTTTCTAAAATGTTATAAGTATCAGACTTCATTGATAGCATGGCACCTACCAAAGGACAGATAATTGGTTCTCTGTGAATGTTGGAATTTACCAAATGCATTAACATTTTATTGATCATTATTTGCTTAATTTATATTCTGCCTAATTTCTAAAATAACTTGAGACAACTACCTTGGCTGTCTTTTTGCGTAAGAATTTCAGACAGAGTGGAGTATGGAAAAATTAGAGAAGATCCAAAACGATGACTAGAGTCAAAGCTGTGCAACATTAGCAATAATTAAGGAACTAGCAATATATTTATTCGCTAAAAAGAATTCAGTAAGCAAATGTTTGTTGAATACCTACTATGTACCCAGTACTCTATTAAGTCTCAGGGATTCAACAGTGAAGGGAGAAACAAACAAGGAAAAATCCTGCTGCATATTTATGAAGCTTAGGAGTCAGATGAAGAGATACAATCAATGATTTTAGAAATAAATGTATAATTGCAACCATGCTAAATCCTGAGAAGGGCAAGGATGTTGTGCCATGAAGGTATAACTAATGGGACGTATTAGTTGTGGTAAATGTGGTCAGTGTCAGCTCCCCTGAGAAAGTGAAATCTGAGTTGAGATCTTATTGATAAATAAAATATTAGTAAATACGAATTCCTTGTTCTATTGTTGATAGATGTGGAAATCAATATAATACTTTAAGAAGGTAATTTTGTAGTAACTATCAAAATGTAAAATATGAATACCTTTTGACCCAGTGTTTTGGACTTCATGCTTGTGTCTCCCC
Organism: Tursiops truncatus; assembly: GCF_011762595.2. Classification (NCBI taxonomy): domain Eukaryota; kingdom Metazoa; phylum Chordata; class Mammalia; order Artiodactyla; family Delphinidae; genus Tursiops; species Tursiops truncatus. The sequence goes on from NC_047037.1 coordinate 118,944,622, forward strand.
CAAAATTCATATGTTGAAATCCTTAACACCAAATGCCATTGCAATAGTATTGGGAGATGGTGCCTTTGGGAAGTAATTAGGTCATGAAAGTGGGCCCTCATGATGGGATTAGTGCCCTAATAAGAGACTTGAGAGAGTTTGCTTCCTTTTTCTCTCATGAAACCACGTGAGGAGAGTGAGAAAGCAGAGAGCCAGGAACAAGGCAGCAGAACTGTCCCCCATAATTGCACTAATTTTCTATTGCTATTTTGACTTTCTAGAAGTCGTTTGCTCTGCAAGGAGTAAACATTATAGAAATGTGCATTTGTGGAAACATTTGATCTTTTTAACATTTAAAGATATGTATTTTCAGCAATTTAGAGCAGTGCATTTACTTTATCATTCTCTGAGAAATGTAAATTTAAAAAAAGGAGCTTGTAACACAGAACTAAAGCAAACTTCAAAAACCTTTTTCAGTTTTCAATGACTGATTTATTTTCTCCAACCCTAATTTAACTACTTTCCTTTAATCCCCATGTTTTCATCTCAGTTATTTTATATATTAGAAATACATTTTCTCAAAGTACAAATCCAAACAAAATTCTATCATATCACTCATATAGTATAGTTGCTTATCCAGTAACATTTTTAGGTGCTTTCCCAAATACATATGAAGCTTAACTTAGATCTTTAGAGAACTAAAGCAAATTTTCAGTGATAAAATAATGGGTGCAATAGCCCAGATACCTACCATTTTTAAAAAGTGAAAATTGTTTATCTACAGACTTGAGAAAAAAGAGGATCAAGACCTTTAAGGGCCCCAAACTGAAATGTCTTAAGAAGCCATTCAGGTGACTCAAATTGCTGAACAAGGACAGGTACTGGACAACAGGTAGCAATGGGGGTTTTGTTGAATTAATGAGTAAAATTTTGGCGTCAAGCGGTCCTCATCTCCAGACAGATTCAGTATTGCTATACTTTCTTGGATTATTTAAAAAGCAGCTGGAAACTGAACTTTTATAGGAAGTTTCTCAGTTTTTCAAACTTTTGTCTGCTGAATCAAAAGGCACAGGAAGGTTAGATTTAGCTCTCCGGGTCCCCACTTAGAAAGAGTTGAGGTAATGGAAGTGGGGCAGCCTTGAGCTGGAGAACAGAGAGAAAGGAAGCAGGTCACTGGGGATCCAGTAAACTCTAGAGGGAAGAGAAACCATCCAGTCATATCCATGACTATGCTAACCAGCTTAAGACACTGCAGATAAGGCTTTCACAACTATTGGCAATTTTTGAACATTGAGGATATTTTTGCCACAGTGTAGTGACATTTGTTTCTTGACTCCTCAGGAAGATAAGAGAATATCAAAAACCTAGAGCAGGGCTTCCCTGGTGGTGCAGTGGTTGAGAGTCCGCCTGCCGATGCAGAGGACACGGGTTCGTGCCCCGGTCCGGGAGGATCCCACGTGCCGCGGAGCGGCTGGGCCCGTGAGCCATGGCCGCTGAGCCTGCGCGCCCGGAGCCTGCGCTCCGCAACGGGAGAGGCCACAACAGTGAGAGGCCCGCGTACCGCAAAAAGAAAAAAAAAAAAAAAAAAAGCTAGAGCAACTCCTAGTTCTTGTAAACCTAGCTGCCTTTGAATACAGGCATTTTCAGAACACAAACAAATGAACGAACAAACAAACACAAAAGGGTAATTTCTTTAGATAGAGCTATTTACTGTATATTGTTATTCTTAATGCCATATTACTCTTGATTTTCTTTCTTTTTAGATCTCATTATCAAGCTTTCCTTTGGCTCTTATTTCTTTGGATATTAACAATGGATCAAAGGTTATCATTGACATGTTTATCTTTGCTTAAGTTTCAGTTCTAAGCACATGTTTCTGGACTAATACACTCAGAAGAACCTCTCGTCACGGAATTAGCCTTAATTCTTTTAGAAGCCATCAGTGATTCTGCCATCTTTGTCAGGTCCTCAGTCGTGTGCCTCATTGGATTTCTTTATATCTTCTTTTAAGGAGAACCTGTAATTTCTTCTCTCAATGCTACGCTGGTATTTGGAAAAAACACTCGGATTTTGGAAGGGAGAAAAGGAAAACATGGCACTCGTTGGAACACGTTTTTTTCTCTCTTCACAGACGGCTTTCTTGTTTTCCATCCATACAATCATTTTTATTAGTTTTTAGGGATTCTTATTCCATTCACCTTTCAACCTGACTTTCAGATGCATTCCCATGGCTGCTTCCAGTCCCTAGCTATGCTGTCATAAGGATTACACTCAGTTATATAGAAAACAAACATACTTTTCTTTGTATAATTTTACTATAATGACTTTCTGAACCTAAAGATTCTGTATGCAAGTGTGTATGCACACATACACACACACTCACATAGTCACACAAATAACTCCCCCCTTATTTCCCACATACACCCTTTATGATATTATATCACATTAATGTGCTCTGCTGTCTCCTTCAAAGTTCCCAGAAGAAATGAATTACTTCTGGAAGCCTAAATGATCTAAATCTCACCATCATTTTCTCCTAATAGTCCAAGGTCTAGCTACCTAGATTATGTGTTGTTCTGTAAAAGACAATAAGTCCAGCTACAAGAGTTGTAGCTGATGTGCAAATGAGGGTCCAATTCAAGGGATACCAATTATTTCATCTTCTGCAAATTTAGTCGATGGTCTTAATTTTATCAATTTCTTCTCTCACAATGCTTCCTCTATTCTAGTGTCTTTAGTAAGGATCCTATTGTCCTTTACTTATATTATTTTGAAGTAAACCTCCCAATGGAATATAACAGTCCCCAAAATATGCAACCAGATGCATGCTATCACTCATGAATTTGCTCCAATATCAGCAGAATTTATCTAATTATCCCTCAGAATCAGGCCTTTGTAGCCTAACTGAACCGTGTCTCTGCTTCACAGTGATGATCCTGACGTGGGACCCAGTGTACAGAGGACCTCTGCCATTAATAGTCTCATTGCAGTGCCCCATTAATAAATATTACCAGATCAAAAAAAAATTTCAACTAGTGATCTCAAACATGTTTTTATGTTTTCAGTAATTTCTGTTAAAATTCTTTGTCGTCAGTTGCAGGTTAGGAGCATGGAAACAAAATCTGCAATTAGGAATAAGCACAGCTGACAAAATGAAGAGTCATGGGCACACGCAGAGAGCATGGCAGGGTGAAGCTGCCCCTGGAAAAGTTAGAAAGAAAACACTTAGCTGACATTGCAGTATCAGCAAATGTACATGGATTTTTTTCCCCCCATTCTTTGTTGTAACTATCAAATTAGCCAGTGTATTCGAGAGAGTGCCATGCTCCTGGGAAGGGGCAATCATTGCTTCTCCTCTCACTCATATTCCTAGTTGACAGTTCCCTAGGGGGACAGCAGAAATAAATTCAGGCTGTCCTGATGAAGGCGAGTCAGCTCATTAGCAGCTGCCATCACAGCACTGTACCTCGAGCTCACAGATGGAGACAAGGGGTCTTTGAAGGCGATTCTAAGGCAGCTTCGTATGGAGCAGCATAAGTCGGGATCCTGTAAAGTGTTGTCTCCCTGGAAACCAAATGCAACAATTACCCTGTTTTCATCAGTTCAGGATGTGTATAGTTCACACATAAATGCCGAGTTTGTGGAGAAATTTGCACAGTGGATTCCTGTGTTATGGATACACATAAACGAGAGATCCTTAGGACTGTCAGTCAGATCCTTTATGAAGTCATGGACCGCCTTTGAAAGAGTGGCATGTTAAAGGTCTGAAATAAATGACTCCTGTATGATGTATGTGTGATACTGAATCCCTGTGTGAAATACAGCACTCCCTTATGCAATTCAGAAAGAGGTATCAATTTTAATTGAATTAGATCTTGTTTTAACATAGACATTTACCTTGTTCATTTAATTCCCAGATTCTTATTTGTGGGAACACCAGTAGTGGAGTTTTATCTTATTTCTCAAGTAACAATATCATCCCAATTTCATGCATATTCATTCGATTTGAAATACAATTAAGAAAAGAGGCATTATTTTCTACAATGCTTTGTATTTAAGCCCATGAAGATTAAAAAAAACTACCAGTTTTTGAGAGGACTCTGACTTTAAATTGTGTGATTTAACCTTCTGAATATTAAGTTTAGGCTATAATGAGTAAAAAGTAAGTTTAAAGAGTTAATAGTTTATAATCCTGGATTCCAGCTATCTCATCAGAAAATAGATGCCATCAAATTAAGATACCAGGAGAGAAGTTCCTCAGACAGGAATTCAGAGAATGATTATTCAAGTAGAAAAGTTTATAAAAATAAGTTGCCCACCCATAGTATAGATTAGAGACATTTTTAACAGTAGCAATTGTAAAGGATCTCTAAACGTCTCTACAACCTAAACACTAAGCTAGAAACTGGCCTTATTTGTCAGCTTAGCTCTTAATTGCATAACATGTGTTTTTAACTAATAATTCAATGTTGATACTTTTATATTTTGGTATTTATGGAAAATGTTAGTGACACCAAAGATAAGCAGTCTTTATACTGTTTGTACATTTATTATTTATCTTTTCCATATTCCCCATTTGAACCTTCATTCATTTTGAGTGGAATTCCTTATCAAAAGTATCCTAAAACTATCAGGTCCAGGTAGGGATCATCTTGGTTTAACACATAGAGAAATGGGTGGTACCAAGAACCTGTCCTTTATCTGTGTTCACATTAATAGAGCCAGGTCCTCGGATTTTCCTTCTTACCATTTAATCACCAGTTTGAAATAGGCTACAATTCAATTCTACTTAATTAGACTGTATAATCATAATGATTGATTAGTTAATACAGACACATGTACTTATTTTAACTGCCATTTGATCTTGAAATATGGTTTTGCACTGTCTAGACTGTCAAAAGAATGAAACTCTTCCTTTTTTATCTCTTGTATATTAAATCTCCCCTTGGCATTACTGCATTATGGCAGTGTCTGGTCTGTGGTTTCTATATGCAAGTAAGCTCAAGTGTTCATTCTTTAGCTGTTAGTCACATAGTTCTAAATGTATTCCAAATAATGCTGATGTTGAATGTTTTTTACTCCACTGTGTGTTTCTAATGGGATTTTACCAAAGAGCATAACCTCTAACCATATTAATAGTTAATCAAGCAATAAACATGCTTTGCTGCAAGCTCAAGCCAACAGACTTTTCTCTGATGATGAATTTTCTATTCAATTGACAAGGATTTCTTTTGCTTTATCTCATTATTGTAAAACTGGGGTAAATGCCTGAGTGTTCAATTCCCAGTAAGTGCCCTAAAGGGCTTCTTCCTAACTCTTTGACCTAAATAAATGAAGTGTCCCAAACTGCACATTAATATATTATCCCAAAGCTTTGCTTCTTTAGAAATAACCTCAAAAAACATGGATCTATTAGATAAAGCGTTTTGAAACAGGAAGACAAAGTAAATGTAGTCATTTATTAAATTTAAGAGCTTGCATTATGAAATATTGAGAAATTAAAAAAATACGAGTGTGCTAAAGAAAACTATGATGATTTATATAATACTAGGGAAACTGGCCCAAAGTGAAAGCAATGTGCTTAGATTGTACTTAGGTATTTATCCTATACAGGAAAGTGAGACAGAGACAAGGTTACACAGTCACCATACTGTTTCCTCCTCCTGCAGACACAGAAAAACATTTACTACATCATCATGTTTCCTACACTTGCCTGCAGTCAGGATGGGGTGTTACTGGCTGAGCTTTGGTCAGTAATTTATGGGCAGAGGTGATGTAAGCCACCTCCAGCTCTTGTTCTTTCTTTTTTTAATAAATTTATTGATTGATTTTTGGCTGTGTTGGGTCTTTGTTGCTGCGCGTGGGCTTTCTCTAGTTGCAGAGAGCAGGGGCTACTCTTCGTTGTGGTGCATGGGCTTCTCATTGTGGTGGCTTGTCTTGTCGAGGAGCACAGACTCTAGGCACATGGGGTTCAGTAGTTGTGGCACGCAGGCTCAGTTATTGTGGTGCATGGGCTTAGTTGCTCACAGCATGTGGGATCTTCACAGACCGGGGCTCAAACCCATGTTCCCTGCAGTGGAACACAGATTCTTAACCACTGCACCACCAGGGAAATCCCACCAGTTCTTGGTCTTAAAAATCACCCTACAATGTCCCCCAGGCTCCTCTTTCCCATATGCAGTAACCTTGAAAGCCTCTTCTTCTAGATGGCGGAGCTACAAGACAGAAGAAGCCTGGGCCCCTGTAGCTTATAAATGTGCTATCTTCCATTAAAAATACTTATGAGACACAGCTAACCTCCTCAAACCTCTTAAAATTAATTTATAGATTGATTCTGGCAGTCATGAAATCAATTAAAACACATAATCCTTAAGTTATCTTTTTGAAGACATTCTAAATTGTATAGTAGTCATGGCAGAGCTCAGTTCATGGGTCAGCCTTCTTATTTTTGTCTTTGTCCTTCTTATAATTAGAAAATTAAATTTATGGCTAATAAATTATCTTCAATATCAAGCAAATTAGTGTGTGTGTGTGTTGTGTCTTACCAAAGTGGGAGTATATTGCTCATCTCACTCCAGGCCTTTGTGTGGCATTTGTGGCTTCAGCTGTGAAAGGAGCAGTTCTGGTCAAGGACTCAGGGACCAGCCTGAGACTGGAGGAACCTCAGCATTGTTGGTCTTCAGGCTTGGTCAGACCAGGGACTATGCTGGGAAGAGTGGAGTTGTACTGGGCTGTCTAATGTTAAACTTGTCGTGTCAGCCCAGCACTGGCGTTGCTTCCATTCCTTTCATATTTTGGGGAATTTGGTTGTGATTGCCCAGCATCTATTCCTAAAATGACAGTGCATTTTCAGCGGTTCTTTCGAGAGGGCCATTTTGATCACAATGTTGAGTTCTCTTTGTTTTGGTTTCCCTGATGTTTCTCTCAGTTTACTTTCTCCAGGACTGACTCTAAGGAACTGCCAGAGCAATAATTATTTGTTCAAAAGGAATTGCCCTCTAATGTGGGCCTTGTATATTCCTTCTGTTTATTCGATCAATGTACAATGGTTTGTTTCTATGCATATCAAATTATTAGTCTGCAAAATGAATGAATTTGAGAGTAGTTGGACCTTTGCTCTCCCTTGGTTAAATTCTATCACACAATATTCCCTTGAAAGACTCAGGAGGTCTTTCTATTTGTTGACGAATCTAAGCAGGGGCCTTGGAATGAATGGTCTAAAAAAATATAAATGCTGCAGTAGATTTATTAAGTAGTAGTTCCAAACAAATACTGTGGCGTACAGGAGTAATTGCCAACATTTGTGCTCTTAACTCAATTTCCTACAGAAGGAACAGCTGAAAAAACAAAAACTATTAAAAATCCATTACCTGTTGTTTAAGAAGCAAAATAGCATTTTTCATAAGCTCCTTGTCAAGCAATTGGATGCAGCAGGATGATGAGCAGTGAGAGTGAGGGTTAGGCTGGCATTAACATTTTGCCTAGTAACTTAAGTGATTACACCTTCAGTAAATTAGATCAAGGAATTTAATTTCTTTTCAAGTCTTTATGAATTTTCTCTAATACAGAAATGATCCGAGACAGAATGCTCAAGAAAGTTAAACAGACACAACACTAAAAAGAAAAGTCTGCATTGCTCTCTGTGGAGGGCACTCATGGACCATGAAACACACAGAGTCTCTTGGACAATTTTCTCAATACAATTTTCAAGGCAAATTCGGATGTGTTTGCTGTGTACTCACAATGTATTCATGAGTTAAGACTTGAACGGGGCTTCCCTGGTGGCGCAGTGGTTGAGAGTCCGCCTGCCAATGCAGGCGACATGGGTTCGTGCCCCGGTCCGGGAAGATCCCACATGCCGCGGAGCGGCTGCGCCCGTGAGCCATGGCTGCTGAGCCTACGCGTCCGGAGCCTGTGCTCCGCAACGGGAGAGGCCACAACAGTGAGAGGCCCGCGTACCGGAAAAAAAAAAAAAAAAAAAAAAAAAAAAAAAAAAAGACTTGAATGGTAGAGCTAAGCCTAAATTGGAAGCTTCCACTCTTTCTTAAGGTCGTGTAAGCTACCTTATATACTTGAAATCTGGTTGCAGTGTTAGTTACTAGGTAAATTCAGTATATATAATAATTTTTATCTATATCTGACATGGGCTGAACGAAATCCACAAGGTGGAAATCAATACAAAAACTGCCACATATTAACATGGGTTATACTGCATATGACAGAGGGCAGAGGGATTTAACATAATGCAGTTATCTTTCACAGCAGCCACAAATGTGCTGTCCCTCAAGTAAGCAAGGTCAGAAAGCTGCCAGGTCTTTCCCTTTGAGGCCAGGGCAGAAAGAGCATCTCCTGCTCCTGAAAGAAGAGAAAATGGGCCTCACAGGTCAGCGTGATCACTGCTAGCCCAGAGTCTGCACTGTTTTATCATCTAAATAATAGAGATGCCAAGGGCAGCTTCTAGGGAGGTTTTAGACTTCCCCTCTAAAGAAAAATAAGTCTCCATTAGCCTTAAAGTCACTCTGTTCATTGTCTGAATGTTGTTTTAAACTATTTAAATAAATGTACAATCTAAATGAAAAAATCCAGGTGCATGCTAATTACAACAATTTGAGGACACTCAATCATTTGAGTCCTTCTAAGCTTGACCCCATTCCAAAGAAATTGCCCAGATTTAAACCCCTTCTCAAAGCATGCTCCACACCTTAGCCGTAATAGGATCAGGGCAAAGAAGACATATATATTTTCTTCAGGAAAGAAAATAAAACAAAAATAGAGCAGACCAAGAGTCTTGTTCCTTTAGGTCATACCTCTGTAGACAAAGAAAAACACATCACTGCGGTATAGTGTATGAGCACGTACACACATATACATACATGTACAAATTTAAGGAGGATTTTTATCTGTGAGGATGAAGAGGGAGTCGGTGTATTTGGGCAGAGAGGGGTTGTAAAGGAAGGGAAGTAGCATATATAAAAGTATTTTTAATATTATATGGAAAATTAGTGAAAATAGCATGTTCATTCACTGAAATGCCACCTGATAAAGAAAAAGAAAACTAAGAGCCTCCAATGCCTAGAATATTCTGTACAAAAGCTTGAAAACTTCAGTAGTCAATAGGTTCTCTTCAGTTTGACTCATAGATGTCATTGTAATTTGCTGAGGGTTGTAACTTAAACTATTAAGGAGGTGGCTTTTGTCATTTCCTTTTTTGCATTCTCCTACTGCTTAAAATTAATCGACAATTTAGTATTTTTAAAAACTTGTTAAAGAAAAGCATATTTAGGGATTCCGTCAAACCAGTGAGTCTAAAGCTAACTGCCATGACAAATGGAACTGCTTCAAGTGAAATAAATAGCCATTCCTTTGTGACTATGTGTTATATCTGAGTGATATGTTTTAATATCCCAAACATAGATAGCATATAAAGAACATGCAAATCCATAAAATTATAGACAGTCTGAATTGTTATTTATTTCATAAAAAATATCATGGTAATGGGATTGAAAAATGAATGGTAAAACCTCATCATTCTCAGAACTGACACTAAAGAATTTGATAATTAAGACTTCAAGGTCAAGTGGTAAGTAATTGATGAAGCCTTGCTTTTCATAATATTTTTAGTGAGGATATTAAACTGAAGTGCCCTAAATTTCTTGGCTGCATAAATTGAGTCATGATTAAAATAGCCAAAATAAGGTTTCTTTATAATTTGTTTTTACTCCGTGAGACTGCTGAGTGGGATATTGTGTTAAGCTTTTTTCCTTTTTTTTTTTTTTTGCGGTACGCGGGCCTCTCACCGTTGCGGCCTCTCTCATTGTGGAGCACAGGCTCCGGACACGCAGGCTCAGCGGCCATGGCTCACGGGCCCAGCCGCTCCGCGGCATGTGGGATCTTCCCAGACCGGCGCATGAACCTGTGTAACCTGCATCGAGCAAGCGGACTCTCAACCACTGCGCCACCAGAGAAGTCCTGTATTAAGCTTTTATATTCAGGTGTTAGTGTCTCTGCTCAAGAAAAGCTAAGAAGGTGATAAGCAAAGCCAATGATTTTCTAAGGGACACACTGTTGCACTTTTGTCCACATTACAAGATGCCTGAAGTGCTTGCCAGGGTTGTCAGACTCTACTTATTGGGATGCTGGAATCTGAATTGAAGCAGGAAAATGAAATGAAAAATGAATGGCTATATCATTTTGCTTTTCTTGCAGTTCCAAACGTGAACTCAGTGCAGAAAGAAAAAGAATTCTCTAGAGCCTCGGAACCCTCTAATCATGATATAGGTCTCTGTGCCACCGATAAACTGTGCCTAGTTCTTCTGATGAAAGAAACAGATATGATTCCCAAAGCACCAAGACTGACGAGATCAGACAGGAGAGCCACTCCTGATTCCAACACTTACACTGGAGAGGGAGGTGCATCCAGGGTGGCTGCTATTTCCTGCTTTTCACCAAGTGAGGGTGTGTGAAAGGCATACAGTTTCAAACAATCCTAAGGACTCATAGTCATTTTACATTTGAAACTATTTTTCAGAGAAAGGTATTTAGCAGTATCCTGCAAGAACATGAGTGTTTATTTCAGCAGCTTTTACTATGATTTCACTTAGCTCTGCTTGCACTTTAGTTAAGGGTCATTTTTCTGTGAACTTTAATTAAATCCATTGTCTTCAGGGACTGATTTGCATTGGTCCTCCTTTCCTCAAGGTCCCCAACTCATATCAGGCCTCCTTGAAATATCCTAAGTTAATGATATCTGTTAAGGGGATATTTTCTCACCACTGAAAATTTCAAATCATTCAATATATCATTTTAGGCACACAGCTGAATCTTCTGCTATGATGTAGTCCTTGCCATTTTTTAAATATAATAAGCCTCCTCCTAGTTTCTGGATTCTGATGATAATTGGAAAAATCTTCTATTTTTAAATATAGTTTATTTGGTTATCTTTCAAAGTAATTTAGTGAATGATTTGGTCATTACTTTATAAATTATGCAATTAATTTTAAGAATATTATCACAACATTTAAAATGCTTTTGAATTTTCTCAAAATAATAGGGTTAAATGCCTAACAGGTCAATGCAAAAGTTTGAAATTTTTTACCTAAAAATTAAGGAGAGATAGGAAAATGAAATACAATACATATTTATTTGCCGCAAAGCAAATAAAATCTATTACTAGTCACAAAATTTCCATAACAAGCGTATTTCCACATTTTAGTCCCAGTGAAATTTAACGTGTATGTTACCTAGATTAGTTAAATGCTATATCACTTGTTCTTTAAAAACACATTTCAAATCATTGTATGTCTATTAAAATATGTTAAGTTGATCTATGTTTAATGTGGAATACATTTTCATTTTTTTTATCAATTATAAGGTTTCCAGTCACAAGTAATAGAAATTCTAACTCAAATTAATTTAAACTGTAAGGTAAATTTATTAGCCCAGGTATCTGCGAAGTCTGGAGGTAGAGAAGCTTCTGGGTTGTTTGGTTTAAGCAATAGGATAATATTATCACTAACTTAGTATTATTATTATTCCCACTGCTTGCCCTTCCTCCATCTCTCCTTTCCTTCCTTCCTTCTTTCCTTACTCTCTCTCTCTCTCATATTTCTTTTCTTTCCCTTTCTTTCTTTCTTTCTCTTTCTCTCTCCTTCCTCCCTCCATCCCTCCCTCATTCACTCTTTTCTCTCTCTCTCTTTCTTTCTTTCTCCTTCCCTTTTTCAGTAGTTTTATCCAAAGGCTGGACTCCATTATGTTGGGAAATTTGCCACAGTCATTCCACATTTCATGTCTGTCTACCATATATTCAGTAGATTTTTCTTCCCCAGAAGCCTTCAGTATCAGTCTTATTCAGACAGATGTGCTGAATTGGATCCTATACTTATCAGTATCTGTGGCTCTGATGATGAATTTCTGCAAATTGTCTTAGGCTTCAGCCACATCAGCCACATGCCCCAATCCTTGAACCATGAGGATATCAGTTTCTTTAAAATGTATGGGTTCAATGGGGAAAGTCTGAATATTTAACTGAAGAAAATAGCTATTGGGAAACAGCTAAAAACCCATTAAAATAGTCCAATGAGACTCACCCCACCCTTCTCTCTCTGTGTCTCTCTATCTGTCTCTCCAGGCTTCATCTCTCTCTGTTTTGTGTGTGTGAGTGTGTCTAGAAACTTTGTTCTTATAAAAACCAAAAAGCTTGTAGACATGGTAACATGTTTCTCCCCGTCTCCCAATTGCTTAACCATTTCCATCCTCACTTTTTTTTTTTTTTTTTGTAATTCACTTTTTGTTCGATAATACTTTTAGATTTATGGAGAAGTTGTGAAAATAGTACAGGTTTCCATATACCACCACATCCAGTTTCCCCTATTATTTATGTTAACATCACTATGGCACGTTTGTCACAGTTAACACAATTAATTAATTAATTATGGAGACATTGTTATTAATTAAAATCCACATTTTATTCAGATTTCCTTAGTTTTTAACAAATGTCCTTTTGGCGCTCTAGAATCTTACTCAAGATTCCACATGTACATTTAGCCTTCATTTCTCCTTAAGTTCATCTTAGCTATTAACGGTTCCTTAGACTTTCCTTGTTTTGGATGACAGCTTGACCTTGACAACTTTGAGGTTTCAGTGAGTTTTTAGAATGTCCTCAACTGGAATTTGTCCTATTTTTTTTCTTATGATTAGAGTGGGCTTATGGGTTTTTGAGAGGATGATGTGGAATAAAGTGACTTTTTCACCACATTATATCAAGTATACATACGTCAACATGACATCATGTTGACATGATGTTAACATTGATCGCTTGACAGATAGTGTTTGACAGGTTTTTCCACTGTAAAGTTCCTCTTTTTCACACTTTCCTCTTTGGAAGCAAGTCACTATGTACAGCCCACACTTAAGGATGGGGAGTTATACTCTATCTCCTCAAGAGGGGATTATCTATATAAATTATTTGGAATTCTGCACAGATTTGTCTATTTTCCTTCAATTATTTACTTATGCAATTATTTCATATCAGTATGGACTCATCAGTATTTTATACTTTGGGTTATAATCCAAGATTACTTTATTTTTGTTGCTTAAATTATTCTACCTTTGGCCAGTGGGAACTGTTTCAGGTGGTGCCTATTTCACTTTGAAATACTCCCTTCTCCACTGTTTTCTTTTTAAATTTCTATCCTACATGCAGTTTGAATCATTACTCTAGAGTAATGGCTCTCAAAGGTTGTTGCCTAACCAAGAGCATCACTGATGTCTGAGAACTTGTTGAAATATAGATACATCCTGGATATACTGAATCAGAATCTCTGGGTGTGGAACCAGCAATCAGTCTTTTAAGTCCTCTAGGTGATTCTAATGCACAGGAAAAATGAGAACCAGTGACCTAAAGGTTCATGAGAAGAAAGGAGGAGGCAAGTATTTACTCCATTCCACAACAGATAACTGAAGAATAAAACAAGTAAATGATTCATTCCGGCACTCCCCAAATATATTACATTCTGCATGAAATGTGCTGATTTCTAGTCTGACATTTTTTGAATAATAATTTGGATTCTTCTCTTGAAATGACTGTCTTTTTCTGTTTTAATCATTTATCAACTTTTGGGAAAATAGAGTTTAAAATCCATTTCTGTTTATTCTAGATTCTCTCAACTTCATATCATTTCAAATATATTTTTTTATTGGGGTATAGTTGCTTTACAATGTTGTGTTAGTTTCTGCTGTACAGCAAAGTGAATCAGTCATACATACACATATATCCCCCTTTTTTTTGGGTTTCCTACCCATTTAGGTCAGCACAGAGCACTGAGTAGAGTTCCCTGTGCTATACAGTAGGGTCTCATTATAGTAGTGTATATATGTCAATCCGAATCTCCCAATTCATCCCACCCTATCCTTCCCCCTTGGTATCTATACGTTTGTTCTCTATGTCTGTGTCTCTATTTCTGCTTGCAAATAAGATCATCTGTACCATTTTTCTAGATTCCACATATATGCGTTAATATACAATATTGTGGGATCTTAGTTCCCTGACCAGGGATCAAACCCATGGCCCCTGCATTGGAAACGCGGAGTCTTAACCACTGGACTGCCAGGAAAGTCCTCAAATATTTTTTATCCTGGGATTTAATTTCTCTTTCATACAATTATTTGTGAGGACAAAGTCAGCAGAATGCATCTAAAACCCCTATGAAGAAACTAAGTACACATATCCTCTGGAAGTGAATATTAAACTATTTTTCTTACTAATCCAAATATCTTTTCGTCTGTGTGTATGTGTGTGTGTGTGTGTGTGTATGTGTGTGTGTGTGTGTGTGTAGTTGGTTTCTCACCAAAGCCAACTAATATCACAAGACAAATATTGAGGTGTAGTTGGTTTTGGAATAAGTGTTGAAGAAGAATGCGAACTTTTAGTAAAAACTTTCCATTCTGACTCAGGTGAAACCCACAGTCAATACATTCTTAGATTAGTTTTTCTGACATTTGTCTTAATTGCTTATCATATTTTATTTGGAATCAGTAATTATTTTGAGTTTAAAAGAGTTTGTTACTGGGATCTTTATAAACTCTCAGATCTTAAAAAAATTAATAATAAATACATGCATAACACAAATAATTTATAATGATATTTACTTTAAATGAAAAAACTTAGTATTATTCCCCATCTCTGAGAAGAGTTTCAAATATCTATCATCTGTCCCACCTGCAAAGGCCATTGTTAATTTGCCAGAACCCCAAGGAAGATTAAAATATATATGACAAACTGTGATTTCCTACAACATTGAACTTATCCTTTAATGTGTCATTTTTATGTTATTTTTTTCACAATTACCATGTTGAGTTGTAAAGCAAAACATAATGGTTTTATAAAGGTTTTGTATTTCTAGGAAGGAAACAATTAGTGTTATTAGGTTAAGTCTTTTCCATTACCTTTCTATTATTTTCCAAGTTTTTATATACATATTTTTAAACGAGTTGGATAATAATACACAATTCAAAACTATTTCTTTGAGTTGAGTTTTACTCTATGAAGTCTGAAAGTCTTATGTCGTAAAGGATTCTAACATTGAGGAGGTCTGTTTCTTTTTGTCTCACTCACACCTCCCAACTTCACAGTACTCTATATAGAAACACAGCTGTCACTGCCAAGGACTTCGGTGCTTCCACTTTCAGGCTGGATGATATCTGACTGACAAAGTGACACATCAGTCATTACACATGATGACTCACACCATCCTTGTCTTGGCAGGAATATACATATTGCTAACACTAGCATTTCTCTGGAAAGGCTGAAGCATTAATGCATTCCTATTTTTATTCTAACCAAAAGCTCCAAATCATAGGAACATTGCAAACTTCTCTTACAACCGTACAATTAATCTGGGAAGTTTTAAACTGTAACTAGAGGGTGCATTTTATTCTTTAATGACATTCTTATAATTTGTTCTTAAACACTTAAAATTATTGCCAAATTATAATTATACTTATGGTGTGCTTGTATTTGGATCTTCTTTGGTGTCTATTTGTGATTC
This sequence comes from Tursiops truncatus, assembly GCF_011762595.2. NCBI lineage: Eukaryota > Metazoa > Chordata > Mammalia > Artiodactyla > Delphinidae > Tursiops > Tursiops truncatus. The sequence continues at coordinate 118,960,146 of NC_047037.1, forward strand.
AAAATACATTGGTTTCATTATTAGGTTAATAATTTTAATTAAGAAAATATTAAAATAAATGAAAGGAAAGCTTTCATATGAATAGTAAATCTGACACTCAGAAATCAGAAGATTTAAAATATTAAAATTTTTTGTTCATCTAATAACTTCTTTCTTTTCTATTTAGCAAAATTTTCAATCAAGATAAGACTAAAAGCAGAGCTTAGTATATAAAGCATCTTTCTATTTCAAAAAAACATATATTTGATCTGCTCTTTACCTTTAGTTTCTTTATGGTGTGACTCATTTTTAAGTGCACAATAGTGGTAATTTAAAATTAATTGCAAACCATAAAAATGTATAACTTTATACTGAATATAATAGGTATATTATGTGCCATGTTTCAAATACTGTATCATTTTTAACATATATAATGTTTAAATGATCTCTGTGGTAGTTTAAATTGATTTTTAATGTAAAATGAGAATTAAAGATTTTAGATTATTAATTATTCATCAAAGGGCATATAATGGTTCAATTCAGCTGGTATACATTGACATGACAGTCAATAATGAGCTGAAATTATTAAGGAAATAATGTCAGTCAATATTAATATGAAACAAGTAACGGCATTTCTTTCTTAGGAATAACTGCTTTATCTATTGGGTAGTATTTCAAGAAGTGAAATGAACAAACTCTTGTTGTAACACGTCTTCCCAGGTTTTATTTTAGTTCCAAAGTAGAGGACAATCCCAGGGTGCAGTCAACCTGATTTAATATGATTACCTGATTTAGAGGTGGTGTGTAAATCTTGGGGTCTAGAATATGCCATTTCCAAAGTTTAATCACTTAGCACATTTCAGGTGACCTTCTCATGTGATGTTTCCACTACTATCACTTTATAAATTATTTTTCTTAACTTTTATTATATTCAGTATTTAAAGAGTGTTTATGTTCTTCTCTAGGAGAGAGAATCAACAGTCAATAGTTGTCAGATAATAAATTCGTATTTAGAATTCCATGTGATTGGCATAATCACCTGGTGTTTTTTGACTGATAACCCAGATGAAATATTTATTAAAAGTATTCTTAGGGGTTTCCCTGGTGGTGCAGTGGCTGAGAGTCCGCCTGCCGATGCAGGGGACACGTGTTCATGCCCCGGTCCGGGAAGATCCCACATGCCGCGGAGTGGCTAGGCCCGTGAGCCATGGCGGCTGAGCCTGTGCGTCCGGAGCCTGTGCTCTGCAACTGGAGAGGCCACAACGGTGAGAGGCCCGCGTACTGCAAAAAAAAAAAAAGTATTCTTAGGTTAAAATTAAGTGTATAAAAGTACAGCGAGACACCCTACAGAAGGTGTTCAGCAATCACAGCAGCTTACAAATATGTACATTTTGAAAAACTTCAAGAAACCTTCCTCATATCTGCATAATCTTTCATTATTATATTCTTACATTTTTCTTATTTTCCAGGTTCTTTCCTGAACTGACTTACCTGTAAATTCAGCATCCTATTCTGACACGGTAGGATTATAATCAGTATGTTTCTAGAGTTGTAGATGTTGTATTCTGAATGGTAGATGTAACAGAGGCATCTAGGAATAGCACATCATAGGAGAAAAAGCAGATGGAATATATTAGTACATATCCATGCCACATATATTTCATATATAATAGAAAGCACCCTAGATTGTTACATGCCAAAGCCATAGAGATTCACATATCTGTGGGGCATGATATAAAAATTATACATTGTCCTGCTGGACAAAAGCAAGTTTTCAATGTGTTTTGTAGAATTAATGCATTATGACTAAATACAAAGGATAGGTTGGTTGATCAATTATTGTACAACTGAAGGAGTAAGTTGAATCTCTTAGAAAAAATCATTTTGCTGGGTACTGGTTAAGCAAGAACAGGAACAACATGATTCAAATGACACATTCTGCCTCCAAAAATATACCAAAACATATTCATAACTGTCTACATTTTTGAGACACCTGTTACTTAACTTTATGTATTTATGTGCTTGCTTATTTATTTATTTTTACAATGTTATTGACTATATTTCCCATGCTGTACGTATCAGTCCCATGACTCATTGACTTTGTAACTGGAAATTTGTACCTCTTAATCTCCCTCATCTATTTCACTCATTCCACCATCTCCAAACCCTCTGGGAACCACCTGTTTGTTTTCTGTATCTATGTATCCATTTGTTTTGTTCTGTTTGTTCCATTTGTTGTTGTTTTTTATTTTTTAGATTTCACATATAAGTGAAATCATATGGTATTTGTCTTTCTCTGTCTGGCTTATTTCACTCTAGGTCCATCCATGTTGTCTTAAATGGTAAGACATCATTCTTTTTTATGGCAAAGTAATATTCCATTGTATATATACATACCACCTCTCCTTATCTATTCACCTATTCATGACACATAGGTTGCTTCCATATCTTGGCTATACTAAGTAATGCTGTAATGAACATAGGGACACATATATGTTTTTGAATTCACGTTTTGTTTTCTTCAAGGTAACTACCCAGAAGTGGAATTGCTGGATCATATGGTAGTGCTATTTTTAATGTTTTGAAGAACTTCCATACTGTTTAACAGAGTAATACTGCACCAATTTACAACCCCAGCAACAGTGTATGAAGGTTCGTTTTTCTCCACATCCTCGCCCATACTATTTATTTCTTGTTTTTTTGATAATGGCTGTTCTGACAAGTGTGAGATGATATCTCATTGTGGTTTTGATTTGGATTCATTTAAGCCTTATGTTTTGAACTCCAATGAAATAATCAAGCTCTTGATTGCTCTTTGAACCCTATACTAATGCAAACTAAAGTTCTGTTTGACAGTGCATTCTACTGGTTCGTATTTAATTTAACACTACTACTTTACTTATTTTTCTGACTCTGATAGTTTATCTTTGAAAAGCAGCTAGTGCTTTTCAAGCTGGACACAGGTCAGTACTGATGATGCATTTAAGTGGGGACTGTCAAATCATCTTTATTTCATATATATGTCAAATATATATATATATATAACACATATATTATATTCATATATAATGGAATAATGATATTTCCCTTAAAGTTTTTTTTCATATTGTCAACTCTCTTTTCAAATACGTTTTCCTTTGCAAATCACGTTTCATCTAGACTCCTTTTATAGTCTCTAATACCACTTGGACTTCTTTTGTAGCCATAAGGCAAAGTCCTCAGAATATCTTAGTAACTGGTAGCAATTACCGTGATTTTTATTGAAGTCACTGTCCTTGCTATTTTTCAGCTTGTTACAAACAACAATCTTCTTTTTACCATGTTACTGTTCCATCTTAGTCTGTTCAGGCTGCCATAATACAATGTCACAGACTGCGTAGCTTATAAACAACAGAACTTTATTTCTCAAAGTTTTGGAGGTTGGAAGTCTGAGATCAGGTTGACAGCACAGTTGTGTTGGGGCTCTTCTCTGAGTTACAGACGTCTCATTGGGTCCTTACATAGTGGAAGGAGCAAGGGATCTTTCTGGAGCCTCCTTTTTAAGGGCATTAATTCCATTCATGAGGACTCCACCTTCATGACCTCACCACCTCTTAAAGGCCTCACCTCCTAATACCATCACCTTGGATATTAGATTTTCAACATATAAATTTTGGAGAGACACAAACATTCAGAACATAGCACCTTCTTATTTCTCAATCTGTTCTTATCTGCAATATTTTTGTACCAGTTTACTGCTCAATACCATTTACATTTCCCTTGCTTATAGGGACACTTTTATATACCTCAGAATGGCATTCAAAGTCTCTTCCCTTAATTGGTCTTCTATCCTAGCTAAACATTGCTATTTTTCAAATATGTTTACTCCTATTGACCTCAAACACATACTATTTAAGTTTACTATAAAACAATGCCAACAAATTGGTCTTCTTTCTTTGAACATGTAAAATCCTGATCATTTTACATTTAATTGGAAATTTTAAATTATATATTATGATAACTTGTTATCTCAATTTTTATATATTTTCTTCCTCAACTACATTATAAGCTATTAAACAGAAAGCATTATGACTTATACTTGTCTTGCATATTTTATGTAGCTAGCACAATGCTTATGACAACTCTAGCCACTTGACACATCTGCCCAAGAGAATGAATGAATGTAATTCATTACCATGTAAACTGGCTAAGTAATTACTAATCTTCTTTATCATTCCTAAGGGCATACAGCTATACTACATTTCCCAACCATCCTTGTAGTGAGATGTGGCCATGTAGCTGAACTGGAATCAATGGAGAGAGAGTGGAAGTACCATATGTCATTTCATACTAAGGTCCATCAAAACCTTCTATGAATGACCTTCCAAGTTTTTTCTTCCAAGTAGGCTTGATATCAATGATAATGGAGAAATTTTGGAAGTCACACATTGAAGATGGAAAAAATACAGAAGCAACTTGTACTCCCCGCTCCCAGAAATAATGCAAAAGAAAGAAAGAAAAACACACATGCACAAAATTAGAGAAAACCCAATAGTTAATAAAGAACTAGCATTTTGGACTTATGAGGAAAAAAAGAAAAACTTTTATCATGTTTGAAGACTCTCTCTCTCCCTCCTTGAATAACACAGGGATGAAGAACAACAACTTTCAGGCAGCTGAAAATTTGTGTATAACTTTATAGTCAGCCTTCCTTATCCACTGTTCCACATCCTCAGATTCAACCAACTACAGATCATGTAGTAGCTGTAGTACACATTTACTGAAAAAAATCACATATAATTGGACCCACACAGTTAAAACCCTTGTTATTCAGGGGTCAACCACATTTAATTTGTTTGTTGTAACAGGTAACATTATCTTAACTAATACATTACATTGCTAATTAGGTATAAGTTGTGGCTACCAGTATTTATAAATAATCTAAGTTTTACCATTGAATGAAGACTTTTAGCAAAAAGGAGATACTTCCAAGTCTGAATACATAGATTTTACCTGACTCTGGCCTTTTCTCTATTCACCAAGATTTATAATCAATATTCCGTATATGTACAACTTATATCTAAAACTATTTGCTTTTATAAATAACAAAAATAATGGTATCATTTTAATGTACAAATTCCTTTCTAAATAGTAAAAGTATGTATCATAATGCAAACTTTAGAAAATTAATGATTTTTTCCCATTTTAAAGAATGTGTTGAGCCATTTTCTCCAAAATATGGTGAATGCCTTCTAATCTTTCCTATTTAAAATCTACTATCCTCTTAAAATCCAACTAAAATGCAAACACTTCTGAAATAGCTTTATTCTTTATATCTAAAGATATCTTATTTTGCCCTGTGCTCCCAATGTCTTTTTGGCCTTCCAGAGCAGCTTTTAATTTACACTGCCTCATGTGACACATCTTTGTGCACAGGAGTTCTAACTAGAGAATAGCAATCATGGAAGCCTCGCCATTATATTCTGATGCACATGACATATATCTTATTAATAATTGTTGTATTGATGTTATGAATTGACTCTTTTTAATTCCTTAACCAAAGGTTAGATTTCCTTTTTGCTTGTTTTTATTTTTTGATTGTTTTGTTTTGTTTTTTTGCTACACCACTTGCTGAAGAAAGAGTAATAATTTCCAAATGAATTTACCCTTGTGATTTCACTTAACCAGAACTAAAAGGGTATGAATTGATTTTTTTTTTATAGGTGAAATGTTTCTCATCTTTTCTTGAGATCTCAGTCTATTAAGATTTGGTAATGTATGTGGTTATATATTTTTTTAAAAGATATTATTCTTACAATCTAACTCATGGTGTCAAAATTCTATGAGCTGCAATTAGTCTTCATAGACTGTCAACACCATAGAAGACATCCCATTCCTAATCATTTTTATAATAGGAAAAAATCTAGCCTCATTATGTAAGTCAAAGTATTATCTTACCTTTGGAAGGCATGCATGACTAATGAAGGATACTTTAAAGTTACTACATATTTTGTTAAAAAGAAATGAATATTTATTTTATTTTAAAAGCCACTCGTATTTAGGACAGTTAGAAACCAGTGGCTTCTTCTATAAAAGCTATGATTGTTTTACTATTCTTTTCACTAAAGAATAAAACTATAAAATAGTTTTTATAGTTTTAGTCTTTAAATAAAATAAATAAAAAATAGTTTTTATATAAAAAATAAAAAAAATAAAATATAAAAAGGATAAAAAATAAAAAAAATGTGGGCTTCCCTGGTGGCGCAGTGGTTGAGAGTCTGCCTGCCGATGCAGGGGACACGGGTTTGTGCCCCGGTCCGGGAAGATCCCACATGCCGCGGAATGGCTAGGCCCGTGAGCCATGGCCACTGAGCCTGTGTGTCTGGAGCCTGTGCTCCGCAATGGGAGAGGCCACAGCAGTGAGAGGCCCATGTACTGCAAAAAAAATAATAAATAAAATAAATAAATAAATAAAAATTTAAAAATGTACTTCCTTATAAATTTTCAAAATGTGAACACAGTCTTATAATCACTGTTCAGGTCACAAAGTTTCTTACCAATACCTTAACACCCATACAGCTGCTCCCCACCTTCCTCCTAAAGGTAACCACTCTCCTGAATTTTATCACCACAGATTAGTATTGCTTCCTTTGAACTTTATATATATGGAATCAAATAATAAACCTTATTCAGCTCTGATTTATTTAGTGTTATGTTTTCTTTGTGTGATTTGCCTATATTTTTCATGCAGTGGTTCATTGTTATTATTACATTACCTTTTGATAAACATTAAATTTGATTCCAGTTTGAAGCCATTATGAATAAAATGTACTGAACATGTTTTACATGTGTTTTTGTAATTATATGCAAATTTGTGTATTGAGTACAATTTTAGGTCTTACAGTATGTTCAGCTTTGTTACATACTACCATAATAGCTTGTAACAATTTTTTTTTTTAACAGGCAGTGTTTGAAAGTTAATATTTTGTTCCAAATCATTGCTAACACACTATATATCTGTATTATTATCTATTTAGCTATCTGCTTTCCTATCTATATATGCTTATCTAGATAAACCATTATAACATGGCTTGTATTTATTTAATTAATTAATTAATTTGCTTGGATGACAATAGTTTTTATTTTATTTATTATTTTTTTAATTGGAGTAAAATTGTTTTACAATGTCGTGTTAATTTCTGCTGTACAATGAAGTGAATCAGCTATATGTATACCTATATCCCCTCCCTCTTGGACCTCCCTCCCAACCCCCAATCTTACTCATCTAGGTCATCACAGAGCACAAAACTGAGCTCCCTGTGCTATACAGAAGGTTCCCACTAGCTACCTATTTTACACATGGTAGTGTATTTATGTCAAATCTAATCTCCCAATTCGTCCCACCCTGCCCCTCCCCCACTGTGTCCACAGGTCTGCTCTCTATATCTACATCTCTATTCCTACCCTACAAATAGGTTCATCTGTACCATTTTTCTAGATTCTACATATATGCATTAATATATGATATTTGAAAATTTGGTTCTTTGAGAAGATAAACAAAAATGATAAACTTTTAGCCAGACTCATCAAGAAAAAAAGGGAGAGGATACAAATCAATAAAATTAGAAATGAGAAAGCACAACTGACACTGCAGAAATACAAAAGATTATAAGAGACTACTACAAACAACTATGTACCAATAAGATGGACACCCACGCAGAAATGGACAAATTTTTAGAAATGTACAATTTTCCAAGACTGAACCAGGAAGAATTAGAAAATATAAACAGACCTATCTCAAGTAATGAAATTGAAACTGTAATTAAAGATCTTCCAACAAACAAAAGTCCAGGACCAGATGGCTTCACAGGCGAATTCTATCAATCATTTAGAGAAGAGTTAACACCAATCCTTCTCAAACTCTTCCAAAAAATTGCAGAGGGAGAAACAAACTCGTTCTATGAGGCCGCCATCACCCTGATACCAAAAGCAAAGATAGCAAAAAGAAGAAAATTACAGAACAATATCACTGATGAACATAGATGCAAAAATTCTCAACAAAAACTACCAAACAGAATCCAACAACACATTAAAAGGATCATATACCATGATCAAATGGGATTTATCCCAGGAATTCAAGGATTCTTCAATATACACAAATCAATCAATGTGATACACCATATTAACAAACTGAAGGATAAAAACCATATGATAATCTCAATAGATGCAGAAAAAGCTTTTGACAAAATTTAACACCTATTTATGATAAAAACTCGCCAGACATAGGCATAGAGGGAACCTACCTCAACATAATAAAGAACACGGCTTTTAAATTTAGCTCTTCTCTTGTGAGTGTTATGGTATCCAGTTTTGTTTTTAATCCACATGCCCTCAATCACTAATGAGGTTGCCTACTTCTTCACATGTTCACACAGAGACCTTACTTAGGCAATGCATGCATAGCCATACTGCACAGTCTTCTCATGGGATACTATTCTTCTGCTGGCAGAATTCACTTTACTATTTCCTTTATTGTGAGCCTGATGCTGAGCACTTATTTCAGTTTTTTTCTTGTAAAATACAACTGTATTTCATCTTTATTTTGAAAGTTTATTTTCACTAGACATGTAACTCTAAGGTCTTTTTTTTTTTAGCATTTGAAGATATTTTCAATACTTATGTGACTTTTGTTTCTTTTACTTTTCCTCCCTCCCTCCCTCCCTCTGTTCTTTCCTTCCTTCCTTCCTTCCTTCCTTCCTTCCTTCCTTCCTTCCTTCCTTCCTTCCTTCCTTCCTTTTCTCCTTTTCTTTCTGAGGTCTTAGCTGTCAATCTAACTGTGGCTGATATTTCTCATTTTTAGGTAATGTGCATTTTTGCTCTGCATGCTTTCAGTGTGTTTTCTCTGTCTTTGCTTTTCAGCAATAATATATATATGTTATGTCCAGTACAAGTTTTATTCATATTTATTTGCTTTGAAATTTAAGTGCTTGTTAAAACTGTGGCTTGATGTCTTTTATCAGTTTTGAGACAGTTTTTGTTATTTTTCTCTTCTACATTGCTTTTTCCCCATTCTCTTTTAGAGAGTTCAGTCACTAATATGTTAGACCACTTCACCATTTTCCATGTATTTTATATGCTTTTTCTTTAATTTTATCATTTCTCTAGAGATTTTTATTCATTCATTCTATTTTATTCATTCAATTTTCAACTTTATAATTCTTTTAAACTCTGTAGAGTCTGTTAAAATTATCCATAAATTTTTTAAGTTTACTTATTTTATTTTTCAGTAGAGAACTTTCACTTGACTTTTTTTTAAGTTTCCATTTCTTTGTCAAAATTCACCAGGCTTATGTTATTTTCTTGCACATACTTAAGAGTTATTTTAAGGTCTACAAAAATGGCTTCAATATATGGATGTCCTTATATATTGAGGTGCTCCTATTTTGGGTACATAAATATTTACAATTGTTATATCTTCCTCTTGGATCAATCCCTTGATCATTATGTAGTGTCCTTCTTTGTCTCTTCTAATAGTCTTTATTTTAAAGTCTATTTTTTTCTGATATGAGAATTGCTATGCCAGCTTTCTTTTGGTTTCCATTTGCATGGAATATCATTTTCCATCCCCTTACTTTCAGTCTGTATGTGTCTCTAGACCTGAAGTGGGTCTCTTGTAGACAGCATATATATGGGTCTTGTTTTTGTATCCATTCAGCCAATCTGTGTCTTTTGGTGGGAGCATTTAGTCCATTTACATGTAAGATAATTATCTATATGTATGTTCCTACTCCCATTTTCTTAATTGTTTTGGGTTTGTTATTGTAGGTCTTTTCCTTCTCTTGCGTTTCTTGCCTCAAGAAGTTCCTTTAGCATTTGTTGTAAAGCTGGTTTGGTGGTGCTGAACTCTCTCAGCTTTTGCTTGTCTGTAAAGGTTTTAATTTCTCCATCAAATCTGAATGAGATCCTCGCTGGGTAGAGTAATCTTGGTTGCAGTTTTTCTCCTTCATCACTTTAAATATGTCCTTCCAGTCCCTTCTGGCTTGCAGAGTTTCTGCTGAAAGATCAGCTGTTAATCTTATGGGGATTCCCTTGTGTGTTATTTTTCCCTTGCTGCTTTTAATATGTTTTCTTTGTATTTAATTTTTGACCATTTGATTAATATGAGTCTTGGCATATTTCTCCTTGAATTTATCCTGCATGGGACTCTCTGTGCTTCCTGGACTTGATTAACTATTTCCTTTCTCACATTAGGGAAGTTTTCAACTATAATCTCTTCAAATATTTTCTCAGTCCCTTTCTTTTTCTCTTCTTCTTCTGGAACCCCTATAATTTGAATGTTGGTGCATTTAATGTTGTCCCAGAGGTCTCTGAGACTGTCCTCAGTTCTTTTCATTCTTTTTTCTTTATTCTGCTCTGCAGTAGTTATTTCCACTATTTTATCTTCCAGGTCACTTATCCGTTCTTCTGCCTCAGTTATTCTGCTATTGATCCCATCTAGAGTATTTTTAATTTCATTTATTGTGTTGTTCATCGTTGTTTGTTTCATCTTTAGGTCTTCTAGATCCTTGTTAAATGTTTCTTGCGTTTTGTCTATTCTATTTCCAAGATTTTGGATCATCTGTACTATCATTATTCTGAATTCTTTTTCAGGTAGATTGCCTATTTCCTCTTCATTTGTTTTGTCTGGTGGGTTTTTATCTTGCTCCTTCATCTGCTGTGTGTTTTTCTGTCTTCTCATTTTGCTTATCTTACTGTGTTTGGGGTCTCCTTTTTGCAGGCTGCTGGTTCGTAGTTCCTGTTTTTTTTGGTGTCTGTCCCCAGTGGCTAAGGTTGATTCAGTGGGTTGTGTAGGCTTCCTGGTGGAGGGGACTAGTGCCTGTGTTCTGGTGGATGAGGCTGGATCTTGTCTTTCTGGTGGGCAGGTCCACGACTGGTGGTGTGTTTTGGGGTGTCTGTGGACTTATTATGATTTTAGGCAGCCTCTCTGCTAATGGGTGGGGTTGTGTTCCTGTCTTGCTAGTTGTTTGGCATAGGGTGTCCAGCACTGTAGCTTGCTGGTCGTTGAGTGAAGCTGGGTGCTGGTGTTGAGGTGGAGATCTCTGGGAGATTTTTGCCATTTGGTTATTTGTGGAGCTTGGAGGTCTCTTGTGGACCAGTGTCCTGAACTTGGCTCTCCCACCTCAGAGGCACAGCACTGACTCCTGGCTGCAGCAACAAGAGCCTTTCATCCACACGGCTCAGAATAAAAGGGAGAAAAAGTAGAAAGAAAGAATTAGTAGAAGTAGAAAGAAAGGAAGAAAGAAAGAAAGAAAGAAAGAAAGAAAGAAAGAAAGAAAGAAAGGAGGGAAGAAGAGAGGGAGGGAGGGAGGGAGGGAGGAAGGAAGGAGGGAAGGAAGGAAAAAAGAAAGGAAGAAAGAAGATAAAGTAAAATAAAATAAAGTAAGATAAAATATAATAAAGCTATTAAAATTAAAAAAAATTAAGAAAAAAAATTAAAAAAAAAAAAACGGACGTATAGAACCCTAGGACAAATGGTGGAAGCAAAGCTATACAGACAAAATCTCACACAGAAGCATACACATACACACTCACAAAAAGAGGAAAAGGGGAAAAAATCATAAATCTTGCTCTCAAAGTCCACCTCCTCAATTTGGGATGATTCGTTGTCTATTCATGTATTCCACAGATGCAGGTACATCAAGTTGATTGTGGAGCTTTAATCCGCTGCTTCTGAGGCTGCTGGGAGAGATTTCCCTTTCTCTTCTTTGTTCTCACAGCTCCCAGGGGCTCAGCTTTGGATTTGGCCCCGCCTCTGCGTGTATGTTGCCGGAGGGTGTCTGTTCTTCGCTCAGTAGGTATTCTGTAGGAGTTGTTCCCCGTGTAGATGTATTTCTGGTGTATCTGTGGGGAGGAAGGTGATCTCCGCATCTTACTCTTCCGCCATCTTCCCCTCGTCCCTGGATGTCCTATAGAATAGTTTATGTTCCAGGTTTCCTTTTTTGTTGTTTTTGGCCAATTCTTATTTCATTATTTTTAAATTGAATAACAGATATTTTTATTAAAAATATAGATACGTTTTAATACTTAATATAATATTTTCCTCCATAAAAGTTTGTTTTGACTAGTCTGCCAGTTAGATTGAGGTTATATTATCAAATATTTAACTGGACTTTACTTCTTGTGTTTATTAATGTATACTTTCTTCAACTTACTCCTGAGGTTTATGCACAATTGAAAGTCTGTGTTACTTAACAGGTCCTTCATCCTTGGTAGATCCTCAGCTGCACTTTTCATCCATCCAGCCCTATAAGTTTTCTAATATTTCTGTTCATCCTATCATCCATAGCTTTGTGGCTGGCAAATAACCTAAAGTAGAAGAATATTGGTCTGATATCCATGGGATTCTCTTCTCTCTGATAGCTTGTCTTTTCTCCCCCTCAAGTCCTTGTAACCTTAGCAACTTTCCAATGCTTTTAAACAGATTTTTAACATATGTATATTTTCTTTTTCTTTTTTGTCCAGGTTTTATAGTTCCCACAGTGTGGTTTTTGAAACAGAAGATCTACAACTTCTCTACATAATTCTTTGTACAATCTTCTTATAAATATGAAATTACTTGAAGCAAAATGCAAAATATCACAGTTCTTACAAATAAAAATAACAAATGGAAAGGGAAGTAATGTATTGTATTATGTTGATTATGATGAAGATGTGTTTGATTTATACCACCCATTAACAATTTTAAATTAGACATTCAAAACAATTACTGGAATTATGTACAACATTAGGTAAGACTTTACTTAATATATCTATCTATTTCTTGGTAACTGATCTTTGCACAATAACTTATTATTGATTTTTATTACTACTCACATAAATTTTATTTTATAAATGTGTTAAATATTGATTTTACATAAATAGTTTTCAAAGAGCATTCAGTAAGCAATCTGCTGATACAAAATAATATTAAATACTTTTATACTTATGTTTTAACTTTAATTATGTATTTTTGAGCATTAAAATCCCATATATAAATAATTTAAAAACTTTCTTTTTCTGTTTAATTTGTCTACTTTGCCAAAGCAGTTACTGGATAATTATACAATTGTCTCCTCCATGTCTTTTGATACTTTTAAAATACAGTCCCAAAAGATATTCCTTTTCACCTCAAGAAATATCCAAAGTATGAAAGGAGGCCTGCTTGGTTTTTTTTTAATTTTCAGATTTCTGTTCTCTAGTCCTCTTTTATATATTTCCTTTAGTGTAGCATGTAAATCACTATACATCTAAAACATTGTTTTGGAAACAAGATCTATTTAACACCATATATGAAATCTCTGGTCATAAGTTATTGATGCAGAAAATAAAGAAAAAATCTCAACAGGCATTACTTGATTATAATCTTTGTGCCAGGCATTGTACTAAGAGTTTGAAATTACACTGGTGAAAAACATATGGCTCTTGTACTCAAGGAAGTCACTGTCTAGCAGATATAAACACATGTAAATAAAAGTAATATAGTGCTATAAAGTGCCATAAAAGAGGACTTTAGAAGGCATTTCACAATAAAATATCATATATCATATGGAGTGTTTACACCAAATTGTGAATTTTGTTTCTGCTAATTAGAAAAAAACTCCTAGCATTTATAGAAAGACGTGAAGTTAGAGGGGTGAGTCGGATGAGATCAGACACAAGGCAATATTTTCTTCTATATTTATACCTTATCTCTAATTAGTGGCTTTGAATATCATTTATATGTTTATAACCACCAAACATAACTTAAACCTTGATTTCTATTGATCTCTAGTAAGCAGTGTGTCAATATTTCATGAGAGACTTGTTATGGTGGGACATTGGAAGAGTCCATAAGAACACAATAATTATGCTACTATATGTGGGTGGATTTGGGGGCTTATTGACAATACTAACACTATTACTACTCATAATAATAGTAATAACTATTGAATCTCAATTTTGATTCATTTAAAATATGGTCTTATTTCAAATAATGCTGTGATACAGGCATTATTTTCCTGGTATTATAGAGAAAGGTTTGAAAGCATAGAAAAATCCTTAAATAGCTGAGTCAGAATTCAAACTCAGTCTGTCCCTCTGAAGTGGGAGTGTATGTTATGAAATATGGAAAAAAGATAATGGGTTGACATTTGAACATTTTAATTTTGAGAAGGGTTTGGGACACCCACCCATGTGTAGTAAAGAGGATATTGAATATTTTTGAATGAAGCTCTTGAAATGATCCTACATAGAGATTTGTTCTTAGATATCATATAAGGGGCAGGTAGAAGATTGCGTGTTTGAGACTGCTGAGATATTTGTGTAAGGAATAATGAAGAAGTCAAGTATAAAGTCTTGAATAACACAATACTTCATAAATGGTTGAAGGAAAATGAGCAGAGGAAAAAGAATGAAAGAGTTTAAAACTTAGAAGAAAAACTAGAATCTTCTGACATAGAAATCAAAGAGAGTCCTTCAATTAATTGAAGATAGTCAGTGAGTGCCGCAGAAAGATTAAGATGAAAAGTCAGCTCTAAAGTTCAATTTTACTTGGATTCTGCCTCTTCGACTCACCTAAGCCAAAAAGAACCTTTAACTTAGAGCCAAAGAAATTCTAGGATTTTTATTCAGTCCTATATCTCTTCAATTAGGACAAAAATATTCTACAAAATTGTCATAAATTGTCAATTATGTTTTGTTTGAATATTACCATCCAGAATTGAATTGGTGAAGTTACAATTAGTGCAAGAAACAAAGTGTATTTTCAGGTATAATTTTATCTATTTAGGAGAATTTCTAAAAGGGTTTAGAAATAGACTAACAATACCCTTCTCAATCAAGACTTACTAAAGCTACAAAAATAATGAAAGAATCAATATAAACACATAGAGATGTATTTTGGTTGAATCAGAGGTAGTAACACTTTAACTCTTACCTACCAATTCTGAACCCATATTCCTCTACCTTCTTAAAGATTTTCTGCTCGTGGCAGCCATAGTTTTCTTTAATTATCAAGGGATATTTGACATCATGTAAATATTTATTCTGTCCATGTCCTCTTTTGAAGGAAATCCAGGAACTTCATGGGAAGGAATGCATATTAAAGTTCAGATTTTCACAAATATGTCTGATAGACTGGAAAAGTTCTAATAGAATCAACTCTGCAGGAAAGAAAACAGGAATATGGGTATTTTGTTCAGAGAGAGGCAGGAGGCTGATGTGATGATACACAGAGACCAAGGGGGCAGTGGTTCCAAGTGAAGTGTGAGTCCATGTGAAAATTATTTTGTTTCCATGTCATTACTCCATCAAAATCGAGATTGATTAAGTTCTGAGAGAATCCATACTTCCACTTAGAGTAGAAAACAATTTTTCCATGCATTTTCTAATGTTTTCAAGCCACATAGGTACCCAGGCTCTTTTCCCTTAGAGATAATTGGTTACAGGAGGACAGTTTCACAATACACTGAACTCTGTTGACTAATGAAAACATATATTTTCATTACTAGAGACTACACTAATCTACTAGAAAACAATATGGTTTAATGAATTACCTACTTTTTTGAAAGCAATGAACAAATGGCTTCATTTATAGAAGTCAGTAGCAGACAGAAAATATGTTATATATGAAAAATAAAATATCTTATCCATTCTTTAGTGCTTAATCCAATTTTAGTTAGGGTATGTAGAATTTTGCTCACAAATATTTCTAGAGCTCCTAAATCCCGGGTCAATTAGCTAAACCATCCTTTACCCCCAATCAAATATAGGTTATCAAATGTCTTGTTTTCCTGAATTAAGTGGACAGCAATTTTTCTTTTTCTGTTTGTCATTGTTAATTACTGACTTCCTTCTATTATGAGATTCTTTGCTTCAGTGACCATTTATAATTTCCACTGCTCTCTTTTTGTTTTCAACACATTTCTTTTTAAATTCTTTCATCTTCTGACATTTGGCTCAAAAACAAAAAAAGTAAAAGAAAGAAAATCTGTTTTATTGTCTACAATTTGGATAGCCAAAGTTTTACTGCCTATATACTGAAAAGAATCTTTCCATTTACCTATAGCTCAATGAAGACTTCTACATTATGGTAAAACCTTACATACTGCCAATAGCTCAATTATATATACTTTTATAGTTCATTACCCAAACCATCTCTCTTCCTGAGAAATCCAGAAGTTTAGCTATGCCTCATTGATTCACAGTAGATACACCAATCTGGATGGAGTTTAAAAAATAAGAAAATTACAGAATTAAAAACAACTGCATTCATTTACATACACACTATACTGATGTTCTTGTTTATTACTTTATTACACCAAGGGTTCTTTTTAGCCCATTGAATACTGTTGTATTAGTTTAAAGAAGATTCTAAAACCATGTTCAGAATCTGATCTCTCTGTCGGACAATGGACCTTCTTCTCAGCCAGTCTTATTCAAGTCTGCAGTGTGTTCAGTGGACAGCAGATGTAAAAGCACAGGAGAGTTTCTTACACTCAGAGTCAACATTATTTTGAACTGTGTGCCCTTGTTCCTGAGAGGTGTATGTGGATGTATCAGAACATAGGGGTTATCACTAGAGGATACTATCACATTATCCCAACCATTAAGTTTTCTCTGGTCTTTGATACATGTAAGGACAAGTATTATTATGAATGTTAGTATCATTATTATGACAAGAATTTTACACAATTACAATCTGAAAGAGTGATTCACCATTCCTCACCTTCTTTAATATTTTAGACAGCTGTGTCTGTCATGACCCCATTTAAAAGACATTAAGTACATTTCAAAAAATTTAGGTCACACATAACCCATGATGTTTGATTTATGATCTACAAATGGACACGTGGGGCATAATTATACACCTATAAAGTTGTTGTAGGAACCATTAATTATCTTCTACATAATGGCAGGTTCTAATTGGTTTGCTAAAATGTTTATTACTGATTATCACACAGAACTTGCCACTGAAGTCATCTTTGTTATAATCCCAGCAGCACAGATGAACACATTTTAATGCAGGTATCAGACATAAAGTAGGAAGCATGCTGAAAATCTATTAACAAAAACTATTTCAAGAAAAACAATTTTGTAAAAATTCTATTTATCTTTTTTTTTTAAGGTCAAATCTTTTATTTATTTATTTATTTTTGGATGCTTTGGGTCTTCATTGCTGCGTGCAGACTTTCTCTAGTTGCAGCAAGCAGGGGCTACTCTTCATTGCAGTGTGCAGGCTTCTCATTGCGGTTGCTTCTCTTGCTGTGGAGCATGAGTTCTAGGCGCGTGGGCTTCAGTAGTTGTGGCATGTGGACTCAGTAGTTGTGGCTCACGGGCTCTAGAGCACAGGCTCGGTAGTTGTGGTGCATGGTCTTAGTTGCTCCGCGGCATGTGGGATCTTCCCAGACCAGGGCTTGAACCCGTGTCCCCTTCATTGGCAGGCAGAGTCTTAACCACCATGCCACCAGGGAAGTGCCCCATTTATCTTTGATATAACTTTCTAATAGATTCTTGTTTTTCATCAAAAATAATACTGAGCAAACACTCCAAATAATTTCAAAATTATTTTTTCAAATCAAGCAAGACTTATGTAGAATTCTGAAAACCATGTCTAAATTAGGTTAAAATCTTCAGTTTAATGAATCAGTCATGGTATTAAAATTGATTCAATGTTTACTGACAAACTTACAGTAAAATATGGGCTTTTTCTCCATTTTATTTAAGAAAATTAAACAATTCAGCCAAAGAACTGATTACAAAAGAGAATGGCATTCAAATTCCTACTCCTCACTCTGTGAATCTAAATAGTAGATTATGTTGTCCATTTTACCATTTTGAAAATTTATACTTTTCCAATACTTAAATTGGTAATTGTCAAAAATGGCATTTTAATGTCCAATTATAAGGCAGATGTTGCAGATGTATGATATTTTTGCAGGTGTTGCAGATGTTGTATATTTTTCTTTCTTCTCATCTGCAACTCTTGAATGTTTACATATTGTTTAAATTGCTACTCGTTGTTTCCAAAGTTGTTTTTTGATGGATTATAAATAATTTTTAGTGGGTATTATTACATTGTGATGGCTTTATTTACACATTTAAAAAAATAAGCTTATAGAATAGAGTATCATGGGAATAAAATATGAGGATCCAAAAAGAACCTAACAAAAAACTAAAAATACAACAAAAAACTGGCTTCTCATGAAGGAAGTGAGTACTTTATGCAATCTGGGGTCTATATAATCAAGAAAGCTAACCAGTGAGTTATAAAGAGATTGGAAGAACAAGCCAAAATAGGAATTCTTTTAGGACTGTCAGTGCTAAATGAACTCCATCAGGATCACAATAAGATACAGAGTATTCAGGAGTAGGCTAATTACCTTTCTCAGTATGAGATGGCTCAGGTCTCATTGGAAACAATTAGGAATAAATATGTTCATTTATAAGGTCCTTGTTCTACTCACATATATTCAATGTATTTACATGCATAATATCTGAAGTTTTAGGAAAACTACTACACTTAAGGAAAAACTCAAATATATGTATATGCATGTATTTGTAGATACCTATCTATCTATCATCTATCTATATCATCTATCTATCCATCTATCATGTCTTTCTTTTACGGGAAACTGAAGCAAAATATCATTGTAAAGTGTTTTAAATTCATAAACTCTTTAATCTTTAGTGAGGAAGTATCTTCAGGGAGATAATTCATCTGCTTTTCTTCCACCTTCCGTTTTGTAAAGTTTACCTTAGCAAGGCTTGTTAATCCTAAGAAATATTTTCATTACCTGAAGGCTTAAGCTTAAAAGCACAATTGAGAATCATTCATAATAGTCACATAATTTTCCAATGACTGATTGCTGCCTGCTCTCAAAGAACAATCATTTGTAATCTTATGATAGGATGGTGAGTAAGCATCATCTTACAGCAGTTTCTTTCCTATTAACCTTTCTGCTAATGCCACAATCTGTTTACAACAAAAACAAATCAGTCAACACTTTTGTAATTTTCATTAGTGGTACAGATTTTCCCTCTGATTCAAAAGCAAAATGCTTAGTTGATGTGTTCATTAAATTCTGACTTTTTTTTTTGTCTCCATGCAGTATTAAAAAAACAGCATGTGTGATTCTTTTTAAAGAGAATTGGAGTCTAAGAGAAATCAAAACCAGAGTTCTGTCATCCCTAATATGCCCTTGAGAACTGACTGGATTCGTTAGCTGAGTCCATTTTAGCATGTTTCAGATTTTGCCTGTGTGTGTGTGTGGCTGCCATGAAAGCCAGATGGATACTTTGTGAATACTTTATACTTAAGAAAAAAAAGAGGGGTGAGATGCAGAAACTCCAGCCACTAATAGATCTCAACCCATCTTATTTAGATAACAATTGAGTAAATGTGGACACATATTGATTACCTTTCTAGAAATGATTTCTTTCTTATTTTCTTTTTGGCTCCTTATCCTTGGCACAAGAAATTGTTACATTAATATTGTTTTACCACAAGATATGAAGGTTTATTGCCTGGAAATTATGTATGCAGTTTCAATTAATTTTATAAAACATCTGTGTACATGTGATATACAAAGAATTTATAGTTAATCTTAATCCACCCAATGTAAACCACATAAAATTATTCTTTTTCGGGCTTCCCTGGTGGCGCAGTGGTTGAGAATCTGCCTGCCGACGCAGGGGACACGGGTTCGTGCCCCGGTTTGGGAAGATCCCGCGTGCTGCGAAGAGGCTGGGCCCGTGAGCCATGGCCGCTGAGCCTGCGCGTCCGGATCCTGTGCTCCGCAGTGGGAGAGGCCACAACAGTGAGAGGCCCGCGTACCGAAAAAAAAAAAAATTATTCTTTTTCCCCACTGCATAACCTACTATTAATTTTATTAATAAGCCTAATTGTCAGATCGCACAAAGACCTTGGATAATGACAAAGGACATATCTTCTGTGAGTTGGGCATTTAAAAATATTTTTGAAAGGTCAAACAAATTTAAAGCACTAGGTTATTTCCCTTCAGTCATTTTGTTCTACAAGTATTTCTACCACTGTTTGTCTGAGTGGAATGTACACTCTCTAATAAAAAGAAAATAAAACAGTGACTGTCACTGACAGAGGTCAATACTGAAAAGACTTCTACAAGTTCTATTAATAAAGTTAACAATTTGAGTAAATACTGACATGCATTACTTTATCAACCGCTCTTAAAACACCTACTACTTCTGTATGACAATTTTCATTGCTGCGATAATTTGAATTGCCACCATCAAATAACATTTCTGAGAGTCTGGCACTACATAGTGTCAGGTTTAATATTGTATCTCAAACAGGATGACAAGGTTCCTGCCTTCTACACACATCATGGCTGGTTAAGAAATATCTGGTGAAAACAAACACAATGATATCTTATTATTTCAAGGTTGTCAGCAAATTTTCTCATACTGATTAAAAATGTTGGGTAAACTGGAATACATAAAACAGATAAATTATGCATGACAACCCACTTTGTCAAGGGCTTATCATAAAATTCTGTTAAAAGGTACTGTTTATTATAGCATCCTAAGTGTAAGTGAATTTATAAAAGTACAGTGGAAACACACATTTTTAGTAATAGTTTTACCACCTAAAGTTTCAAACAACTTGCATATACATACAAAGTTATATCCATATGACATTTCACGTTTTTGAAGCTCTGGATGGACCTAATCATGGAAGGATGTAGAAAGAAGAGCACCAGTTTTCTTCAATCTTTATATTATTTAGAGATACTTTGTTGAGAGTTTATTTTCTACCCAAACTTTTCTTTTAATCAACTTTTAACTTCCATCTCTTACTTTCTTTTTAAACCATATGGTATAATCATATGATGTAAAAGGGAAAAAACGTCCTCTTAAAATGGTTCAATTTCGTTTCCAACCCCAGCCAACTGGATAACATTTTCAGTGCTTAAATGTGATGAATAGGAAACTGAGTCATTTAATCCGATGCATCACGCAGGAAATGTATAGAAAAGGAATCTGAAACCTAAGAGACTTTTTTTGAGTGTGATAATAAGCTCAAGATTTCATCAGACTTTTACAGCAGCTAATAGAGTGAAGGGCGGCATAGCTTCACAAGGAGAGAGATAATGCTCCATTCCCTCAGTAGTTATATAATACCAATCACAGGAGCACTTAGTCTAACAAAAGACCAGATGAGTTCTTTCTGGGAATTACTTAAAATATAGGCCAGGACAATAAAGAGACTGAATGTTAGTGTGTATTGTTCACAGGAAAGGACAGAGGGCAGTGGGAGTTGGGCAAAGCAATAGGTATATCTCAGACAGCCTTGCTACCAAGTTTCCTTGATATCACATTTGTACTTACAAGTATTAGCACAGCCTCAGTTCCCACTCAGTCAATTCCTATTAAAGACTTCCGAGGCCAAAGAGAAGTGGAAGGATTAATTCTGGTAGTCATTTGCCAAATTCACATTAGAGAGAGTAATTCACCACATTTGGAAAATTAACTAAGACTCTTTACAAAGAAGATTTAAGACTTCTAATTTTATAAATGATTTCACTTTGACACATTTATATGATTCAGTTAAACCCTTTAACTTATAGGGGAATGGTCACTGAATCCCTATCAATATCTTGGCATATAGAGCTTAATTGATTTAATGTCTTATGCAGTTTGCACTAGAAGTAGAGAAGAAAAGTTTACAAATATTGATGAACAAGATAGAATGATTTCAAGAAAAACATGAAAAATTAGCCTCCTCTGTATTAATCAGAGTTATCCAGAAAAACAGAATAAATAAGAGAGAGAGAGAGAGAAAGAGAGCAATTTATCATAAAGAATTCACTCATGCGATTATGGAGGCCTGTAAGTCCCAAGATCTGCAGTCTGCAAGCCTGAAGACCAGGAGAGTCGATAGTGTATTTATACTCCAAAGGCTGGTAGGCTCAAGATTCAGGAAGAGCTGAAGTTTCAGTTAGAGTTCAAAGGGAGGAAAAGAGTAGTGTCTCACTCCTGGGCATAAATACAGAGAAAACCATAATATAAAAGGATACATGCACCCAGATATTCATTGCAGCACTATTTACAATAGCCAAGACATAGAAGCAATCTAAATGCCCATCGACAGATGAATGGATAAAGAAGATGTGGTACATATATACAATGGAATATTACTCAGCCATAAAAAAGAATGAAATAATGCCATTTGCAGCAACATGGATGGACCTAGAGATTATCATACTAAGTGAAGTAAGTCAGACAGAGAAAGACAGATATCATATGATACCACTCATATGTGGAATCTAATTTTTAAAAAGATGCAAATGAACTTATTTACAAAACAGAAACAGACTTACAGATATTGAAAACAAACTTATGGTTACCAAGGGGGAAACACGGTGGGGGAGGGATAAATCAGGATCTTGGGATGAACACACACACTACTATATGTAAGATAGATAACTGACAAGGACCTACTATATAGCACATGGAACTCTACTCAGTATCCTGTGATAACCTATATGAGAAAAGAATCTAAAAACAAACAAATATATTATATGTATAACTGAATCACTTTGACGTACATCTGAAACTAACACAATACTGTGAATCAACTATACTCCAATAAAATTAAAATATTATAAAAAATAAATAAAGTAAAAACAAAAAACTATGTCCCAGCTTGAGGGCAGAAGTGCAGGAAGAAATTCCTTTACTCTCTAGAGGGTCACTCTTTTTGTTCTATTTAGGCTTTCATAAGATTGGATGATGTCCACCAATATTGGGAAGGACAACCACTTTACTCTGTCTACTAATTCAAATGTTAATCTCTTCCAAAACACCTTCACAGACACACCTAGAATAATGTCTGACCAAATGTCTGGGCACCCTGGGGGCCTACTCAAGTTGACACAAATTAACCATCATAAGTCCACGCCTTGTCAACATGGCATCCATACACATTTCCTTAAAACCATACTTAATCTCCAATGAAAGACAATAACAAGGTCATAATTTTACCTAAAATTATACAGCTATTCTGCATACAATAAAGAATACACTAACTCCTTCCACAGAGGAGAAGGTAAAGTTCATGAGTGATGTTTACTTTTTTTGATATCCCATAACTAAAATACTATGATGTAGAATTGATAATACTTAAATACTATAATATAAATTCAACACATTTTACATTATATAATAAGAGAATAAGAGAGGTATGAAAACAAAGATCTTTTCTACACAAACACACACATACACACACACACACAAACACACACACACATCCCCCAACATAGTCATTACATAGTGAGGAGGTCCTTATTTCTGTAACTGATTTTGTGCTCAAAGCTGGTATTTATGACTAACTTCTTCTATTGTCCATTCTGTATTCCCTCTGCTTTTAGCAAGCACCTCAGCTGGTAGAAGTTCTTTAACTGGTAGGCTGACCCACACCTTTATTTCTGAATTCCTGAAGAGTCAGAGCCATCAGTAGTCCTGCCTGGATTGGACTGTAGTTTTCCATTGGCCATAGTCACAAAACATGGTAATATTAAGAGATGTCCTAAGAAATCTATATTCCAGACACATTCTTCGTTATGTCCACTGTAGAGTAGTTGTCCAACATCCCCTTGGTAGTCAGGATCAATCATCCAAGACAACACATTAACTCCCTTCTTTGCCTGTTGATTTGGAGGCATAAGGAGCCCAAAATGGCTGAGCAACAGTCTTAACTTTCAGTTTAATGGAAACGTTGTATCTCCTAGTGAAAGCATTCCTTCTTTTGGAACTAAAACCTCTAGGACAGCAGAGCATAAGGTCATGGTAACAGGAAGCAACAATTTTGCTAGGGTGTGTCACTAGAGGTAAAAGTAAGTGGTACCATTCTCATTTTCACTTCTTGATTCCTGGACCCATTAATCCTGGCTGTGGAAGAAAAAGCACCATATATTGAATGGCGATTCAGAGCATATGTAGCCTCTGGGGACTCTTACCTCAGCTTGGCAAAGTATTGCCACCTAGCTGGTGCTGTAACTGAGTCTTCAAAAAGCTATTATACCATTCTGTCATGGAAAACAGAGAATTTCATGATTATGAGCACATTGACATAATTTTTGTGCTGTGAAGTGAATTCCTTAATCAGAAGCAATGCTGTGTAAAATATCAGGATGGTGGATAAAGCATTTTGAAAGACTACAGATGAGGGTTTTGAAACATTGCTTGCAGGGAAAGGAAATTTGTATTCAGAGTAAATCTATTCCAGTAAGAGTAAAACATAGCCCATTCCTAGATAGAAGCTGTCAAAGTTAGTCAACCTGCCACCAGGTAGCTAGCTGACAACCCCCAGGGAACGGTGCCATATCAGGGATTCAGTGTTGGGCTCTGCTGCTGGCAGATTGGACCTCAGTGGTGGCTGAATCCAGGTTGGCCTCAGTGAATGAAGTCCATGGCGCTGAATGCATGCATAACCTCCATCTCTGCCACCATGGCTACTTTGTTCCTGAGTCCACTGGCTGAGGAAAAATGCTGACAGGTGGTAAACACAGAATGTGTCATTCTATCCACTTGATTGTTAAAATGCTCTCTTTGATGATCATTCACATGGGGCAGAAATATTTTCTTGTTTTCTTTCCATTCAGAGAGGTCTACCCACATGTTCCTTCCCTACATTTCCTTGTCACCAGTTTTCTAAACATGTTCCTTCCAAATCCCTGACCATCCAGCCAAACATTGGCCACAGGTCATGAATCAGTATATAGTCTCATGACTGGCCATTTCCCCTTCCAAGCAAAGTGAACATCTGGGTAACCATCTCGAAGTACTGTCCATTGGGAGGATTCCCCTTCACCACTGTTCTTCATGAATGTCTCAGAAAAGAACTGCAGTGCTAAAGTTGTCTACTTTAAGGTGGTGCCTGCCTATCCTGCAGAAACATCAATAAACCAGGCCCAATAGTTCTCTTTCTCTGTCAGCCAATCGTATGGAATTTTTCCTGAGGCCAAAGGTGTAGGCTGGGACAGAGAAAACAGTGTAGCAAGAGTGGGGACCATGAGTATTTGGGCCACTTCATGTAACTAACTTTTGCCTTCTGGTCTAGCTCAAATCTGATCAGGTACCTTTACTTCCATTCAAAGATGAGGTGTTGGTGCTCGTGCTTTATGGCTTGGTGGGTCAGATTACACCCAGTTCATGATAGGCAGCTATAATGGCAACTTGGCAGCCCATGGTTAACTGTTCAGTCTCTACTATTGCCCGGTAGCAGGCCAAGAGCTGTTTTTCGAAAGGATAGTAATTTACAGAGGATAGCAGGGCTTTGCTCCAAAATCCTGAGGACCTGCACTGTGATCCACCTATGGGGGACTGCAAAAGTCTCCAAACAGCATCCCTATCTGCCACTGACACTTCAAGCACCACTGGATCTGCTGGATCATATGAACCAAGCAGCAGGGCAGCTTCCATGGCAGCCTGGGTCTGTTGAGGAGATTTATCTTGTTTTGGGCCTCACTCAAAACTAGCAACTTTTTGGATTACTCAGTGAATAGAACAGAGACACAAACCCAAAGGAAGAATATGTTGCCTCCAATATCAAGAGAGGTCCTCTAGGTGGTGTGCTTCTTTTTGGTTGTAGGAGGGACCAGATCCACCTTTGAAGGGATATTTTGTCATGCCTCACACCACTGAACTCCTAGAAATTTCACTGAGGTAGGGCCCCTGAATTTTTGTCATATTTTTTCCCCCACACTCTGACAGGTAAATCTCTTACCAGTAAGTCTGGAGTCGTTGTTCTTTCCTGCTCAGGAGGTCCAATCAGCATAATGTCATCAGTGTAATAAACCAGCATAATACCTTGTGGAAGGGAAGTGATCAAGATCTCTAGGAAGTAATTATGACATAGAGCAGGAGAGTTGATAGACTTGAGGTAAGACAGTGATACTGTATTGCTGGCCTTGCCAGCTCTAAACAAACTGCTTCTGATGATCCTACTGACAAGTATGGAGGAAAAAAAATATTTGCCAGATCAATAGCTGCATTCCAGGAACCAGGGGATACATTAATTTCCTCAAGCAGTGAAACCACCTCTGGTACAGAAGCTGCAATTGGAGTCACAACCTGGTTAAGGTTATGATGATCCACTGTTATTTTCCGAAGTCCACCTGTCTTCTGCACAGGCCAAATAAGCAAGTTCAATGGGGATGTAGTAGAAATCACCACGCTGCATCCTTTAAATCCTTGATGGTGGCACTCTTCTCTGCAATCCCTACAGGATTGCTTTTGGCTTATTATTCTCCTAGAGACAGTTAACAGCAGCTTCCACTTGGCCTTTCTGACCATAATAGCCCTCAGTTCACCGGTCAGGGGACAAAGCCAACTTATGAGTGTATCTAATCCAATTATCCATTTCAGAACTGGGGAAGTAACCACAGGATGGGTTGGGAGATACACTTGTCCCATTATGAGATAGACTTGAGCTAAAACTCAACTGGTCACCAGACTTCCAAAAGTCCCTACTCTGACTGATAGACAACAGTGATGTTTTGGGTCTCCTCGTATTAGTGTCAGTTCAGAGCCGTTGCCCCCCAAAGTCTGATGATTTCCTTTCCCCCAACACACAGTTACCCTGGCAAAAGATCATAGGTCCCTTTGAGTAAGGCTAGGAGAAAAATGAATGATACATTTTTAGCAGTGTACCAGGGGCCCTCCTCAAGGGGGCCCAACCTTCTCTTCATTCAAAGTTTTCTGGGTCTGCAAACTGGCTCAGAAATCTGTGTTTGATTCAGCTTAGACTTTTGTTCACTTGTTCTAGAATTTTTCTGCTTTTACAGATCAAGTAACATGTTAATAGATTTCCTATTTATTTCACTTCTAGGAACTCCAGGATCAACTAGCCAATGTCATAGGTCTCTGTGAGTCAAACAATTCTTATTACTGCTTTCACCCTAAGGTCTGTTTATGGGAACCACACTCACCTTGCCTTTGGTGGTTGATGCTGACACTTTGTTCCTACCACTCCAGGATCAATTACTCCCCTTGCATTTAGGTTTCCCAATTCAGTGACCACAGTGCCCACTGTAAGGTCTGTTCTACAACAAAGAGTGATCACAGAGCTTACAAAAGTATTCCTCACAGATGTGATGAAAGTTGTATTTCTGGACCTTCCCAGTGTGGTTGAGTAGTTTTTAAATGACAAATCTACTCTAAAATTCCAATCCCACTAAGCCTTTGAATCACTTCTTCTACATTAAATCAAGGCAGGTTCTGAAACTGAGCAGAACCCTGTGGGGTTCCTGGGCACAAAAGCCTTTCTGTGTCCCCCATTTCTCAATTACAGGAAATAGGCTTCATTCAGCCTCCATGACCTTGCCCCAAACAGTTGCTAATTAGAGAAGGGAGGCAATACAGAGAAAAGGGAGGAACAGTCAAGAAACAATAGTGCAGCCTTGGGGCAAGGTCCTGGTTCTCCCTCAAGGGGTATACATAACAATATCTTTGAGCAGTTTTGCAGATACTGAAAAATTTCTGCGTACTCACCAAGTGGGAGAAGTTAACAGTATGCTGCCCACAAGCACGTAGACCCCAGACAGGTTGGAACCAAAAGGTTGATGCTGACTCCCACTTACCTCACCACCAACCAATCAGAAGAATGTCCATGAGCTGTTCACACCATCTTTGGACCATTATTATAAAACTCTTCACTACATGTTCCAGGTTGGGACACACAGTTTTAAGGACATTAGTCTGCTGTGGCCCACTTTGCCTGGCAAAGCAATAAATCTATTCTTTCCTACTTCACCCAAAACTCTGTCTCTGAGATTTAATTTGGTGTTGGGGTACAGAGGCCAGATTCATCTTCAGTCTGACATTTCTAACTCATTCACTGTGGGCCACCTGTCAATGATCTATGTTTCAGGCAAACAAACTGTTAGTCATTTCTAACTCTCCAAGTTGCAATATTAAACGTAGAATCTGCTTAGAGAGCCCATATCAATAAATTCAGCCTGGTCCAACTTTATATTTTTTTCCAACATTATCCCACACCCTTCCATGCCCGGATGACATGTGCCCCAAATTTCTGTCTGTGTAAATTAGAAAACTCAAGTAGCTATTTGGAGGTGTTAGTGCACCTCCTCATAGGTTACACTTTATTCCTCACTTTTAGGGGTCTGCTGGGACTTGAGTCTAATTATAGGCCTAGAAGCAAAGAAGACTGGGGGAGGGGACTGAGTCCTGAGGAGAATCTGCATTGTCTTGCGATAACAACTGCCTCTGGGGAGGTCATCACAGTTTCCTCAGGGAATGCAGAGTTGATCTTTTCAGACAAGGTGGAGAGGCATTTACACGGAGCATGTGGAGGCTGCTTCCTCTGGGAGTGGGGAGGCCTCTTCCATAGGCAAAGAAGACTCACCAGAATTTAGGGGTTTGATATCCCCAACTTTACTGGAGTCTTCCCACAAGTCCCCTTTCCAGCTTATAGGATCCCATTCTTTACAAAGTAATGCCCTCACATTTACAGTAGACACTCTGTGAGGTTGGGAATTTAATTTGCATTGAAATTCATCCATTGGCAGGAAGGAATTCTGGGTTAGGTTTTCAACATTCTCAGTCTTGTGCCTATCGAAGATAAGTCTCTTTCAGGGCACACACAGAAGTTTCTAGGTCTTCATGTGACCCTTGACCTTGGAATTAAAATCCCTGATATCATTCATTTCTTTCCCTACTTTGTCCATTGACATTAGGAGCACCCCACCAGTCTCACTGACATTCATTAGTTTGAGAAAAAAATCCCAAAGTATCAAATACACAGTTATCAAGCTCCTTGCGTCTTACAAAAGGTTGATTAGGATTACCCAGTGGTGACATTTTGTATACCTCCATTGCTAGATCATTCTGTAGACTATCAATGATCTCTTTTACTATTGGAAATAAAGTCATTCATATCTTTAAATATAATAAGATTTGAGAGCCAGTTCCAGAACCCCCAGAACTAAATTAGAAAACTTATCCTTACAATTCTGTTCCTCTTCAATCATTCTTGGTACCAAAATCTGTGTTAGTCAAGGTTCTGCAGAGAAACAGAAACTATATATATATATATATATATATATATATATATATATATATCAGCAGCCCTCAAGCTGGAAGCCCAGGAGAGTCAATAGTGTAGTTCTAGTCTCAGTTTGAAGGCCTGAGGACCAGGAGATCCAACAGTATAGCTCCAGTCCAGAGATCAGTAAGCCTGAGGCCTAGGAAAAGCCTGTGTTTCAGTTTGAGTCCAAAGGCATAAGTAAATCCATATTCCAGCTCTAAGGCAGTCAGGTAGGAGATGTCCCCTTTACTCTCTGGAGGGTCAGTCTTTTGGTTACTCAATCCTTCAACTGGTCCCACTTGTATTGGAGAGGGTCTGTTTTACTCACTCCACCAACTTGTAAAAAATTAATAAACAGAAACTTCAGTTAAGTGGAGTTGGGAGACCAAACGGGGATGCTCTCTCACCCTGTGACAATAGCAGAGACCATTAAGAAGAAGAAAGACTCCTTGTCTTTCCTGGCAAGGAGTCAGCCAATGAAAAGCCATGGATGGGCTCTTTGTTTACTATATCTCTCCCAGCTTCCTTTTTCCTTCTATAAAAGTGTTCTCCTTTCTTTTCCATGTGGGAAATTGTACATGGCTTTCCATGGTTACAGACACTAAACTGCAGTTCTCTACTGATCCCAAATAACTCCATCTTTTCTGGAGAAAAGTTTGGCTGTCTATTGTTTCAGGTCAATGTTTTGGAAGACTGTACAGGGACCCCTCACAGCTCGAGGGCTGTTGAGCTGGTAAGCAAAAGGTCCAGTACCCACAAATGAGACCTTTGTCACTCACTGCTTTTCTCACAGAGCCTACTGTTTGAAGGTACATCCTTCTCCTGGATTCAAGCTCATGCATTCCTTGCATCTGAACCTCTCCAAGCTTTACTGGGGATCCATTTAAGGGTTCTGCCTTTCTGGTTAGGCCGTGTTTTGTATGCGAGTACTCATTTGGCTTTTCAGTCTGATTTTGAGATCACACTGTTTCCCTGAAACTGGCAAGCCTCTGGCCTTTTCCGTTCAGAACAGGGGCTGCTTCTCCTGAAGCTGTCTAGCCTCTACCCATTCCTTTGTGAACAAGTGTTCTTTATCTGAAACGGTGCCAGGTTTTCAGCTTTTGGCCTACTCCTTTGGAAAGCTGTCTTCTGGGCACTGGCTAAAGAAAAGGTCTCTGGCCTGGCTCCTCCAAGACCAAACTGTCTCCTTAAGACAGGCTGGGGTTAGCTTGCACACTATTTGAATTGAGCCATTTGTGCTGTAAGCTGTTTATGCTGCTTGAAAATTGTTCTTTGCTCTAGAGGAAAAACCTCTAGGAAATGGGATCCCAGTTATCTAAGTATTTTGAGGGTGCTTCTCTCACAAAGGCTCTGTCCAGTTTTATGTTTAAAAGCAGAGGTCCTTCCTCATGCTCATTTCTTTCTTTTTTTTTTTTTTACGGTATGCGGGCCTCTCACTGTTGTGGCCTCTCCTGTTGTGGAGCACAGGCTCTGGACGCGCAGGCCCAGCGGCCATGGCTCACGGGCCCAGCCGCTCCGTGGCATGTGGGATCTTCCCGTACCGGGGCACGAACCCGTGTCCCCTGCATCGGCAGGCGGACTCTCAACCACTGCGCCACCAGGGAAGCCCCCTCATGCTCATTTCTAACTAAAATAAACATGCATGACTAAAGGCAATTTAGAATATCAGTGGCCACTATGGGAGACTTGTGAAATCCCCAAACTTAATTTCCTTGAAATTGAATTGGACTATAATAGCTCAAAATTTTCCAGAAGTGAGTGGACTGCTTATTCCTGTTGGCATTTTGTGGTTTCTCAACTTTTCAGGAGCCTAAAATTGCCTTTCTGCATAATAAGATTTTAAGATTAACTGAGATAAAAAATATTTAAGAAAAACAAAATGTCTCCTGAAACCTCAGGCTCTTCTTCCTTGGTTTCTTTCTCTCAGGCTCCACGTCTGGCTCCATCTCCTTCCTTCCCTTCTACACCACCCTCATACCCTCAAATTCACCATACTAATGCTCCCAGCAAACTTCCCCTTTTCTCTGAAACTCTCCCTACTCCCTTTTCCTCTAAACTTATCAGAACCTGTCCCTTTAAAATTAAGTCTTCTGAGGATTCAGAGGCTAAACGCTTCATTTCTTAGACTTCCTGGGTTAAAGCTGAGCTGTGAGCCATAGTAAAGATTTTCCTAACATAACTGAAGAAATTCCTCACGTTTGCTGAGGAATTTAATATAGTCATTCAAATTTATCAACATGGTTTCTCTGACCTATATCAGCTAGTTCTTTTGCTTCTCTGTGAAAGGGTGAAAGCCAGGACTAGCATTGAATGAAAACTACTAATTGGGAAAATCCTGAAAGGTCTCTAGAATTACAACCCAGAAAACAGCCCACTAACTTATATGGGCAATCAGCAATCATTAGGTAACTTCAGAAAGCAATTACTATTGATTGGAACAAAATTCAGACTTGCACAAGAAAACCTTCTGAACCTACTATTAACTATTACTATCAACTGTAGATTGTTTTTTAAAAAAATCTGGTCTTCCATCAAATGTTGATTCCACCCAACTAGCTTTTAACTGTATGTTTATTAATGGACTGAACTGAGACTTTTCCTTTCTAGTAAAAAAGGACCAGGAAGGAATGAGAAACTGTCCACTTCAGATTTAGTTAATCTGACAAATCAGCTCTCTCATACTCTACATGAGTCACTTCCAAGAGAGGTTGCCAAAATTCTTAATCTTCAACTCCAGCAAATGAAGGCTCCTAAGTGAAACCAAATCCTCCTAGTTTTTGCTGTTATTGCAAACAGCCAGAAGACTGGGAAAGAGATTGATACAAATAAGCACTTTAGGTGCCTTCAGCCCTCAAATCAGCCTTTCCAGCATCCTCCTAATTCTCAATGACTGGGCTCCAAGGAACTACGGGGGCTCTTCCTTCCTCTTTTTTTTTTTTGCGGTATGCGGGTCTCTCACTCTTGTGGCCTTTCCTGTTGCGGAGCACGGGCTCCGGACGCACAGGCTCGGCGGCCATGGCTCACAGGCCCAGCCACTCTGCGGCATGTGGGATCTTCCCAGACCGGGGCATGAATCCGTGTCCCCTTTATCGGCAGTCAGTCTCTCAACGACTGCTCCACCAGAGAAGCCCCTTCCTTCCTCTTAATTGGCTTGGAGAAACATCTCTCCAGACTGGAGATAAATCTCTTCCAGTCCTAATGGACAACAGAGCCACTCTCTTGGTGCTCAACCCCACTACTATAAAACTGTCCCTACCTCCCAGTACTAAAATAGTTCAGATAGTGGGAATCTCTAATAAACCTCAAGAGGATCCTGTCTCTGAACTTATTTCCTTTTGTTTAGGCCCTTTGGAAGATACACACCCTTTTCTCCTCTGCCCTTGTCCACTTATTAGGTGGAGACTTCTAAGAGAAGTATTATGCTGGAATAAAATAATTCTAGAAATCAATGTAACCAACCAGGTGAATTAAATGACACTTTGACATCTTTTATTTGTTCTGACTCTGACAGTAGGTACTAGAGCTGACTCTGGAAACACTGATTATTTGTTCCTGTTGAATCAGCTGCCACTTTCCTTATGGGCAAAATCTCCAACTGTTGTTGGCAAATTTCACAATGCACCTCCCATCAAGATTCAAACAGACCCCTCAAAACTTCTTCGCATTATTAATCATATGCTATAAGTAAAGAAGACCTTCAAGGTATAAAGGACATAATGGAAGATTACAAGTCTCAAGGCCTCCTTATCCCTTGTACTAGTCACATTAACACTCCCATTTTACAGGTAGGAAAACCTAAGTACTGAGGGTGAAAGTTTGTCCAGGACCTCTGAGCAATAAACAACATTGTTATCCCTTGACACACTGTTATTCCTAATTCTCATACATTACTAATATCTATTCCCAACAAAGTAAATCTTTACTCTAATTGATTTATGCTGTGCATTCTTTAGTATTCCAGTTAATGGAGCCAGCCAATACCTTTTTCCCTTCACTTAACAAGAAAAACAATCCACCTAGACAGTAAGGCTTCAGAGTTACACTGGGAGTCCTTCTTATTTCTCCTAAATCCTAAAGGCTGATCTGGGTGACACACACCCTTGAGTTTCTTAAGTTCCCTAGAGTTTCTACTCTGTTGCAATATGTGGATGATTTGCTTCTTTGCTCTCCTTCTCAAGCCCCCTCCCAGGAAGAGAACATTCACTTGCTAAAGTTTTTAACTTTAAAGGGACATAAGGTCTCCAAAGAAAATTTGCAATTTGTCCATCTGGTTTTGGGCATCTGATATCAGAACAAGGGGTACACGTAGATCCAGATGGACTTCATGGCGTCCTAAGTTTCCCAAACCCAAAACTAAGCACCAACTGTGAGGCTTTCTTGGGCTAGTTGGTTATTGCCAAAATTGTACTCCAAATTTCTCTCATGTCCGGACCTCTATATGTTTTACTCAACAATAACAAATCCAACCCAATTTTATGGGAAGAACCAGATGACATGGTCTCAAGGCCTTAAAAAAAGTTAAATGGAATAGAATATGAAAAAGAATGTGCTACCTTGAAAGTAAATTGTTCCTAGAATTGAAGCAGATGACTTCTGATGAAACAGCTTTCCAAAGATATCTGGACCAGGCCTGTTGGAAGTTTGTCACTAAACATTTGATGATGACCTAATGCTTCAGATGATCTCCAGTGTCTATAACCTTGATAACATATGGACTTTATACAAAAAGTGCCTGAGAGTTCTCCCTCCTACCCCTCCTTGTTACTTGAATGTAACCTTAATAAATTTCCAATATGTGCACTTTCCTTCTGACATGGGACATTATACCCAGGAAAGGTCTTTTCTGGCATTGAGGGACAAAAGCTGCAAAAACTAGTAAACCTGACTCTTTTTCGGGCCTCTCACTGTTGTGGCCTCTCCCATTGCGGAGCACAGGCTCCGGACGCACAGGCTCAGCAGCCATGGCTCACGGGCCCAGCCGCTCCGCGGCATGTGGGATCTTCCCGGACCGGGGCAGGAACCCTCGTCCCTTGCATCGGCAGGTGGACTCTCAACCACTGTACCACCAGGGAAGCCCATAGAAAACCTGACTCTTGACCAGCAGTGTTTTCAGAGAAAGATCTTGATGAAAAGGGGAAAATGTAAACAATAAACAGAAACCTCAGTAAGAGTTTGGAGACCAGAAGGGGAGCCCTCTCACCCTGTGACAATAGCAGAGCCCAACAGGAAGAAGAGATTTCTTTTCTTTCCTGACAAGAACTCAGCCAATGAAAAGCCATAGACTCTTTGTTTACTGTAGCCCTTCCACCTTCCTTTTCACTTCTATAAAAGTGTTTTCCTTCCCTTTCTGTTTGGGCATCTATATATGCCTCACCATTGTTGTAGACCCTGAAGTGCAATTCTCTGCTGATCCCAAATCAACGAATCTTTGCTGGAGAAATATCTGGCAGTCTATCTGTTTCAGGTCAATAAAATGAAATGTTAATCTCATTTAGAAACACCATCTCAGACACACCCAGAATACTGTTTGACTGAATGTCTGGGCATACCTTAGCCCAGTCAAGTGGGCACATAAAGTTGACATATTACACTCTCCCAATTTTTTTTCTCCATAATTTAAATATTTTACTCCCCCAAATTATAGCTGCTTTGGGGATGAGAGTTAAGAAGGGGCATGAAAGAAATACATTTAATCAGATATTTGAATTTTAAATAATTTACAGAAGTCCAAAGGACTATTTCCAATATTTTTCCCCTAAAGATCCACCAATAATTCTGTTACTTTTATGGAGACTTCATTATAATTAACTCAATTATCTTCCCCAAATGAACAAAAACTGTCTTAGTAGCATCACCTACATTGCTCACATATATATTTTAATGAGATATTAGTGGAATATCTTATAACTGATGCTGGTTTATCAGCTAAGTTGCTATTTTGATGTTTAAAATAACATCTACTATTTAAAAATATTGTATAAAATAATTAAGATTAAAATGCACAATTCGACAAATATCTCTTGTCAATATGTCTGGGAGGGAATGCACTTTATTGGTGAATAGATGGGTGGTGATGACTAGAACATGGATGATGAATATTTCTAGGTAAACAGCATACAGTATAGGAAACATTATCAAGCTACTCTCTATCACAAACAAATGGTCAATAATAATTTGCTAGTCTGGTTTACAATAAACCAACATAGAGTGATTTCTGGTGCAGTTATAAATACTAGATTGTTTAACACATTTAAAAAATCTATTCAGTAATACTACTGCCTAGAGGAGGTATTAAAGAATTGTCAAAATAATAATGTCTGTCTTATTTATGACAAGCATCTATATAATTCACAATTTTAAAATAAGTATTTTTAACAAGATTTGTGAGTGATTCAGGCTGCCCCTTCCTTATTCTAGATATCAGCTTTATTGTGGTGTGATTAACTTCCATTAAACTGCATGAATTAAAAATGTATAATTTGACAAGTTTTGCTCTATGTATATACCTGTGAAGCCATCACCACTGTCAAAGTAATCAACATATCCATTATCTCAAAAGTTTCCTTAAGTCCCTTCCTAATCATTTCTTATTGCCCACCTGCCCACCATTTTCAGGAAGCCACTCATCTAATTTTGTTCACTAGACATTAGTTGGCATTTTGTAAAATTTTACATAAATGGAGTTATTTGTAGTGTATATTCTTTTCTCCGACTTCTTTCACTCAGTATAATTATTTTGAGAGTAAACGTGTTGTGTATTATCAATAGGTCATTTCATTTGATTGTTGAATATTATTCCACTGTATGTATATACCACAATGTGTTTATCCATTGATCTGCTGATGGACATTAGAGTTGATTTTTACAAATAAAGCTGTTAACAACATTTGTTTATAAGTTATTTTATGGACATGTGCTTTTATTTCACTTGAGTAAATACCTAGCAATAGAAGGGATGACTCATAAGTGGAGATATATATTAAATTTTTAAGAAACTGCCACACTGTTTCCAAAGTGGCTTTATCATTTTACGTTCTCAACAGCAGTGTATGAGAGTTCTAGTTCCTCTACATTCTCACAAAAACACTTGGTGTGATTGGCCTTTTTATTTTAAGCCATTCTGATAGATGTATAACAGTATTTCATAGCAATTTTACTTTGCATTTTTTTAATGGCCAGTGATGTTCAGCATCTTTTCATAGGCTTATTTATCATCTATATATATTCTCTGGTAAAATGTCTGTTCAAACCTTTTGCCTCTTTTTTTTTTAATTGAAAAATCCAACATCCATTCTTGTTAAAAACTTTTAGCCAACGAGGAATAGAAGGTAACTACCTCTACCTGATAAAGCATCTATAGCTAATATCAAGATCTATAGCTAATACTAAACTTAATGGTGAAAGTATAAATGCTTTTTCACCAATATCAAAAACAAGACAAAGATGTCCACTCTCACTACTTCTCCTTAACATTGTATTTGAGACTCTGGCCAGAGAAATCAGGCAAAAAAAAAAAAAAAAAATTATAAAGAAAGAAGAAAAATTGTCTCTATTCATAGATGACATGATTATCTATGTAGAAATTCTAATGGAATCTATTTTTTAAAGTAACTAGAACTAATAAATGAGTTTATTAATTAAAGTTCTATACACTAGCAATAAAATTTTAGAAATTAAAACATATAATTTCTGAAGTATAAAAGTATAAAATATTTAGGAATGAAACTGATCTAAAAAATGTGAAATATGTGTTCCCTGAGAACTGATGAGAACTGCATAATATTGCTGAGAGAAATCAAAGAAGACTTAAATAAATAGAGAGATATACCATATTCATGGGTCTGGAGACTCAATAATTTTAAGATGTAAATTCCTCCTAATTTTCTCTATAGATTCAAGAAAGTTCCAATTAAAATCTCAGCAAGTTTGGTAGAAATTAGAAAATTGATTCTAAAATTTATATGGAAATGCAAAGTACCTACAAGAGCCAAACAACATTAAAAAAGAATAACAAAGTTGGGGAATTAATATTACCTGGTTTCAAGACTT
This sequence comes from Tursiops truncatus, assembly GCF_011762595.2. Taxonomy (NCBI): domain Eukaryota; kingdom Metazoa; phylum Chordata; class Mammalia; order Artiodactyla; family Delphinidae; genus Tursiops; species Tursiops truncatus. Next base: position 118,997,257 of record NC_047037.1, read on the forward strand.
ATTATAAAGCTACAATAATATTTGTTGTTAAAATAGAGAAATAAATCAAATAACCAAAAACCCAATCTAGAAATATATCTATATACATGGGTATATATATGTGTGTGTGTATATATGTATATATATATATAACTGATTTTCAAAAAGAGGTATAAAAGTAATTCAGAGGAGTTAGGATAGTCATTTCAACAATGATGATAGAGCAATTAGATATCCATAGGTTTAAAAAATAATAAACTTTGTTCTATACCTAAAAATGTATACAAAAATGAACTGAAAATGAAATATAAACATAAATGTCAAAACTTAAATAGTAAAAATCATCTAAAAGGAAGTTTTAAGATACAAAGAGAAGGTTTTTCATATGAAATGGAATAACGAGAGATGCTTATCTCCTCAACAATAATAAGTAAGGCAAGAATTATGAAGAATAATGATTTCTTTTCTTAGCTGAGGCCTGAAAATATCCACAATTATTGAGGGAAGATGTAGAGGAGGAGCGAGGAGTCAAGCTGATGAGACAAACAGGCTAAGTCCTAGACAATGATGGAAATTACGCTGCTTTGTCTTAAAAGGGAAGAATTTTTATTCCTTCTGTTTTTATTTTCACATGAGTATTTAATGCCTTGAAGAATTATAAAGTTGGTGAGTGGGTCCAGTCTTGACATTCATCAGAATAAAATTCATCTATCAATTCAGTGATTTGAACTTTCATTTTTTAATAAAAGTATTTATTCAAGAGATAGAGAATAGTAGTAGTAATGATGAAATATTTTTATAGAAGATGTCAAAATTTCAGATGGTATGATGTTCTGGCCATCAAGTTGATTATTTTAAAAATTCTAATATTTGATATTCATTTTTTACTTTAAGTTTTTTTAAATTGCCCAAAGGATATAGACCTGGAGTATGTGACAAAGTGAAATGTTATAAATAATGAATAAGTCCTGTATGAATGAATGAATATTTCAGATCCTTCCTGACTGACAGTATTAGCAGGACGAATACAGATGAAGCAGAGCATTAACAGATTCAGACGTGCTACAGAAGGTATAGATAGGGAAGCTGGAGGACATTACGGTCCTAAATACCAACACTGAGAAAAATAAACCTTTTCTACATGCCTTTGGGAGTTAAAATATGAACTAAACATTGTTTTGCATCTTTACACTCATTTTCAGGAAAAATTTCACCTACATTATGATTTTTTAGGGATAGCCTCTATGAATACTCAGAAAATATAAAAAAAAAATTAAAATAAGACAGATTAAAACAGACTTAAAACAAAATACCTGGGGCAGAAGTTATAGTGCTTTCTACCTCTGAAAGGAGCCCAGGTTCTTTTATTTTTCTATGGTGTCATCATCAGTGCTGATATACACCATCAAGTCCACTCATGCTTCAAGATGGTTACCAGGATATTGGGTCTGCACCTTAATACAAGATGAGGAAAACGGCAGAAAGGGTTCATTTTCAACTGAGTAAGCTTTCTTTAAGGAGCCTTTTGAAAGTCAAATACAGCACTTCTGTTTACATTACGTTAATCAGATTCTATGTTACATGGCCACACCAAGCTGCAAGTGTGGCTGGGTGATGCCCTCTTTGCTTGGCTTTACTGATAAATTTAGTGTGCCTTTGCATGGGGAGAGGAGAATGGATATTGGGTAGGCAACTAGAAAGCTCTGCAGAAATCTCTATGATTATTTTACCACACTAAATTTTCATATCTCTCTAAATGTACTGAAATGCCAAATTACCAGTTAAGAACACTCATCCTTGAATTTATAAATGTATACACATGACCAAGTATCCAATCACAATGCTGAAGACAATCTGTGTTTGTTTTTCCACATATGTGCTTGGAGAGTACTTTTTAAATACCTGCCTTAGTGTCATAATCACATAGTATTGTATGTGTTTATATAATTGTAACCACTTCAACATGAATCACTGCAGGCCACACACTATATTTTATGCGTCTGTATCAGACAGCTGTTGCTATAATACAAACAAAGCTACAAAATTTCAGTGGCATATAAAAATAACTTTTTTGCTTGTTTGTTTTTTTCCCTTAAACCTCTGTGAATTGGTTAGGGTAGCCTTTCTGATCTCAGCTAGGCTGGCTCATTTACCTGTTGGCTGATCTAGCCAGAGCTCAGCAAGGTGGTTCTTCAAATGAACAAAGGTGGCAGTGGACAAAGAGAACAAGCTGAACTCTGTAAGCCCCTGGTTGTGTCATATCTACTAACATCCCACTTGTCAACCAAATCACAAGTCCAAAGTCAAAAGACATGGAAGCATATTCCTTTGTGAGTGGAATTGTTAAATTACCTGGAAAAGGGCAAGGCTATAAGGCAGGGTGAAGATCTGGGACCAGTAATTCAATCTACCACAGTTCAACAAATCTCCAGGACAAAATTTAGGGCCTGACCCATAGCAGAACTCATTGAGTAGATATAAAGAAAGTGTATTAATCAGGGTTCTACAGAGAAAGAGACCAATAGGGTAAATATGTGTATATAATGAAAGATTTATTATTAAATAATAATAATTTATTATTGCGTCACACAATGATAAAGGCTGAGAAGTCCAACCATCTGCCATCTGCAAACTAGAGACCCAGGAAAGCTGGTGTGAGTCTGAATATAATATAATTCACTCTGAGTCTGAAGACCTGAAGCCCTGGGAAGCTGATGGTGTAAATCCTAGGCAAAGGGCAGGAGATGAGATGAGATGTCCCAACTGACCAGTGAGGCAGGAAAAAAGAGGCAAATTCCTCTTTCCTTTGACTTTTGTTCTATTCAGACCCTCAACAGATTGGATGATGCCCACCCACATTGAGAGGGCAATCTACTGAGTCCATGGATTCAAATGCTAATCATATTAGGAAACATCCTCATAGGCACACGCAGAAATAATATTTAATCTGGCACCCCATGGCCAGTCAGGTTGACATACAAAATTAACATCAGAGAAAGGAATACATTTTAAAACACCACTTTGTTCAGGTTTCTTAACTCCACTGCTTTCAAAGTGTCTCCTAAGCACAGTTTCACCTTATTCCTTAAAAATAATTGGTGAACTTTAATATATACCAGTTTTCCACTTCTTTAATATTAAGAAATTATTCATATTTTCCCATCTGAATCCCACCCACTATAGGCCACGCAATTGGATCGCCATTTTGTCAAAGTCTTCCCTTGTGCTAGAATTAACTATAAATACAAATGAAAACTAAGCAATGTGGCATAAATCAAGATTCATTAAAGTCCCAACATTATAGGATTATTGTGAGGAATAAATAAATTTACATACGTAAAGCATTAAAAATAAATGCCTGGGGCTTCCCTGGTGGCGCAGTGGTTGAGAGTCCACCTACCGATGCAGGGGACACGGGTTTGTGCCCCGGTCCAGGAAGATCCTTCTTGAATGTCAATCTTGCAAGCTTGAAAAGACATGTATATAAGTAGCCTATTATCTTTTATGTAATAAAGAGATACAGAAAATTATATGTGAGTTCAGAGAATATATGAGATCATTAAAAAAAAAAGTATGGTTCCAGGCACTTTCCATGATCTTATTCAGTTTATTAAAATCTCACAATAACAGGACCTAAGATTTGAATCCAGTTTTTTCAGACTCCAGTTGTCATGTTTAGTTTTTCCCCTACCTCACAGATCCCAGTTCATTTGGATACTTGAGAATGAATAATTCAGTCACTGCCATTTGAACTAGGTAGGCCTCAAAGAAAAGTGAAAATGTAGATAAGTTGAAAATATAGAACATCATAAACACTACAGATTTGTAAGTGGAATAAGACAAGAAGTGTTCCACAAATACTATGCAATAAAGTTAATAAATTTAAAATGTATAGGGCTTCCCTGGTGGTGCAGTGGTTAGAGTCCGCCTGCCGATGCAGGGGACACGGGTTCGTGCCCCAGTCTGGGAGGATCCCACATGCCGCGGAGCGGCTGGGCCTGTGAGCCATGGCCGCTGAACCTGCGCGTCTGGAGCCTGTGCTCCGCAATGAGAGAGGCCACAGCAGTGAGAGGCCCGCGTACAGAAAAAAAAAAAAAAAAAATGTATAAAATAATTCCAATATTAAAGAAAATAATTATTTGGGGAAAGTGTTTCTTTCAGCTTTCTTAACATATAAATGCTGAGAATTTTTAAGAAGAAATATGAAAGATAGCATCTCTTATATCCCAGATTATAGTTTATAAGTTAATTAACTGTACTTGGCAATTAAAACATAGTTTTCCTTAGAATGTTGAGTTGTTCATTAACTTGTGTGTTGATACCAATTTCAAAAGCTATAATATTATCTTGTTTGGGAGGATTAATATCAGCTAGTGTATTCCCTGGTAAAGAGATAACCTGCATTCAGATTTATAAAAATAAAAATACAACTACATATTGCAATCACTAGAGATGAAAAAACAATTACTTTACTCTTTGTAACTGCATTTGAAAGCTTCACAAAATATATGTATTAGAATAAGTATACTGTGCATGTCGCTAAAATCACCTAAAATACAAAAGCATGAGTATAAAAATGACTAAAATAGTGCTTTATGAAGATAGTTTACACCCATATTTATAAATATATAAGCATCCTCAAATGAGAGTAAAAGTATCAAAAGATTCTTGTTTAGTTCAATATTTATCTGTCACTAAGTTACCATAAACTTCAGCTGGACTACTTTTTGGTGTTAGGGATTAGAAGAGGTCCAGGAGATTATAGGTCCAAAACTGAAGGCACAGGTAAACCTGCAAAAGTGGAGAGAGAGAGAGAGTCTGAGAGAAGAGAGAGAAAGAGGAAAATCACTTTGATTATCCTGGATATAGGTGGAAAGGGATAGCAGGCTGTGATAATCATAAAAATTTAATCCTTTAGTCTAATTTTTACATGTTAAATACAAATTCTATTTCTTTCCCTTCTTGTTAAGATTTTCTAATGAATACTGCATTTGAACAATTAAAATTTAGTTGTCTTTATTTATCCAGCTCAATATCCAATGGAGATTATGATCACATTACTAATAAAGAGAAAACATCTTCAATAAACTTAAATTGTATTAGGGACTTCAGGTAATTGTCACTGCAAAATAAGGTTCTTTGGGCTACTCAGGGATCGATTTTGATTCTCTTTCTGGATATACAACCTAGTTCTTTGTACATAAGAACTTCAAATTAAAAAAATATATATGAATATTATATTGTTATTCAATGATCATAGACCACTGCATTGAACAGTTGAGACTGATTTTAGCCAGTCTGTGAGATAAGAGAGCAGGAGGGTAAGGAGGAAGTCTAGTGAAATGCATTGAAAACTGTTTTATCTCTGGCACCAAGTCATTGACCCAGAATCAAATTCAGAAGAAAGATTTCTTACTAACCATCGCCTCTAGGAGTGAACAAAAGCTATGTTCACTAAATTCTTAACATGAGACTCCTTGTCTCACAAGGATACATGTAACCAGTTACAGCATATCTGGGCTCACTATCTGAGTCTGGTGAGCACTGATGCTGAGCCACAGAGCTACGGAGCTCTCTCCATCCTTACTTACCTCTAGCCCCTCCCTTAATGATGCTTCTCACTGCCTTCACATCCATGGAATTCTGGTCACTGGATGTACTACCCTGGTTTACTATTCTCCTCAATATACCTTATTGCCATCTTATTATAAATTCTGTACCCATCATTTACAATACTATCAGATACTTCATCTCCCAGGAGCAGAAACATAAACATACACACCAGGTGTACTCTTAATATTTTAGCTATCAATCTGTAGCTGCCAGTGCCAACCTCTATTCCCTTTACCCCCTCAGCTTTGCAGGACAGCTATTATATATGTCCATTTCTTCCTACTTTATGAAAATGTGTCTCTACTTGAGAGCTTTCTCTGGCTGCAGGGCATGACCAGCTTATGCCCAGGACAGAGAGGAAGTGCCAAGAAGCTAATGCTCCAAAGTAGGGAGGTAGTGGATTATATGCTAGTTTCTATCAGAGAACATAGTAAGATTTCCATTTAACATATAGCAGTGACTGACTGCCCCCTGATCATTGTGTTCTTTTCATGTTGACAAACTGAAGTTTTAGATTAAAAGTTTAGATAAGTGTTACTATCATGCCTGTGATTTTTGACATTGATTATTATAGGTGACGAGAAGTGGTCTTACATAATGGAAAAACAAAAGAGTATGTCTGTGATACAAGATATTTGATTGAGTATCTCATGACGTCTCTATGCCCAGGGATAAGAGTGAACAGGAAATTATAGCAACCAGGGCCTGACAAGGACATGGTAAACTAAAACTCAGTCCTTTCTATTGCATCCTATGTCCAAGATCTGTGTCACCCCACTAGTCAAGCAACTTAGATGAACAGAAGTGCTAGGTGAATATGAAGAAACTAAAAGAAGTGGTAGACAAAAGATAATGAATATTAGTTATGTTCTTAGAATTGACTGTGTCAGTTTAAACTCTAGTTTTGGTAACTTCTTTGTGGTAGATCTTATTTTCCTAGGAATCATAATCATCCATTACCTTGAAGAATCAGTGAAGGCCTAAGTGGATTTAATGTCTAAATGGTGCAAGGCATAGACTGCTCGATGAACCTAAGATGTGCTTGGTGCTTCCCTCAAATTCCCTTAGTTCACCCTAGAAGATAATTGTGACTGAGGTGGAGTCACACTATACACAATGCCTTCCTACATGAGGTACTTATATCTCTCTGCTTGACAGTTTTCTTTGGTTACATGGGCAAGATCAACCTGCCTGTAGGACAGTTTGGAAGTGCCAAGGGACTAGTGATTACAGTAGCAAACTTCAAACAATGAGGAGGAATGTTGGTGAATAAACAACCAACCTTACTCCTATGTCAGGGTACTATTCTGAAATATTTTCAATGCAGTTACTCACTGGCATTGAACTCTGGTTCCTGCAGTAGTTATTAATGTGTGTATAACGGTCATTAATGTATCTTTTTATTCGTTATCCCCCCTTACCCATCTTACTTTCCTAGTCTCTCACCGTGTTTCTGGTTTACCTTCCAAATAAACTCTTACACAAAAGCACTTCTCTTAGGAACTACTTTTCAGGGCACAAAAATTAAGACACCATCATCATACAACTTACTATTGGCCTCTTTGACTACCAAAAGTCCAACTTATAGAGAGATATTTGGTTGAGTAAAAATTACAACCACATGACCTACAATAAAAATAAAATATCCGTAATTTATAGACAAAAGTCCTAAATGAAGGAAGCAAAACACTTATGTATGACTATGGAGTGATTTTCAGAGCCAGATTCATGAAAGAGGTCAAGCCATTAAATTCATGACCAGACAAGAACACGAATCTTGGTAAAGAAAATGAACATTTAATTTTTTCTAATTAAATTGAATTTTATTATTTTTTATACAGCAGTTTCTTATTAATTATCTATTTTATATAACTAATACAAAATAGTGTATATACGTCAATCCCAATCTCCCAATTCATCCCACCACCACTATACCCCCACCCCCCTGCGTTTGTGAAAACGAACATTTTAAATGAACCATAAAAGGCAACTTGCCAGAAAAGGGCTCCCTTTGAGGGCATTGACAGGACTTTGAGGTCACAGAGCCAACTCTACATCAAAAGTACATGTTCTTTGAGTTATATTTTCAATAGATTTGTTAGATTTACATTGTGTATCAAGGTAGCTCCCAAGAGTGAAGGTAATAGTCAGTTTGCTAAGGGTAGAAAGCAAAACTGTTTCCCGGGGAGACCAGTGCCACAAATTAAATTCTTTGGCTTTAGCTCCTGTTATGTCTGCTTTTATCATCTGACCCTTGCCCACAGGCTCAGCTCTGCCTACAGTTCAGGATCAAACATGCTTCTAGTCTGGACAAATTTAGAAAACTTAAATTCAGTTGCACAGGGTGGTCAGTACACACACACACACTTGCTGTCAGTCTTTTGTCTCGGAATAGCTCCATTCTCCCTCATTGCCATCCTCCTCCAACCATGCACTAAGGCTGCTCTCCACAGTCACAATGAAGCTGAAGATAAAACCCCATGCTCTCTTTTTACTTCTCGTTCTCAGATGTCCCCGTGCTTGCTGCTTTTCAAAACTTTTTTCTTCCTGTCTTGATCCAATCTTAGTCCTTCTATCACTCAATGACTAGTCTTTTTTTCTGAGATTTTGTTTCATTTCTTATCCTGCCTTATCCCAGAAATACAGGAAATCAAGTTACCTATTATACATAATAGGTAACATTTACAATACGGATAAAAGAAAAAGAACAATAAAGAAGCAAGAACATCGTACAAGAAAATCAAAGATCAGGATACTTATTGCAATCAAGCCCATGATATAGATCTGAGCAGACAGCTGGTCTTTCACTCTATTTTCTGCTTCTGCAATTTCACCCACACTCCCTGTCTTGCCGAGTTAATATGCAGATGTCTTGCAAATGTGGATCTCTCTTACCAACCTTTCACCAAGCTACAGACCTCTATTTTCACAAGGCCTGCTAAACAATTCCAAAATTATTATTTGTCTCATTTTCAAACTCAGCTTATTCCACAATGAACGATCATTTTCTTTTTGTTTTTACTTATCCTCAAATTCTATCATACCGTTAGCATCTCATTTAACACCTATGATCACCAAGGTATTGTTCTAGCCTCTGGTGATACAATAGTAAACAGAATTTTACTGCTCTCAAGGAGTTTGGTATTTATTGCAGCAAGCTGTCTCATAAGAGCCCTCACCTGAGTCACCAGGGAAACCACAGACTTAATCTTGTCGCCCTCAAAGACCTGCAGTGGGATGACCTCCACATCTTTGGTATGTCTGACAGCCTGTTGAAGAAGACAGTCACTCAATCACCCAAAAATCAAATACCAAGACATCGTATCCAGACCAAAAGAGTAGGTCCAAGCCAAGACTAGTAAATAGGGGCAGAGAGGAACAGGACCTGCCCATGACTTTCTTGGGAACTTAGCCAGTGAAAAAATAATATGTTCAATCTGAGCAAAGATAGCATGTGTAAGGAACTTAACCATGAACAGAAGGTGCATTTGCTCTCCAGTAAAAATTAAAGGTGATGGTCTAGTGCACACAAATCTACAAGTTCATCTCCATGTACGTTTATATTAATGTTGTTTCTATGTTTCTCTACTGGGGAGATCTCTTTCCTCCTTTGCCTCTGTGTTCAGGCATCAGAGCATTATCTCACCTGAATCCCTTAGATCTGTATTTCGCAACCACCTTATCACATGTGAATGTCCTTGACAATGTATACTGTGATAGTCATCACATTGAAGATCCTTGGTGCAAATGTACAAGCTAAATTCTCCATAAAATCTTAGAGCTTAAGTAGCATGAAAAGTCCTGGGCTGTCTCTTCATGGTGCAGCCTGTGACCATGGAGGCCTTAAGTTCCCTCCAGCAGAGGGGCCTGGGGTTGGGTGTGCTAGTGGCTGATTTTCTCTAGCTCAGATCATAATTAAAGTATGAATTCAGTTCAGAACAAAATTTTAATTTACAGATTTGTATATTAACCTCAGGCAATGAAGATGTTATTGTAGATACTGCTGTCGAAATGTGTTTATACGAAGCTGCCCTCCTCTGTTCATAGTTCTTTTAAAGATTATAAGTAAAAACTCATTAAAAAAAAGACAAGTACAATTAATTTCTGTGTAGTGTTCTCAACTATATAGAAAGGAAGGCTAACACTAAGATATAAGGTAAAATACTCACAAGAAGCTCCATCAAGGTTGAAGTTTGAATGGAATGAAAAAGTTAGGTAAATAAAGAGGGAGAAGAAACTGACAGGTGAAAAGGAGAAACACTTTTGGTAGAGGAAATGTTATAAGGCAAGGACTTGCTGCCCAAGGCACATAGAAGCTGATACTATGGCACTGGCTTTTGAGAAAAGAAAGAGCTTTATTGCAAGGTCAATGGGCAAGGAGACAGGAGGCAAGGCTCTCAAATCTGTTTCCCCAGCTGGGGTTCGGTCGAACTTGAGTTAGGGAAGGAGGGTTGGTATGTGGAAGTGCTGGAGGGATAGGTTTTGATTAGAGGGCTTTGAAATTTGGCCATTTATGGTAAGGTAGGACAAAAGGGCTTCAGCAGCAGATCTTCCTGGACAGTGAATCCTTCCCTCTGAAAGTGTTCTTGCATTCAGGTTTTGGTCATGACCCAGTCCTTTGGTTCTGTTGGGGGGTAAGGGAGGCTTTGGTTCTAGGGGTTATTTATGGTCAAAATTTTCTCCTCTGCTCATGCTTCAGCTGCGTGACTTGCAGTTTTGTCCTGTTGTCTCCAAAAAATAACTTGGTATCTTGTTGGAAACAGGGTAGGGCCAATTTGGGCTTTGTTTTGCAGTTTTGAAGTAGCTCAGGAGAAGGCACAGAGGAGAGGAAGAATGGTGCACTCAGAAAATGGTGAAGAAGTCACATTAATAAAAATATGGGGGATTTCTTTACATTGGGCTGCCTAGGCTGAAAGGGAAGTGTCATTTTAATCTCCCCCACCTACCTACTTCTTTTAACCAAGAAGCTATTTTGGACTTTGGGGTCTGGCTTCATTTTAGCTGAGAAGATATTACCAAGTTATATGGATCCTAGAAAACAAGGAGTAATGATATAAAAAAATCAAGAAACTGTGGAAAGCTTGTAAGGGTAAAGAAGTTCAGATGAGAATGAGGATTAAAGAAAAGACTTAAATTGTGAGCAGGAACCCAGCATAACAAGTAGGGGAGGCATATTGAGCTTTAGCAATTTTTAGAACAGTTAGATGCAGGAGTCAAACTCTTAGCAGAGTCAGGCTTGGTCTGTACTGACTATATTACTAATGAAATCTTGGCTCAGTTCTGGTCCCAGTGGATCCAATAGATCCCAGAACTCTGATTAGAGTTGGGAGCAGTTGCAAACTCAACTGAAAGTGTGACCTTTGGAAAATGCAACCTGGGACCTGGATTCTGATGTTACCATTCTACTAGTGGCACCAATGTTCTCTAACACCTAATTTATTCTGATTACCACCATTCTCATTACACAGAATTTATTTAATTATTTTTTATGGTCAATTGACTTCAAACTAGTGTAAAGAAGCAAGTACAATAAAACTGCTATTACATTAAAATAATGGAACTATTAAAACAAAATGGAGATGAATATATCTGAAATTCAATTATTCCTATAATTTAACCTTTATTCACATATATTAATTTTTCCCCCAAAATATCTTATAATACATCAACTAAACTAAACTATTGTTTTCTCTTCTTGATTTTCCTTGTCATTTCTATTTTTGCACCTTTGCTCATGATATTTACTTAATCAAAGCATTCTCTCTGTGATATGTATTCATTGTATTCATATTCGTGTTTGTTATCCAACAGACATCTCAGATATAATATATATAGATAGCTCAAGTGAAGAAAGGCTTCATGAAGCCTTTCTTAATATTTCCATCCATATATTATCTTTCTTTCCTTTGACTCTCCATAACAATTTGTGTATCTGTTAGCACGCTAAAGACATGATGAACCTATGATATACTGTATTCATTTGTGGTAGGTGCTGGGATGCACCTCCAAGAGCCCTTCTCAGGGCTTTCATTGCTTCAGCTTCTGAGAGTGGGACTGCTGACAGCCCTCAGATGTTGTCCAGCTTTAAGGATTGCTTCAATCTGAGAAGCAGAGCCTCGCCCAAGGGTACACTCCCTCTGTTTCCTGCAGCCTAAATCAATGATGATTCAGAAGTGGATATCAACACCAGGGCCATTTCTCCAAATGCAGACCACTTTGAAAGAGTTCCTTGTAGATCAGCTGCAGAGCCCTTCATTGAGATTGTATCACAGAACAGCTCCTCCCCCTGCTTAATCCTGCTTTTGCCCTTTTCTTCCATAGGTGTTAATCCTAAAAGTTTCCTCCATAAGGCCTCTGTGTGTTACCTTTATCTCATGTTGTGCTTCTTGGGGGGAATCCAAAATGTATTATCATTCATTCATTGAAACTTATATTGAATTATTCATAAGGCAGGTATTCACTATGCAAGACATAGTTGTAAGTGTGGTGGAAGAAGCAAAGAAGAAACAGAAATTGCTCCTGCTTTCAAAATTCTAGGATGAGAAATGAGTGAAATGTGTATATGAAAGGCACCAAGTGATTAAAACACAGATGAATACCGTGGGGATTCTGATACAGGTATCACACTTAAGCATTTCTTATCTCCTGGGAGGGCTTATCAGCTTTTTTATAGCAGTATGTTTTCATAGACTTTTTGTTACCCTGCTGTATCCAGTGACTTGAATAAAACTGATACTCCGTATGCAATTGTTGAATTGATCTCATATTGGATTGTTCTGAAAAAAATCAAAAATCTACAAGAAACATTCAACAAAGACTTCCTTACACAATGCCTATGAGTAAGTATGAATTAATTTGAATGCCCAGGGAGTCATTCTATTCTTGTGTTTATTTGTTACTGAAAACAAGAATTATAGCTAAATAATGCTGAGTCATAAATGTCAGTGTTAAAACCTGAAAAAAGTGCTGAGGTCTACATAGACAGGAAAAACATTTATAATTTCAAAGACTCTCAGATTGATTGGTTCAGTTTCCTAGACAGGTATGTACTGCCCTCCATTTACAATCATACAGAAGCTATTATATTCTGTATTTTTTCAATTCTAATTTGGTTCATCTCTAACATAATCTCTCTGCAAGGCTAATGCACAAGACCATTATTTATCTATTTTTTTTTACAGCAAGTTGTTTAAGAGATTTTTGAGATGGTTATATGGGTCATTAAGTGCTTAGTTTAAAAGAAAGAGAGTTGTATGTCAATGTCCTGAAGAATTATCTTATTTAACCCAAAAAAATCTTGTTTACAAGAAGCAAATAATAGTGTGATTCAATAATCTGTGTAGGAAAATAAAGAATTAAACTTATTTCTTAAATGTATTGCTAAATAGCTATTTTTTTTAGTTTTGTTAGAAAAATATGATAGCCAGAGTAATTCTACTAACACTAATTTATAAAGACCTCTATTTCTCTAAACATTGGTATTTATTAAATATATGATATTAATATTTAATACCATTTATCAATGTGACCAAAGATATAAAGATGTTTATTTCAGGAAAGTTGCCATATATATTTAAACTAGACAAAAACAGAAAGTGATAGTGATTATTCTGAACTTTCAACAAACTGTATTCAGTGGTGAAATCAAAAGGGAGGAAATACATAATTAAGTTTTGAATCCCCCAATATAAAAGCATGATGATTATAAGTTTATGTGTTGTAAGTTCGCTTCAAGATCTAAAATTTCAAAAACATTTAAATTTATTCCCACACCCCCTCACAAATGATTGAGGATGGGTCTATGTGAGATTTCATTTCTATTCCCAGCTGTTTGTTCAATTACTATTTTGAATTCCTTAATTAAAGAACAGTTGATTAATGACTCATCAGCAATTTATTTTCAAAAATGTCAAAACACATCATTACCAAAAGATGTTTTTATAAGCTTAGATACTAATGCCTACATTTCTCCTTCATTCTGATAGACTTGCCTTCTACTCTGTAAAAATAGGTTTTTCCATCTTATGAAATGCATCAAAACCACCTAAAATGAAGAGATCATTCCAAAAGCTTAGTATTTCAAAAATGAAAATAATAATTACATGCATATTATGTTATACATCTACTTCATGTTTTGCTCTATGAGAATCTTGGCTCTGCTAAGAATGCTGTTTCCCTTTAAGCTCTCTTAAGTGCTGTTATTTTTCTCCCAAGTGCTTAATACCATAGGTCTTGAAGAGGAGGAAAAGTTATCTCCCTGTTGTACATCGAGACCTTTCTTCTTTTCTCTTGCTTTGAACTTCAAGTCATTGGACTGTACAAGCCAGAACTCCTCCTGTTGCAGTTGTCCCATTTCCTAGTCACCCCCTTCCCCTATCCACAAACACACCCCAGAGCTTTCTTGAAGATTTTTTACATGAGTCACTGCCCTCTCCTAACTACTGTTACAGTTCCTATCTTATATGTCTATGTCAGTAATCCTTCAAATCACTTTGACTCAGTGTCTTGACTTCTTTTCCTCCAATGATCTTGTCTCCATTCTCCATCAGCCTGTGCCCATTTCTTACCCTGGCCTAGGCATTATTATCAGCATTGACTACAACTCTTTCCCAAACCCATGATCAATTTATGCATTCACTCTCTGAACACCACCTCCTATCTTTCCAGAACATTTTCTACAACACCTGTCTTTCAAACGCACCCTGTACCTACAATTCAATGGTCCTGTTACATTTTCATTGAGACTCCTTCTCTCTGTTCTTCTCACACAAGTTAAACAGTGTGGTTCATCTATAAACCCTGTAGCTGAATCGTTAAATCTCTTTCTATTCCTTCTTTTATTTTATGTTGGACAAAAAAATCAGCACTTCACTTATTTCTATAGAGATGAACAAGGCTATCTGATCTTACTTTATCTTTATGACCATTTACGCCAAGTGGACCTTAATGGCTCTTGTCTATAGTACTGCATTTCCCTGGTCCAGTCATTCCCCTGGTCTCCTAGACAACACCTTCATTGTCTTTCCTACTCCCACACCTCCAACCCTACCCAAAGTTATCATGTCTGATGACTTTTACTTCCCTTTACACTGAGAAAAGGAAAATACATGTAGAAGATTGCTTCTGAAAGCTTCCATCATCACATCTACCCAATGTATTGAAACTGTGCAATATACTGTTCCCACTCTGTTTCTCTGGATGAAATATCTTGGCTCCTTTGTAAGATTGACATTTACCTCAATTTGAGACTGACTGCATTCTTTGTCATCTTCTCAAGAACAGTGTCTTGGAAAACCTTCTCTTTCTCTGTTTCTCTCATTCTCTCTCTCTCTCATGATTTTTATTCTCAAGAAAGTACACCCCATTACTCTACTGGCATAACTGGCATTAATAATAACCTGATATACTCCACTTCTAAAGAAGAAAGTAACTAATTGATGCTCATTCTTTTCACTGGTCCAATCAGTTCTCCTACCACACTAATTCAGCAGGATAATCTTAATCTTAGACTGATGAGCAATTTGTGGTACTTTGTTCTTTCTCTTTCTGGTGTTTTGGGTATGTTTAAATTGATCAGGTAGTGTGCAGTATGAAGTATTAAAGCAAAATTAGAATAGGTTGGAATATTAATGAAAAAGACTGGCTCAGAGGCTAGGGTATCACCACTAGATATATCAAAAGGGTAAAACTATTCGTTGTCTCTTCCACATGATCATACCAGTTTTTGTGTCTGTAGGTGGTTGTATCTGTAATCCTCCCACAAGTATCCTTTTTCTGGTGTACAGAATGTAACTATTCTTTTTGATGACCCCCCCCCCCCAAAGTCCTTTACAGTCAGCCATGTCTTTTGGGTTGTGCTGACCACAAAGGTAATTACAGGAAGGCATGATTTAGACAAAGCCAAACAAATTCAGTCTCATAATTTTAGCTGGTGAAATTAGAATAGAGGGAAACTGGAGGAACAAAGATGGTGGAGTAGAAGGACGTGCTCTCAATCTCTCTTGTGAGAACACCAGAATCACAACTAGCTGCTGGGCAATCATCGACAGGAAGACACTGGAACTCACCAAAAAAGATACTCCACATCCAAAGACAAAGGAGAAGCCACAATGAGATGGTAGGAGGGGTGCAATCACAGTAAAATCAAATCCCATAACTGCTGGGTGGGTGACTCACAGACTGGAACACACTTACACCATAAAAGTCCACCCACTGGAGTGAAGGTTCTGAGCCCCACGTCAGGCTTCTCAACCTGGGGGTTCAGCTATGGGA
This sequence comes from Tursiops truncatus, assembly GCF_011762595.2. Taxonomy (NCBI): domain Eukaryota; kingdom Metazoa; phylum Chordata; class Mammalia; order Artiodactyla; family Delphinidae; genus Tursiops; species Tursiops truncatus. The sequence continues at coordinate 119,013,121 of NC_047037.1, forward strand.
GGAGGAATTCCTAGCGAATCACACTTTGAAGCCTAGTGGGATTTGATTGCAGGACTCTGACAGGACTGGGGAAAACAGAGACTCCACTCTTAGAGGGCACACACAAAGTAGTGTGCACTTCGGGATCCAGGGGAAGGAGCAGTGACCCCAGGGGAGACTGAACCAGACCTACCTGCTAGTGTTAGAGGGTCTCCTGCAGAGGCGGGGGTGGCTGTGGCACACCATGGGGACAAGGACCCTGGCAGCAGAAGTTCTGGGAAGTACTCCTTGGCGTGAGCCCTCCCAGAAACTGTCATTAGCCCCACCAAAGAGCCCAGGTAGGTTCCAGTGTTGGGTTGCCTCAGGCCAAACAAACAACAGAGAAGGAATCAATCCCCACCCATCAGCAGACAAGCGGATTAAAATTTTACTGAGGTCTGCCCACCAGAGCCACAGCCAGTTCTACCCAGCACCAGTCCCTCCCATCAGGTAACTTACACAAGCCTCTTAGATAGCCTCATCCACCAGAGGGCAGACAGCAGAAGCAAGAAGAACTACAATCCTGCAGCCTGTGGAACAAAAACCACATTCACAGAAAGATAGACAAGATGAAAAGGCAGAGGGCTATGTACCAGATGAAGGAACAAGATAAAACCCCGGAAAAACAACTAAATGAAGTGGAGATAGGCAACCTTCCAGAAAAAGAATTCAGAATAATGATAGTGAAAATGATCCAGGACCTCGGAAAAAGAATGGAGGCAAAGATTGAGAAGATGCAAGAAATGTTTAACAAAGACCTAGAAGAATTAAAGAACAAACAGAGATGAACAATACAATAACTAAAATGAGAAGTAAACTAGAAGGAATCAATAACAGAATAACTGAGGCAGAAGAACGGATAAGTGACCTGGAAGACAAAACGGTGGAATTCACCGCTGTAGAACAGAATAAAGAAAAAAGAATGAAAAGAAATGAAGACAGGCTAAGAGACCTCTGGGACAACATTTAACACAACAACATTCGCATTATAGGGGTCCCAGAAGGAGAAGAGAGAGAGAAAGGACCCGAGAAAATATCTGAAGACATTATAGTCAAAAACTTCCCTAACATGTGAAAGGAAATAGCCACCCAAGTCCAGGAAGTACAGCGAGTCCCAGGCAGGATAAACCCAAGGATAAACACACTGAGACACGTAGTAATCAAATTGGCAAAAATTAAAGACAAAGAAAAATTATTGAAAGAAGCAATGGAGAAATGACAAATAACATACAAGGAAACTCCCATAAGGTTAACAGCTGATTTCTCAGCAGAAATTCTACAAGCCAGAAGGGAGTGGAATGATATACTTAAAGTGATGAAAGGGAAGAACCTACAAACAAGATTAGTCTACCTGGCAAGGATCTCATTCAGATTTGATGGAGAAATCAAAAGCTTTACAGACAAGCAAAAGCTAAGAGAATTCAGCAGCACCAAGCCAGCTCTACGACAAATGCTAAAGGAACTTCTCTAAGTGGGAAACACAAGAGAACAAAAGGACCTAGAAAAACAAACCCAAAACAATTAAGAAAATGGTAATAGGAACATACATATCAATAATTACCTTAAAAGTGAATTGATTAAAAGCTCCAACCAAAAGATACAGGCTTGCTGAATGAATACAAAAGCAAGAACCATATATATGCTGTCTACAAGAGACCCACTTCAGACCTAGGGACACATACAGACTGAAAGTGAGGAGATGGAAAAAGATATTCCATGCAAAGGGAAATCAGAAGAAAACTGAAGTAGCAATGCTCATATCAGATAAAAAAGACTTTAAAATAAAGAATGTTACAAGAGACAAGGATGGACACGACATGATGATCAAGGGATCAATCCAAGAAGAAGATATAACAATTATAAATATATACGCACCCATCATAGGAGGACCACAATACATAAGGCAACTGCTAACAGCTATAAAAGAGGAAATCGACAGTAACACAATAATAGTGGGGGATTTTAACACCTCACTTACACTAATGGATAGATCATCCAAAATGAATATAAATAAGGAAAGAGAAGCTTTAAATGACATAATAGACCAGATAGATTTCATTGATATTTATAGGACATTCCATTGAAAAACAGCAGATTACACTTTCTTCTCAAGTGCGCATGGAACATTCTCCAGGATAGATCACACCTTGAGTCACAAATCAAGCCTCAGTAAATTTAAGAAAATTGAAAGCATATCAAGCATCTTTTCTGACCACAACGCTCTGAGATTAGAAATGAATTACAGGGAAAAATACATAAAAAACACAAACACATGGAGGCTAAACAATGCGCTACTAAATAACCAAGAGATCCTGAAGAAATCAAAAAGGAAATCAATAAATACCTAGAGACAAATGACAATGAAAACACGACTATCCAAACCTATGGGGTACAGCAAAAGCGGTTCTAAGAGGGAAGTTTATAACTATACAAGCCTACCTCAAGAAACAAGAAAAATCTCAAACAAACTATATAACCTTACACCTAAAAGAACTAGAGAAAGAAGAACAAACAAAACCCAAAGTTAGCAGAAGGAAAATATCATAAAGATCAGAGAAGAAATAAATGCAATAGTAACAAAGAAAACAATAGCAAAGATCAATAGAACTAAAAGCTGGTTCTTTGAGAACATAAATAAAATTGATAAACCATTAGCCAGACTCATCAAGAAAAAGAGGGAGATGACTCAAATCACTAAAATTAGAAATGAAAAAGGAGAAGTTACAACAGACACCACAGAAATACAAAGCATCCTAAGAGGTTATTGCAAGCAACTCTATGCCAATAAAATGGACAATGTGGAACAAATGGACAAATTCTTAGAAAGGTATAACCTTCCAAGAGTGAACCAGGAAGAAACAGAATATATGAACAGACCAATCACAAGTAATGAAATTGAAACTGTGATTAAAAATCTTCCAACAAACAAAAGTCCAGGACCAGATGGCTTCACAGATGAATTCTATCAAACATTTAGAGAAGAGCTAACACCCATCCTTCTCAAACTCTTCCAACAAATTGTAGAGGAAGAAACACTCCCAAACTCATTCCATGAGGCCACCATCACCCTTATAACAAAACCAGACAAAGATACTACAAAAAAAGAAAATTACAGACCAGTATCACTGATGAATATAGATGCAAAAATCCTCAACAACATACTAGCAAACAGAATCCAACAACACATTAAAAGGATCATATACCATGATCAAGTGGGATTTATCCCAGGGATGGAAGAATTCTTCAATACACGCAAATCAATCAATGTGATACACCATATTAACAAATTGAAGAAGAAAAACCATATGATCATCTCAATAGATGCAGAGAAATCTTTTGACAAAATTCAACAGCGATTTATGATAAAAACTGTCCAGAAAGTAGGCATAGAGGGAACCTACCTCAACATAATAATGGGCATATATGACAAATGCATAGCAAACATTATTCTCAATGGTGAAAAACTGAAAGCATTCCTTCTAAGATCAGGAACAACACAAGGATGTCCACTCTCACCACTATTATTCAACATGGTTTTGGAAGTCCTAGCCATGGCAATCAGAGAAGAAAAAGAAATAAAAGTAATACAATTGGAAGAGAAGAAGTAAAACTGTCACTGTTTGCAGATGGCATGTTACTGTACATAGAGAATGCTAAAAAATTGTACCAGAAAACAATTAGAGCTACTCAATGAATTTGGTAAAGTTGCAGGATACAAAATTAATGCACAGAAATCTCTTGCATTCCTATACACTAATGATGAAAAATATGAAAGAGAAATTAAGGAAACACTCCCATTTACCATTGCAACAAAAAGGAAAAATACCTAGGAATAAACCTACCTAGGGAGACAAAATACCTGTATGCAGAAAACTATAAGATATGATGAAAGAAATTAAAGATGGAGAGATATACCATGTTCTTGGATTGGAAGAATCAATATTGTGAAAATGACTATACTACTCAAAGCAATCTATAGATTCAATGCAATCCATATCAAATTACCAATGGCATTTTTCACAGAACGAGAACAAAAAATCTTAAAATTTGTATGGAGACACAAAAGATCCCGAATAGCCAAAGCAGTCTTGAGGGGAAAAAAAACGGAGCTGGAGGAATCAGACTCCCTGACTTCAGACTATACTGCAAAACTACAGTAATCAAGACAATATGGTACTGGCACAGAAACAGAAACAGATCAGTGGAACAAGACAGAAAACCCAGAGATAAACCCACACACCTATGGTCAACTAATCTATGACAAAGGAGGCAAGGATATTCAATGGGCAAAAGACAGTCCCTTCAATAAGTGGTGCTGGGAAAACTGGACAGGTACATGTAAAAGAATGAAATTAGAACACTCCCTAACACGATACAGAAAAATAAACTCAAAATGGATTAGAGACCTTAATGTAAGGCCAGAAACTATAAAGCTCTTAGAGGAAAACATAGGAAGAACACTCTTTTACATAAATCACAGCAAGATCCTTTTTGACCCACCTCCTATTGTAAGGAAAATAAAAATAAACAAATGGACCTAATGAAACTTACAAGCTTTTGCACAGCAAAGGAAACCATAAACAAGACGAAAAGACAACCCTCAGAATGGGAGAATATATTTGCAAATGAATCAATGGACGAAGGATTAATCTCCAAAATATATAAACAGCACATGCAGCTCAATATTAAAGAAACCAACAACCCAATCCAATAATGGGCAGAAGACCTAAATAGACATTCCTCCAAAAAAGACATATAGATGGACAAGAAGCATATGAAAAGCTACGCAACATCACTAATTATTAGAGAAATGCAAATGAAAACTACAATAAGGTATCACCTCATTCCAGTTAGAATGGGTATCATCAGAAAATCTACAAACAACAAATGCTGGAGAGGTTGTGGAGAAAAGAGAACACTCTTGCACTGTTGGTGGGAATGTAAATTGAAACAGCCACTATGGAGAACAGTATGGACGTTCCTTAAAAATCTAAAAATAGAATTACCATATGATCCAGCAATCCCACTACTGGACCTATACCCAGAGAAAACCATAATTCAAAAAGACGCATGCAGGGCTTCCCTGGTGGCACAGAGGTTGAGGGTCCACCTGCCGATGCAGGGGACGTGGGTTTGTGCCCCAGTCCGGGAAGATCCCACATGCCGCAGAGCGGCTGGGCCCGTGAGCCATGGCCGCTGGGCCTGCGCATCCGGAGGCTGTGCTATGACACGGTGGGAGGGGCTGCAGCAGTGGGAGGCCCACGTACCGCAAAAAAAAAAATAAATAAAAAAAATGATGCATGCACCCCAATGTTCATTGCAGCACTTTTTACAATATCCACGTCATGGAAGCAACCTAAATGCCCATCGACAGACGAATGGATAAAGAAGAAGATGTACATATATACAGTGGAATATTACTCAGCCATAAAAAGGAATGAAATTGGGTCATTTGTTGAGATGTGGATGGATCTAGAGACTGTCATGCAGAGTGAAGTAAGTCAGAAAGAGAAAAACAAATATCATATATTAACGCATGTATGTGGAACTTAGAATAATGGTACAGATGAACCAGTTTGCAGGACAGAAGTTGAGACACAGATGTAGAGAACAAACATATGGACACCAAGAGGGGAAAGCCACAGGGGACTGGGGATGGTGGTGTGGTGACTTGGGTGATTGGGATTGACATGTGTACACTGATATGTATAAAATTGATGACTAATAAGAGCCTGCTGTATAAAAAAAATAAAATTAAATTAAAAAATTAAAAAAAATACTAAACTTTCTTTGGGTTATTTGTATGGAAATATGTTAATATAAATGTTTCAGACATTACATGAAATTCCTAAAAATCTTATATGTTCTGGTATAATGTTATAAATCATAATTCTAGTTATTATTTTAAAATGTATATCTCAGAAATAACTAAATTTCCTTTTCAATTGCATTCTTATGAACTTTCATCAAATCTTTAACCGTGGTCATTTTAAAGTCTTTTGTCATTTACAGACAGTTCTGGGTGTACTCTGATGCTTTTGCAAAAATGTTCCTATAAAAGGGTCTCATCTTTAAGGAATTCATGGATAAGACTCTGACAAGTACAGGTTTCTGGTAACTGACTATAATGCTGAACTGAATGAATAAGAATTTTCAGAACTCTAATGGAAAACTGATGAATTCATAAAAGTGCTAACAAAAGATCAAGATAAAAAAATTAGTTACATGAGACTGAGTGAACTGATGAGGATGATTATAATTTTTGTGACTTTCTGTTTGAATAAAAAAAAAAGAAAAAAAGAAAAGAGAGACACTTTTACACCAAAGGTAGCAAACTGGTAGAATACAAGTCTGGAGTGTTTTTGTGGTTATTTTTGCTCCTGTATGGGAAGAGATACCTGCTAATGAAATCAATAAACCTAAAAGGTAATGAAAGACATATTGCTGAGGATATTCTTTGAGCATCTGGGTGTCACTTTTTCTAAGCCATTCTTCCTTGAGTTTCTATTTGATTGTGCCAATGGATTTCAAGTTTGAGTTAGGTTTCTGTCACTAACAGAAGAAAAAATCTTGATGTCCTGATTAACACAGACATAAAGATAAAATGGAATAGGAGTGGACACCCCATAAACAGTCTAAAGTGATAGGAGAGTACTCTATGGCATGGTTTCTGTGTGGTAGAGCTGGTCAGGAATTGCTGAGCTTCTATACGGTTTGTGAACACCAGATAGTTAGATTCTGATATTTGACATTTTTGGGGTATTTTAATACAGGAAAAATATATAAGTGGACACCAAATAGTAGAACTTACTAAACCATATAATAATCTCAACTTCCTTTCCAAACATTTTTAGAGAGTCTCCCCCTCCTTACGTTTCAGAGGATCCACCATTGCCTCAGTTAAATTATTGTTGTAAGGGTTTGTACTTGTATAGCTTATTTGTTATTGGTTTAGGGGAGAGAGATTGAACAAGTCTGAACTAATCATTATTTCTTCTAGAAACTCTATCCTTCTAGTCAATGCTTATAGTTCAATTTTTGACTCCTAGAGTGAGTTGAAGATCCTTCCTGGGAATTTGAAACTTGGAATTAGTGAAAGAAAATTCATTTTTTATAGCTATACTGAAATATGTACATTTTATGTGCTTGGTGATGTCCTGTCCCAGCATTTAGATAGGAGGCAGGTTGAGAAGAATGAAGGAAATATGCAGAGATGAGCCAAAGAAAAAGTAAAATGACCCCCTTCTTTACCCACAAGCCTATAGATCCAGGAAAGCCTGGAGTAGATGAAATCTGAAGGCAGTCTGCTGGACAATTCCCTCTTGCTGGAGGAGGCTGGTCTTATTTTGTTTTACTTGGTCCTTCAACCGATTGGATGAGGTCCATAGCAAACTGATATCATGACTTCCAATAAATGCACCACATCTAATCTCACTTCAGTGCAATATTGGTCAGACTATTTCTGCTGAATGATAAATGAATATATTTTTATATTTAAAAGAGTATGGAGGAGGGATTTTCTAGAAATTTTTTAGCATGGCTAATTAAAAAATAATAATTGATGGCGATTTCCAAATTAAGAACAGGTTCTGGAAAATCGTAGCTCAGACTATAAAGGAATCTTCTCATTAAATTTTTGAGAAGCATATCACACCAATTTAAAATTTAAAAAGAATTAGTTAAAATAGTTTAGAGCCTCCCAGGCCCTATCCTTATGCCTAAGTTTATTTTACACTCTCCTGACTGAAGTAAAGTAGAAAAAAACTGTATTTTTAACTCCACTCAGTTTGTTGAAAGGTTAGTTTTGAAAACCTGTAGGTCCAAATTGAATGTGATTTTATAGGTAATATCTGAAATCACTTAACAACACATTACATTCTAGAATTATTTAATAACATTTATTCTTGTGTTTGTGACTGTATTTAAAACTGTCTTTCTTGAAGATGGTGAGTATCTCAACACATAAATGCACTTTTGACTATCGTGTTTGGTTTCCATTTTGAAGAGGATATTGCATCATAATTACTAAAGAAACATTCTAAATGGTCAGATTTTGGAGGAAACAACTTTAATTATTCAGCTAAAGTAAATGTTCTTAGAAAAAGCAATAAAAAATAAAAACATTTTAAAATTATTGTTAAAAAGTTCTAAAACAGATTTATGACTTATTAAATATCTAGTTCTGAAGATTCCTCTTATCTAAAAGTACATATGAATTGAAAATCTGATTATTTTTAAATGAATATCTGTTTTAACTGCTGTCACCAGAGAAGGTTAATAAACAATTTCAAAACTTGGAATAATGTATTTAGCATGATTGAGTCTTCTGTTTGTTTGTTGATTTGGTAGCTAGAGTTTTGAGGTGCAGATGGTGAAATAGACATATCAGTGGTTTACAGTTCACACTGTCTCTAGAGTTTTAGGTTCCAACTGCACCTATAAAAGGGGTAATTAGTCCTTTTTATTTCATTGCTGTTAAGGGAAAGAAAGCTATTTCAGTTAACTGCCAACTAGATACTACTCTAGATTAACACCCTGACACCAGTAGCTTATTTTTCCTTTCAAATTCTAAGTTGAAAGTTCTAAAAAAGTAAGAAATGTCACCTTCCTAAATATTATGGTCTATTAATCATGTCACTGTGGTGAAGTTTATTGGTGCAATTAGTCGACAGATATGAATATCATTCTTTATAAAATTGTATGTAGTGGAGACAAGGTTAATACTAATTGAATATGCATTAATGATATGATTGAATGCATTCAGAGATGAGGGAGCTGTGATCTTAGCAAAATGGCATATTCTGATTTATTTAAAAGTTTGAAAACAAGAACATTCTCAAAGCATGTATTTTTTCACAAATCCAGTACTGTTGGCAAGTTGCAAATGTGTAATAATATTTATTTTTTTCATTTAGATGTGAATTATTTTGATAGCAACTTCTCAGTCATATCAAATACGATGAACCGACTAGAAAATAATTCCATTCCTTCCCAACTACACCTGTGACTCCAATATGAAAAGAATAATAAACATTCAGTTTTAGTCAGATGCACAAAATAGGTATTCTAGTTTCCAAAATAACCTTCAAACATGTGAAGAAAATGAATGTCAAATATTAGCTTAATTATTTGAAATTTCATCTTTGATGCCTTATAGGCAATGTGGTTAACTCATAGAGGCTTTGAATTATTTCTGCATAACTTTTCCTACTTTAGAGGTGTGAAAACGGAGAATCCTAAGAAAGATACGCAATTTGAAATGATCGACAGGTCACATAAACTAACAATGGCATTAGCATTTGTTTGTAGATTAATTATATTAATAGTTATAGTTAGGATAATTTGAGCTTTTGCATTAATATAATGGGAGTTTACTTGTAATGTTTTTAGTGTATGTTTTAATTCTGCCAACTGTGAAATGGGGGAAAATGTCAATGCTGAGAACAAAGTGGAATTTGCATAGGAATGGAAACAGCTACATCATGACAAACAGATCTTGAATTAGCTCATAAGCTGAATAATGTCATGAGTTTTTGTACTTAGAAATGTATTTTTTAAATCCATATATACCATGAAAGACTGATTAAGACAGCTGCATTTTTTAATTCAAATAAGATCAGCTGTTTGCCAGAGGAGGCAGAGCAAAGAAAAATTGCAACAATGACTTAACTGGAGTGAGAAAATCAAAGACAAAGAGGAGCACAATGAAATCATCATGAAAAATACACATTAACAGTAACTTCACTCATTTTAGAAGGAAAGTTTGTCTAATTTGCTTTTGACTGTGCCTAGTATAGTTTATACCAAAAAAACAGTTTCCCTAAATAAATATCCCTCAATGAGGACATAAGAAAATTAAAGGTAAAAAGAAAAAAAATTCAATGACTTTAAGGAAATAGAGTCCTTTAATTGTGCTGGTCAGTGTCATGCTATCATCACAATATATTTTCGGCTATAAGCTTTTATTTCACTTTTTATGACAAAATTTCCACCTGGTATACTAATTCCTACCTTGTTTGCCTTGTTGTGAGTGCTTTATTTGACCCAGAAGCAAAGAGCTCAAATGATCAGATATTCACGCTAATTATTGACAGATGCCCTTTACTTAGAGACTACCTGGATTCTACCCACTGTCTACGGACCGGTGTCTCCCATGCTACTTCTACGCATCTACAAGTGTTCCAGTTGGATCCTTTCATTGAATCTGCTTGTTGCTGACTATCTGGTCTGAAAGTTTGAATATTACTAAGAGCAGCCTGCCAAACTGTCTTCTTTAGTCACTTCTATTAGGTTAATGGACTCCCTTTTTTATCATGTATGGGAGTTCTCACTTTAGTCTCAGAAGCTTGCCCCACTTTGTTGCTTAAAGAAACTCAGTGCTATAAATAGTATTCATTCATTCAAAAATAATTATTGATCTCCATTTCAGCCAGTTATAAGAGTTAGTTATACAGTGATAAACAAATCAGACATAGTAATTACCTGCCTGGACCTTAGAGTTTAGTGGATTGTATAGGTTATACACACATAAGTAGATAAATACATATTTAAGATTTTAATGTGATTTTTAAAAAATCAGTGTTTTGTGATAGAGACTCACAGAAAGAATGTAATTAGAGAAGACTGTCCCTGAAACTTAGCAAGAGTTATTGAAGAGTTAGCTATACTTATATTGTTGCTATTATTATATTAATTACTAATGTATTCACCAAGGACATTTTATTAAGATAAAACTCTAATAACTGCCTTAAGTGCTTAAAATATACTAAACAGTCTTTTAAGTGCTATACATGTATTAGTTTATTTACTCTGTGTGACAAATCTTTGAGGTGGGGGATATTATTACTCGCATTTTATAAGTGAAGAAAATGCAATACAGAGATGGAGTGAATTGCCCAAGGCCATGCTGGTAATGAAAGGTTGAATTGGTATTAGGGCTGTAGGTGGTCTGCCTCCATAACCAAAATGCTATATCACCTGTCAAAGTGCTGAGACTTGAAATCTCACCCACATTGAGAAGTGAAAAAATAATAAAAATCAAGCCAGTGTACTGCACATAGAGGGACAATCACATGTAATGATTATCATTTGGAGCAGAGCTATAGTGTAGTGACTATGGATGTGGGCAGACTAGCTCAGGATGAGGGTTAAGACATGTTTAGGGATAGATAATGTGGGGTTATGAAGAAAAAGGGAAGCCATTAAACTCCTAGCACGCCATTGACCTGACCCAACTCATGCTTTTCCTGTTTATTTCATTTTGCTTTGCTTTGCTTTATTTACTCATTCTGAATGTTAAGCAGGAAATTAATTGGAATGGAGCAGCAAGAAAGGAAGTGAGGATGACAATTCAGGGGCCATTTTTGCAGTTCAAGAGAAAGATGGTGATAATTGAACTATGACTGTAGCTGCAAAAATATAGAATGCTGAACAGAGTAGAGAGACATTTGAAAGAGACAATATATATGCAAGATATGTGGAAGACTAAGTAATGAAGGCTAGTACTAAATTTTCTGACCTGGTAAAGGTCTTATTCTAAAATGCATAGAAATATTAAAATTTAAATTTAAATCATTTAAGAACATTAAGTATTCTGGATTTTAAGCAAATGGGCTAATACTTTTGCTAACTAGGTAAGTGTGATAGCTGGCTACCACAATTATTAATAGATGAAATTTTTGAATCCTTTACTGAAAAATGAAAAATCAATAAGATAATAGATAAAGAATTATAAATAGAAAGATTAAGGGTAACAATATTATAAAATATATTTTTAAAATTTTCTCTCTTATTAATAAGATATGCTTATATTAAAATAAATTTTTATAAATGTTAAGGATGTAGAGGCACAGTGTAATAGCACAGGATTTAAATAATTATTCTGGATTAACTTGACAGATTTAAATACAATTACAAAATTATTGGAGGAAAGCGATAGAGCCCCTGTCATATGTTTGGACTTTGGGAAAGTATTTTATACTGCTTCTAAAACCTTTGTTTACACAATATAAAATAAAGATTAAAATGTAGTCTGAAAAACTATAAATAAAGACAAATAGCCAAGTTTCTATCTAATAAAGTGTATTTATTTTTGGTAGTCTTAGGTTTAATATTATTTGACATCTAAGCTAAACAAATAATCTAAAAAAAGGAGGAATAAACCAACCCAACTTGGAATATTTTAGGCACTGAATTTAAAGACTTGAAGAGTGAAAATCCCAATATATTTGAGGGGGTAAATGTTTGTTTATGAAAAGGCTAAGAAAAGTGAAGTTTGAAATTAATTTAAGAAATCTGCTACCCTCCAGAAAACAAATACTTGCAACATGGATCTTAAGAAGCAATATAAACCCCATGAGTATGGAAATAGATTGAGATATTTCCACAGAATAGAAGTATTAGAAGTCATATCGCTGAGAACAATATACATATACACGTCTGGTTACCTTGGTATTAGACGGATATTAGCAAAGAATACATTCTAAAGAAAAATGGCTCATTTTTTAAAAAATATGCTATCAAGATTATGCTTTTTTTCTTTTTTTTAAGCAATGTTTGACATTTTTGCAAAAAAATTAGATTATATTATCTTCAGCACTGGAAATTAAAGGCAGATCTATGTGCTTTGATAATCAATCTAGACGGAGGTAGGACTGGCAACTCCTAATGAAATCTAAAATCTCAAACCAGAACAGAGATAAATAAAATGCAAGTAAAATGGCATGACATGGAGATGTGCCTTAAAAAGAACTCTAGGGTAGGTCAAAATTCTTTTCAGAAAACACTGTCCAACACAGAGAAGTGTGGCTTGAAAATTTCTAAAATATTATGTTATTGCTTTGAGCATAGCTTCACATATATTAGCCAAATTAGGCTTAAGGCAGATGCAATCAAGCTACAGTGATTTTCATTTGAGGTCACTTCCATATTGTTAAGAGTAAAACTTTGTTACCTGAATAGAGAAATTCACTTATATTTATTCTCTGTATAGGCAGCTGGGGTCAACAGTAGTGAATCTTACTTATCAAGAAACATAATCAAAATATATTTAAATAAATATAGGTATAAATATAGCTGTAGCTGTATATATAGATATAAAATGCCAAAATAATTTCTAATTTATCTGATTTAAGATTTTTACATAATCTTTACAGAAATCTGTCAACATTATACTCATTTCTTCTTTATTTCTTACAATATTCTATAGCCATCAATCTTTTACTTATAAAAACAAAGCATTCATGTGAACTCAACTTTTTGCCTATAGCAGATGCTAACCACCCCACTATCCCAAATCTTGTATTTCAAGATATTATTTATAACTCTTTACAACTATTATGATTTTTATAATATTTTAAATGAAAATATAATTTTTTAGGAAATCACCCTTAAAGTATTTTGGCAATTATTTTATGTTCTGCATGTAAATGGTGCTGAAAAATCAATTTCCTAAAGGGAAGGAAATAAAGAACATCAATAGAACTTCAGTGACATTCAACATCTCAATTTCACTCAATCACAAATAGGCCGACCCTTTCCTTAACTGGTCTGTGAATGACTCACTCTCCATTTTCTCAGGCTTTTGGAATGTGAAAGTAACATATATTTGTTTCTTCCAAGGCAGACAAACATATATATTTAAGGATTTGTCTTTATTTTAGATATTAAGTTTAAAGATATGTACAATTGGTATTAAAGTGAGTAATTTCTGTAACTTTCAGTATTAAAAAAGTTTGTTTCTCATGCTAACATTTCATTTATGTATATAAGAGATCAAAATATGGCTTAAAATATTACTATGAAGTCTAGGTATGAAAATAGAAATACAAACCTAATGAAGTACCTTTCTAAATTCAGTGGATACTTTTTCATCTGGAAAAGATACTAGGAAATAAACTTTGCATTACCAACAAAGTATAGCAAAAATACAATTTATTTCTGTTAATTATTGATAGTCTTTGGTTTACCGAAGTAGGCAAATACATCAAATACAATGTCGATATACTTAGCCTTTGGTGACAGTGGTAGTTTCAAAACCTTGAGCAATTCTTCCTTCAGATTTATTATTGATCATGATGCTGCAGCCGGTATGGTGCAGCCATATATCTGAGTAATAGTAAGGACTGGTAGAGTAGCCAGGCAACAGACCTATAATGATTAGAGAATTTGAGAAAGTTAACTGTGAAAATATGCTAACAGAATTAGCATCAATTAGTTTAGAGAAGTAAAACCTTGGGGGAGACCAACTTTATTTCATTGACAACTGATAATGAATTCTGATTAAACACGTTTACATTTCATTGTGGAAAGTTGTTGTAAATTAAAGGGACTTATCAGAAATTCAGTTCTATAAGAAGCAGAGGAAAAATAATTTAATCTGAAAGGTGTTTTCATAATGAGAAATTTAGATTCATAAAATAATCATCTAGTACCAGTGGTGAAATATTATGAGATACTTGAAATAAGATTGGAAAATTAGTACCAAGTAGATAAGGGTAAATTGAATATTGTGATATGTGTTTGTTTTCATTTAAAATTTTAGTAGTAATTCATTCAGTTTAGCTTTTCAGTACATTTGGAAAAAAAAAAAATTCCTTAAGGTTTATCAACATGTACCGAAAGTCCTTTTGTTCATTGATATCAAAAAATATATATGCAACATTTGACAAATTAAATTTTATTCCAGCTCTGTGATGAACATTACAAAATAAGGAGTTGTTTCTAATTGATTAACAATTTCCTTTTTTTAATAAGGCCGTCAGCAAACAAAAGTCTGGTACCACATTTGACAGTCTCACTAAATACCACATTTCCTCTGCCCTTAGAAGAAAAACACCAGAGCGGGTGCTACATTATGATCGTCAAAAAGCTGTTTTGTTTAACATGAATAATGTCATTCAGAGGGTTAGCCATCTGTTTGCTGAGTGTTTGTCAGCTCTACACCCACAGCAGCAGAAAAGCGATGCATGTGGGCGCCATAATCATGGCTCTTCCAAAAAGCTTTTGTCTCATATAAAAATGAAGTGAAATTATTTAAAAAACTAAGGTATATTAGAAATATAGACACTTAAATACTTTTTTTTTGCCTTACTGATCCCAGATATGCAAATAAAATATTGAGTTTGGGTTTCTGCATATAATTTATGAGCTTAAAAAAGAGATACTGAGCAAATTGTAGTTCAAAATGTGCAATTACTGAAACCAATTCAGTTTGTTGTGTGTATATTTACACACACAACAGATCTTAAACTTTAGATTCTATCCTAAAGTGTAATTTTTTTTTCCAGAACATTTATGCTATTTCTCACTTTGTATTGATTATCAGGAAATAAACTTAAGAACTTCCTTTCCAGGGAATTCTCTGGTGATCCAGTGGTAAGGGCTCTGCGCTTCCACTGCAGGGGGCATGGGTTAGATTCCTTGTTGGGGAACTAAGATCCCACATGCTGCACGGTGTGGCTAAAATAATAATAATAATAATTTCCTTTCCAAATAGTGAGCAAGAATTAATCATTGAATATTTTTTCCAGAAATATTGTGTAAGGAAATTTTGACAAACAGCTGAGTAAAAACAACTTTTTATTATTCATTTCTAGTTTGCTATTCAAATAATAACCATAAATTTATCTCCAGTTATTAATGGTCAATCTATTTTGAAGGAATTCAAACTTCTATCAATCAAAATTTGGCAATACAATTTGGAATATGTTTGAAAGTGTAGAAAATATTTTGAGCAATTTGATTCCAACAGATGCATGGATTTTTTTTAATGTATGTAAAACAGTATGATAAAATTTCAAAGAAATTCACTTATATTTATCATGTATAAATTGTCAATATTTATTGATATAAACCATCTGATCAAATTCACTAACAGTTGGACTGATAAGCACAAAAGTATACAAAATTCATGATAGATTTACTAGATCACAATTTCAATACATAAAACCAAGATTATTTAAAATCACTTTACATTTATGTAACTGGATTCAGTAAGAGAATAACTTCAGGAAGTTCAAGTACTTCCTGAGGACATTGGGAAGGTTGTCATTATGGTCATCACTAAATATGGGTTAGTATTAATAGGAGTTCGCTACCCTCTAGGTATGGAAAATGTAGAAAAGAATCAAGGAAAATGAACATAGAAAAGACATGGTCCTGATTTTGAGGCTCTTAAACCACTGCAGGCAAGGGAGAGAAATCCATATCATAGACACTTCAAAGTATGCTCTTGAATAATCTGACTGTGTGTTTGTACATGGGTCCAATCCAATATCCCTTGTCTGGGGAACCTAATTCGACTTCAGTTGATGGGAATGAAGGGTTACAGATGAAGATAGAAAGTCAGCACCTCCTACATAATGATGTATACATAGGGTCTTAAGCTCTAGGAATGAGTGTTGATGGCTTTCATTCTATGCTGGACACTAAGTGAAAGCATGAAACACTGAAGAAGGGCAGAAGCAGAAGACCTGAACCAGAGGTTTGAAGGCCACAGGAAACATAATGAAGACTTGTATCCATTTACTGACATGGAAGGAAAAAAATCAAACAAAAATTGTTTCCTTCTTTTGGAAAGTGATTAATTAAGATGGTGAGTGCCCAGGAATTTACCACTTCCTGTTACATAAGTCTATGAAGATCTTGCTGGATACAATGATCTCTTCACTTAGGAGTATAATGCTTATAAAGAAAGCCATTGATTTTGTTTTTTAAATAGACTATTTTTTAGTGTGGTTTGCAATTGGTGTTTGAAAATTATAGAATATATATAAAAAAATGATTAGGAAATGAAAATTAGACAAATCTCAGCTCAAGTGCTTCTTTTTGAGTAATTGCTTCCCTAATTTCCCTGTATAAATTTATTCTTTCAATGTATTTGTATAGATATTTATTACAGTCTTAGCCAACCTAATTCATATTCATTATTACATTTTTTTTATCTCTGTTGCTTACGAGGTCGTCAACTCTTTGAAATCAGAAGCACATTTAATCTTCTTCATATCCCTTAGGACCTAGCACAAAAATCTAGTATATAATATGCACAATAATAGGTATTGAATTGTTGAGGAATAAATAAAACTATTCTAAAATACATATATTGATAATGTGAATATTGACTTAATTGATTTAAAAATCACATAAAAGTTATACATTTCTCTTACTGTGGGTGATACAACATCATTCCAAATAAAACTAGTGTTGAATCAATCTTAAGAAGATAGTCCAGGACTAAATAAATAAAAGTGGCAATTGCCTTCTTAAAAAATGTGCCTGAGGGCTTCCCTGGTGGCACAGTGGTTGAGAGTCTGCCTGCCAATGCAGGGGACACGGGTTCGTGCCCCGGTCTGGGAAGATCCCACATGCCGCAGAGTGGCTGGGCCTGTGAGCCATGGCCGCTGAGCCTGCGCGTCCGGAGCCTGTGCTCCGCAACAGGAGAGGCCACAACAGTGAGAGGCCCGTGTACCGCAAAAAAAAAAAAAAAAAAAAAAAAGTACCTGAAACTGTCAAAAGAGCTATAGTAACGTCAGGAGACTGAGAAAGTTCATGAAATTTACAATACAAGTGAGATTTCTGAATAAATTTAAAAACTCAATAATAAAATAACCCATTGGGGATTTCTTCATTTGAACTGATGACACAAGGCCTTTTGTTTCCTAATGATTCTTTGCAGTTTAAGTTAAAAAAACTATATTTCCTTAATTATTTGTTATAGTCTTTTTTCTCTTACGTTTTAATTTTTATCTTTCCTTACTAATAGCAAACATTCTCTTCAGTTTTAACCAGAATAATTTAAGCCTGAATAAAGTACATCGTACTGAATTTCTGATTCTGAAGGACAACCAACTATATCATATTACATAACATAGTTATGCTTCTTCTTCAAGCAGAAAGTCTCTCATAATATAAAAATTACAGAAAAGAGAAAATGTAGATGTCAAGTTGGAACTATTGATCATAAGGAGAAATTATAGGGATTATCTATTTTATAGAAATTTTAATATGCATTCAAACTTTTACAGTGTTAACTTTGAGCCTCAGCACTTTTTCTAAGTCCTTTATAAGTATTAAGCCATCCAGTTCTCACACCACCCCTTAGGGTCAAGTTTACAATTTTTTTCTCCATTTTATGAATAAGGAAACAGAGGAAAGTTTATACAGCCCATATTTGGTAAGAATGAGATTAGGACCTACATTTTCTGGTTCTAAAATCTCTCCTTTAATCACTCTTCTATAACGCCTCAGTAGCAAGGGAAGTTGTTGAGTTTAGCTTATAGAAATCAAAGGAGCCAATATATTCAGGAGAAAATGTACAGGTTAGCCAGACCCTGTAAGGAGAAAAACAAGGAAAAGAAGGAGTCAGAGATGTGCAATTATTTGAAGTTTTGGAAATAGTGGGAGCTCAGGAACAAGAAAAGGCAGATGTTTGCATACTTAGTACTCTGAGCATAAGCTTCTCAGCTATGAGGTGTACCCTGAGAGGTGGCCGTTAGCATGGACCATTAAGAAGGAATACACTTCCACATTCCCAGTCCTTGGAGGTGGGAACTAGGGCCATGTGAGGAAACCCTCTGTTCTGGTCCTCTCTGGGAGGTGGCCCTTGGAAGGATCCTATAACAGGAAATCCAAAATAAAATCAGTGGATACTGCTAGTTTTATTTATGAGAAACAATATCTAGAGTAAAAGTGTGAGATATGATGTTCTTACACATTGTGAATTGTTTCTGTGATATGCCTCACTCTTAAACAATGAATAACAAAAGGTAAAAAGTCCCATTATGAGTTTAGCAGGTGATGAAGAATTTGTAGGATTGTGGAAGATACATGCTGTCACTTTAATTGGGAAATTATTATCTTAGTTTTGTCTTCACTAGGGAGAATTACAAACATTTACTTTTAGCTGTAAGGGTCTAAGATTTCAACAATGGGAAGAAAGACATTCTGTAGTTATATAATTTGGACATGTCATAAATTCAGTCAATATTTAGAGAGTTGCTTTTCTTTGTGGGTAAAGCAGTTTGATCCATAATCTGGAAGTTTCATGCAAATAGAATAATTGACTGGTAATGATAATTAGTCTTGTGAGATAATTTGTATACAAAGAACAAATAAGTATTTCTTTGATTATCAAGCTCATAATGAAAAATTAGCAAATCAGTACTCCATTTTTAGAAAATCAAATATTATTGACAGATGTCTTAAAATATAAGATTTATACTTAAACAATTAAAGTATAAGTGACTGTTCTGCTCTTTTTATCTATTTTAAAGTTATAAATATAATGCAATTAATCAGTCTATATTCCTCTACTTTCACTGAATGAAAATAACTAGTACTTATTTCTCCATTTTAAAAGAATCCACTTGAGGAAGTAAAGCAGTTTTGCTGCATAAAATATACAGATTATTACAATTTAGTTGTTTATGAAATGAAATGAAATTCTTCAAAATGATAAAATATGCATATACATGTATATATGTATACATCCATATATGATAGTATAAACATGATTTATTATAAATTTTACATTTATCAGTGTTATAAAAACCTCACTGTAGTGTGGGGAAAAATCCCTTTCCAGGTCAGGTCCAGACATCAAAACTCATGACCCTAGTCTAGCCTTCCTTTGGTATGATCAAAAGATTTATTACACAGGCAGGAAAATCCCAAAGCAAAAGGCATAGGATGACTCTCCCAGAGGAAGTCTAGGACTGAGAGAGCCAATAGCAAGTGTGCAGGTGTTTTATAACAGCAAAGTCTGCCAGACTGAAGATTTACCCCCTGCCCCCCAGTGAAAAATTTGAAAGAAGCAGAACAAGGGAGCATGTATTTGTGGTGTGGATGGGGAAGGATTTATGACATGACAGACAGGGAATGAGATTTAGAGATTGCTGGCACTAAATCAAGGTCAATTGGGGTATAAGTTTCTTTCTTATGGTCTCATGGTCAATATTAAAAAGTTTTGCTTAGTTCTGTTTTCGTTTCATAAGGCAATTTATATTTGGGAGTGCTTGGACTATTTGAAGTCATTCATTTAATTGTTTCATTCAGTACAGGGTTTGAATTTATAATTAAAATAAATTATGGAATGGCAATGAAACATTTAATGAGTGAAATATGTAGAGCTAAATAGAAAATGAAATAATGTGAATCCCTAGTGGAAAATATATAATTTCAAGAAACCCAACCAAGAGAGGTTAGTATTGAACTGTGCAATTACCAGAGTTTATTCACTACTAAGAGTTATGGTGTAGTTTCATAAAAGTTAAGAGCTATCTATAATTAGAGTTTAATCTAAAATTTCTGCTGGAGAATTACTTTAAAATGTAAACTTTGTGTACATTAGATATTATTCTCCTTTCTTTTCAGTAGTCCTAGTCAAGCCAAGAATCTTGCATCAGAATCTTTTTGTAAGAGAAAGAGAAGAAGGAAAGTTTAATGGAACTAAAGAATCAAGACAAAGCTTTATTAAAAAATGTCAGTGTTCATGATCTCTCCCTTTTTATAATCTCACTACAGTGACATTTAAAATAGGGTTTATACATAATAATAAAGATCTTGAAATAGTAATTTAAATTTATGACTTTCTGGTAGATACAAAATGGATGGTGAGGTGAGAACTAATTCAGTGGATCAGGGAAACTGGTAGTCTGGAGACGGATTTCTGATGTAACAACAACAACAATAACAAAAACAAAGTGCAGCATTGGCTTAGGAGCCAGATAGAACATGATGAGGAACTTACTGGGTGATAGGAATTGCATAATCCACTGTGAATCATTTGATACAAAATTTGTGACAATTTGAAAAGCAATAATGTACTGGGCAAACTTCATGCCAAGACATTGAAAAACAAAATATTAGTAAAGTGCTTTGTTTTCATTGGCTAAATGTGGCAAGAGAATGCATAAGACATGAACTCACTAAAAAAATGTCCGGCTTGCAAACAGAAATAACAGGGAAATATTAAGAACTCTCAGAGTCTGAGATTATACACCACTTGCGAGCTAATTAGTTAGGCTGCCATGATTTCATGGGTGTCTCTTGGTAGAAGACAGGAGACTTCTGGGTCAGAGAAAAAGTTTACAATAGAAGTAGTAGTAGCAAGAGTGTTGGCATTTTGTGCCAGTTTCTTGAGCCTCGAATCTCAGAGAGTGGGAAGAAGGTCAGATGGCATTGGCACATGCAATTGGCTGCATTACAGGAGAGGAACACTGAGCTTAGGAAACACAAATATTTTCTGATAGACAGTAAGCATACTTGTCCCTTGCTCTAGAGGAGACTTCATCTTCATTATCCTGGACAATAAGCATATCTACACTTTGCCCTGGTGGGAGGGCACTGTATCTTCTTCAAAGGCTGTTAGCTATTGAACTATCCTTGAGAAAATAAGGAAGAATAAAGGCCAATCAGTGTCTCACTTATGAGATGTGCAAAATGGCTTAGACTCATGGAAAACTATCTTCCAACAAAAGTAGGTCCAGAGGGCTTCCCTGGTGGCACAGTGGTTGAGAATCTGCCTGCCAGTGTAGGGGACATGGGTTCGAGCCCTGGTCGGGGAAGATCCCACATGCCGCGGAGCAACTAGTCCTGTGAGCCACAACTACTGAGCCTGCGCGTCTGGAGTTTGTGCTCCACAACAAGAGAGGCCGCGACAGTGAGAGGCCCGCGCACCGCGATGAAGAGTGGCCCCCGCTTGCCGCAACTAGAGAAAGCCCTTGCAAAGAAATGAAGACCCAACACAGCCAAAAATAAAATAAATAAATAAAGAAGCTTTCATTTAAAAAAAAAAAAAAGTAGGTCCAGAAATTCAGGGGCTTTAGAGTAACTTTCTATCAACTGTAAACAGTAAAATATAAAATTGAGAGAATATTTGAGTGACAAGGACAAATAAAACTCAGCTTTGTGTCAAAAGCCAAATTAGTAGTCTAGTTGGCAGGCAGTAACCAATAAAGTCTTTTAGTTGAATTAACTGACTCAAAGAAAAGAAATTAAACATGTGACTCTTGGCCATCCAATGAACTGCCTCAAAATGACCACAAAAATGTATAAAGAGTCAAAACAAATTGTGGCTGTGTCTCTTGGCACATGGGACTGATCAGAATTAATGAATAAAAAGCTAAGTTTTCAAAGCTGTACTGAAGGAACCTACCAGCCTGGACTAAGACTGTGATTGTTCTATCCCTGAAATGATCCCTGAACTGCCAAGGTTCTACAGGCCAAGAAAGACCTTGAAAATTGCTCAGCCACCAAGGAGGACATATCTCTCCTCTTCAAATTTAACCAAGTAGGATGATGGACAGAGAATGTTCTCCATCAGGGTGAAGCTATGTCCACTAAAAGCTATGAATTAGGGAACTTCTCCCAGCAAGAAGGAGTAGAGCTTAACAGTAGAAATTACCATCTTTCCTTTTGTGATTTCAGAACTGCCATGGTGTAGTGAATGTGCTATTCTTTCTATTCTTACTTGTATTTATCTTTATTATTCTTATCACGTTTCTTCTCTCTTCTTCTGCCATAATATATGAGGAGTAAGGGGAGCAAATAATTCGCGTGGCTTTTATGTTGGTGGTTTTTGTTTTGCTTTGTTTTGTTGTTTTTGTTTTTTTCTGTTTTGTTTTGTTTTTGTTTTTGGCAAGGTCTCTGAGCAAGAAAACCCACAGAGACCTGGATTCGAGTCTGATGCCATTATTAAATTACATTTTGTGTGGTCTACCCTGGAGAGTCTGTGAGTGTACTTACACATAGAACAAAGAGAGTACACCAAATATTTTTCACAAGAATAGTTGACTGTGGAAGACTGTACTATCATTTGCAAATACCTGTTCCCACTTCCTGGAGGATTATATTTCTCTGGCCTCACTGACATTACACTTGGCCTTTGTGACTTGTTTTGGGCAATGAATAAATAGTAAGCAGGAACAAAGTATACATATGTCACTTCTGCACAAAAGCTTTATGAGCAAGTACATTGTTTGACATTATTTCTTTGTTTCTGCCTTCATGAATACCAGCTTCTGTTAGAGGTTGCTTTATCACACTGGGCCCAGGAAAAAGGAGGATGTGGGACACATCTACCACAGAATAATTATGAACAGGTAACTTTCATAAGAAATAAACCCTTGTTGACTTAAGCCTCTGAGATTTGGGAGAGATTACAACAAAATAGCATAGACTATCCTATTGAAGTATCTTTGTATTATGTCAGCTTAGCTATGCTAGAACTATATTTATTAGTACACTCTTCTCTACATGGTTCTGGGTTAGAACAGGACTCAAGAGAAAAATGCATGAGATTCAGAAGACAGAAGAAAAGCAGCAGCCAGCATGCACTGATGGTCAGACTAGGGCACCTGACACCATTGCAGCTTGCATGCATTGTTGATCATCTACTGGTTTACTTTGCTGGAGTCTGGTAGCAGCTCTGCTGGGAACTCCTTCAGCTTCCACCAGATCTTCTGTCTTCTCAAAGTCCTAGGCCAAATGTATGCAGCATCAAGGCAAAGGGTACCATGGTCTCCTGCAGGTTACCTGCATCAAGAGTTTTCAGGTGGTGACAGATGAGTTAAAAACCTAGTTTGTTCTTGTGAATTCCAATTTGGGTTCATGGAGTCCAGTTTTTCCTTTCTCTCTCACAATACTTCTAGTGTTCCCAACATTAGGGTCATCACTGGAATTTCATAGACTCCTGTATCAATTCTCATAACTGTTAAGGTCTAATCCCTGTAATTAGTCCATTATTCTATACCACTCATATTAGTTCTGTCTCTCTAACTGAACCCTAACTGATAAATCTTTTAGACCCTCTCTAGTTATAACTACCATATGATACTGTAAAAGATTTTGACATTCATTATTTCTATTCCTTACAATAATTCTTCAGGAGAGGCACTGCTATTGTAATTTAGAGATGATAAACTTGGGACAAGAAACATTGCTTTCCAAAGGTACAATAACTAATGAGACACAGAGCTTGTATCTGGACCTATGTTTCGATCATGTTCTTTATATTATACTATGCTTCTCATTGAAAAACATTTATTCATTAATATTGGTAAAACTTGGCCAATCTTCAGCATTTGAATCTAGAGTAAGTCACTTTGCACATTTTTACTGCCAAGTTACAACCATTTTTTGAAGTATGGAATACAGAAGTGAACTTGTGCAGCAAAACTGTGCACCCATTTTAGAGGCTAGATAATGACAGAGGAAAATATGACCCTCGGAATATTACTTTGCATGCTGCAGTGCATTTACACTCAGTAATGAAGGCTCTCATATCAGCAAGAGAGAGGAAAGTGACAATGAAAATTAATGCTGAACTGCTGCATTCTCTCTCAATGGAGCATGAAATAAGGCACGTCATCATGTCAGCATATGCCAGGAAGGATTTGCTTAGGCCCTCATCTTTTCAGCACAGTGAATCTGCTTCCCAGGGAGTCAGATTCTCCCACATTGTGACTCTTTCACCTTCTCATTTCTTTCCCTATTCAATCCTCTGCCTTTACAGATCTACTGTGATACTAAATTGCCACCTTGTCAGGAATGTGTGCAAGAAGTTTCTCATATGGCCATAAAGTTTTGTGAAAGGCAGATTATTATAGTACCATAAAAAATATCATTTCATAAGAGGGAAAAGACATTAAGCCATGGTAAAAGTGTATTTTCCACAGCATTGTCCTTACCTACCTATGCCACATAAATAATGGTATTATTGTGTGAATATTAAACCTAAATTCAAACTCAATTTATGGTAACACCAGTCACTAAAAACCACTAATGATCATTTCAAAAATACCTGACACATATTTTATTTAGTAAAATACATGTGTTACCATGCAAGGTTAAGACACCTAACCTTTTCAGGACTCATATACACAACTCATTTGTAAACTAAAGGCATGCATGTAGGTAATCTCTAAGCTACATTTCAGCATTTACATAGTATGGCAATATATTTTGTTAGGCTTTGTCTGATTTCTTACATGATTATTTAGCTCTTTCAAGGCCTAGTTCTATGTTTAATAATAGAGAAAGTATCATCATTTTATTTTTATTCTGTTTTAAGCTTTCACTAATGCTATACTGAACAAATTAGCATAAATTCTAAGAAAACTCACTGCAGAAAAAAAGTTCTATTAAAAAACAATTATCATCAGAACACAACACATGAGGTTAAAAAAGAAAGTATATCATCTTATTATTTACACATTGAACTGACTAAATTGTTCTTTCTAACCTATGAGTATTTAAATAACATTTTTAATACATAGATTAAAATTAAGGCTCTATGCAAATTACAGTCAAGTTGGAATGTAGTTCAAATATAGATAGATCAAGGGGAGAGGGGAGAAGAGTCTAAACAGGGTCTTAGAGTCTGGAATGTATGCAGTATAATCAGGAGACAAAGAAAATATGTTTTCTCATATACCGTAAGCTCCAGTAACTAAAATTGTGCTTAGTAAAATCACATGGTGTTAATAAGGTGTCCTTATTAATGGGGAGAAAAGTGCTCTATGCTCATGTAAACTAAGGTAACTGCTTATTGTGTGCTTATATCGTAAGTTTACAACACATTTTAGTAAAAATGCCAAGAGCGTATGCTCTAAAGAAACTTCTATGATTTCCTGAACTAATATGGTTCATTTGGCACATTATATTGTTGACTCAATGAGATTCTATTTTTTACCAAAACAATTAAAAGTGCATGGTGTCAAGAGATTCATCTCTAGGTGAAAAGCTTATCCATATAAAAAGACAAATAAGTAAAATAATGAATTATTTGAATTGTATTTCTGTAATATTCTACGTTAAGAAACGTATTTTAATTTCTTGGAAAGTTCCATTTTTGAACTGCACTTTGTTTTCTTACCTCAAGTTGTAAATAATAAAGTCAAGCTCTCTAATTGGTTCTCCTATTTAAGTAAGACTATTTGACAGACTTTCTCGAAAAACTTAAAATATATATTATATTTAAGGCATATAATTTCACAAGTGCTGGAAATACCAAGCCTTCACTAAAATTGAAAACAATGCTAATTTTTAAAAATGTTCTCAAAACTTCAAAAAAACCTCAAATATTTAATTTCAAGCCTGATTTCCAAATATAATGTGGCAGCAGATGAGATGGACATTGATTTAGGGTATGTTTTACTTTTATTTTTTATTTATTTATTTTTTTGGGGGGTATGTTTTAGAGATAGCATTTAGTATTTTAATGAATTAGCCAAGTATGGTAAATTTATTCTTTCTTTTTTGATTTCTGAAAAAGTACATTGCTAGATGTTGATTGCCCATTTTCATGCCTTTCAGTCATATCGCAAAATGAAGTATAAAATAATCAGAAAAGCCTGTTTTCCTTGATTCTGTTTTTAAATTTTATTTTGAGGATTCAGTGAGTACTCCTAAATAGATATAACACAGAAGTTTAATAAAGCTTTCTTTGTTGAGATTATATCTATATTACCCTCAAACATCCTGAAATAGAACTATTTAAGCAATCATGAATCCATGATTACTTAGAACAAAAATTATTAAAACATGATGAATTTCCTAAAGGGAACATGACTTTTTATCACATTTTCCCCCATAGTTGGGTATCTAATGCCTAAGAAATATGTATTTCTAGAAAATTACCTGAATATTTGTGTATATTCTTGATCTTTCCTAAGTTGAGTTTCAAATGCACTATTCTAGATTTGCTTTATGTGATTTTTCTTTTTAAATGAAATAGAAAATAATTTCCATTCATATTGTTTGGTATTCAGAACCAGCCAGATCTTTGACACTTTTTAAAAAGTTAGACATTTTAAATAAAAAAAGAGAGGGACTTGAAAAATGTGCATCTCAAAGTATCCAAATCTCAGATATAATCTTACTAAATTTTGCTTCACCAGAGAGCTATAATTCAATAGCTACTGTGAATTTCCTAAGCAGATTGTGGCTATACAGTATTGGAATGATAAGGTCCAGATGCTGTTTCAACAGCAGGTCTTGAATGAGAAAAATTAGCTCAGCTTCTGCAGTCTTTGTTTTCCAATCAGCGCATATCCACATCACAGCTGGGAATCAAAGGAGGCTATTCATTTCAGGTAGCCCTTTTGCCCTTTATACTTTCCAGAGGAAAGCATATTGACCAGAAACCAAGGTGTTCACAGGCATTTGACCTTTAAAAGAAAATGAGTCTTTGTAAAAAACAGATAAAAAAGTCAGATAATCTGTTTTCTTTCTTTCAAGTAAGCAGCTGGGTTCAGAGAAATGTGTTTCTATATGTCAAGCAGCATTTGGGACCCATTCTGGACTTCAGAAGTAAATCTCAATATTTCGATATGTTGAAGGATTTTGGACAATTAGCTCCTTTTGTTTTTAAGGGAGAAAAACCTATGGAAGTTGGGTTAGCTGTAGATTTGTAAGACAATTTTTCCCCTCTATCAATTTAAGAATAGGAAGACGTGATTTTAATTGCAAAGTTAGGAAAATGATATTACATGTTATACCTCCAAATACATGAAAATTCAATGAATGAAAGTAGTTTGGTCCATGCTTCTATTTATTTTCTAATTATTCCAAATAGTATTCTGATATCTACTTGTTCACTGACCTGAAAATTGTTGACTTTTTATATAAAAGCTACCTATCTGGGCTTCCCTGGTGGCGCAGTGGTTGAGAGTCCGCCTGCTGATGCAGGGGACACGGGTTCGTGCCCCGGTCCGGGAGGATCCCACATGCCGCGGAGCGGCTGGGCCCGTGAGCCATGGCTGCTGAGCCTGCGCGTCTGGAGCCTGTGCTCCGCAACGGGAGAGGCCACAACAGTGAGAGGCCCGTGTACCGAAAAAACATAAATACATAAATAAATAATAATAATAAAAAAATAAAAGCTACCTACCTCTGAATATGGCCCATAAAAATGTACTTCTTAACTAAATATCAATGTTTATTGTTACAGTACAATCTGGGAAATATATAACCAGGGCAGTTTCCTGTTAAGTATATAAGAACACTATACTTAAGAATATCAGTGTAATGCAAGTCAAAAGCTATGTAGTATTTCTCTGTGCATCTCTGTGTGTGTGTACATGCAAGGAAAAATAGTGATGTAATAAAGAATCAACTTTAATTACTAAAAGTTTCAAATATTCATATCCATTAAATTTGGCATAGCTTTATCAGATAAGAGATTTTTCTTTTCCCTTTTTATTACAGAATTATGAATTCAGTGACAGTGCTCAATGTTGTAACTTAATGAAGAAATGTATTTTATGAATTTTAAATATTCTTTAGTGTCAGAATAGACAGTCTTAAAATATAAAAATTATATAGCTAGTCAGTGGGATAGCTCTATATGGTGATTAAGTGTATTTGTTTTCTAGACTCAAAGTAAATTTATTCTGAAATATTTAAATATATTCAGTATCAGTACATACAGCTGTTTTATTCTTTCTAATAGCTACATTTTATTATGTAAAGAAATTATTGTAAAACTTTCACCCACTTATAGTAAAAGCATAGAAATTCCTGTTCCCTTTTCTGTCATAGAGCTTATTACTATCTCTAAATACCAGTAAATTTCAATACATTAATCATTTTTGGCTAATTCTGATAATTTATTCTTGGCATAAATTCTTTATAATGGAACTAACAATACATATACAATGTGTGCACTATTTACCCCCATCCCCCAACTCCTTCCTTGTACAAAATTTGACTAACAAAGATACGGGATTAAGAAAAATATGACAATCTTGTGGCAGGCTTTACCACAATTTTTTTTAAGTTTTTCCAAAATAAACTCACAATGCCATTCCTTCAACTTACTCATGAAAGTCCTTAACCCAGTTCTTTTCTTGCAATGTTTCTCAGTGGAGTGTGTTTAAATGATGAAAAGTCTTCGTTTATAAGCCCAGGGACTTGGACAGCTTATGAGACATTGTCCAGGGGACCATAGCTCACAAATCCTGGGTTCTGTTTACTAAATGTATTCTTAACCAGGAACATCCTGCTAAGGGCTTTGCAGAGATAAATATAAGTTTCTTCTGAAGTGATACTGTGTTCTCATGCTGACAGCAAGCATTTTCTGTACCAGTATCATGAGAATTATGAGATATGTGGACTAAATATATATAAAAGGAAAATGACTATAAGATCTCAAAGAAACGTATATCAGCTGGTTTTGTAGTCTAGGAAGCAACTTATATTCTTTTTACTTGTCTTCTGACTGAGTTCACATATTATTAAAAAACTAAATGAAACGAAAATTGTTATCTTCTTTGAAAAGCCTCAAATTCATTACCCAAATTCTATTTTAAGTGTAGATAAATCTGTTCCAAACACCAGGTATTCATATATTTACCTCTCTGATTCTTCTCCATCATCTTCCTTACATGTTCTATGACTTACCTAAGGAAAAGAGGAATGACAAGTCATACTAAGAAGCAATGGTTCCCCTTAGTCTATACAAATGGCTCAAGATTTGGTCTTAGGGACTTACCTGGTGGCGCAGTGGTTAAGAATCTGCATGCCAAAGCAGGGGACACAGGTTCAATCCCTGGTCTGGGAAGATCCAACATGCCACAGAGCAACTAAGTCTGAGCGCCACAACTACTGAGCCCATGCCCTGCAACAACGGAAGCCTGCATGCTCTAGGGCCCGTGTACAGCAACAAGAAAAGCCACCACAATGAGAAGTCGGCACACTGCATCCAAGAGTAGCCCTCACTTGCCGAAACTAGAGAAAGCCCACAAGCAGCAATGAAGACCCGATGCAGCCAAAAATAAATAAATAAATAAAAGATTAAAAAAATTTAAAAAGACTGTGGTTTTAGATGGCCTATCAAGTCCACAATGGGGCAACCTAAGATGATTCTGGTAATGGGAGCAGCCCTTGTCTTCTCCTAATGGGGTGCATTCTATATCCCTACCTACATTTATATGAATATTTTCAAGTGCTTACATGTTATTTCCTTGTTGTAGGATTGCCTAAATATCAGAAGAGCTGATATTTACAGTTACAAAAGAAATTTTTAATTGTTTAATTTTTCATAGGAAGTTGCCTGTTTCTATTACCAGTGACAGAGGGAAACATTTCTTAGAACAGGCAGGAAAACAAATCAGTGATTTTTTTTTTTAACAATCTTTACAACTGTCCTCATAACCCTCAAAATATGACAGCAGTGTTCAAAGGAATTTAAAGCAGATAAAAAATGTCACAAAACATATTCAAATTGGCCTGAATCCTTATTTTTTACCTTAATGAGTATGACAGCCAAACCAAAATAAACATGCAAACAAACAACTTGGAGCATGTTCATATAAAAAACAAAACAAAACAATAATGGGGATGTCCAAGAGGTTACTTGCCTCATTACCATAGACAACATAACGTTGTAGGCAATAAAAAATAATATAACCACCTATTGTGCTTTTAAGTTATTTCTTATTAGTCTGTATGATACTATCTCCAGCTTTAACATCATTTCAGGGTTCTGGTGAGCAAAACCTACTAGAAAAACCCAAATATGATACTGGTGAATCAGTTAAGACGAAGTATTTGTAAACTTAGTACTATTATACTGTGCTAGGGCCCAGAAAGTTATATATACAGATTCTACTTGGTAACACATTCTTTACTAGCCAAGAATCAAGAAAATAATACATGAAGAAAATAAAATACAGTTTTCTTATCATCAAAAGGACATAATATCTCAGCAACAAACCAAAGTCCACACAATGCCTCTGTATACCACAACAAGAATCCATATAGATCAGCTTGTTTAAACAAAGACCCAACTGATCTTAGATTGTATTTTACACAAACAGGCATCAACACAAGAATTCAAGAGTAATTACTTTATTTGGAAGGTAATCCTAGGAAACTCTTCTTGGGAGGGATAAATGAGAAAGGGAAGGAAAGGATGATAATAATGATACATTATTAAACAAGTTACCACGGGGGCAACTAGAGATTGATCCCACTGGGGAAACTTGAGGGATAGTATAGAACACAAGTGTCAGAATTTCCTGACCTGAGGGACAAATGAGTTTGATATTTATTCACCAACACCCATTGGTCTTTTCTGAGGGTGGCCCCAGGGGGGTGTTAATTGCCCAACATTGTCAGTTTGCAGTATACACACACACAGGCATGGATGGCCAACTTTTTTTTTTTTTTAACATCTTTATTGGAGTATAATTGCTTTACAATGGTGTGTTAGTTTCTGCTTTATAACAAAGTGAATCAGTTATACATATACATATGCTCCCATATCTCTTCCCTCTTGCGTCTCCCTCCCTCCCACGCTCCCTATCCCACCCCTCTAGGTGGTCACAAAGCACAGAGCTGACCTCCCTGTGCTATGCAGTTGCTTCCCACTAGCTATCTATTTTACGTTTGGTAGTGTATATATGTCCATGCCACTCTCTCACTTTGTCACAGCTTATCCTTCCCCCTCCCCATATCCTCAAGTCCATTCTCTAGTAGGTCTGTGTCTTTATTCCTGTCTTACCCCTAGGTTCTTCATGACCTTTTTTTTTCTTAGATTCCTATATGTGTGTTAGCGTATGGCATTTGTTTTTCTCTTTCTGACTTACTTCACTCTGTATGACAAGCCAACTTTTATACCTCAAGGAGTTTCTAGTAGAGCTGGGATGCTCTGAAATGGTAAGTCTTGAGGATTATGGCTGTGGCACAACAACATCTTCTACACAGCCTCTTCTTGGGAATCTAGAATTCAAGGCACATGTAATGGTCTAGATGGTGATATGTGTTTGTTTTCTTTTGGCCAAACTAGCACATGAGAACTAAAGATGCATATATGATTAAGTGAAAAATTGACCCAAAACAAAACAAAACAAAACAAAAAACATTGTTGCAGACCAAAAACATTCTGTGTATGAGATAGACTGAGAAATGGCCGAGTTGATTTGATGAAAGAAATTTTAAATCCCTTGGTTATATTTAACTGTATTACACTGTGCCAGCTTAGGTCATCATTCTTCCACTTTCTTGAATCTATTTCATCTCCTATAAAAATTCCTTCAGTGGCCTTAACCTGGAGGAATTACTCAGGCTGTAATCAGCCCTAATTTCCAAATATATTGCTAGGCCACTTGTTGACCAAGAGTAAATTTGTCCAAAATAAATACTGCTCTAAACATCATAAGCCCAGTTTTTAGAAATATTACCAAATGGTTTATAACTGTGGAGGTACCAGTATATATTTTTCTCCATGCTATATTCAAATTTCTAGGGCTCTACTTTGTCAACAACTTACAGCATTTTAATTCTTATGTTTTAGATATTCTGTAGATAGGTTGTGACATCTTTCTTTGGTTTTAATTCTCTGGTTATTAAGAAATTTGAACTGCCTTTTATATGTTTGGGGTGTTCATATTTACACTTATAAAAGTGTCTACTTAAGTTTCTTGTTCTTATTTTTTTATTGGATTGTCTGCCAAATTTCTTATTGATTGACAATAACTTCTGTATATGATTTTTTTAATGATTTGTTTAAATGTGTTGCAAGTGACACTTCCATTGACTACATTACATTTTAGATCACTTGTGTTATTTCATAATTAGAAGTTTTTATTTCTCTATTTTAATACAGTTTAGTTGATTTTATCATTTATTTTATGGTCAGTAGATTTGTACCCTATTTAAGAAATATTTTCCCATGCCTATGGCATAAAGTTACTTTCTTACAAGATTGTCTAGAAACTTTTATGTTTTATCTT
Source organism: Tursiops truncatus (assembly GCF_011762595.2). Taxonomy (NCBI): domain Eukaryota; kingdom Metazoa; phylum Chordata; class Mammalia; order Artiodactyla; family Delphinidae; genus Tursiops; species Tursiops truncatus. The sequence goes on from NC_047037.1 coordinate 119,045,871, forward strand.
CATATTAGATATATTATTTGTCTGGGACTTGTTTTCTGGATGGTATAAGGTAAGGAGGAGTCTCCAGGGGTTGCTTTTTTTTCAAAACTTTTGCACCACTGTCATCCTATGATTTCCATTGATGACCTGTACCCATTTTTTTTTTCATTAATCCTAGGTGAAAAAAATCTTCTTTCTAGGTTAAAACTCTGGTATTATTCTCAAGTATCATCCCAAGAAATATTTCATAAGAAATAAATTGAGTGAACTATTCTGAGTGCAATACATGGATTTATAAAGTAGATACATATGTTATTCAAGACTGATTAGATATTGTCTTCTGGAAACTGACTGAGATATTGGAAAGTAGAATTCTATTGTGAATTTTGCTCCTGTTGGATTGACAAATTTTTTCTCCTTTCTGGAAGTATACAAGGTATTTTTTTATTACTTATTCTGAAATTTCACTTTTATGGGCCTTTATCTTTTCTGAAACTTTTTCATGTATATTCTTTACTATCAACATTATAAACTATGATATAATATAAAATTATTTCATATATAATCACTTTGATAAAAAAGAGATTGACCAAAGTAGCAGGGATATTTAAAATTTAGTTGATTAATAAATTCAAAGAAACATAAAGACCTTGTAATAACATTAGTAATCATTTTGAGAAATTTGTAGAAACTTATACTTGCAAACTTTGACTAATATATAGCCAATATATTTCTAACATAAGTAAGTTTCTGAAATAAGTTTTATGGCATAACTTCTGTGATACATCATTTTAGCAAAAGTTTAAAACAGGGACATTTTTAAATTTAGAGGCAAACATTTTGGGTTTCTTAATAATACCTTATCCCTAATTTATTGATACATAAATCCAAAAGTACCCATTGAAGGCCTATTGTAATAGCTACTTAATTAAATTGGAGAATTCATGCAAAGTGTTGGAGCCTGTGATGTGGTGGTATTTAAATCGAAGCTGCCCTAATCTTCCTTCTTTGAAATAGCTTCAAATCATTCATTAACATTCTCATTCATGCCATTGCAAATATTGCATCATTTCTCTTCCTTTATAGCTCTAATTGATAAATTGCATAATTTAAATGATCTATGTAATGTCAGTTTATTAGAAAGGGTTCATATCACCAAACGCTTAAGCCTGTCCTTTTTCTTGCCAGAAGCATATAATTTATCACTGTCATTGTGGGATAACATGAGAGACATTGAAATATCATTTCATCCACAAATATCTATTACATCACCTATTTCATTGAGTTAAATGATTTACCAAATATTTTGTTCATTCAAATATGTTTATTAATCTTTACTATGTACTAGGCATTTTGCCAGAGATGTGGGAACAAGTAAAATAAAACAAAACAATCTCTGTTTTCATTCCCTTATGGTGCATAGATTCAGATGAGATGACAGACATTAATCAAATGATTGCCAAAATGTAACAATTGAGATTATAGTAAATGATATAGAGAGGAGTGTCATGAGGATGTAAAATAGATGGAAGTAACTGTAGGACACACAACTTTGGCAACACAATTTGCAGATGTAGCATAGGATATATTAGGGGAAACTTGTGAGCAGAGAAGTGTAGTGATGAGAGTGCCTTGAACTCTCATTATTCCATAGTCTAGTCCAAAGATGGAAGTTCTGTATGCATCCTGGCTGAGGCTTTAGTAGACAGGAAACTAGTCTGGGTGCACTGCTGAGAGCACTCTGAATCTGAGAACAAACCTAATCCCCCAAATCTGGTTACATACTGTAGCCCAAGAGGGGTTGGGAACACCTAGACACAAGACACTGGTCAAGGAATCTCCAGGCCAAGACATAGCATCCCAAGGCCCAAGATATGCATCCCAACACCAGGTCTTTCATACCAGGGCTCATCCTTGATGCAAGGTACATCAATATCAGCCAACACCTTGACGTCTCCCTATAGATTGTTCAGGTCAACTGAGTTAGCTCTTGGCATGGTTACCAAAATGAGGGGGGTAAATGAGTTTCTAGACCATACAGTATTGTCTCATCACTGACCTAGTCAGGAGGTTCTTCTCTTAGGGATCAAATTGAATCTGGATAAAAGCAATTACATAAGCAACACATTGGAGGTGATTAAATAGGTGTTGGGTAGATGTACATTTAGGCAAAGAGAAATGCATGTACAAAGAGAAAGGCAAGACACAGCATGACACCTCAAGGATCTGCAAGGAGGCTGAAGAGTTAGACAGCAGACAGCAGGAATAGTGTGGTACACGAAGCTGGAGAGTCAACAAGCATGAAATCAGGTGGGATTTTGGAACTACTAGGAATCAATTGTTCATCATGTAGAGTAATGGGGTAGAGTACATGACATGAGTAGGGTGCAGTAGAGAAGAAATACAACATCATCAGATTTCATTTTGAAATTATCACTCTGATTGCAGCAAAAAGGACACACTTGAGGATGCCCAGAAGCAAGTAACGTCCTGTAGTCTGGATAAAATAATGGTGACTCAGAATGAAGTGGTAGTAGTGAGTGAATTTGAGAGATACTTAGAAAGGTTTTAAAAATACAAGTTATTTGTAACGTAACTTTTCTTGTTCATGTTATCAACAAGAAATAATTTTTCTTGTAAAAATAATATAAAGAGTTAACATGATTATTGAAATTTTAGTTGGATAAAATTCATTTCTCTTCCAGTTTACTCACATAACTATTTTGGAATATGTGCATGTACTATTCAACAGAAATGGATGAATATGTTGTTTACCATGAACTAATATTCAGGATTCCTGTTGGTAAACAGAATTCTTTATGGTTACAAAAGCCATGCTAAGATGGAGATAGAGGTTGGGGTAATGCATCTCCAAGCTAAAGAATGCCAAGGATTTCCTGCAGCAACCAAATCCTAGGAGACAGGTGTTAAATTAAACATGGAGGCCATTAGGCTGAGGTAACTCATGCCTTAGTAGCCCAGATAAGCAAACCAAAACTTAAGCCTGTAAATGCCTCAAGTTTAAGAAATCAAAATCTAAAGACAGCCAGCCACAAAGGCCAACTATGCTTTCCCAAATAAGGCAGCCACGTAAGCTATAATCAATCAAATAATTTCCTTGTGTTGCTTTTGTGAGTGCCTTGAACTCTCATTATTCCATAGTCTAAAAAGTCTTGCATCTAGCTCCTGTTGGTGGAGAGCTCCTAATTACTCCTGGTTTGGCACTGCCTGATTGAAATAGATTTTAGTTAAAATAAACTTTTTAAAATTTAATAAGCTTCCATTTATCTTTTAACAGAGGCATGGAACAGTTTGTCACAGAGACTTAGAAGGAACCAATCCCGCAGATAACATGATTTCAGACTTCTGTTCTCCTGAAATATGAGAGAATAAACTTCTGTAGATTTAAGCCACCAAGTTGGTGGTAATTTGTTATTATGGCCCTAGGAAACTAGGAAAATTGTTTCTTCACAGTCAGGAAGCACTTATTTATTCCAGCCACTGTATTTAGAGCATAGGATTTTAGTAAATTCCAACTGATTTAGACAAGACTTCATGAATTCCAAGCAAAGAAAAAAGGAGTAAGACATGTTGTACTCAAGATAATTATAATTTATTCCAATCCTAATAAGCCATTGAGAAGAAAGAGAAAATAAATCATAGTACTCCAAATGTAGTTCCTACAAAAAACCTTTTTTTCTTAAAATAAAAGTATAAAACAAATTACTACATGGAAGAGAATGAGTGTATTTTACGTCTTTAAGTGACTCGATATATTGAGTTCCTTTCCAGAAAAACTATACCAGTACTACCAATGACCCTACACATTTCCCATCAGTGCTATCATTATAATTGTTTCATCTTTGCCAATTTTAACAATGATTTATACCTGTCTAGAAACAAAATCACATTTTATTCAATTTGACTTATTAACTACTGAATTATTCAACAGGCTTATTAGGCTTTCTTGTTTCTTCTATAATTAGTGGCATAGCATATTTATATTATTTTCCTATTATAATTTTTGTATTTTTCTTTTTACTAGTATGAGCTTATTAATTAACTAATTAATTTTATGTGTGTCAGGTCTTAGAAGCTGCACACAGGATCTCTTTTTTGTTGTGGTGCACGGGCTTCTCTCTAGCTGTGACTTGAGGGTTTTCTTTCTCTAGTTGTGGCATGTGGAGTATGAGCTTATTTTAAATAAAAATGTTATTGCAATTCATGTTAATGATTGTAGCAATATTTTATTAAATTTTAATTTAGTTTATGGTTCGTGATATAACCACTCAACGTGTCTTAGAAAACTATTTGACATTTCAAATTTAACATATTCAAAACTAAACTATTGTTTTCCTTCAAAGGTAAACTGTCTGAATTTTTCCCACTTTCAATTAATAGCAATTCCATCCTTTCAGGTATTCAGGCCTAAAATCTTATGTGGTATAACAAAAAGTATATTTGATATACTTTTCCTGGTTTCTGTCACAGAGCTCCTAAAATCCTTGGAATTTTCTGAGTGATAGGAGTGTCTTTTGTTATTCAGAAGGAATGTCTTTCAATTAATTATACCGAAGTTTATGCTAATGAGGTGACTCTTGGCTGGTGGCCATATATATTCTGGGCAGGGCTGGTCACTAGTAAAAACTACTAGGTGGTTAGAGCACTAGAACTTTCAGCCCCACTCACAACATTTTAGGAGGGACAAGGGGCTGGAAAATTAATTCAATCACCAATAGCCAATGATTAATCAATCATGCTTACTTTATAAAATCTCCATAGAAAACCCAAAGCTAAACTTTGGGAGTTTTTATGTTGTGAACACAATAAAGTTCTGGGAAGGTGGCACATGAGTAGAGGGCACAGAAACTCCGCATACCTTCCTCCCATACCTTCCCCATCATTTCTTCCATTTGGCTGGTCCTTAGTTGTATCCTTTATAATAAAATGATAACCATTAGTGAATTGTTTTCCTGAGTTTTGTGAATATTCTACAGAATTATTAAAACTGAGGAGGGCATTGTGAGAACACTTGACTTATAGCCAGATGGCCAGATATGGGGATTGGTCCTGGGACTTTTGACTAGCCTGTGAAGTAGGACAGCCTTGTGGAAATGGGACCTTAACTTGTGAAATTTGTACTAACTCTTATCAGTTAGTGTCAGAATTAAATTGAATTACTGGATATACAGTTGATGTCAGAGAACTGGTGTTAGAAAAGACACCACATATTTGACGCCAGAAAGAATTTGACATGTTGTATCATCTTCAATTTCTATTTTCTTAGTGTATCTGGGCTGCTGTAACAAAAATACCATAGACTGGGTGACTTAAACAATAAACATTTATTTCTCATGGTTCTGGAGGCTGGGAAGTCCAAGATAAAGGCACTTGCAAATTCTGTGTCTGGTGGGAGCACAAATTCTGTGTCCCCCTTCATGACCTAATCACCCACCAGAGGCCCATCTCCTAATACCATTACATTGGAGGATTAGGATTTCAACATATGAATTTTAGGCAGACACTTTCAGTCTATACCAACCATATTTCTCTTAAAATCTACATCCAATTCTGACAGGAAATTTTTGGCCTCCACACCTAAAAATTATCCAAAATATACTCACTTCTACACATCTTGCTTTCTGTTTTCTTCAACAGATTAACCACTACCATTTTAAAGTTTTCTTTGATAGCTCCTACATTTTTCTGTGCACTTTTTTCTCCATATGCCTGGAAATCATTGTTTATATGGCTAATGTTGTGTAGCAAATTATGGAGGAAATGAATAACTTCATCTCCTACCAGAGAGAGTTTGCTTTACTCTGTGTAAGCCGAAAAAGTGTGGTACATCATTTTTTTATGATGTCAGCCAGAGCCGGTTCAAGCCTGGGTTATAGTTTTGGTAGAGATTTCTCCACCCAGTTTGTAATAGATCCTTGGGTATGATCCTCCAAGTTTCCTAACTGAGATCCTGGAAGACATGAACTCAAGTATTGCCTCCTCAGCACCATGAGATCCTGGATATATTTTTTCTGCCCTTCACCAGATTCCTGCTTTGCTTCCCTTTTGTATAACTTTGTGGTTGAAAAACTTGACCAATGCATTAAGGGAAAAGCCAGCACGGTGTCGGTCTCAAAGTTTTGTGTTTTCCTTCTCACCGGAATCTGTATTAGTTGCTAACAAAGTCATAACAAAGTACCATAGACTGGATGGCTTAAACAATAGAAATGTATTTCCGCACAGTTCTGGAGGCCAGAAGCCTGAGATCTAAGTATTGGTAGATTTAGTTTTTTTCTGAGGTCTCTTTCCTTGGCCTGTAGGTGGCTGGCTTCTTCAGTGTCTTCACATGGTCTTCCCTAGGTCTCAGTCCTAGTCTCCTTTTCCTATACGGACACCAGTCATATTGGATTAGGGTCAACCCACATGTCTTAGTTTACCTTAAATACCTCTTTTAGGGTTCTATCTCCAAATAGTCATATTCTGAGGTAAGGGGGTTAAGATTTTACCATATTAATATTGGGGGGACACAATTTACCCCTCCCTCCCAAATCCTGGCTGCCTCCATAGCTCTGGACTTCAATTTTTCTCTTCTAAGTCCCATGAAATTGCCAATTTTCTGATGGATTCTTTGTCACTTAGCAGTAGCTTTATGTTCTGGCCCTCTGTTTGTATTTTCAACTTCTACCCCATCTCTCGGAAGAATAGGAAAATCTCTTGAAGAAAAAGTACAAGCAGAATATAAGCTTATCTCACCATAGTTCCTTCTTTATGGGATCCTGGCCCTTCACATCCCGTTTGGCTCATCTCTCTCCTAATGTGCACTTATGTGTGTGTGCATGTACACACACACACACACACACCCCTACACCTACATATGTCAAATCGGGCTTCTCTGGTTTTTCCTGGCAGGAATGCTGATATGCATTGAGAATCCACAATATCTAGAAAAAAAATACTATACTTAATAGTTAAAGAATAGGTACATTAGAGTGGATAAATATGAGAAGAGAGAGACGGGAGGTTGGCTATAGGTATGTGATTCACTTGGTTGTGGTACCAAGGAGGTGATGTAAAACAATAATTATAATGTATTGCTAATAAATTTTTACATAATAAATAGAAAAAACAATTATATAAACAGTATAAAGATCTAAAATAAAATAAGGATGCATGAAGAAAAAAGTGAGCTTCACATATAATCTTACATCTTAATATTTTGGAGTATAAATATATAAAATAAAGTTTTTCCTACATTTGGCTTCATATTAAAGATGCTATTTTTAAACTTCATTTTTCACTTTAAATCTTGAGTGCTTTTAAAAGTCAATATTCACAGAGCCTTTTTATCTTCACTAAAGTTACTTTGTGTGACTACATAGTACTTTTAAAAGACCAATCTCCTCTTCATGAATACAGTAGCAGAGTGTTAAGTTTTAGCACTTACACTAACAGAAAGTCACACATGCATACACAAAGCTGGATTTTGTTCTTCTTTATCCTCATCATGAATATAAACCTTGGCTTTTGCCCTGATATACGGGCTTCTATAACAAAGGGACTATCTGAATGGCCAGGAAGAGGAAATGTTTTATTTAACAAAGACAAAATGTTCCAGTGGAAAGAGTTTAGGTTTTATTTTTCTTTGCAGTCAGTTTGTGCCCAGGAGATGCTGACAAGATAAATTATCTGAGTCTCTAAGCCAGGGAGGCAAATCCAAATTGTGTAAACTGAGTCAAAATAAATAAATGAGAAGACATTTCAAAAAAGAGAGAAACATGAAAATACAGAATTTTTTTATTTGGGAAAAAGCACTGTAATATCTTCACTCTGTTTTGAGCTCAAATGTCTCCCATTTTGTGCAAACTCTTGGGATTGTTAGGTTTACAGCTCTTTTTTTCCTTATTTCCCCAGCTTTGAGCAGTTTCTCTGTATTTTCAGAACAATAATTATCTACAGGCAGAAGGCTGGAATAACACCGTTCTCCCTACTGGTTTTCCTTTCCTAGGAATCCCAGTCCTATGCAGCTGGTGTACAATGTCGGAGACCAATTATTTCATGTATTCTGCAGTTTTCTTGTTTACAGTCAGAAGTTATGTCTGATCCTTGTTATTCCATCATGGCCATTAATGATTATCCATAATTATATTTTTATTCATTTAGAATTTATTTTGGTGCAAGATGAAGTCGAACCTACAGATGAATTTTGGAATATTGACAATTGCCATCTCTCTAACTTTGTGCTTTCCTTGTTTAAGATTTATTTTTTAATTTTTTTTTTTTTTGAATTTTATTTCATTTATTTATACAGCAGGTTCTTCGATATGCGGGCCTCTCACTGTTGTGGCCTCTCCCGTTGTGGAGAACAGGCTCCGGACGCGCAGGCTCAGCGGCCATGGCTCAGGGCCCAGCCGCTCCACGGCATGTGGGATCCTCCCGGACCGGGGCACAAACCCGTGTCCCCTGCATCGGCAGGCGGACTCTCAACCACTGCGCCACCAGGGAAGCCCCTTAAGATTTATTTTTGTTCCTTATATCATGCATATCTATTCTCAAGTAAATGTCTAGATATTTTAAATTTTATGGATATTTAATCTTTTTGATTAATAATGATGCTTACTCAATATCTTATGAAGAAAATATCTTTATTTCTTGCATTTAGTAATTTAACGTATAAGAAACTGATGTTGAATTTTTAAAAAATGCCTTATATTTTTCTTCTTGCACTGTTTTATCTATTTGACTTTTTTCACTAACCTATTGGTGTGATAAACTACAGAAATAGTTTTCTAATATTGAACTATACATTTTTCTGGAATAAATCATTTTTATTAACTATAACATTATCTACTATGCTTAAGATACAATTTTTAAAATATATTGTGTAGTATAAATTCATTTTTATTCATAAATACTGTTAGTCTGTACTCAGAGCTATTTTATAAGGTTTTGGAATTAAGATTTTGATAACCTAATAAAATGACCTGGGAAGTTTTCCAAAATGTTCTTTATGTTCTTAAGATAGTTTGGAAATTTACTTTTATGTGATTGTCTGATAGAAAATGTAAAACAAAACAGACAAAACAAAAAAAGGTATATTGATTGAATACATTTTGTGACAGTCTTAGACATCTTTGCAGTGTATTGTGATGGTACAGTTCTCTCAATATTTCTTTTTTCCTTTCAAGACTATTTTGCTATGTTATCTTAGTATATTTTTTCTAATTATTTTTTACAACTTCTATATTTTCTCTTGCTTGCATTTGATAGTGGTTTGTCTAAATTTTTGTTTCCAAAGAACTCTTCATTGTGATTTTTTTTCCCTCTAATTCATATATTTTGACTTATTTCTTATTAAGTTCTTTCTTCCTGGTCAAGTTATTTTATTTTATTATACCCATATTTTCTGTATTAAAGTTTATATTCATTAATTTAAATTATTTTTGTTTTGAGCATATTTTAATGTTTAAAATTACCCTGAGAATAGCTTTAATTTTCTTTTTCTGAGTATATGCACTATAGTCTTGTTTTAGGCAACCTTTAATTAAAACAATTTGATACTTATTATGTTAAAAACTAAAATTTTATAAAAAGCATGCAAATTTTCTTCTTTTTCCAATGTTAGATGTTTCCTTTCTTCTAGCAGTAAAATTTAGTGGAGTTTCATCTTATGTAAAATAACACTCCATAAGTGGCATGATTACATAAGAATTGAACTGACCTCTTGCAAATTTTTCATAATATGTGTTTTAATAAACTACTGTGAAAAGGCATATCAATCTGTTCATCAGACATTTTCACAATGCATTACATTCCTATAAAGTCATTATCTTAACAGAAAAGCAAAAGAGAAACAACTGCCACAATTACTGCAGAGTGCCAAGAAGTTATTAAAACAACCAAAGGAGACTAAACTGATTCAGGAAAGAAATAATAAAAGGTCTCCCCAGATCTCTTGCAATGCTGCACAGAGCCAATAACCACAGCACACACTTTCTCAATTTAGCAGTCTAGAACACAAAGAAACAGACAACGACAAAAAGAAAAAAAAAAAAAACAGTAACACAAAAACTGCAGGTTTTAATTGATGTGTGATGTGTGTAAAATTAAAATAAAGTTATTATTTACAGTTGTCATTATGCTTCAGGATTAAGGGGAAAGTCATCAAGTGGGACAATGTCAAACTAAAAAGCTTCGCACAGCAAAGGAAACCATCAACAAAATGAAAAGACAATCTGTCAAAAAGGAGAAAATATTATACATTATATATCTGACAAGTGGTTAATGTCCAAAATATATAAAGAACTCATACAACTCAATAGCAACTCCCCCACCCCGCGCCCCTGCCAACAACCCAGTTAAATAATGGGCAGAGGAACCCAATAGACATTTTTTCCAAAGAAGACATAGAAACGGCCAACAGGTACATTAAAATGTGCTCAAGGGCTTCCCTGGTGGCGCAGTGGTTGAGAGTCCGCCTGCCAATGCAGGGGACACGGGTTCGTGCCCTGGTCCAGGAGGATCCCACATGCCGTGGAGTGGCTGGACCCGTGAGCCATGGCCGCTGAGCCTGTGCGTCCGGAGCCTGTGTGTCCGGAGCCTGTGCTCCTCAATGGGAGAGACCACAACAGTGAGAGGCCCGTGTACAGCCAAAAAAAAAAAAAAAAAAAGGTGCTCAACATCAGTAAGCATCAGGGAAATGTATATCAAAACTAAAATGAGATATTACCTCACATGGATAATTTGGGTATACATTAAAGTAGATTGTAGAGTTCTTTGTAAAAATAAATGGTCACTGTGATTTCACATGTAAATTATTGTCTAAGTAAGGTTTTAAACTATACCATACAAACTAAATCTATAAATTCTTATATAGTAGGTTAGTATTTTTGGCATTTTTCTTTTAAAAAAGTACTATATTGACATATATTTATCTGGTTTTAAAATCAGATTATTTTACTTTTATGTCTCTGGAATAGGTACAGTCATTCCTTGAATAAATCTAACCGGGAAAAATGTGTTCCTTCTCAAGTGCAATTCCATCCTCACACATGCTCAATTCTTAAATTTCTGATATTATTTCCATATTACCATTTTATAAGAATTTAAACACATTAACTGTTCACTGGGAGCTGGTATCACGAACTGATAACAAACAGTCACCAGCAAAAAGTAACTATCCCACTGACATGCAGTTAAACCCATATTGGCTCCCCTGAAAACAGCTGGAATTGAGTCACAGATTCTCACAAATAATTTTCAAATACCGTTAATTAAAAAGTGTTTTGTTTGTTTTAGTTACAATTGCTGCAAATCAGAATATCCCAAAACTTACTGGCTTAAATCAATATTTATTTCATAATCTATTCCCAGGTCAAAAGTTCAGAAAAAGTGTCATGGAGATAGTAATCTACTCCACAATAGCTAGAGCTTTAGTTGAGAAGACTTTGAGCCTAGGTGGGTGGGCTCAACTGCTTGCAGCTAGAATTATCAGAAGGATATTTACTCTCCTGTCTAGTGGTTATTGCTGGCTGTAAGCCTAGATCTCAGCTGGACAGTTGGTGTAAACAGCCACATAGGACCTCCTTGTGTGACCCAGGCTTTCTCCTAGCATGGTGGTCTTATGGTCATTAGATTTTCTACATGACAGTTCAGGGCTTCAGCATTAGTGTTCCAGCGAACAACTTGCATCTCTTTTATGACTGGAAGCCTCTGACTGCCACTTCTGTCACTGATTCGTGTGGTCACAAGCAAGTCACAAACACATACAATTTAAGGGAGAGAAATAACAATATCTGTTAAGGGTGTCACGGTAATGTTCTAAGTCATGTTGTTGAATGAGAAGTATTGTTTTGGTGATCTTTGGGCAAAACAATCTGACTCTGCCACTCACTGTTTAGAGAAAATCTAAATTATAAACTATAACATTCCCAGATACATACATACAATTGCCGTTCCATATCCTAGGGGTCTACATCCCCAGATTCAATTAACCATGAGGTGAAAATATTTGAAGACAAATTCCAGAAAGTTCCCCAAAACAAAACTTAAATTTACTTTACCTTGGCAACTATTTACATAGCATTTACATTGTATTTACAACTGTTTACATAACATTTACATTGTATTAGGTACTATAAGTAATCTAGACATGATATAAAGTATATGGAAGAATGTGCATGGTTATATGCCAATTTATATAAGGAACCAGAGATTTGGGTATTCCCTAGGGTCCTGGAACAAATCTCCCAAAGATACCAAGGGACAACTGTGTGTGTGTGTGTATATATATATATATATATATATATATATATATATATATATATTACACAGAGGGGATTTTACTGGGTGAAAAATTCTTTGTAGTTTGGCTACTTCATATCCTTCATATACTTGTCCATATAATCCTGTTGCCTTTTGTTCTCCTAAAATCCTGTGCTACTTATTATTCCTGAGGATATTGAGCTGCAGGATTTCTGGATGAAAGTAACTGATCTGTTAATACACTGGCACCTCAAATACAAGAGGACTTGTATTAAATAAAGTGTTGAAATTTATAAATGTGACTTCTGAAGTGACAATTGTTATTTCTTATCAGAAATGATAGACATATCTACCTTATTCCTCTAAGCATACACTTTGCAATGTAAATCTATGACTTGGAATACATGCTTAAAAGTTATGCCAATAATTTCAAAGACTCTATGAACAAAGAGATACTGTATGTTATTAATCACTATGAAATCTATTTCATAATTTCTGGTATGTATTATCACATATATGTTTAGTGCCATATCAAAATCTATACTGGCCTCAAATTACAACAAGCAATTCTGATTATACATATAAGTATAAATAAATTTAAAAGGAAAATTTTAAACATTCAAAACTAGGCAATAAGCAAGAATATATACACTGATTTAAAAACTAGGTAATAAGCAAGAGTGTATATGTTGATTAAAATTTGCCTTCTATGTTTAACATAACCATTAATATAACCCTTGAAGATAATGGAATAAAAGTAAAGCACTGTGTCTGCTGTAAGCTCAATATTATGCTAGGGGATGGTATAGAGTTGTAAAATGTTGACCTAAAGCAAATAGACTGTTAAATATTTCTCTATCAAAGATGGGTTTATTCAGGATTAGCAGAGAATTGCAATTCAGGGTCTACGACTATAGGGAGCCTTGTGCAAGTCCTGGCATAGCAAGGGAAGGAGAACACATTTATAATAAGGGAAATGAAGATGAGTGGGACGACTACAGTAAACAGAGAGTCCATGGCTTTTCATTAGCTGAGTCCTTGCCAGGAAAAGAGAGGAGTCTTTCTTCTTCTTGCTGGGCTCCAGTATGGTCACAGGACATAAGAGCACCCTATTTTGTCTTCTCACTCTATTTAATTAAGGCTTTTTTTTAAAAATTTTATTGTAGTATAGTTGATTTATAATGTTGTATTAGTGTCAGGTGTACAATATAGTGGTTCAATTATACATATACATATATTCATTCTTTTTCAGATTCTTTTCCCATATAGGTTATTACAGAATATTGAGGAGGCTTCTGTTTAATAATTTTTACAGAAAGAAGTATATATTATATTTTCCTGGTATTTGCTCTGTAAAGTCAAGTCCTTACTTTTTTTTAACCTTTGCAAGTTTTCAGCTACGATTTAATTCATTGTTGCTTCCTAAGGTGTTATCCTTTCTGCCTCAGAAACACCTGTTCTTCTAAGACTAAGCATCAGTCTTTTATCTTCATAAATATACTTTCTTCTCTTATGATATTTTATATTTTTAGTTTTTCTTTGTAGTTAGAAAACTGGATTTTAACACAACCAAATTAGCTTTATTTAATAATCATATACTTGGAATACTGCAAAACTAAGTGCTGTGCAAAAAATTAGTAAAAAATGAAAACATCCAAGTAATTCCCAAATAGGTCAGAAACACAACGTTATTAACATTCCTAAATTATATTCCTCTTCCTTTCCAATCATCTTATCCACTCCCATCATATATGTAAACACTAACATCAAAGGTTAGTTTTACTTCTTTTTGAAATTCATGTAATAATTGGGCTGATACAGTATGTACTCTGTTGTATTTGTTTTAGAATGTGAGATTCATCCATTTTGTTTAATTTTATTGTTTTGTTCCAAAATTTAGTATGCCAAATAAACAAAAACACACACTTACGAATACTCACACACATAATCCTCTCTTCTCTTGATGCACTGATGCCTTTTGTTGTATGTACAGATGGTTAGACAAGACAGAGACAGGGAGGGAGAGGGAATGAGGGGGAGAAGGAGGGGTAGAGAGAGAGAGAGAGAGAAGGAAACCTTGTTGGGTTATGTGGTATGTAAAAACATTTTATACATTTTCCAGCTGCCTTGCATCCTTATCAAAATTTAACATTGCCAATTATTTCATTTCAGCCATTTTTTTGACTATATAGGGACATCTTACTTTGGTTTTAACTTAAAATTAACATTAAAGATATGCATTGAGAACATTTTCATACATTTGTTAATTGCCCATTTGGATACTGTTTTATATGAAGTTTCTTTTCAAAATGCTGATGCCTACTTTTCTATTGGGTTGCATTTTCTTACAATTTTAAAGAAAAGTTTATGTATTCTGTGTATAGGTTTTTTCTATTTTTGATTATATGGACTGCAGACGTATCTTTTTTGCTTTGTTTTTTCACTGACTTAAGGTATGTTTGTTTAACATTGGTTTCTATTTTAATGTAGTCAAATTTATCACTATTTTTTTTAATTATTAAAGTTTCCTTCTGTACCAAAAAGCTTTGGTACAGAAAGTACGAGCTCATATATTATGATCTAGACATTTTACTGGTTTATCTTTAACCATAATTTCCATAAAATATATGAATAAAATTTTGCCTTTTATGAGGAAGGGATAAAGATACAGTTTTTCCCATTTGAATAACTGACATATTGTACTGAAAATCCTTTCTTTTCTTCTTTGTACCTTCATTTTTTATCATAAGTCAAGTGTCCTGTGTGGAAGTTTGTCTTTGGAAAGAAATTTCTGATCCATTATTCTATTGTCAACATTGAGAAAAAAACCAAATAGTTGTAACTAATTTAGCCTCATAATAAACCTTAATATCCACTATTGTAATCCTTCTCACTTTGTTAATCTTCAAGATTTCTTTGATTAATCTTGGCAATTCTCACTTTCATATATAATTTACAATGAGATTGTAAATTACAAGAAAGAAAACCTGCTGGAGTTTGGATTGGGATTTCATTGAATTATAGATCTATTTTAGAATCTTTGACATCATTACAGGATAGAATCTTCCAATATATTAACATAATGCACTTGTCTTAACTAATATTTTATAGTTTTTTTTTTTTGTGTGTGTGTGTAGAGCTAATGCATAAACTTTGCTAGATTTATTCCTAAGCATTAGGTGGGTTTTAATGTTTTTGTAAATATTACCATTCTAAAATTTTATTTTCTGTTTTTTCATGAACAGGTACTTGATTTTTATACATTAACCCAATAGCTAAATCTGCTTATAAAATCTCATAATCATATTCTTATAAATTGTTTATATGTACAATAATATCACCTACAAATATTGACAGAATTAATTCTTGTTTTAAAATTTTTGTGTTTTTAATTAATTTATTTTCTGTTGCTTTATTTTCCTTGTCTTATTTAACTCAGTAGAATCTCTGGTACAGTACTGAATAAAAATTGTGAGAATAGATATACTTTCTTAAGAATTCAATTTTTTACCATTATTATGTTTATTAAAGTTTATAATGATACAATTAACCAACATAAGGAAATTTTTATTTCTAGTTTTTAAGCAAATAAATATTGATAAATTGGAGTGAATTTTTGGTGATGTAATGAGTTTACAATATCTCTTTCTGCTAGCAATTCTTAATTGATTGTACTCAAGCTCATCAAAGTTTCCTGTGTGGTCAATGTTGTTTCTTGGGTTTTTTCGTTTTTATCTTGTTTAAGAATTTTTTTTCTATCCCAAGTCTGAAGATAAACTCCTGTATTTTAGCCTAACGACTTTATTCTTTGTCTTTTTGAATTTAGAGAAAATGATTGATCTGAAAATAATTTTTAAATACATTGTGATGTGGAGTTACGGATGATTTTTTTCCCCCATGTGTATATATTATTGAGTTATCACCATTAATTAAAAAGAAAACCCTTTATTCACAACACTGGAGGGTTATATGTATCAGGTAAATGTCTATTTTTGGTTTATTTCTTTATCCTTGTGCACATATGGGTAAGTATTAACTACTATACATTATCATAAGTTTTCATATTGGTAGCATAAATCTTCTGGATTTCAATATTTCATTTAACTTATTTAATGCTTAAATAAATGTTCATATTTTCTATTACTCTTCATTTTAAAGAATTCATTGGCATAAAGTTTTTTATAATATCTAATGTTTTTAATATCTAAGTGCTCTGAAATTATGTCCCTTTTTATTTCTGGTATTGGTAGTTTGTGGTATTTTTTTTCTCTTGGTCAATGTTGCAAGTTATCAATTTTTTTAGTGGGCTATATATCTATTTTTAGATGTAACTATGCAAACCTTCAGTCCTCAACTCACTTTATGCTGTTGTCTAATTCAAGCACTCATGTCACACTTTTCCTTATTCTTTCATTATTTTCTACAATACTGACATATGGGATTAAGGAACGAGACTGTTGACAGATGCAAATACTGGGGATGTACTTCCCCTAGGGAACTCTCAAATATAAGTGATGAAAGCCTTGAATGAATACATATTTTCAACCTTCTAGTCAATGATTCTGAGAAGCATTAATAAGTATAAACAGAATTGAGACTTATTTGAACATAGTGATGCTTAACTTGATAATTTACCCTTGATATTTATTTTTCTACTTTCTCTTTCAATGTCTGTTCCCTCATTCCTTCTTGCTTCCTGGGATAAACCCTCAAATACACTATCTTGCATAAAAGTTGTTGTTTTAAGATCTACTTTCAGTGGAACGCAGACTAAGATATTAGTTTTTTCAAATAACCAACTTTTAGACTTTTAATTATACTCTATTTAAAAAATTTCCCCAATTTCTGTTGTTTTCTATCTTAGCAGCTTACTTTTATTTCTTTTTTTATTAAATTAGCTGTTCCTATTTTATTTTTGAGACTGATGCGTAGATCGCTGTCAGTTTTTCTTCTTTCTTAATATATAAATTTAGAATTGCAAATTTCCTAGCTAACATATAGTGCATCTTACAAGTTGTGTTTTGCGTCATTTTCTCATTATTTAAACAAAAACATTTTATAGTTTCCACAAAGATATTTTCTTTGATCTAAGGTAAGTTTAGAAGTGTGCTATTGAACTTCCAAGAATTTTCTAGTTATCATCTGGTTATATATTTTAGCTTAATACTACTATAGTCAGACACCATACATTGTATTATTTGAGTCATATGAAATATATTTTTACTTGCTTTATTACACCATTCCCAAGTTTAGTGTAATATTTCATTTGAATTTAAATAAATGTGCATTCTACCACTGTTGCTTACATTGTTATATGCATGTGAATTAGTAAAGTTTTGTTAGGTATAATGTTTCAAGTCTTATTTTCCTTACTGATTTTTGTCTGATTTTTCTTTCAATTACAGAGAGAACTTTTTCATAATGTATAAATTCATAGATTTGTACATTTCTCTTCTTAATTCTGTCACCTCTTGAGTTGAGTTATTTTGAAAACTTTATTGAGGTATGATTTATATACAATTAACTGCATATATTTAATATGTAAATTTGAGTTGTATTGACAAATGTATATGCCTATGAAACCACCACCACAATCGAGATAATGAACAGATCCATTGCTCCCTAAAGATTCCTAATGCTTCTTTGTAATCCATTTCTCTCACCCAATTCTGTGAGTTCCCATATCATTCACAGGCAAACATTGAGCAACTTTCTGTCAAAATCAGTTAGCTTGAATTTCCTACAATTTTATATAAATTAAATCATACAATATGTACTATTTTTGCTAACTTCTTTGATTCAGCATGACTATTTTGAGATTTATCTATGTTGACATGTGTGTCATAGATAATTCCTTTTTATTACTGAGTAGTATTCCACTGTATGAATATTCCACAATTTGTTTATCCATTCATCTATTGATGGACATCTGAGCTGTTTCCAGTTTTAGACTATTACAAATAATTAGTTTGTAAATATTTGTGTAGAAGTCTTTGTCTTGATATATGCTCTCATTTATTTTGGGTTAAGTACTAAGGATTTGAATGGCTAGGTCATACTGTGGGCATAGATTTGACTTTTAAAGAAATTGACAACTGAATTGAAAAGTGGCTGTCCCATTTTACATTCCCATCAGTAGCATGTGTACATTCTAATGCCTCCACATCTTCACCTTATACTAAATGTACAATAAATGTTAGGTTATGCATGCTAAGATGAAAAACTTAGGGATCTTTGAGTTTATTCTATTTCTGATCTGGCTAATGGAATTCTCATTGCCTTAAATATCTGTCCTTGCTTTGTCTGCCCAGTAATTCCTATTTGCCTTTCATGATCAATTTCTGACCTACCCTGAAATGTATTTCACCTCCGTCTTTGTACAATGACTATTTGTTCTACATGTTCTGAAGTCCCTACATTCTTATACGTTAGTCTCTCTTATTAGATTAGGTGTTTCCTGCAGGAAGAATCATGTATTATTTATCCCTAGCACCTGCCTTGGAGCTTGACACATATTAAGAGCTTAATATATTTTGGATTGTTAAATGAAATAGTAAACAGAATTTTATAAATCTATGCCTTCCTGATTATCTGTAAAATCTTCCAAATGAACATTTCATACTAAATGTAGACACATGGAATTGCATTGATTACTTCTAAGACTTGAACCATTCAGAGTGCAATTAATGAAAATAAAATGAGATATCAAGATACTTCTGAGAACATGATTTGATTTAAAATTTAATCATCATTCATTCATCACTGCCATGGAGTTTAACTTATTAGATACCATCTGCTGCTTAAACATCTAGGGAATATTTTTAAGGAATATCTTTCTGGAGAAAATGATAACCTTTTTTTTTCAACATCTTTATTGGAGTATAATTGCTTTACAATGTTGTATTAATTTCTGCTGTATAACAAAATGAATCAGCTATATGTGTACATATATTTCCATATCCCCTCCCTCTTACATCTCCCTCCCACTTGAAGTATCACCTCACACTGCTCAGAATGGCCATCATCAAAAAATATACAAACATTAAATTCTAGAGAGAGTGTGAAGAAAAGGGAACCCTCTTGCACTGTTGGTGAGAATGTAAATTGATACAGCCACTATGGAGAACAGTATGGAGGTTCCTTAAAAAACTGAAAATGATAATCTTGCCAACTTGTTTATCAGTTATCTGGTTGCTGGCATTTAAACCTTGTAACAACAAAAATTATAGTTGAGCGTATAAGACAATAAATGAAAACTAAGTATGATAAGAACACAATGAAAATATAAATGGCTTTTTTTGGGCCAGATTCATTACTTCCTGTATTATAATGAGCCATGTAAGTATGAGACTAGGTTACATGGCAATAGAGGAGTGATTCAGAAGGCAAACTTCATTCAGACAAGTGCTAGTTTGAGTGTTGGCTATACCTTTAAATGGCACCATGACCTTAGACAATTGGGAAACCATAATTCTTTCATCATAATTAGTGGATAATAATAGCAATCTTGTAAATTGTGTGTATCTGCACATTTATATACTTGGTTAATTTATTCATGGGTCACAAAATTTGAGTAAGGTGGCCATTTAAGACTGAAAGGGTCCAAAATATGCCACCTCAAAACATGCCATTTTAGGCTTAGGATTATTTTGTGCTGAAAATAATTGAGAATGAGCAGATTCAGGAAGAGTTCTCTACCCTTCCCTTTTCTGCCTAAAAGCAAGGCATAGATTTCCTTTGTGAAGGCCGCACAATTTTCCCTTGTGGAAGTGTCCCTCTCTCCCTTATCTGGAGGAAGAGATTGACTCATCACAGAAGAGACAGTTGGAACAAGATGAGTATGCATCAACAACAAACCATACTGAAATAACCCTTAACTTTCATTGGTTTCCTCATAAGGTTCCTAGTTAGTTCACCAGTTTTTTGTCTTTTGAAGCCCAAATCCCTTTTCCTTTTTTAAGATGGTCAATAGGTTCCCAAGTATAACCACTTTTTTGAGTTTCACTTCTCTGTGAACTCCCATGCCCATGAATATTAACAAAACTTATATGCCTTTTCTCCTGTTAATCTCTCTTTTGTTTGTTTAATTCACATGCTCCCAGACAATGAGCCTAAGAGGGCAGAGGATAAGTTTTTCATTCCCAACAAAACCCTTAGATGCTAGACATTTTTACTTTAAAAATGGGTATCTCTACAAAAAGTAAAATTCTTTTAAAAAATTGTCCAGAAAAGTTAATGGAAAAAAAAGTTTAAAAAAATGATTCTTCAAGAGTCACCTAGGTCCCAAATATTTCTAATTACTAGGAGCTATTCATTTTTGTACCCTCTATGGGTCCTAACAGTTTTGCTGTATAGCAGACACACTGTGCTTGATAAATGTATTAATATTTGCAATGCCCCTGTGTTCTCTTTTAACTACAAATTCTTTATTATTTTTAAGCAATTTTATTAGTTTCCTAAGGCTGCCATAACAAATCACCACAAACTTAGTAAGTTAAAACAATAGAAATTTATTCTCTAACAGTTCTGGCAGCTGTACTCCCACTAGAAGCTCTAGGATGGATTTCTTTTCCTGACTTTTCCAGCTTCAAGTGGCTCTGTAGGTTCATTGGCTCGTGGCTGCAAAACTTCAATCTTGACTTCCTTCACATGGCCTTCTCCTCTGTGTATATTTTTCTTTGTATGTCTCTTATAAGGACACTTGGGTTTGGTGGATAAGCCAGGATGATCTCATCTTGAGATCCTTAACTTAAATGCATTTGCCAAAAGCTTTTTTTTTTCCCCAAATAGGGTCACATTCATAGGTTCTGGGAATTACAATATTTATATATTTCTTTGGGAGGCCACCATTCAACCCACTGTGCCAGTGATGGATGACTTAACTTGTTACTAAGTAATTTTCCTAAACTTCATGCTGTATACATCTTAATTTTTCAAATATATTTTTGCCTTTTCTCTTATTCTACATCTTGGTCATTTCTGACAGCAGGCATAAATCTGTTTATGTGTTCCAACAAAACTACTGCTACTAGTGGCTGATACCCAATGAGAGCATACACTATCCCAGACAATGACCTAAATACATCACACCCATTATCTCATTACATCTTTATAAGAAACCAGAAATATACCCACTTCACAGTTGTAGAGACTTATGCTGAGATATTTAGAGGGATTTTGTGACAAGTTCGAGGTCTCAGTCAGTAAGAGACAGAACTGAAATAATGGAGCCCACTGTTTTGTTTACAGAGTTTTCTTAACCACTGTGCTGTATTCCTGTATTCCTTCTTCGCACTTCATTTTGAATTATCTTGAGAGGGGCTGGTCTGGGCTTTTCTGCATTTATGTTGGTTCTGTACACCATATACTAGTTTTTCTCTTGCTCTGGTGCAGAAGCTGCTGTTTCTTTGCTGTATATTCTCTATATTGTTCTGTGGTTGATTTGTAACTGCATCTGCTATAAAGTGAGTTTCTTTTTTACTTAGGAAAAATCCAGCTTTACCTTTCATTTGTTAGAGCTTATGTTCCACCAAGGCCTTATTCTGTGCTGGGGCTTATTTCCTGGGCTCTATTTATCACCCACCTACGAAAGGTTTCTCTACTTCTTTGTTGTACTCCTTGCAGCTTTTTAGAATTCCCAGTTTACTAGGGAAAGCGTCACATCTTATTTCTAAAGCAAGGGTATTTGAACACTTTTGATCATTTAACATATCCGAAAGACAATTATTAGATAATGCCTCTGTATATGAGTGGGTGTGTGTGTGCATTCATATACACTGTATATATAATGTATTGATAGGCTATGAACATTATAAGTCGTGAACAAAAAGAAATTATGAAATTAAAATCAAGTAAAAATAAGATTTTCCAGTATTTTATCATTCATCCTAATGCATGGACTGATACAAGCACTATGATTTTTACCTCGAGGTCCAGTAGTTAAATGAGCACAACAGCTCTCTACATGCCCAGAGGTGATTCTGGTCTCTGACCAGCTCGTCTCATGGCAGTACTGGCCTCAACCTGACTGTTATACTCTTATCACTTGAATATCAGAATCTCTTTGATTTGTGTCTATGCTCACCCATAAAGGGGTTTTATATCTGTATCTGCCCTGTAATACAGAGAGCATTAAGCAATTTTCAGACTGGCACTACTAAAATACTCCCCACTTCCCAAACCCACAAAAACCAAAATCTTTCTTTATTTTTTTTTCTGAATTATTTTCTTCAAAAGTTATGGAACAAGAGTTTAAACTAGTGTTTGACATGAACCTTCAGAAGCTTATTATCACACAGTTACTGGTAGAATATG
Organism: Tursiops truncatus; assembly: GCF_011762595.2. NCBI lineage: Eukaryota > Metazoa > Chordata > Mammalia > Artiodactyla > Delphinidae > Tursiops > Tursiops truncatus. Next base: position 119,068,425 of record NC_047037.1, read on the forward strand.
TTTTTTTAACCATATTAAAATTATGTAACTTTTCTAATTCCCTTGGCATATAACCACATAGCTGGTGCCTCCTAGTGGGGAACCCATGTGAACGCTCATGAAATATAAGCTTCTGTTTTAACCGGTTCCTATGAGAAGCCTCACTTGAATCTACTTCAGATGAAAGCATTTCTAACCTGCTTCCTGAAACTGATTTTGTGAAAATGAAGACCTTGTGTAAACTGCTTAAAGCTAATCTTAATACTGAATCAAGTAAGCACACAATAAAAGGTAGAGAAAAGTCACTTTTCAGTAGCTATTGATCTAACCAAATCCAGTCATCCATATTAAATGTAGATCTTTAAATCTTTCTGCATTAACATTTGTAACGACAGGGTGGAGCTGGAGTAATTATCTCAATGACTCTTATGGTAGTATTTTTGGAACTATGAAAATAATTTATCAGGAGGAAGAATGGTGCCATTTTGTGAGCTATTCCTGTATCATCCATTTACTCATCTTTTAATATGAATTTAAAACAAATTCACTGTTAGTTTGTATGTGGTAAATCTTCATGCAGTTTGAAATGTGTTACCGTAAAAATCTCTCTACTTTCTTATTGTTGGTTCACAGTAGTCATTGGCCCAACTGTGTCAATCATTTCTTCTAACCCTCCTCACCCCCTGGTTTCTCTAAACTTCTTGATGATATGATGGGGACATTTTTGTGACTTCCATTGAGAACACATAACACATTTATCAACCCTAAGCAGAATATTTTAAAAATGAAGTTTACCTAGTGTGAAGTTATAGGACCTGGGTTTTAGTCCTAGATCTGACATTCACCAGTTGCCAAAGGAAAAAGCTATTGATTTCTCCTCAGATGGTTCTTGACTGTTTAATAGCCATCAGGCTCCTTTTACCTCTGTTCATCAATGTTGAGGTAAGAAAGCCTTCTGTCATATACACTTCCTTGCAGATACACACAATTTTATTACAGATGATTTAAAAAGTGAGTAACTGCACAAATCTGGCAAGAAGTGTGTTTTATAAAATAGATACAAACTCATCAAACTGTCTTTTTATATTTTATGTTACATGAATTGATCTGTCCATACAATTATTCATAGAAATATGATTTATTTATACAGAATCAGCTACAGACTTGAACATATTTTTTCCTACTTCTTGAATTTAAGATTACCGTATCAGATACTCCCTGGTTTGTATATTTTGGCATCACTGAATAAATATCATTTATGTTTATGTCTTGAGTAGTTCATATCAAAATTTTTATATGCCAAGTTTCTTGACATCATTTCTAACATTTCATAATTTGGTGGCAGATAGAGTCAGTGACAGAGCTCAGTATTACATTAAACACAACATGATATTTCCCATGACTGCTTTGTTTTCTCTTTACTTATAAGATTTAAATATTTTTTATAAGGAGTTATGTTTTTCCAGACATAAGATTTGAGAACTACAGAATACATGTTAATATTGCCAGTTACAGAGTTAACTTTACCAAATACTTATACCCGACTACATAAGTCTGATTCTTTGTTAAGACTATTATCTACCTTTACCTTTCTATCCATCTGTTTATCTGTCATCTATCTATCTATCTATCATCTATTTTTCTATAATCTATTATCTCTCTGTCTAATCTATCTATATCAATCATCTATCACCTTCTAATAAAAAGAACAGGAGGTAATTACTTTCCTGTAGATTGGTTTAATTAATCAGAATAACTTAAAAGAGATTTTATAACATTTAATTACTTTAGTCTCTATATTATTAAGTTTTAATGGGAAACAAATATTTAATACTTTAAAAGTTATGGTTTTACTGTATTTAATACTGAGAATTAAAGTTCTTATCTTTTCATTTTCTCTAGCCAGACCAAATATATTTCTGCTTTTTCCTGCCTGAAATGGATTTACTAAATCTAGGACTTTTCTGTACTCTGAGTAGTATCATATCTCAAAACAAAACAAAACAAAGCAAATGGTATTTTTCTGAACTTCAGTTAAGCCAAAGATATTTTACATTTTACAACAACTTAATATTTCATTAAGAGCTAAATTCATGAATTCTTTCTTGTGGAGGAATGGGGAGAAATGTTGATATTTAAAGTCAGGAAGCCTATTTTTTAGCATTGATCCTATCACTAAATGAGTGGTGAAAGACCTTCATTTCTTAGCAATACTGTTTTAATCTTCCAGAAAAAAAATATTTTTGAATAATACTGTTTAAAATCTAATATTTATTAGGTTTTTATTATTATGTACAGACACTCACCTAAGTGAAATGATGCATTATTAACTTATTGAATGCTCACAGGAACCCTATTAGATAGCTACCTCTTATGACATGATTGAGGAAGTTGCGGGTTGGAGATATCACATGACCTGCCTTAGACCACAGAACTGGTAAGACTTATGCTTCAACACTCATGTGCCAGGACATACATGCTACTTTCTCATAAACCAAAGACTGAAAAATCTGTAAGCCATGTTCTAGCTTTAAAATTTAAAACAAAAAGTGGATCTCAAACACATATAAGGATTTATTGCTTAGCAGGTTTCAAACTTTGTACATTAGTAATTTTGATTGATAGCATGAATCACTTAACTCCACCCCACAGGCCAAACATCACCTGTGGTCTGTTTTTGTATGACTCATACACTAAGAACATTTGCTTTTTTTTTTTTTTTTACATTTTTCAATACTTAGAAAAAAATTAAAAGAAGAATATTTCTTGACAAGTAAAAATTATCTGAAACGCCAATATGTGTGTCCATAAATAGTCTTGTTGGAACACAGCCATTCCTGTTAGTTTACATATTGTCTATGGCTATTTTCACACTACAATGGCTAGTTTAATATTTTCAAAGGAGATATTTGGCCCACAAAGCTAAAAATATTTACTATCTTGTGTTTTAAGCAAAAGTTACTCATCCTCAATCTATTTTACTCACCAGAAAAAAGTTGTTTATATTGAATCAATCATATTAAATGAATACGTTTTTATTGTGTTCATATATAATATTTATAGTCAAAGGACACTGAAGGATATACAATATAAGACAAGTACCTGGGCTTTGAATTATGCCACAAAACCAATACAGATGAAAAAAATGAGAACAGTTAAGAAACTTAAATATAAGTATTGATTTTATGTGCAATGACATTTCAAAGAAAGTCTCAGACAGTTTTAGAATATTTGAAGAAATATTCTTCATGCAGAGGAAACAGTTGTGGTTTTAAGCCTGAATATCTTTTAAATAGAGGTAGGGGGTAGGGGTTCCTTCAGGTTATAGCAGCAAACTCATGAAAAGACAAGGATGTGATGACTAGTATATAACAAAACATGGATAGAGGTTGGACTCTGGTGAAGAGACCATGATGGATGATGTGCCTAAATTTAAAGTTGTCCGGCTCATGAGGCTGTGGTTCAATTGCTCCCTGCCCTGCCCCAACAAAAGTCTGTCTTTTTAAATCTCAGTACCAAATAGATAATTCTATCAAAGACAATTATATCATTATAGATATATTTGTCATTAAATATATGAGAATTATGACCTTCCCTCAGTCTTCAACATTGCCAGGTCATCTGTTACATGTTTCTGGAAAGTTCACTATCCTACTAACTTCAACAACTATTTTACAACTTCTTTGTTATTAAAACTCATAATTTCAATGCTGTCTCTTTCACATTTACAATATTATTCTGCTTTCCTTTTTATAGGAAAAGGAAGTCTATAAGGAAGAAATTTCTTCAACTTTCTCACACAAATATCTGCACCAGAACTTTGGCATGCCTCCTTCCTGCCAGTCTCAAAAGAAAGCATCCTCTTACCTGCAGTCCACTTACCTGACATGGGACTCTGCCCTTTCCCTGGAGATTTGGCTCAACTGCATGTACCTTCAATCTACCTACTGATGTCTTCCCTCAGCATACAAATACACACAGCAAAACATACCCCGTAATCATTGACCTTCCATAAAACTTGTACTTTGATCTTTCGTTATTCTTCATATTCTATCTGAGCAATTTTATTTTGTGTCTTAGACTCTCTATTGGAGATGTTTCCCCAAATCCCCCTCATTCTCCCCCATCCTTATTTGGGCTTCTCACACTTTAAAGTCTAAGTTTAAAATTTAATCTAATAATTTTTTTAATTCTTCCAACTTGTAACCTTTCCCTGTTCTCTATTTCACAGAAGAAAAACACCATTTCTCTTGTTTCAAGAAGCGGGAAACCTCATTTTTCTTCCAAATCTCTGCTTTAAGCCTTCATATTAATAATTTCTGTAGTTTAGATACCACATTGCTCTCAATAATGGATAAAATAGGTTTGAAGACATCTAGATTAACTGGGTTATGTTCAGAGAAAAAGCAAGCTTGATGAGAAGGAAATTTAATATGTTAAATTTACAATGAATATGAAAAACTCTGGAATATTCAACTAGAGTAGAGAAAGAGCTGCTTTCCAAATATTTGAAAATGCTCATCTGGGAGAGGATATGCATTTTAATTTGATCTTAAGACCCAGTAATTGAAGAAAGTATGTCTTGACATGAAATGATTGCCTGAAGATTCACTGACTTCACCATAGTGGGAAGTGATCAGGCATATCCTAGATGGACACTTAGTGGGGATGGTATAGAGTTTAGTTATTAGAAGCATGGTTCGATTAGATGAAATTTAAGAACCACCCCAATCCTGTTTTTGTGTAATGTTGAAGACATATAAGTATTGACTTAATGAATTTTTAAATTTCCTAAGGGTGGTGTTTATGCTGCAATTATAATTAATTTATGTACTTTAAAACAGAATTTGAGAGAGTTTAGTGCTTTAAAAAGTGAAGGGTGTCTTTCTTTCAATATAGAGGCTTTGATAAGTGCAATGAGTTGCCATGACATGCAATATCACATCCAAATTTTAATGTCAAAACTTGATCTATTGCAAAGCCACGTGAATTGTTATTCAGACAAATGGAAAATATATTTTTAAATGTTCCTATAAATCTGTTTCCCAGAATGTAGTTTGCATCAGCCTTTAAACATTTAGAATGATGGAAAGTAAACATCATAAAATGGCCCCAAATTATACTGAACCTATAAGAAGAATCCTTCAGAGTGTAACATTGACTAGACACCTTTTCATAGCACTATTGATTTTGTGCTGAGGTTAAACATTAAAAATGCTATTTTGACAATATTTTCACATTAATAAATAATTTTCTCAGAGGGAACAACACTTAAAAATGAAAAGTAAATGACAAAATAATTTTCAAAATCAGAAGACAGTTTAAAAAGAATGTAACAAAAAAAAATGTAGCCATATAACATGAAAGCTACCTCAAAATAATTTGTTGTTCCAAGTTCTCCCCAGAAAGAAATTTTAATTAGAACTAATTTCATTAAAAATGGAAACTGATTAAAATTATTTTGAAAACTTGCACTGGGTCATTATTAGTAAATCTGTATAGAATTCTATACATCATCTGACTCAGCCAGATAGAATTTCAAATTAAAAAAATAAAAAGATTATACTGCATATAAAAAAGGGAGGATTTTATGCTTCAAAATAGTATTATGTGGGAAGTAGAAAACATTTTTATATTAGTTCAAAATATTTAATTGATACATAGGAGAGTAAAGTTAAAAAATATGAATACATATTTGTCTTTTACTCAAATGAACTGAATGGCCACTTCAAAGTAGATATCACTGTGTCCTGAGAATTTTGTTTCATTTTTTAAAATGTGAATATGGGTTAATAAATGTTCTTTTCTACAGTCTTGGTAAGAGATTTGGTTCCCCTTGATTCATCATTTGCTTAGTGATGAATGCCATGGGATGTTTAACTTCCCAGGCATGTACGCTTACCAAGTTTTTTCCATTGACTCACATTGAATACCGAACGTACAATATTCCAGAGAAAACTGTATGTCTCTGGATGGTAGAAGCATGCTATTCAATTTTTAGAGTATTAACAATAAACAAACTGAAACACCATTAACCAGATGTATGACCATCTCTTCTATAGATAACACAGATCAAAAGAACAACTTGAGTGTCGGTAGCTCTTGAATAGGGATGCTAGTGTCTCATGGACAACCACTTTCTCCCCCACATGCAGAAAAGCCATTGCGGCTACAGAATTCTTGCAAGATAATGTGCTGATAATCTCTATTATTTTATTGGAGTTAATCCAAAAGATTAAATCCATTACCTATCTCAGCTCTAAGAGTTGTGATTTAAGGGCAACCTAAAAGACTAGATAATGAAATCTGTAAATAGGCAAAATTTTCCTAGGCGATAGCACTGTTGTTACATTTTTTTTATGTTAATTATCATATTTTTCAGTTTGAATTAAAGAAACATTTTTTGTATCCAAAGGTTACACTTCAGAAAAGAGTTGTAAAATAAACAATATTCTTTTCTTCTCTCAAAAATTCTTTCGATGGGCTTCCCTGGTGGCGCAGTGGTTGAGAGTCCGCCTGCCGATGCAGGGGACACGGGTCCGTGCCCCGGTCTGGGAAGATCCCACATGCTGCGGAGCGGCTGGGCCTGTGAGCCATGGCCGCTGAGCCTGCATGTCCGGAGCCTGTGCTCCGCAGCGGGAGAGGCCACAACAGTGAGAGGCCCACGTACCGCAAAAAAAAAAAAAAAAAAAAAAATATTTTATTAAAATTTGGAGTAAACTTTTCACGTAGATGTCCATGAATTTTCAAGTGTTATGTCCAGTGTGTGGAAATGGCCAATTGCAAATGTCTCTTTGGCATAATAAATTTAGTTCATTAGATGTAAACTCTAAACTAAAAAAAATTCTGTCGGGTCCCATAGTCCCTATAAATGTGCCCCTCACTCCCCGCTAAAATATAACTGCCTTTGGAATAAAACACTGTAATATACTTTGCTACTTTCAACATTAACTAGAGATTTCAGCCAAGGAACTGAGAGTCGCTTTTAAGTATTTTACCTACAGTCTACTGACAATTTTAAAATTCTGTGTAACATACTAAAGTAGTCAATGGATATTCAAGACATCACATACACAAAGCTTATTTGCCTACAGCAAAAATGTGTTTTTACTATAGATAGCAAATACTTTCACGGTTCATATTTCATTCAAGATCATACAGAAGCATCCTGCTTACTAAGTGAGACAACTAGGTATCATTTATTACCAAGATTTTTATTGGCTTGGATTGAGATGCAACTGACAGACAAATAAATTTCATGTATTTAAATGTCAATGTGAAGGTATTCTACAGATTTTTACCCCTGTGAAACTACCTGCAATATCAAAATAATTAATATATAATACCCATCACCTACAGAAGTTTCCATGTGTCACTAAGTAATCCTTCATTCTTGCCTACCTCCATTCCATGCCCCTCTCGACCTCCACCCATCATTGGTGAGCTTTTTGACACTATGGATTAGTTTTAATTTTCTGTAGTTTTTTTTAAAATAAATTTATTGTATTTATTTATTTACTTATTTTTGGCTGTGTTGGGTCTTCATTGCTGCGTGTGGGCTTTTCTCTAGTTGTGGCGAGCGGGGGTTACTCTTCGTTGCACTTTGTAGGCTTCTCATTGCAGTGGCTTTCCTTGTGGAGCACGGTCTCTAGGCGTGAAGGCCTCAGTAGTTGTGGCTCATGGGCTCTAGAGTGCAGGCTCAGTAGTTGTGGCACATGGGCTTAGTTTCTCCGCAGCATGTGGGATCTTCACGGACCAGGGCTCGAACCCGTGTCCCCTGCGTTGGCAGGCAGATTCTTAACAACTGTGCCACCAGAGAAGTCCCTAATTTTCTATAGTTTTTATACAAAAGTAACCAAACAGTATATACTCTTTTTTTTGTCTGGCTTCTTTCACTCAGTATAATTATTTGAGATACATTCATGTTGTAGTATGTTATAATAATTCTTGTTTTTATGTGTAGTATTTCCTTGCATGATTGTATTACAATATGTTTATCTATTCACTTGTTGATAGAAAGTTTAATTGTTTCCATTTTGGGCTATTATAAATGATGGGGTTATGAACATCCGTGTACAAGTCTTTGTACAGCATACGCTTTCATTTCTGTCAGGTAAATGCTGAGGAGTGGAATGGCTGCACTATATGCACTGCATGCACTCAGCTTCCAGAGACCATCCACACTGACAGTGCATGTGTATCAACACAGCTGTGCTATTTACACAGTGTCTCTTCAATCTGTTAGGGAAATCAAAGACCCCAACATTGTCTCTCTGGCTATTTTACTGGTGCTTTCTAAAAACTTCATAAAGTACTTTTTGACTCTACAGGACTGTGTACAAGTTTATAGTATACAATCCTATTTGTTGCTGCTCTGCTCTGTAGAATGTTAGAAGTGAAAACAAAAAAATATGTATCTACACGTGGTGGTTATTTGTGGGAGAGCAACATACGGTTTCTTTTTTTTTTTTTTTTTTTTTGCTTCCAACTGTGTTAGTCTTTTTTTATCCTTTTGGTAATCTCTTCCAGGGTTAACTAGTTCCATTTGTAGGTGATGAAATGTGTAAGAAATCTACTTCAAATGCTGGCACTGCTATGAGCATGGTCTTTCCCTTTACTTCAACTCAATTACTTTTGATCTTGTTTATATTCCAAGTGCCAGAAGTGGTTTTCACTGTAGAAGTTATCTGAAGATGGTCTTATGCTTTCCAGTAGTGGTCTACAACCAGGCTCTAGCTTCTCCAGGAAGGCTACACAGGATGGATTTAGATTTTACATATTAAACTAAGAGGCATTCTCTCAAATGAGTTTAAATGCATTTTATTTTTAGACAACCTACGTGACATACCTTTTTTCACAAAAACAATGTTTCCACTCCAAATAAATCAACTGTTAAAATAAATGAAGAGCTAAAGATGACATCAGTCTCATTTGTCTAAGTCCTGGTGTTATGCTGATGAAAAGCTGCAGCCAGCCAGTTATCACGACAGGTGCTAGATCCAAAGGAACAGCCAAATTTGTTAACATTTTTCCATTTCTAAACCACCCTTAAAGAAAATCATATATGGGCTCACACCATGCTCACGGTAGTCTAGCAGAACAACCATGCCATCTGGATTCATGTTTTCACCAATAAGAGGCTGACAGTTGTTGAAATTAGCAAGTATGTACTTGATTTGTTCTGCAGCCCCTGTCATAAAACATTTTACTGTTTCTGGTCTCTGTTCTTCAAGTTTCCCTTTGATTGACTTCATGTAATCTTTGATGTACTTCTTGTAAGCTTCTTTTGTGTAACTGGTTTCCTGCAAGTGATAGTTCATGACAATATCGACATCAGTGATTTCTGCGCTTTCTGTACCTTCCTCCTCAGGCCCTTCAGCAGAGGAGGCATTTCCACCAGTGAGCGAGTCATCAATGTTACACTCTGTCCTACTGACCATCTTCCCCTCCACCTCCAGACACAGCCCTTTGGTGACCTGCCTGATCTTGTAGATGTCGGAGAACACCTCAGCATGGTTGATGAGGTCCCGGTAGATGGAGCTGCTGGGAGCTCAGAGCAAGCGCTGTGTAGTCAGAGCGGTGCTGGGCCTGGGGCAGGGGGTGGGGGTGGGAGTCGAGGGAAAGGATGGAAAAGTAACCTGCAGTTTCTTTAACAGGTCAAGGATTATATACCACTTGAAAAGGCAAACTCATGAAAACAATCAATCTGGAAAAATAGCTGTCACTATACATTTAAGGAAATTCTTTATAAGTACATAAATTTGAAGTAGTATATCTGTATATGAATTAGCATAAAATTGAAGTTGTATTGTTTACAATAAGGGTAGAAAAATGCAGTGATACTTATTTAGAAAATCAACTCAAAACATTTTTATCTAATAGTAGTCTAGCTGTTTTCTGGTTTTGTTTCCTATAGTTGAAGAAAATGTCATATTGAATATTTGTGATTTTTTTATATAATTCTGATGACACACAATGAATAGTTTGTCTTTTCCAAGAGGCAGAATTCCCCAAACGCACTGGTTACCTGTTTGTACAATTGTGAGATGTTTATTTATTTGTTTCATACAAAATGGGATTTCTGGCTCATATTAAATTCCAAATCATCTTCCACTTGCATACAACTTAGCATGATCTTAGCATGCTCCCAAAACAATCTGCACTCCATGCAATCACTCAAAGTGAGCACTTGTGTTTATGCTCCTATTCAATTCTAGCTTTCTGTGCTGTTCGGATGTCCTTACCTTGGTCCAGTTTTGAATGAGGCAGACTTGTGTTAGCTGGAGGCATATCTAGGGTTACTATGAATTGCAAATTAATTAATAGATTTTTGAATTGCCATTTTTGGCCCAAAGATGCCAAGAAATCTGCATTTAGAGAATATATATTTGGGCGAGACTGAAAATATAATTAAGTTATTAAGACAGTGATCACCATGTCTGAGACTGAATATTTTTGATAGGTGGTGGATGAGCTGCCGCTGAAAAAATGTGCTTCCAGAAGAAAATGGTGAGATTGAGACTATTACCCAGAAAGATATTTTTTCAGGATGACAGATACATTTTTTTAGCTTCCTCAATGGAAGCTATATGGGAATTAGGGCATCAGCTTGGATCTATGACTCTGAGAGATCAGATGTTTCAGGAATAAAGTAAAATTAAAAAAATAAATAAATAAAGTGCTGCACTTCTTACTAATTGATCTGTGGATATAATTAAAAGAGGTTGCTCCAATTATTGAAAGCATTATTAGACCTTTTCTGCCATAAATAAGTTAGATGTTGTTGTGAGTACTTGTAAAGAAGGTGCATCATCATATATGAGCAGTTTGGGGGACATTCATTAATTATTTCTTCAATGAAAGGTAGTTGAGACAGATACTGTGTATACTAACTTGTAGCAATACAAATTGAACAAGCTATAGCCATGGAGATTGTAAAAGGATATTGACAATCATAATAAAAAAATTGTATCTATGAAAAACAAGATTACTTCACAGTATAGAGAGATTTTGCTTGTTCATGAGGTTGATATTAGGGTATGGGGTCTCAGAGATTTCCAATGTCCATCTGTACTTTCAAGACAACTATTGAGTGTGAGAAAACAGAGCTAGAGGAGAGTCTGTTCTTAATGTGGGCTAATCCCCTAATTAGTTACAAAATCATTTACTTAATCATTATCAAGTAATAATTTACTGATATGTCAAAGAATTTTTAAATCATGTTATTAATATATTTTCTTTTCCCCATCATTTAAAATTTACCATTCTCCTCCAAGGTAATTATTTCATGTATAGTTTTCTAACAAGGGATTTTGATCTTAGAACTATGAGTCAAGCCTTATCTCTGTGGGAATAGAAGCTAGATGATCCAAGATGCTACTTGAATCTTTTTGGTATCCTTTTTCCTTAGGTAAGGTGTTACCTGGAACAATGATGATAAAAATGTTGAGGTTTTACCTTAGGGCGAGTGTGACAGTGTGATCCTCAGAGGTACGATTTAGTACTCTGATCTTGTCAATTGCTGCACCCCTCGAATTTGACTGTTTCCTCTACTCATGGGATAGCATTTCCCATTCATAGGTCAGTCAGTGTTATAAACTATTCCAAGCTTTTCCATTCAGCAAGCTAACAATAAGTATGGTTTGGCATGATTGGACATAGCAAAAATGAAATCCTAGAATCTGTTTTAAAAGGCAGAAGTCTAAGACTAGTTGTCAAGCTCTAAGATTCCAGAAGCAGTGTCATAACAGCAATTGCTTTTGATAATACAATTTTCCCTCCAGAGTAACTGAAAGTACTTTAAGTAACATAGGAAAAAATGTTCTAGAACAAAGCCAAATTGAAAGCATAAAAGTTAACCAGGGGTCATAGACACCAGCAGAGAACTGGGTACAGAACATTTTTTTTTTTTTTTAATCTACAGAAAGTTCTGCTTACTGCTCAATGCAAAGTTTGATAGAAAGTTGAAGTGTACTTTTGTTTTAGGGGCATCTTAAAAGCACATAGTATCCTGTAATGTCCTCCCAACTTTTGTTTCTAAACGTACATAAATGTGTCATTTTGGAAAAAAATAGATACCTTACTTAATATAGGGTATTTCTTTGCCATTTTATTTAAAATAATGCAAAAGTCTTTGAACTGAAATTGCTAGTTTTATTCAACATTTTTACTCCCAGGTGTACTGTATTTCAAATGGGTTTTTCTTCTTGTTGATAAGTGTCCTGGCTTTTAGTTTGAAAATTGAAATAGTGGGAAAGGTAGTCAATCAAAACGTACTTCTGTGCATTCAAATGAACCTTTTGGAAAAATGAACAAGACTGAAATCTTTAAAAGGCCCTAGTTTGTTTACTAAGCGCAGGAGTGATTAATCTTTTCACGCTTATGTTGGCAGCAGCCATAAAATGCATGCAATTAAAGTCTGTAATACCATAGTTCTATGGCATATACTGGGAAGTTGTCCAAGAGATGATAGGATAAGATAAACTGGCACAGTGTTCTGCAAATAAGAGTCCCTAATAAGTGTGTTCAGCACAATACAATTTGGACATATTCAATGGTTTAGTTAAATGTTTGTAATAACTGTTTTTCTGCCCTGGGATTGTGTTAATTTCTAGAATAATGAGACACAATACTTCTTTTAAATGGACTTACTGATTCCAAATTTAAATTAATAAACATCTTAATTGAGTTATTTTTTATTTTTTCACACATATATGTATATATAATTTTGCATTGAAAAATAAACATGCATTTTAAAAGGTTACAGAAAACATAACTAATATTTATAAAGTGTTCACTCATTTAACCACTGCTGAGGTCAAGACATAACATTCTCAGTGTTCCAGAAATCCATTTACATGCCCCTTCCCTATCACGACCTTCTTCCTCCTCCAAGATGATCAGTAACTTGTTAAACACAGTTTTAAATTTGGAGAACTGTGATGATTAAGACACTATCAGTAAGTGACAATATTTTTGCTGTTTTGTATAACAAGAAGGGCTATTATGTAACATTTTAAGTTAAAAATTATTTGAAATTGCATATGAAATAAAGTTTCTTATTTGGATGGTTACAGACACTTTTTCTTTTCTATCTATCCATTAAGTAATTTTTACAAAAACAACTAGTTGTTGCCCAATATGTATCCTGCTTTTATAGAATAATAGGATCCCCATATACCTGGCTTCCCTGAATATACTGTACTTCCCAGGCTCCCTCACTTCTGTCTGTGACCCTGTAATTAATTTCTGGCCAATGCGACACAAACAAACATTGTGCAACAGATTTTTATGAAGGAGAAATTCTTATTTTTTCATATCTGTTTCCCTGAAAGCTGGGATGCTATCATGGTGACTAGCATTAGAGCAGTCAGTTTGGACCACAAGTTGAAAGCTAGAGATTGAAGATGGCTGAGTAACAGCATGGATTGTGTCAATGATGCTTGTGAAACTGCCATCGGAGCCCTATACTACCAAGTTTGTGAAAAGGAGAAACAATATTTATAACATTTCTAAGTCATTCTGTAACTGAGAGTTGAACTTAAAGCTAATACAGTAACCAACACCTTTAAAACTGTATCATAATAAAGATGTATTGGCATTACTTTCTAAGTGGCATTTTCTACAGGGCAAGTACATTTCTTTATAATAAATATATGCATTGGAAATGTTACATTAATGATACAAAGTGAATTACCACATGTATTCTTGAAAATTATTTTTAACTCAATTTATTTTAACTAACAAAATTAGTTATAATTGAGGAAGGATAAAATACAATAATATATAAAAGATGCTTCTTTGGCATTTAGAGTAAACTATTTTCCTAAGTCAGACAAAACTGTCATAGTTGTCAGCCTTGCAAGCATGGCTTTAAAATCCTAGATTGTAACTTAACACAAAAGATAGGAAGTATGAAAGCATTTATGGTACTGATAACGGAATAGAAAGACTGGCATAATGAAGAATGAACAGAAGGTATAAGTGCCCCAAGGCATTTAGTAACATTGTCAGTGCCAGAACAGGTGTTTTCAGGAATATGCCACAAGAATAATTCAATGCCCCTGGATATTATCTCCTTTTGTAGCTTCAATTTATATTGGAATAGTTCTCTTTTTAGTTCTTTTTTCATATTTGAATTTCCATATTGAAATAATTTAATATGTACACAAAAGACTGTATACAAAGTAGAAACAGCACAAAGAATTCCCAAATACACTTCATAATGCTTCTCAAATGTTAACAACTTTCATAATCACAGCACGGTGATAAAAACTGGGACATTAACATTGACATGAAAATATTCTTAACTCTACCAACCTTATTCAAAGACTAACATTCACCCCAACAATGTGCTTTTTGTAGAGCAATATTCAACCCAGTCTCATGCGTCCCATTCAATCATTTCTTCTTAGTCTCCTTTGATCTAAAACAGTTTCTCACTCCTTTTTATTTTATGGTATTGAAGATTTGAAGACTTTTGACAAGGTATTTTATAGACTATTTCTCAGTGTCTGGTGTTTGTTCATAATTAAATTTAAGTTATGCATTTTTAACAAGAATACCACAAAAGGAATGCCATGACTTTCCTGGTGTTTTATATCAAGAAGTACACAATAATAATATATTTTCTTACTGATGGTGTTAACATTGATCACTTGGTTAGGTGCTGTCTATGATATGAGAAACTTATGTTTTAATTTCTATCCCCAAAAATGTTTAAGCTGGTTCATCTCTATCTTTTTTCCTCCATAAATTATTTAAAATAAGATGGTTAACTACTGAACATCAAGGTAAATTAACAGAGACTGGATTTTCCTGGCAAATCTAGCAAACAGATAATGGAACCAAATATACAAAACATTCTTATTTTTCATAAATGTGATAATAGTGCAGCACGGTGGTTACCAAGAGAATGGATACAAATGAGGTAAGTCTTATGATTGCACCAGCTCTATACATGGAAGAATTGTCAAGTTACTGTGAAACAATGGAGAAAACATTTTACTGTCTAGAGACAATTTCCAGGTAAGAGTAGAAGTTTGGAAAAACTAAACAGAGCCCAGTCAGCTTACTGAAATAAGAGACAGAAACCTGAGTTTGAAAAGGTGAAGAAGGCTCATGTTGCGGGGTGTCATACACAAAAGGAGAGATTTTCACAGGGAGATGGCTGTGGAGACGTGCAGAATGGTTCTTTCTTAAACTGTTGATACTGATCCACATGTCCATGAGAGAAAACAACCTGAGTTTCTGGAAAAATCTTCCAGGTAAAGGCAGACAAAAAGAAAAAACAAAAACGAATGGAGCTTCAGGAGTCTAGGAATTATTTGTGTTCCCACTGATCAGAATAGGAAGATTTCATGATTAACAAAAAATTGGACAGAATCCTCAGAATGGCATTACCTTACAAATGGGGCTAGATTAGTTCTGGACTCTTGGCTGCTCTAGACCCACTCTAAAAACACTTAAAGCAAGCTTTAGAAGGATACAGCTGACTACAAGTAACTTAATGTATGTTACAACAAATCAGCATGAAAGGCTAGCAAAAATATAAAAACTAAGAACATAAATACACAATGCCCACCCAAAAAGAAATTATAAGGCAAGCAAAAAAGCAGGAAAATATAACTCCAAACCAGGAGAAAAATCAATCTATAGAATAAACTGAGAAGTGACAAAGGTAATGGAACTAGTGGACAATAAAAGTTAAAAGAGCTGTTATGAATGCTTCATATGATTGATAAGAAGGAAAAAATGTGAATGTTGAGGAGAGAAACACAACACTTGATAACAGTATTAGCATATTAGGACATTCATAAGATCAGCAAACTGGAAGACATAACAACAGAAACTTCCAAAATGAAGTGCAGAGAGGACAAAACCTGAAGAAAATAAGAGCTGGATTAACTGATAGCAAGTGGTTTAACATATAAGTAATTGGACACAAAGAAAGAGAGGAGAAAGGTACTAGAAGATATAATGATTGAAAATTATTAAATTTAATGAAAAATATAAATTTGCTTGTCAAAGAATCTCAATGAACACCAAGTAAAGTAAATCTAAAGAAAACCACACCACAAAAAGTAGTGATAATGAGAAAATCTTAAAGCTTTAAGAGAAAAAAAAGGCACAATACTTTTAAAGATGTGTTAAAGCAGACTCATCAGAAACAATTCAAACCAGGGCAGTTGAGGAAAAAAAAATTTTTAATTGTCAACCTAGAATTTTTATCCAATGAATTATTGTTCAAAAGTGAATGTGGAAAAAAAAAATACTTTATTTAGAGCAACAAAAACAAAGAAACTATTTTCAGAAGCTATACATTAGAAAGACCTAAAAATCTCTAAGTAGAAAGGGCATGATGCCAAATGGAGATTTGGGGTTACACAAATGAATGAAGAGCATCAGAAATTGTAAATACACGGTATAAGCAATGTAATATGTCTTATTTTTGATCTATTTGAAAGATAATTGACATAAATATAACAATCCTATATATGAGTGCAGCTAATAATAAAGCTTCAAAATGCACAAAAAAAATGTGACAGTATCTGCAGGGGAAATAGACAAATTCATAATTAGAATTGCAGATTTCAATATCTCTTTTTTCAGCAATTGTTGGATCATATATACAGCAAAATGGATCTAAGGATTTATGAGATATGCTTCTTTAGAGAATTACTTGTAAGCTATACAACTCTTGTGGCATATGAGAGAGCTAGCTCATGACTCAAACATACCTGACTCTTGTGTGAAGTGAAGCATGAAACTTACTCAGAGATTCCCCATCTTATTCTGGCCCAGGAAGTGCATGGTCAATGCAGAAGAAAGGCTTGGGAAGAAAGGCCTGGAACCCTCTCTTCTTCATCTGAGACTCCTGATTGACTAAAAACAGTATTATTAGTAAATCTTGATACTTTGTTAGATCTCTCAATTTTTTATGAGTCTGATTTGACAATCATTCCCTTGTGTTAGCTCGTATGAACTGCTCTTAAAACTTTTGTCCCAGGATGAGAGGTTACATGGAATAGCGTATGGTTGACCGTGGCCTGAAGTACAGAAACAATTGTTCAACAACTCTAATGTAATATAATCAAGAAATAAATATTTATTGTTAGACACTGAGATTTGGGGAGTTATTTGTTACCCCGGCAATGGTGACTAACATATCAGGATGTGTTTGCAGTAGGGATTCCTTTTTCAGCAATCTATAAATAGATTTGTGTTTTTAATTTAAAAGTCCCAGACACCATTTTGTCTGGAAAATTGGACACTGAGAAGGGTGACAGAATACACAAAATCACAAAAGGTGTGTAACAAGAAATGTATGCTAAGGATGGCGTGATTGTTATTCCTCCTATAAGATTATTCCTGAATGATTTAATGACCAAGTCACAGTGTTATTTGTTGGAAATCTTGAGAACAACTGAGTCCATGATTCAGAAACACAATTCTATCTAAATTTTTCACATAGTTTTCATACTCTTTCTTTTACTACTTTTAATTGGCCATACTATTTTAAAATGTGGCAGAGGTGTGGTAAAGAATAACAAAACAACAGCACCACACACACACACACACACATATGCAAACACACAACTGCTTTATCAGCAATTATCACTAGCAGTGAGATTTAAGTTTATTTTATAAATCTATATTTTGTCAGCCTCCTTTAAAATACAGAGACATTCAACAAGTGAAGTTTTATACCCCACTGTACTTTTATGTAAAAATTATTTTTCTTCTTATGAACTGGTTTTGATGGATAAATTGAAGTATTAAAGAGAGGAGTTGACACATTAAAAGGAAATATTGCACAGTTCATTATACAAGTAAATTTCTAGTCTTCTTTCTGTCAATTCAAATATAACTGTCAGAAGTCATGTTCCTAGCCTAGACTATTTTTAAGAAAGTTATAAAAATTACGATCATGATAAATAACACTAGACTTACCACTTAAAAATGATTCCTAGGGCTCCCCTGGTGGCGCAGTTGTTGAGAGTCCTCCTGCCGATGCAGGGGACATGGGTTCGTGCCCCGGTCCGGGAAGATCCCACATGCCGCGGAGCGGCTGGGACCGTGAGCCATGGCCGCTGAGCCTGCGCGTCTAGAGCCTGTGTTCCACAACAGGAAAGGCCACAACAGTGAGAGGCCTGCATACAGAAAAAAAAGAAAACAAAAGAAAAAAAAATGATTCCTAAACAGTTCAATCAATGCCCATTTGTAGAGACGTGCAAAATCAGCTCATAGGGTTCAAAAAATAAACTGTAAGCAACTTAAAATAAAGCAGTTAAATTATTGGAAGACAGCACAAAACATCTAAGGGGAAATTCAATGATTTTATTTCTTTAAATTTTAGTTTGTAATAAAACCACTAATATATTACAATTTCTTGCTCATTTTGCTTTTAAAGACTTGGGCAGGTAATTCCTAGAGATTGCAATGAAGTGCATACCTAGATACCTTGACACTAAAAGGTCTACTTATGCTAACCTTCCTTCCGCCAGTATTTAGCAAAAATATAGACTTTCATATGTTCTCCATTAAGGGTATAGAATAAAACTTTCTCTATATATAACTAGGGCCAGGTAACTCTTCAAACTTTTCTCAGATTAAGTATGTTAGCTTATATAGAAAGGTATTTGAGTGACAACTGGAGTACTTGTCAGATGTAATTTAATCAGATAAATTCAATATGAAGGGTGAAGCAAAGTTGAATGGGAATTTCAATGCGTACATCTTCTCTAGCCTACAATGATTTTATCTTCTTTACTGATGTTTTTCATTAGCTTATTTACATATCTGTAGCTTTTTCTGTTGGTATTTTCTGGATATTTGTCATTGCAACTCTATTAAACCATTTGCAATAACCTCTCATCAAATATAGTATATGAATCCTATATGCTATTCTCTCAACTTAATTTACTGTTTTCTTTTCTTTGTCTAGTTCACTTCTAAATACCCTTCAAAATTTAGCCAAAGTATCACAATTTTCAGGAACCCTTTTCAGAACAATTAGTGTGATTTAAAATTGCTGCATCATACTGATAGTAACCTGTACTTAACATATGTAACTAGGTGACAATCAGTATTTTATTTATGGATCTTCATCAAGCTTTAATTTACTCAGAATAAGAACTCCTAGACCCTTCAATTGATATTTTCATGGAAGAAATAAGGTTTGACATTGTAAAATATTTACACAGTTCAATATTCCACTAATAAAGTAGATCTCAATTAAGAGAGAATGGCATTCTGCTTCTAGCCAAGATGGTGTTAACAGGAAATGGATTTACACTCCTTCCCTGAAATCAATTACAAGACATATGATAAATCAGTTTTTAAGACATTGGGTATCAGTCAATTTAGCACAGTGATTTTGTGAGACAGGAAACAAATCAGTGGAACCCTGTAATTATTGTGTTACTGCCTTGATAGTGTTTCCAGGGCATTGTGAAGAAGCATCAGGGTTGGGAGGGAAGGCAAAAATAGAACTTAGAAGATATCCTGAGTTTGAGACCCAGAGCTGAGTCACAAGGGAGACCATAGTGGCTGGAGTTCACAAAGCTGTGTACTGGAGAGGTGAATTTAACAAGGAGAGATTGAGATTAAATAGGAGAGAGAAAGAGAGAGAGAGACAGAAAGGATGAAAGAGAATGAAGGGTGAGGGGTAGAGAGAGAAAACTGGAGCTCTGCAGGGAGTCACCTACAGTATTCAGGAGAATACAGATCATAACCTGTATCTGAGAAAACTACTCAAGGCTGGGATGTGGAGGAGGGGAAACACTGGTAAGGATGGCACAGAATAGTACCCAGGGCTCCTACAGAACAGGAAATAGCATCTGTTTCCACCAATCACATTGTAAACTGCACACTTTACACTTCATGGATCATTGGTCAAGTATTCAGTATTCATTAGCAGAAAAACTATTGACTTTTGAATAACATTTGAAGTTTAGTTAATAATTGTATCAATATTAATTTTTTAGTTTTGATAAATGTACCATGATTATATAAGATGTTAATACTGGGGCTTCCCTGGTGGCACAGTGGTTGAGAGTCCGCCTGCCGATGCAGGCGACACGGGTTCGTGCCCCGGTCCGGGAAGATCCCACATGCCGCGGAGCGGCTAGGCCCGTGAGCCATGGCCGCTGAGCCTGCGTGTCCAGAGCCTGTGCTCCAGGAGAGGCCATAACAGTGAGAGGCCCGCATACCGCAAAAAAAAAAAAAAAAAAAGATGTTAATACTGGGGAACGTTGAGGGAAAGGTATAAGGCAGCTCTCCGTTCTGTATTTATTCTGTAAATTTAAAATTATTTCAAAATTTTTTTCAAAAAACAGGCAATTCCAAATGAAAATGGGCTATAAAAAAGACTTTAACAGTCACATACAAAATATGATATTCCAAATGGCGAATAAAAATGGCAATGGGCTCAATTTTATTAGTAATTATAGAAATTCAGTTTAATACCACGACATCTTCTCTGGAATAGCTAAAATATATATTTTCTGTACAAGAATGCTCATATGTGCACCAAAATTACATGTACAAGAAAGTGCATATGTGCAAGAATGTTTGTTGTAGTCATACCCCCAAAATACACAGTGCTATATTTAACTTCAATGAAGTTCAAACAAGCAAAACAATTCCATGCTATTCAGTCGGGATAGTGACTACCATGCGCAAAAGGAAATTAGAAGGGGGCAGGAGGGGAACTTCGGGAGCTGGTAGACTCCACTTTTTGAACAGTATGGTCATTCCATGAATGTGTGAACATCATGATAAATTAATGAGCTGTACTTTGTTTATGTTATTTTTGTACCTCCCTCTATGTATAATGAAAAATTTTTAAAGTACTTGATAAAAAGCAAGTTTCTAAGTTATTTAATCTCATCCTCAGTTCTTTCATTTTTAGCTTGTTTTCAACACCACAGAATATCAGTGTGTTGCTTCAAAAGGAATGAATATCTTTGAATCGTTGTAGGAGTGAATATCAGTAAATGCTAGAAAATCATTTCTAAAACTGAGTGGCCTGAAAGATTCTATTTGGCTTTATATAGATATCTCCTTTCACTCTTTCCCTCCTGTAGCTTAAAAAAATGGAAACATCTATCTGCTTTAAATACACTCGCCTACCAAACTATCCACGAAAACTAATTTTAATGAGAGGCAGATAAGAAGGAAACAGAATGAATCTATTTACAGAATGTATCATTAGAACTGTTTCATACCCAAACTTAATGATCAATTTCCATGAAACCCTATTTCTAACTTGTTATTGACAAAGAAGTCAGGGCTAACATTTTTATGTCTGCAGCAAGAAATAACATGTCCTGTAAGCAAAGGATTCCTCCATTTTATTTTTCTTCAAATTCTTCCATGAAAACATCATGTTGTTAATTTGTCAGATTTATCAAAGGCTGTCTCCTGGGAGATTACAAAAAAAGCTGTTATTAGAAATTTTTACTCCATTCTGTGGTTGCCTGTGATTAGAATTTCATTTTCACATAGCCAGTGGTAGATCCAGGTTTTGTGAGGACTAAAGATTACATAATTTTCAGGGACTTCATCAAAGAAAAAATAAAGGGAATGTGAAAATATCTTACTTTTGTAAATTTTACAGAAGCATAGGATGATGTGAACACATTACCCCTTCCTGGGAACTGGTACGAGTTAAAGGAAAATTCTGTTTCATGGTAAATATGTGTCTCAGCATAGAACCCAGAGATTATCACTTTAAGGCAGGTATCAAAGGGAAGACACCTACAGGGGAGAAATAGCAGTGTAAATAAATGAAATGATCTGTGTAAATAAAACAATAGTGCAAGTGTAATTACAAACGGCAACTTGCAGCCTCATTGCCATTGAAGTGGTAATAGGAAATGGTGTGACTTTGACACTCTCTCTAGTATAATGGAAAATAGCCAAATCCACTCAAATTCTTATGCAGAGTTGACTGTTGCTTGATTTTCCTGTATTGAACAAATCAAAGGAATCTAGAATTTATTATAAAGTTTCCATTAAAAAATATTAACAATAAATTAAAATTATTTTCCCAAGAAAGTAACTCTTTTTGAATATCAAATGTTTGACTTTCACCAAGTCTGACACACATGAAGGTAAATAGAATTCACCTCTGACTAGTCCCAGCCAATAGGTGAAGCTAAAGATCAGTGGTAAATTGACCCTGAAGGACTTACTTTATTTTTAATGATTTAAATTAGAAGATAGCCAAAAAGAAGGACCAGAAAAAGTAGGGGACTTCTTAGTATCTGGAATAACTTAAATTTAGGGCATTCTGATGGGATGGTGAAAAGCCAGTGGACTGCTATGAAAACTTATGTCTGTAATATCCTTTGGTCTAAACTCTCTTCACTTTTATTAGTTTTCCTAAAAATGGATCCGAAGACAGCAAGTGGGTTATGAGCCCTACTCTCTCAGTCAGGCTACCTTTAATAACTAAGAATACATGGAGACTTTGTAATATTTGGAATAAGTAGGAGACTTCTTAGTATCTGGAATAACTTAAATTTAGGGCATTCTGATGGGATAGTGAAAAGCCAGTGGACTGCCATGAAAATTTATGTCTGTAATATCCTTTAGTTTTCCTAAAAATGGATCTGAAGATAGCAAGTGAGTTATGAGCCCTACTCTCTCAGTTGGGTTATCTTTATTAACTAAGAATACATGGAGACACTAAAAATCCTACCTCCAGGTCCCAAGTTAAAAGAGTCAAGCTATACCGTGAGTTTAAATGGATCTGTACAAAATTAAGGAAGTGGAATAGCAACAGTATTTAGGATACTTCACAGGTGATGTTTATTCAGGGATAAAAAGCAGTGTAAGTGTAGGCAGATGGATTCCAAAGACATCAAAATCTTGTTTAAATGCAAATGTTTCGAGAAGAAATGTTATATAAATAAATTGCCTCTCAGCAGAATGTTTTCTTCTTCAGGTTTACAAGAGGCAACCTCAGGTGTCTAATAGAGATATACTGAAGAACTAAAAGTGGATACCTTTGTGAAAGGAGTGGTAGTGCCTCTAAAAGCCTGCAGTCAGAGGCACATTATTTATCTACTGAATTGAACCTGCAACCAAATTACAATCTTACTCTCTTTGCATTTTGTATCCCAATATTGACTTTGAGATGAGTTGGCACTTCAAGGCATAAAAGTGTAATTAAGTCTTTCTTTTAATTTCCACTTAACTTCTGTGATAACAAGCAACTGCTTAGTGAGGTAATTAATGGGAAATTATGCTTTTTTCATTGGCAACTTGAGACCTACTTTCTAGAACTAAGTACGCACTGAATCATAGTTTGATACCAATTTTTTTCTATCTCAGCTATTTGGTTGCAGAACCAATCTTAATCAGTTACCTGAAAGGAGGGAAAATAAATACCCATTGGCCCATCAAGAGCTTTTTTGTGGGAGCATAAGTGAAATGTACCCTACTTTGGAAGGTATATTTCAATATAAATATCGCTTTATTATTTTGTGTATGGTCATTATTGTATGTGATATGCAATTGTTAGATCATTTAATCCCACAAAGTGCAGTGAAAATTGCTTAAGGAAAGAAATGATGAAATCTTCATACCTCACTCATACTGTTCGGCAGTGGATAAAATGAATATTTAGCAAAGCAAGCTAACAGTTTGCAAACGTGCAATTAAAATCCTGGCTCTTCTCTAATTATGTAACACTTAAGTTAAATGGTCTTAATAGACATATAATGATAGCTTTATAAACCTATAGTTACTTATAATCAAATGTAATTTCTATTTCAGTTTTAAAGCACCCATTAACTGTCTATTATGATTTTTAAGTAATTTGGCAGACATTTAATGAATACTTTAAAAACCTAAATAGTAATTATTTCAAGAGACATCTGTTAACATATAGGAGTAACGGAGCTATTCATTTGAATACACAGTTTAAAACTAATTAGTGAAGTATATATGCAATACCCAATGGCTTTACTACAAGAAGAAAATCACAATTTTAATGTAATTTTCTCTCTGAAAATAGAAGCTGTTTTTCTAATTTTCTTCTGAGTCCTGTGACATACCTGTCACGTTACAAAACTGTAACACTGAAAAGCCATATCTTCTCATAATTCCAGGTGTATTCTAGAAAAATTATCTCTGTGCCAGGCAGCGTAAAAATGTATTTTACACATTAATTCACTGTTATATTTTGGGTTTGTTAGGATGCTTAAAAAAAAGTTCAATATAGACAGTTTTTCATTGCAAGTTGTAGGTGACAAATCAGTTTCCAAGTTTTTGGAATAATGCTCTTAAATTTAACAGAAGACTACTATTTCTCACTATGTGTAACAAGTATAAGTTGGCTACATATTTTCACAACTAAAATGCTTAAAATTCTTTCAAATGACAGAAGAAAGCTGTGTGTTATAGAAAAGTCACTAAAAGTTTCTCATGAAATAGAGATCATTATTTTTGACCAATGAAGCTTCATTCATGAGCTTTATGGAAACATTTTAAGGCCTATTTCAAGTGTGATACACTTTAATTTATAAAACTGAAATTGCTTTATTATTTCTATGAAATATAGATGTTTCAATAGTCCAAATTTCCAACTCTGGATTATATGATTGCACAAATATAGACAATTGCTTGAAAATGAGATATAATTTTTAGTGCTAATCTTCATTAATTAGTATAAATTTTAATTATTATTATAGTATTACCAGTTAACTTTATAATCTAACTGTTTTCATATACATGCTGTTTCAGCATTGAGGTCATTTGTGACTTTTCCTGTCCTAAACTTCCTTCTCTTATATGACAAGGAAAAATAATGCAAGCATTTCTCCTTCTGTACTGGCACTAATTCCATAAAAGGATACATCCAATTATTAGAACCTACTGCAGTATGAAATAATTGTGTGTGTGTATATAATATATAGAGAGATATCCAAATACTTATATATATGATAAGTATATATACAAGCATATATATATATATATGCTTATATTTGTGAATATATCATATAATAGCACATGATATAAATATATCACATATATTATATATATTGAATATTTAATGTGAATATATATGAATATGAATGTATATATGAATATATGTATACATAAAATAGTAAATCCCTCTTCACAAATTTAGGGAAATGTATTAATTATATCCTGGGTTCTATGTAAAACAATAGTTAAACAATTGATAATTTTGTATTAATTCTTATACAAATAATATTATAAAGTAGTACAATGTGGCCTTTCAACACAGGGCTAAGTATTAAACTACTATTTTATACTGTCTATGCATTACAATGTTACAAACTGGTAGACATCAAACTTGTGATAAGCCCTCTAGTTAGTTGGATTTATGCAGCTACAGCTCAGCAGAGAGGTCTGCACTGGATACAGGGATCTGCCAGGCATTTTGCATACAGATAGTGATCAAAGCTATATAATTATGTGAGATCAAAAAGGAGTTGTACAGCTAGAGAAAAGAAGAATATCAAAGATTGAATTCTGTGGTATCCAACACTAAAAGGTCAGGAAATGAGGAAACAGGAAACAAACTAGCATAGAAGACTAAAGAGGAAGAGGAGAAGTCAGATAAAAATAGATAACTGGAAGCCAGATGAAGCCATTCTTCCAAGAAACAGGGAATGTGTTATATGCTATTGATACATAAATATTAATAATGTGTTGATATCTGTTATATGCTATTTTGTTGTAATAGCACAATAGTGTATTATGTGATTTTGATAGGTCAAGTTAAAGATTAAGTATTAATTTAACAGTGGGAAATTAATTGGTAACTTGATAAAAGGAGTACAGTGGGGAGATGATGAAAGATAAATAAATGGGGCTCAAGAGATAAAGGGACACTAAGAAATGTTGGTATAAACAACTATTCCAAAGTATGTTCTTGTGAAGGGAAGTTAAAGAACAATGGAGCAGTAGCTGAAGGTAGAATTGGAATTAAGAGAGCATTTTTAAAAGAATATAAATATAATGACATATTTATGTGTTGATGGTAAAGATCTAGTATAGAGGGGAAAATTTAAAAATGTATTATAGAGTAAAATATTGGACAAAATATGAAGAATAAAGTATTGGAGCTAAGATGTTGCATATGTAAAGGAGAGGGGATATAGTGCATAAAGGGAAGTGAAGACCTTAGCTAGGATTCTCACAGTTTGTCCAAATAAACCAGGGAGCAAGGAGGAAATTTGTACACAGTTGCAGGTAGCTGGATTGATGAGATCCTGCAGGAGATCTCCTGTGATTAACTCAATTTTCCTTGTGAAATTGAAAGTGAGATTATTAGCTGAGAGTGATGATGATGAGGTAACTCTGGATATTTGTGGGAAAAGGAGGAAGAATGAAACAGCTTTTTAGCAGAATGGGATGAAAAATGAATTGAGAAGTGTAGTTTGTTTCTGAGTAACAATAATGTCCAACTACTCTGAGGTTGGCAGTCACACATTTCAATTGAGAGCAATCAGCATGATGTGTGTTTTTCCAGCAACACTCAGATGCACAGGCACATGCAAAAAAAAGGCTGGGAGTTCAATATTAAGACAAGGTACTTACCAAATTTATAAGATAATGCCAACAGCTTTTCTGAGTGTGTGCGTGTGTGTGTCTTTGTGTGTTTGGGTTGTTCTACATGTTCTATAATATTTTATGTGGTCAAATGTTTAATATATTTTGTAATAAGATATTCTGAAAGAAAAATGATGGTGGTTTAATTCTGAAATTTTCCCACTTCTCCTATAGAGCGTAGAGAGGGATGTATCAATATTAGTTTGCCAGGGATGCCACA
Source organism: Tursiops truncatus (assembly GCF_011762595.2). NCBI lineage: Eukaryota > Metazoa > Chordata > Mammalia > Artiodactyla > Delphinidae > Tursiops > Tursiops truncatus. The sequence goes on from NC_047037.1 coordinate 119,095,219, forward strand.
ACAAAGTACTACAACTGGGTGGCTTAAACAACAGAAATTTATTGTTTCACAGTTCTGGAAGCTAGAAGTCCAAAATCATTTTTAATTTGTTTTTTTGACATTGTTATAGTCATTCAATAAGAAAATAATAATGTTTTTGACAACTTGTCCTGAAACAAACATAAATATATTTGGGGATGGGAGAAGACAGTGTGCCCCCTTAAATTGGAAACATAGTATCTTGTTAGTGCTCCACTCATACTTTATCAGACCCCTTTACCACTTGTTTGTGTGAAGCCTCCATATATGTTTCCATTCCCAGGAGTCAGCACCAGCAAGTCTAGCAGATAACTACACACAGGTGGCCAGAATCACATTTGTCTGCACAAGCAGAGAACAGAAATTGTCTCCAAAGTTTTGTCCTCCTGTGAACAGCTCTTAAGCAATAACAAATGTGCATGGAAGTATAAATACTCCAAGCTCCTTAAGCTTAATCTGAGGTTCTGGTCACACTTTCTAAAGATCATCTTTGGAGGATTGAGGGGAAGTTACTGTATGTGGGCCTTTTCAAATACCTCACTCTCATTTCCTGCCTTATTTCCTCATATATCTATGAATTTTTCCCGGGCCATATAATAATAAATCACAGTTGTCTCTGGACAAAATCCCACTAATCCTTATTTGTGAAGGACAGTCAAATTTTATGTCTATGATCCCAGTATAATTATCCCATTGCATTGTCCCATTTCATTCTTACAACTGTTTAAGTTTGTATGGTAACATATATGGTCCCCATTTTATAATGAAAAGTTATGACAGCCACAACCACATTTTACCAAGAAGAGAGAGCATAGAAAACCTATAAGATACTCTAGGAAAGAAAGTGTGAGGCAAGGCAAGTTGACCTTGAAGTTTACAAATACACATTGTGAACACACAAGAGAATTAGTGAATATTCTTTGCAAGAGCCTTCTTGAGAACACTATAAAAGGATGAACTCCAGGTGGAAAGAGTAATTACTGATATAAAAAACAAAATAATAGAGTTGAGAAAACGGACTGTAAATTGTATATGCTTTGACAATGGGAATCACTCATCTAACACAAAATGGGAGCAGATGTGTTTGGTAAGTAGCTGGAAAGTAAAATTAGTTTCCTAATTCCCTCATTGCAACCATGGGTGTCATAGAGTATTATTTAAGGCTAATAAATTAAATAGTGAAAAATGAAACATATGTTAGACAACAAAGGTAAATGAATAAAAGCTATTAATATTTACTGAATGTGCATTATAGTATAATTGTTGGGGCTGGGAAGGTTACAACTTTATTTTAATGGGGTTTATAATAAGGAGCCAAATAAAGAAAGGATATTTCATAAATCTACAATCCTTAAAATAACTTCTAGAGCAAAATTATAAACTTTCCTAAATATTAGAAATACAGTAAAAAAAAGACAGGAAACAGATATCCATACTGAATGTTTTATACATTATGATAGTTAATTTTATGTGTCATCAACTGACTTTATCATATGGTTTTTATCCTTCATTTTCTTAATATGGGGTATCACATTGATTGATTTGTGTATATTGAAGAATCCTTGCATTCCTGGGATAAACCCCACTTAATCATGGTGTATGATCCTATTAATATGCTGTTGGATTCTCTTTGATAGTATTTTGTTGAGGATTTTTGCATCTAATTCATCAGTGATATTGGCCTGTAGTTTTCTTTTTTTTTGACATCTTTGTCTGGTTTTGGTATCAAGGTGATGGTAGCTGCGTAGAATGATTTTGGGAGTGTTCCTTCCTCTGCTATATTTTGGAAGAGTTTGAGAAGGATAGGTGTTAACTCTTCTCTAAATGTTTGATAGAAATTGTCTGTGAAGAGTTTCAATTTCAGTGCGTGTGATTGGTCTGTTCATATTTTCTATTTCTTCCTGGTTCAGTCTTGGAAGGTTGTGCTTTTCTAAGAATTTGTCCATTTCTTCCAGGTTGTCCATTTTATTGGCATATAGTTGCTTGTAGTAGTCTTTTTGGATGCTTTGCATTTCTGCGGTGTCTGTTGTAACTTCTTTTTTTTTTCTAATTTTATTGATTTGAGTCCTCTCCCCCTTTTTCTTGATGAGTCTGGCTAATGGTTTATCAATTTTGTTTATATTCTCAAAGAACCAGCTTTTAGTTCTATTGATCTTTGCTATTGTTTTCTTTGTTTCTATTTCATTTATTTCTGCTCTTATCTTTATGATTTCTTTCCTTCTGCTAACTTTGGGTTTTGCTTGTTCTTCTTTCTCTAGTTCCTTTAGGTGTAAGGTTAGATTGTTTATTTGAGATTTTTCTTGCTTCTTGAGATAGGCTTATATTGCTATAAACTTCCCTCTTAGAACTGCTTTTGCTGCATCCCATAGGTTTTAGAACGTTGTGTTTTCATTGTCATTTGTCTCTAGGTATTTTCTGATTTCCTCTTTGATTTCTTCAGTGATCTCTTGGTTATTAATAATGTATTGTTTAGCCTCCATTGTTTGTGTTTTTTACGTTTTTTTTTCCCCCTATAATTGATTTCTAATCTCATAGCATTGTTGTCAGAAAAGGATGCTTGATATGCTTTCAATTTTCTTAGATTTACTGAGACTTGATTTGTGACCCAAGATGTGATCTATCCTGTAGAATGTTCCATAAGCACTTGAGAAGAAAGTATAATCTGCTGTTTTTGGATGGAATGTCCTATAAATATCAATTAAATCTACCTGTTTTATTGTGCCATTTACAGCTTGTGTTTCCTTATTAATTTTCTGTTTGGATGATCTGTTCATTGGTAAAAGTCCCTCACTATTATTGTGTTACTGTCAATTTCCTCTTTTATAGCTGTTAGCGGTTGCCTTATGTATTTAGGTTCTCCTATGTTGGGTGCATATATATTTATAATTGTTATATCTTCTTCTTGGATTGATCCCTTGATAATTATGTATGGGTGATGGTGGCCTTGTAGAATTAGTTTGGGAGTGTTCTTCCCTCTGCAGTGTTTGGAAGAGTTTGAGAAGAACAGGTGTTAGCTCTTCTCTAAATGTTTGATAGAATTTGCCTGTGAAACCATCTGGTCCTGGGTTTCTGGTTTTTGGAAGGTTTTTAATCACAGTTTCAATTTCACTGCTTGTGATTGGTCTGTTTATATTTTCTATTTCTTCCTGGTTCAGTCTCAGAAGGTTGTGCTTTTCTAACAATTTGTCCACTTCTTCCAGGTTGTCCATTTTATTGGAACATTGCTGCTTGTAGTAATTCATCATGATTCTTTTTATTTCTGCATGTTCAGTTGTTACTTCTCCTTTTTCATTTCTAACTCTGTTGATTTGAGTCTTCTCCCTTTTTTTCTTGACGTTTTTGGCTAGTGGTTTATCAATTTTGTTTATCTTCTCAAAGAACCAGATTTTAGTTTTATTGATCTTTGCTATTGTTTCCTTCTTTTCTTTTTCATTTATTTCTGATCTGATCCTTTTGTTTTCTTTCCTTCTGCTAACTTTGGGGTTTTTTGTTCTTCTTTCTCTAATTGCTTTAGGTGTAAGTTTATGTTGTTTATTTGAGATTTTTCTTGTTTCTTGAGGTAGGATTGTATTGCTATAAACTTCCCTTTTACAACTGCTTTTGTTTCATCTCATAGGTTTTGGGTCGTCGTGTTTTCATTGTCATTTTTTGATTTCATCTTTGACTTCTTCAGTGATCTCTCCATGATTTAGTACCGTATTGTTTAGCCTCCACGTGTTTGCCCTACTATTATTGTGTTGCTGTCAATTTCCCCTTTGTATGGCTGTTAGCATTTGCCTTATGTATTGAGGTGTTCCTATGTTGGGTCATAAATATTTACAATTGTTATATCTTCTTCTTGGATTGATCCATTGATCATTTTGGAGTGTCCTTTCTGTCTCTTGTAGTAGTCTTTATTTTAAAGTCTACTTTGTCTGATGTGAGAATTGGTATGCCAGCTTTCTTTTCATTTCCATTTGCATGGAATATCTGTTTCTATCTCATTTTCAGTCTGTATGTGTAGGTCTGAAGTGACCTACACATATAGGGACCACTTCCTTAGGGATTATGTATGAAGTGGGTCTCTTGCAGACAGCATATATATGGGTCTTGGTTTTGTATCCATTCAGCCAGTCTATGGCTTTTGGTTGGAGCATTTAATCTATTTATATTTAAGGTAATTATCCATATGTATATTCCTATTACCATTTTCTAAATTGTTTTGGGTTTGTTATTGTAGGTGTTTTCCTTCTCTTGTGTTTCCTGCCTAGAGAAGTTTCTTTAGCATTTGTTGTAAAGCTGGTTTGGTGGTGCTGCTGAATTCTCTTAGCTCTTGCTTATCTGTAAAGGTTTTAGTTTCTCTGTCGAATACGAATGAGATCCTTGCTGGGTAGAGTAATCTTAGTTGTAGGTTTTTCTCCTTCATCACTTTAAATATGTCCTGCCACTCCCTTCTGACTTGCAGAGTTTCTGCTGAAAGACCAACTGTTAACCTTATGGGGATTCCCTTGTGTGTTATATGTTGTTTTTCCCTTGCTGCTTTTAATATTTTTTCTTTGTATTTAATTTTTGATAGTTTGATTAATATGTGTTTTAGCATGTTTCTCCTTGGATTTATCCTGTGTGGGATTCTTTGCCCTTCCTGGACTTGATTATTTCCTTTCCGATATTAGGAAAGTTTTCAACTATAATCCCTTCAAATATTTTCTCAGACCCTTTCGTTTTCTCTTCTTCTTCTGGGAACCCTGTAATTCGAATGTCGGTGTGTTTAATGTTGTCCCAGAGGTCTCTGAGAGTGTCCTAAATTATTTTCATTCTTTTTTCTTTATTCTGCTCTGCAGTAGTTATTTCCAGTATTTTATCTTCCAGGTCACTTATGCATTCTTCTGCCTCAGTTATTCTGCTATTGATTCCTTCTAGAGAATTTTTCATTTCATTTATTTTGTTATTCATCATTGTTTGTTTGCTCTTTAGTTCTTCTAGGTCCTTGTTAAATGTTTCTTGTATATTCTCCTTTCTATTTCCAGGATTTTGGAACATCTTTACTATCATTACTCTGAATTCTTTTTCAGGTAGACTGCTTATTTGCTCTTCATTTGTTTTGTCTGGTGGGTTTTTACCTTGCTCCTTCATCTGTTGCGTATTTCTCTGTGTTCCCATTTTGCTTAACTTACTGTGTTTGGGGTGTCCTTTTCACAGGCTGCAGGTTCGTAGTTCCCATTAATTTTGGTGTCTGCCCCCAGTGGGTAAAATTGGTTCCATGGGTTGTGTAAGCTTACTGCTGGAGGGGAGTGGTGCCTGTGTTCTGGTGGGTGGAGCTGGATCTTGTCTTTCTGGTGGGCAATGCTGCATGCTGTGGTGTGTTTTGGGGTGTCTGTGAGCTTAGTTTGATTTTAGGTAGCCTCTCTGTTCATGGGTAGGGTTGTATTCCTGTCTTGCTGTTGTTTGGCATGGGGCATCCAGCAGTGGAGCTTGCTGGCCATTGGGTGGAGCTGTGTCTTAGCGTTGAGACAGAGATCTCTGGGAGAGCTCTCGCTGATTGATATGACGTGGGGTCAGGAGGTCTCTTGTGGTCCAATGTCCTGAGTTCGGCTCTCCCACCTCAGAAGCTCAGGCCTGATACCAGGCTGGAGCACCAAGACCCTTTCAGCCACACGGCAGATGAGTGGTTTATTACCGAGGATATTAAAGCACAGAAACCAACAGCCAGACGAAGAGATTCATAGGGTGAGGTCGAGAACAAAGAAACCTTAGTCTTCTTGGAGTTGGAACCCAGCACAGTGGCACATGGAAGCATTCTGCTTTACCTACCTGGAAGTTCTCTGAAACCCCTTCTTTTTTTTCTATTTTTTTTATGAGTTGTTAATATATTTATTAACTTGTTTTTTTTTTGTTGTTGTTTTTTTAACATCTTTATTGGAGTTTAATTACTTTACAATGGTGTGTTAGTTTCTGCTTTATAACAAAGTGAATCAGTTATACATATACATATGTTCCCATATCTCTTCCCTCTTGCATCTCCCTCCCTCTCATCCTCCCTATCCCACCCCTCTAGATGGTCACAAACCACCAAGCTGATCTCCCTGTGCTATGCGGCTGCTTCCAACTAGCTATCTATTTTACTTTTGGTAGTGAAACCCCTTCTTTTGGATTTTAATGGTGGCTTCACTAACATGGAGCTTCATGAAAGCATTATTTATAACAATCTTGAAGTGGAAACAATCCAAATATCCATAAACCCATGAATAAAGAAAATGTGCAATGGAATATTAATTGTCATTCCCATGGCATATTAATGGAGACTGGGGCCAGTGCACCTCAGGAAATATTTTAAATACAAATACCTAGGTAAGTTGAAAAGAAAACCATGGTAAAATTTATATCTTCAATAAAAAAGTTTTAAAAAGATGGTCTGGATTTATAATGATCATAAAAATATAGACTTTGAGAAAAGGAGTATTTTATAAAATACAGAGGTTTATTGCATTATGACAAGATATTAATTTAATAGAAATTAAATATGTCATAAGACTAAGACACCTAATAACAGCACTTCAATATATTGAGCAAAAGCTAATAGCACTAAAATAAGAAATTAAAAAATTATAATTTAGAGTTAGACACTTTAACATAGCTTGTCAACAATTGATAAATCACCTAGTAAAATTCAGTAATTATATAGAAGATTTGTACAATAAATGACATACATTGATAGAATTTTATAGCACACTATACCTCCAAACTGAAGAATATATTCTTTTCCAGTGCATTTGGAACACTTAGAAATACAGCTCATATGCTAAGCCATAAAACACTTCTTAATAAATTTCAGAAATATGAGTTTATTGAATATGTTCTCTGATCATACCAGAATTAAATTAGAAATCAAGGAGAAAGATCTCCAGAATGTCATCAAAAGCATAAAACAAATTTTCAAAGAAACTGTGGGTCAAAGGATATCATGTGGGTTTTTAAAAAATAGTTCAAGCTGATAAATAATGAAAAGATAACATGTAGATATTTGTGAATTGCCACTCATGTAGTGATTAAAACATGTTCATAAAAGAAAATAATATAATTATCTAAGTTTCAAACTTAAGAAGTTAGAAAAATAAGAGCAGTGAGAGACAAAATATGAAGAGCAGAATTAGTGAAATAGAAAACAAATGATAAAGAAAAGAAACTAAAAGCAGTTTTTGAAAAGACTGATGAAGAAAAAAGAGTCAAAACCCATATCAGAGATGTAAAAAGGTTGATGTCACAATGGATGCTAAGACATTAAAAGGATAATAAAAGTATTATGATCAATTTAATGCTTATAAATTTGACAAAAGGTAAAACTGAGAATTTCTTTAAGATTAACAAATTAAAACTGACAAAATAAGAAAAATAAAATTTGGGGAACTACTGTATAGAACAGGGAACTCTACTCAATTCTCTGTAATGGCCGATATGGGAAAAGAATCTAAAAAAGAGTAGATATATGTATATGTATAACTGATTCACTTTGCTATACACCTGAAACTAACACAACATTGTAAATCAACTATACTCCAATAAAAATTAAAACAAAAATTGGAGAGCCCAATATTAAAATATAATGATCTAGATCGTTACCTCACATGATGAAAAAAAGAAGGTAAATTATAGAATTAAATGAAAAAATTATATCTATAAGCCTTCTAAATAAAATTTAGCAAAATATATTCAACATCTTGATGTTTTAGATAGTAAACAGAAAGCAATAATCATAAAAGGACAATTGTTAAACTCTTCTTTGCCCTACCTCAAATTTCTACTCATTAAGAAAATGAATTTTTCAAGCCACACTGTAGGAGAAAATATTTACAAAATATATATCTGAAAAAGGACTTATACCCAGAATCCATAAAGAATTTTATAACTCAATAATAAAATAAAGAACCCAATAAAAAGTGGGTAAAATAATTGAACATACACAATGGAAGATGAATAAATGGCAAACCATAAAAACAACACACATGAAAAAATTCACAGCATCATTAGTTATCACAAAAATGCAAATAAAAGCCACAATGAAATACCCCTATACACCCACTAGAATGGCTTAAATATAAGTCTAACAATATTGACCACTGGCAATGATGTGAAGCTGTCAAGCTCTTAAATGTTGCTTGTGGAAATGCAACCTCTCTGGAAAAAAAACATTTTGTAGTTTCTGTAAAAGCAAAACATAAACCTTATGACCCAGTAATTTCACTCCAAAAAGTTAAATTATATGTCCACAAATGATTGTACAAGCATGTTAATGACACCTGTATTCATTACTGAAAAAACTGAAAGCAATTGAAATGTTCATCAGCAGGAGAATTGTTAAACAAACTATGGTTTACTTATACAATGGAAAACAACTCAGCAGTAAAAAAGATAAACAATTGCTACATGTAACAGCATGGACTGATCACACAAGCATTGTACTGAGTAAAATAAATCAGACACAAAAGGGTATATACTATATGATTCCATTTGATAAGGTTCAAAAACTGAAACAATTAGTCTGTTATAATAGAAATCAGAACAGAGATGATCTAAACCAGGGGTTGTCATAGACTAGAAACAGCAGTGAGGGAAATTTCTGGGGTAATAACATTTATACATTGATATGGATATTGCTTACACGAATATTAGCCAAGAATCATCACATGTTACAATTAAGATCTGTGCATTTTTCTGTATGTAACTTTTTTTCAATAAAAACTAAAACAAACTTGTTAGTAGGGGAAATGAGATATTGAGGACCTAGAGTTAGAAAGTTGTGGAGTTGTTTTCCGGAGCCCAGGCCTCTATTCTACAAGTACAAGTCAATTCCTCCTAATTCACGAAACTGAGAATGAGGCTGATAATGTTCTTTTTCTAAAGCCTTGGGAGGAGTCATGAATTCTTAAAAGGATGAGAAATAAGGAATTGGGCTTGAAAAAGTATACTCTGAATTAATGTAAATTTTGTATGCTAGGAGAAATTATATGCTAATATAAATGAGAATGAAGCTTATTAAATTTGCATATTAATTTCATTTAACGTTTGAATACCTTTGCTTCAGTTGTATCTCACTTTTATCTATATCTATCCCATTTTTAAATTATTTTAGTGACTGGAGAAGTATTGGCTTTACCAATTATTTTAAATTTGGAGAATGTATAAGCCTAGAAAGACTGAACTTGAATTCTTGGCAACTACTAAGTTTATAGAGGAACGATCACCTTATTAGGTATCTTATTTTCTTACATCTCAATATTCAAAATATTTTTTTCTGAAATGTTTACTATTGTGTCAAGTTTTCCAAAAAAAGAAATTTAGGAACACCCTGTGGAACAAATTTTAAAATCATATCTAAGGAATGTATATATAGTTTGGATGTATTTTATCCCAAAATTAAAATTCAGTTTTAATTTAACAATAAAGTTTCAGTTTTTGTTTTAACCATATTGTGTATGAAAGGCAAAAACACAGAGAAATGTGTTCAAGACCTTGAGAACAATTCTGCATCAGGAGAATAATAATGTTTATCTTCTTTCAGACATTTATGTGCTGTCAATAAATCATTTAATCTACTTTAAATTATTTTGCACAATAATGCCTAACTAATTTGGGGATAAGGTTAAGCCTTCTATTGATAAGTAGTAAGCTCTCTCATTAAACTTAATCTATTGTACTGTAAATGTCACTCACTCCCCCAAGCTCTTCTTCTGATCAATACCCTCCACTATTTTCCCTGTCAGATGAGATAAAGTCCACCTCTGTGAGAGTTTTGACTCCACTTCCTCCAGAAGATGATTGCATGCACATTGAACACTTTGCAGTCTCTTTTAACCCAACAGATGATTATAGTATACACGTATTTTTTAATTAAAGTTTTACAAGTTTTAAAAATATGAGAGATTCTTTTTGATGGCCTTTTTAACATGGTAATGCTTTTCCTGAAGGGTACTCTTTAAAATATATATATATATGTGATATATACATGATATTATATATGATGTGTATATTTATGTCATCATATATGATATATACATGATGCACGATATATATACAGAATACCATGTATGACATATGTGTATGTGATTGCTTTCCAAACATTTCTTTTTTATTTGAGTTAAGATCCATTTATGCTGTTCAAATACTGCCAGTCAGGATAACAAATTATAACTTTCATATATTTAAGAATATTAAGTCTTGTGAGTTTGGTATTTGGCACATGGAGTGTATTGAACTTAATATATAAAATACTGAAATTAGCTCTATTGTTAGAAGTGCTGTCAGCTTGGTATAAAGGAAACTCAGACTAGTCAAAATATAAAATGACCTCTAGTCCCCTGTTTTCCACATTAAGAAGCAGCCTGAGAAATTTGCTTGTCCACTGAGAATGGTATACGTTACAATGCCCTCTTTAGAAATGGTCAGAGGGTGAGAGAAATGCAAATACATATGAGGGAATAGAACCAAGGGCCAAGAACAATGGACCGGGTGTCACCTTCAGGGAAGAGAACACAGACTTAATAGAGAATCATTTCCTGCCTTTAGCATAGGACAGTGTTTCTAACCCTTAGCACTATTGATATTTTGGGGTGGACAACTTTTTGTTGAGGGCAACTGATCTGTTCACTACAGGATGTTTAGCTGCATCCCTGTCCTCCATGTAATAGAGAACAAAGCAAAAAATATAGCATCACTATATTCCTGCCGAAAATGCATGACCTAAATCTAATTATGAGAAAACATCAGACAACTCAAATTAAAGTGTTGTCTACAAAATATCTGGCTGTAAATTTCAAAGTACCAAGGTCATGAAAGTTAAGACTAAGACACTGTTCTAGACAGCTCAAGGCATGATTCACTAGATTATTTTTCTATAAAAGACATTATAGAGACAATTGTCAAAACAAATGGAATTTGGGAATTAGATAGTGAAAATGTGTTCATATTAATTTACTGATTTTGATAGTTGTATTATGGTTATACAGAAGAATATAGCACTATTGTATTCAAGGTTAGTGAGACATTAGATTAGTAATTTACTCTTAAATGATTATAAACACTTTTTTAGTACTATACTCTCCACTTTTGAAGTTCGAATTAGTAATATATGTGTATACACCTATGTATATTGTGTATATTCACATGCATATACAAAATACAACAGAATGAAAATTTTAATGCACACAGTAAACCTAATAATAAAATATAAGGTCAGGTACAAGTTAAGAATTCCTATTAACATATCTTTTATTCAAAATTGTATAGAAGTACTACCTAATTTCCCAGAAAGAAAAATACAAAAATTTTAAAAAGTGTTCTTATTTTCATAGAATTATACTTGTCTTCATAAAAAAGGTCCAAGAGAATCTGCAAACTATTGGAACTATTTAGAAAATTCAGCAACTTTTATGAGTGTATTAGCTCTTTTATACACAAACAGAAAAGCATTAGAAAAAAATTAGTTAAAATATCACTCATTGTAATGATTAATTTTATATGTCAATTTGGAGGGTATTTTGAATGAAATTAAAATTTAAATCAGTGGACTTTGAGTAAACAGATTATCCTTTCCATTGTGGGTGGGCCTCATTCAATCAGTCAAAGGCCTGAATATAACAAATAAACTAACCTTCCAGAACAGGAGAAAATTCTTCTGTAGACTGCTTTCAGACTCCATCTGCATCAGCAGCTCTCCTTAGTCTCCAGCTTTCCAGTCCACATTGCAGGTATTGGCATGAGCCAATTTCCTATCACAAATCTCTTTATATATAAGATACCTAGAAATATATCCTATAAAGCAATACCATTGTGCAAAATAACAAAACTTATTAAAAGACATGAGCATTTGAATAAGTGCTAAGTTAGACCATGTTTATGGATGGGATAAAGAAGGCAGTTTCTCCAAATCATTTTATAAATTTAATGCAATTCCAATGGAAAAATACCATTATCCAAATAAAATTTCATAAAAATTTGGAGGTGATAAATGCATATAAAATTAAAAGAGCCAAAAATAACTGACAATTTTGAAGAATAAAGTATGACTAGCTTTATCTCATATTATTGCAGACTCATTGAAATTCATCATGAAGTGTGAGTAATTTGGTCAATATTGTATTCATGTCAAATAACAGAACTATATCAGTAAATCTGAATGGACAACATAGAAATACCTCATGTATAAATGGTATTGGTATGCACATTGTCCATATGGAGAAAGATTCATATAGATCTCTGCCTTACGTAATAATATATATTTCATATGAATTAGAAGTCTAAATATGAAAAATAATACTTGAACACATCTAGATATTGATGAGAAATATTTTGAGTGTAAGGGAGTTTCTTCAATAAGACAAAAGCGTAATTCATAAAGGAGAAGACCAATAAATTTGACTATATCATATTTAAATGGCACAAGAAGACAAAGCACAATGAAAAGTTAAACGAAAAACTGGGAGAAGATATTTTAAATCCAAATAACCAAAAAATGATGACTATTGAGAATATATAAAGAATATACATATTTTAAAATTTCTAAATAAAATATTGTCAAGTAGAAGCTAACAGTCATTCAACGTGTCAAAACTGTTCATTTGATGAAGCAGAGATTATTCCAGTAATAGGAGGCTGATTTTTTTCCAATATATTTATTAATATAATACAATATATAAAAATAAAGTGGAAAATCAAATGATCACATTAACTGATGGCAAAATTTCTGTTCTCACACGCATGGGCAACTCATGCAGGTATTTCCTAATTCTTGCAAACCCTTTTTCCCTGTGATTTCCCTCTGTGGAGGTTGTATCACAAATATGCTTGCTGCTTTCCTAAACTTATCTGAAGAGGGTTTTCTCTAGTCCCTATGGACTCTGCTGTTTGGGGTAGCTTTGTTCCATTATTCCAAGCACTAGACAGAAAGTTCTTTCCTCTAGGCTTTAATCTGCATACTCCAGGTTTTAATCATAAACTTGTGCATGCATCTCTGCTTCCCTTATGAGTCCTTAGACTTTAGCACTTCTTGATTTTTATGATTTTGAATTAATTGTTTCTTACATTGAGAAGTGTTTCCTTTACTAGTTACAATTTTAACTTTATATTAAAATGTGCATGTGCACCTGGGTGTTTTCCTCTGTGTGTGTGTGTGTGTGTGCGCACGTGTGCCTGAAGCAGGTGGAGGATTCTTGTACCAGTTTAGCTCGTATTCATAAGACATCAGTGATATGTTAAACCACTTCCTATATTGTTTCTGTAATTTCTATTCATTTGTAACAGGAAAAAGTGTTGCAGTGTGCTCTAAGTCTGTCAATTTCAAAGCATTCTCAGTTTTTGGTTATTTGTTTGGGTAGAGGTAGCAATTGCCAACAGTGTAGAAAAAAATGACTTAAAAAGCTTAAAAAGGAAAATATTATATTTATTGCTTATTTATGAGAATTGGGAAAATATTTTAGTGAGGTAAGAACTCATTTTGGCTCACAGGTTATCTGTATTTTCTGGAAGCAGTGGTTGAGATTTGCTGCACAGCAACTTATACTTTGTAAGTCATTTATATGTGTGTATATATATATATATATATATATATATATATATATATATAAACACATATGTATAATATGTATACACATTGTTTTTTTTGTGTTCTTCCCAACAGTCTGTTGACATAAATATTACTTCCGCAAATTCCCTCTGTAATAGAAGGTGACACAAAAGAAAATGGCTTTTCTCATGTCTTCCCAATGAACAGTAGACAAATCATCCAGACCTGAAAGAAAGATCCCATGATCTTTCTACTAAACCACATGGTTTCCAAGGGTAAACTTTCTTCGTTCCCTCCTTCCTTCCCTGCTTCCTTCTTTTTCTTTTTTTAATAAATTATTAATTAATTTATTTATTTTTGGCTGTGTCGGGTCTTCGTTGCTTCGCCTGGGTTTTCTCTAGTTGCGGCGAACAGGGGCTACTCTTCATTGTGGTGCATGGACTTCTCATTGCAGAGCATGGGCTCTAGGCACGCGGGCTTCAGTAGTTGCAGCACGTGGGCTCAGTAGTTGTGGCTCGCAGGCTCTAGAGTGCAGGCTCAGTAGTTGTGGCGCAAGGGCTTAGTTGCTCCATGGCATGTGGGATCTTCCCAGACAATGGTTCGAGCCCGTGTCCCCTGCATTGGCAGGTGGATTCTTAACCACTGTGCCACCAGGTAAGGCCCCCTCCTTCCTTCTTTCCTTTCTTACCTCCTTCCTTCCTCCTTCCTTCCTCCTTCCCTCCTCCCTCCCTTTTTCTTAACCCTTAATTATGCAACTATTCTCCTAAGGAAGTTAAATGACTTTCTAATACCAACAAAATAGCAGTAGTAGTTCATTAAGATGACTGTAAATTAAAAGCAAGTTTTACTGCCCTGAGACTTAACTAAGTACTAATGAGTACAAAGTAGCTCCAATCAATAGAACATTGAGAAGGGACCACATTTTCATTCCTCTTCAATCAATATATAACACAAAAATATTATCTGCCAACAAGAATAGCCTTAGTCTAGTTATTTTCTGTTTAATAAGGATCCTTTAAGCATTGTACAGGCAAAAGATACATCTTTCTTCTTGATTTCTATTCTTTCAAGTAGGACATGTTTTAATTTTTAAGAGAGAAGACGCCTGTTCAGAAGAAAACTCATCACTACACAACATTTTCAAGGGAGAAAAGAATAGCAAATGCTTGAAAGACTGAATGTGTTTCTCTCTGAATGAATATCTCTGATTATTCTTTTCTGTGGTTGACCAACTGTATAAAACATGATTAGGTCTAATGTGCTATTGATGTGTCATAGTCTTAGGCAGAGTTAATGGTATACTTAACCTGGGCCTGCCTTTCTTTCTTTCATCATTTTCCAGACTGCATTGTGGCATAGACTTTAATCAGTACAGCAGCTCCTCCTGAGCAAGCATTAAATTGAACAGATGAATGGCAGCATTTTAAAGGAGATCTGATGACCCAAACATGCTTGCGGGTTTTAAAGAGGTCAAGCCAGATAAAAATAATTAGTGGACACTTGAGAGCTGACATATTCTTCTAAAAAAGAAAGGATCTTGAGAAATCAATTGGGCCATAGAGATTATACTCTAAAGGATCAAATAGGGCAAAAGAATGTTTCTAGTTCTCTAAAGAAGCCTATAATATTTAATGAAAATATTCTTTTAAATAGTCAAATGGATTCATTCATAGCATAATTTCACATAGAGTTGAGCCTAATATTTCTAAAAATGACTTTAAAATCTCTCATATTGTGTCAGCAATCTTAGACTTTAATTCTAAATAGAAAAAGAAAAATCATCTCGAAAATGTTTTCCATCACAGTAGGTGCCCAAAGGAAAAAAATTCACTCCTCAAAAAGTGAGTCATAAATCATTTAGTTTTTTCAGTACTCAGAGAATGGAGTAGAATTTTCTGAAGGCTGTAAAAGGGCTGTGTGTGTGTGTGTGTGTGTGTGTGTGTGTGTGTGTGTGTTTGAGAGCATGTATGTGAGAGAGAGGAGAGTTTCAGCAGAAAATTGTGTATTCAAAGTTCAACATAATAGGAACAGTCATCAGATTTCAGGAGGCAGTTTAAAAAAAAAAAAAACTTTAGTGATACTGATGTTTAAATCTAACAATTTATGTGAAAATACTACTCCAAATTAGAAATATATTTGTCATTATCTAAATAAATGGTCAAATAATGGACTACATATCTTTATTAACTTAAACCATTTATGTGATTTTTTTATCATTAAAAACCTACATTGATTTTATCAACTAAATGGAATAAACCTCTAAACAATAAAAAGAAGGAAGAAAGGAAGGAACATCTAACTGGACAAATAAATAGCAGGTGCCTTCATGTGTTTCGCTCATTGTCAAGCTAAATAAAACTTCATAATTTCCAGGAAGTTAACCTAAATAGTATTAGAATTAGTGTTAACTTAGAACCAACAGGCTGGGTGAGAACAATCAAGTGCCAAGTCAGAGGTGTATAAGGACTATCACATTAGTATCAAGAGACATGGCCCGATTGGGTGCAACACTGTGTATTTTAAAATGACTGCAAGCAAGCAAAAGCTTTGTGATGCTAAGACAAACAAATAGGGAACTGGAAATGAGCAATTAACAACTGAGCACAAATGCTGGTTTCTTTGAGTGTAAGGCAATAAAAGTATAGGCCCTTAGAGGGCAAAACTATCTCAAAATTATCTTATTCTCCAGAATATTAACGTAAGTGTGGTAGGGGGAAGAGGGGGGTCAATGATAGATGGTCAATAAACATGACTTGAATAAATAAATTGGTACATTTTTAAAAAGAATTATGTGAAAACTACAGTAATAATAGAGAAAATATTTTCCTCTTTTTTATTCTTCGTTGTGTATTCTTCCTTCTCCTGTGCACTAATAGTTCCTCTCTCCGTCTAGTCCTACTAATTTCTGCCTCTCTTCTTTTCCTGCTTTCTTCAACCTTTTATCTCTAACAGACTGTGATTTATAATAAGAAATATACTGTATATTTGGTCTTAGTCCTGGTTCTGGCCACAGAGCTCCCAAGATCTTTGGAATTTCCTAAGTGATAAGACAGACAAAGATGTCCTTTGTTATTCAAAGCAAGCCCTTTTCATCCACACCTGAGTTTATGTTAATGAGGTGACTTTTGGAAATTCTCTAAGGATGGGAATTCTTTGCCAGGGGAACCAAAGAGATGATTAGAGGGTTAGAACTTTCAGCCTCACCCCCAACATCTGACCTCCAAGGAGGGGAGAAGAGGTGGAGATTGACTTAATCACTAATGCCCAGTGACTTGATCAAACATATCTACAATAATAAATCCTCCATAAAAATCCCTGGACTAAGGGGCAGTTCAGAGAGCTTCCGGGTCGATAAGCACTTGGAGGTGCTGGCAGAGTGATGTGCCTGGAGAGGACATGGAATCTCTGAGCCTCTTTCCGCATACTTTATGCATCTTCTCCATCCAACTCTTCCTGAGTTACATCCTTTTATAATAACTGGTATCTAGTAAGGAAACTGTTTCCCTGAGTTCTGTGAGAGGCTCTAGCAAATTAATAGAAGCCAGTGAGGAGGTCCTGGGAACCTTTAATTTATATCCAGTTGTCAGAGGCACAGGTAACAACTGGGGCAATCGCAATCCAAAGATTGACATCCGAACTGTGTGCCTGTGAGTGTGGTGGGGTGGGTAGTCTTGTGGGATTTTGCCTTTAACCCATGGGATCTGGTGCCAACCCCATGTAGACAGTGTCAGAACTAAATCCAATCGTAGGACACCCAGCGGGAGTCAAATAATTGCTTGGTATGAGGAAAAAAAATAAACTCACCAGACGTGTCAGAAATAAAGTATTCTGTGGTAGTGTGAATTGTAAAGAAGAAAACCAGGAGGAATTTTTCCTTTTCACATCTCTTAGTAAAAGCCTGTCTATTTTACTCGAGTTTCTTCAACCATCTAGTGCAATATATCACACCATCCTTTATTCCTCCAAATAAAACCTCAGGGATTTAATGCAAAGAGAATTCTGTAACCCAATTACCAGTCAAGAATATGTCATGAATGTTGCATCTCTCTTACTGTTCCTATGTGGATAAAGTTTTCTAAAATTGGTTTTTCATCTAGTGAGATCACTCATAGTTGCCATTGTAGCTTCTGGACTGAATTACTACCCCTTTGGTATGTTGCATGTTGGTTTTAACTTCTGGGCTGTACTTTCTTAGTCTGAGAGACCTAGGTTTATACAACAGCTATAAGGAAAAGATGTCATTTCTTGCTTCCTCTGCTGTCACTTAGGGCACCCATTCTCTCCCAGCCAGCCAGAGACGTGACAACGCCTTTTCTCACTTGTTATACATTAATTCATTAGTATCATGATTTTTTTCAACAGTTCATAAATTGTCAACAAATCATAAATTATCTTCTGTAAAAAAGATAAGCAATGTATTCAGGAAATAGAGCTTGAAAAAGTTCCCTGATATATACATAAGAAGCAAGAGTTAAGACATGTTTGTTATGTTCTAATATTTTATTTGTGATTTACTATGCTTAAAAGACAAAGAAGTGAATGGATAGAAACAAAAAGTGTGGATAATGATAGCAGAATAAATAAGATGCTAATTAGTGATACCACCATTTCATTCCTTTTTTAAAGAAGATTATCCCAAAATCTAGCTTAACAGCTAGCAGATTATGGTAAGCTATTTATTTTAATGATTATCATAAGAGGGAAACTAAGAGAGAAGGAAAAGCCCAGAGAAAAATATCGATGAAATCATTGGGTACATCAAAAAATCACTCTGGTTGTATATATCAGATTCATTCTTCTATGCTTGAAAGAGAACATTCAATAATTGGAATTATCCATCTATCATTTTGACATTGCCCTTTGGAGAGTAATTAACAGTACTAATTTATGTAATTTATTTAGCCCATCAGGAGGTTTCAGAACTCACATATGTGTTGAACATCTGTGTATTTTAACTAGACATATATGGATGCATTTTATTTACATTTCAGGCCATGAGATATGACTGACATAATATTTTAAGAATTATTATTTTTTCAAATTGGAAATGAGTTTCTTTCCAAGTGATTTTTCCAAACTCTTTCCAAGAGTTTCTTTCCAAAAGCTTTCCAAGCTTTTTTGAAGAAGCTTAAAAAAGGGTTTTCAGATTTTAAGTGAGATGAGTATTTCTTTCTCCTTTCTAAGATATCATGTGTAAGTCTATAAATTGCAAGGACTGAAATTTTAGAATTTGATAGGAGATTGTGCACTGAAAAAAATCTATAGAAGGTCTAGGGCCGTGCTGTCCAATAGAAATATAATTTGTTCCACATCTAGAATTTTAAGTTGCCTAGTAACCACATTAAAACATAAAAAGAATCAGGTAACATTAGTTCCTTATAATATGTTTAACCCAATATATCAAAAATATTTATTTCAACATGTAATCAATATATGAATGAGGTATTTTACATTTTTTTATACTGTATTTGAAATCTGTCTTGTCTTTCACATTTACAATATGTCTCAATTTGGAGCACCCACATTCCAAGGGCTCAACAGTCACATGTGGCTCCTGACAATAAACTGGACAGTAGGGTATGGGAAAGTTGATTCTCCAAGAACAACTTCCAGAAAAACAACTCAGAACTGGTTTCCCAAGAGAACTTTTCCTTCTGTCACAATCAGGGAGCTAGAGTATCAGGGGTATGCTTTGCCAACTCTGATTTCAGAATTATACAACCTTAGTCACAATCCAGGGATTAGGGAGCCCTCAACGAACCTGTTGGCTTGTGGCATACAGTACCTTGACTGTAGTCCAGAGACAAGGCCACAGCTTAAGATTCTATTACTATGGAAGAGAGGAAGAACAGATCGTGACAGCAAGAGCTGGTCTCTGTTGCAGTTTACCCTCTGCCACTGAAATATCCTCGCACATCTGCCTTTCCATGTATATACTTACCTCCTCCCCAAGGTAAGCAACACAAACGTCCATCCGCCGCTCTATCCAGCATCTAGGATTCTAGAATGATGCACAACCCTCTCCATTATGTCCGAAGATAGCTATTTGTTGGCCTAGAAAATAATAAACACATTTTGTATGCCCCATTTCTGATACACACATAATACATTGAAATACATGATATACAATGTTGGAGTAGGAACAGAGTAATAAAAATATTAAAAAAATTTAAATTCAGAAAATGTGGGAATGTGAAATAGGAGTTATTAAAAATTGTGACCTTAAAAATAACAAATTTGATGGGCAGGAAAGGGAATGAGTCCCTTGCTTAGTCCGCCTGGGTGCTTTGGGTTCTGCTCTTTAGGATAAGGGGCCTTCATTCATGGTTCTCTGTGGTCCCAGGTGTTGCCATTGGGACCATAGCTCTCATCTTCCATGGTCCTACGTAAAGTGAGTAATCACTGAAAAATGCACCTTTTGAGGTGCTGAATAGTGCTGGGAATCCAGGAGTTGCTTAGGTTTCTTTGGCGTCATGCCACTTACTTTTGTAAGTTCCATTTTTCAGTAATTGCTATAAATGATCTAGTCTAGGCTTACTTTTTAAACTTGAAGACTAGTATTTAATTATGGTGTTTGGGCTCCACCCACAGAATTTTTAGTTCCCTCTCATTTGCCAAGGCTGGTCTGATTTTTAAATGGAAAGTTTTCTTCCCAGATGTCCTTCTGTCCTGGGTAAGATGGGATGGTTGGTCACCTTGCCTCCCATGTCCCTCTTGCTGTTGAAGCCCTCTAAAACCATGGGCTTGGATGGAAGGACAACAGCTTAATCCTATCTCTTTCACCAGGTTCCAGAGTTTCATAAAGCGTAAGTCTTATCTCCTATTAAGACTACAGCTCTGAGACTCATAACTTCTTTGGTCTTGCTATCTAGTCTCCAGATATAGGGTTTTCAGACAACTTCGACTGCTTTACTTATCAAAGTCATTGTGTTCCACTCTGTCTCTGCTTTAGATCAAAATTCTCTCTCTTGTAGGGCTTTTCTCACAGGAGCCAAAAGCAGCCAACACACACCAATAATCTGAATTTTTCTTGCCATTTTCTTAAACAAAGTATGGTTTACATTCTAAGATATTGAAGAAACATTTTTTTTTAAATTTTACTTTTTGCAGTACGCGGGCCTCTCACTGTTGTGGCCTCTCCCATTGCGGAGCACAGGCTCCGGACGCGCAGGCCCAGCGGCCATGGCTCACGGGCCCAGCCGCTCCGTGGCATGTGGGATCCTCCCAGACCGTGGCACGAACCTGTGTCACCTGCATCGGCAGGCGGACTCTCAACCACTGCGCCACCAGGGAAGTCTGAAGAAACATTTTTAACTTTTTTTTAAGATAAAAGGGACATTAGTTTTCTATCTTCCATTACCTGACTAAACCATGCTTCATGCCTAATTATGCAGCACTCTACAGCTAGCAGATGTTGTGAAGCAACTCAAGGTCTCTGCCACAGAGAAATATCTAGCCTGGAGAAGTGAAACAGCTCACCTGATTCCAGATAAGTGACCCCTTCTCTGAGGTGTGAAGGATGAATAGGCTCATAGTTGGAGTGGGGGTGAGTTGGTGAATAGTGTTTGGAATAAGGAGATACAGGGCATTCTAGGAAGAAGAAATGGAATAGATAAATGTGTGAGGCATGATACTATTGTGTATAAAGTTACAAGAGTCTTGTATCCCATGCTGTGTTTAGTAATGCCTGCCTTTAATTATAATAAAGAAATGCATATATTTCACCTGTGTCTGTGGCCACCATACAGTTAAGCGCATCACCATCCGTTTTTTTTTTTTCTTTGCGGTACGCTGGCCTCTCACTGTCGCGGCCTCTCCCGTTTTGGAGCACAGGCTCCGGACGTGCAGGCTCAGCGGCCATGGCCCACGGGCCCAGCCGCTCCACGGCATGTGGGATCCTCCCGGACCGGGGCACGAACCCATGTCCCCTGCATCGGCAGGCAGACCTTCAACCACTGCGCCACCAGGGAAGCCCCTCACCATCCTCTTTTAACAATACATACTTATATTTGGTATGAGAGACAAATTTTTTGTTATAATTCTGGGTTTAGATTATCAAGGTTTTCTCAGTGGCTCTGTTATATTATGGGGATCACTCTAGTACTTACTTCATAGGGCTGTTGCAAATATTAAATGAGCAAATAGAGGTCAAGTGAGTAGAATTATAATGGGCATATTGTAAGGGCACCAGAGCTGCTCTTATTATTATCTGTATTATTGCTATTAGTATCCTATACACAGAAATGACCAGCTAATGGTCATTAGAAAGGAAATACTGAAATATAATAAAGTTAAATGCAAACTGCAAAAATGACTTTATAATACTAAGTTTCAAACTTGTATTATTTGAATAGATTAGCTAAGGCAATGGAATTAGAAATATGTATTTTTTTATTTTTTCTTTCAACTACTAATGGCTTATTTGTATGGAAAATTTATAATTAAAATAGCCAACAAAGTTTATAATTGCTGAAATGCAATTGTCCTGATTTAAAACAATAACCCATTTTAATATGATAGCACATATTACCATATTGTTACTTGAAACTCTAAGTCCCACAAAGATACACTGATATAAAAATGTTAATTTCACTATCTTCAATAAGCAATCTTGTTTTTTATATCCTTAAATTAAGAAAAATACAATAGAGTGTTTTTCATTCAATAGCTCCTATTAAGATGAAAAGCTTTATCAGAATTATTTGAAATTCAGTAAAGAGCACTCTGTATTCTGTTCAAAATCAATTGATAGACATAGGTGCCAGCTAAATGGAGACCAAAATCTTGGCTTTTTTTTCTGGATAGACATTTTTGCTTACAAACATGTTACCTTTGAACTAGGTACATATCTAGTCAGTCATTTACACAGCTGGATAATCACAGGTCTATCCCACAACTCTGTAGATTTTATGTTGTTAGGAAGAAAGTTCGTGCTTGCTGGTAGGAATATGGAGGGAGAAGAGACTCATCTTCCCAGGCTCAGTTCCTGCCCACCCATCAAGGAAGTCCCATCTTGTCCCCTGGGGAAGAATGACATGAAACAGAAAAAAGGAAGGAATATGGCTCTTTGGAGGGTTCTGGGAATAAAACATGAAGCAAAGGAAAATTACACATTCCAATAGAAAATAAATCCAGTGAATGCAGTCAAAGAGTTTTATTGAAATAGGTACCACTTTTCTTTAAGTTTCTTAATTTATGTTTTGTGAAATTGTAAATAATTTATTATTTCCTTGAAGAGGTATTTCAAATTACAGTGTTAGAATAAGTAACACTAATATTCATTAATTTTTATGCTGAAACACAAATCTCGCCTCTAATTTTCAGAACATTAGTTTTTACTAAGTGTATCGTGCCATAACTAGCCATAGCTCTCAAAGATGTAAACTCAGGAGAGCAAGGTTTAAAAATCAATAATTCCTTAAAACTTTATAAGATTTTTTTAAGCAGTGCCAGGAAAAAAGATATTCTTGCTTTCACTTTCTATAATCTGCAAATAATAGCATAAATTATATAAGTAACCTCTGATTTAACAGAATTATGTCATGCTTTTCATTCTAAGGTCCTTGTTTAGTATGACAAAACTCTATTTTCTACCACAATGATTCTCAAAAGGTGTGATTTTCCCCCAGGGGATATTTGGCAATATCTGGAGACAGTTTTGGCCCTCATAGGGGTTGGTGGATAAGGCAACCCATTCAAATACTGGCATCTAGAAGGTAGAGGTCATATATATCACCATACATTCATTCCCATATTCTCAGGGCAGCCTCCATAACAGATAATTGTCTGGCCAAAATTGTCAGTAGTGCTGAGGTTGAGCTGAATGTTGTTAGGTGAATGCTACTTGACTTATCAAAGTTTGTATGCTATCACAGGAATTTACAGTTTGTTTGTTTTTTTTTAATCCTTGTTGATCTTTGGCTGGTTTCACTTTCAACTTTATCAGGTGAAAAAATATGAAAAGATTATAACTAGCCAGTGAATCAAAGCAGTACACACACACAGTTACATTGAGTTTATTGGAATTGATTACTCTGAATTTATTATTTGTCTTTCTTCTCTTCCTACTATATTAAAGGCACTGCTTTTCTTCCATCTAATTTGTTTGCTCATTTGTTTTGCATATATTCAAATTTTGTTCTTTATAATGATATGAAATAGTAATTTAAACCTATATATTCCTAATAGCTTGCCATACTCTTTTTTGTGATGTTATTTTTGTATGTTGTCTATGAAAACATTACAAGTGAATTAAATAACTGATAATTAAATGATAATTAAATCTAGTTGTTTTCACCATATTGATACTGCAATTAAGGACAAAAATTTGATGAAGCATATTAAAAATACTAAACTAGTTATTAGTTAATTGACATTTTCACACATATATTGAAGCAGAAATTAGGGAATATAGAAATAGATGTGACTTAATCATGACAGTAAAAATTTGATCTTATATAATATTTATAAAAATTATCACTATAATTATTGTCATGTCTTACAAAATTATTATTATTTTTTGCAGTACACTGGCCTCTCACTGTTGTGGCCTCTCCCATTGCGGAGCACAGGCTCCGGACGCACAGGCCCAGCGGCCATGGCTCACGGGCCCAGCCACTCCGCAGCATGTGGGATCTTCCTGGACCGGAGCACGAACCCGTGTCCCCTGCATCGGCAGGCGGACTCTCAACCACTGCACCACCAGGGAAGCCCTATAAAATTATTTTGACTACTCATATAATGTTTAGAAAGCAGCTTATGCATTGCCTTTTTCCTTTATACTTTTTACTTCAAACTTTACTGTGGTGAAGTGAGTACTTTCCAAGTAATTTGAATTAAAGTAACTTTGGAATATACTAATTTTCCTCAGCAACTATTTAAAACATGAAATTATGTCCATGAATCTAAGGAAAATTCAACCTAATTTCTCCTGTTTAACAAATTTAGCATACTTTTAACATTATAATATTTAGCTCTTAGGTTTATCTATTTTATTAGGAAAATACAATAAGACAAAATATTTTAATCAAAGTTGAAGACACTGAAAAACATAAAGCTTAAATAACTTTCTTAAGGTCACACAGCTAGTAAGGGGGTGAGAAAAATTTGAACCAAGGTGGTCAGACTCTAAACCTGTACTTAGTATAAAGACTTTCATAACGAGGTTGAAAGACAAAATGGAAACAATACAAAAAAGATATTTGTAACACAAGATACTATTAAAATCTCTAATATGTAAAGAAGAAAGATGGGCAGAGCAATAGAAAATTGAGCACAGGTCATTGACATGATGTGCAATTCATAAAGAAAAAGAAAAACTAGCGAATAGTAACAATAATAAAAATAAAAAAGATGTAACTTCAACAAATCAATTCAAATTAAAATGATGCTGTAATAGGATGAGTAATGGAACCCAGCAGTATCTGCATCCTCCTCCCTGCAACCTGTGAATGTTACCTGACATTTAGAAAAAAAAGTCTTTGTGGGCTTCCCTGTTGGCACAGTGGTTGAGAGTCCGCCTGCCGATGCAGAGGACACGGGTTCGTGCCCCGGTCCGGGAGGATCCCACATGCCGCGGGGCGGCTGAAGTCTTTGCAGATGTGGTTAAATTAAGATCTTGAGATGGGGAGTTATTCTGGATTATTCAGGTGAGCCCAAGTACAGTCACATGTATGGACATTTATAACAGGGAAGTAGAGAAATATTTTTATGCAAACAAGAAGCAGAGACAATGTCGCCATTGGGACAGAGATTGGAGACATATGATTGTAGACCAAGGAACGCCAGCAGACACCGGAAGCTGAAAGAGAGGCCAGAAATTGATTTTCCCAAGAGTCTTAGAAGGGTGTGATATCTGCTAAAAACTTGATTTCAGACCAGTGATGCTGATTTCAGACTTCTGTCCTCCAGGTCTGTGAGACAATAAATTCTGTTGTTTTAAACCACTAAATTTTTTGGTAACTTGTACAGCAGCAACAGAAAACTCATTCAGATGACATAATCATTTTTCACTACCAGATTTTAATAAAATCTGTCTAAGATTAATGTAACAGTGCCCAGAAGCAGAGTCATGTACAATTAGGAATTTATATGGAATTATATATTATTTTGAGGAAAATTGATTATTTCAATAAATGGTGCGAGAATAACTCTAGACTATAGGATCCACAAGAGCAGGAACTGTTTTCTATTTTCTTCAATACTGTATCTTCAGGGCCTACTACAGAGCCTAGCATATATAGGCATTCAGTAGATAATTGGTGTATGAATAAATAAATCGTAAAACTCCCAAACTTATTCAATTTAGTAATATACATCTTATAGGCTTTTCTTCAAACCTCACTTTTATTTACTTAACTGATCTCTGAGATACCTTCTATAATCAGTGGATACTTTCAAGTTCAAACCTTCTAGTCAGTATTTGAATATCACATACATAAGGAATTAAAAGTATCTGTCCCAATAACTCTCATTTTATTTTTATGAACCAGGAATTTGTACCTCAAATTACAGTTGAAGATCATGTATAAGGTAGATGCTGTACAACTATTCTCTCATTCCTCCTTAGGATCACATCCCTCACTTGGATGGGGCAGCAAAGCACCAACACAAAGACATGAAATGAAATTTCAGCTTCCCCTGCAGTGGGTCACCTGGTTCCGGTGTGTCAGGTATGGGTGAGTGTCGCAGGAGTTGTCCCCTTTCAAGGCAGGAGTCTTTTAGCCTTGTCTTCTCTTAGCCCTTTGCCAGGCCCTCTTCCAGACTGGAATCCAGACACAGAACTTGGATGGGGAGGCCTAGAAAACATTCCTCTGTACCTGGTAAGAAAAGTAAACCTTTCCTTTCTTTAAAATGTTTTGTTTGTTTGTTTTGATGGTAATTCTGTAACATGCAGCTGAATGTATTCCTAACAGAGGCATGCTGGCTGGGAAAGCAAGTAACTGGCAGGTCCACGTTTAAAACCTAAAGGTACCTGACTCCAAAATCCACGGACTTTTCATAGTACTGCACTTTCTTTTGAAAGTTCATAGGTGCTTAAATGTAGTGCTTTTCATAAATGTGCCCGTTACACACCACCAATATTTTACATTCTATCAAGTAAATCTCCAGAGAAAATAATCTATAGATTAAGCTTTCAGATAGAAGGATGAATAAAAACAAAGAGACTTTAGCACTCATTTATGATAAGTTTGTCCTTAAGATGCTTTCATTTGGTTAGGAAATACCTGGGGCTATTTTAAAATGAAAAATGTTTATCCACGTTTTTTATAGTTATTTTCATTGATAAGTAAAAAAAAATTCTTATCAATGGCATCATTTAGACCATGGCTCTTTTTCAACAAGAACAGTTTTTTTTTTCCTTTTAAAATGTTCTTAATTTAAAAAGAAAAATCATTAAAATGAAAACTTATATGTAAAACCCTACCAACAATTGTTCATTTTAAAAAACCATCAACATTTAAAAATTTACTTATGTTTAATTTTCAATTCTATAAATTATTTTGTTTCTGAAATAAATCATGACTTTATTGAACATGAGTGCAAGTATGAAATACATTTCCTGCTTCAAGGTAATGTATGTTGATAGGAGATATAAAATATAATCATGGAGATAAACTTGAAAATCCAAGATTCCATAGGATGTTCACTGGATTTATATTCAGAGATGCACTGAAAACCAAGTTTTAATATTCATTAACTGAATGACTATGGACAAACATTTCATATTTCTTGAAACTTTATTCTGTTATTTGGAAAATTAGCATGGTTACATTTGCCAAATATATTGGCTCTTGAAAAGATGAAACAAAATATACCTACAAAGTTTCTTTGAAAACTGGTATTTACTGTAAAACATATCAGTTATGTTTGGGTACTAAAAATAAATTAGAAAAACTAAATTTAATTTATATTTCTTATTACAAGTGAGAGCATAGTGAGTGTTTGGATGAATGGATAATAAAAATGTGGTGTATATATATATATATATATATATATATATATATATATATGTAATAGAATGTTTTTCAGCTTTAAAAAAAGAAGGAAATCCTGCCTTTTGCAACAATATGCATGAAAATGGAAAACATTGTATTAAGAGAAATAAGCCAGGCACAGTAAGATAAATACTGCATGGTATCACTTAGAGGTATGTGGAATCTAAAAAATTCAAACTCATGAAAGGGGAGAGTAGAATGGTTGTTGCCAGGGGCTGGAGGTTGGAGGAAATGGAGAGATGTTGGTGAAAAGGTACAAAGTTTCAGCTATGCAGGATGAATAATGTGAATGGTTTCAAACTTTTAAAAAACCTTTAGAAACATATTAAAATTAGAAATGCATATATAGTTTTTACCTCTCAAGTATATTCTATGACTTTATCCCTTGTAACTAAATTCACTTTTATTTGAGGCTTTATATGTAAGGGTATTTATTGCTACATTTTCCATAATGATAAAAAAAAAAAGAAAAAAGTAAAACTACAAATACAGTGGATTTTCAAATATAAAATATCAAGGAATGGCTAAATAAATTATGTTTTATCTACTTCATGGAATAATAAGTAACTGTGCCATGATCATTAATTTCATTTCCTTCCTTTTGACCTAAAATTGTTCTATTGTTTCCCCTTTATTTTTATCTCACAAAAAAATTGTAAACTAAATTTTAATTTTTCCAGACCTACTTCTTAATAATATCCTTCTTCAGAATTCTGTTTCAATATTGTTATCATTCATTGCTTGTTTTTCCCCCAACAATGCTCTCCCACTGTGGCTCCTTATAATCTCAAAAGAACATTGAGAAGTTTCTTCTATCCTAAAAAAATAAAAATAAAAACAAAAAAATTAAAAAATAAAAACTTTCCTGAAACATTTTGCCATATCAAGCTGAGCTTTTCCCTCTCTCCAGCACCTTTCAGTCATGTCAGTAATCTTCAAGTCCTCATCCATTTGTTAATAAAGTTTCAGGAACTGGCCACTCTGTTGGTAAAACTAGTCTCTCATAGATTTGCAGAGGTCTCCATGGTACCAAATCT
Organism: Tursiops truncatus; assembly: GCF_011762595.2. Lineage (NCBI taxonomy): Eukaryota > Metazoa > Chordata > Mammalia > Artiodactyla > Delphinidae > Tursiops > Tursiops truncatus. Next base: position 119,123,805 of record NC_047037.1, read on the forward strand.
AATAATTTTACAAATGCTTATGATCTCTGACCTCTATTCCTATGACATAATTGACCACTTAAACCTGGAAACAAGGGAATATAAACCAGGGCCTTGATAGTAGAAAGAGGAAAGTGGAAACACATTTAGAAATATTTAAATGGTAATCCATGATTGATTGCTTGAATGAAGGAATTTGTTGATTGGTTGGATATCAGATATTTGAAGAGAGGTAATCTAGCTACCTAGCTATGTTTCAGTGGCTTGAGTGGAGGGTGATACCAGCAGCAGAATTATATTTTATAAGCAAAGGATAATATTTACAAGGAAATGATGAGGAAATTGTAAATCTGATTTGGGGAAAACTGGCATTAGTAGGATATGTGTCTGAAAATCATTGCAAAATATATAGCGTCTATGAAGTATCTAAGTCATCCTAGGAGAGATATAGAATTAGGTGACAAGTTGGCCAGGGATACATTTTTAGGAATATTAAAGTTTTAGGAATACATATATGAAAAGGAACCCTTGGGGAGGTGGGGAGATGAACAGAGAAATTGAATGGAATATTTTCTCTTTGTTCCTCCATGTGCACTTTTCACCTAACTTCACACTGTGTTATGCCCCAGGACCAAACTCTGAGGACCAGTTCATGCCTGAGGTGTCAGTTCAATTTTTAATAGCACACTCATTCATTCTCAAAAATGTCTTTTACTGGGCAATAAATTATATCCAGACCAGGACTCTCTTACCCTCTGGCTTCCCTTTGGTTTTAGCCAATGGGGATCAGATGGAGAGGGAAGAATGACAGGGAATTAATTCTTATGACATCCTTCCTTGACTTTTCACAGTGGGTTGATAGTTACTCACCTTATTGCCCCCAGCTGACACTAGCCGCTGGTGGCAGACATGGGGGAAAGGTAAGATTCCTTTTCATTCCTCGCTTTTTTACCTATCCTTTTTCATGAGCTTTTAAATTATTCTCAGTTATCACATTGGAATGTGCCATGTGTTTTTGCCAAGATCTTGATCAGTGCAGGGGTACGGGCAGAACCAAGACAGTGTAGTGTCATGAAAGGCAAGAAAAGACTTTTAAGAAAATTTGTGTAATGTACTGGGTGTGTGGAGTGGTGGTGGTGGAAGGAATGTCCCAGAGTGATCCAACAAGATTAGGGAAAGATTGTAAAAAATATGAGAAGGGTGCAAACTATGAAATCTTGTTCTAGGTAAGAGCAAAAATAAACATACTTTAGGTAAAAAAGAGAAAAGTTGTATCCACTTTTCTATTCAATGTAGTTAAACAGTCATTAATAAACTCATTTTGATTTTAGGAGACAGACACGGAACATCATCTCAAGTACACTTTGGCAGGGGGAAATTATAGCAAGGAGAGACAGTAATATAAGTACAATATATTAGTACCATAGCTTACTTGAGCTTGGCTCTGCCTGTACTTAACCATGTTTGGAATAAAGGAAGCAATGAACAGAGAATTTTTATTGATATATTATTCTAAACAAACATACTTTGGTCCAGCTTTTGAAGACTTCACTTTCATCAATACTATACAAATACTTTAGCATCAATAGAGTTATCAACAGACATGGGAGGTAATAAATTGTTTAGCTATTTTTAAATCCTGCCCTTGATATACTCATTGACTCTTATAAGCCAAGGATGCAAATATCCAGAGTGAAATGGACTTTTTTATGATTATTAGAAACAAAACTAATAACTCTTAGAAAGCAAAGACATGAATTAATACCTAAACTATGGCCATTCCTGGTGGATGATGATTATAGAGAAAAGTTAAATGAGCAGTGTGTAATAAGCTTGGAATTCTCAGGAATTTAAAAGTCATAATAATTAGCCAGTCAGAGAAGGAGTCAGTTCCTGTAGCCTTTTCCCAAGTTCTTATCATTTTTTAAGGGCTTGGTACATCTGGGGATTCTGATAACTGAGCTCTGCATCCAGTTCGGAAAGAGCACCCTTAATTTTAGCTGAAGGCAGAGGAGTAGAAATGTATCACCAAGGAATGGAATGCATGCCTTTTCGCTGAAAGCTGCTTAGCAGAATGCAATGTGTTTAGTATAAAAGTGCCTGGAAAGCTTAGATGTATTTTTCTTTAAATCTATGAAAAATTGTCTATGCTTATAAGGGACAGAAACCCTAAGCACTTATTAAGAAAATAGGAACCATCTTAAAAAAGAAAAACATTTTTCAGTAACATCTCCATCATTGCTCACTGTTCTGTTTCCTATTTCATAGGCCAGACCACCTGGGATTTTGTAACCCCCCAAAACTTCAAACTCCCTCTATTGCCATTCAAGTTCCCATAACTGGACAACATGTTCTTTCTAAAGTTCAAATTCAAGAATATCTGCTGGACAAAGCCTATCCCACTCAGAAAATTAGCAGAATCAAGAACTATCAATAGACATTGTGCTATTTCCCCAAAACATTCAATGTGCTTTTGAAGAGACCTCTAAAACACTCAGTCTCCTGGGTTTGCATGAGTACATAGTCAATGAATGAAAGGAGAACAATGTCTGGCACTATAAACTCCATGCAAGGAATATTTTTTTAATAAAATTAATTATTCTTCAAATTAGTAAAATAGTTTGAAACATACAATTTCAATGTGCCAAAATGAAAATTTTATCCCTTGATTAACAAATGTTGTTAGTGGCCACTGGCTTAACTCTTCCATATTCTTGAAAGAAGAAAGTAGTATATAAGCAATGGTTAAACATAGAACGGGATAACGATGGGACTTCTGGTATAACCCCCCCCCCACCCCAGTGTTTTAGAGGAGACCAGGGAGCCTTCTAGAGTCTCTAAAGTTATAGATGTGTGCAGCAAACTTTTTTCTTTTTCTTGGGACAGTTGTCATTACCATTGTGGTCTACTCTTCAGGAAACTGAAACAGTTTTCCCATCCTTTGTTCACAGAGCACTCACTCACCAATCACTCTTTCCTAAAGGATTTTTCTTCTGTTTGGGAGAGGGGACTGAACATGTATTGCACAGGACATTGAAGATCACTCTTCGCAGGGAACTGCATTCAGAACTCAAACATTAACTTTCCTTACTGCAAGTTAATGAAAGAGTCCAGATTCTCCTGTTATTCAGAATGAATAAAATTTGGGGAGGGGGCAGAGAAGGTCATTTTGAAGCCCGATAGGACTCATGTTTATGTCATGTTCTATATTATTTCATTAATAATAAAGCTGAGAGGTTAAGGTTAGCAGATGTAAGCTATTATATATAGAATGGATAAACAACAAGGTCCTACTGTATAGCACAGAGAACTATATTCAATATCTTGTGATAAACCATAATGGAAAAGAATATTAAAAAAAGAATGCATGTATATGTATAACTGAATCATTTTGCTGTACAGCAGAAATTATTAGAACATTGTAAATCAACTATACTCCAATAAAATAAAAAATAATAAAGCTGATATACAATACCCATCTGTCTGATCCTCAAATTTTATCTGTTTGGAATTTGTAACTGATTTTAAGGTCTAAACAATTATTACTCCTAAAATTCAAATTCCCACCTAATTTCAATCATGTCTTTCCCTATAATTTCTAAAAAGATTCATGTAATCTGCCTAATTTAACCAATCAGTAATTCTGAAAAATAGAAATGTCAATGTCATAAAATTCCATTAGTAGAAATTGGAATATTTAATGGAATTGGTCATTAACTTTACTTAGCTTTTCTCACATTGAATAGCACTTCTTCGACCATGTAGAGTGTTTTGCCACAAACAGAAGCTCAGTAAGTTTTGCTGATTAGTTTTAACGAGTGCAGGACTTTTTTCCTTTGTCAGGAAAAGCTATTCTATTAGATAAAATATTGACACAAGGAGGAAGTCGACATTTGTGATCTAAGTACTTCCAATGTTAATATGCTTAAGAGAATACAAAATACAAATAAAACTAGACTATAAAATGATTTTTTCTTCCCCTGATTAGGAAAAACTACCAGAAGTGTAACATAAACAAATGTGCAAACTGAGTAAGCATATTCCTTATTGTCATTTTTATTTCTGCTTTTCTATGTTAATCAAATTCTGACTCACATAGGACTTGATACTATTATATTAGGAAAGAATAATGTATCATTATTTACAAGAGAAAACCTTATACCGATACAAGGAAAACCCTTTTTTTTAAGTTGGTAGGCTCTTTGAAAAATATTTGCTATTTAATGTAGACTGTATAAAGAGTCTAGGTTTGTCAAAATCATTTCAATGAAAAAATGATAGCAATTTATTTATCTAAAACACACACATACACATTTATCTCATTTGTTTAAACAGACACACACATACGTACACAAACCCCATGATATAATTGGAAGATCAGATCCTGTTGTTCTAATCCCAAACAATTAATATATTTGTATTCTCTTTCAAACAATACCTATATTGCTACACATTTAAAATCTGTGGATAACTTTACCTTAATCTGGTTCTTGAACAAAGTACAAATACTCTTTTTTTTTTTTATGTGAATACACATTTCAGTTTGTCACACAAAAAGGCAGCCTATTTCCTTTAAGTATCATGGAAAGCAACTGGAGTTCTAGTCACTGGAGTAATGGGAAACCTTGAGTTTTTGCCCACTGAGAAGACCTATCAGCTAATTTGAAAAGAATTTCATTAACACAAATAATCAGGTAGAAGAAACAAAAATTTTGAGGTAGTTTTATGACCAAGCAGGGCCCTATGCGGCTTCCCCAGAACAGACCTCCCACCCAAGTCCTCCATCTGCCTCTTGTCTACAGAAAAACTTTAGCCTCCTAGGCTTTCCCCTAGTTCTAAAGAGTAAATTTAATAAGAGAAGTGAGAAAATGCAGAAAGAAAGGAAAGCAGTCGAGCAAGACAAAATAATAGTTTAACCATTAAGCAAAGTCAAGAACCTTTAGTTCTTCCTCAAGGGCTATAGATAATATTCTGAGCTATAGTCTTTGAGCTGTTTTGCAGATACTGAAGGCCCCAAAAGGTGGAAGAAGTTAATTGTATGCTGCACACAAGCATGTAGACCCCAGACCAGTAGGAACCAGGAGGTTGATGATGTTGATCCCTGTTTACCTTACCACTAACCAGTTAGAGGAATGTCCATGAGATGGTCACAAACCCCAAACCCCCCTACCTTCACCCTATTTTTAAAACCTGTCCCTGAAAGCCTTCAGGGAGCTTGGGCCTTTTAAGCACTAGCTACCCTGACTCTTTTTTTGGTGCAGCCCTGCAATTAATGCTGTACTTTCTTTCACCACAACTGGGTGTCAGTAGATTGGCTTTACTGGGTGCAGGAATGTGAACCCAAGGTTGGTTTGGTAACAGTTGTACTTAATATTTCAACATAAGCCTTGCTTATCCTTTGTTTATTCCCTAAAGAGATAAAATCTGGCATCCCAGATTCTTAGGAGAATTGACACAGAATGGCCTATACATGATTGCAAACTATGTTTTCAAATGAACATTGAGAAATATTATCTCTATCTCTAGGTCTCTACCTCTGTATCTCTCTGTCCTCTCTCTTTTTCTCTCTCTCTTCCTAAGCTTGCCTATCCTTCCATTCTTTCTTCCTTAAGATGCCTTTTCATATTGTGACTCCCGAGTCATCTTTTGCCAATTTTCTACTTCATCCTTGCCTCACAATCCATGTTATAGCAACAGAGAACATATTTCAGTTACAGAAACATGCAATGATTTCTCCCACTTAAGTCCATCCATTTAGATATTTTTTGCCTTTTTCCCTGCCTTTCCTCAATACCTGATTTATACTTTTGACTTCATTTTAAATGGTACGGTCTTTGAGATGCCATTTCTTCAGCTCTCCCATTCTGCATTAGGGGTAGGATTGCCATATAAAATATAAGATGCACAGTTAAATTTAAACTTCAAATAAAGAATGAATAATTGTTTAGAATAAGTATATTCCAAATATTGTATGAGTATGTTCTTTGTTTATAAACATCGAGGGGGAGAGTGGGTGGAGGGACAAAGAGCCCTGCAACAGATGCAGACTTGTGAGCAGGATAGAGCTAAGGAGGATTATTTAATAGGTTTAACTGTGGAGTAATTTTAATTCAATACAATGGCGTCTCCAACTAAAACTTTGTTCTAAAAAGTGGCTTCATTTTCCTTGACCTTGAAAGATCAAGTACTTAAACCATCATTTTGAGAAAAATCCACCCATTCTGCTCCCTTCCATGAAATCTCTTTTGAATTATATTTGTGAATGATCTGAACAAGTTATACCATTTTCAAACACAGAAGACTAGATTCTTATGGGTTGACTAGTAATTGAAGAATGAAACTTTTTCTTTTTAGAATGAAACATTTTAATTCCATTATTATTAAGCAGCTAGAGTGAAATTTCACTCCTGCTATGTATTACAGAATGAGTACAGGATCATATAACCAATGAGTTAGGTGATATCCACTCAGAGATTGATAAAACATTCATGTTATTTGAGGGAAATTGTTATTTCACTCAAACTGACATGTGTACCTGAAAATCACAGGACATAAAAGCATTTTAAAAATGTAATCATGGTGTTTGCCATCCACTAATATAACAGTATCTAATTCCCTATCAGTATTATTAAACACAGTTAAAATAAAACCCAATACATTTGATCCTTGAACAATACGGGCTTGAAACACACAGGTCCACTTATACATGGTTTTTTTCAATAGTAAATACTACAGTACTACACGATCTGCATTTGGTTGAATCAAAGGAGGCAGAATTGTGGAAACGGAGGGCTGACTATAAATTATACACAGAGTTTTGACTGCATGGATTGTCAGCAACCTTAACCCCACATTGTCCAAAGATTAACTGTATTAGTTTCACCTTATTTGCTGTAATGAATATTTTTAATATTTTTAAAATGCTAACTATAATAATAAATCAAATTACAAAATTTTACATTCTTTATGATATCTTTGTAAGGCATACATATGTTTTATATACACATATATATCACACACAGGTATATATAAGAAAATGCTGAAATAAAGATGTTGAAATAACTGGACATGTACCCAATAAAATATCATTAATTGTTTTGGTGGTTACCTCTGATTGGGGGGCATGGGAAACAGATAACTAGATTTTCTTCCTTACTGAGTAATATCTTCTAAATGTTCCTAATGAACATACTTTCATCAGGTAAAAAATAGTTTTTAAAATAGTTATACTTTAAAAATCTTTTTACCTTTTATTACTCACATAATTTACCAGAGGCCTAAGTAAATATAAGCTCTATTGAGCTGTATATGCTTAGAAAAGCTAAAATGTGTAACCAGCCAGATGATGAAATAGCATAGAAGTCAATAATTTGCTTCCTAATAAGCCGCATGTAAGTCATTTCTTGAGTGAAGAATTTGGTCAATTGTACCTTGTTTGCTATTATTATTTATATCTTCAAGTGAATATGTTTAACATTTTCTTCAGGGTCTCTCTCTGTAGTTATTGATGATTTCAGCCGTTCATTGGCATATGCACACATGCTGAATTAAAATATACCTGGGGATGAATCTCTCACTTTTAAAAAGTAGTAAATTTGTTCAAGAAAATACTGCCCTAAAACCTCTGTGTTGACAAATTAATCTTTACAAACACAGAGAAATCCCTAATGTGCAAACAAGTGCTCAGGGCACGAAATGTGAAAAATAACCTGAACTTCATCATCACCATTCAAATATTTCCCCATGTTTATCTATTGAAAATTACATAGCGTGTCTAACAGAGAATGTTCTAAATCTATAAAATGCTATGCAGTTATTTTTAAAATTTATTTATTTTATGCATTTTTGGCTGCGTTGGGTCTTAGTTGCTGCACGCGGGCTTTCTTTAGTTGTGGCGAGCGGGGGCTACTCATTGTTGCGATGTGTGGGCTTCTCATTGAGGTGGCTCCTCTCGTTGCGGAGCATGGGCTGTAGGCGCTTGGGCCTCAGTAGCTGTGGCTCGCGGGCTCTAGAGCACAGGCTCAGTAGTTGTGGTGCACGGGCTTAGTTGCTCCACGGCATGTGGGATCTTCGCGGAGCAGGGCTCGAACCCATGTCCCCTGAATTGGCAGGCGGATTCTTAACCACTGCACCACCAGGGAAGTCCACTATGCAGTTTTAAGTAAAGTCATTTTTAGTGAGATGAACTACTACATGGCAAAGCCAGAACATAAAAATCCATCCAAAAAGCCTTTTTAAAATAAATGTATTAAAACTGTATTACCAAAAAAATATATTATTAAGGCACAAACAAGGCATACATAAAGTTAGAAATATTACTAAAATTGTTATTGTGTAGTCCTATTTAACTGTAAAATTCTTAACAAATACACTAGTCATGTGTACAAGTATTTTTTAGCAACTATTATATGTACTCACATTTTAATACTCGCACATGCTTTAGTGTGATAATGAATACAACTATCTCAGATACATTTGTTTCTTCCAAACCAGTCATCTGGGCTAAAATGAAATACAGAATAAATGACTGTTATAAAAATGTTGTAGGTCACTTTATATTCATTACAAATTGTCTTCCTTGCTCGCACTCAAAGTTGCAGCTCTGGAAAAATATTGTTTCTTAGAATTCTGGCCTCTGAATTTAGAGTCCTCTAATCTTACTTACATACTCCCAAAGGTAGGACAAAATTCCCATTATCTTTTGAGGACAGCCATTTTGAATGAACATTCTCTACACGCTGTCACCTTTTGCTTATCTCACACTTATTTTCTACTCATTTCAACCACTCACAACCCATCATTCCATTGAGACTCCTTCTTCCTCCTTCTTGGGAAATTTACAGAACTATCAGAACCACGCTTAATTGCTGGAAACATCTAAAACTTTCCTCTCCTTTGATATATTCTAACCTGGATATTTTTAATCACCTTCAGAACTGTTTGGATTTCCCTTCCTCGTTTCAGGCTTCTCTTACTGTCCTTCAAGTGTGGACTTCTCAAGGCTCTGTCTCACCCTCTTTTCTTTCCAATCTACCACTCTTCCATGCTTCCTTGACATTGTACCTATTTCAGTGGCTGCACTATTTACAGTCTGATGAGGTCCATATTTATTTCTCCACTTTGAATCATTCTCCTCTCTGTTTGTGGATGTTTAACTATTTTCTGGACATTTCCACAAAGAGGTTTCATTAGACACCTCACACTCCATATATTAACAAAGGGGTGTTTCTTCTTCATTTATAATCTGACTTAGTCTGTGACTAGTCAACCTAGTTGCATAAACCAGTACTATTCTTGGGATATTCTTTGACTCTTCATTTTTTTATACCAGGAACAGTCAACTACCAAGTCCTCTCAAGTTAACTTCCAGAATATTTCTTGACTTTGTACACTTCTCTAGCACCCTTTAAAAAAATATATTTGACATTATTTAAAATCTATCTACGATCTGGTCCATGCCAATCTCTGAGCAACACCACATGTTATATGATCTGCAACAAATCAATATAAATGTTTAAAATCTAACATGGCAAACTTGTTTCAGTTCTCATATATTAAGTACAACTCATCTTAGAGAAGTTACCAGAGACATATAGGTCTAGTTATATTATTATTACAATTCCTGTGGCCAGTAGTAAGCCATGTGAAACTCTTTGGGCTCCAAAGCTTAAACTTTTAATTGGCTGTTTCTGTGCTAACTACTTTAAAAATCTTTTCTAATCCTCTTTCTTGACATGTCCTTTTTCTGCAAAGTGTTTTTAAGATTTTCTTTCTCAGGTTAAACAGGAAACTTAGAGATTTTTTCCAATTTAACTACTACCATAAGAGATAAAAATTTCACTGACATTGCCAGCATCTTCTATGGTATGATTCATTTCCACATTTGAAGAAAAGACTGATCTAAGAATCTGTTTTCCTGATACATTAGTTCCTAATAACCCATCTTATCTTTGATCTTTAATGTAAAGCACTATGTTCTTATTCCTTTTACATTTATCTTAAAATATCTATCTCTCTGAATTGGATGGAATTTTTAAATTATAGCACTTGCGTTGCTGGTCTTAACGTTTGCTTATCGTGATATTACAATCTCCATATATACACAACATGGAAAATGAATAGAGGATTTTGAAAAAAAATAAATAACTATATATCACCACATAGTTTTAGATATAAAATGTAATGATACCTTGAAACTTCTCCATAATTACATCCCATGCGGAACCCTGGAACCATCCATATTTCTGAACATTCTATTTAAAAATACTTTGCTTTCCACTCCAGTTTTGCAAATGGGCTTATTTGTCTTTTCATTTTAAATAAATAATATTACACTGAATCCTTATACAACTTGCTTTTTCTTGATCAATATTGTTGTAGGAGTCACCTCTGTTTATGCATGTGGCCACAGTCCAGTTCCTTTAGAGTACTCAGATGTATGAACAATCAGATTTATCCATTCTACTCTTGATTGAAAATTTAGTAATTTACAAATTTTTGCATTTACAAACTATTCTGCTATGATAAATCTTGTTATGACTCATGGCGGCTCACTGAATATGTATACCTAGGAAGGAAATTGCTGCTGAGAGAGTATGCAATACTCCATGTTACAGAAAATGCCAGATTGTTTGCCAGATTATTTCTATAAATGAACTCTTCCATCAGGAGAATATGATCTCTAGGGACTCCAGGCCATTGTCAATCCTTTTTATTATTCAACTCCTACACTATTTACCACTCTAAGGCCAAATGTTGTGTAATTATTATTTTAATTTTAATTTGCTTGATAACATGAGTTTGAGCATCTTCACAAAAATCTTCATGATTTATATAAGGGATCTATTTGTAAAATGCTGTCAAAATCTTTTAACCAGTTTTCTATTACTTTGCCTAATGTATATTAATTGTTAATAATTTTATGTTTTGGCTACTAATGATTTGTGGGTTAGCAAGGTTTAAACTATCCTTCTCAGCTTGTAGCATTTTACTTTCTTTATAGTGTCTTTTGGTGAACAGAGTTTTTGATTTGAATGTAATAAAAAACTGCTATTTTTAATAAACTTTTAATTGATGAATAATTTTAAATTCAGGTTTCCAAGATATACATACCCTTCAAGAGATTGCCCTGTTGCTAAAATTATAACTATGCAACATTCATCACAACTAAGAAGTAAATGTTGGTACCTTACTATTAGCTAAACTCCGATAACCTTATTAGGATTTCATTAGTTATTCCACTAACGTCCTTTTTTTATTCCAGAATCCAGCCCTGTATACCACATTTTATTTTGCTCTCTTGTCCACTTAATTTCCCCTGATCTGTTACAGCTTCTTAGTTTTTATGTTTTGTTTTTTGTTTTTTTTCCTGATGATCTTGACAGCTCTGAGAAGCACTGGGCAGGTATTTTATAGAGTATTTATCAGTTTGGATTTGCTTGATGTTTTTCTCATGATTAGCCTTGGGTTATGGATTTTGGGGAGGAATAACACAGAGTTGAAGTGTCCTTCTCATGACATCATATCAGCAGGTATATGATATCAATATCATTTATCATGATGATATTAACCTTGATTACCTGGCAAAAATAGTATTTGGCAGGTGTCTCCACTGTAAAGTTAATTTTTACTCCATTCCACACTCAATTATTTAGAAACAAGTCATAAAGTCCAGTCTGCCCTCAAGGAGAGGGGGTTATGTTCCATCTACAGGAGAGGCAAGTATCTACCTAAACTATCTGAGATTCTATAAGGAAGATTTGTATCTTATCCTCTCAGCTGTTTAGTTTATATATTCATTCATTCATTCATTCTTTTCAAACTTATAGAGGTTCATCTTATACTTTGGGTTGTAATCCAGTACTATGCTGCTTATTTTGCTGCTCAACATGCTCCAGCTTTGGCCATTGGAAACTCTTTAGATTTGATTTCTCTGTTCACTTCCCATGTCCCCAGCATTGTGCCATCATTCATTCACTTATGGGTTCAACCACAGAATACATGTACAGCAGTTTCAGAATTTTTACTCGTATTCCCAAGTGAAACAAATTCACCAACTTAGCACACATATATAGTTCCTTTTGTTTTTACATATGCAGTTTCCAGTCAAAACACAATTTCCCAAACTTACTTAGATCAGTTCCTTTTTTTCCAGACTCCTCTCATTGAGGATGTGTCATATATTTGCAACATATATTTGCATTGTTACATGTTTATATTTAGATTATTTTGTCATAGTCTGCAACCTTCCTGTGATTTACTTTTTTCTTTTTTTTTTTAATTTGTATACTAACCTAATGCCTTTGTATGTCTTATTTAATCTCTATGTAATTTGAAATCATAAAAATACTTCTTTATTCTCTTCTGACAGTTTAAAATGTTTATTTTATTTTACATTATTTTATTTTGTTTCTGTATTTATTCATTTACTTTGATTTCACTATGCTGGCTAAGACCTGCAGTAGCACATTAAACCAAACTTGTGGTAGGCATTCTGCCTGAAATTATTTATAATCTTAATGGTAATGCTACCAACATATTACCGTTAACTATTTAATTGATAGCAAATTTTTAAAGATATCTTTTGCTTGTATAATGACACTTGAAATTGCTGACTAGTCAAAACTAATTAACTTTGGACCTGTAAAAAGTTAATACACAGAAACCTTATCAAATAGAGTGGGAAGCCCAGAAGGGAGAGCTCTCAAGCCCTGTGACAATAGCAGAGCCCAACGAGAAAAAAGACTCCTTTTCTTTCCTGGCAATGACTCAGCCAATGAGAAGCCGGGGACTCTCTGTTTCCTACAGCCCTCTCTCCCAACTTCCTTTTCTCCTCTATAAAAACATTCTCCTTCCCTTGCTGTGCGGGAACTTGCACATAGCTCATCATGATTGCAGATCCTGCCCAAATGCACAAATGATGCCAAATAAACCCGTCTTTGCTGGAGAAATATCTGACAGTCTATTCGTTTTAGGTCAACAGACCACACAACAAGTGTGGATTTAATTGAGTTCTCTATGGATCAAGGGGGTTTAAAAGGTTGTCACAATTCTAATTTATTTTTTCTTCTTTCCATCCATAGCAATAGCCAAAACAGACAACTTTCTTTCCCATCTCCCTTTATACAGTGTTTATTTTACCCTGAAATTGTAACACTCAAGGGTCTTGGACTGATTCACAGGCCTGAGGCTCTGTCTCCTATCCCCCCAAGTCACCACTGAAACAAAGCAGCTTGTCACTGGGTCATACCCACACCCTCAGGGCAGCCTCCAGATCCACTGCCTTGCTATCTCTCTGGAGTACTTCCCTTTCCTCGTTCTGGCTTATGGTTTTTCTTACTTTCTTACAAGTTAGTCATGCACTTTTCTTTTTAAAAATATTTTATCCAGCACTTAAAATTTTCTGTGTGAAATTACTTTTCAAGATCAATAATTTGCTATGTTCTGTTTTTAAATATAATTTTCCTCAATGTTTTCTTTACCCTTTCCATCATCCTTCTCTTTTAAAAAACTCTTTAATCATTTATTTTTAATATATATGTTGATACATTATTTTGCTTAAACTTAGGGTTTTCCATTAATTATTCTAAATAAGATGAAATAGGCAAAGCACAACTGAAGAAAAGCAGAGAAAATGGAATATTAGCTGTGTTACAAATGCAAGAATAGGAAAGGATTTGAAAAAGAATGAGCTTAAGATGCAAAATATAACTCACAGTTAAAGAGATGGTATTCTTACTATTAGCAATATTACATCCTAGTTTGAATATAATTTATAGCTTCTCAGACTAGCAAAATATCATCACATTTTTCACACTGCTAAAAACTTGGAACATCTGGCATTATAAAATACATAGCTCTAGATCTTTGTATTTTATTATTTATATAGATATGTATATACATATATATATTTTTGATCACAGACTGTGTAAGATTATGGTTCTTAGAAATGTAAGCCAAAGCAAGTTATTAAAACAAATATGATACACAAACACTTGAAATCATATATAGATTTTTAAAATTGTGAGACTGCTAAATTCCAGCTTTCTGTAACTTTGTAGTTCCTAGAAAACTGTGTCTTAGTATGAACATCATTACATTGAAACTGATACAAATTTAGCAGCTAAATGGGCAGATCTTTAAAAAATGTTAATCAGCCTTACTAACTCAGTAATTATCCATGTTTTCATATAGAAGAAATAAGGAATACGAAATAGCTGAAGGCTTTGTATTTCAAAGCTGAAGTCTGGTATAGTAGCAGGAGGGAAATAATGACAAATTCATTCACTGATGATTTCAGATAAAAATTCCTAAGGTATCATGTTTTAAAAGATATCAGAACTTTGAAAGTAGGTTTTTTTTTTTAAATAACAAAATTGGCTTTGTTTTATTATATATGAAATGACAATCTACAAATTGCAAATTATGATTTAGTTGAAAACTTTAAATCTATTTTGGTTAGCCATGTCCTTGAATTTTATGTGCATGTATGGGGTGTGTGTGTGTGTGTCCCCTCACGTTCTGAAATTTTAAAATTTTCTTTACTTCCATGACAAAATTCATTACTTGTTTCCATCATATCTCTGTGTATTTTTTTTTCTTTCTTTCTTTTTAATCCCTGCTCCTTCCCCATTTTCCTCTTTACACTACTTTGGTCCCTTGAGATAAAATCCTTCTGTGATACTTGACAGAAGAAGTGAAAGTTGGCAAGGCCAAGTCCATCACCTGTTCAGTGGTAACAAGGGCATGAGGACATGGACCAATAACCTAGACTGATGCCTCTGATGTCTCAAACTTTGACTAGACTGAGAAGTACCAAGTCAAATGGATTATTAGTACAATTAAAGTAATTAAACAGGAAGCCATTAAGCTGAGGTAGCTCTAATGCCCTGGTAGTGGAAGTAAGCAAACCAAAACTTAAGCCAGAGTCAATTCCTGTCTCCTCTCCAAGAAAATAAAATTTGAGACCAACTAACCACAAAAGCCCACTGAGCTTTCCCAAATAAGGCAACCACTTAAGCTATAGCCAATCAAATAGTTTTCTTACTTTGCTTCCATGTCTGCCCTATAATAGCCTTTCCCCTAGCTCCTGTCTGAGGAGCACCCCTAACTACTTTCGGTTTGGCGCTGCCCATTAAAACCTATGTTTGCTCAAATAAACTCTTGAAAGTTTCAATGTACCCATGATTACTGGCCACTTCTTCTCCAGGATCCCTTCAGTTCTGTTGTCATGTTTTACCTAAGGCAGCCAATATGATTTTTCTAGTGTGTGCAGTTATAAACCCTAGCTAATATACTGTTATTTTTCTTAGATTCTTCCTTGGTTACTTCTTGTTCTTGGCTCTAATTAACACTGTAAATCCTTTACATCACTATTCAGCTCTTTATCCTTTACACTCATATATCCAGTTAGCTACAAGATATATCTATTTGGATGCTCAAAAGCAAACCCCTCAACATAACTTGCCCCTAAAACCTGTAAATCTTGTATTTCTACTCTCGGTTAATAATGAGGTCCTGCACTCAGTCACCCCAGGCAGAAATATTTGAGTGATTCTAAACTATTTTTTATTTGAAACCATTTACTCCAAACCAGTTACAGAAATCAGCCTAATTAAATTCCTAAACTTTTCTAGATTCATTATCTTTCTTATCATTGCTGTCTTAATTTAGATTCTCCCAATATTTTGTCCAGCATATTAATTTTTCTTCTTTTTAATCTCCTTCTCTTCAGTTTTAAATCATCTCTCAAATAAAATTTATTCCATACTATATTTGTCTAAATACAAAAATTCAGACCATAAAACTTTCAAAAGAATCACTGTGGCTTACAGTACATCAAGCCAGAGCCTCTGATTGGGATCCATAACATTTCTCATGGCCTTCATCTATCTGGCTTCAACCATGACCAGCCCCTGATATGCACCTGATGATCTGGAATATTTCTGTAAACACTACTCTTTTGCTCATGCTATTATTTTTGTTACCCTATATTCACTCTCCTAGATAAGTTACACTTCTTTGAAAATAGTTAACTCAGGTGCTATTTCTTCTTCTATGCATTACTCTTGCACTCCATGTGTACTTTAAGAAATATATATATATATATATATGTATATATATATATATATATATATGTATATATATATATATATAATTCTTTATTTTAATTTTGATTTACTTCCTGTCAACCCAGAGCAAACTGTGAGTTTCTGGAGGGTTGAGTTCATGAGGACTGGGTATCAAAGTTTGGTATCGACTTCAGCAGAAGAAATAAAAAGATGGAAGGATTATAGTGGTCAGTAGATAAAATCAAGTAGGGTGGTAAAAGGATGGTTTAGGTAAATGAATTTAGTCAAAGATGAGCTCTTGTGGATGGTGTTTATAAATGAGATTGGAAATAGGATTGGGAAACTAGATTGTATCTTTTCATTCTTCCAGTGTGAGTCAGTAATAATATCAGCCTCACATTAAAAAGTGAAATCAGATCTGCACTCTCCATTAGAAGGCTTCACAGTGAGTATAAAATCAGGACGAAGCTGACTTTTATCTAAGCAGAGATTTTAAAAGGTTGTTTTTGAGTTTGTAAAAACAAAACAAATAGAATGGACCCGGCGTTCATGATCTAGAGTTTTGATTTCAAGATCTGTGAATTCATGGTTAGTCTGTAACTGCAATTTGATCACTCACCCTGCGAACCCATCTCAGTTACAAGTGCTATGATGTGACTTTTTCTACTTCAGCAGAAGCTGCCTAGAGACAAATTACTTTGGTGTGTCAGACTGAATTCACCCTAGTAGCTGCTCAGGGATGGCATTTCATTTGGATGCAGAAGCCTTGAAAGTTTCACCCTTTGACCTTCGGGATGACATCCTCTGCCCGATAGTCATTATTTTCCACCTCCAGCTCACTAGGTTTCTTAGCAGAGTAGTCATTAGAGCTCCACAGGCAGCGTAAATGACCAGGTATAGATGTTTCCGTTTTCAGAAATTGGAGGGGAGGAGATGAAAGGAGCAAAAAAGCTCCAAACTTGCTTTTATTCATGACTTCATCTTTCCCTTGCTGGCTCTGAAGCCCATCACTGTTCATTTCCCTGTGATCCTGGATTTTCCTGGCATATTTGAAACCACTCCTGTCTCTAGAATGTAATTTGGCTTTATTGTGGTATCATCCCAGGGAATATTACATGATGTTTCTGTTCTACAAGTCTGAAAACTGCCTTTAAACAAAGGTTAAAATTAAGTTAAGTAAGATGTGGAGGAATAAAGCAGAATCAAGCCTGGGGAATGATAGAACTCCTCTGAGTAGGTTAAATATGCCATAAGGATGTTTCTAGAGGGAGAGATCAGTGTTGAGTGGGTGTTGATATAATGGCAAGTAATCCATTTCCCTTAATCCCAGAGATACTGTTAACTCCTATTTTCTTATGCCGTTTTTCTGCTCCCCATACCTTCCACCTCCTGCCTTAATATCCTCCTCTCCTCCCTTCCCTCCTTGATTTTCTCATTCTCTATTTCTGTCTCTCTTTCCCTGTAAAACTCTTTTACACATCATGAATGTGTTGCAAGAATGCTGAAATCTTCTTAGTCTTTGCCATTATGGAAGTTCAGTTTTATTCTTCAATAACAATCTACTAGAAAAGGTAAATTGCCTTTAAATGTAATTTTTTTGCTAGTTGTGTTGGTTTCACCATCACACACCATAGACAACGATTGCCTCTTATTTGCAAATCATTTTACATACCTACCAGCAATACAAGAGAACTCTGCTTCCTACAAATCCTTGCTGATGCTTGGAATTGTCCTTTTTATTAATACAGCTTTTTTAAACTGCACTTATTTAAAGTGTATAATAGTTAGGTTTTAGCACATGTAACACTTGTGAGGTCATCACCACAGTCAAGATAATGAGCATATCTCTCACCTCCCAAAGTGTCCTTGTACCATTCCTTTTGTAATACCGCCCTGCCCTCACATCTCCACACCCCACCCCCCACCCCGCCACCTCCCCTCTTCAACCTGCCTGTGTGGCAACATTGGTCTCTGTCACTATGCATTCATTTGCATCTTCTAAAATTTTGTATAAATAGAATTATGCAGTTTGTACTTTTTAAAAAATATCTGACATTTCAATCAACATAATTGTTCTAGGTTTTATTCCTTTTTCTTGCTGAGTAGGACTCAGTAGATATACGACCTTTGTTTATTTATTCATCTCTTGTTGCACATTTTGGTTGTTTTCAGTTTTTAACTATAAATGAAGCTCCAAAAGGCATTCATTTACAAGTTGTTCTATGGATATGTGCTTTCATTTCTTTTGAGTAAATACCTAGGAGTGGAATTACTGGGTCATATAATGCTTTGATACTTAATTTCTTAAAACAGCAACAACAAAAACTTCTCTATTTTCCAAAGTGGTTGTACCATTTTACATTCCCACTAGCACCTTTCTTGAAGATCTTTACCATATATGTATTGATTCTGTTTCTGCTGTATTCTGTGCCATTGATCTATTTGCCCAAATTTAGGCCAGTATCACATTTTCTTGCTCACTCTAGCTTTGTAGAAAGCTTTGGCACTATGTAGTGTAAGCTCTTCAACTTTGCATTTCCATATGAATTTTAGAATTGGTTTGATGATGTCTACAAGAAGTCTGTTTATTTTTTGATTGAGATTTTCTTGAATTTATAGATTTCTTAAACTTTCATTTCAGAAAACATGTTAATTTAAATTTAGTCCTGATTAATACTTACAGTGGATATAAAATTGTAGAGTTAAAATCATTTTACCATGTAACATAAATTAATGACAATTTTCTCCTAACATCTTATCTTTGGATAAAGATGATGATGTCAATCAGATTATTGTTCCATTATCCATAACCTGTATTATTATTATTTCTATCATTATTTATTAGTATTATCTTTATCCTTGTTTCAAATTTTCACAATAATGTTTATGGGTGTTAAATCATTTTTCCAATGCTGTATGGTACTTTTTGGGACCTTTCAACCTGAAAACTAATATCTTCTTGAGAGATCAAGAACACTTTAGTTACTCATATTGTTATTAATTATCTTCCTTTCTTTTTCTCAGTTTCTTTAAAGAGAAACTCATGTTGAAGTTCTTGGATTAACCTCCCTTTCTCTTAAAATGTAATTTATTTATCACCTCTTTTAATATTTGCTTTACATTCTGGAAGATGCCTTGAGTCCTGCTGTTGTCTTAATTGAGCTTTTGCCCCCAGCATTTTTTTAAAATTTCTAATTAATTTAAGTTCCCTTTTAGTCTCTAAATTTACTACTTTTCTAATATCTTTAATATTCACGTCCGACTTTTGGTATTGTTGCTTTTTCTAAGATGTCAGTGCTCTCTGTATGTTCAATCATATTTATAGATGAAGTTATAGATATTAGTATAGTCAGTTATTCCAGGTTTCTTGCCCCATTCATTTTTGTTTTTGTTTTCCTTCTGCAGATGGATCATTTGACTGGGGAAGGCTGAGTGAGATCTGTATATATTCAGACACACCATATTACTCCATTTTAATGAGTAAGTGACAGTGACAGCTGAGGGTGGTACCTCTCTCTTCATCCAGACAAATGCCAAAATTATGGTTCATTCTGGTGTTCCAAGTTCTATTTCACAGCCTCAGTTGCTCTCAATTACAATGTCTATATTTTGTTTAGTGAGTTGTTCTTTCATTTTATCCTGGGATAAAGGAAGAACTGCTCTGCTCTTGTCAAGAAAGGATCAGGCTGACTGGCTCTGCTCTTCTACACTTGCTTCCCTAATACTTTCCTTGTTTACTGTGTCTCTTTCTCTACCTAAGAGAAAACAAAAAGTTCTTCTAGTGCTCTACTAATTCTTGCCTCTATGGCATTAGATATTGAGAATGAGTGGCTTCACCAACTTTGGTGCAAGCAGCTTTGCTTAAGAAGGAAGATGTGACATCTTGAGATCATATTGTAACCTTTACACAGAGTGTGGAAAGTCTCAGCAATATTGGTAAAAGACTTCAGCAGCTGTGATTATTCTTCCAGTGGGCAGGGAGGTTTTCAACAGGCAGAAATGGCATAACTACTGCTTTGGATATTGTCATAAAAATGTGATTTCATCATAGGGAATTTGAGCAGCAGAAGAAGATATTATGGATTTTATTTGAATGCTGGCTAAGAAAAACTAGCCCATGGGATGTACTTGAGTTAGATTTTTGTATTTCAGAGAAATATTAAGGTTATATTTTAAGATGATAAGAACTTCTAAGTACAGATAATAATGAAGCAAGAGAAATATTGGTTTGTGACTACTACTGCCAATGTAATTTTGCCCCAGGTCTGTGAAACATCAGAAAAATAAAGCAGATCTATTGTGGTGGCTTCAAGACACAAATTATTTTCCTTTTCTCTACAATAACCTCTAACTCAAATAAGTGGACCCCAAGTGTTCCTGCCTCTGAGGAAATATCCTTAATATTTGAGAAAAGGGCCCATTAATCCAGGATCCAAACTAAGCTAGTAAGAGTACACTGCATTTGATTTGTCCAAAGGTAGACAATTGGCTATACTTCCTCAATCAAGTTTTGCCTGGACCTTTTCAAAGTATTACTCTAGAAGAAAGACAATTGCTTGATGTTGATGAAAGTTGTTAAGTCATAAAAACAGTGGAGGTTTCAGTGGTTGCATTTCCTACTGTTTAGAGAAAGCCATTTTAAAGTGGAAGAATGATGAACCAGTGTATTGAAAGCAAAATAGTATAGTAGAGAGTCCTGGTTGTATTGCAGACCCTGGTCCAGTTGTTCATAAGCCTATTTCATCTTTGTGCTCTGCATTTTGGTTATTCACACTTCCATTAGGTTGTCTAAGAAAAATATTGTTTATTTTTTTCCCTAAATTAATTTGTTTCTGTAAATTTGCATCAAAGAATCATAAGCAATTTGTAAAAACTGTCCATTTATAGTCACTAAGGACTCTAAATTATTTAATTTTCTCAGAGTAAAGCTAATAAGTATTGCCATAGAAGCTCAAGTTTATTTTGAATTAAAGACAAATGTATGTAATTATGTTTAGTGTTTTCTCAATTATTAAATAATAAGAAATTCTAGGATTCTGATGGTGGTCACACATTGACAATTTTTATAATATCAGAAGTTTGTTTCCAAAGAGAAAACTCACCACTTCCCTGATTTGATAGACCTTGGTTTTGACATGGAATTTGATGTGTTTTTTATGTTTTTTTGTTTTGTTTTTCACACTAGTGTATATTTAAGAAATTGATGAGAAGCCTGTAACTATGCAATTTAAATAAATATATTGTCACTATATTAGTGTCTTAAAGTGTGTATGTGATTTTAATGTCTTCAGATTTTATCCATAGAATACAGGTATGAAAAATAGCATTTCAAACAGAAAAAATTTTAAGTATGTATACGTGTGTGTGTATGTCTATATACACATTAAATCATTGTTTTAATAGTCTAATTACTTTAAATTGAAATAATAATCTGTAATAATGTTGCATGATCCACTACATTACATTATCCAGGCATTAGAAGCATGCATATTGAATTCTTACTATATTAGATTTTAATTATTATTCTAAAGATACAGTGTTTAAGATGACAGTTTTACTGCATAATGATACAAATGCTAATGGTATCCATAAAGTGAATATTAAAGCAGTTTATTTTAATTTATTGATCTTTCAGATACCTAGCAACTTACTCCCTTCCACTTCTTTTCATTTTAAACATCAATTGAGGTGATAAGATTGATGAGGATATAAAGAAAATATCTATGGTTTCCTTATAATGCATTGGGAGCTACATATTATGTGTTAAGCAAAGCAACATTTGCCTTTTCAAAGTCTTCTCCAGCTTCATATATAAGCTCAAGGAATGTGGACCTTAAGCTGCTCAACATCACTAATTATTAGAGAAATGCAAATCAAAACTGCAATGAGGTATCACCTCACACCAGTTAGAATGGGCATCATCAGAAAATCTACAAACAACAAATGCTAGAGAGGGTGTGGAGAAAAGGGAACCCTCTTGCACTGTTGGTGGCAATGTAAATTGATACAGCCACTATAGAGAACAGTATGGAGGTTCCTTAAAAAACTAAAAATAGAATTACCATATGACCCAGCAATCCCACTACTGGGCATATACCCAGAGAAAGCCATAATTCAAAAAGACACATGCACCCCAATGTTCATTGCAGCACTATTTACAATAGCCAGGTCATGGAAGCAACCTAAATGCCCATCGACAGATGAATGGATAAAGAAGATGTGGTACATATATACAAAGGAATACTACTCAGCCATAAAAATGGATTAAATTGGGTCATTTGTAGAGACATGGATGAATCTAGAGACTGTCATACAGAGTGAAGTAAGTCAGAGAGAGAAAAACAAATATCACATATTAATGCATGTATGTGGAACCTAGAAAAATGGTATAGATGAACCGGTTTGCAGGGCAGAAATTGAGACACAGATGTAGAGAACAAAGGTATGGACACCAAAGGGGGAAATTGGTGGTGGTGGTGGTGGTGTGATGAATTGGGAAATTGGTATTGACCGGTATACACTGATGTGTATAAGACGGATGACTAATAAGAACTTGCTGTATTAAAAAAAATAATAAAATAAAATACTGACCATAGTGCTTCATAAATATAGAAACTCGATGAATTCATTGAGTAAATGACCTTGACAAAACAACACAACCAGATCAAACCTGTTTGTTACTTTGTTCTAGTCATTTGAGGACAGCTTATTTACTTGGATCATGTGTTCTGGTGTAAAGCCTTTAGCTATGTCCTCTTGTTCTATTGCTTTCCTCAAATGGACGTCTTTATCAATTGTACTTTCTCTAGATTGTACTTTAATTATCTTCCTTCAGACATATTATTTCTTCTCCAGTGTTGTCTTCCTGCACCAGCCAACTTTTTCCTCCTGTGCTTCACAGGTTCTGAATATCTTGACTTTTTTTTATAAAGTATTTTTTAATTAAAAAAAAGAAATCTTCTGATTCATGGCATTCCTTAAAAGAGATTATCTCTGACCACAGATGCCCCAAACATTGCCCAAATGTGCTCACTTCTATTTTATGCACAAATAATTTTCAAGCATGTCAGCCTAAAACATAAAACCAGACTGTGAGAAAATCTTGCATTCCAACAGACAGAGAAAACCTTATCACTGTCATGTTGTAGAAATGCCTTTCTATAAAAATGCTATAAATGATAATTAATCATAATCAACAGTGCTCCAGTGACAACATACTACCAGTGTTCTAAAAATAACAACAGCGGGCTTCCCTGGTGGCACAGTGGTTGAGAGTCCGCCTGCCGATGCAGGGGACACGGGTTCGTGCCCCGGTCTGGGAAGATCGCACATGCCGTGGAGTGGCTGGGCCCATGAGTCATGGCCACTGAGCCTGTGCGTCCAGAGCCTGTGCTCCGCAATGAGAGAGGCCACAACAGTGAGAGGCCTGCATACCCCAAAAAAATATAATAAAAAATAAAAATAAAAACAGCAACAAAAATATGCCAATATAAATAAATGGGAGGAATATTTACCAAAAGGGAATTAAATGTATGACGTGAACTGTGTTGGAGTCTAAGCTCTAGAGTAATAAGTAATATAGTCATATATAAACATTTTATTCATTCTTTGTGCTTTCCTCTGCAATAATTTATCTAATATTATTCCACAATTTAATGACTGACAGCTTTATCAAAAAATCTTGTCTTTGAAATAGAGAACAAT
This sequence comes from Tursiops truncatus, assembly GCF_011762595.2. NCBI lineage: Eukaryota > Metazoa > Chordata > Mammalia > Artiodactyla > Delphinidae > Tursiops > Tursiops truncatus. The sequence continues at coordinate 119,147,558 of NC_047037.1, forward strand.
GACAAAATTAAACTTGTTCTGTGCTGATAAATATTTAGAAGGGGTGTACAGCAACTTTCATAAATTTTCTTATCTATTAACACCTCCCTGTTTTACCCTTAAACTTGTCTCTTTTCCTTTGTTGACTAACCAGGCTAATGCCATTCACTTTATCACAGCAGAGACGGACTCACAAACTTGACTTCATTCAATCTTTCCCTCTTCTTCCACCCAGACATGGAATCAGTCTTCTCGGTTGTTGTTTTTTTTTTTTCTTTATGAGATGTTCTAAATCATTTTTTTTCTTTCCTTGCTTATCATGACTGCCTAACTTAAATTCCTCTGTATCACCATTGGGAATATTACAGTAATCCCCTAACTGTCCTCCTAGGCACCAGTTTTTGCATTCTTTTTCACCAATGATTCTCAATTTTTTTGATCTCAGGACTCTTAAAAGTTATTAAGCACTCCAAAGAGCTTTTTTTTTTAATGTCAATTCTATCTATTGGTATACGCTGCATTAGAAGGTATAACGAAAAGATTTGTAAAATATTTATTAATCCTAACATAAAAATCTTATTAAATATTAACATGGTGAGATTTTTTTATGAAAAATAACAATATTTGCAAAGACAAAACATTAGTGAAAAGATAGGCCTTGCTTTTTCACTTTTCTTATCTGTTTAGTAGAAGACAACTTGGATTCTCATATATGTTTATACATTACTCTTGCTAGGATATCACATATGATATCATCCATGCAAGTATGTAGTTTGAAAAGTTTTGGTTTTCTTATATCATTTCCAGATATTTGTGGATATTCTTTGGTATAACACGAAAACTCAACAAGTGGTATTTCTTAGTGGTTATTTGCAACATGGAATATAAAACCATATCAATAAACTTTTATTTTCTAACAGTATAATCCACTGGGGCTTCTTGTGCTTTGAATCTTTTACCTGTTCATTAATTTGTTGACATTATGCATTGGTCATTTTGAAAATATTGGTTCCTTGAGTTATGCAGATCTCCTAAATGTTGATATAATATTGTACAGTTTATTATACAATATAAGAAACATGTTAACATTTGTTCATTTCAACAAAAATATGATCAGAGAAGTATTTAAGTATAGGACATTTTCAAATCCTCAATAGTGTATACAAATGTTCCAAAGTTCAGTTTATCACTTGAGAGTTGAAATTTTATTATTAGCAACAAATGCTATCAGTTGTTTTCCTCAGAGTGATGGGATCACCTGATTTATTATCATAATTTGTAACTCTTTCAAGTAAAAGAAGTTTTATTTAAAAAAAAGTGGTGTGACGGGTTTCCCAAGACTACCCCTAAGTTCAGTGATTCATAGGACTCAGCATGTAATCATACCCATGGCTAAGATTTATTACAGCAAAATGATACAAAGTAAAGTCAACCAAGCAAAAAGTTTCAAGGGGTGAAATTTAGAGGAAAGCAGGTACAAGTTTCCAAGAGTCATACAGGATGAGCTTTAAGTCCTCCAGCATCAAGTTGTAACAATATCTGTGAAGTGTTGTCTATCAGGAAAGCTCTTTTAAAACTCAAGACCCCAAATTTTTACTGAGAGCTGGTCACGTCGGCACCCTCTGCCTAAAGTGTACCAACATTTCAGACACCAAGAATGAAAGCAGGGGCTTGGCAAAAACAACATGGTTTGTACAGTTAGGAAATAGAGGAAACACTTCCTAAATTCAAGTTCTCAAATGCTATCTAAGGGTCAACACTGCAAGCAGACCTTTCGAAGAAAAAGTAGTCTCAGGCTTGCTATGCTCTTATTTGTATGTTGTGACTTTACTAAATTGTTAAGGAGTTGGATGGTGAGCCAGGGTTCAATAAAAGACTACAAGAGAAAGTGAGATAGAGAAGTTTATTAGTCACAGGTCCTGGAGGCCAGATTGGTCAATTCAAACCAGAAAGAGCAGGGTTTTGGTAAGCTTCATAGGGGTCTTATCTAAGGGGCAACAAAAGTGAAGACCCTGGTGGGAGGGGGAGAGTGTTTATTAGCAGGGCCATTAGGAGAGTCATATCAGGAACTTAATGTTTATTTGTGACTCTGTGTGCTGTTACCCAAGGCAAGTGTTCCTGGTGGGGCTTTGAAAAAGGTACCAGTGTTCCCAAACTCAGGAGTAACACCACCATCATTCAAACAGTTACGTAAACCAGACATCTGGAGTAGCTTATCATATTAGTATACATATATAAAAGTCCCTAACATATCTACAATGTCCCCCATACTCTGAGAACTATTTTAACAAGCTTTATTTTACCCTCTGCAGCTCTTTTTACCTGCCTAACTTTTAAATTTGTTCTTCTATTATGTCATGTTTCTTCCTACCGTAAAGCCTAAAAACATGCTGTCTAGAAAGTATCCCTAAGTATATTTCCAGTATTCCCCTGCACCTTTTTAAGGCTATTCTTCATTTTGCTCTCTAGTTAATAACAACTTAACTCAAAATTTTCAATTACAAGCTCTCAGAGAGCAATGAAATTTCCCTTCTCTCCTTGTCCCATCACTTTTTAATAGCACTTCTCAGATTAGAATATTTTTAGTTTACTTGAATGATTCATTGATTGTTATCTATCTTCCCATGAGTTCAAAAGTCATGTCTATTTTTGCATTTAGTTTTTTTTACCAGCGTCTATTACAGTGTCTGGCTCATATGAGTGATCAAACGTATTTACTCAAAAAATTACTAAAAATATTACTAAAAAAATGTCTAAAAATTACTCAAAATTGTAAGTAATATAGTGCATAATTCCTGCTGATTTTATTGAGGTAAAAACTTTTTTCATCTCTCAATACTCAGTTGACAGGAAAGGATAAAACAATAAATGAGTATTGAACAATCATGTAGAGAAAATGATAAAAGTGAGATTATAAGAACCAACTGCAAAGAATAGTCAAGTATAATAACTATGGCACTTAATTAACCTATACCTTTTAAAAACGATTACTACTCCAATTATGTATTATTTTACAAAGTGTGTTTAGTGACTACTCATTCTACAAAAGACTATAAAAACAGAGTACTTCAGTCAAATATTTTGTGGAACACTGCATAATCTATATTCTCTTAAAAATTCACAGTACAAATCAGCAAATGAAACTTTCTTGAAACTATAGTAAAGGGATCTTTTAACTATCTTTAAGGGAAAACTTACCTTGTTAGACCATATAATTTTTCCCCAAATATCAGTTTTTTAGTATACTTTTGAATGTTTATTACTCAAAACAAATTTGAGAAATGTTGAAACTATCAAAATAGCCTAGGGTAGCAAATTTCTAATAATTGTTTTTTCTTTAGCATACAAAGTAAAGTATATGAGCAATATTTAGAAGTATGTTTAAAAGGCTGAAGTCACTAAATAAAAAGTAAAACAAAACAATGAATACCAAAAATAAATATAGTTAGCTAAGAAGTTGAAAATATCAGTAAAATATTCAAAAAACATTCAGGAAAGTGAGTGTCAGTAGAGAAAAATTACAACTACATGAAAAACAGGAAGAATGTTTAAACAATAAAGTAAATATGGAATTTTATTATAAAATACAAATTTCTCACAAAAATAAAATTAAGATAAAGTAGTTGAAGTATTTATTTTAAAATTATGTAGTACAAAATTTAAATTATGTTAAAAGACTAAAGTACATTTAACTCAATATATCTTATAAATATATATAATATATATTTCTTATCAAGGCTAGTAAAGATCAAAATAGGCAAAATAGTTCATTTGAAAAAGAAAATTAAATAATTTTCTCTGTATGAGAAAAACTACTGCCTAAAAGCAGTCCCTTCATTTTATCATCTAATGGTGAGTTCTATTCATTTAGCTATAAGATGATCAAAAGTTGGTAGTGTCATCAAAGGTATGTGATGTCATAATTCATCATTTTATGCCATGATTGATATGTTGGTAAATGGTGAATGGTGTCATTGTATAGGGAATTCAACCATTTATCTAATAATTTGGCAGCATAGATTACATTGTGCTGAAGAAACATTAATAAGGTATCACACATCTTTGGCCCAGAGAATCTGAGAAAATCATTCTTTGATACATAGAGATAAATTTAAACAATACTTCAACTTGTACATATTAAAAGCAGAGTATCAAAATGAAATTTCTTAAAATTTCTTAAATATTCTATAACACACACTTATACAATATCTCACATGTATCCCAAATGTCATTGACTTCTGCTCCCACTAGATGATGAGTCATATATATGACTCCAGAGAGTCCTCTATGATTCCAGAGAAACCTCTTAATGTTTCTCCACTAAGCCCATTGCAGGTACTTTGTGGTGGGTGTGGTTCATTCATTATATAAAGTTCTTCAGAGTGAAGACCACCTGTTTCTACACTTTCCCTGAACATTAGAAGTGTTAGCAGGGGAGGGCACTTAGATGATTCTGTCCCTGATCTAACTTTCATTACTGAGTTCTGGATGAGGTAGCTCCTCTCTGGAGGATTATGTGTCATTTAACAGATCATTGCTCCTGCAATCACAGACTCACCAAGTAGAGTCATTATACTTCCTCCTGGAGTAATATTCCTTCTCCACTAAGGTTCAACTTCTGCCCTGGAGACTGAAGAACTAGTAATTTTGCCTCAAGATAGAGAAATTAACTTAAATTGCTTTTCAACACTAGGTTGAGTTACTCTTTCCTAAGAATCTTCTCTTTATTTGCTCAGAAGTTGATAAAGCATTCCAGTTGTCCCTTAATATATTTTCATAAAGCACAAAATAGGTGATCAAATCATTAACTCAGGGTCACATACTGGTTAATGTCCTCCATCCCCTGTTAATTCAAGGTGAAACTGAATTTAATATGTCTAGAAACTATTGTATGTCTTTGGCTTTCATCCCCCCAGTGTATCTGAATTGGAAGGTCAGAACTTAGGTCATTGATTTTGCCAAATAAAACCACCAAAGAATGGTAGTTAAAAAATAAATATTAACAGGTATCTCATTTGTAAAGGAGGACAGTTGGGTCAATTATTTTCTTTTTACACCATTGACATCTACTGCTTGAATATACATGTTAAATTTGCTAGTATAGCAGCCCTTGACCCTACTAATAAAGTGATGTCAATTTTCTGATTCAAATACCATTGCTGACTTGGAGAAGGTTAACCATTTCCATACAGTTTCATTACTGATGATTTATAAACTACAAACAATGGATATGACTAATTTACAGAAGAAGATTTTTTCTGTTTTGCTCTAGTAGTGATATAAATATGTACAATCTAATTGTAATAATTTAACCAAAACTCTAGTGAATGCCAATATTGGGGAAGAAAGATATCAAATAAGGCTGTCCTGTAGCTAGCAATAGACTTAGCTGTATCGTGCATATGGGTTTATTTTTGTAACATAGTCATATACTTAAAAGTTTTATATTTTTAAAAAAGTGATAGATGGTTGAATGCAGAATTCAAAAATAATTAATCTTTGAGTAATACCTGATCATTGTTTCTTCATCAAACATATACTTTATCCTTATGTCGTTCTATGTCCATTATGCCTCTCCTCTTTTTTTTTTTCTTTTTCAATTCCGTTGTTATTTTTTAGTTAGGTCATTAATATTATTACCATTATTACATAGCAGCTTCCTTAATATGTTCCCATCTATTTCATCTCATCAAATTTACTAAAGTTATTTACCAAATTAAATCTCTTTAATATTGTAATCTTTATCAAATCTCTTCACCACACAATATATACATAATATACATACATATATAGATACATACAGTGTTTTTTCATCAAATCCAACTTCCTCATACTGTTTCTGGCAGTCTGAAATTCACATTCTTATGTGATGAACACACACCCTATGGGATAAACAAGCAGAGTTTAAATCATTCCTATACCATTCCTTTTCTGGTATGTAAGACTCTATTTTAATTTATTAACTTGGTCTGAGATGCCATTCCCTGAATCTTCAAGGGCAGATTCAGTGTAAGTTCTTACCTTTTGAAAGGCTGCAAGAGTGATTCTTCCTTCCTGAGACATTCATGGAACTTTTAGTACTTCTGTAATGGCACTTACAATATTCTTCTTTGTATTGTAACTATTTTGTATATTTTAAAAAATCTTTTTTACTTCACCATTGTACAATAGAAAGGCTTTTATTTTATTATTATTATATTTATTCTAGGACACAGCCTTTCATAATAAATAGGAAGTGCTTAATAAATGTCTCTTGATTGAATGAATAAAGTAACTTTATTTTAATTAAACATAAACAACATTATTTTATTTTGTAAGAAAGTGAGATCTTCTTACAAAAAGAATGTCTGAATAGTTCTTTTAATTTTGGTTTTGATGAAATATTATTTAACCTAAAATGTCATATTTGGAGTCCAGATTTTCCTACAGTGACTCTAAAAACACCTGCTAACATTGACTTCTCTATTATCTCTGTCTGGTTCTGAAGTAGCAGCATTTTTTTGATAGGCAAGGTTCTTGAAAACCAAAACACATGCATCTGAATTGAGAGCTGGAGAAAGGCAGAGTCTTCAAAGAATGTTTTTTGGTCTGGCAAAATGTAAATCAAATTTACTTGCTGTGATTTAAATGCACAGTTGTATCCTATGAAAAAAATAAACCATTTTTAATGTTTTTTATTCAATTGTCACTATTGAAGTAAAAATAAAATGCATATCTGTTATAGAAAGCAAGAAGGTAATTACATTTTGAAGCTGGAAGCCCTCATACTCTATAGAGACCTCAAAAATGGCAAAATTTCCTATTAAAAACATTTAATATTTGTTAAGGAAGTTTCCATAAAACTGTGAGGTCACAGATCTCAAATAACTTTCAAGAAGTTATAAACAAAATAAAATTGAGATTTTATTTACTAAGCCAGTCATCTGCAAAGCATGCTAAGTAAAATTGACTGTCACTGATAGTTCCAGCCTAGAATTTCTCAAATCTACTTGAGTGCAATGATTCCTCAAACCACGTTTTTCTTCAAGAACAGTTAAGCAAACCTCTGGGTTTATTTTGTCAGAAAAAAATTCAGAATCAGACTTCTTAGAGACAGAATTGCCACATGTTGCTGAATTAATTAAGAAACTGACTTCGGAGTGCTAGGTACATGGCAAACACAAATGTCCTTGTAGGCAGCTTTTTTTAGTGGCTATCTCACTTCTCCACTGTTTCTATCTTTTGCATCACACCAATATTTCCATTCCTCTCAGGATTGGATTAAAACTTATCTCTTATCAAGTAATGGAATGAGATCACTTAAGAAGTCTGCATCATTTTTACTGAGAAGTGAGAGAGAAGCACTTGTTAACACTGATCTGAAAGCTGTTCCTAGTGATATATTAACATTTTCTTTCTGTAGAAGTACTACTGAAAACTGAAGGATAACTGATTTCTGAAGATTGAAAATTCAGACAGAAGACCCAGAAAACATTTTGAGGGCTATTCTCAAAAATATAAGTTAAAAAAATAAAATTTCTAAAGACCCAGCAGAAAAATGTCCCATTTCCCAGCAAGGTGCTTCCCTATATTTTCTAAGACATCTTCCCACAAAGGAACTTAAATATAATTGGAATAAATCTGCAAGCATTCTAAGATTACTGCATCAAGTCTGCAGGAATTCACCTCAATTTAGATGAAGTACATACAATTTAGGATATCCCTGTTACAATAAAAAAGATATAGTCAGGTCTCCCTAGGGTTGTCAGTTGCTACTGGATTTTGATTCTACACAAATATAGCATAGCAAAACCACTTTGTCACCTGCTGGAAAATGACTTTCCATGGTGCGAACTTCAATTACATTTGGATAGTTTTGTAACACCTAGCAATTATGGACTTTTCCAATTTGTACAAATGTATTTCTTTGAACACAAGCCACCTTTTCTCATCACTTTCAGTGCGAATGATGTATTCAGCTTCAAGACATATGAATATACTTAACCTATGTTTATTTACTGAACAACAACATTTTCACTAATAAACTGGAAATAAAAAGAAATTTAAAGCTGTTGCTGTCAAGAGTCATGAAGTTCCTTACTATCTTCACAGCCATGAATTTATAAATTCTACTGATTAAAATTCTCTTTGACAAGAAAATACACAAGTGAAGCAAAGGGACTCAGTATGCAGAGTAGAGAAAGAACTCTGAAGCCTGGTTGTATAGGTTTGAATCTTGGTAGCAGTGCTGTGCTCTTGGGAGAATTTTTGTAGTTTCATTCTGGTTTAGTTGTCTCATGAGTCAAGTGGAGATAATAATAGTACTTATCTAGTAAGGAGTACAGCGGATTAAGTATGTTAATAGATGTAAGGAGTTTAGAAAAATGTGCAGCAAACAATAAATACACAATATGTGTTAACAATTAAAATTTTTATCATCAAGAATACAACCCTAGAATATTTCACTCTATGCTTATTGAAAGCACATATGTTTAGATACCGGCAAGATCAGTAACATGCTGATGACTTGTGGATCACAGAATATGCTGCAACCATTTGGTTGAAAATTGTAACTTTTAAAGACTTCTAGGTCCCAATCCTTCTAGTCCATCAAGTTGCATACTTCACAGTGAATTCTTATGTGAGACTATGTCATAACCAGAGTGTGGGCAGGATAGCCAAAGGGAATAAGTGAGAGACAAATATATTTAAATTTATCAGGTAAGCCAGAAACTTGAAATCATCCTTCACTTTATCTTCTCTCTTGTCCCACATTTAAATTGGCACTAGGTGCTACTGATTTTGTTTTTGAAATTTATTTTTAAAATTATTTAAAAATCTGTAATTATTCTGTTTTCTTTTGAAGACCATGTTATTTTTTGTTGGGGACACATGTGAATGTTTTCTCCATCTTTGAATCTCCTTAAATACCATACTGCTGACAGAGTAGTCTCTTTAGCATAATAATACAGTTTACTTTCTTACATTAATGTATCCAAAGTTCCATAATGCTTTCACAATTAACTTTAAAGCCTATAATATTTCATCCAAAAACTTCATGTGTTGGTCCTTTCTATTTTTTCAGGCTTATCATCTGCCATGTTCTAAAATATTAGCCTCTTTCTGTTCACGTCCCATTCCTGGACAATTTTTCTTCTACCTTTTGCCTTTTACATACTCTTAGCAGTATCAGTAATGATTTTTATGAGCCTCACCTTTGGATACCATCATGCTTGTGCTTCAAGGCTCATGCCTTTATCTTTAACCCACCAGCCCAGAATGAGTTGGGACTTTGCTTTGTACTTTAAATCATTCTGCATGCTAGTTCTTATTTGGTCTGTTTGTTGTTATATTGTGAATGAAATTATTTTTCAGCACTCATGAGAGTTTTGAGGGCAATGATTGAGTTTTCTTCTCAGTATCTCTGAAATCTAACATGGTCCATTGCATTAGGAGGTGATCATTAAATGAGAGTTGATTGAGAGGCTCATTTAATACTATATTAACAATGTTTGATATCAGTCCTGACCCCATGTGTTACAGCTAGCTGGCCCATACCTGGGTTAGGTGCCCAGAATCCAGTATGATTCATTTCTCTACTGTTTTTTTTGTTTTGTTTTGTTTTGCTTTTATTCTTTTTTTAGAATTTTTATTTTTATATAATTTTTAAAGGTTACTTTCCATTTGCAGTTATAACAAAATATTGGCTATATTCCCCATGTTGTACAATACATCCTTGAGCCTATCTTGCATTCAGCAGTTTGTATCCGTCACTCGCTCACCTCCGTATTGCCCCTCCCTCCCCACTGGTAGCCACTAGTTTGTTCTCTACATTTGTGAGTTCGGTTATATTGGTTATATTCACTAGTTTGTTGTATTCTTTAGATTCCACATATAAGTGATATCATACAGTATTTTTCTTTCTGTCTGACTTATTTCACTTAGAATAATGCCCTCCAAGTCCATTCATCAGTCATGTGGGTGCAAATGGCAAAATTTCATAAATTTTATTGCTGAGTGGTATTCCATTGCATATATATATATACATATATATATATATATATATCTCACATCTTCTTTATCCATTCATCTGTTGATGGACACATATGTTGCTTCCATATCTTGGCAACTATAAATAATGCTACTATGAACATTGGGGTTCCTGTATCTTTTCGAATTTGTGGAGGTTTTTTGGATAAATACCCAGGTACTCAGGAGTGGAATTGCTGGATCATATGGTAGTTCTATTTTTAGTTTTTTTGAGAACCCTCCAAACTGTTTTCCACAGTAGCTGCACCAATTTACATTCCCACCAACAGTGTATAAGGGTTCCCTTTACTTCACATTCTTGCCAACATTTGTCATTTGTTTTTTTTTTTTTTTTTTTTTTTTTTTTTTTTTTTTTTTGCGGTACACGGGCCTCTCACTGTTGTGGCCTCTCCCATTGCGGAGCACAGGCTCTGGATGCGCAGGCTCAGCAGCCATGGCCCACGGGGCCCAGCCGCTCCGTGGCATGTGGGATCCTCCCAGACCGGGGCATGAACCCGTGTCCCCTGCATCAGCAGGTGGACTCCCAACCACTGCGCCACCAGGGAAGCCCTGTATTTTTTTGATAGCTATCCTGACAAGTGTGAGGTGATACTCTCATTGTGGTTTTGATTTTCACTTCCCTGATGACTAGAGATGTTGAGTATCTTTTCCTGTGCCTGTTGGTCATCTGCATTTCCTCTTTGGAAAAATGCCTACTCAGTTCATCTGCCCATTTTTTTTTTCTTTTTTTTTTTTTTGTTTCTGTACGCGGGCCTCTCACTGTTGTGGCCTCTCCCGTGGCGGAGCACAGGCTCAGCGGCCATGGCTCAAGGGCCCAGTTGCTCCGCGGCATCTGGGATCTTCCCGGACCGGGGCACGAACCCGTGTCCCCTGCATCAGCAGGCGGACTCTCAACCACTGCGCCACCAGGGAAGCCCTCATCTGCTCATTTTTAAATTGTATTGTTTGTTTATGTTAAATTGTATGAGCTTTTTATATATGCTGGATATTAATCCCTTATCAGTCATATCATTTGCAAATATTTTCCCCCATTCAGCAGGTTGTCTTCTCATTTTGTTGATGGTTTTCTTTGCTGTGCAAAAGCTTTTAAGTTTAATTAGGTCCCATTTGTTTGTTTGCTTTTATATCCTTTACTTTAGGAGAACATATCCAAAGAGATATTGCTGCTATTTATGTCAAAGAGTGTTCTGCCTATGTTTCCCTCTAGGAGTTTTATGGTATCTGGTCTTACATTTATTGAGTTTTTATGCCTTAAAACATTTTCCCTAGCTCAGTCTTATTCTAACTTAATGTTTTAGAAATTGAATTTTCACCTTGGATTTGTTGCTCAATTCTCCTCCCTCACTCATCTTTATCAATCTTTGTTTTCTCTTCTGGGTTATTATATTTTCTTCAGCCTTTAGGTTACAACCATGAATGAGTTATCTTAGTACATAGCTGACAGGTTTAAGTGGCATTTATAAGAACTCAGTATCCCAGGTTTATAAGCATGAAAGTCATTGTTAAAACTCCTTTTTTGGGGCATATTAAAATATACATATTGACAATATTATAAAGCAGGGATGAATATAATGGAAAAACCAACCCAATTACTAGGACCACATAGTTTTCTATAGAAACTTCTGAATTTCTAATTTGTGATACATTCCTTAGAATGATGATGACTTGAAATTTTCTTAATTTTTCCAAAGTTGTTTAATAATTGTAATTACTGTCTCTGTGAATTGGACATTCCAACAACTTAATATTTTGTTGAATATTAAATCACAAAATAATTTTTTTAATGAGATGAGATCATATATTTTACGTATGCTATATTCTAAATATTATTATTAGATGACTAAAAGGATAAAGCTTAGAAATGCAAATAGTAAAAAAAATAAAAGAAATGCAAATAGTAATCTAAAATGCCCACTTTGTTCTCCAGTGTCATCTGTCTTAAAGAAGGTATTGGCAGTTGCTGGACCTCAATTAAATCACAGATGACTTAGTAGTATGAGAAATACAATGGGTATTATAACAATTGGGGGAATAACTTTATTTTGAATTATAATTAAAATCTCTTAAAACCAAATATATTCTTTTAGCTCTGAAATGAATATTTTGAAATGATAAGGTCCTGCTGTATAGCACAGGGAACTATATTCAATATCCTGAGGTAAACCATACTGGAAAAGAATATTAAAAAAATGTATATATAGGTATAACTGAATCACTTTGCTGTACAGCAGAAATTAACACAAACTGTAAAACGATAAAAAAAACTTCAATAAAAGTTTTTATTGTAAACTTCAATAAAAATATTTTCGGGGCTTCCCTGGTGGCGCAGTGGTTGAGAGTCCGCCTGCCGATGTGGGGGACGTGGGTTTGTGCCCCAGTCCGGGAGGATCCCGCATGCCGTGGAGCGGCTGGGCCCGTGAGCCATGGCCGCTGGGCCTGTGCATCTGGAGCCTGTGCTCCGTGATGGGAGAGGCCACAACAGTGAGAGGCCCGTGTATTGAGAAAAAAAAAAATATATATAGATATCTATATAATTTTTTGGGGGGGGGGGCCTTTGGAATTATCACATTTGACTCAGCTAGTCAAATAAGTTTTTAAATAGAGTGTGTTAAATGCTCATAGAGCCTTAGCAGGCACAGGTCTTTTCTCTTGAACCAGGAATTGATTTTACTCTAGTAACTAGTGGAATTTGATACTCGAAATGTTTGAGTTCAATTTCAAACTCCAAATCCATGACATTTGAGTAGATGCTACATTTGCCAAATTGTGTTCATCCATTCCTAAAGCTATTAGTTCCAAGTCTTGCCAATAGAAAGATCAATGACACACAGAGACAAAATCAATACATGGTTGAGCTTCTTGCTGCATCTTCATTAAGAGAATAGAAGAGTATAATTTAATTCTTAAGCATATATTTGAAATGTAATTTCATAAATGCTACTAAAATTGAGCATGAACTGTTTTTAACTCTTTTGGAAACCTGGCCATGTCTGTAATGACTGTACATACATACACACACACATGCGACTGTGTAAAACCTAGTGTACATTTGATAACAATAACAGGAGCACCAATAGAATCATCATTTAAATTAAAATACACAACACTGTCTGTAACTTAGAAGCTCCCTTCTCCTGTTATGAGTCCTTTTCCCTAATAATATTTGCATCCTCTCTTTCCACCAAGGTTAAAATTATATTCATTCTTCTTTTAATCATTCTGTTTTTATTTTCACAATTTTTCAATTATGCACCTTTCCTGACATACATTTTATTCAGTATTGCCTGACTTTAAACTTTATATAAATTAAATAACACTGTATATAGTCTTCTGTGATTTATACCTCTCACCTTGTTGCTCTATATAACTGTACTTCATTCATTTTCAGTTCTGAATATTATTCTACTCTATCCACATACTACAAATTACTGTTTTTATTCTAGTCTTGATAAAAGTTTGATATGTTCCAGTTTCTTAAACAATGACACCGTGAACATTCTATCACATGTCCCACAATGCACACATGAGTACATTTATCTAGGCTAAATACCCATAAGTAGAATTGATTCACTTCACTGCATATTGCCAAACTATTATGCAAAGCACATTTCCTAATTTATTCTTACTGTGCTGTGTATGAATGCTATCCTTGTTGCACATACTTGTAAACATTTGATACTGTAGCCCTCTTAAATGTTAATTACATTGTTATAAAATTGTATCTCATAATTTTAATTTTGATTTCCCTGCTTTCTAATGATATTCATTTGATCAGCCATTCATCTTTTTCACTATTCTGAAGTGCTTGCTTTAAAATTTTAATATATTTTTTAAAAGCTTAGCTTTGTGTCCATATATATACAAGTAATTTGTAATTGAAATCTTAAATAACTTCTCCCAATTTTCTTTTTAAAAAATCCCCTTATGATGCACTTTGATGAAAATAATTTCTAACTTCAAGTGAATATCATTTCTACATTAAAAATTAGTACTTCTATTTACAGTCATATAAAAGTTTCTACTACTAGTTACCCTTTTTTCCTTTATAATTGCATTTTCAAAGCCACATTTGAGAAAGCATTTCTTACAATAAAATTTGAAAATATTTTATTGTATTATATTCTAAAAATATTATAACATGGTGTTTTGCATGAATGCATTGAACTTTCCTTGAAATGATTTTGTCTATGGTGCAAGGTATAAGTGCAAATTCATTTTTTTGCACATTAACCCATTTTCTCAAGACCATTTAAAAAAATCTGCCCCTTCACCACAAATATGAAATACCACTTATTTAGTTATCAGATACATGTATATTTCTGAACTTCTTAATCTGCTCCACTAGTCTAAGTTGTCATATTTATATAGCTCTATAATGAACATTGATATTGAAGTAACATCCATAGACCTACTGTCTTGTTTTTCTCCACATAAGTTTTAGATATTCTTTGCCAAACCCACTTTTACATCTGTGTTAGAAGTATACCTTCTTTGTGTTATATAAAACCTTTTTATTGTTTAGCAGTATGTTCTGTGATTAGACCTCAAAATTCCTGATTATTTGTTCATTGAAAACGAGATACGTTGGTCTCATTCTGTTGTTCCTTTGGTGGTCTGCATTTTGCAGGGGACAATGATTTTGGTGAACACTCTTAGTCAGGCAGCTATAATTGGAATATCTTTAATCATGGTTAATGTTTAATCATGGTTCCAAAAAGTAAATACAAAATCTGAATACAAATGTGTTAAGCATAATTTTCAATAATGTAGGTGGTAGTATGAAGTGGATAGATAAATAGCAGATTAAGACCAAGACTTTTACAGGGAGGAAGCAGTCTCCTAGGATGGGAAGGTCAGGAACAACCTCTGAGAGTAAATAACTTTAGTTTGTCATTGAAGGATTTGAGAAGCAGATAGGGAGAATACCAAGAGATAGATTTTTTCAGGAAGAACATAATACAGGCATTTTAACATCAGATAAATATGTAGTCAAAAACCAAATGTCCCTTTAAATACCAAGATCTCCATTTTTCTGTTTGTCATTATATCAAGGATTTTAACTTTAAGCTGCGAACTCAACCTAATCCATTGTCTATGTGTTCACAGCACATCTTGGGTAAGTTTATTTTATCTAATTTTAATGTGCCTAAAAAAAATATATAAGCAAGTGAGCAAAGAAAGAACAACAACAAAAAAAAACTTTAATAGTAATAGCTGAACATTTTTGATATAGGATACTAGGTGGTGTCTGGGGGAGAAAATAAATTGTAGAAGTTTATAATGTGTATTTCTAGCTTGTGGGAATATAAAATATATTAATATTTAATTTGCTTCTGTTTCTATAATACATTTTTCTGTCAAAATGTTGCTTTTTAAAATTATAATAATTATTTTACTAAAGTGCAAAATTGCCTGCAGAGTAAGATACATTCATTTACGAAGCCAATTTCCACATGGAAAATTGGTAAATCAAGATTTTTTTGAGCAGCCAAGCATATTAAGAAGAAATAGTATGTTTATGGCTAGGGATTCTCATGTTTAATGGAACAAATGCAGGCAAATTATCATAATAGTGATTCAATTTGTTCAGAGTTCAATAATTTGAGAGAAGGTAAACGGACTTAATAGTTGTGAAGGGGTTGAGAGAATAATGAAAAAAGAGTATTAAAAGATCAAAGAGCTACAATTTTAAAGAGAAACATTATTGTAATGAAATATAGCAATGGATAAGTGAATAGACACATTATATATTAAACAAAAATTAACCCATAGTTAAATGTCAAAAAAGTAGACAGATTTTCAAGGCATGCACATATTTGAGCAATGCACATTAATAGAAAAACCAAAAGTCCTGTCTCAATGGATACATGTATTTTGGAAAGATAAGAGAAGGTAGGGAAGAACAGAATCACAAGGTAGAGAAAAGAGGTATGTTGTAATCCAGTGAATGCTAAACTTGGCATGATCATGGATAAACTGTTTACAGATTGCTTTGAAATCTCCTTGACCTGGAAAAGACCTTTCCAGAATCTTGGTCTTATGTTTTATTTTATGTTTTCAGCTTACGGCATATTCAAAGGAATAACTTACAAGCAAGAATTTGAGGAAAAACACAGCTATTTTTGATGAAACTGGCAGATAAGTATAATCTTGAATACCAATAATTGAAAACAGACTGATAATTGACACTGCAGATTAAAGAAAAAAAAGAACCTTTATATTCCTAAAGAGGCTACCCACAGAATGCAACTCAAGCTTCCTCCACAACACTTCAGGCTTACCATCAAAAACTTTCATAATACTTGAAATAAAGAGAAGATACAAAGAATTTCAAAGAAAGAAAAACATGGATCTTATCGAGGTTTTGAAGTAAAATTGGCAACCAACTTTTCAACAACAGCTGAGACAATGGAGCAATGGCTTCTAACATTCTGAGAAAAAAATAATTTTCAGCCTGAATTTTATACACAGGCAAAATAGAACAAAACTGTGGAAGGACAGATAAATACATTTTAAAACATTATGTATCAAATAATTTATCTGCAATGCATTCAAAATCTCACCCTTAATTCCTCATATGTCACCTGTGTTGAGTCACCGGTCATATTGAGAACAGATTACAGCAGTAGACTCTCAACTGATTGTCTCCTTTCACCTTTTCTATTTTACAGTCTATTCTCAACATGGTAACCAGAGGGGTTCATGTGAAACTAAATTTGAAATGTGAGTCTCTGCTCAAAATCCTTCAATGTTTCCCCATTTCACTCAGAGTAAAAGTCAAATTTCTTAATGTGACATAACTTTTGCAAATAATTATGTAATAATAATGGCATAAAATATGGATTAAGTAAATAATTGACTCCTTTTTACCTCAGACATTCTTCTTTACTAATCTCCCCCCTACTCATTCCATTCCGGTCACACTATCTTTCTGTTTTAACTTGAACATGCTCCCTGTGCCTGGAACACGCTCAGCTCTCTGGCTGTGGCCTTTTTTGACCACCCTCTACTGCAACCTTACCCAAACACATTCACACATTAACTGCACTCCCAATCCTCTTTCCATCCTCTATTTTTTTCTTTTTCTGTAACAAAACTCTACTTGTAACCAAGTGTGTAATTTACTTATTTCAAAGGTTTATTGTTTATTTTATTTCTGAGGGTGTGGCAGAGAGACCAGTTAAAAGACTATTGAATTGGTCCAGTCAAGAAACGTTGGTAGCTTTGCCCAGGGTGCCATTGGTAAAGGATAGAGGGTCATCACCTCAGATGTAAAATCTAGTCCCTAATATTATGATCCGTTCTCTAATATTATGCTCTAAGGTTTGCCCCTTCACAATTTTGGCATGGCTCTCTTAGTCTCTTAATCAATTCTAGAAAATACCAAGAACATTCCTGACTCAAAATTTTCAATTTTTGTTTTTCTTGCCTGGAATTCTTTCCCTTGATAGTCACATAGATCCTTCCTCATCTCATCAGACTTCTGTTCAAATATAAGAAGTGTTTCTTAACCAACCCCTTCTTTACTATCTATTCCCTTTCTCACCTTATTTTTCTTGTTAGCACATATAATTACTTGACATATTAAATTGTTTGTTTATTGTTTGCCTTTTCCTGATAGAATTGTATTCCCACGTTATTACTTCCAGATCTTAAAGAAATGAGTGGCAGACAGTAGGTCAGTAACTCACTCTTCTGTGTGAACGAATGAATGTATGAATAATTGTTGGGGGAAGAGGAGAGGGTGTGGCAGGGCTAAATTTCCATGTTCCATAATAGGAAGTGCACAGTAGATAATGTTTGTATAACTTATTCAAGAGATATGGGTATGAACATAGTACTTAAATAATTGGAGCTAAATGATAGTTGAACAGATAAAATTTTGGAAAGTGCTTGCTTTTTGGGAGGGTGTTGGCATGAGAGAGAAGATGGAAAGCACTTCTTACTTTTGTTATACCCATTTAACATGGTTGATTCTTTTAAACTTAATAACTTGTCTTAATAACATTAATAAACATCCAAAGTCAATTAATATGAGACGAGCTTGAGTGAAATTATGCATTTTACTTTTATTTTTGTCATCGAAAACTTTGTGATTAGGTATCTCTGCTGCCACTACAAATGCAATAATCTGAAGAAGACTGAAGGCCCCAAAGTTCAACAGAATTGATGGCAGATGCCTTCCAACCCTGGGGAGTCCCATGTTCTCATTCTGCATATTGCAGTCACCCTTTGTAGCAATCTAAAATTAGGCATAGAAAAGTATTCATTTTAATTCATTTCACTTTTGAACATGACTAGATCCCAGCCTAGTGTTCACTAATTGATTGGATGCTATCTCCATGATTTTTACTATATTTTTTTCTGCCCTGTTGAGACTGCAATACTCTTAAATACACAAATATTTTGAGAAAGAAGCTATTATTTTTAACCTACTCCTTCATAAAAAAGTGGAGAAAATGACACTATTTATAGGAAGATAAAGAAAGTGAACATTTTATGAAGGCCTATGTTTTAAATTAGATGAAGACATAAATCTGTTGCTGAAATTACCTGCAAATATAGAGACAGTGCTATAGTTCAAGACAATAAAACACAAATCAGGTAGAAAATTATTCGCCTATAAATCTTAATCTCCTACTATTTTATTTTCTCTCATCTATTTATGTGGCACTCTTGAATTTTCAGTGCTAGGTCTATTACTTGGAAATAGGCTCGCCCTAATAAAACTGACATTTCTAAAAGACTGTTTTCATAGAATCATGTTCTTGCTTCTGAGATCCTTAATTCAACACCATTGACATAGTCTCAGTTCTTTGCAGGGTACAATACCAAGAACAAAGGGAGAAATAAAAATATAAAGGAAAGAAGAGATGAGCAGGGATAAACTCTTAAAGCTGTTTTATTCTTCATAATTCAAAAAATTATAAAGTTCTCTAATATTGAAACCAGTTTTTTCCATTTTCACACTAGCATTGGTCTTCCATCAGTGACAGGAAAAATCAGGCAGACTTTCAATTATTTTTAGCTAAGTTCTCCTCTTAACAAAAACTTGCTAACTTTTTTTTCAACTCCAGATTTTATTTCAAATAATGGATTGATTATATGCTATATACACTCAGTTTTCATGGAAGTAGTGAAAACCCAACTTTTCCAGTCTAAAAGCATAACATAAAATAATAATGACTAATCTGAAAGCAAGATGGAATCTCTTATTCAACTCTTATTAAATCCATACTAGCCAAAGTATTCTATTTCATTCAGTTATGTCATTTCAATATTTCCTGTGGAAGGCAGCGTTTCAGATAAGTGAGTTGTTTCATCTTCATGAAACATATCATCTTTGCAAAAGGCTGCCTGAATATTACAGTATTTCAAGTTTTAGGCATCCCGTACATTATACATCAAGTATCCCTAATTCCATATTTTAATTTTTGACACCAGCCCTATCTCTTTTTTTCAGGAAAGATAAATTTGCTTTTTCTAATTCATTTTATATGCCATAAACTACCTTTAACTCTCATTGTTATGTGAGAAATATGAATTAACTATTTAAAAAAAGTAAATCACAAGAAAAATATGGTACATCAGGCTTTGTACATAAACCTTTCAAGAACTATTTTACATAATGTTGGTAAGTGACAAAAACAAGATTTGCTTCAAATAAAGTCGGATATCATTGGGTTAAGCACAGGTCGTTTCTTTGGTACCAGATTTATCATTGCTTTTAAACCTTTAAAACACAAAATGCTCTGTGACTATTCAGTAAGAAATCTATTACACAGTGGATCCTAAACTTATTTGACCATGGAACCCATACTTCTTGGAGCATTTGACCAGAATAGGGTTTCAAGGGACAAAATTTTGAAAAGTTGTGTGAATAAAACCAGTAACAGCGTGCCTTACAAATTTTCATACATTAGATGTTATTTTTTTCTTTCTTTCCTCTCAAATACAAGCAAATATCTTAAGGAAATGAGTAATTTAAAATATACTAATTGTATCTGAGCACAAAGAAATGATACTTTAAGTTAGTAATTGGACCCTGCTTCTCTTGCTACTTTAATTGCTTATTTTATCAGGGATAGACTGAACTGAAGTAATATTCAACTGCTAACTATTTATTTGCTTAAAATCTAAGACAGCCTAAAAATACAAACCAACATGTTTCTTGTTATTACCTTGATCAAAATTTTATTGCTGCAATTTATTTTTCTATTAATTTCTTTCTTGATAAAAGAATTGCACATAACTCTAGTCATTGCTAGAGAGATTGGGTCAGTTTGAAAATTTCAAATTTATAATCTCCATTGTATTGTTCAGTTGTTTTAAAAGGAAGTCTATTCAATGATCTTTATCTCACAAAGATTTCTCTGTACTCATTTCAATGTCATAGGCAAACAACTA
The DNA here is from genome assembly GCF_011762595.2 of Tursiops truncatus. NCBI lineage: Eukaryota > Metazoa > Chordata > Mammalia > Artiodactyla > Delphinidae > Tursiops > Tursiops truncatus. The sequence goes on from NC_047037.1 coordinate 119,167,973, forward strand.
TATCCAAAGAATGAAATTGTCTAATGAGGAATTCTCACAAAAGTATGTATTAAAATATGAGAAACTGTTTGAAGTTGTATATATGATTTATTTTCTTGCCTATTATTTTTCAGGCCATAATGAAGTGGCAATAGATGGATTCCTTGCAAAAGAAACAAATGTTGATGAGTTCAGCAAATCAGGCTACACATATACGCTAATACAAACAGACACTTTTTTAAATAGCTAATTTAAAGTTTTAAACAACCTATACCAAATTAATCCTATTTATACATTTATATCCAATACAAAGCAGGTACAATTTATCATTATTTTTCATTGATTTTATCATTGACACCGACTATAAACCCTTTCTTTTAAAAGATTCTTTTAGAGATTTTAAAATCTCTACCTTGAGATATTTCTATCACAAAAAAGGAAGTCAAGTATTTTGTTGAGAAAAAATTGTGTTAATATATATAAATTCCATTTTTAATCTTAAAGATTTCGATATATAGTTAGGACATTATTATTTAATTAGGCTAAGGAAAATAATTTTTTCTGGTGAATTTATAATTTTACTATTTTTGATTTGCAATTTAAATAACCTAATCAGGTAATCAACAAATTCATCTAAGTTGGAGATTTTAAAATGTTGGGTTTTTTGGTTGGTTTGTTTGCCTGCTTATTGGTTTGTGTCCATTTAAAGAGGCATAAAGTTTTTTTGTTTTTTTTTTTTACTGCCACTATTTTTCCAGATAATCAAATAGAAAAAAAATGTGTGAAATAGTCATCTCAGCTCTAGTATTGGTATTATTGTGGTCTTATGTGAACTCTCCCTGAGTCCTGATCTCCAAACTTTAAAAATACCCTCACGGTGTCAAATACTATAGAGGTTACAAACAGATGTATTTTTTATTTCTATGTTATTAAATCAATAAGAAAAATTTTCTCTTAGAAAAATCGGAAGATTTTTGAGATTAAACAAGTTGCTGTTGTGTGGACTTGGTTCATGTGACTCTAATTGTTGATATTCTATCATATTGAACCTTTTGAAGGTTCAGAATCAGGGGTGCACTAAATAACTTTAAGCAGTATTTGTTTGTTTTTTGTTGTTGTTGTTTTGTTTTAATTACAGTATAAATAGTTGACCCTATTCAGCAGTCTTTGGACTGGTGCAAATGTTCCCCTCTGTTCTGTGGTTGTATGTCATGTACAACCTGACCAGGAAAGAAGAAACCAACCTAAGTACTTAATACAGAGGAAATTCAATGCAAGGAATTGATTATACAGGTGATGCAAGAGCTAAGAAAAAAACAGAGATTGGCAAGGCAAATCAGAGATTAACAGAAGAGAAACCCACTCACATCCCTAGAATGACAAGGGATGAGGTTTTGTAACTAGTACCAGGAGCTCAGTTTTCTTTGCAGTGCCTGGATATACAGGATGTGGTTTCCCAGAAAGCTAAAAGAAATATAGATTCTCCCAAAGGCAGAAAGGAAGAGGAAGAAAGACTCTGGCTTCCCTTTTCTCCTTCCCTTAAGTGAAAGCTGGGTCGAAGCCAGGTGACATGGGAAAATGCAGTCCACTGGGCTGGAGTTAGCTCCTCTGGAATACAAGGAACAGTAGGGCAAGTATAAGAAATGGCTCTGAGGTCAAATGGGTACACAGGTAGCACAGTCCATTGGATTTGCTATTTAACACCTGAAATGGTTAATTTCATGTGTCAAGTTGACTGGATCACGGGGTGCCCAGATATCTGGTTAGACATTATTTCAGGGTGTGTCTGTGACTGTTTCAGGAAGAGATTAACATTTTAACTGAATAAAGCAGATTGTCATCCTCAGTGTGGATGAACATGATTCAATCCTTTGAGGATCTGAATAGAACAAAAGGCAGAGGAAGGTTACATTTGCCCTCTGCCCTACTGCATAAGCCCTCAGTGCTCCTGGTTCCTAGGCCTTCAGACTCAGACCAGAATCTCCATCATGGGCTCTCTTGCCCTCAGGCTTTCAATGTGCACCCTCAGCTTTCCTGCAGACACAGATCATGGGCCTTCTTAGCTTCCATGTCATGTAAGCCAGTTCCCTATAATAAATATTATGATATAGATAGGTACAGATATAGATATCTTATTGGCTATCTTTCTCTGGAGAACCCTGACTAATGCAGCTCCCATCCTCACTGTGACTTCCTTATTTAACTTTCATGTAACAATTCCATGACTTCTCCACTTCCCCAACTTAACGTTATTATAAATAATACAAATAAAGATATTATCATCCTCTCTTCAATAACAGGAGACACAAAATCTTCATGTATATGTCTAGGCATTTTGCAGATGTCTCTGTTGGGTACAGATGAGGCTCCTTGTGGTTTGGTTACATTTATACTAAATTCTTATGTAAAGAACAACCTCCTTCAAAACAGTAATGGAAGGGGAAAAGGAAAATAAATAAATAACTATAAGATAAATATCAATAAATAAATGGGTATATATGTATTATATCATATGTATATATAGTAAGAGACTTCCCAGAATATATATCTGATAAACTCCAGACACAGCCTTCCCCTCTGTTTTACGTACTACAAGCAATTTGTGTCACATTAGGATGCACAGAATCACCCAGAGAATTACTAACAAAGGCAGATCCAAGGTATTGCCACATCCTTCCTACCTCAAACACCCACACACACAAATGAAGATTTGGGAGAGACTAGAAATTCGAATTTGACACAGGTGGTTCACAAATTTTACACTGAGAAACGCTTTTTACCAAAATCCCTACCTTTGAGCTAAATAAAGTATTTTTGTCTTTCAAGAACACCAGAAACCATCTTGCCCTAATTTTGTCCTTTGAAGGCCATCTGCTTGATGTCTCCTGATCACTTTCAACCCTTTCATGCTGAAAATTGTCTTACTTGGAAATAGACTTGCATATTTCTTAGGTAGGTAGTTTCTTCGGGCATCCTTATGGGATCTGCTCCTTTAAAATGGAGGGAAAGGAAGCAGGATTGGGCAAAGGAGAAGGTGGATTATGATGCAGACTCAGCAAAGGCTTCAGCCAGTGTCCTAAATGCACGGAAGCTCAGATGTTTACTGGAGGTAGTCGCACATGGTGGTGAGGGAGCAGGGCCTTACACTCTCACAACATACACTAGTCATTAGATGTTGGCTGCTCTGGAAACGGGATCTGGCCTTGGCAAAGAAATCTCTTCAGAAGAGGGCAATGCCCAGAGATGACTGACAGTTGAAAGGCATCAGCTGCCAGCACCCTCAGCTGCTGAATAGTAAGTCTTTCCGTCCTGAGGCAAATCCTCTCCATTCATGAGACAAACAACTACATTTTATTTTTATTCAAACTCTATGTTTTCTTCAAATCACTTTTTTTCTAATAATTCTAGGTCTCTATAGCTACTTCCTTCTTTATGTATACTTTATGGTCTACATACAACTCATCTGGGACCTATCAGTGATTTTCCCATTTTGTAATTTAAACAAACATGTAGATATATGTGTGGAGAATACAGTATGCACAAATATGCATATATCAGTTCTCCACACATAAACCACTTGTCCCTTAGGAAAAAGAATAACAACGTATAGTTATTTGAATATGCATATAGTTAAAACTAAGTTAATGCTTATTAGAGAATATTGCATTTATTTTTTGTTTATTTTCATCTCTGCGTGAAGAATACTAAAATTTGATAGCTAGACATATTTTTGGTTTATTAAATGTTAAATGTTGCTTTAAAATGAATATATGATGAAACAAAACATAAAGATATTGGTAATTTTTGAAGCTTTGTGATGATTATGTGGGGTCATTATACTATTTTTCTACTTGTGTATATTTCAAAATAATCTTAATTTTAAATTTCATAACATAAATAAAATACATGCAAAATGACAACGTTGATGTATTAGGTTTCTTCAGAGAAACCAAACCAATAGGACACACACACACACATAAACACACACACACACACACACACACACACACACACACACATTTATTTGGAGGCTGAGAAGTTCTACCATCTGCCATCTGAAGCTGGAAACTCAGAAAAACCAGAGGGGTAATTCAGTCTGAGTCCAAAGGCCTGAGAATCAGGGGAGCTGATGATGTAAATCCTAGTCCGAGGTCAGGGAAGACAAGAAGAGATGTCCCTGCTCAAACAGTGAGGAAGGAAGAACCAACAGGGAAAATCCTTCCCTCCTGTGTGTTTTGTTCTGTTCACTCTTTCAGTGGACTGGATAATAACCCACTCACACTGGGGAGGGCAGTCCGCTTACTGAGTCCCCTCATTCAAATGTTAATTTCATGCAGAAACATCCTCACAGACACACCCCCGATGATGTTTAATCTGGGTAACTGAGGGCCACTCAAGTTAACACATAAAATTAACCATCACAGATGAATATTTTTCCTTGGCACGATACAAAAATAGATGATAGCAGATGACAATTCAATACATATTGAATTATTTTTTTCAATATATGAGTGAGGAAAAAACAGTGAAATTCTGAATAAAGTAAAACACTGAAGTGTTACATCCAAGTTTCAATGAAGAATTAAAAAATCCTAAAGTGAATTTATGAACAGGAAAACATTATACAGCATGAAAATATTAAAAGTTCATGTACAATAGCTATAAAACAATACAATCTGTCAAATCAAATTATAGGAATCCCTTCTAATCCACTAAAAGGTCATCAGTATTTGAAAATATGCACATGCTTTTATATTCACATAACTCAATTTAAGCTAGTTCATCTCTTCTGCCCCCTCATTTTAGCTTATTCATCCATGGTTCTTATACATTAACAGCATCAATTTTGCAAGTAAAACCCCTCAACCTTTCTTTCCTATTACACTTTCCACTTCCAGGCCTGTATGTACCCAGAGAAACACATAATGCTAGAGCGACTGTTACAGGAACACTGAATACTAAATAGTCACTATAAATACAGACATTGCAACCTCAAATTTCTTGTTTGTTAAATGTCACCTGATTTTAATTTGACCTTCCTATTCTTATGCAACTTACCTAACTTGGTATGCCTTTTCCTGTTCTTGTTAAATCCATTACTATATTTCATGTTGGTGAAGAATTATTACAGGTTGCCTAAAACACAAGGCTGGGTTAGAAGGTTAATGACAGATGTGCTTTGTAGAATGTCACACAAATTGATACTATTAGACTGGCCATGGTCCAATGGTAATTCATCTATAAGTGTAATAGTACTCTAATCAATTCTAGTCTAAAAATATCTGAAAATGACATTTGTCCTAAAAACTTGTGAACACTGCTGCTGAGTGGAAAAATCAGCATGGAAGGAACAGAGAATTAGGTTAGCAAACACTCTAATCACTGGAGTCAGAACAGTCACAGGAAATGGAAGTATATATATGTGTATCTCCCTGTGTGGTGTCTGCCACTTATTTTAAACCAAATTTCATGCATGAAGCAAGGAAATAACATTTTTTTTAATAAATCTCTTGTTTTAAAAGTGGGGTTAGCTCTTCTAATTGAGACTGATTCTTAGCAAGATATTTGCATTTCCTATGAAGAAAAGATAGATTGTATATTAATTTCATGATATAATTTGAGCAGTAAGAGAAGCTACTACAGAAGGAGATCTCATAAACAATAGATGTACTTTCATTGACAGAAATTTGTCTGCAGTGGACTTCTCTGCCTCTACAAGGTATTGATATACCCCCTCTTCAATTGCCTTAGACATGAAGGGCAGATAGTTGAGTTCAATGTAACTTGTCAAAATAACTCCAATATTTGTGGTTCACAAACCAATCCCTTTCTTTCTTAGCAGTATTTCCTCAGGCTAGACACAGTTTTTTTGTTGTTTTTTTTTTTTTGCGGTATGTGGGCCTCTCACTGCTGTGGCCTTTCCCGTCGCCGAGCACAGGCTCCGGACACGCAGGCTCAGCGGCCATGGCCCACAGGCCCAGCCGCTCTGTGGCATGTGGCATCCTCCTGGACAGGGACACAAACCCGTGTCCCCTGCATCGGCAGGCGGACTCTCAACCACTGTGCCACCAGGGAAACCCTCACTGTTGTTTTTTTTAAGTTGGATCAGGGAAAACATTAGGGCCAATGCTAGGCTAAGAGAGCTAATATCTTTTTATATGAAGTTGTGGAAGGTTTTGTTCAATTGAAATTCTCACATGAGAATGAAGAACAACACTTCCTGGGGGAATTCATGTGCCAAGTCATCTAAAGAACTTGTCCTACAGCTGTTCTAGAGCACCTGGAACAGGTGGCCCATGGAGAGGCAACCACAAGTGTGACAGAGTTGTGAGATTTTCATAGTGGTCTCAGTGTGAAACTTTGGGGAGATGAAACAATGTCTAGGGAGAATTTCGGTGAAAAATCATTTACGAGATGCAATGTGAAATTCCTGCTCCTAGACTCTTCAGGAGGCCTTATAGTAAAGATCAGCTTTATTCTGTTTGCTTCTTTGTGACTCCATGCTGATGTAAAGGCTTGCTAGTACTCTATCCACAATTAATAAGTTACATTTCAAAAGCTAACTGACTCTCGTGAGCAAAAGATACTACTTTTTGTTCTAAGTCTGAAGTGAGATAAAAAATGTTATGAAGTAAGTTTTCTAAGGAGAAAGTGATTTTGCAGTATTGTTTGTACATTACGGACATATGTCTTCATGTATACCTGAATCTTATCCCCAGGCATCATTAGTGGAGTATGCAGTGTTTGGATTCTCAGTTAGATGCATCCAGAATCATTTCTGTGTTATTCAGAAAAAAATGTATCAATATTAAACTAATACTGAGTATATCACCTATAGCCAAGTGGGCCAGAGAACCAGACATGGAGAACATCCAGTTGGGAGCAATCACTAAAATTGCACTACAGAACTGATAAATGCTGAATACACTGACCACTAACACCAAATATTAGGTACTTCAGCTCATCTCCCTAACAGAGCTGGTACTGGCTCTGAAGATAATCCAGCTTGCTGCAGTGACTACTGGTGCCAGTGAGAAATCTTTATTTTTCCACTTTCTTTACATCACTGAGTACTGTTTTAAAGTAGAAACAGATATATTAGATAAGTGGAGCCTAGGACCTGTGCGAGCATCCTAGGTACAAGGAAGCCTAGTAGAGCAAACATCTGCTATTTTTAATGTCTGTACTCTCAAGTGCACTGACTCCCCATCCCCAAAGTCTCACAGGTTGGATGTTAACCAAACAGAAGATGGGGTAATCAGAAGCTTCAATGACAAAAAGAATAAATGTACCATCTGATTGACCATGCAATAACACAAATCATTTTACGTGTAAATATATGCAACTTTAATTTAAATAGCAAGAAATGTTCTTGTCTCAAGCATGGCACAACTAAAATTCTCATCAGTTACTGCATCTATCTCTTTAAGGATTATCCCATGTTCTAAAATACTGGTGACATCAATTATCATTTTGATATCCCCTAACCAATGTGTTAAATCAAAATTTAGTCTTGACCAAGACATCAATATAAAATGGTGGACATATAGCATAGGAAAAAGAGGAAATTGAATTCTATAAATATATGGACAATAAAGTGGTTCATGAGACAATATACAAAAATACATGAAAAAGGTAAATATCTCATTTCTGAACCTGGTTATAAGTCAGGCTATAATTGTATTTTTTATTTCTCTCCTTTACTACTAGGATAACAATTCACTCTGGTTTTCTCAGCATAATAATCATTTACACTTTCCTGGTCTCCTTATGACACACCATTTATTCCAGGTTCCAGTACTGCTATTAAATGTATTACCTGAGCTGATATAGGTTATTGAGGTTCCATTGTATTTCCAATCTCTGTTACAGTTTTGTCTGGTACTGCGTGAGACACTTTACTATCAGAGTGTTAAAACTGAAAGACATCTATTAGTAATTTCCCAGATGCAAAGTAACTAACACCTCTCTTTCAAGGAGAACATGAAAGGTATAACTGATAAACTATACTCAGAAAAAACAGAGGCGGCCACTTTTTAGAACATTGGTCCTTAGGTGGTAGTGGGAGACATATTTGACATTGCTGCCTCTCTTAGTAACTTTGTGTCCATGCCTGCTATACTATGGCTTTGTCACATGCCACCAGCCCGCCAATCAGCAGGGTCAGCAGGTAAGTGGGGGAATCTTTCAAATGTATATGAAATATCAACAAAGAAGGGTGTCTAAGTATTTTTGCCATAAAACTGGTAAAGAGTAGTATGAATGATATTGCTTTAGTGACTTTATCATATTGCAGTGTGCAAATCTACAACTATATATTATTATCATAAATACAGTTTTATTTTGTAACAACATAACTAGATATCAATAAACTGGAAGGTGCATATTTAATGAAACATTAAGAACTTATTTTTCATTTCTCAGGGAAATCAAGAATAAACATACGGGCTTCCCTGGTGGCACAGTGGTTGAGAGTCCACCTGTCAATGCAGGGGACACGGGTTCGTGCCCCGGTCCAGGAGGACCCCACATGCCACAGAGCGGCTGGGCCCGTGAGCCATGGTCACTGAGCCTGCGCATCTGGAACCTGTGCTCCACAACGGGAGAGGCCACAACAGTGAGAGGCCCGCGTACCGAAAAAAAAAAAAAAAGAATAAACATACCTTACATACAGTATACACCAATGGGTCATAGTCATGTCATTCAGCACATGAAAACAAGAAGACACAAAATCTGAAGAAATAGCAACAGCATCTACTTGAAAATTTGTAGTTAATAAAATGTCTGTAGTTAATGATATAAAGTCCCCCATCACCTAATATAGTGTTTGTCATGCAGTACATTTAATAAAGCTCTTAAAATATAAGTATTCAACACAAGAAGCTAGAAAAATGAGCAAATACATTTTAAATTTAAAAATGAAATTGTTTTCACAATTAAATATAAAAATTTACCAACTATTAAATTAAATTATAGACGTTACCCAGGAATTTTCTGAACAAGATCATAAAGATAGATAGACTTTGGTAAATCTGGAAAGAAAGAGTGAGAGAAAGAAAGAGAGAGAGAGAGAGAGAGAGAGAGAGAGAGAGAGAGAGAGAGAGAGAGAGAAAGAAAGAAAGAAAGAAAGAAAGAAAGAAAGAAAGAAAGAAAGAAAGAAAGAAAGAAAGAAGGAAGGAAAGAAAGAAAGAAGGAAAGAAGGAAAGAAGGAAAGAAAGAAAGAAAAAAGAAAGAGAAAGGAAGAAAGAAAGAAAGAAAGAAAGAAAGAAAGAAAGAAAGAAAGAAAGAAAGAAAGAAAAAAGAAAGAAAGAAAGAAAGAAAGAAAAGAAGGAAGGAAGAAAGGAAGGAAGGAAGGAAGGAAGGAAGAAAGGAAGGAAGGAGGGAGGAAGGGAGGAAGGAAGGAAGGAAAGAAGAAAAAGAAAAAGGAAGAAAAGAAATGAAGGAAGGGAGGGAGGGAGGGGAATAAAGGGAGAAAGAAAGGGAGGATGAAAGGGAGGAAGAAAGGAAGGTGTCACAAAAACCAGGTTGTAAATGAGAAAGAGGATATAACTACAGATCAGGATTTTTTTTTTTTTTTTTTTTTTTTTGGCAGTATGCGGGCCTCTCACTGTTGTGGCCTCTCCCGTTGCGGAGCACAGGTTCCGGACGCGCAGGCTCAGCGGCCATGGCTCACGGGCCCAGCTGCTCCGCGGCATGTGGGATCTTCCCAGACCGGGGCACGAACCCGTGTCCCCTGTATTGGCAGGTGGACTCTCAAGCACTGCGTCACCAGGGAAGCCCTAGCTTTTTAAAATAATTTTTCAACAAACGTGACTGTAAGTATTTCAATGCATTTGGAAATATATATTCTAATACATTTACAAGCCTAGAAAGAAAGACTTAGATATTAGGAAAGGTAAATTATCAAATATAAATTTATTTATATTTACCTATATTCTATACATTTGATAACAAATATAATTCAAGATTCTATTAGGAACCTGAATGGGCCAATGAACAAAGAAAGGAAAAAGAAAGGAAAGATAAGAAAATTTATGTCCAAAGAAATGATTTGACACATGTAGTTGCTGAAGGTGCATTGATATATTACACTGGAAGCATGAGTTTCATCTCTATCCAATGAAATATATCATCACACTATATCAAATAAAATAATTTCATTCATCTTTTTGAGTCAAAGTTTTCTGAAGCATGTTATAAATGTTACACAAAAGTTATAAATGTTAATAAATATTGGTTGAGGGGTTGTCCTCATTAAGTGAAAAGGAGGCATTCACAAGGATTTAAATTATACCAGGCTTTTCAGGAGTAGTCTCAGTTGCTTCAATTAAGGAATAGGTTTTGTTAATTATAATAAAGCAGACAATTCATGGAGTCAAGGAGGAGATTTAAAAAGTAAAGTGAACAAGTACTAAAAATGGAATTATCTTTTCATTCATAGGAGAAAAATAAAATTTAGTATTTGTAATGGTGAGATCATCTACACTGAAGTAAGAAACAAATAAAATAGAAATTTATAACAAATTAATTGTGATACAGGCATAACGCATTCATTCATATATACATGTGTGGGTACATACATGCAAACATATATGCACACGTACATGTTGAATTAAATGAACTACAACGTTTTTGTAATGAAGTTGATAATAAATATTAAACACAAATCATAAAAGAAAAAAACCTCAGCATGACAGTACACAATCTTAGATAAATTGAGAATGTGAAGGGCTATTCTACATAACCTAAAGATCCTCCAATATTATTTATTTTTTGTTGAGGATAAATTATTCCACATTCATCATTACTTTCAAAATATCATTAGAAATCTGTAAGCAAATTAGAAAATCAAATGGAATACTACAAACAGAAAGCTTTTGAAACTTTTGGTACACGCCAATCATTGAAAACAAAGATTGTAAAGAATAAGGTATTGAAATATTTCCTCTTAAAAAAAGCACGGGTAATAACTGAATCAATTATACAATGAGAGCTCAAATTCTGTAAAGGATTTATTTTGAAATCCTATAATTATCTTTGTAATGTATCCTCTTGTGAGAGTACATTTTTTGGAAAAGCTCTTATTTTTAATAGAGCAAATTTATATTCTGTAATATATTGGAATGAAATTGAGAAATATGCTTGCAGCATCTAAATTAGGCAATACTTTCATATTTGTTGAAGAAATGTCCTTTGAACAAAAAAATAGTAGTTGTGAAAAATATTTAGGATAATATAAGTATCATATATATAACATATATAGTATACTTGTATATACATGATATATATATATATATATATACATTTATTATATTTTAAGTGGATAAAGTAGAATTGAAAATGTCTCCATTTAGTAGAATTTGCCCTGCACTTGCCATACCTCCGTGCCTGTGAACTGAGCATTTTCTTGGTTAAAAGTAGGATAGTATATAAAGAAAATTAACAACGTTTCAAATTTATCACCTACAATGCAAACTTGCAGAATATCACTGGTAACCTTATTAAAACATTCAAAATAATAATATATAGAAAGAAGAACAATCTCTAAAAATAACACCAGTAACATATTACGAAAAAAACATATCATTAAGAAATATATTAAAATACAGAATATATAACTTAAGCAGGTACCAAAATGCTATCTTTAATGTTGAGATCCTCTATACAGAGTTTTTAATGTTGCTTTAATCCAAGTGTGTATGTGTATGTTTGTATATTGTTTTTAGATAAAATTTTATACTTAAAATTATTTTTGAACCATATTCTCTATAGGTCCACTTACACAAATTTATTTCTTCAATTAACAAAGAAGTATTTCAGATATAGCATAATTTGAGTTATTTGGGGCATCTCCTTACACTCTGAAACATGTTTTAATTTTTATGCTAAATTGTCTCATTTCCCTTTCCACGACCCAATATGTTTTCCATTGCCTTTCATGGAGCCCCTCGTTTGGAGGGTGGATTTATCTCAGTGGAGGAGCAAGCAATCTTTCCTGTGGGAAACACTGAGAGGATGTTGAGGAGCATTCCCATAGATCACATATAATCTTACATTCTGGCATCTCCTTGAAAAGAAACTTCCTCCTTCAACCCCCATGAGTCAAGTCACTAAAGATTGTTAAGGCGAAGGAGAGAGAGCCTCCCAAGATGGAGGGGACATGCCACATCAGCTGGCACAGAAGACTCATTGCAGGTGATCTCTTCTATGTTCTCTGGATCTTTCAGCTATTTCTGGACACACACATTCCATTTCTCCCACTTTCCTGAATCAATAGCCTAAATTTTACTTGAGACTCATGGCTATGAATTCAACTGATGTTGAAATCTGACATTCTAAAAGATGAGGTGTTTGCATATGTCCAAACACATCTAGATGTACATATTAAATATGTTCAATTTTTCCATATCAATTATACCACAATAAAGCTAAAAAGATATTTAGTAAGAAAGAAAATATTATAAAGTGAGATTTCCATTGAAAAATGTTTTATTTTAAAACATTTGAGATGATGTTATCTAATTTTGTCATAAGTACATACTACTAATAATAATTTTAGGAGACTTACCATATAGAAATTTCAGAATCCGAATTTGTTGCAAAGGCCCATTATAACTTCTATTTATTTTTATTAAGTACAAATTAGAATTCAAAGTAAAAGTCTGGCTAAATAAAAGGATGACATTAAGGATATGTATTTTATTGTCTAATCCAAATACTATGAAGCTAATACTTTTGATGACCATTTAAAATGAGCCATTGGATTTGAAAGGAAATGACAATCCTTCCTTATTAATCTTCCTTTCATGGAAGTTTTTGTAGTTTATATTTACTGCCTATTCATTTTCTTTGATGAGAAATGCGAACTACAGCAATGTGTCTAATGTGTTAACTAAAAATAACCCTCAACTATATTTTAGACAGCTCCAAAGGCTAGACTGTATTATCTTTTGAAAATCAGAACAAAGACCCTTTCAGTTCATAAAGAATAGATGAAAAATTGCTCTAATTAGTTTATTTTAATCTGTAAAGAGGAGGATAAGTTGTCTACACATTATAAATGGCTAATTTTTAGTGATTAGCTTTTATAACTACGCATTGTACCCAAGCACCTGGCTTGCCCCTGGTCAGACTTACTCTTTTCATCTTTTCTTCAATTAGATCACACCCACCCCATGCCCAAATTCCAGTGATTTAAATAGAAATAACACAGAGATCATAATGTGTCTTAAAATCTGCTTCTCTTACTTAGCTTTATGAGAAAAACTATCCCTCCAGTAACTCAATACAGAATCTTAATTTCTTCTCAGTTACTCACCTCCCACATGCAAATGTTCCCCATTTTCATTCTTTTTAATCTACTAAGTAGCTCTTACCTTTGGTACCTCTTTATTTGCACCTCCATGCCCTTAATTCAGTCCCTTGTTGCCTTTTCCATGGATTGCAATAATGCATTTTAAATGGTCTTAAGAATACTTTCTGGTTCCTATCTTGCACTGCTCCAACCAAAATGACTTTTCAAAAATGTAAATCTTAACAACCACCACTTTGCAAAAGCCAAACAATGACGTGAAAGGTATAGCACAAATCCTTATATTAACACAATTTACCAGAAACATGCATTCTTCCCTAATCTTATCTCTTGTCTTGACCCATGTACAACTTTCCCTCTAACCATACTACACTGAGGATCTGTATATAAATACTTACATCTCCTTGAAGATACTTACATATGTTTACTAGTTAGCTATTCTGATGGCCTATGGTCAATATTTAGTCCAGTATTTAAAATCAAATTATTACATTTGAAAGTTTATTAGTTGGTGCTTTTAATTTATTGAGGTTTTTTTGTTTGTCCATATTTGTTTTTGTTTTGAATCCAGTACAAGATAGAAGTAGCAAATTAAAAATAAGACACAATGCAATAAAAGTCGAGTTGAGGGCTTCCCTGGTGGCGCAGTGGTTGAGAGTCCGCCTGGTGATGCAGGGGACACGGGTTTGTGTCCCGGTCCGGGAGGATACCACATGCCGCGGAGCGGCTGAGCCTGTGAGCCATGGCTACTGAGCCTGTGCGTCCAGAGACTGTGCTCCACAACAGGAGAGGCCACAACAGTGAGAGGCCTGCGTACCACAAAAAAAAAAAAAAAAGTCTTATAATACAAAGATGATTTCTAATGCCTAATTGCCCACAGCTCCTCTTAGTTGTCAAGAGGTCCTTTTGTATATCAATAGTTTATGGAGTATTTATTATTTGCTGGATAATGTGTCAGCACTGGACATATGTTTGTGAATAAGATTAGATCCTTGACTACAAGGTGATTAGAGTCTAGTGAGCCAAATAAAACAGAATGCTGAGAATGGTGATAAAGAATAATAAATTCAATCATAAAAGTTTATAATTTCATCTAAGAAAGGATTCCTATTTCCAATTGGAGTTGTGGTTAAGGATCTATCAGAGGGAAAAGTCCAAGAAGTCATGATGACACAATTGTTAGTCTGTCTTTGCACAATAAATGATCAGCAGTACCCAGATGAAGCTACAAAACAGATCATGGCATACTGATATACTTTAAGTTCTAGAAACTCAAGAGATATTCCAAATGGGTCATGCACTGTATTTATACATTATTATAATAATAATTTATTGCTACTTGTTTAAACAATATTTTCACATAATTTAAGACAACAGAACCTGAATGAACTTACTCTATTAATTTTAACATTCTTTTCCACTATCGCATCATGAAGAAGAGAGTATAGGATGGAATCAAGAATCAGAAATAGTCAAGATATAGTCTAATTTTTGATTCATGGATAACATACAGTCTTTTGTGATCAACTTTGACAAAAGATTGTGAAAAACATTTCCTAGATTTCCTTCTTTGAACAATAGACTAAATGATTTTAATTTAATGTGTTTAAAGTTTAATGATTAATTTGGAAACTCAATGAATTATTAATGGGTTTGTTATATATCTATCAAAAACCACTCAAATATGTAACTTGAGTTTCTTAATATAATACTCATTTTTTAACATCCAACAAGATATGCTTATTGCTTACAAAAACTTCTCTGTTTATTCAAACTGCAATTTGTATCACTTGTTCTTATTTAATTACTGGTCTAGACAATTAAATGTTGTTTTCACGGAATCTGTATTCAACTACACAAAATTATTAGGGAAATAAATTGACAAATTAACTGCCCCAAAATGAGCCTGTCTGTGGAAATAACACCTGCCTTCTATCTCCTTAATGGCCTAGTAGTTGTAGGCTGATAAAGGAGATCAGGAAAATTACTTCAGTATGCAAGGTGTCAAAAACTAATAAATTTTAGGGAGCACTTTCAAGATGATGGAGAAGTAAGACATAGAGATCACCTTCCTCCCCACAAATACATCAAAAATACATCTACATGTGGAACAAGTCCTACAGAACACCTACTGAACACTGGCAGAAAACCTGAGACCTCCCAAAAGGCAAGAAACTCCCCCCCGTACCTGGGTAGAGCAAAAGAAAAAAGAAAAAACAGAGACAAAAGAATAGGGACGGGACCTGCACCAGAGGGAGGGAGCTATGAAGGAGGAAAGGTTTCCACACACTAGGAAGGCCCTTCGCAGGTGGAGACTGCAGGTGGCAGAGGGTGGAAGCTTTGGAGCCACGGAGGAGAGCACAGCAACAGGGGTGCGGAGGGCAACACGGAGAGATTCCCGCACAGATGATTGGTGCCGACCAGCACTCACCAGCCCGAGAGGCTTGTCTGCTCACCTGCCGGGGTGGGTGGGGGCTAGGAGCTGAGGCTCGGGCTTCACAGTTTGGATCCCAGGGAGAGGACTGGGGTTGGCTGTGTGAACACAGCCTGAGGGGAGATTATGCGCCACAGCTAGCCGGGAGAGAGTATGCGAAAAAGTCTAGAACTGCATGAGTCAAGAGATCATTGTTTCAGGGTGCTCAAGGAGAGGAGATTCAAAGCACCACGTAATCAGCTCCAGAGATGGGCGTGATCCACGGCTATTAGCGCGGACACCAGAGACAGGCATGAAATGCTAAGGCTGCTGCTGCAGCCACCAAGAAGCCTGTGTGCAAGCACAGGTCACTGTCCACACCTCTCCTCCCAGGAGTCCGTGCAGCCCACCACTGCCAGGGTCCCGTGATCCAGGGACAACTTCCTCAGGAGAACACTGCACGTCTCAGGCTGTTGTAACGTCACTGCAGCCTCTGCTGCCACAGGCTCGCCCCGCATTCCATACCCCTCCCTCCTCCTGGCCTGAGTGAGCCAGAGCCCCCTAAGCAGCTGCTCCTTTAATCCCATCCTGTCTGGGCAAAGAACAGATGCCAGAGGGCAACCGACATGTGGAGGCGCTGCAAAATCCAAAGCTGAACCCCAGGAGCTGTGTGAACAAAGGAGAGAAAGAGAAAATTTCCATGTAGCCTCAGAAGCAGCAGATTAAATCAACACAATTAACTTGATGTACCCTGTATCTGTGGAATACCTGAATAGACAACGAATCATCCCAAACTGAGAGGTGGACTTTGGAGTAACAGTAGACTTGGGGTATCCTGTATGTGACTGAAAGGTTTCTGATTTATATGTTTATCTTAGTTTAGCTTTTAGGGCTTTTTATCACTGGTGGATTTCTATATTGGTTTTGTTGCTCTCTTCTTTTTTTTTTATTACTTTTTAATTTAATAAATTATTTTATTATTATTTTTTTCTTTCTTTCTTTCTTTTCTCCCTTTTCTTCTGAGCTGTGTGGCTGACAGGGTCCTGGTGCTCTGACTGGGTGTTGGGCCTGAGCCTCAGAGGTGGGAGAGCCGAGTTCAGGACTTAGGACAACCAGAGGCCTTCTGGCTCTACATAATATCAAATGGTGAAAGCTCTCTCAGAGATGTCTATCTCAATGCTAAGACCCAGTTCCACTCAACGACCAGCAAGTTACAGTGCTGGACATCCTATGACAAACAACTAGTAAGACAGGAACACAACCCCACCCATTAGCAGAGAGGCTGCCTAAAATCATAATAAGGTCACAGACACCCCAAAACACATCACCAAACATGGTCCTGCCCACAAGAAAGACAAGATCCAGCCTCATCCACCAGAAAAAAGGCACCAGTCCCCTCCACCAGGAAGCCTACACAACCCACTGAATCAACATTAGCCACTGGGGGCAGACACCAAGGACAACTGGAACTATGAATCTGCAGCCTGCTAAAAGGAGACCCCAAACACAGTAAGTTAAGCAAAATGAGAAGACAGAAAAACACACAGCAGATGAAGGAGTAAGGTAAAAACCCACCAGAACAAACAAATGAAGAGGAAATAAGCAGTCTACCTGAAAAAGAATTCAGAGTAATGAGAGTAAAGAGGATAAAAAATCTTGGAAGTAGAATTGAGAAAATACAAGAAATGTTTAAAAAGGAACTAGAAGAACTAAAGAGCTAACAATTGTGTTGTGATGAACAACACAATAAATGAAATGAAAAATTCTCTAGAAGGAATCAATAGCAGAATAACTGAGGCAGAAGAACAGATAAGTTACCTGGAAGATAAAATGGTGGAAATAATTACTGCAGAGCAGAATAAAGAAAAAAGAATGAAAAGAACTGAGGACAGTCTCAGAGACCTCTGGGACAACATTAAACACAGCAACATTCGAATTATAGGGGTTCCAGAAGAAGAAGAGAAAAAGAAAGGGACTGAGAAACTATTTGAAGAGATTATAGTTGAAAACTGCCCTAATATAGGAAAGTAAATAGTCAATCAAGTCCAGGAAACAGAGAGTCCCATACAGGATAGATTCAAGGAGAAACACCAAGACACATATTAATCAAACTACCAAAAATTAAATACAAAGAAAAAATATTAAAAGCAACAAATAACATACAAGGGAATCCCCATAAGGTTAACAGCTGAACTTTCAGCAAGAAGACAGTGGCAGCACATATTTAAAGTGATGAAAGGGAAAAACCTACAACCAAGATTACTCTACACAGCAAGGATCTCATTCAGATTCAACAGAGAAACTAAAACCTTTACAGACAAGCAGGAGCTAAGAGAATTCAGGGCCATCAAACCAGCTTTACAACAAATGCTAAAGGAAATTCTCTAGGCAGGAAACACAAGAGAAGGAAAATACTTACAATAACAAGCCCAAAACAATTTAGAAAATGGTAATAGGAACATACATATGGATAATTATCTTAAATGTAAATGGATTAAATGCTCCAACCAAAAGACATAGACTGGCTGAATGGATACAAAAACAAGACCAATATATACGCTGTCTACAAGAGACCCACTTCAGACCTAGGGACACATACAGACTGAAAGTGAGGGGATGGAAAAAGATATTCCATGCAAATGGAAATCAAAAGAAAGCTGGAGTAACAATTCTCATATCAGAAAAAATTGACTTTAAAATAAAGACTATTACAAGAAACAAAGAAGGACAATACATAATGATCAAGAGATCAATCCAAGAAGAAGATATAACAATTGTAAATATTTATGCACCCAACATAGGGGCACTGCAATACATAAGGCAAATGCTAACAGCCATTAAAGGGGAAATCAACACTAACACAATCAATGGAGGGGACTTTGACACCCCACTTTCACCAATGGACAGATCATACAAAATGAAAATAGATAAAGAAACACAAGCTTTAAATTATACATTAAATATGGTGGAATTAGTTGATATTTATAGGACATTCCATTCCAAAACAAAGGAATACTCTTTCTTCTCAAGTGCTCATGGAACATTCTCCAGGATAGATCATATCTTGGGTCACAAATCAAGCTTTGGTAAATTTAAGAATATTGAAATCATATCGAGTATCTTCTGATCACAATGCTATGAGACTAGATAGCAATACAGGAAAAAAAAAACTGTAAAAAATACAAACAGATGGAGGCTAAACAATACACTGCTAAGTAACCAAGAGATCACTGAAGAAATCAAAGAGGATATCAACAAATACCTAAAAACAAATGACAATGAAAACACAAAGACCCAACACCTATGGGATGCAGTAAAAGCATTTCTAAGAGGGAAGTTTATAACAATACAATCCTACCGCAAGAAATATCTCAAATAAACAACCTAACTTTACACCTAAAACAATTAAAGAAAGAAGATCAAAAACCCCAAAGTTATCAGAAGGAAATAAATCATAAAGATCAGATCAGAAATCAATGAAAGAGAAATGAAGGAAACAATAGCAAATATCAATAAAACTAAAAGCTGGTTCTTGGAGACGATAAACAAAATTGATAAACCATTAGCCAGACTCATCAAGAAAAAAAGGAAGAACCCTCAAATCAACAGAATTAAAAATGAAAAAGGAGAAGTAACAATGGACACTGAAGAAATACAAAGATCATAAAAGATTACTACAAACAACTATATGCCAATAAAATGCACAATTTGGAAGAAATGGACAAATTCTTTTAAAAGCACAACCTTCCAAAATGGAACCAGGAAGAAATAGAAAATAAAAACAGACCAATCACAAGCACTGAAATTGAAACTCTAACAGGCAAATTCTATCAAACATTTTGAGAAGAGCTAACACCTATCCTTCTCAAACTCTTCCAAAATATAGCAGAGGAAGGAACACTCCCAAAGTCATTCTACAAGGCCACTGTAACCTTGATAACAAAACCAGACAAAGATGTCACAAAAAAAGGAAACTGCAGGCCAATATCACTGATGAATTAAATGCAAAAATCCTCAACAAAATACTGTCAAACAGAATCCAACAGCATATTAAAAGGATCATACACCATGATCAAGTGAGGTTTATCCCAGGAATTCAAGGATTCTTCAAAATCCACAAATCAATCAGTGATCCTCCATATTAACAAACTTAAGAATAAAAAACTATATGATCATCTCAATAGATGCAGAAAAAGCTTTTGACAAAATTCAACACCGATTTATGATAAAAACCCTCCAGAAAGTAGGCATAGAGGAAACTTACCTCAACATAATAAAGGTCATATGTGACAAACCCACAGCCAACATCGTTCTCAATGGTGAAAAACTGAAACCATTTCCTCTAAGGTCAGGAAAGGTTGTTCACTCTCACCACTATTATTCAACATAGTTTTGGAAGCTTTGGCCACAGCGATCAGAGAAGAAAAAGAAATAAAAGGAATCCAAATTGGAAAAGAAGTAAAACTGTCACTGTTTGCAGATGACATGATACTATACATAGAGAATCCTAAAGATGTTACCAGAAAACTTTTAGAGCTAATCAATGAATTTGGTAAAGTAGCAGGATACAAAATTAATGCACAGAAATCTCTTGCATTCCTATACACTAATGATTAGAAATCTGAAAGAGAAATTAGGAAGTCACTCCCATTTACCATTGCAACAAAAAGAATAATGTACCTAGGAATAAACCTACCTAAGAAAAAAGACCTGTATGCAGAAAACTATAAGACATGGATGAAAGAAATTAAAGATGAAACAAACAGCTGGAGAGACATACCATGTTCTTGGATTGGAAGAATCAACATTATGAAAATGACTATTGTTACCAAGGCAATCTACAAATTCAGTGCAATCCCTATCAAACTACCACTGGCATTTTTCACAGAACTAGAACAAAATATTGCACAATTTGTATGGAAACACAAGGGACCTGGAATAGCAAAAGCAATTTTGAGAAAGAAAAACGGAGCTGAAGAATCAGGCTCCCTAACTTCAGAGTATAGTACAAAGCTACAGTAATCGAGACAGTATGGTACTGGCACAAAACAGAAATATAGATCAATGCAACAGGATAGAAAGCCCAGAGATAAACCCATGCACATATTGTCACCTTATCTGTGATAAAGGAGGCAAGGGTATACAATGGAGAAAAGACAGCCTCTTCAATAAGTGGTGCTGGGAAAACTGGACAGCTACATGTAAAAGAATGAAATTAGAACACATCCTGAGACCGTACACAAAAATAAACTCAAAATGGATTAGAGACCTAAATGTAAGGGAAGACGCTATAAAACTCTTAGAGGAAAACATAGGCAGAACACTCAAATCACAGCAAGATTCTTTTTGACCCACCTCCTAGAGAAATGGAAATAAAAACAAAAACAATAAATGGGACTTAATGGAACTTAAAAGCTTTTGCACAGCAAAGGAAACCATAAACAAAATGAAAAGACACCCCTCAGAATGGAAGACAATATTTGCCAACGGGGCAACTGCCAAAGGATTAATCTCCAAAATATACAAGCAGCTCATGCAGCTCAATATCAAAAAAATAAAAAACCCAATCCAAAAATGGGCAGAAGACCTAAATA
Organism: Tursiops truncatus; assembly: GCF_011762595.2. Taxonomy (NCBI): domain Eukaryota; kingdom Metazoa; phylum Chordata; class Mammalia; order Artiodactyla; family Delphinidae; genus Tursiops; species Tursiops truncatus. The sequence goes on from NC_047037.1 coordinate 119,189,271, forward strand.
GACATTTCTCCAAAGAAGATGTACAGTTACCAACAAACACATGAAAAGATGCTCAACATCACTAATCATTAGAGAAATGCAATTCAAAACTACAGTGAGGTATCTCCTCACACCAGTAAGAATGGCCATCATCAAAAAAATCTACAAACAGTAAATGCTGAAGAGGGTGTGGAGAAAAGGGAACACTCTTACACTGTTGGTGGGAATGTAAATTGATACAGCCACTGTGGAGAACTGTATAGATATTCCTTAAAAAACTAAAAATAGAACTACCATATGACCCAGCAATCCCACTACTAGGCACATACCCTGAGAAAACCATAATTCAAAAAGAGTCATGTACCACAATGTTCATTGCAGCACTATTTACATTAGCCAGGACATGGAAGCAACCTAAGTGTCCATCAACACATGAATGGATAAAGAAAATAGAATATATGGCACATATATTCAATGGAATATTACTCAGCCATAAAAAGAAATGAAATTGAGTTATTTGTAGTGAATTGGTTGGACCTATAGTCTGTCATACAGAGTGAAATAAGTTAGAAAGAGAAAAACAAATACTGTATGCTAACACATATATATGGAATCTAAAAAAAAAAAAAAATGCTTCTGAAGAACCCAGGGGCAGGACAGGGAATAAAGATGCAGATGTGGAGGATGGCCTTGAGAACACAGGGAGGGGGAAGTGTAAGCTGGGACGAAGTGAGAGAGTGGCATTAACATATATATATACTACCAAATGCAAAATAGATAGCTAGTGGGAAGCAGCCACATAGCACAGACAAGTCAGCATGGTGTTTTGTGACCACATAGAGGGGTGGGATAGGGAGGGTGAGAGGGAGACACAAGAGGGAGAGGATATGGGGATATATGTATACGTATAGCTGATTCACTTTGTTATACAGCAGCAAATAACACAACAATGTAAAGCAATTTTACTCCAATAAAGATGTTAAAAAAAAAAGATAAAATAAAATAAAATTCTGGGTACTCTGGGAATACCTAGAAACTGGAATTGTGAGTCAAGTGTGAATAGAGTAGCTATTTCCTTGTCTGTTAATTCTAATCTCTATGTCATTTGTGGAATGATTGTAATAGATCTTTCTCCTCATCATGGGTCATATTTTCCTGTTGTTTGCATACTTCATAGGTTTTGATTGCATCCAAATATTGTGAATTTTACTTTGTTGGATGTGAGTATTATTTTTTGTATTTTTTCAAATATTCTCCAACTTTTTTCTATGATACATTTAAGTTATTTGGAAATGTATCATATACCTCCTATCTTGTTTTAAGCTTTCTTAGGTGGGACTTGAACAGTGTTTGGTCTAGGGTTAATTAATCCCCACTACTAATGCAAGACCCTTTTGAGTACTCTCTCCAATGTCCTGAGAATTTGATTTTCCAGGCTGGCTGGTGTCTGGGGCAGGCACTATTCCTGGACCAGTGTGAGTGTCTGGCACTGTTCCTACTAAACATTTTGGGTAGTTCTTTCCTGGTATCGGTGGTTTCCTCATATACATGCACTCTTTAGCACTCTACTGACTATTCAAGAGGACAGATCTATGGCATCTTCTCTGTGAAGCTTGCTTTCTGCAGTACGCTGTCCTGGGCACTCCAGCTGTCACGGTTTCCCCAGACTCTCCACTCCATCTCTCAACTAAAGGAGACCACTGGGCTCTGTCTGGGTTCTCTTCCTTGTGCTACACCTGGTAAACTGCCTTAAAACAGTAAGCTACAGCAATCATAGGACTTTCCTCATTTGTTTCCTGTCTCTCAGGATCACTGTCCTGCAGTGCCAGAATTCCAGTATCTTGAAAACTTCTGCTTCATACGTTCTGTCTGTTTTTTGGCTTGTCTAAAAATCTTCTTCCTACACAAAGCCATCTCTGGCTTTGCCATGCCTTTGTTCTACACATCACTCAGCACATGGTGGATCCTCAATATTTAATCTACCCAAAACATGCTGATCCATGGACTTAAATGTCTAACATAATTAAATTTGCAATATGGAAATGAGAAATTGAGAGTTAAGCTGCGAATTACCTTTTTCACCACTGTAAAACTACAGAATCAATAAAAACTGATAATGTTCAAGTTGAAAAAAAAACCTAATAAATTTTATATATATATTTATTTCCTCTCTTTCTTTCCACTCTCGGTATTTCCTCAGTTGTGTTGATGATAAAATGGGCTTATATCAAATCCAGAAGACATGAGACAAAACCAACTTCTGCTGACAAGAAAAATTTCAACTAAGAGCATTATTAACCTCATGTAAGGGGATATAAAATAAATGTGAAGAATATTTTATTTGATTTGAACATTACATCTTGTCATTGTTCTATATTTCAATCTGCTGAAAAGAAACTTCTGAATTATCTTTCTGGTTGAAGTAATTCTGATACCAATATTTCAGTATCATTTTCATACAAATTATTGATAAATGGCAGGAAGGTATTTTTCTTATTGTTATTTTTCTTAAAGTGCTTCATGTGTAACCATTTTTCCAAAGAAATATGGACTTTAGTATAAACAAATTTCTATATTCAGAAAACTTTTGGGACATGCATATTTATGATGCTATATACTTGCACATTACTAAATAATCATATTGTAAGTAAACATATTTTTAAGAAGTCTCAAAGAACCATGGAATGATGAAAGATATTTGACACACATGTATTAGTATTTTGATGCCCAGATTTTAAAACAACTAATTTAAAAATAGATTTTTCATATCCTTAAATAGTGTTTTGATCCATTTTTGCTTAATATAAAAGCCTTAAATACCCAAGACTTGATAGATTCTGCAAACTAGTTTTATATTATGACTATAAAAAAATATATTTGGAGAAATTAAACACTGAACCACATATAAGTATTTCATTAGACAATGATGTTATTTATTTAAGTGATGTTTAGTACAATGCTAAATACTTAAACTTACATTCAGGGTATAGCAAGATGAATATCATTAAGAATTTTAAAAAGTTCACATAGTGATTAAGCTATAAATCTGGTCCAAAGCTACAGATAAACATTTGCTATTTCCTCTAGAGCTTCACAATATTGTTATCAGAAGTCCTAATATATTTAATCTATTTTTTTAGCTTGTGAACTATTTTCAAAATTTCAATGTGCAGAATATTCAATCACTACTCCCATAATATACTAATTCAAATAAAAAATATTTTAAAGTAGTTATGTTGGATAAACTTAAGTACCACCGAAGTAAACAACACTGAGGAGTATGAGGGAACAGAAAAAAAAAATATGTTTTCTCATAGCATAGAACATTTCTAATAGGAAATAAATAATTTCTGGGTCAGCAGCCAGCACTTCTATTTTTATTATAAGTCATTATATCTAGTATGTCTACATTAGTTATCTGATTTTATTTAAAGCCATGACATCTAGATTATCATCAACAGCACCTGAGTAAAACTTACAGTTCTATAAGAAGATTGATATGACATTGATGGTAATACATGTTGAAGCCTTGTATTTTCTATATATAGTGAGGCTAACTTTTAAATGATAATGAAGATTTTTTTTAAATTGTAGTAGAAATGTACACTATGAAGTTTGGTCTAAACTTTCTAATATCACTCTATAAGTTCGGTATCATCACAAAAATTACTAAATAATAATGATAATAATAATAACTCAAAAATCTCAGTAGAATGAAACAAGCATTTGTTTAACTCATAAGTCTGCAGAGTGTTTAGGGGAAGATTGGCCTTGACCGGGCTCTCCTGAGTGTGGTTCTATTCCACATGTTTTTCATCCTTTTCTTGGGACAGCAGGCTAACCCAGGCATATTCTTTTCATTGTGACAAAGGAACAAAAGTGCAACTGTAAAACTCAAAATATATTTTAAAGAATTATGTCTTTTAAAATTCCATTAGCCAAAATGAATCATATGGCTAAGCCCAGCTTAAAAGGGAAAGAAGGATACCCCACACAGTCCTATGCCAAAGCAAGTTATATGGCAAATCCCCAAAACAAAGGAGACAAAATATACACTCTGCCCATGGAAGACTAGAAAAGTAGTGAATATTTCTGAAAAATAACCTAATTTACCACAATCACTATTTTAGTAGAACTACATGCTATAGTCTATAATTGGAGGTAGCATAATATATGTAATCTTATCATTTATGCAAATGCTTATGAAATGATTTACCAAGAAATTATCTGTTATCTAACATTTTACAAAGGTATTATTTAAATAAAGAGGATTGTAATATTAATCCCAAAATATATGTTCAGCAGGACTTGGGTAGGAGGGCTTTAATATTTTTTCTTTAGTGAGAAGAACTGCTATTGAAAGTATGCAAATTTTGTAGCTGCTTCTAAGTGGACATATTCAGTAAAAGGAACCAAGCTTCATGTGGCAGAATACCATTTTGAGTTATTAATTGATGTGTTTCTCTTTTTGTTTCCTTATGTAACAGAGTCTTGGGTGATTCTCATCCAGTGTAAGAGGGGAATTTTTTGGATAATTTTATGAAATATTGCTTTCTTTATATATGACATATAGGCTTAATAAAGTATCAGTGGGAAAGCTTAAACTTTTCATTCAAAAATGATAATTTATATGGTATAAACATAGAAAGGAAAAAAACATGATTTTTCTTTTACCTTTTATATCTTGTACTATATTATGAAATGTTTGCATGATTTATAAAGAATCATGATTCTTGATTTCCCACATTCATAAAGTAAATCATTTAGTTAATATCTTATCTGCAATTATTTTGTGTATAAAAGATAGATGCAAGCTACCCAAAAGGAGGAAAGTTTTTACCAAATTATGCACCAGGAAGGTGAACATCTTCTTGTCCACCCTCCTAAAAGTGAGGTGATGGCAAAAATGTCCTCTCTTTTATATTATACCTGAGTAAATTGTTTATCTAGAAGGAACTTTACATCAGTAGACAAAAACCATAATACTGCATGTGAAGAATCAATAACTACCCTATCTAGTGACAGTAACAGAAGCCATTCCCCACAACCCTGAATTCATAGACACAAGGTATAAATACAAATCCTCCTGTCTCCAATTGGCACAGAAAATTCTGAAGATAACTCTGAAGATTAATTCAATGATGTTGAGATTCAGTTGAGGCCTTATTTGTGACTGTCTCACAGCTCAATTCTCATTTTTTTCTGCTCAAACCTATTTCTCTCCTTGGCCTAACACATGTATATCCCAAGAGTGATACCTAATGAACCTTATACAATGATCTCTGCTTCAGAGTCTGCTTCCCAGAAAACCAAGGACAGATGGAAATTGAATCTAATAAACATTCATGAGCCAGTTCACCAAGAGGATTTTAGGCTTCTCAAAGAATTTTACCATAAATGGGAGTTAGAGAAGTATTTTAAGCAGAAAAGTGAAATGATGAGATTTCCATTATAAGAAATTATTCTAGTAATATCCTGTGAAAATGGATTTGAAATGGCAGAGTATAAGCAGGTAAGAATATGGAGTTATTTTAGTCATCCAGACAAATAATAATAATAATAATAGTTGTTAGCTAACACATGCTATATGACACTGTTCTAAGTACTTTTCAGATACATGTTAATAATATTAAAAAAAATTATGATTTAGGTAATGCATTTATCTCTATTACCACATGTTACAAATGAGAGAACTGAATCACAGAAAGGTTAAGTAAATTGTCCAAGGTCATGTGACTAGTAAGTGGTGAAGCCAGGACTTGAACTAATGGCATGGTTTCAATGACTTTCTTTTCCCCACTGTGGTCTTGCAGCATATTTAGTGATGGCTTGAACTAAGGCAGTAGGGGCAGCAAAAGAATTACATGAACAAGATAATATAGTGGGAAGTCAATAGGAATTTACAATGTGATTATCTTATTTGAACATCTGAGTTTGATGTGTCAATGAATCCGAGTGGAATTGTTTGGTTGCTGGCAGCCTTTGAGAAATCTCAGGAGGCACTAACGAACCTGGATGGGAGCCATCAGTATATTAGTGATAACTGAAGCCATGACTAGTAATATTATGGTCGATGGAGACTGTGTAGCAGGAAAGAAAAAGTCAAGAATAGAACCCTATGGAGTATCCACACTTAAAGAGTCTCTCCACTAAAAATAAAGACATAGATACAAACAACAAATATCAACAAATTTTACTCAGTGAAATAGCTAATGTTTGTATGCCTCTTTTATACACTTATAAGGTTATCAGATTTAAGTTATTCAAAATCTCCATCTTTTATCTAGGAGCAACAAATGAGTTGATCAATTAATAGAAAAAAATCTATGATTACTTATTTCAATCAATGGCTGCTAAAAACCTTCTATATTTCAGAGAAACTTTCAGGACAGTTAGTAAACTTCTAAAAGTCTTCAGTTTCATGGTTTTGTAACTTTTAGAAACACCAATATATTTGAATAAATGAAAATATTAGAATGATTACATGGTTTAGATATCAAATAGATATCTATCCTTTCTCTCACTTACTCAAATTTATTTTAAGAAAATTAGAAATTTAGGGCTTTCCTGGTGGCGCAGTGGTTGAGAGTCCGCCTGCCGATGCAGGGGATGTGGGTTCGTGCCCTGGTCTGGGAGGACCCCGCATGCCGCGGAGTGGCTGGACCTGTGAGCCATGGCCGCTGGGCCTGCGTATCTGGAGCCTGTGCTCCGCAAGGTGGGATGCCACAGCAGTGAGAGGCCCACATACCACAAAAAAAAAAAAAAAAGAGAGAGAGAGATGCTATCTTAATGGCACTTGCAGTAAAATGGGACTGACAACGAATATGAAATTAAAAATCAGGTGTAATCAGCACAGTAAGAGGCAAAAGATAGGAAAGTATGGGAACAAAGGAGAGACGTTTCACCTCTGCTACATAGGGGAGTATATTTAGGCTAAGACTTGCAGGATGTGTAATCACACAAGGAAGAGAATGAGTGCTTGAAGTAGAAGAAACAACATAAATAAAAGCCTGAAGGTGAGACAGAGTTGTGGATACTTCTAGAACTGAAAGTAGATCTGTGTGGGAGGAAGACCTCCAGATTGAGGATGACAACATAAGGCAGAAATAAGCAGCAGGCAGATGATAAAGGCTATTGAATGATGTTGACAACTTATTAAGAAAATATTGTAAAATCTGACCCTGGTGCAAAGTATGTATGACAAGGACACAAACATTCTCATTTTTCAGCATTCTATAATACTAAGTTCCAGATATTATAAGTGTTCCATAAGACATTGTCAAAGAGGTACTCAGGGTGTCCATAGATAAATATTAAGGACAAAATTATTTCATGAGTTAATGTGAAAAATGAAGAATTGATTCAAAATACAAAACTAGAAATTTTGCTACGTGCTTAGTCTGGAACTACTGGTCAGTTCTAGAAATGCTTACTCTAGAACTGACCTTGGCAAAGATATGAGCTTACTTCTACTGACCCCACTCTAACATTGAGAAGTAGCTTATTTGAGGCACACAGCTATCATGTCCAGAAAGACTGGTAGATGTCTTCTGCTCTTTCCAGGGACACTAGGTGAGACCCTGTATTGTTCTTTAGTAGTTTCCCTCATGAATATACATCAAGTTAAAAGGGTGGTTTGTCTGAAGGTCTAGAACATTTTGTTTTGTTGTATCAATTTTCTTCTGCATCAAGCATCTCTCTTAGAAAAGTGTTATAAAGAAGGAATTAAAAGGCAATAATGTTCTCTCTTTTTTTTTTTTCAATAATAAACTAGTTTCTATGTGATGGTGAGGTCAGTTGGGAAGTTATCCAACAGTCCAAGCAAGAGTTGATGTATTCGGGCTTCCCTGGTGGCACAGTGGCTAAGAATCTGCCTGCCAATGCAGGGGACATGGGTTCGAGCTCTGTTCTGAGAAGATCCCACATGCAGTGGAGCAACAAAGCCCACGAACCACAACTACTGAAGCCTGCACACCTAGAGTCCGTGCTCTGCAACAAGAGAAGCCACCACAATGAGAAGCTTGCGCACTGCAGTGAAGAGTAGCTCCCCCTCACCATGACTAGAGAAAGTCCGCACACAGCAACGAAGACCCAACGCAACCAAGAAAAGAAAAAAAAAAAGAATACAGATAGAAAAGAAAGAAGTAAAACTGTTTTAAAAAAAGAGTTGATGTATTAGGATAATGACAGTGAGGACTGAGACAGATAATAGGCAGAATAAGTGGGATATGGTGTCCAAATAGATGCAAGGATAAGAGAGAAGAAAGAGATCATGTTGACAATGGGATATTAGTTCTGGTAAACGGTGATGCCTCTCCCTGACTTAGGGAACATGAGAGAAGGATGAATGGATTGTGCAGGAAGGTTATTTTATTTATTTAGTTTAGTACAGTTGGTTTTTAGGTACGCATATCACATACAGGTGAAATGTCTAGCAGGCAGTGGGGCAGCTGATCACAAAGGAATGAGATGGAGGGGAGAAAGTGGAAAACCAATTGTACGTGTTTTTTCCAAGAAGTTACACGATAAAATTGGACAGGAAGGGATAAAGTCATGGATGTAAGATGTGTGTTCAAGGGAGGGGTATACAAGTAACTATACAAGAGTCTTAAACGTGTAAATACAGATAGGAAGAAAACATTATAAAGGGGGCAATTGAAGTTTTAGGAAAAGAAATTGAATAGTGTAAGGTCCTTGAGAAGATAGGAAGCAATGGTGTTCAGGGGACACACATGGAACTCAGCTTTTTAAAGGAGGGAATATCTCTCATTGTTAAAGAACAAGGGGGAAATATCAGGTGGGCATCTATTAAATACAGTCTTGGATACATTGTAAGGGAGATGAGGGGCTATTTCTCATTTGATAGCCTACATTTCCTCTATGCATGGAAAGCAAAGCTGAAAGAATGCTGGTAGGATGGATGCTTTGAGGAGAGAGTAGTTTGGAAATGTTGACGATGAGAAGGAATACCAAGTAGATGAAAAGATGGACTTGGGCAAATCTGAGGGTCCAGAATTAATGATATTTGGGTTTCCTCCAGGAGTTTTTGATAGATTTTCTCCAGCAGAAGGCCGTAGTCTGCATATCTTTATAATAGATAAAGAAAATATGTAGAATTCACAAATAGGGGTTTGATTTAATTTCTGAATCCTTTAGGATTTCCTCCAGGAAGTACAGTTGTGATCTCTCTTTTAATATAATAGCTCATAATCTTATATGAAGCTTACCTGAATATAATTCTGGTAAAATCTAATTTTTAGGATAATTTTTATATCACATATGTGATAATTTTATGTGCCAACTTGGCTGGGCCATAGTGCTCTGATAGGTGCTCAATTGTTATTCTGGATGTTTCTGTGGGGTGTTTTTGATAAGAGTAACATTTAAATCAGTGCCCTTTGAGTAAAGAAGATTGCCCTCCATAATGTGGGTGAGCCTATCCAGTCAGATGAAGGCCTGAATAGAGCAAAAGATACACCTCTCTGAAGCAAGAAGGAAGGAGACAGGCTTTGAACTTGAGCTGCAGCATCAGCTTTTTCAGTCTGCTGGCCTATCCTGCAGATTTTGGACTTGGCAGCCTCTAGAATTGTGTGAACCAACTCCTTGAAATAAATCTCTCTCTATATATATATACACAAATCCTATTGGTTCTTTTTCTCTGAAGGACACTGACTAATACAATGTATTAAAATTTACTTACACATTTAGTTGTTTCTACAATAACTAGTTTATTTCACTTCAGTAGTGATTGTGAAACTTGTTTAATTTTGCTAAATATTTTGTGTAAGAATGTAAATCTTCATTTAGCAATATATTATCAAACTATTAAGATAAATGTTAATTTTCTACTGCTCTCATTAAGCAAAGTTGTGCACCATCCAAATCACCGTAACTTTTTAAAAATATTATTTTTACCCCAGAAGGGAAATCTTTTCAGCGCCCTCTTTGCTTTTTTCTTTAAATTATTTTAAAGAGTTCAATTTCATAATTTCTTTCTAACTATATTCAATAAAATATTACTCCTACTTTAAAAGATCAAATGGGTCAACAGTTTTGACTTTACAATATTTTTGAAAGAATTATGACAATATTTAGCATATAATAAAAACATATGATAAAGAGATCATATAAAAAAAATGACATAAAACTTGATCATTCATTAGGCATGTAAAAATATAAGCATATTTTGATACATGTTGTATTTCAATTATTTCCTGAAAGTAAATAATACATTCTCCACAATGTTGGGAATAATACATTCCCAACAATGAACAACAACACATAGACCAATGTGTTATTCATCAGCAAAATATTTTACGACAATGCATTTTGTATACTGTCTACTTAGCATTGTTTGAAAATTGCCAATCTTACAAAAGCATGAAAAAAATTATAATTCTTTTAAAATATATATATTTAGTAGTTTCTGTTTTCATGTTTCAGCATTAAACTTTGATAAATAGCATTGCATTTTTAATAGATACTCTGATTTTGTTATACAACTTGCCATATTAATCTGTTAACGGTTGCAGATTAAGATATATAGTACTTTGTATGTCAGTTATCTTCTATTTAAAATGTTTGCAAGTCATTTGTTATTAATAGTTCCACTTTCTTTCCATCAGACACCTTCCACAACATTACAGCCATTTTTATATGGTCTTTCAAATCTTCCCATCATTTATTATTTAATAAGCTTTTAATTTTATTTAGACTCTCTACATTATTTTATGATTCCTCAAAGACAGAACTATTGTTCCACTTATCTTTTGACCTGGTTTCTAACAATTAAAAGTGGCCTTTATTCACAGTTGTCATAGACTATTCACGTTAACTTAGTTGTAAACTCCATTGTCTAAAATATATATAGTTTTACAAAGGCATGTCAGCTGTATTTTCCTATTTCTTCCCTAAGCAGACAATAATTTGTTAGCAACAGTTTTGCCACAAATTTGATATTCACTTAATTTCCAGCAGAGCCTGCAGTTCTAGATAGAAAACATTCTTTCCAAACATTTTGACAATGCTACCCTATTCTGACTCAGTTTATTCCTCCTACACGTATGCCCTCTTCACAAATACAAGTTTAGCATTACTGTTCACTCAGCTCTAAAAATAAAGATGAAATTTTAAATTAATAATTAGAAAAATATGAAATGTATAGGAAAAACAATTTCTTCGCATTCACTTCACATAAAACTTTATAAAGCACAATGTTCTCAACGTCAGAGTGTAGTGACGCTCTGTTGAAACAGCGATGCTCACCTGTTGTCTTTGGCATGTAGCTCAATCACTTGCATCTAAAAGGAGCCACATAAATTTTTTTTACACATAAAATATATGGATTTGTGGAGAAAATGTACATAAACAACTCAGATTTCCTTCACAGTGGTAATCAATCATGTTTCGTGTGTGTTAAAGAAATTCATTATTATATCAGAGAGTAAAAGTGTAAAATATTAAATTCCATTTCAAATAAACATTTAGTGTTTTTATGTACAAAATGTCCTCTAATATTTTGTGCAGAAAGTTAAAATAAAGAGGATAGTTTTGTAGCTTTGAGTTACTTAAAAATTAGTAAGAACCTGCTAATCCAAACCACAATATAGTGACTAAAAATAATTATAAATCCAGATATGGGGACTGTGGAAGTATGTTAATGCAGTCTTCATTCCAATGGAAGTTATGTTTTTATGATTTATTTTACCTATTCTCTTATTTTGTTAATGGATTCAAATATGCCAATAGAAATAATTAAAGTTTATATCACAGTAATAAAACTGTTGCATAAAGAGGCACTCCAAGAGTCACTTTGATAAAGAAAATGAAAGGCTTGCAAATACTCTAAATAGCTTTGCTTATAAGGGAAAAAAACAAGTTAAATAGAGACAATAGCTTTTGAAGGAAAGCTATTTTAATTGGAAAATTTTGAAGTACATGATTTGTTTAGGAGAAAATAATGGTTTTTTAGAATTTTTTTAAAAATCCATGTTAAGAGACTTGGAAAAAAATTTTTTAAAAGAAAATAAAATCATTACTATTGGAAAAAAGGTTTGAAAATTCCAGTAATCACTAATACTATTTTTGGTGTTCCAGAAATTCTTCCTACTAGCTACTCTATCATAACTTACTGTCCTCTCCGATTAATCATTCCCTATAGCATGATCATGCTAATTGTTATTTTTCCATCTTAAAAAAACCTGTTTTCACCCTGCTTTCCACACCATATACCTTTTACTTTCTTCCTTTTTAAAAGTGGTCAAATGTATATATATTTACATATATATATATCCCTGTGTCTCTTTAAAAGAAAAAATTACTTATATATCTGGAATGCACTTTCCTTTGATTCTTTTGGAATAAAATAGGAAAGAAAATGGAAACAAAAGTAAAAGGAGGAAAAAAATGATATATCTAAAAAGTAAAATCTTGTTTCCTGTTATAATCCATTATGTTTAGCAATTTTCTCTCAAAGAAAAATAACAACAAAAATTTGGCTGTAACAAAAAGCGTGGTAAAATAATGTTGTCATTTTAAGAAATCTTTTGTTTTCCAGTTTCTGATATATGTGCACTTAATTCTCCAATATATGCATGGAAATAACGTCAGTCAAATGGACAAACTAATTATAATAAACATGCATTAGCATGTCATTTGCATTCATCATTAAAGTACATATTCTCAAAGAAAACTCAAGATTTAAAAGTTTAAATAGTCACACAAATTATTTTTAAGTTTTAGGAAGTAGCTGGATCTCCCAGGCTGGAAGGGTAACAATGTTTAATCTAGGGGACAGTCGTATAGTCTCTCAGAAACAATTATAAAAACTCACATAAAAATTATTTTTGGAAAAGAATAAAATATTATAATTTATGTATAACAATTATCAGCTATTTTTCCCATGTAGGATACATCACTTAATATTTAAAGATATGTAAACATCTGCCAGCAAAGTCTTTATAATCAATATGAGGAAAAATATCGTACACAGAAAATGACTTAAAAGTTAAAAGCTGTTGGAATCTATGGAAAATGGTAAAAATGTGGCACATTTATGTTAATAATAATGATTTCCTAATGTCAAGTGCTTTTAAATTCAGATGAAGTGATGACTGAATGGTTCTATCTAGTGTTGTGCCAGAAAGTTACAATTAGACAAGAAAAGAGAATGATTAAAAAAAAAATTGTAAAGAAAACCAAAGAGATGAAGAAGTTTATGTGTCAGAAAGTTTAATATATGATGAAGAGCCTAATTTTGCTTAAAAAGAGCTCATATATGGCAGTCATAAGAGACAGATATGGGGATACAAAATGGAGATAACTTGAAGAAGGCCTAGAAAAAAGTTTTCAAATCAAGGAAATAAATATAAAGGTATACAATTAGTCTTGGAGAAAAAAGAAGTAGTTTTCTAGGTCTGAGCCTAAAGCTTTACTTTCTTAAAAACTAGGGATTAAAATTGCAGGTCCTGTGACTAGATCCAGACCTTCCTGTTTATAATGGCAAGTGAATGATATACCCCAAATGATATTTTGACAATCTCAAATTAACATATTACCTGTTCTGGGACTTAAATATTCAATTAAGCTGTTTCTTTCCAGCATGCAGCTAAGCTTTAAGCTAAAGACTAGTATTTTCTTAGTAGGTCTAATGTACAAGCTCTAATACAACAAGCTCCTCCACAATCCCTGCTGGCTTTTAATGCTTTATCTTGATGGTAAATTAGTTCCAGTAGCATAATTCTTTTAGTGCTTGGTCCTTTTGCTGACATTAAGCCTCTTACCAAAAGTCTTGAAAATATAGGATTTTATTTAAATAGTTCTCCACATGTACTGGGTTTATATTGGCCTAATTTAGAAACCATAGCCCATCACAGCTGCAGTGTTGTCATAGTTGATGTACCCTTTTTGGAAAATCACAGTATTAGACAACTTTTTTAATACTTTAAAAAGTGATTGAGGCTTTATGCTCTAAATTTTCTAGTTACACTTTATATGCAAACACTGGGATTTGTTGCTTTTAAACTCTGGTTCTTTAACTTTTGTGTGAACTTGTTAAACACAGATGGTTGGGCTTCATACACAGTTTCTGATTTAGTAGTTTGGGGTGAAGTCCAAGAATTTGCATTACTAGAAAGTTCTCAAGCAAAACTGATGCTGGCGGTCTGGAGAATGCACTTGGAGAAACACTACTTTGAAATCTTTTGACTCTATATTGGTGGTTTCATGTTAAGACAGATTGATCTTTGAGACTGTTTCCCACTTCCTTGGTCACTTGAAAGTATAATTATCTCAAGACATTGTTACAATACAATACAATACATAATGATTTAGCAGAGATTCTGAAACATAATTGACAATTAGTAAACTTTAACTGCTATCCTCCCCTCTCTAAAAATTTAAAATATTTAAAAAATAGCCATTTAAATGATGTCTTTGAGGGTGTGGGAAGAGAGAAGTCAAATCAATGTTGAGTCAGAGACTCAACATTGAGTTCCTATGTTCCTATGGAGGAACATATAAGGCTTTAGTCTTTTCTGACTAGAAGGATGATCAGTTCATGTCAATGTCACCTTGTTCCTAAACGATTGATATTAAAAAATGTCCAAAACAAAGTACAAACAAACAAAAATATAAAACATGGGGATGGAGAACATATTAAATAAGTTATTACCATTTACTGCAAATGCCAGAAAGCCCAACAGAAACAAACAAAGGTTTACTTATCTTTCATAACAAGATGTCCAGACGTGGAAAACTTCTCTCTAGGTTTCTCCTTTGCTGTCCTCTACAGTTTTCTCCTCTGTTCTAAAAATGGCTGCTGGATTTCCAGAAAGAATATCTATGCATCACACAGGAAGAAGAAAAAAGGTAAACTATTTTCTCTTAGTTTGGCTATGATTTTATATTAGTAAAGGAAGACCTCACTCTTTTACCTATATTTTATTAGCTTGAACTGTGTCACCTGCTCATGCTATGTGGAAGGACAGCAGGAAAAGTAAACATTTTAGCTTACTAGCCTTTTTAGTGGAGGAAGGTCAGGGAGAATGTTGTGCAGGGTTCTTGCATAGCCAATTCATAGTGTGCAGCACAGAAACTTTTAAGGATGAAACTTTAAGGAAGTGTTCTGGAAAAACTTCAAAAACATTTTTATTTTTGACACTGAATACTGACTTAGAAGAATCATTGGGTAAGGTCTGGTTGCCAATATCTATTTAGGGGTAATATCTAATAGAAAAGGAGAGCAGTACAAGAACTAAATGTCAACATCTATCTAATAGAAAACAACCAAATAATGAGTACTTTCCAAAAGTAGATATCCACTGAAAATCAGATGTATAATGTTTCCACACTCCAAAAGCCATTCGACTTCCAAAGGCAACCATAACATTTGGAAAATACCTATAAAAGCCAAGAATATATATGCTAAATTGAAACAGCAAAAATTGTCTTCCAATCCATAAATATGAAATGTCTTTCCATTTATTTGTATTTTCGTTAATGTTTTGTAGTTTTTAGTGTATACGTTTTTCCCCTCTTTGGTTAAGATTATTCCTAAATTTTTTTTAAACATCTTTATTGGAGTATAATTGCTTTACAATGGTGTGTTAGTTTCTGCTTTATACCAAAGTGAATCAGCTATACATATACATATATCTCCATATCTCCTTCCTCTTGCATCTCCTTCCCACCCTCCCTATCCCACCCCTCTAGGTGGTCACAAAGGACCAAGCTGACCTCCCTGTGCTATGCGGCTGCTTCCCACTAGCTATCTATTTTACATTTGGTAGTGCATATATGTCCATGTCACTCTCTCACCTTGTCCCAGCTTACCCTTTCCCCTCCCCACATCCTCAAGTCCATTCTCTAGTATATTCCTAAATATTTTATTCCTTTTGATGCTACTGTAAATGAGATTGCTTTCCCCATTTCGTTTTCGAATAGTTCATTTTTAGTGTCGGCAAATGCAAATGGAAATCTTTCACAACTATTTCTTTTTAAAAAAAATAAAATCCTTGGGTTTCTTCCTACGTGGTCATTCCTCTTCCATACTTCCCCACTAGCAAAAATTTGTCTTTTGTCTTTCCCATTCAAACTTACCTCTGAATAAAGAACTTCAGATATTGTGTTACACCTCACTTCCAGCTTTTGGAACCTGTTTTGTCTCTGCCCAAGGTCTTCTTTCCCTCCAGCCACAGTGCTAATTATAAGCTGTAGATGCAGTCCATTTATGAAAATCAGCTATAGTAACACTTCCTTCATGACCTGTGAATATATTATATTTCAAAGCAATCTGTGCATTTATTCATCCCATTATGTGTGTGTTTATGTGTGTGCACTTATCAAGTACATGTCAGAAACTGTTCCAGGCACCGGAGTCATAATGATAAGTATGAACAGAGAAAAATCTCTTTTTAAATTTTTGTGAGTGCACAGCACAACGAAGGTGTAAAATGCATAAGTTGTTAGACAAAATTAAGTATAGTGATAGACTAACTGGGTAAAGGGACTCATTAATAGAGTGGTCAAGGATGGCCTCTCTGGAAAGGTGTTTTTGAACAGAGAACTGCAATGAGAAAATGAGATTGTAGGTATCTAGAGCAACAACATTCTGAACAAAGATAGAGCAAGTTTAGGAACACTGAAAGTAAACTTGGTGTGTTTGAAAAAAATTGTATGATATATATAACAAAGAGGTAAGTGTGATAAAACCCAGTGAGCAAAATGGAAAATAATGGTACTTAAAATTACTATTTCAAATATTTCTATGGCAGGTTCCATTCTTATATCATTTAGGAAACCCCAGGATACCAATGGTTGTAAACAAAGCAAAACAAAACAGAAAACAGAAAAGTTCTCTAGTTCGAACATAGACAGTTGATTTCTTGCTTACATTGTATACCCACTGTGGGGTAGGGCACAACATCACTCGTTATCACTTAGGGATCTCAGCTTTATTTCAACACTGGCTTCCTCAATCACAGAGGCTGGGAAAAAAAGACAATGGGAATTCATATAATGACTAATAAAGCTTCTTTGGATCATTTGTGTTAAGCAAGTGGCACCTATTGTCTATTATAGAGTCCAAGTGCTTCTGCCCATTGACTCCTGGTTTCAAAGTCACCAAGGAAAACACAACACAGTCAAGAACTGGATGAAGCAGTTTGACTCACATAAAGAGACAGGGTAAGATCAGCTTCAGTAGTGGGTATTGGTCCCCCACAGTCAGCAAGTCCCTCCTGACGGCTGATGCAGGGCAATTGTTCTGCACACATTCCTCTTGTACTGCAGCAGAAGAATCTCATCCCTTCCAAGCAGGAGACAGAAATAGTGGAGTCAGCTGGGTGCTGGATGACACACACATTTAAGCATAACAAGAGAGTACACCTTACGTCTGAAACTGGGAATGATAGTCCCACAGAGGGCCATAAGTTCAGCACAGGCTGTAAGGGGCCTTTATCTTTTATCAGTGAAGTAATCCAGGCCTGAGACCTGTTCCGATGTGGCCAAGTGGGCGGGCAGGCAGGCAGTGTGTGTGGGGCTGGGGGGGGGGGGGGGTGGGGGCGGGTATGATGGTGTCCAAGGCTGCCTGCACAAGACTGCCTTTCTCTACAATTTCAGATCATAATTCATCATGCTTCCCATGGAGCAAGTACATATAGTCCTCCTTCATGAGAGGACACTGCAGGAACAGTCACAATGTCAATAATAGTAATAGTCTTCCAGTTATGTGTTTATAAGTTAAACAAGTCATTATAGCTTGTCAGTTATTTATGTTAACTTATCAAGGTATTAACGTAGTTTAAAGATGGGAATGATGTAAAGGAATTCAAAGACAAGGTAAAAAGAACAGTTGCAAATTTCATCCACCAGGAAAAAAAAGAATACAATAAAGTAAATTGTAATGTACATCAATAGATCAGTACAATAAACTTTTCAATAATGTGACATATTTCAACTTTGTCAGTAACTTTTTTATAGAAAATTAGGTATAATAGGTAAAGCATCATTTGATTACCTCATGAATAAAACTTTCTGGCCAAGTCTCATTTACATCAGCAACTCTAGGATGGCATATATTTAGGATAAATACATGTTTTCCAATAAATGTTGGTTTTGGATACTGGAAGCTCAAAGATTTTATTTTAAAAGATGATGTAGTCTTCCTTTCTAGTTTGTCATAGAATTTCATTAAGCTACTTTTATTATTGTTTCTTTTTGCTTCCTCATAATCCCCTCCGTTTGGATAAGCCTTATCTATAAATATGCTTGAGAGAGCAGATGGTGCTTCATGAGAGACTGGAATTAGGTTTGCTAACCACGAGGAAAGAGATGGATTTAGATATTTCATTTTCCTTTTTGATGCATTCCATTTTAATAGAAAGAAATGATTTCATAAAGCTGAGTTTGGGTTGTATTTGTATACACACACCTGTCACAATTACCACAATTAGCCACATGCATAATTACCCTGTTTTACAATATTCAGTAAGGTTCAACATGCTATTAATTCTGCTTTAAATTTAAGGAAAAAAAGAAGAAAGCGCTATTCTTGCATTGCTTAGAAATTAATTGAAAGTAGATGCATAGTGTATATGACTGCCTCTGCTCAAAAAAAAAAACAAAAAAACCAAAACAGTTTCAGTGCAGGACCTCTTTCTTCTGATATTTGGAAAAAAACTACCATTGAATTTAATTACTTCTATAATATGTTTCCTTCATCCATTTGATGCTTATCAGTATAAATTAAAAACAGGCTGCATGGTTAAGTGTGATTTAGAATTGCAATAACAGAGACTAGCATATTTCCTTTCATTCAAAGAGGTTAGCTATAAACATAGAGGTATATTTCATATTCTAGCTTAAGTAACTATGCTACTCTTAATGTGTGCATATGTGTGTGTGTCTACACTATATGATCATGTAAATTAGAATATAGATATATACATGTGTATACAAATATATGTACACTTATCAATATATAAATATATATTTTTTGAAAAGAAAGGAAAAACAAGCACCTACTATTTTGTTCTAGAATACTTGATTTCCTATATGTGAAAATTTTTTTGTTATTTCAGAGAACTGAATTTTATTGCTGAAACTGCTAAAAAATGGTTAATGTCAAAAAAAAATGACAAAGAAAACATGGAAATTATTTGCTTTGATTTCCCAGAGAATGGCAGTGCAGAGAGGGAATTGAGGACATCCAGGTGTCAATTTCCTTAAATGACAAAAGTAAAAAATTTCTTTCTTATAAAATGAAAAGGAAACAAGGGCATGTACAGCTATTTGATAATTTACAGTTATGATTAATATTAACAATATTATATACATTTAAATCATAAATGGCTTGGAGGATTTCTATGAGCTTATATAAATCTATTATTGGAGGAGTGAGCACAATAACATATAAATTAAATATAATTAGATTGTTTGGTTTGGTTTATGATGGTTTTTCCTAATGAAATAGAAGAAAGTCACTTAAACATCACTTTTCATATTTGTCCCAAATAAGCAAAGATCCTCTTACTGTACTGATCTCTGTATGGAATGGTAAGGTAATAATTAGAGCAAAGTGCACATTTCAACATAATTTATTTCATTTTGATTCAGATCAACCTACATCTATTTTATCCAGTGCTAATTGTTGCGAAGATAACAAATAAGAATAAGATGCAAACCTGCTTTCATTAGTATACAAATTAGTAGGAATGAAATACACTAGCAAATGAAAAAAAACCTGAACTATCAATTTTGAAAAAAAGTTCAAAATTTTATTCATTACTATTCTTTGTTATTATATAACCACTTGACTTGATTTAAAATGGTTCACAATCTTCAACCTTAAATGTTAAAAGCCACTTGTATCATTCAATACAAGTGTTAGTTCAGACTTCCTGTTTCAGCTATAGTATATAAAGAACTTTTAGAAGTCATCACTCTTGTTCTCACCACAAAAAGTTGAACAAACTAAAACTCAAATTTTTTTAGATCTATCAGAAAATTGAAGTTGCAGGGTACAATGACACCCTGAAATCTGGAAAGACAGGCAAATACAGAAATCACAGTCAAGATCAGTTTACTTGGAACAGATACCACTGGGGACAGTAACTGGTAGAGAGAGACACTTAATGGTAACTGACAAATTACTGAAAGATGAGTGTGGAACAACTTGACTATGAGAAATTCCTGGGTGTCCAGCCATGAATGGTGGTGCCACACTATTGTATTACCTCCAGAGCTTTACCAGGTTCTGATGGTAAAGTTTAGAGAAAACTCTCTCCTCTTGTGGGCATGATAAAGGGAAAAGTCAATATGTTGAAAAATGTTCAGAGGGAAAGTAAAAATTTTGAAATATTTCCAGAGTGGTCTCCATAACAAAGGACTCCATTCTAAGCAAAATTATTTTAGTAGAGCACTATCTGACCTGGGGATATGTAATTAGACAACTCCAATTGCCTCTAACCTACTGTTTCACACAGGAAAGGAAAAACAATGGCTAAGAAACATTTCCTAAAGTCACAGGTCCCAGGACCAAGAAAAAACTAAGATTTAAGGGCAACATTAGAGAACGCTTTCACGGCCCAACACCTTCACACCATACGAAATGGGTTCCACTATAATAACAGAGAAGATTACTACTAAGAGAACAAACATACAAAGACTTTAATTAAAAAAGAGTTATTAGGGAAATTCAAAACCCAAGGACATCAGAGGTGGAAAAATAAAATAGAAAACTAAAAGAAACTGAAGTCTCTAACACCTACAGCTACAGAAAACATTAAACACAGCCCAACTCCTAGCTATATATATATATATATATATATATATATATATATATATATATATATATAAAATCTCACAGTAAAGACCTATCTACTTTAGTTCCCTTTTCCCAATTCATCATGTATTGCTTCAAAAAATATATAATGCATGCTAAAAGACAAGAAAAAACAAAGTCTGGAGGGAAAAAGCAAACATTAGTGCCAGACTCAAATGTGACAAAGATTTTGTAAATATGAGATAGAGAATTTAAATAGCTATGATTAATATATTAAGGGCTTTAGTGGAAAAGGAGACAACATAAAAGAATAGGTTGATAATTTAAGCAGAGAGATGAAAACTCTAAGATAGAATGAAAGAAAATAAAAGAAACAAAATATTATTGCACAAATAAAAATGCCTTTGATGGGTTCATCAGTAGACTGAAAAAAGCTAAGGTATGAATCAGTGAGTTCACAATATATTAAAGAAACCTCCCAAAATGAAAGCAAAGAGAGAAAAAAGAATAAAAAATGGAAAAGGATATTCAACAACTGTGGGACTATTATAAAACACATATATGTGTAAAGGGAATATTAGAAGAAGAAAGTGAGAAAGGAGCAAAATAAATATTTGAAGCAACAATGTGTGAAAATTCCCCCAAACTAATGATAGCCACTAAACCACAGGTACAGAAAGCTCAGAGGACACCAAGCAGGATAAATACCAAAAAATTCTACAGTTAGGCATATTGTATTCAAATTAGAGAAAACCAAAGACAAAGAGAAATCTTGAAATAAGCCAATAAGATGGGGGGAGGACAGAAGGCAAGATAAACCTTACTTATAGAAGAACAAGGATCCGATTTTTAAAAATCAGGAATCATACAAGCAAGAAAAGAGTGAAGTGAAATATTTAAAGTGTTGAACATAAAAACCTACCAATCTAGAACACCGTATCCAGCAAAAGTATCATTCAAAATTGACAGAGAAATAAAGGATTTTCTCAGTTAAACAAAAACTGAGAGAATGTGTTACTTGTAGTCTTGCCTTACAAGAAACATCTCTCTGAAGTTCTTATGAGAGAAGAAAAATGATATAGGACAGAAAATCATACCTATATAAAGAAAGTAAGAGTATCAGCAAAGGAATAAATGAAGGTAAACAAAACCTTATTTATTTGCTCTTATAGGTAACTGTTAGTTAAAAATAACAGAAATAATGTATGTTCTTATAGATAAGTGAAATGAATGATAGCAAAGTTAAAAGGGACTGGAAGGAGGTAATGGGGAATAATCTAAGTTACCTGAACTAGCCATGAAGTGGTATGGTGTTACCTGAAAGTGGACTTAGATTTGCTGTACAAGTACATTGCAAACTCTAGGCCAATCACTAAATTTATATGAAAAAGAAGTAAACTTGAAATGCTAAGAGAGGAAAGAAAATGGAATGACATTAAATGCTCATTAAAACCAGGGAAGCAGAAAAAAAGAAAAGATATAAAAGAAGGAAAGAGGTATAATGAATAGAAAACAGTTAAAAATATGGTAGATAATAATTCAATGATGTTAATGATCACTTTCAATATAAATGGTCTAAATATGCCAATTAAGGAGTTTAGATTTTCAGGTGGATATTAAAAAAGAACAGCTATACATTGGCTACGAGAAACCCATTTACAATATAAAAACACAGAGCAATTAAAAGTGAAGAGGTGGAGAAAAATGTACCATGGTAACACTATTCAAAAGAAACCTGGAGTAATCACATTAATCTCAGACAAAGCTACTTCAGAATGAGCAAAATGATTAGGGAGAAAAAAGATCATTACATAATGATAAAGGTTTTGATTCTCCATGAAGACATTCTGATCCTTAACTTATACGCATTTAACAACAGAACATCAAAATATGTGAGGCAAAAATGTGATAGCACTGCAAGAAGCAGCAAACCAATCCACTAGAGTTGAACATTTCAAAACTCCTCCATCAGTAATTGAGAGATCAAGTAGGCAGAAAATTAGGAAGGATATAGTTAAATTGAACAGCAACACCAATCAAAGGAATCTAACTGACATTTATAAAATACTCCATAGGGACTTCCCTGGTGGCACAGTGATTAAGAATCCACCTGCCAATGCAGGGACATGGGTTCGATCCCTGCTCCAGGAAGATCCCATATGCCACAGAGCAACTAAGCCCATGCGCCACAACTACTGAGCCTGCACTCTAGAGCCCGCAAGCCACAACTACTGAGCCTGTGTGCCACAACTACTGAAGCCCGCACACCTACAGTCCATGATCCACAACAAAAGAAGCCACTGCAATGAGAAGCCCGCGCACCGCAACGAAGAGTAGCCCCTGCTCACCGCAACTAGAGAAAGCCCATGCACAGGAACGAAGATCCAACGTAGCCAAAAATAAATAAATAAATAATTAAAAATAAAATAAAATGCTTCATAAAATAACAGCAGAATACACATTCTTCTCAAGCTCACGTCGAGCATACACAGTGACAAAACAAATACTGGGCTGTAAAACATACCTCAACAAATTTAATAGAATAGAAATTCTATAAAGTATGTTCTCAGATCATAATGGAATTAGACTAGAAAGATAGCTGGAAAATTAAAAAATATTTGGAGATTAAACACATTTCAAAATAACACATAGGTCAAAGAAGAAGTCTCAAAAGAAATTTTAAAAATAATTTGAACTAAATGAAAATGAAAATACAATTTATCAAAATACATGGGATGCTGTGAAACCAGTGCTCACAAAGAAACCTATGACAATGTATGTATATATTAGAAAAGAAGAAAAATCTACAAGCAATAGCAAAGTTTCCATCTCAAAAAAAAAGAGAAATAAAGCAATGCAAGCCTAAAGCAAACAGAAGGAAATATTAAAAATTAGAGCAGAAATCAATAAAATTATAAACAGAAAATCAATAGCAAAAAAAAAAATCAGTGAAACCAAAGGCTAGTTCTTTGTGTGAGTTTTGGTAATTCACATTGCAGTTCTGAGTCTCAGTTTCACTGTCAGTGAAATGGGAATAGAAATATCTGTATTTAGATGGCATGGAATAGAAGATCAAACATAAAATTCATACGGCACATGATAGGGGCAAATTGGATCTTCAGTATTATTTTTAAGACTGTTCTACACTAGAAACTGTTATTGATACTAGATATGGGTGGAGATAAATTCAGAGTACTCAATTCAATGAATTAAAAAGGGAGTGGCTCAAAAATATCTATTATATCTCTATAAGAAATACCCTAAACACAACTCTGTAAAACAATATATGATTTAAAATTTGAGGTCTGAATATTAAAAAACTTTAATCATCTGTCTCTTTGTTGAAAACTTGACAAGGGAAGGTTATATTTTTCAAAACATTTACTTAGGTAAGTTTGTCTTCTACAGCCACTCTCTGAAATAATCTCACAGATAAACCACTTTGATTTTATACATAAAAATATCAAAGTTACAAGGTGACAGCTGTGCATATTGATGTCTATATTAAACTTACCAGAAAAATGACTTCTGATACAATCTCTTTTAGCAGAAATAGATGAAGATTTACTGTTTCTTGATTTTTCTTTATAATAAACTCTCCCCAGAGATTCAGTGTTCTAGAACAGTAAAAAGCCTGCCGATAAAGTGATTGCTATGGAACACTCAGATCCAGAGGGTGAACAGAAGTGTTTAATGGCCCTGCATTGCACTCAGAGGAGAGAGAACCAGACAGATCCAATCATGGAATTTATAATTCAATAACTAGCTTCCTTTTTCTAACCCAGTAATCTCATCAACTCTGACTCTTCTTAAAGAAACACACACAGATATTTCTCCTCCTATCATGCCATCTATTGTTATAACTGAAACAAATAATAGCATTCAACATAAGATCTGGCTTGTGAAATGTACTTAGACTACTTTAAAATGAAATATTTAATGCAAATATAATTTTTCTTTCAGTGAGACTAATATTCACCATGATAATGATTTTATTCATGATAATTTCGAAGAACTTTGTAGGGAGTAATGCATAAAAACTAGAAAAGAGTCTTGGTATACAGACAGACAATGCAGGCTCCATGGGCTTTGATTTCAGGACTACTGGGGAAGTATGTTGACTACCAAAGCCTTTCTCCCAAGTACTGTAAGATCAATACAACTCCTTTAGCAGGAATTAAAGCTTATAAGAAAAAAATACCATTGGAAGGTGAGAAATGTTGAAATAATTTCCAAATTAAAATGTAAAATAATATGTAACTTTTTTTTCCCATAGAGAAGGAAAGACTAAGAACAATAAGAAAGGAGAGAAGTACATATCACTATGGACAGATAAAAGGACACAAAGGGTACAGAAAGCAAAGAAAAGGAATCTGGAAAACAAACTGCTTTTTTGTTATGTTATGTTATGTTATGTTTTCACCATAGCCAGGCCTTAAATGTTACTGAATTTTTTTAAATTTAAGGACATATATTTAGGCAATTTATTTTTTCCTGGAAAATTAGCAGTAAAATTGTGACTAATGAAAGTTTTTCAGTGTGACTTTTTTAGAGACAAAGGGAAAAATGGTGTTGTAATGAAAAGGAAGAAAATCACAAAGGCTTTACAAGCTAAAAAATGTAGCTGAGAAATATATTTTTTGAAAAGAGGACATAAGTAGGACTTAATAAAAGGTGTGGGAGTTGTTTATAGAAAACTACCCAAGGAGGTAAACTTCTCCAGGAACCTATGTGAACAATCTTTTTTACATAGTCAAGGAGCCTTGGGTGAGGTGGACAGTGGCAAGACAAATTTTTCCTATTTAAAAATATAACATGGTATAGTCTGAATATAAAATATAACACAGTATAGTCTTAATATAGCTCTAGACTGAGAGTTGATATTCTTATATTTTGGTTCAGATTCCATTTGACTCTACGACTACGAATAAAAGTGCCTATTTCCCCTGGGGCAAGAATATCTACCTCTACACATATAATAGGGATTTAATGAAGACACATATATAAAAATGTTAACCTCTTTGAAGAGAAACTAATTAAATTCAAGATATTATTATTTTCTGCATTTTGGGGGTGCATGGTCTCCTTGGTTTAAATTTCCATTTTTGTTGACTCTTTCCAGGTGAGGCTGATTAAACATTCCTCTTCTTTAAATAACGAGATCTTAA
The DNA here is from genome assembly GCF_011762595.2 of Tursiops truncatus. Lineage (NCBI taxonomy): Eukaryota > Metazoa > Chordata > Mammalia > Artiodactyla > Delphinidae > Tursiops > Tursiops truncatus. The sequence continues at coordinate 119,215,200 of NC_047037.1, forward strand.
AACTCTCAAATAACCCAAAATTTCTATGACTGTTAAAAAGTAATTCAACTTCATTTAACTTAGAAGTAATCATTTATTTGGTAAGTGATTTTGTTTCTGGTGTTATTGTTTTAGACTTGAACATTGTCTGGAACAAGCAGGCAGATTTTCTAAGAAATCTGAAGTCAGTAACTGATTTACCGGTATTAGAGTCATAGAAAGGATAATATAGCCACTTTGCCCAAGGTATGCCTGCGTTACTTTGTTATTTATGAGTCACTGGCACTGCTGGAAAACAAACAGCTGCATCAGTATTTTCCTGGATATTAAAGTCACTTTTATTGATGCTTCTGAACTTGATGTATCCTCTCATAGGGACACTGCAAACAAAGACCTTGTAAATATACAATTTATTACCACAGAACCTATTTAATGAAAATGTCTGCTGCATGTAAGAAAAGCTACAATTGTCTATTTGGAAAACATTCAAATTCTATTTCCAATTATGTGCTAGTGTGAAGTTTCCTTGGGTTTTGCTCTTTATCTTTCTCTTTTAAAACTTCAGTCAGTTGATTATTGATCTCTCTTCTATAAAAGATAGCAGTAAATGTGAACAAACAGTATATGTTTTGAATATTATGCATGCTTTATAGAAATGCATCTCCAACACATGAGCACTCTCTGTAAATTAAAATAAGATTTATTTATTTTTTAAGTTGGGTGAAATGAATAAAATGTCATATTTAGGTTACTGATTCAGAATTAAGAGTTATTTTGATCCTTAGCTTATCAGGAAAAGTTTAGCATGCTAAGTGAAAAAGAAATAACTTACGCCACTGTTAATCACTCAAAAACTCTTTTCTCCTGCAATGTGGACAGTTTAAATTACTACTGGCTCTCACCTCAAATTGGAGGAAAACATTCAAGAGAGTTTAATGTATTATAAAAATTTACCTCTTATTTTTTATTAATAGAGTTGATGTATATCCCTGAAAAAGAAAATGCCCAATTAAGTCCAATATCCTGCTTCAAATGATGCCATAAGACTTTACTCATAAAATAGGTAGTTTCTTTTGAGGTGATCCAGATCACAAGATGACTAAAATGCCACATTTTTTAAAAGGAAATCAGCATAGTACACTCATTTCATTTTAAGAAGAAAACAAAACAATGCCCTTATATGAATGTACAATAGTATCAAATTTCAGTGTAACAATGACTCTGTGAGTCAACATTTTCCTCTTTATTTCCCAGGGAAAGAACAAAAGCAACACAAAGAATATAAGAAAGCAAACAAACAAATAACATGGTCAACACCAATTTTAGTGAAACTGAGACACAAATATAATTCCTGCACTCAAAACTGGCTGTAAGTCTCTTCATAACTGAGTTCGCTCCCAAGCTGTGTGGATGGGCCGAGCAGCAGGATATCTCAGATATCACCAACAGAAATTTAGTGTCCTGTAGATAAGCACCTTATCATAATGTGGGAAAGCAAAGCACTTGCTCCTGGCCTTGCACCAATTGGATTAAGAGAAATATGGGGCTTCCCTGGTGGCGCAGTGGTTGAGAGTCCACCTGCCAATGCAGGGGACATGGGTTCGTGCCCTGGCCCGGGAAGATCCCACATGCCGCAGAGCGGCTAGGCCCATGAGCCATGGCCACTGAGCCTACACATCCGGAGCCTGTGCTCTGCAACGGGAGAGGCCACAACATTGACAGGCCCGTGTACAGCAAAAAAAAAAAAAAAAAGAGAAATATGGACAACATGGCTATACAAAGAATCAACCACATGGCTTCTGAGACAGTAGAAAAGAGGAAGGCCATGTAGACACCTTCCCAATCCACTCCACAGGGAACGTCTTCAATCCAGGAAACTCCAATTTGTTATGATTAGTAATACAAAGGAACTAAAAACTATTGACACAAAGCCATTTTAATATAGAAGATAAAAAGGAGAATAAAAACATACTAACATAGTGAAGACTAAAAGAAAATACAGAAATATGAATACAGAGAAAATAAAATCATAATAAAATATTTTGCAGTGGTTTAAATAAAATAAATGGAGCTGTTATCTTAATTAAAAAAGTACAGAGAGAAAGAGAGAGAATGAGAATAAGGGGATGAAATATGTAAGCCACCAATCCTAAGGAAAGAAGAGAAAATAAAACAATGACACATAAAGATAAAATTGAATGAATTACTGGGAGGGAAAAATAAAAGATGCTGGGGAAGAAAAAAACAGAAAAAAATAAAGAGAATAGATACTGGAAAATTAAATGAAATGGAAACGAAGAGGCTAAAAAATGCAATATGTAAATTATACCTCTAATAAATTTATTAGAAAGACAGGAAGAGAGGAAGGGAGAGAAGGAAGGAAGAATTCAGAGCTCCTGAATTTTAGTCCTGCTATTCACTGCATCTGAAGCTGTACCACTGGTCAGTGATCAAAGACCCAGAAGAAAATAATATTGTATTTTGGCAAAGATATTTACGAGTATTTAATGGAAACAAGACAGAGGGTACTCCAGTTAGAATGAAATTCAGTTGTGACTTTATGGAGAAAAATCCAGGAACTGCCACAGTTATTAGGATAAACAAGACTAAACAATTGGAAGTAACTATTCTGGAGATGCGTAAAGATCAACATGAAGATCCCAATATTCTACTTCAATATATTCATAAGGAAGTCAGTGTGAAAGAGAAAATTTCACTTACAAGATCAAGTATACAAATTATCATCACAAAGTGTTATAGGTATTACAAAATATAAGAAGGTAAAATCTACAAAGAGAACTATAGATGTGGAAATGCAAACTAAATTTTTTTAAAAAATAATTTATCTTTAGAAAAATTCTAGTGTATATGTCTTTCTCCATTTAAAGGGATTATTTGATTCTGTTATTAATAAATTTGAAAAAATAGAAACCCTCATTATCCAAGCAGATAACTTTGGGTAACACTGTAGAAGTAGGTTTCTGTAGAAATTAAAATATACATTCTTAAAATTTCCATTTATTTAGAGTGAATATTGTTTCATTGAAAGTAAAATGAATACTTGTAGAATACAATGGTCAAAGTTCCTTTGTTACTCAACCCGTTCTTTATGCTTTAGATTTCAGAGGGATTACATCTATATACATTAAAACATCCATAAAATATTGATATAGGTTTTGTTTTAAATGATGATATAGTTTTTTAAATGAATGTAGAGGAATAGTAGTCTTTTATATTTACCTGGATATTTGTGATTTCTGATGCTCTTCTTTCCCCCTTAAAGATTGGAGTCTATATATTATTTTCATTTCTCTTCAGCCCAAATAATTGTCCTTATCTTTTTTGTTTTTTTGAAATACAATCCTGTGGACAACAAATTCTCTTAGTATTCTTTTATCTAAAGACACCATTATTTTTACCTTCACTCTTAAGAAATATTTTCCTTGAATATAGAGCTCTAGGTTTAAAGTTACTTTCTTTTAACACTTTAGAGATATTGTTCCATGGTCTTCTGGCCTCTATAGATTTAAATTCAGATTTTTTTAATTTAACAATCTATGTTTTTCAGTCATTTTACTATGAAGATCAGAGAAGTGATTTCCTTCGTATTTATCCTCCTTGGAGGTTACTGGGTTGATTGAAAAAAATAAAAATGGTTTCTCATTTTTTCTTTCTTCTTTACATCTTGAAATCCAAGTTAGTATTATTTTTTTGTCTGTGTGGCATGGCATGCAGGATCTTAGTTCCCTGATAAGGATCTAACATGTGCCCCTGCAGTGGAAGTACAGAGCCCTAACCACTGGACTGCCAGGGAAGTCCCCAGCACTTGTTAATCTGTTTGATAGGATTACAGAGTTTGCTGGATCTGTGCTTTTTTTTTTTTCCAGATTTTTCACTGTTTTTCAGATGAGATGATTTTATTGGATTATCTCCTTGTTTAATGCCTCCTTCCCCTGTCATCCATATTCTGCTGTTAAGCTCATATGTAGATTATTTATTTCAGATATCATTTGTTTAGATTCTATATTTCCATTTGGTTCTTTTTAAATATTGTTTATTTCCCCAGTAGCTTATCTTTTTATTCAGTGTGAGTATATTTTTCTTTAGAATGGGCATAGTGACATTAGCTGCCTTGAAATCTGTGTTTGCTAATTATAACAACCTACCACAACCTTGGTTGATTGTGTTTCCTGATTTTTATTACTCATATTTTAATGAATTCTGTATTTTAACTTGAATATAAAGACCTTGTATTCTGCCATATTCCTCTGAAGAATCTTCTGTTTCTCTGTTTTAGCAGGCACTTAGCTTGATTGGGCTCAAACCGCAAACTCACTTTCTTTAGCAGAAACTTAAATCTCGATTCAGTTTTTTTTTTTTTTTTTTTAAATTTCAGCTGGGTGAGTTAAGTCTGCACCACACATGCCTGGTTCAGTGACAGATATTTAGACAGAGTTTAAATGGAGATTTGGAGACTTCTGAACTCAAAATGTCTTCTTTCCATGAATCCCCTTCTCATTTTCCAGCTGTTGTGCTTGCTTTAGCTTTTGTCCTTCAGCTCTTACCTCTGGAAAGAGTACATGTTTTCTATCAGAGTTTTAGCCTCTATGCACAGAATTGACTGTTATTTTCTCTCAGGCTAATGGTTATAAAAACAAGAAACCTTTCTATTGTTAGCCCTTCCTCCAGGTATTAACTGTTTTCCAGATTCTGTCTACATATGTTCCTGATCCAGGGTCTTCAGATCTTGCAAAAAATTATCTGTAGTTTCTGGTTGTTATCTGAAGGAAGGTCAATGCTTAGTAAGAGATTACTCAGATCTACAGTGAACAAAATGTCAAGATATACAGGTATGAACATGGGCAAACTTAGGAAATCTTATTTCATGATTCTTTTTTGAGGAGACTACAATAGGACAAACTATGACTGGGAAAACTGACAAAATGATTCTTCTCAGTATTGAGAATATTTATCTGTGAAATATATCTATCTGTACATCAAGTTTAATGTAAATGTCATATGCCTTGACTTTGTAGAAATGATACATTTTAAAAAGTTGGGTGAGGTAAGAGAAAGTGAGTAGGAGATAGATACACTTACCAAATGTCTAATTCCTAAGAGCAGATTCAAACTGTAACTTTTAAAACCAGCAAGTAGAGTAGTAGAAATATAAGCATATTTAAAGGTACAAAGTAAACACTAAAAGCCTACTATTTGTAACTAAGGTTGTCAATAAGAGAGGAAGAGGAGGGATGTATAAGAGAAAACATGTTACTTTTTCATTGTTTATAATGACTGATTCATGTAATATAAATAAATGGTGAACTAAGAAGATACACTAACAATGATACATATGTAAACAACATAACTAATTAGGTATCTATCAATAGGGATCTATGTGGTATGTTCTTATGTATTAGGCCATAAAGAAATCATTAATAATTTACACAAAAGGTATGAGTAGCACAAAAATGTTTTGTCATCACAGTGCATACAATTAGAAATTTATAACAAAATACAAATCTGACAAGTGGGTCCTCAGATGTGAAATGACATTTACATTAGTATATGTTACAGATATTTCCAAATATCTATAGATATTTCCAGTCCTAAAAATTGCACCAATCTGCATATCTACCAGCACTATACTAAATGTAAATATATTAAGAGAGGTGAGGTTTTGAAACACCTCTGGCCTATGAAAATTTCAAAATGCTATCTAAGCAATTTTGTGGTTGGAGGAAAAAAAAATGACATTCCAGACTTTAGCATACATCAAAAATGAACACATTATCTAGAGAATGTAGCTTAAACTGTGCTCAGAGGAAATTTATAAAATGTAATTCTTCTATTGATAATCAAGAGTGAAACATAATAAAAATATTATCAAAATAATCTGAAAATAAGCAGAAGAGAAAACAATCAAACACACAAAGGCCTAGAAAAAAAACAAAAACAATTAGGTTCAAAAATGAAGAAAAACTGAGAAAGGATTGCAACTTCTGTCACAAAGAGTTGATCTCTATTATACATGGAAATTGATTAGAAAAATACCAACTACCTAATAAATATGAGTGAAGTGTTCAACTGAAGTTCACAAAAAGGAAACAAACAGCTTTTAAATCTATGGAAAAATATCAAGTTCGCTCATAGTAAAATGATTAAAAATTAAAGCTCTGGGAAGATACCATTTTTGTCTATCATATCAGCTTTAATTACCAATGGAAAATATTAAAAGTCTGGGGGAATATTTTTAGTTGGCAAAATGATTTAAGGGACACAGATATTCAGAGATAGGAGACATTGTTGCAAAATTCCCTGTAATTAATGGTTAGACACATAAAACTTTAAAAAACTGGTATTTCACACAGTTTTCAAATGTCTTGCCACATATTCATACATTGAAGAGTTATTTATAATTATCTGAACCTAGAACCTCTATCAAATTTATATATTTTCACTAAATATTGAGATCAGAGGATTCATATTTCTTTGAATATTGCAGTAATAGAACTACTCTATGAATCAATAGAAGTATCTAATTTGTGTTTGTAGCTTTATCAAGAGCTGTTCAATTTTCCACTATCACATCAACCATGTCAACTCCACAGGAGGTATCTGAGTTACTAACCCAACACATCTCTGTCTGTTCCTTAATTCAACTTAGTACACACACCTGACTACTTAATTATGACTTCTTATGTGGCCACATCTGTGTATTTAAATATTTACACATTTTCTTAAAAGTTATTTTCTGTTTCCCCTTATATTAAAGTTAGAGCATTGTATTGATTTAGTTATGAAATTATGTAGATACAAAGGTACAGAATGAGTTTCACTGCAGCACAGTACAGGAGAGCATTACAATTTTTCTTTAATAAAAAAGAAGCATTGGGTCTAACAGGATTGACAGTGACTGGCGTATCAAATTGACAAAAAAGTAAATGCTTAATAATACACTTATAAAGGCTCTAGGGAAATAAGAACTTTAATATATTGCTGGTGGCTGTGCAGATTGGTGCAATTCTTAGGACTGAAAATATCTACAGATATTTGGAAATGTCTGTGACATTTACTAAGGGAAATACCATGTCATATCTGAGGGTCCACTTGAAAGATATAATAGCATGCTTGAAATTATATTTGTACAAGATTATTCATTGGAGCATTGCTTGTATTAACAAAAGATGAGAAACAATTATGTAATCAATGCTTGGGTACTGGTTATATAAGTTAATTCACATTCATATAATAAAATGTTATGCACTTGTCAAATACAATGGGGAATATTTTTCCATTATGATATAGAGAGGTCTCCAAAATACTTATTGAATGAAATAAGCTGAATAGCGTGTAGAGTGTGAGTTCTATTGTGTGAAAAAAGAGGAAAACTAAAAATATAGACTTGTGTTTTATTGCATATTCCATAAATAAATCTCTGGAAGAAAACACAAATGCTAAAAGCCAGTGCTCACCTGTGTGTGTTACAGTGGGAGAGTTGGCGTTAGAAAAATGGTCTGTTGTACGCAGGAACTGGAGGTTGACTATTCACTGTTTTAATTTTAATGATCTAACCAGTTGGATGAATCGATGGTAAAATTAATTTAAAAATAAGATAAAATATAATTAAGATCTCCGTCTATATTTATGTTGAAACTTTTCAACACAAAGTGTTTTTTGGAATTTCTCACAGAAACGTTAACAGCTAGCTATCAATAATGGGACAATCCATGAGCATAGGGACAGCAGACTGTGAGTAAAAAGCTGAACATTTACTGATCTCCATTGCTAAATTCATCCTGGGCAGCGCTGCGTGCATAATCCCTTTCATGTTATCAAAGTGACAAAAACAGCCACACAAAAACACTGAAATCATATAGTAAGACACTTCCTGGCTGGAAAGAGAAATCATTTGAAGGTTATCTATTTGTGTTTTTTAAGGAAACATCACCAACACAGAAAAAAATAAATCCAAGCTTTCTCAGTAAAATGAGGTTTGAGGGAGTTGCCTTAGGAAATCAATCTACTCCTGCTACCATCTGGACACCGACCAAAATATCCATCTGCCCCTCAGTGAAATTTTTCTTGCCTGATTTCAGCAAGCATGGAGAAAGTTTTAATACAGGACCTTTATCCTAGTTTTAGCTTATTGTTTATAATGACTTTCTTATATATTGTATCTTACCTTAAATAACCAGTATTCCAGCAGAAATATTACTTGGATTTACAGTTAGAAAAATTGGGACTCACATTTACTTTTGACCAATATTTTTCATAAAGTCAGCACTGAAATTCCCACAAAAGAGGGATTTGAAGAATCAATTAGGTTGGGAAAGGAATGGGTGTGTAGAAGATAGTTTTAAAGCAGTAGTTACTTAACAAACACTCTTTTTCATTTAGGATGGCTAAGAAGAGGCAGATACAATTCATGCTGTTCACAAAGCAGGCTAGTTGAATGCATTAATGGAGGAATGCATTAATAATGATTGAAATGTTATTGCAAATAAAAGTAATATATGATTTGATAACTACTAAACATCCATTTAAGGTAGTCACTTTTATGTATACATCTGTATAATCTTAATTTCCTTCACCCCATATAACTGGAAATAGCAACCAGTGTGAAATGTAACTTTTGTTTTTCTATTTTTTATTTTGTTATTTTATTTTTTGTTGAATAAGAATATATGTGAGTTCCATCAATAAAAATGCAATGAATAACTTAAGATAAAAAATGAAATAAATTACATTTGACTTGTCGGTCGTTTGGACAGATTTAAGTTTCTCATGTATTCCTTCTTTAAAAAAAGCTTTATTAGTTTAGTATGTTTAATTTATGCAGAAAAACATGAACACCCCCTTAAACTAGAAGATTGTCACTTTTTCTTTAATTAGTTTTTCTATTAATTTTAACTTTAAAGAAACATAATACTAATGTTTTGGAGAACCAAAAAGGAATTGATGATTTGTTTTGAAATTAATGTATTATTGTTTATAATTATTATCAAGGTATTCTATTTACTATTATGAATATGATTCTTACTAAACATCAACTGTGTAGTTACAATGTATGTTATATTTAATCTTAAAAGATAAGTATAATTTTCCACATTAGATAAATAGGGCAATTGCAAAGTGATTATATGATTTGCCCATGCTCTCTGCATCCAAAAGTCAATCTTAAACTTAGTGTCTCTGGGACACGTTGACCTATTGTGTAAATGATGTTACCCTCTTTCTTTTATTATTTTATCACATTATGTCTTATTTTCTTTTAAGAGATTTTAGCACTATTGGAAGAACCACTCAAATATTTTTTTTCAGTAATTGCATTTAAAATAACTTTAATAGAGCTGTCATACTTTTAATCGCTTGTCAAATTAATCAGTTACAATCTGTCTAAAAGCATTCTACTTGTCCTAGCCCAATTATTACCAATATGCCCACTAAATAGGTGAAATGTACAATCTCATAAATTTAATGAGTAAGACAGAATTCTATTTTAGTCTCAAATACTCTAATTCAAATTACTTTTAGGTAAGTTTACTAACTATTCAATGTGGGCACACAGTTATATTTATTTTACTGACAATGAGACGATAGCAACATGACTCATCCCAAATAGGATATCTGAAGAATTTACTGATAAATTTAAGCATTAGTTCATAAATGTATTTGGAGGGTCAACTTATTGCCAAAAGTACAGTCAAAAGGTAACCAATTCACTGTTGCTATTAGTTTTCAAATGTTTCTCCAAAGCATTAGAGTTATATTTATTTAGGGTTCAATCTAATGGAAAAGCAATCAAGAAAGTTATAATAGTCTCAAGTTCTTTGAGTTATTCTTCTAATAAGCATTCAGAACTAATAAACCATTATTTAACATTTAACAATTTTAATCACATCATTGATTATTCTACTAGATAACTATATTTTTGAGATGTCTATTATATATGAAAAATGCATAAAACTACAATTAATATAATTAATAATAAACCATCACTATATAACACCACTATATGGCTTAAGAAGTAGTATATTCTTACTACCTTAGAAACTCCTATAGGACATTTTCCAATTGTATCTATTTCCTTCACTCCAAGAATTGAGCCCTATTCTAAATTCTGTATTTTTGTATAAATAATATATTTCTTTTTGACAGATTTTGAACTTGATATTTAATTGCAATCATATTGTGTGCACTCTTGTGATTTGGTTCTTTGCTCGGGATCAATTTTGTGATATTCCTCTAGAGTAATGTCTGTAGCTGTTGTTTATTCATTTCTTTCTGTCTTTCCTATCCCATCTACTCTTGACACACATTTAAGGGATTTTGGTTTGTTTTTTATCCTTTTTCTTTTCTCAGTTCTTTCTGAGCAAAGCTCCTATCTATATAACTCCTAGATTGCATATGCAGATGTTTATCTAGGAGTGGAGTTGCTGGGATGCAAATGTGTAACTTTATTAGGTGAAGTGGACCAAAATATACACCTCCTCAGATGTACTGATAACAGAATTGGAGAGCCTCCACCATCATCTCACCATCAAAAACCTCTGTTGTGAGCAAGTTGGTAGCAATGGCATAATCTAACCCAACCAAATCACAAAAGCTCTGAGAGACCACATAACACTCTGAGGGGTCTCAAATTTAATGTGGAATGTGATGAATTTTGACCGAAGAAAGACAGCAGACTAGAGTTAAATAACACATTTCTCATCTTTTGCTCTCCTAATAGACTGTTCTTTAGCACAGTGGTTCCACAGACCTCTCCAGAAAAATTCACATGACTAAGCAAGCAGCTGTGTTTCCTGGAAGCCGGCAGCACTACTCTACACTTGAGCTACAATGTCAAACTCTCCTAAAGTAAGGGCCCCACTTTCACACGAACCAGCAGTGGTTGACAGACTTTCCCTCCATCACCACGTTAATGTCTTCCGTTACCTGACTTCCAGTTCTGCCAATATCAAGGGAGTAAAATGGCATTTCACATTAATTTTAGATTGTACTTTTATGAATATTAATAGTGCCAAAGGTCTATAGACCATCCCTGTCTCTTCTATTGGATACTAGCTCATGATGCTTGTCTCTTTCTTTCTTTGATTATTTGTCTTTTATCCTATTCTTAATTTTTTGTATGAATTCTTCATATCTATATAAAGTAGATATTAATCCATCAGTTATTCTGATCTATGATTTACATTTTTACTCTTTATAGTTGGTATTTAAACAAAAAGTTGTAGTTTTAATACTAATGGATTTATCCATATGTTTATTTATGTCATATACTTTTTATCTCTTTTGAGAAATCACTATTCTAAGTCATGAAGATATTGTCCTCTAAAAGTTGTATAGTTTTCCCTTCTTATTTAAGTATTTAATACATTTGGAGTTTATTTTTGCCTGTGGTTGTAGGTAGGGATACAGCACAAGCATACTTGATTTTAAAGTCTGTATTATACCCATTGATCATCACTATCTGCTTTGACATAAATCTAGTGTAGATTATGGTTTTTGATTCCCTGTTCTGCTACAATAGTCTAATGTTTTAGTCTTGTTCCCAAACTTTATTGTCTTACTTAAATATGCTGTGTAATGGAATGTGATATTTGGCCGGGCCACTAGTTTTCTTTCTCCACTTTACTAGAGATTTCAGAAGCCATCTTGAAACCATAAACATAGTCAAAGAGAATCTGACTCTAACATCACTGAGCTGCTGAAAGAATGCCATCTGCCTATCTCAAAGTTGCATGCGCATGAGAAAAATAATCCTCCTTTTTAAAAGTCAGCGTTATTCTAGATTTCTGTTATGCGCTGATGAATATATCCCTAATTGATAAAACCTTTCTGGGAAACTAATTACTATAAGTTATTTTTTACTCAGGGGTGATGCTTAGTCATTACATTCAGCCTAATTAGTTGCTTACACCTAGTGTTCATTAAAATTTTCAGAGCCTCTGCCCTGTGGTTTGTTGAATTATTTCATTGTCACTCATGTTTTCACTATTGCAATTTTCTACAGGATCATTGCAGACCTTCTCGTTGTTCCAGGCTTTTCCTAAATATCATTTCCATGACAAACCACTTCTGAGAGAATTCCAGGAAAGAAATCTATGGAGGGCAAGTCTTTCATGTTCATTTTGAGAAATATCTTGAAAGAGTTAGTGATATTTTAAGTACAAAAAGTCACAGAGTTAAGATTTTAAAAATATATAAACAAGTGATATCCCTTCTAAGTATAGTCAAACAGACCTCACACAACAAAAGTTGGATATTGATACTGATATTTAGTACACAGTGTGTCAGGAACAATGATGAATAGCTATAAATCTCATTTAAATAATCCAAAATATCTTCTGGGACATGAGGATACAATTTTTATAAATGAGAAAGTTTTATCTCTGGATGTACATATTCAGGTCTCAGTCATTGTTATTCCTTTAGTAGTGCAGTTGATACTGTTCCATTCTATGAAAATAACTCTCACAGATTTTTTTTATTGCTGTTAACTACAAATGATGAACTGCCTTTTTCTTGTATCCTATCACTTTGTGGAAAACTTCTGGCACTATTATTGTACTCTAACTACAGAAAGATGGCCAGTGTGGGCAGCTCTCTTGAGGAGAAACACATGTGCCAAATTCTTCTGTTAATATCATGGATGAAACCACTGAACTATCTAACTCAGTGGTTCTGAATCTCAACTGGACATTAGAACCATCTGGGAAATTTTAAACATAATGATGATTGGACACCATTCCTAGAAATTCCTATTTAACTTGTCTCAGATTGTTTCCATGAATTACTTCCTTTATTTTTGTTTTATTTCTTCTGTTATGTTTTCCTTTTAATCTTCCTCTGGAGTCTAATGTGTCATTTGTGCTCAGAAATTCCAGTCTGATTCTCTAACCCTGGGAGAAGGAGAGAGTTAGTGGCTAACTAACTCCATTAGAGGCAGTCTTAGTCTGTGAAGTATACAAGTGTCCACCTCTCTGTTAATGTTCCTAAGCCTTCCATGAGGCAATTTCAGTCTTAGAGACTTTGCACACCTTGCTCATTAAAGTAGTGCATGCCCTCTATATAGGAGCTAACTTGAAATGTTGAGTTCAAAAGTAGGTTACTAAACACATAGAGATACTGGCTATCCCTTCTTTAAAATACAAGGTAGGACACAGGCCAGCACAAAGTGTCTTGACTTTTAAGTAGGCCATTAGAAGAAAGAGAACACCCATGTTCTTCAAAATAGTTAATCTTCAAATAATTAACATCAGCAAACACCTTTAATGTTCACAGTAGCTTTCTCTTATGCATGATTCAGATTGCAATTTTTCCTCTAAGCCGATTTCTCTCTTATTCCAATTTCATCTTCTATATTTCCTATGAAGTTCTTCAAAATGACTGATTTGTTAATGACCACTTTTCTGTATGCTGTATCTATTCCTTTTAATTCCTATTATCATTCTAAATGCAAGATTATGGGACAAGAGTGACATTTCAGAAATAGAAACACTAAAGCAAGGAAACAAATTTAATGTGAGGATTAAAACACTGGAATAGTAAATAATAACTCTAAATTGTCTGGCTTTGTAAAATACAAATGAAAAGTACTACAGATGTAAACATAATAGTGGGAAAGTGAAATGTACTTAGAAAGGAAAAAGATAAATTCAGCTTCTTATTGAAATAGAAAAATTTGTGTATTTATTTGAAGTGTTCTCTTTTTCTCTCAATTTCATATAATAGGTAAGAATGAAAGAAATAAAAAAAAAGGTTACTTATACACTGAGGAAAATATTATGAGTTAATGTGCTATTTAATGACAGATTATCTCAATCTTTTCTCAATAAACTAGAAAATGACCTTGGTTGAATGAGGGTTATTCATTCAGTCAGAAGATTATGGCATGAGAAGTAATGAGGGTTTAAGAGGTACAACAAGAGACTAATAAAAATATTGATGATCCAAAACAAAATCAAATTTAGAGATCATGAATATGGAATAAATTAAATTTTGATGTCACTTCCTATTTTTCCAACAATGTTTTATTTTTCTGGAGAGAGAAGGGGGTGCATAGGAGGAGAAAGAATGTGGATAGTAAGACATAAATTAGTATATTAATTTATACAACATTTTATTTCATTCAACAGTTATTTAGTACTTATGATGTGCTGGGCATGGTGTAAATCAAGGTAAATAAGAAGAATTCTCTGCCATCAATTAATTTATAAGATATCAGGCAACAGAAGTTTAAAGAGAGTGATTGTATATTTTGTCAAATATTTAAAAAATTTTTTTTTTATCTAGGGTAATACTATCAGTTGATTTGCAAAGATAATTCATTTTTTTCCAAAATATGAATCAGGCTTTAATGAAGTAATTTGGACATTTTCAATAGTTAATGGTAGTTTTATATCATTGTCATTTCAAAAATCAACAGGAAAAAAATCTGCATAAGAAACATGCATTAATTACCAGATTTGTAATTTCCACCCAATTTAGGCCAATCTGTATGCATATCTCTGACAAATATGCTTTTTTATACAGACATATTCTAAAGAAAATATAACTAGTACAATGGATTAAAAATCTCCAAAATATCAATTCCTAGATTAAAGCAAGTTGACATACATAAATTATTTTACTATAATGTTCACATTACACTTTCATCTGATGAGGAGATAATTATTTTTCAAAAGGAGAATGTTTTCATGAGACGAAAAGGTAATTAGATATAGATTTTCAAGATCTTGCCTGATTTTACTTTCTTAACAAATCTCTCTTTGTGTATGTATGTGTGTGTGTGTGTGTGTGTGTGAGTGTGTGTACCAATGGCAGTTTCTTGTTTGAGCATGGAAGCATGAATACTTTTATATTCTGTGTTTTCCCTAGTCACTGCTTGTCAATCTAATCTAATAATGATGAAAATATAGGTGAAAGAATAATTTAAAACATAAAACAACTTAATGAAATACGATTAAAAAAGAAATGATTTCCTATAATTTGCAGCAATGCTCCATAAAGAAGTGTGGTTTGGGAAAATATACTCATTGAAAAATTTATTCCATATGACATATTAATGAAATTAGTGAGCAAATATGAGGCACTTTGTTAAGATACTGAAGAACCTTCCTCTAACATGCTTGTTTTATCTTTGTGCATGTGGGTAGGGGAGATATTTCCATTCAACATAGCGGTAATACAGTTTCTTTTTTCAGATGTCTCCAAGCAGAGACCAGGTATTTGAGTAACTAGAAGCCACTAAGGAGAATGAGATGTCCTGAAATATTTAATCATGCAAGCTACCCCAGTGACTAAGAACACAATTAGGAAACTGAAATTAATATGAAAACCTTTTGACCCCAGAAAACACAGAATAGTAGGAAGGAGGCAGTACTAAACACTGCCTCATCTATTTCATGATTTGCTTAGAACCTCCCCTCGATGAAACAAACTAAAGGCATTTTTCTAAATGTGTTTTGCATGTTAAAGCATTCTAAAAAATAAATGTTGGCATTGGGAAGCTATTTGCAAGAGAAAATTAGAATTTCAAATTTATATCTTTCTTTCACTTCAAACATGCATAATAAAAGTTGTGCCCAGTTCTCATTTAGAGCTCTGTTCTTCCTCTTTCTTCATTTTTGTCTTTTACTTTTTATTCCTCTATTTTTTCCCTCTCTGACCTGAGAACAATATTTATTTTCCTCAACACACATTTCATATTCTCTACTAATGTGTTATAATGTTTAATTATGTTGTCTTTGTGGTTTCCTGATAATCTGTCCTAATCACATCTACCTCTATTTTTGTATCTGTCTGTAAAATGATCTTGTTATTTTTCTCAGAGGGTCAATGTTTTTTTTACTTAAACTAAGATAAAAAATTGATAATTTCTTAAAGCTTTTCTTTGACATTCATACTATGATCTTCTGTTATGGCTGATTTTTTTCTAGATTTTATATTTGTCTATTTTTTTATTGTGTTCCATAGGAAAGGTCTAGTTTTCTAGCCTGAAAATTGGATTGGTAGACTGTCCTTGGATCCTCAACCTCACTCATGTGTCTCCTGATTGTTAGGTTTCCTGACTCTTTGTTATAAATTGAAATGGTCAGTTCAGAGATTCTTCTCCTCATGAGAAATGAGGCAGAATTAAATATGGGGAGTCTTAGAAAGGAGGTAGGGAAGTTTGCCTACATGCTAGGATCTTCTGTGGGCCTCCGTCTCTTTTTCTCTCTCTCTCTGTATATATTATATATATGTACTTGAGTATTTATATATATATATATTTCAGTATATATATATATATATATTTATATATATATATAATATATATTCAAAGAAGAAACAGATGTTCAATGTTTAGTCCAATCTAGTGTTCTTGACTGAAAAATAATTGTAATTAAAAAATGGTTATCTTAGCTTTATAAATTGTTATAATTAATTTTATAGCAGGATAACAATTAGACAGATTTGATTCTGGCCCGTACGTGCTCTCTGCTCTCCCTTAGGACAAAGACAGCCTCAGACATACCTTCCTAAGTGCAGCCTGTGATATGCGCATGACTTAGCATAGAGTTTGGAGTGTCCCATTTGAACTAGGAAGGTTTTAATGTAGGTCAAGGTTTTTGTTCTTCCTCATCTTATTTTCACCCTAACTTTAGGCTGTTTCTGGGTGAATTAATTGTTCTTCAGAGCCTCAGTTCTTAGCCACAGTATATTTGGTGATGGTCAGGAAGTTTTCTTCACCCAATTTCTATGCACAAATTAACTAAGACAGGTATTGTGTTTATTGTGTTGCATATTTTCCTACACAGCTTTACAAGCAGTCCAATTACTCCATTCAACTGCTGTTGCCCATATCAGCTGAGCTAGAAACCAGTCCTCTCTCACATCTATGTAATTCTCTATTGTGGGTAAAATATTATTTCTTTAATCTTTCAAGGGCATGGATCTACTAAACGTTACATATAATAAGGAGAATACATAGCATTTTAGTCTGCAACATCTGTATTTAGATGAACGATACCACCGTTTGTTATTTTTCCCAGGAAGATTATAAGGTTATTTTATATTTTTCTTAAAGAATATTACAATTTGAAAATATTTCCAAAACAAGGGAATCTGTTGTAAAGGTAAATTGTTGTACAATTTTGAAAATCCAAACTGATAACAACTTTTAAAGAATAGTTCTGACTACCACATTTACTGACTACCACCCTTACTGAAATACTGAAAATCAAGTTTCTGTTTTGTTTACTGCCATCTATTACCCTAATATCTGAAACAATATTATTGCTTTGGGGATGTGAATCAAAATTTTAATGACACAAGCTACACAAAACTTTATTCTCCAAATGAGATCATGCTAAAAATTACAATGATCAGAATGATAAAATTTGATAAATAATTCCAAACAATCATACTGCTTCTGTGTGGATTCCCACCACAAAGCAGACACTGAAGCAAGACTTGATTTCAGGCAGTTTATTTCCTAGGAAGATCAAGTGAGGCAGTGGTGATTATAAGATGTGAAAGGGAGAAAAATTAATAAAGAATCCATTAACTAACAGCAGTGTTAACAACTCGGGCTCAATCCCACTGTGAACTTTTGGAGAAACCATGTAACACACATCAGACTTTCCCTTAAGAAGCTGAGGTTGGGGGCGTGGGGGAGGTCTGGGTATTTTCTACTGACTCCTGTGTCTTGTCATTGGATGGCTAGCCTAAGGAGAATGAAAAGAAGCACAATTTCAGATTGACTTGCGTATGGCAGACTGTGGTCTTGTGGTGGCCGATACAGCCCTCATGTAAAGAAACAGAGGAATATACAGGAGCTTGAGATAGGAAGCTGTCAGCACACAGCATGTGGGAAGCTGTCCACAGAAGCTAGAGATAAATTCTGAAGTGGTGTGAGCAGATATTGGGTGGGAAACATTACAACTTACTGTTTGTTAGTTTCAATCTTCACGCATATCATATTTAGTGCCCTCTGTTACTTTAGGGGGTGTATGGACAGATTGTGTCCCTTCAACTTCACATGTTGAATCCCTAGTTTCCAATAAATCCTTAGTCTCCTCCCTTTGGAGGAAGGGTCTTTGAGAGGTACTTAAGTTATGAGAGTGGAACCCTCATGAACAGAATTAGTGCCATTATAAGTGGAGATACAAGAAAGATCTCCCTCTGCCACGGGAGGATGTAGCAAGATGGCTGCCATCTGCAAACCAGGTAGAAGGCCCTCACCAAGAACCCAACTACACATGCACCCTGATCTCAGGTTTCTAGCCTACAGAAATAGAATAAATAAATGCTTAAGCCACTTAGTCTATGGTATTTTTGTTATAGCAGCCTGAATTGAATAAGAGAGGGTGGTTGCTACAATCTCTAAAAAACCATAAAGTGAAAGGTTAGTGAAACCATCTGTGTTCTGAGACCATAATGAACATTAATCATTTTCCTTCTCTACTACCCATTCTATATTTCCTGTATCTTTAGTCAGAAATCCTGCCTGTCTAGGCGGGTTGCCTGTGCCTGAGCCTTGTTTACCCTGCCTTGTGACTGCAATTGCTGTTTACTGCTGTCACCAGACAGGGATGCCCCATGGAGCACGGCAATTAATGGCTCAAGTTCAGACATATTGCTTCCTGCCCCCATTATGTTGCAGGAACTTTAGCTCTACATGATAATCACTGTTGAGAACCATGGCCTAGTAACTCCTTTGGGCTTGATGTTTGATCAACCTGAGGCCCAAAAGTACTAGATGGCAGTTATAGTACTAGGATAAGGAAAATTCTGATTGCATCCATAAGTATAAACCTCTCCCACACACACTTCATCCCACCTGGGGACCATGACCTGCAACCCTTCAAGGTATAAAGTTGCAGGATTAGGAAGCATAAACTTCTCAAATGGATCACAGAGAGTGATAATGAGTGGAGTCATTTCTACTTCCATCCTTTCTTTTCCTTTGCATTCTAGCTCTTGGAGATACAACATCATATAATCTCAACTGGTTCAACATTTGCATTGCATTCCAGAGGACAGATGGACAACCCTGCAAAATGTGCTCAGGTTGAAATTCGAGTTGAAAGGTCATCCCATATACTATCAGGCCGATAACTTCTAGGTGATAGATAGCATGTGACCAATGAATTCCTTTTTCGTTTATCCATTGTCAGAATCCTTAACCATAACTGGCTCCTTTGGTCCAAGGTGTAATTTTGCAGAATCTCAGCCACGTGGAAAGCCCTGGCAGAAGCATACAGAGGAGGCAAAACAAGATCCAATCTATGTATGAATCTCGAAAAGATGAATTACTTCATTCTCCAGGATAGGAGAAAATTAATGCTCCATTACTATTAACAGTAACCCCCATTAGATGCAAGGTTTATGAGTCCATGTTATTAAAAAGACTTCAGAGGGAGATGCAAGAGGGAAGAGATATGGGAACATATGTATATGTATAACTGATTCATTTTGCTATAAAGCAGAAACTAACACACCATTGTAAACCAATTATACTCCAATAAAGATGTTTAAAAAACAAAAAACAAGATTTCAAGTGGATGCTTTTCTCATGCAACGGTAACGCTGAATGTTCAGTGTTAATTTCTGATACTCACAGGTCAGACATTTAATAGTGTTAGTATTTACATTCTTCTGATGAGAGGAAGCACATGCTAATAAGCCCATTCATAGTTTCCAACCCAATCACTACCACCCCATTATAAGAGCTTAGGATGTGTGAGGACAAGTACTGCCTGATCTCCTTCAAATGAATCATCTTTTTCATTTAGTTTCCCAGTGTCTCCACTGTAGTAGACAGTTTCTGGTAGGTGATGATATGGTATACAATGATCCACTTGCTTTGGGCCCACTACCCTGGTGCATTCTCATTCTCATTCTACTATTTCATACATTATTGTTTTCAGTCTTCCAAACTTGCCCCTTCCAGATGCCTGGCTGTACAGTCACGTCCTTGCTAGAACCTGTACTTACCTCAGAGGAGCACTGGAAAAACAGGTTAAGTCTAGATAGTGATGATATTCTTATATGTTTTCATTCTTTAATCAGTAGTGAACAATGAGTAATTTTCCTTTTTAATTCAGATCATAACTTAGAAACATTTCTCTTTTCCCATTGGCTCTCAAAGAGATATTACTGGGGTGATTTAATCCCAAAGCCTCATGATGAAAAACTACTAAAGTATAATTAATTGATATAATATGTATTATACAAAGAATATTAGCTGTAATACTGTAATCATTTTAAATAAAGTGGAAAAAATATCATATATGCCAAATATAAGCAACTCCCAAGGTGGCAATCAAATATTAGTAATCTAAGCCAGAAGTTTCAATTCTCTTAAAATTAAGACAGTTGCTTAAACAACTTGTGTAATTCTCTTTAGATGGACTATCCTGTGTAGGCAAAACTGCAGAGGCAAAAAGTAGATTAGTGGTTGCTTAGAATTGGGTCAGGGGCCAGGGTTGAGAGGGAGCAAGGAGTATAATGAGGAGTGACTGGTCATGGATGCAAGGCTAATTTGGGGAGGTGATGAAAAGATTCAAACATTAGATTATGGTGATGGCTGGACAACTCTGTAAATATACTAAAAAATATTGAATTTTGCAATTTAAATGAATAAATTCCCGGTCATAAATTATATCCCAATAAGTTTGCTTAAAAATATAAAGTAATCAATAGCATGTCCCATAATATGAATTGTTTAAATATAAGGTGCAACCCTCTTTTACTGGGGGGGCTAAGGGCATGACATATTAGAATACAGATGGTTTTCTTTTCTCCTACTTAAATATTTGACTTAAAAGTTAAGCATGTTCTATCAGTATGTTATGGTAGACTGATTATTTTTAGATTATGCACCACACTTGCTGCTTTTGTTAGAGAACTTGAGTCACCACAAGTTTTACAAATACGATTTGTCCTCATTTTCATAATTAATTCCCTGTAAGCTTCAGTTTTCTTGTTCCTTTAACTGAAAAGAAGAAAATAATTCAAGTCAAACTATCTTGAATAGGAAAAACAAACCAATCACAGTAACAAGCAAAAGAAAAATGATAATTTTTCTGCTTAATTTTCAAGTTTGGAATCTTCAGAAGTAATGTATTAATTTCTAGAGGGTCTAACAATGCTGTTTGTGTTAAATAGAAAGATCATCAGCTGTATACAGTCCATACTGGCTCTCCACAAAACATGAACATCACCTATATTTCCTGCAGGAGGTGTTCTTGTGTCTCTGTTCTTCATTGAAATCCAAATAAATTCACTCTCTTTATCTTTTACATCAAATATCTGATTCTATGCAAAATATATCAGAATTCATTATTAAATGGTAAATCCTTTTCATGAAATGTCTTCCTTTTTTTTCATAACTTGTAGTTTCTTGTTTTATTTTGTTTTGCTTATATTTATATGTCTAGCCCATAGTAGATTCTCTCTGGAGCTTTTCTAGTTCAGGATCATTGTCCTGATTGGCAAAGATTCAGAGTCAATGAAGTGATTGACAGCTTCTAGCTTAATACACTTTGGTCAGGTTTCAGTTCTTACCTCTTTATTGAGATTAACTCAGGAAAGAGTAGTACTGAGACTACTCTTAGGAAAGTCACAGAACACCTCAACATCACCAAGTCCATTAGTTACTCTAATTTTTTTTTCCCACTGAGATAATCTCATGGAAAATAGGGTCAAAAAATCAACTCTCATAAATGACAGTTCCTATAATCTGTGTGTTGTCACTTACTACGACATAATTACTGCAGTACAAGTTTCAGGGAGAACAACAAACTTTTAGAGATATTTTAATTTTTTTATTTATTTTTTATTTATTTATTTTATTTATTTTATTTTTGGCTGTGTTGGGTCTTCATTGCTGCACCCGGGCTTTCTCTAGTTGCAGCGAGCAGGGGCCTACTCTTCATCGCGGTGCATGGGGTTCTCATTGCGGTGGTTTCTCTTGTTGTGGAGCACAGGCTCTAGGCACGCGGGCTTCAGTAGTTGCGGCATGCGGGCTCAGTAGCGGTGGCTCACGGGCTCTAGCATGCAGACTTAGTAGTTGTGGCGCACAAGCTTAGTTGCTCCATAGAATGTGGGATCTTCCAGGACCAGGGCTCGAACCTGTGTCCCCTGCATTGGCAGGTGGATTTTTAACCATTGCGCCACCAGGGAAGCCCTAGAGATATTTTTAAATAATAGATTTTTTAGGTCATTATGGACTTGATCAATATTTCTTAGTTCATAATTTTTCATTGAAAAATTGATATTTTCTAGTTTATGCCAAGTAACTTAACATATAGAACATGTATATGTTAATTTTTCAGTCTTTGAAATACTTTCAAGAAATAAGACCAAACTTCTAGTAAAAAAGATGTGCATGTGTAAATATGCAATTTAAAGGGCGTAAGAAAAATACTACTTGGATGCAGAGAAAGATGCATTAAGTTCTGATAATCTAGAAAAATCCAGAAACACTTCACAAAAGTTTTAGAAATTTCTGATTTCCTCAACTGAAGGTACGCTGTGTTTGTAAGAATATCATGAGCAAAACTATAAAGGGAAAAATGCTCAGTGAATGATGAATACAATTTAAAATGAGACCATAAATTTCTTTTGCAGAGGTTTTAGGATTTGAGATAGAAAATATACATTGAGCTCAGTTTATAGGGTATTTTAAATCCATTCATGGGGAACAAGTATTGAAAGATTTCTCTGCTTCTCATATTTGTCACTCTTTGTCAAATATGAGTAAAGACCACAATGCTTATACTTTAAAAAAAAATCAAGAGTTTGTATAAAGTTTCTTTCATTTAAAAAACCAACAGGGCTACATATTAAATTAATAATATAGAATAGCTAAATATTATACTCACTTCAGCACAATATTTTAATATGTAATTTTGAAATCTTCTGTGCAGCTCAGTGTTTATGGATAACTCCCAGCCCTGTGCGGTAGGGGTGAGGATCCTGCTGAAATCTTTCAAGAAGAGCTGCTGTGATGAGTGTAGTCTGCTCAAAGCCACCCACTGTTTCCGCCGTGGTTCAGCATCAACTTTCATCCTAAATTCATGCTTCTCCTAGTCTGCCTGCAACACAGTGATGAGCATCAAATCCAGACCATTGCTGTTTGACGCAGGGCTCCTCAAATAGGTAATCTTTCTCTCGAGACACTTCCCCAGTCTGGCTGAGTCTTTTTCAGGGTTTGCTGCAATCTGAGGCTCTTTCTACCCAGTCCTTCTCCTTTCCTTCTCTCTTTCACAGGTGGCTGAGGGCTCACGTCACCTATTTCTGTTTCTTAACTCTTTATCCTCAAATAAATCTCATCATTTTCTAATGCCATCTTGGTGACAGCTTCACAGAGAAACCAAACTGACATATCATGCCACAAGTACTCCTCCCCAACTGCCCTCAACTACTCACATTTTTCAGTCATCCCATGTAAATTAATGCCTCTGTATTTTGTTAAATGTTTTTTTCTGAGATTCCATATCACAGGTTTTTTGTTTTAGTCAATCACAGAATATTTATATTCATTATGACTTATGTTGTAATTCAACAAAATACCCCTTTCACCTTTGTATCAAAATATCCGAACCTCTAAAATTTAAGGATAAAAATCTGTCTTCCTTAATGGTACACACTAAGAAATAAATAGATAAATAAATAAATAAATAAATATATATATATATATATATATGCAACTGATGTATAGTTGATGTACAATATTATAAGTTATGAGTGTGCAATATAGTGATTCAGAATTTTTAAGGATTGTACTCCATTTATAGTTATTATAACTGTAATAACTATAGAAAAGTTAGCAAATTTGGGAAAGTTGACTATATTCCCTGTGTTGTACAATATTTCCTTGTAACTTATTTTATACCTAATGGTGTGCACCTCTTAATCTGGCCTTGAAAATTTTTATCTGAATGATTATACATGACATATTGGAAGGAGGGTTGTTGCTGGTAATAACTAGCATATTCAAGGGCATGGACTAAAAACATATGTATGTAAGTATGTGTTTCTTTCACTTTTTTTTTTAAACAGTGGGTGAAGGTGGGAGAGAGTTGAGAACAGGGAGACTAGGAAGAAGAAGGAATAAGGCTCAAGTGAGAGACTGGCCGGAGTGGGCTATTATTAGAGAGGTCTGGGAGGCAACAAGGTACACCAAGAAGATTCGTATGAGCACAGGATTAATGAGGGAATCAAAAAGACAGAAGGAAAAATAATTATAAGAGAATTCCTCAGTTTCTCTGTTTTCTAGAGATCTGGCATTAATTTTAGAAACTTGATTTTGTCAAGACTGTCCATTCAACAACAAGGATATTGTCTCTACCAAGCCCTAATATTCCCAAGCACATTGCCTCAAAAGGCCCTGAAGCATTTCTGCAGGCCTTCCAGAAGAAACCAGTATATGTAACCCTGTGTGTGTGTGTGTGTATGTGCATGTGTGTGTGTATGTGTGTAGTTTCTTCTCTACCAGGAACTCACTATACTGGGCACATGGAATATAGGTCAGGGTATTTTAGTAAATTTTCCAAGAGAAGCTCAGAATATTAGAAATCAACGAGTAGAAGAAAAGTCTTATTAAAATTGCCATGAGTATACAACCTGCTGCAATATTATTTTGCAGAATATTTGGCCTCATATTGATTTTGAAATAAACTCATATCATCATTAGAATATTTACATACATATAGATTATATGTATATATATATATATTTACACATACTTATAAGAAATATACCTGCAGAGTAACATTTATAACATATTTTAGACCATCTCAAGTTGGCAACTGCCATAGAATTCTCGGAAAATCAGTTTAATACTCAACACCATTGATATGACCTTGTGTTCCTGATAAATGAAAGCATTTAAGACTCTACCCAACAGGGTTGCATTTCCCACCTGCATTTTGACCAGTTTCCTTAATGACCTTGCCAGCCGATATAAATTGCTTTTTGGAGGGAGCCCAGAGGAGTGTTAGAAAGCTTAAAGATTTTGCTTCATGTTACAGTAGATGGCTTTTAATAGTGAAGAAAAAAAATGTGGCAGCTTCTGATGTATAAAAATGCCTCTTTTGATTTTGACAGTAGATAACAAGCACTTCGCTTTTATAGTAGCAGGGCAGAGGGGTTATTTAAACAGACACATACTAAATAAAATACGTTTATTCAAATGATATGCCATTCTTTCTCATACTTATATTGTTACCTTTGTTTGTGCTGTCCCCATTGTAATCACTTAGACTAGTCCAATATATTGTCTATTATTTTCAATATGGTCTCACGTCAGTATATATTTCCAAGTCAAGAAATGTCTCAGTCTCACAGTTAAGCATGTAAAATGTCATTTTTTAAAAATCACATGAATGAGGTCTATGGGAAAAGTAAAGATCACTGCTTCCTTCTTAGATTTGTAAAAAACACTCAATTTTATAGTATTCCAAAGAAATTCTGTAATTTTGTTGAATAGTCTCTCACCTTCAATTGAAAATATATGATCAATTAAGAATAAAATATGCAAACATCCCTAACATGAACAAAATGAACTTATTTGGAATTAATAACTATATTTTATATTTTATATTATATTTATTTTATATTTATTTTTATTTTATATTTATTTTATATTTTTATATTTATTTTATATTTTATATAAAATATATATAAAATATATTTTATATATATTTAAAATATATTTTATATTATAACTGATTTTATTTTATATTTATTTAATGTAGAAAAGACTGAAATAATAAATAAGCACACTGTAGGCACCAAATAAATCATGAGATGATTTGATTTGAATGTAGACACAGGCACACACACATATACGTACACATACACACACACTATTAATGTGTTTATCTGACATGGCTTTGAAAATTATTCAGGCTTTTCAAATGCTATTCTATTTGTTCAACATACTTACATTTACTCATCCACATTCCACATATACCATACACTTTCTGTAATGCTTTTTATCTTTTCTGTATTTAAAAAAAAATTTCTGTATTTTTCTGTAACCTCAGAAAATAACTACTACTTCTACATGTAAATATATTTATAATTCCATTCCCACCCACCAACACATACTTCAAAGATAACAAAAGAAAATGTGAAAATGAAAGTAACAGAGTGTATTAGGTTCTTTTGAGAACCTGAAATTTTTATTTAAAACAAACTGGACAGCAAACAAAAAGGTGCAGAAGCAATGCTAATGCTTCAAAGTACAAAAATCACAGGAGTGAAGATTCATTTGGGAAGCATCAAATGTAATTTAAATGAAGTTTAACAAAACAGTTGAGACAACAAATTGCTTTCTGTCTTAGTTCAGGGAAATTTACCTTTTACTTGCGTAGCATAATGTCATCTGGAAAATGTATCCCCTGGGTATTTCCTGGTACGCTTCTTTTTCCTGTAGAATCTACCAGGACAGTCTACATTTAAACAAGCATAGAGAATAGAATTATGCAGAAAAAAATTCCCCTTTGCCTCTAGACTATCACTACATAGTGTCAGGATGAGTCATGGATATAGAGCTATGGTTACTCAAACTCCAATTGGTCAATGCATTCCTTTCACTTGCTTGACCTAAATGGATTAAGACTTTCATAGTAAAAATCCAATTTTACCTATCAATCACTGTGGCATAGGTCACAGTGACCAAAATTATGGCTCTAGTAGCCACTTTCAATGTAGCTCAAACATTTCGTTGCTGTGAGTAAGATATAATATAGCTAGAAAATTATAAATTGCTTTTTGTTGGTCTGATGCATGAGCAGGTAGGCAATATCATAAAACTGTCTATTTCATGGGTTAATATTTTTGGTTTCTATAAACATTAATTCACACTTTGTAAGTTCTGCTAAAAGAAAAAATAACTAATGAAAGTACTGATTGTGTCATAACTTTTTCCATCACCTTTCGTTAGAATATAAATACAGGTTGACATTTCTTTCCTTTCCACATAACCTGTGAGGGATATCAAATAACTGGCAGGTGATAGGCTTAAAATTACCACGAGGATGGGTTAATTAGTTGGAGCATCATCTTGATAGGAAATTCAAACCCAATCATTTGGAATTCATGAACAATCTTTGTTATGAAATGAGGTAATAAGTCAAAGTGTGCCTTAGATGCCTGAAAAGTAGCAGAGTCCTCCTCTACAACTCTGACCTTTTTCAAGTTTATATTTCCATGGTGCGTGATGATTATAACAAGAATTGCTATGTTTCTGGTTTCTTGGTATTCAGGATTTCCAGATGAACATTTAGATAGACATTATTATACATCAGAAACAACTCAAATTTTAAGTCAGATACAAATTTATAAGGAATATTGCTTCTAAGGCTGTTGGACATCATTCATCCTATTTTTATAAATATTACAATTCAGAGAAGTAGGAGCCCAGGAATGGGGCATCAAACCTCCTAAAGAGATGGTATAAATTAATATCTCAGATTCAGAATTGGCCTCTATGCTTTAACATTAAATGCTCTCACTTTTCTCTCCTTCACATCAGGATTCAATATTCTTTTCTAAGGCAAATTTGTTTTCAGCTATCCCTATCTCAATAGGAGTTGCAAATTGAAAGACAGGAGCTAGGTTTTAAAGCACAGCTGCTTTTTTAATCATGAAAAATGGAGAAGAGAATTGTTAATAAGGAGAAAATTTAAAGGGGAAACAATACGGTTCACAATAAAGGGTATATAGAAAAAAAGTGGCCATTGTCATTTATATTTTATACTATTTTTCATTTTGGTATAAAGAAGCAAAACTGCTCAGTTTTTCTTTTTGTTTTATGAAAATAATTCTATCTAGATATCTTAATGCATATAAGACATGCACAGCCAATTCTAACTCAAATATACATATATGACTGTACATATATCCTTAAAGTATATTCATCAGAAGCAAATTATCGAGTTTCTAATATTTCCAAGCAATGTGTTAGGTGTGATGATATTAGGTGAATAAAACCATACCTGGACCTAGATTTCAAGTAGAGGAGACACATCATAATTTAAATACTTATAAAGAGGTAACATCAAGTCATAACTATTAGTATAACAGAAAGCAACACAGTACTATGAACATATGCTATGAGAGGAAATCATATAGTTGCTTTCATGAAGAAATGTTATTTGAGATGGGATCTGGAGGATGAGTAGTAATTAAACAACTAAAAATAAAGGACAAAATTGAACAATTAATAAGAACATTATTAGCAAGAGTAGCACAGGTAGCAACCTTGTAGAAGAATGGAGTAAGGCACTGTAGAATGTGAACAAAGTTGTGTGTACAGAGCAGGGAGAAGGAGATTGTAGAAAAGACTGCTAACTTCTCACCAAAACATGCTTATTCTTTTCCCTAAAGCCAGAGTGTGACTATATTTCCCATTCTGCCTTACAATTGTGTGTGGTCATGTGACTGAGTTTTATACAGTGAAAATGAATGGGAGTTATGTGTGCCAACCCCAGGTCTGGTCTAGAACATATCCCTCTCATGCTTATCCAGGCTGGTTGCCTTCCCACCAACTGGTTGATCACTGTGCTGACCTTGGGAGTCACATGTTAATATGGGCAAAGCTTCCATCATTTTCTCAAATATAGTGTGCATCAGAATCACCCGAAGACCTTGTTCAATCACACATCATTAGGGTTTCTTGTTCATTAGGCCTCGGCTGGGTCTGAGAACGTGCATTCATGACAAGTTCCCAGGTGACAATGATGCTACTGGTCAAGAGACTATTTGCATACAACAGGACACTCTCTCTTTTGTGAAAAACTGAGGATTATTATATGTGAAGTGGATGATTTCTATTGTTTCTTTTTTTTTTTCCATTGTATATTTTTGGCTTATTTGTTAAAATAGGCAATGTAGCCTGAATCAATATGGAAGTCAATGCACTAGAAGGTGGATATTACTCCTCTTGGAAAGATGCCTATTTTCTGATTACTACCATTGGTTTACACAGGCAACATGTGATTCAGTGCTGGTTAATGTAAACGAAGACGAAGTCTTTTACGGAATGATTAGAACTTTATATTTTACCCCCACATCTATGTTGCAGGTTCTGTGGATATGGTCAGTTTCTGCCCTGCCGGAAGTTGATGGCTGGAACTGCTGCAGCCACACTGTGAAAATGATATGAGACGGAATGAGGAAAAAGCCACCCTAATAAGTGTGACAAAGTTTCTCCCAAGAACGGGAGTTTCCCCAGAGTATTGGAGTGGAAACAAGAGGCAATGACATTCATTAGAAACCAGCCCAATTCAAGGACAGTGGACTGTGCTGAATGACATTACTTTGGTGGTTCTTATCCTAGGGCAGTTAGTTAAAAACTTTGTGCAGAAAATGTATATAATATGCTGAAAGTATTTTGTGTAAAAAAATTAAATAGAACAAAGAAGTTATAGTCTGAAATGATGCACCATTTAAATAGTACACTTGGATAGGTACTGAAGTTTTTCTTCCATGAATAGTTAACTACAATTTTTTCAGAGCTGCTGGAACTAGAAAGTTAAGCTCTCCATTTCCAGCTAGCTAAGAATAACTCATATTGCTAGTATTTTTTATCATTTAATTTATTTAGCAATATTTGTCCAAATGTATGAAACTTTGATGTTGCTGCCATTTAATGCATGAAACGTTATTACTACTGGCTCAAATCACTCATTATATAAAAAGTTTCAGACAAAAATAAAAACAAAGTTATTCTTAAAAAATTAGATAATTTTAAGATTTGCATTTAAAAATAAATTTAAATGAAAAATATTGCCTAGAATTTTAAAAGATTAGTCATCAGTAAAATCAGTTTTCCCAGGGAAAGATAAGATAATTTTATTTTACTTATTTATTTATTTTACATCTTTATTGGAGTATAATTGCTTAACAATGGTGTGTGAGTTTCTCCTTTATAACAAAGTGAATCAGTCATACATATACATATGTTCCCAAATCTCTTCCCTCTTGCGTCTCCCTTCCTCCCACCCTCCCTATCCCACCCCTCTAGGTGGTCACAAACTACCTAGCTGATCTCCCTGTGCCATGCTGCTGCTTCCCACTAGCTATCTATTTTACATTTGGTAGTGTATATATGTCCATGCCACTCTCTCACTTTGTCAAAGGTTACCCTTCCCCCTCCCCGTATCCTCAAGTCCATTTTCTAGTAGGTCTGTGTCTTTATTCCTGTATTACCCCTAGGTTCCTCATGACATTTTTTTTTTCCTTAGATTCCATATATATGTGTTAGCATATGGTATTTGTCTTTCTCTTTCTGACTTACTTCACTTTGTATAACAGACGCTAGGTCCATCCACCTCACTACAAATAACTCAATTTTGTTTCTTTTTATGGCTGAGTAATATTCCATTGTCTATATGTGCCACATCTTCTTTATCCATTCATCCGATGATGGACACTTAGGTTGTTTCCATCTCCGGGCTATTGTAAATAGAGCTGCAATGAACATTTTAGTACATGACTCTTTTTGAGTTATGGTTTTCTCAGGTTATATGCCCAGTCATGGGATTGCTGGATCATATAGTAGTTCTATTTGTAGTTTTGTTTTATTTGTTGTTTTGTTTTGTTTTTTTTTGTGTGTGTGTGGTACATGGGCCTCTCACTGTTGTGGCCTCTTCTGTTGCGGAGCACAGGCTACGGACGCGCAGGCTCAGCGGCCATGGCTCACGGGCCCAGCTGCTCTGCAGCATGTGGGATCCTCTCGAACTGGGGCATGAACCCACGTCCCCTGCATCGGCAGGTGGACTCTCAACTACTGTGCCACCAGGGAATCCCCTATTTGTAGTTTTTTAAGGAACCTCCGTACTGTTCTCCATAGTGGCTGTACCAATTCATATTCCCACCAGCAGTGCAAGAGTGTTCCCTTTTCTCTGCACCCTCTCCAGCATTTATTGTTTCTAGACTTTTTGATGATGGCCATTCTGACTGGTGTGAGATGATATCTCATTATAGTTTTGATTTGCATTTCTCTAATGATTAATGATGTTGAGCATTCTTTCATGTGTTTGTTTGCACTCTGTATATGTACTTTGGAGAAATGTGTATTTAGGTTTTCTTCCCATATTTGGATTGGGTTGTTTGTTTTTTGTTATTGAGCTGCATGAGCTGCTTGTAAATTTTGGAGACTAATCCTTTGTCAGTTGCTTCATTTGCAAATATTTTCTCCCATTCTGAGGGTTGTCTTTTGGTCTTGTTTATGGTTTCCTTTGCTGTGCAAAAGCTTTGAAGTTTCATTAGGTCCCATTTGTTTATTTTTGTTTTTATTTCCATTACTCTAGGAGGTGGGTCAGAAAGGATCTTGCTGTGATTTATGTCATAGAGTGTTCTGCCTATATTTTCCTCTAAAAGTTTGATAGTTTCTGGCCTTACATTTAGGTTTTTAATCCATTTTGAGCTTACTTTTGTGTATGATGTTAGGGAGTGATCTAATCTCATACTTTTACATGTACCTGTCCAGCTTTCCCAGCACCACTTATTGAAGAGGCTGTCCTTTCTGCACTGTACATTCCTGTCTCCTTTATCAAAGATAAGGTGACCATATGTGTGTGGGTTTATCTCTGGGCTTTCCATCCTGTTCCATTGATCTATATTTCTGTTTTTGTGCCAGTACCATACACTCTTGATGACTGTAGCTTTGTAGTATAGTCTGAAGTCAGGGAGCCTGATTCCTCCAGCTCCATTTCTCATTCTCAAGATTGCTTTGGTTATACAGGGTCTTTTATGTTTCCATACAAGTTGTGAAATTTTTTGTTCTAGTTCTGTGAAAAATGCCAGTGATAGTTTGATAGGGATTGCATTGAATATGTAGATTGCTTTGGATAGCAGAGTCATTTTCACAATCTTGATTCTTCCTATCCAAGAACATGGTATATCTCTCCTTCTATTTGTATCATCTTTAATTTCTTTCATCAGTGTCTTATAATTTTCTGCATACAAGTCTTTTGTCTCCTTAGGTAGGTTTATTCCTAGATATTTTATTCTTTTTGTTGCAATGGTAAATGGGAGTGTTTTCTTGATTTCACTTTCAGATTTTTCATCATTAGTGTATAGGAATGCCAGAGATTTCTGTGCATTAATTTTGTATCCTGCTACTTTACCAAATTCACTGATTAGCTCTAGTAGTTTTCTGGTAGCATCTTTAGGATTCTCTATGTATAGTATCATGTCATCTGCAAACAGTGACAGCTTTACTTCTTCCTTTCTGATTTGGATTCCTTTTATTTCCTTTTCTTCTCTGATTGCTGTGGCTAAAATTTCCAAAACTATGTTGAATAAGAGTGGTGAGAGTGGACAACCTTGTCTTTTTCCTGATCTTAGTGGAAATGTTTTCAGTTTTTCACCATTGAGGACGATGTTGGCTGTGTGTTTGTCATATATGGCCTTTATTTTGTTGAGGAAGGTTCCCTTTATGCCTACTTTCTGCAGGGTTTTTATCATAAACGGGTGTTGAGTTTTGTCAAAAGCTTTCTCTGCATCGATTGAGATGACCATATGGTTTTTCCCCTTCAGTTTTTTAATATGGTGTATCACATTGATTGATTTGCATATATTGAAGAATGCTTGCATTCCTGGAATAAACCCCATCTGATCATGGTGTATGATCCTCTTAATGTGCTGTTGGATTCTGTTTGCTAGTGTTTTGTTGGGGATTTTTGCATCTATGTTCATCAGTGATATTGCATACCTGATCCAATGTACATGGATAGAGTTTGAAGGCATTCTGAGAGAAAAAGTAATAAAAGAGTGAAAGAAGATAAATTCAAGATAATTATACTTGACCAAAGGTAACAAAAGTAAAATTATAGATTATTCAATATATTGAGTAATTACTAAAATCATAGGATCCCGTTTCCCTTTTTATAATAGATGAAGTCTCCTTCCTTCTACAAAGCACCATCTCATCCATTTATTCCTTAGATCCCAATCTCTCCATCTTTCTACAAAAATTGTATAATTTTCCTCTTTTTATTATGTCTTCAACCTCACTCTCTCACTTGTTTTTCTCCCATAATGATTTCAACAGAGTTTAGTGTTTCTCACCTGAAAAGGAAAAAGTAAAGCAGCAACAACAATTCCCCTCACCCAGTCATTTTCTTCCTCATATCACCACATCTCTCTCATATACAGGCAGACTTTCCTAAATGTGAATATCAGGATTAAAACTTCAAATGATACAGACAGGTAGTTTATTAAGTCAACTGTAATGGTCTCAAAATATCTGTTTTAGTTGTACTCTTTATGTACAAATTAGTTTTGAATATTAATCACATACCAACATTCTTCACTCACCTTTCTCAAAATATATGTGCATTTTAGTATATCTTTACTTTCTCATTTTCTGTTACAGGCAGAGGATAAAGCAATATTTTACTTCTTAATTCTCCAATTAGAAAACAATACCAGAGGCATAATGAGAAATAGTAACTAACATCCAACTCAGTGTCAAGAAGATAGGAAAGAATAGTGAGAAAGGAGGTAAATTCTAGAGCACTGTGATTCAAAAATCACATCTATGGACTTTGTTCACATGAACACAGTTTACCAATGAGAAATTCAGTGAACACATTGTCCCCTTTTAATTTACTATACACACTGGACCTAGAGTGGTTCTATTAAAAGCAGTAATTTGTTCATGTG
This sequence comes from Tursiops truncatus, assembly GCF_011762595.2. Classification (NCBI taxonomy): domain Eukaryota; kingdom Metazoa; phylum Chordata; class Mammalia; order Artiodactyla; family Delphinidae; genus Tursiops; species Tursiops truncatus. The sequence continues at coordinate 119,248,860 of NC_047037.1, forward strand.
GATTCACTGTTTAACGTAATTGAATGTTTTCCCTTTGCCCTTAAGGAAAATGCTAAACACTAAATGTCATTTCCTGATTGATTTTTTATCTTTCTTAAGACTCAGTTTGTGCTTCTTCCTCCCTTGTCATTTAAGATCCATCCAATGCTTGGCCTCTTTTATTTCCTCAAGTGGATTTTTCTATCTCCTTCCTCAGTTACTTTACTTTGCCATTTTTTGTTCTTCCAGTGTTCTTCCCACTTTTTCTGGTTAACACCTGCCAATCTTTTTTCTAGTAATCTTTTTCTCATTTTCAAGACTAGTTAAAGTACAGTCCAGTAGCAACTGCACTTCTTGATAATACTTGATTCATTTATTCAACATTTATTTTCCTTATTAGACTGTTATCTCCATGAGAGCAGGCATTGTGGTTATTTTATCTTTAGCATCTTACAGGGTCTCTCACAATGAGTGTTATGTTTTCATTTCTAAAATGAATGAATAAATGCCTCCAAATTGGAATAGAAATGAAGTTACTCTTGTATTTTTTAAAATTTTATTTATTTATTGTTTTTATAAATTTTATTTATTTATTTTTGGCTGTGTTGTCTCTCTCTACTTGCAGCAAGCAGGGGCTATTCTTTGTTGTGGTGTAAGGTCTTCTCACTATGGGGGCGTCTCTTGTTGTGGAGCACAGGCTCTAGGTGTGCGGGCTTCAGTAGCTGTGCACACAGGCTCAGTAGTTGTGACGCATGGACTTAGCTGCTCCGTGGCATGTGGGATCTTCCTGGACCAGGTCTTGAACCCATGTCCCTTGCATTGGCAGGCAGATTCTTAACCACTGCATCACCAGGGAAGTCTACTCTTGTGTTTTTTATTCTCTTTTACATTCTTCTTTCTTGTGTTTTAAGTCCATATAATAAAAAAATACTGATTACACATTTGTAACTATGTACATGACTCTAAGCTAGTTAATGCATTAAATATCCAACTGAACAAACCCTTGTTCACAAACCATATAAATGTATCTTTTGTTAGGTTTATTTATGTATGTTATATATGCATAGCTTTTTTTAACATCTTTATTGGACTATAATTGTTTTACAATGGAGTGTTAGTTTCTGCTTTATAACAAAGTGAATCAGCTATACATATACATATACACATATCTCCATATCTCCTTCCTCTTACATCTCCTTCCCACCCTCCCTATCCCACCCCTCTAGGTGGTCACAAAGCACCGAGCTGATCTCCCTGTGCTATGCGGCTGCTTCCCACTAGCTATCTACTTTACATTTGGTAGTATATATAAGTCCATGCCACTCTCTCACTTCATCTCAGCTTTTCAAACGATCCTGAAACAATTTTATTTAAGTATATGTATCTTCATTTTTACTCTAACTGGCACACTTACTCCATAAAATTTGTCAAAAATAAATTATATCCACCACAGATATATATATATATATATATGCATACAGATAAAGAGAGTGAGAGAGGAGAGAGTTTGTGTGTGTGTGTGCGTGTGTGTTTAAGGAAATAGATGTAATGTGATGTAATTTTCAGAAAGCCTGAATTCTAGCATTATCTCCAGTTAAACATCATTGGTAATTCACTCAACTTTTCTGCCATTTGATTTCTATTCCTATAAAACGGAATAGTTACAAGATGAGTCTAACATAGTTCTAATGAACTGATAAAATGTTTGTGAAATTCTTTGTAAATTTTAAAATGTTATTCAAATTATTTTTCAGTGAAACTTGCAAAATTGTTTCACATCTTTATCTTATAGTAAATTGAGATGTGGCTTTTAAAAAGAAGAAAGAAAAAATACATATCATTTGCTGTACTTAATAAAATGAGTATAGTATTCTTATCATGGAGTGAGACATATTTGGTTTTGAGTATTTTGTTTTCTTTTTGTATCTTCAGACATTTATCTCCACTCACTAAACCCTTACACAATCTCATATATTTCCCCTTTAGACCAAGCATCTAATTGCCATTTTTATTCTCTGCTTTATAATAGCTGTCATTGAATAATGGAAGAATCAATCATTTTTTTTTCCTTCCTGTCCTTGCTGCAACAGAACTTTATTATTTTTACTCCAGTGACACTGAGAAGCTTGAATCAATATTGACAAAACATCAGGTCTTTTTGAAAAACCTTACTATGATAGCACTCAAAGCTTAACCATTTCACATCTTTCATAACCACGGAAATTCAAAATTTATTTTCCTCACAAACACATACATCTTTATCCCTTGGAAAATCATTGGGTTGCATTGGAAATGCTTTCACCATAATTGACTTCCAAGGCACAGGACTAGGATTCATCTCCATATCAGAATAGAATCAAGCCCTAAACAAAAGGAACTTTATAATCAGGTTTGGAAGATTAATGTTTCTTTAGAAGTGGAAGCAGATCTTGGGAGCAATCTGATTTTATTCTTACTATTGATAGAAAATTTGAGTTTCTAGCTGAACCAGTAGAAAAACTTACTTGTAAATAAATGAATACTTTAACCCTGGAAATAATTCACACTTAAACCTTGTTCATCATGGATATTGATTACTAGAAAACTCTCCAAACCACATGCATACCAAAATCTCTTCCTGTTGAAATATTCCTAATATTATTCTTGACGCGTTAATTTTTAAGTGGTGAGATAGATAACAGCCTTTATTTATTTATTTTTGCATAGGTCACAGTTTATCATACAGTTTCATGCGTAATCTTCTAATAACTTTTTTTCCAGATCTGTCATCTGATCCCTGAACTTACTTTTTTTTTTTTTGGTTTGTTTCTGTGGCCCTCATTTTTTCTTTATCCCTGAGAAAATTTATATGAATATTGAGCTTTGCCATTAAGCAGTGCTTCTCAGACAAGATATATAATTCAACAGTTGATCTCATTCTTAGTTATTAAAACATGATGAAATTGATTGAGAAAAAAATTATCATGCAGTGAAATATAAAAACAGACTATGGAAATTGGCTATATAAAAATATTTGTTTTAAAATGCCTATTTACATGATTATCATTTGGTCCTCAAAGCAACATAAACCTGTGCTCTATACACAACTTGTGATGAAGTTGGCATCTTCCACTTTTTGCAATTTTGGATATTAAGTCAAATTTATTTATTCAGTCTTGTGTTGATAGATGTGTAACTATAACTCAGGTCTCCCAACCATTGTTCCGGATTTATTTATATTGAAGCATACTGCCTATTCTTCTTTAAATACAAACATGTATGCTCTCATCCTTTTTTTCTTGAGTGCTGACATTCTCTGCCAGTAAATTTTTCTAAACCTTTCTCTTTACTTTTTTCTTTGAAATCAATGGCTTTAATATCAGAGGCAGCAGGCTTACATATAAGAAAGAGTTAGCATTTTGAAAATTCAAATAGTATTTGGTGATTTCCAAAACTTTAAATATTTAAGTTGATGCCATTACCATCAGAATCAAAAACATTATTATTTTAAAAGATAGTAGTAAACAATTATAGACCATTTTTCTATGTCTTTTAAATATGCAGAAGTTTACAGATATTGGAATTGTGTTCTCAGTAAAACCAATTTCAATGATTTTTGAGTTCAAGGTTAAATTGTTACTTGATTTCATATATAACTCATGATAGTAGCCTGATCAATCATAGAGACAACCTGAAAAATTAGTAATAGCTGTTCATAAAGGAAAAATAGATGTATACATATATACATATATGTATGTATGCATGCATTTCCTATCTATGCCATTCTATCCATTTATCATATTATTATATATAAATGTACATATGCATGTTTGTATAGGTACAGATATATAGGGGTATGTGAATATTATTGCTATACCTACTTATATAGAGAGAAATAAATTGTATATCCTTCCCTCAAATTGAATTCATTGTAATATGTTTGCATTTATTATTATTTATTATTATTAATAGTTTAAATTTTCTTTCTAAATAACTGCACACTGAAAACAAACACAAATTTGATTTTCTCACATGGCATGGGTAAACCCAGAAATTTTAGTTTATTTTGGTCTAAGTATGGAGTATTTATGCAGGAGGAAGTTTGTGCAAATAAAATAGAAGTGAATTTACATTTCTTGCTCCAAAAGAAAGAGTCAAGCGTGACACAAAATACTAAATTTGTGTAACCTCCATGATCCATCAAGCAGAATTGAACTTTCCAAAGGGGAAAAATATAGATTGATGTTTTAGAAATTACTACAGGACGTAAACCATGCTTTCAGTGTACAACAAGCCTGACCTATTAGCAGAAAATGTCCATGAAAATTGGCATTTTAAAACAAATTTACATTGCTTTATCACTGTTATGCATCTTGTTGCAGACAGAGTTGATGATTTGAAATCATGACTGATTTACGAGCACTGTAGAAATGAGGCTGAAAGTTGCCAGGGGGTCCATTTAGGACAACTAATAATTACACTGAGAATTAAGTTGTATGAAATTGGAAAAGTGTGAAAGAGTTCATGGCATCAGTAATTACACTGAAAATAAAATTAATAACTTTAAAAATTTTGCTTTCATATAAAATTCCTCTTCTGGATATTGTGTTTTTTCATATTAATTTTCAGAGCTAGCTAATATTATTGTATAGACATCTGTTTTAAAGTGAGGTAAGAAAAAAAAACCTTAACTAAACTTTCTTCAGACTGTGAGTATGAAGAGAGTGAAAGCCAGATGGGAAGTGATTTCTTGTTAACGTCAATAAAATACCATATAATATAATTTCTATCACTTATCCATCTTTCTGTATAATAATTAGACAGATGAGAGTTGGCAATTTCATTCATTTTATCATGCTATAGTGGCTTAAAAAGTCTTTGCTGAATAAGTTATTTTGTTTCATTGGTTGAACATAGACACGTAAACAAAAAAATATACACATTTAAGTGATTCAATTAATTCTACAATCTGGATAGTTTTATCAGTAAACTATTTAAAACACTCTCAGTAGCAACTATAGAACTAAATAATTTATTCATTAGAGAGATCATTTATTATAGAGTGTGTAAGGATATTGAAATTGGCTTTCAAATCTTACTACATACCATTCAAATCATAATATTTTATTTGTTTATTATAATTCTGAGGAAATATATTTTAAGTATAATTTTTAAAAATTATACATTTTAGGGCTTCCCTGATGGCGCAGTGGTTGAGAGTCCACATGCTTATGCAGGGGACACGGGTTCGTGTCCCGGTCCAGGAAGATTCCACATGCTGCAGAGCGGCTGGGCCCGTGAGCCATGGCCGCTAAGCCTGCACATCCGGAGCCTGTGCTCTGCAACAGGGGAGGTCACAACAGTGAGAGGCTCGTGTAGCAAAAAAAAAAAAAAAAAGAAAAAGAAAAAAATTATACATTTTATAATTTAAGTGCATTAATAATTTAAAATATATGTAAAAATTTGATTATATACTCTTTCCACTTCAAATACTTTTCCAGCCATATCTAAATTTTTCACCTAATGTCTTCCAAAACATTTATTTAGTGATGGAAATTTAAGATATTTTGAATCACACTCAAATTGTTCTCCTTTTTTCTTTTTAATTTATTTTTGGCTGCGTTGGGTCTTCATTGTTGTGCGTGGGTTTTCTCTAGTTGCTGTGAGAGGGGGCTACTCTTTGTTGCAATGCATGGGCTTCTCATTGTAGTGGCTTCTCTTTGTTGTGGAGCACGGGCTCTAGGCATGCGGGCTTCAGTAGTTGTGGCGCAAGGGCTTAGTTGCCCCATGGCATTTAGGATCTTCCCGGCCCTGGGCTTGAACCTGTGTCTCCTGCATTGGCAGGTGGATTCTTAACCAATGTGCCACCAGGGAAGTCCAAATTGTTCTACTTTTGACCAATGGATTAATCTTTCTAAAGTAATGCTTTCAAAATGCCATTTCCAATTTCAGTAATCTTCAATGACTCTGCTTCCTATAAGATAAAGTTCAAAATAAAATTACCTTAAAACAGATTTAACTTTGTGGATATGCTTTGAACATTTATACCCTGAATTTTTTTAAGATAGAAAAGAATAAACTGGAAGGTATTAATAAATTATTTTACCAGTATATTGGAAAGTCCAATATTAAGGAAGTATGAGCAGAGACACCATAAAAAGGAAATAAGTAGCCATCTATTCCGAAGTATGGGTATAAGAACAGTATGCTTTGATATCTTTGGAGATGTATTTTAATATCAGTAAATTTACAGATCCAAATTATTAAATAAATGTCATGCATCCCTTCAAGGGCAAGATGAAAACTGCCAACAAGAAAAGAGTCATCGTAACTTTAGTCTTGAAATTGATTTTATTTTTCAAACCATAGTGAAACACTATTTAGGAGATAGGTATTTCCCAGAAAGAAAAGAGTGATCCAAGTTCATGAAGTGACTTTTTCTTATCAGGAGCGTAGTTTGAAAAACTTTACACAGGAAAAGAAGAATCAGGGTGTCATATAGAAAGAATTTCATCTGGACAAAGAGGCAGCTGTAAAACGTACGTATTGCTGTACAGTACACAGAGGAAAAAGGAAGAGAGAATGATAAAACATTTGCTCAAAGAGGTCAGAGTCCATATTCTATTTCTGTTTTCCCTCCTCCTCCTCCTTCTTCTTTCTCCTCCTCCTTCTTCTTCTTTCTCCTCCTCCTCCTCCTCCTCCTCCTCCTCCTCCTCCTCCTCCTCCTCCTCCTCCTCCTTCTTCTTCTTCTTCTTCTTCTTCTTCTTCTTCTTCTTCTTCTTCTTCTTCTTCTTCTTCTTCTTCTTCTTCTTCTTCTTCTTCTTCTTCTTCTTCTTCTTCTTCTTCATTGCAGTGTGAAAAAAACAAACCAGATATATTTTAAGGAAGCCAAGGACATCAGAGTTAATAGTTAACTTTCCTGAGAATAGTCTGGAGGTATGTAACCTTCTTAATGAAGCTCACATCCTCATTCTCATCTTGGGACAATTACCTGGTATGTAGTAATAGAGAAATACTGCCCAAGGAAGGTGTCTAATTTAATGAGTCTGTGGAAGAACTCATGGCTCCTGAGAGACTGTGAGTGATGTGCAGGTGACTCAGAAGTTCATGCATGCTTAAGTTTGGAGCATGGTCATATATGAGCTGAGAGGGTCCACGGACAACAAATTTAAAGGCAACAAATAGAGTCCACACTATGTGTGATCAGATTCAAATAGATTTCCAACATTATGAATGAAGGGCTGAGCCAGGCCCAGCTCATAGGTTCCAGTTCAGTGAACAAATTAGACAAACTATGAGCCAATAGTAGATCTGTGGCTCCTTTACCCCACTGCCCTTAGGCCCCCAAATATATTGCTATAACACCTTGGAGGTAATTAGGAGGTCAAAGGGGGACGGATGATATGAAACTCTGAACAATAATTAGAAAGAGACCATTTACATGGAAGAAACTGAAGTGTAATTAATTGGAAAGTTCAGTTCTCCTATTTACGCTAAGAGAATAGTCATCCAAAGAAAAATTATATATGTTTCAGGAAATATACTAAATTTTATTTGCCCATTTAAGTTGTGTGTTTCCAACTGCTGAGGTAAATAATTATCACAAACTTAGTGACTTAACACAAAACAAATTTGTACTTTGACAGTTATGTATGTCAGAGGTTTCTCTGCGCTGAAATCAAGGTGATAGCAGGGATTCATTCCTTCTGGAGTTCTAGGGAACAATCTGTGTCCTTGCCTTTTCCAACTTCTGAGTCTGCCTGCATTCTTTTTCTCATGACCCCTTCCTCTATCTTCAAAGCCATCCGTGTAGTATCTCAAATTTCTTTTTCTCTTACTCTGATACTCCTGCATCCTTCTTGTAATGATTCTTCTGATTACATTGGCCCCAATGTGATAATACAGAATAATCTTCCCATCTCAGTGGGAGATTCCCATCTCTTCCCATTAATTTAATCAGCTCTGCAAAATCCTTTTTGTCATATAAATTAGCATTTTGACAGGTTTGGGAGATTAGGATGTGGACAACTTTGAGGATCCTTATTCTACCTAATCCACACATGATATATAGATAAAAAGAAAAATCAACTATTCATTCCAGACAACAGAGTATCATTATTCCAGTATAAAGAAAACATTGAGCTGTGTTGGAGATACTTAAGGAATGAACATATCACACATGTATGGGGTTAGAGAATTTTTAGTTTATTCATTTCAAGACCACTTAAAAAATGTCAAATTGTTAAGTTCTCTACTTAAGTACATGATTGTGACTATTTGGAGTTTTTGTTCATGCCCCCAAAATATAAATTTAGGACTCTTCTTACTCTGATATGTGTCTCAGATAAATAGTAAGGAGATCTTTGTCAGAGACAATTCATTTTCTCTTAACAGCCATACTTCTCATCTTCATTAGTGGCAAAACAGATTTTGATTCAGTAACATTTGTATAAAGCTTACATTTCCCATCTTCGATTTTAGGTACGTATGGACATACTATTAAGTTTGGAATGCAATAGATGTAAAGTAGTCTATAGAATGTTTTTGGAGTACTTTGTCAAAAAAAAAAATGCACCTCTTCGTTATTGCTAGAATTGTGCACTATGATGACAGGATTTCAGAGGTACCATCTTAGATCTCAAGACATTATCTAAGACTGTAAAGCAATGAAACACAAGATCCTGAGCTAGTTTACCTTCAAAATGTCTACCTCTGTATTACCATGTTATAAGAAAGAAGTCAATTTTTATCCTTTCAAAAACTGTTAGTTTGAATATATCTGGTGTATTCAATTGATCCTAAGTAAATAATACAGCCCTCATTACAAATCAAACATCTAATACCAACCAGTGAAAAACTTAGTCTACCAAAGTAATGTGTCTGCATCAGATGAACAGTCAAACTTGAAGACTCTATTTCATGGGTGATTGCTAAGATTATGGAGAAGTAGATACAGTTGAGAGGACAAAGCTGAAGAAGTGGATTTCTTCATGTAACAAGATAATATTCTGATGAATGAATTTGTGTTGCAAGAGCTGTATATTTTTCTCACACTCCTAAAGACTGTTAGCTAGTCTATTAGAACTAGAATCTTAACATTATTGTTTTTCTTTTCACATATTACATACCTAATTTATTGGAATTTTTCCCATATCCTTGAATAGAATGGAGCAAGAGAAGAGACTTTGAGTGCCAGCAAATAGAGAATAAAGAAGTTGGTACTGGAAATAAAAGACAAGAATAGCAACAATGATGAGTAAGTTCTTTGTTCAATGAAGACTGAACACAGCTTCCATATTAGTGTCCAACACAGAATAAAAGACCTCAAAAGAATGAGAGTATGGTACACCTAATTCACTGGAGATCCTAGCCTTATCAGAGATGTCTACCCTCCAATTCAGTATGGAAGTAGTAGAACTGCTGTAGTCAAAGGAGTTCTGTGGTCTAGAATGAAGAGATATCTCATTGTTAACTGACGCTGTCCGATGAATGCTAAGAGTAGAGCTCAGTTGTCCATACCCTTGAATGCATAGATTAATATGCATTTTTATTTTGATAGTAGCAGCCTATACTTATATTTCTACTGTGATGATCTGAAGTTTAAATTTTTTGGCCCCTTAAAATTAAAGAAGGAAATTAAGTATTCTACTTGAGTTCTGAGTGTTATAATCTTTATCATCTACTCAGGCATAGTAACAGGAAATTTATTACAAGAATTACTCAGGCTATTCATATGTAAGGCTTACTTTACCTATTCACAATTTTCTCCTTATATAATCTGTAGGACTTTCTAGAGGATCAATCTCATCATGATCCTCAACATGTCATGGCTTTGCTCATACACCATTGCTCATGCAGTTAATCTTCAGAATGCCCTTCTCATCCTTCTTCATATGATCTAAATTAAGTCCACAAATGAAGGAGTTTGGCAAATATTTTATGAATAATTTTGATCGATAATATTCTAAAGTCTCAGGGATAATATTAAAATACTTTGCAGAGTGTATTGAGAAGCTTTTCATTTTTATCCCCTTCCTCACCAACACACAGTGCTCTAAAGTCTGAATAAAAGGAGAAATATCGAAAATTCCATTACATTTTTAAGTGGACAACAATTACATGATCTCCTAGCCACATTACATATTACCAAATTTCACTCCAGAAATGTTACTTATTCACATACCAATAAGTAGTGACTGAGCCCAATCCAATAGATAGATAGATAGATAGATGATAGATAGATAGATAGATGATAGATATGCATATTTTTAAATTTACTTTTGGCAACTTGATAGGCAAATCTACCTATATTTAGATCTTGTATAAATTTGTGTTTATTTTATATATCTCACTACTTTGCATGTTTATTTTAAATGAAAACTCCCTGTACAATTCATTTTAATTTATCAAATTTACTTATTTCTCTTTCAGGGGCATTTCATCATGTTGACAAAATTCTTTCTTACTGTATTGGCTTCATCTGCTTAGGCTACCATAGCAAAAAACTGTAGACTGGTGGCTTAACAGAAGCTTACTTTCTCACAGTTCTAGTGATATGCTTATTTTCTCAAAGTTCTGAGCGTCTGAGAACAGGTTACCAACATGGTCTCCTTCTCCTGAGAGCTCTCTTCCCAGCTTGCATATACTCACCTTCTGGCTATGTACCCACATGGTGGAGGGAGAATGAGCTCTCTATTGTCTATTATTATTAGGACACAAATCCTATCATGGGTCCCCACCCTTGTGACCTCTTCTAAACTTAACTATATCCCAAAGGCACCACCTCCAAATTCCATCACACTGGGTGTTAGGGCTTCAACATATGAATTTTGGGGGAAACATTTCAGATCCTAGCACCTATGTTGATATAATCAATATAATACATTTACCTCTATTTAATTTTTTTTTTAATTTTTATATGTTATCCTTCTAAAATATTTTTGGTACAAATGGAGGGTTACTTTTTTCCAATAAGACATATGAAAAAATTAATTTTTGAACAAGTCCCATAATATTTATCACAAGTTTCTACTGCACTTTCAAAATGATTCCAATTTTATAAGAAATAGCAAGTACTTTGGGACAAAATAAAGGGTAAATTTTCAGTTGGTAAATTCATAGAGGAGGTTTTTGTGTTTCCTCCAAATTTTTACTGAGGTCATATTTACTCCTTAATTCCATTTTTTCAGTACACGTATCATCCGATCCTGAAAGGACATTTTCTCAAAAATTGCAATTCCAATCCCTACATTCTCACTTCAGTGCCCATCTAGCTTGCAGGTGTTATTCTCAAACCCATCAGGTTGAGTCATGGTGACACTTCTACTTTACCACTAAATTCCCATAGACTATCAGCTCTGCTAAAAGTGTACTGTCAGTTGAGGTCTAGACAGAAGCAAAATATGATTTCAACAGGAAGTACTTGTGAGTACAAAGACCTGGATAATCTCACAAAATGTGGTCAGAATAAATTTCTAACTCCATATTGCCCCATCCCAGCCTTCAAAAAGGAAGCAGTACTCAGATGAACTGTCTATGTGCCCTTCTGCTTTTCTTCCTTTCGATATTTCTTTTCACTTTTTTTCTTAACTACAAGTACATCTGTGCCTACAAATCCCCATTTCTACCTCTATTCCACCATGCTCTGGTTAATTTGATTTGCATAGTAAACTGTAACAACTGGTGTGTGTGTGTGTGTGTGTGTGTGTGTGTGTTCAAGTACCAAGTACTTATTGTCAAAATTACTCTTAGTGAGCAAAGAGTGGTAAATGCATGAATACTAATAAAAACTTTTTGTTTATATTTTATTATCTTTTGTCTATCTAGATATGCTTTTATAGCTCATTGTCTTCCATTCCCAATTCATCATTAAAAAAAAAATTGATCATGCTTTTGTATAATGCTGTTAAAAAAGAAAAATAAAAAATTATACAAACAAAAAAAATTGAGATTTCAATGTATTTTTTTACTTCATCTAGACATATCAAACCACAGAAGTTATTCCTCAAGCATACTGAGTACTTAAATTCTCCAAATAAATTTGAGAACTTGTCAAATTTTCCCCACTAGAAGTCTGTGATTTCAGTATAATGTACCATATAACATAACCTTGTCAACAATAATTGTTAGACTATTAAGAATTCTCACTGAGAAATGCTATTCCCACAGTAAAAATTTTTATCCTTTTTTTCCAATGAAACTAATAAAGATAACTTGTTATCTTGACTCACATGCACTTTATTTTCTCTTGGACATATTTGTATTTTAACATTTCCATAATACAGTATTAAATGAAACATTCATTATAATATTTAGTTTTCTAATCTTATTTTCATTTTCCTTAATTTTTTTCAAAAATAACATTCCCATATAAATGTATCTATATTTATATAAAATCTTATTTCATTTTTAAGTTTTTGTTTATAGATTTTGAAACCTAAAAGATTTATTTTGTCTTTTTTTCAGTTCAAATGACTATTTTGACATTTGTTTCCATGAATTTTTCTAATTACAATAGTTATAAGAACTAAAATATGTAATCCATTCTTTTTTTTTTTTTTTTTTTTTTTTTTTTTTTTTGTTACGTTGACCTCTCACTGTTGTGTCCTCTCCCGTTGCAGAGAACAGGCTCCAGATGTGCAGGCTCAGCGGTCATGGCTCACAGGCCCAGCTGTTCCACGGCATGTGAGATCTTCCCAGACCGCGTCACAAACCCGTGTCCCCTGCATCGGCAGGCAGACTCTCAACCACTGTGCCACCAGGGAAGCCCCATTCACTTATTTTTAATATTTGATTCAATTTGAATTAGGTTCATTTGTTATAAAATGCAAAGAGTAACATTTCCTTTATAAATAAAAACTTAAGTTGAGACTTGGACCTTTATTAGGAAGATTAAAATGCTGATATTTACAATTTTAACGCTTTTCTCTTCCTTTATTATCTTTGTTGCTTTGTGCTTTTCCACTTTTTCTATTGTTTCTTGTTTGTTTTGTAGTTAAATTACAGATTTTTGCTTCTTTAATTATTTTGGAAGCAATATGTCCTGTTTTTTATAGAGTAAATATGATTAGTGACATTTAAGTCTTTAAACAATATAATTTTAATTGTTAAAATGCTGAATAAATTATGTATTTTGGGTTTCCATATTTACTTTAAATAGTTTAACATGTATATATATATATATATATATATATGCCATATATATATATATATGCCAACTCTTTTGAAGTGTTCAAACTGTTTGTAACTTTCAATAAAATTACAGTGTTTCATCACCATTAAATTTTTTACACTATAAATTTGTTCCTTATCATCTGGCTTTTAATGTTGCTGAGAGTATTAGTGAATATAGACCAATTTTCATTATTTTGGGCCTAAACGTTTTACTTAATGTTTGGATAAGTCAAGAAAATTTTGATAGTTCAATCTCTTTTAAACTGTGTAAAAAGGCAAGAATATTTTTACATGTATTTTTCTGGATAATAATATTTACTTTCTTTCAAATTCTTACATATATGCCCTATACTATGCTAAATGATGTATAATTAGTGACTTACCTAATTCTCCCCCCAAACTCTGTGAGGTTACAATTGTTATCATCATTTTTTTTCTCCTTTTACATTAATATTTATTCTGGGAGAGTTAGAATTCTTAAGCAATACACTGCCTTTTCCCAACACTTAATTTGGGGAAAATTCACAAGGTATTAGCCCAGATGTGTATCATCAGAGACCCACAGGCTAACCAAACTGACCAGGCAGTTTTTCTTTTCCCACATTCTGTAGTCTCTGAAGTGTACGGCCACAGGAAGGATTAAATCGAAAACTGGCAAGGGCCTCCCTCCAAGGCTGCACACTCAGCTTCCAGAAGCCCATCAGCCAAGCCCAGGGCGGTTCTTTGTGATCTGCTGTGGAAAGCGGGAGGGAAAGCAAGCACTGTGGTTTCTCCTTTACATGGTAGAGTCGTTGAAGCCCTGAAACTACAGCAGCAAAGCCAGAAAAACAGGGCTCTACCTCAAATTGCCATGGGCGTTTCACTGATTGTCAACAGAGCTTCAGAAGCTGAAAGAAAAGAATCTAAACAATTCCTTTACCCTCTGCTGTGGCTATTATCTTGAAGATCCATAGAGCTGCTCCTAAAATGACCTTTCCTGGCCTTGGAAAATCCAACAGTGCTTTCAGAAATAGAGGATATTTTTCTTCTACTCTATTAAGAAAAACAAACATTCTTTTCCATTTAGAAGTAGTAAGATTTTAATCTTTCCACCCAAGATTTCCCTTCAAACCTGTTAACTAGCTGCCTACTCCATCTAGCTAATGCTCACTCCATTCTTCTGGATGCTCAGACCAGAATTCTTGGGTTCTTTTTTTCACATATCACAGAATAACAAACCACCCTAAACCTTAGCAGCTTTGACAACAACTGTTTTATTTGCTCACAACTCTGTCAGTGAGAGTTGGCTTCTCTGAGTGGTCTTCCTGTTTCTCTTACTGGTAGTCACTGGTGTGCTGACCTTAGTTGGAGGGCGAGCTGCAGACTTGGCCAACTGAGCTTCCATCCTCTGTGTCAGTTCAGGGCCTCTCCTTCTGCATGAGGCCTCTCAACATGTTCCTTCCCAGACATGGTACATCCAGGTTCCCAGCCACACAAAAGCAGAAGCTGCCATGCCCTTTTAAGGTTTAGATCCAGAGCTGGCCCAGCATCACTTTTGCCACATTTACTGCTTAACTCAAGTCCCCTGGCTCAGCCCAGGTTCAAGAGGAAGGCACTGCATAAGGGCATGAATCCATAAGCAAGGCTGGTGGAGGGCCACTCACCCAATACCCTGGAGTCTACTTTCTCTCCTATTTTACAACTAATCCATCAACAAATGCTATTGGCCCTCCTTTAGAGTGTATCTGGAAACCAACCACTTCTCACCAGAAGTGCACTACAACTGTCCAGATCGTCTTGAACCTGAGTCATAACAACAGAGGCTTCACTGGTCTCCCTGTGTCTGCACTTGCCCCTGAGTCCTTGTCTGACTGACAGCCAGAAGGAGCGTGATCATGGTGTTCTTCTGCTCAAAACCTTCCAGTACTTCTTGTCCCAGAGTCCTTATAAGACCTGGGGCTCTGCTCCCCGTCATTCTCTGGCCTGCTGCCTGCACTTGCTCACTCTGCTTCATCCTGGCCTCCTTACTATTCTTCTAGCAGCTCAGACCTCCTCCCATCTCAGAACCACTGCACCTGCTTTTACCTCTCCTTGGGAAGCACTTTCAACATGGGTCCACATGGCTCGCTTCTTCCTCATCTCCTTCAACTCTTTGCTCATATATTACCTTCTCAATGCATGCTACTCACTACACTCCCCCCGGCACGCTGTATCCCCATTTTGCATTATTTATCTTCCTCTGTCACTTATCACTTTCTTTATTACTGTGCTCCTGAGCTGGGATGATTCTTTCTCTTTTGGACAAATGTTTGCTTTTATTTTATATTTTTAATTTAATTTTATTTATTTATTTTTAATACAGCAGGTTTCTATTAGTTATCCATTTTATATATATTAGTGTATACATGTCAATCCCAGTTTCCCAATTCATCCCACCATCACCACAACCACCCCTGCCACTTTCCCCCTATGGCGTCAATACATTTGTTCTCTACATCTGTGTCTCAATTTCTGCCCTGCAAACTGGTTTCTCTATATCATTTTTCTAGGTTCCCATATATGTGTTAATATACAATATTTGTTTTTCTCTTTCTGACTTACTTCACTCTGTATAAGTCTCTACATTCATCCATATCTCTACAAATGACCCAATTTCATCACTTTTTATGGCTGAGTAATATTCTATTGTACATATGTACCACACCTTCTTTATCCATTTGTCTGTTGATGGGCATTTAGGTTGCCTCCATGGCCTGGCTATTGTAAATAATGCTGCAATGGATATTGGGTGCATGTGTCTTTTTGAATTTTGGTTTTCTCTGGGTATATGCCCAGTAGTGGGATTGCTGGGTCATATGGTAATTCTATTTTTAGTTTTTTAAGGAACCTCCATACTGTTCTCCATAGTGGCTGTTTCAATTTACATTCCCACTAACAGTGCAAAAGGGTTCCATTTTATCCACACCCTCTCCAGCATTTTTTGTTTGTAGATTTTCTGATGATGTCAATTCTAACTGGTGTGAGGTGATACCTCATTATAATTTGGACTTACATTTCTCTAATAATTAGTGATGTTGAGCAGCTATTCATCTGCTTCTTGGCCATCTGTATATCTTCTTTGGAGAAATGTCTATTTAGGTCTTCTGCCCATTTTTGGATGGGGTTGTTTGGTTTTTATTAATATTGATCTGTATGAGCTGATTATATATTTCATAGATTAATCTTTTGTCCATTGATTCATTTGCAAATATTTTCTCCCATTCTGAGGGTTGTCTTTTTGTCTTGTTTGTAGTTCTCTTGGCTTTGCAAAAGTTTAAGTTTCATTAGGTCGCTTTTGTTTATTTTTATTTCCATTACTCTAGGAGGTGGTCAAAAAAGATCTTGCTGTGATTTATGTCAAAGAGTGTTCTTCCTAAGTTTTCCTCTAAAAATTTTACAGTGTCCGGCCTTACTTTTAGGTCTCTATTCCATTTTGAGTTTATTTTTGTGTATGGTTTTAGGGAGTGTTCTAATTTCATTCTTTTACATGTAGCTGTCCAGTTTTCCCAGCAACACTTATTGAAGAGACTGTCTTTGCTCCATTGTGTATCCTTGCCTCCTTTGTCATAGATTAGTTGACCATAGGTGTGTGGGTTTACCTCTGGACTTTCTATCTTGTTCCATTGATCTCTGTTTTTGTGCCAGTACCATCTTGTCTTCATTACTGTAGCTTTGTAGTACAGTTTGAAGTCAGGGAGTCTGATTCCTCCAGCTCCGTGTTTTTCCCTCAAGACTGTTTGGCTATTCTGTGTCTTTTGTGTCTCCATACAAATTTTAACATGTTTTGTTCTAATTCTGTAAAAAGTATCATTGGTAATTTGATAGGGATTGCATTGAATCTGTAGATTGCTTTGGGCAATATAGTCATATACACAATGTTAATTCTTCCAATCCAAGAACATAGAATATCTCTCCATCTGTTTGTATCATCTAATTTCTTTCATCAGTGTCTTATAGTTTTCTGCATACAGGTGTTTTGTCTCCCTAGGTAGGTTTATTCCTAGGTATTTTATTATTTTCATTGCAGTGGTAAATGTGAGTGTTTCCTTAATTTCTCTTTCAAATTTTTCATCAATAGTGTACAGGAATGCAAGAGATTTCTGTGCATTAATTTTGTATCCTGCGACTTTACCAAAGTCATTGATTAGTTCTAGTAGTTTTCTGGTGGCATGTTTAGGATACTCTCTGTATAGTATCATGTGATCTGCAAACAGTGACAGCTTTACTTCTTCTTTTCCAATTTGTATTCCTTTTATTTCTTTTTCTTCTCTGATTGCCATGGCTAGGACTTCCAAAACTATGTTGAATAATAGTGGTGAGAGTAGACAACCTTTCCTGATCTTAGAGGAAATGGTTTCAGTTTTTCACCATTGAGAATAATGTTTGTTGTGGGTTTGTCATATATGGCCGTTATTATGTTGACGTAAGTTCCCTCTATGCCCACTTTCTGGAGAGTTTTTATCATAAATCGGTGTTGAATTTTGTCAAAAGCTTTCTCTGCATCTATTGAGATGATCATATGTTTTTTCTTCTTCAACTTGTTAATATGGTGTATCACATTGATTGATTTATGTATATTGAAGAATCCTTGCATCCCTGGGATAAATCCCACTTGATCATGGTGTATGATCCTTTTAATGTGCTGTTGGATTCTGTTTGCTAGTATTTTGTTGAGGATTTTTGTATCTATATTCATCAGTGATATTGGTTTGTAATTTTTATTTTGTAGTATCTTTGTCTGGTTTTGGTATCAGGGTGATGGTGGTCTCATAGGAGTTTGGGAGTGTTCCTTCCTCTGCAATTTTTTGGAAGAGTTTGAGAAGGATGGGTGTGAGCTCTTCTCTAAATGTTTGATAGAATTCAGCTGTGAAGCCATGTCGTCCTGGACTTTTGTTTGTTGGAAGATTTTTAATCACAGTTTCAATTTCATTACTTGTGATTGGTCTGTTCATATTTTCTATTTCTTCCTGCTTCAGTCCCGGAAGGTTGTGCATTTCTAAGAATTTGTCCATTTCTTCCAAGTTGTTCATTTTATTGGTGTAGAGTTGCTTGTAGTAATTTCTTAGGATGCTTTGTATTTCTGCAGTGTCTGTTTTAACTTCTCCTTTTTCATTTCTAATTTTAGTGATTTGAGTCCTCTCCCTCTTTTTCTTGATGAATCTGGCTAATGGTTTATCAACTTTGTTTGTCTTCTCAAAGAACCAGCTTTTAGTTCTATTGATATTTGCTATTTTTTTCTTTGTTTCTATTTCATTTATTTCTGCTCTGATCTTTATGATTTCTTCTGCTAACTTTGTGTTTTTGTTTGTTCTTCTTTCTCTAGTTCATTTAGGTGTAAGGTTAGATTGTTTATTTGAGATTTTTCTTGTTTTTTGAGTTAGGCTTGTATTGCTATAAACTTCCCTCTTAGAACTGCTTTTGCTGTATCCCATAGGTTTTGGATCATTTTGTTTTCATTGTCATTTGTCTCTAGGTATTTTTTGATTTCCTCTTTGATTTCTTCAGTGATCTCTTGGTTATTTAGTAATGTATTGTTTAGCCTCCACATGTTTGTGTTTTTTTACGTTTTTTTCCCTGTAATTGATATCTAATTTCATAGCATTGTGGTCAGTAAAGAATGCTTGATATGATTTCAGTTTTTTTAAACTTACTGAGTCTTGATTTGTGGCCCAAGATGTGATCTATACTGTAGAAGGTTCCATGAGCACCTGAGAAGAAAGGGTATTTTCTTGTTTTGGGTTGGAATGGCCTATAAATATCAGTGAAGTCCATCTTGTTTAATGTATATTTAAAGCTTGTGTTTCCTTATTTTTTTTCATTTTGGATGATCTGTCCATTGGTGAAAGTGGTGTGTTAAAGTCCCCTACTATGATTGTGTTACTGTCAATTTCCCCTTTTATGGCTGTTAGCATTTGCCTTATGTATTGAAGTGCTCCTATGTTGGGTGCATAAATATTTACAATTGTTACATCTTCTTCTTGGATTGATCCCTTAATCATTATGTAGTGTCCTTCTTTGTCTCTTGTAATAATCTTTATTTTAAAGTCTATTTTTTCTGATATGAGAATTGCTACTCCAGCTTTCTTTTGATTTCCATTTGCATGGAATATCTTTTTACATTCCCTCACTTTCAGTCTGTATGTGTTCCTAGGCCTGAAGTGGGTCTCTTGTAGACAGCATATATATGGGTCTTGTTTTTGTATCCATTCAGCGAGTCTGTGTCTTTTTGTTGGAGCATTTAATCCATTCACATTTAAGGTAATTTCCAAGATGTATGTTCCTATGACCATGTTTTTAATGGTAATGGGTTTGCTTTTGTAGGTCTTTTCTTCTCTTGTGTTGTCCACTTAAAGAAGTTCCTTTAGGGCTTCCCTGGTGGTGCAGTGGTTGAGAGTCCGCCTGTCGATGCAGGGGACACGGGTTCATGCCCCGGTCCGAGAAGATCCCACATGCCGTGGAGCGGCTAAGCCTGTGAACCATGGCTGCTGAGCCTGCGCATCCGGAGCCTGTGATCCACAATGGGAGAGGCCACAACAGTGAGAGGTCTGCATAACACAAAAGAAAAAACAAACAAAAAAAGAAGTTCCTTTTGCATTTGTTGTAGAGCTGGTTTGGTGGTGAATTCTCTTAGCTTTTGCTTGTCTGTAAAGCTTTTCTTTTCTCTAATCAAATCTGAATGAGATCCTTGCTAGGTAGAGTAAACTTGGTTGTAGGTTCTTCTCTTTCATCACTTTAAATATGTAATGCCACTCCCTTCTGGCTTGTAGAGTTTCTGCTGAGAAATCACCTGTTAACCTTATGGGAGTTCCCTTGTATGTTATTTGTCATTTTTCCTTTGCTGCCTTCAATAATATTTCTTTGTCTTTAATTTTTCCCAATTTGATTACTATGTGTCTTGGCATGTTTCTCCTTGGGTTTATCCTGTATGGGACTCTCTGCACTTCCTGGACTTGGGTGGCTATTTTCTATCCCATGTTATGTAAGTTTTCAACTATAATCTCTTCAAATATTTTCTCGGGTCCTTTCTCTTTCTCTTCTCCTTCTGGGACCCCTATAATGCAAATGTTGTTGCACTTAATGTTGTCCCAAATGTCTCTTAGGCTGTCTTCATTTCTTTTCACTCTTTCTTTCTTTATTCTGCTCTGCAGCAGTGGATTCCACCATTCTGTCATCCAGATCACTTATCTGTTCTTCTGCTTTAGTTATTCTGCTATTGAATCCTTCTAGTGTATTTTTCATTTCACTTATTGTCTTGTTCTTCTCTGTTTGTTTGTTCTTTAATTCTTCTAGATTGTTGTTAAACTTTCTTACATCTTCTCAATCTTTGCCTCCATTCTTTTTCCGAGATCCTGAATCATCTTCACTACCATTATTCTGAATTCTTTTTCTGGAAGGTTGCCTAGCTTCCCTTCATTTAGTTGTTTTTCTGGGGTTTTATCTTGTTCCTTCATCTGGTACATAGCCCCCTGCCTTTTCATCTTGTCTATCTCTCTGTGAATGTGGTTTATATACCCTAGGCTGCTGGATTGTAATTCTTCTTTCTTCTGCTGTGTGCCCTCTGTTTGATGAGGCTGTCTAAGAGGGTCGTGCAAGTCTCCTGATGGGAGGGGTTGGTGGTGGGTAGAGCTGGCTGTTGCTCTAGTGGGCAGAGCCCAGTAAAACTTTAATCTACTTGTCTCTGTTGTCATCATTTTACAGATGAGTGAACTGAAGCTTGTAGTGACTAAGATTTGCACATGGTTGCAATGTTAGAAATTGGCAGATCTGCAGTTCATTCCTGGCATTTTTATCCCAAAGCCCATCTAAGCTAACATACTGATGTTTCTTCCACCATGGAAAAATTCTTTCTGTTATTTATATTATTCCTTATCTTCTTTTAAATAATACTTC
This sequence comes from Tursiops truncatus, assembly GCF_011762595.2. Lineage (NCBI taxonomy): Eukaryota > Metazoa > Chordata > Mammalia > Artiodactyla > Delphinidae > Tursiops > Tursiops truncatus. The sequence goes on from NC_047037.1 coordinate 119,269,899, forward strand.
TTCTTTGTTTATTGGTTCTATCATCAGTGATGATTTCCCTATCATCATTTTCATAATTTTTCTTGTTTTTGTTTATGAGAAGCAAAATTTAACTAGGAACAAGTAGTCTTCATCTTCTAAGTTCCAGAGAATAATGGCTTAAACACTTATTCTTTATTCTTTGGAAGGAAATCCAAAGCTATGCCAATGATGATTTGTATTTGAAAGAGCACTTATTTCTTCTAATTACCTCTGATCCTGATTTCCTGTTTGCATGGAAGTATTTTATTTACTCTGTATTTTCCAAAGTTTCCATTATTTTCACTCTAATTCATCCCAGACATGGACCATTCCCAGATGCCTCCACCCCCAAGATACATTTTTGAGCATTGAGAGCTCTGGAGAAGTTACAGTTTATTTTCCTTTTTTTCTCCTGCAGTTAAGCTATGTTTTATGAGGCAAATTTTGTATAACATTTTATTTCAATTCAAACCCCTATGCCTTAAGAAAAATCTATGTTTCTTTGAATTTTTGGCAATGTGTTTCTCAATCTCATTTTTGGTTGTTTATTAGTTTTGTACCTTGAGTTTTCATTTACTTCTGTATTTTCATAAATAGTTTAGTGGGTGTTAAGAAACTAACTTGAGAGCTGCTGCATTGAGTACATTTTAATTTGGCAATTATCCTGATGGAAAGAAATAATTTAATTTACCAAAACAGAAAAACAAAACACTTTATTTCTCACTTAAAATATTTAGAGCAGCATTCACTTCCTTCATAAAATGATTAATAATCATAACTGCTATAGTTTTTTTTGGTAACAGCTTTATTAGGATATAATTCATATACCATGAACTCACCCATTTATTTAAAATGTACAATTTCATGTTTTGTAGTATTTTCACAGCTTTGTGTAATCAACACCCTAATCTAATTTTAGAATATTTTCATACCTTTAAAAGAAATCTGACATCCATTACCAATAATCTAATTTCTTCCTCTATAGATTTACCTATTTTGTCATTTCATATTAATAGAAGCATACCACATGTCATTTTTTCTGAATGGCTTCTCTCACTTAGCATTGTGTTTTCAAGGTTTATCCACATTGTAACACCTATTTCATTCCTTTTTTATTTTTGAATAATATTCCATTAATGGATATCCACATTTAATTGCCCACTGATCAGTCAATTGGAATTTGGTGGTTCTACTTTCAAGCTATTAAGAATAATGTTGTTATAAACATTCATGTACAAGTTTTTGTGTGGTCATAGGATTTTATTTCTCTTGGATATATACCTAGAAAAAAGGTGAACTTTCTTCCAGAGTGGCTGCACACTTTTACATTCCCACTAGCAATGGATGAGAGCTCCAATTTCTCCACATCCTCAACCACACTTGTCATTCACTGTCATTTTTATTACAGCATGAAGTAGTATCTCATTGTGATTTTGATTTGCCTCTCTTTAATGACTAATGATGTTTTGAACTTTTATGTGTGCTTATTGGCCATTTTTATATCTTCTTTGGAATAATGTTTAATGAAATCATGTGTCCATTTTCAACTGAGTTATTTCTCTTTGTATTATTGAGTTATAAAAAGTGTTTATATATTTTGAATACAAATCCCTTATCAGATATATGATTTCCAAATATCTGCCCCCCCCCCCCCATTCTAAGGACTGTCTTTTCACTTTCTTCATGGCTTTGCTTATAACACAAAAGTTTTAAGTTCTGATGTAGTTCTATTTCTTTGTCATCTGTGGTTTTTGGTGTTGTATCTAAGGAACTACTCCTATGTTTCCCCTAAGAGTTTCATCATTTTACTTCTTACATTTAGGACTATGATAAATTTTGCATTAATATTTCCTTGTTTTTATCTTTAGCCTGGCTAACCAGGGTTCATCCTTTGTCAGTCACTATTGCCACTTATTATTTGAAGGTTGCACTTGAGAAAGAGGGCGAGTCCTTAGTTAGCTAGATTTGAACGTTTTATTGTTGGAATATTCATGTGGCTTGGAGGTTGTTATCATTGTTTAGGGAGGTGATATTTTTCACCTTGTTCATCCAAGGCTTGGCAATGCCCTCTCTGATTGCTCCTGGGAGGGTGCATGCAGCCTGGGGCAAGCACACCTTTCCAGGCTGTCACACTTGTGGATGACTTTCCTTTTTAAGCTCTTGGAGTCATCTCTGGTTCTGAGAAACTTATTGTTCAGTCAGTGTTTCGTCAGAAGTCTTGTTTAAACTCCTTAAGCCAGTGAGTCATGTGCCCTGTGTTGATGGGTCAACGTGCAGCCTGAAGAACACTCTAACTTCTGCCACATGTTCCCACTCTTACCACCCCTGAGTATGTGTATAGACGTCCTAGTCCCCAAGGTTGACTATGATCCCAGGACAGCTCCTCTTAGGTTATGTTTCTTTCTTTCTTTCTTTTTTTAAAGCTTTCTCTCTTAAAATTCTGGCTACTCAGCTCTTTTGCTCCTATCACTGAACTACCAGCTTCTTCTAAATTGCTTTCCACCAAGATCTCCAGTAGTTTTGATGATGATCTTAGTTATGAAGTTTCACCATTCTTCCAAATGAAGTCAGTCCTCTCAAGCAGACCTGAGGAACTTGGTGTCCTTAAGTCCAGGCTCTCCTTCTAGTCAGAACTGCCACTGCACTGGAGCTGGAGATGGACACCAACATTTCCCAACTGAGACTGCCATTGTATTAGAAGGCAGTCTTTGGTGGTGGTGGGGTCGGGTAGGTGACAGCCCTTGGTCTTCTTAGTTTGCCCTTCCTGATATGGAATCTGTATCCTTTGAATAAGATAGTGTTTGGTGACCAGGGACCCTGTTTCCTCTGCCTGCTGCACCTGGGGTAGAGCTTCATATCTAAGGAGTAGGGGCTGGGTGGGGAAAGGGATGACATGCCTTCTCTACCATACATGCCTGGAATACAGCTTCTGCAACATGAGCTTGAGGGGATGAGAAAAGTAGCCCCCCATCTTTTGACTAGGGTAGAGTCCTAGGGTAGAGCTCCCAAAACACAAAGTAATGCAGGGGGTCATGATTCAAATGTCACAGACTAGCTACTATTCTTACTGAGACTAGTAGATTTTCTTAATTGAATGATTCTCCATTTGCTATATGACTTTGACAATTTACAGAGACTTTAAATGATTTTTTTTTAATAATTAGCTATTTTGCTGGGGAAAGCATTCATTATGCCCCTTAGTCCACCATACTGGAAGTCCTGCCTATACTAAATTTTAATATCTTTAAAAGTCCCAATAGTTACAAACTATAATAAAACTTTGTCTTTAATTTTGTGCATATTAATTCAGAACTTCAGCATTTTGGGACATCAATAAATAAGCCTGAAAATATGAATTAAATTATATATCTTAATATTAAAGGATCTTGTATTTTCTTATAGTCATGGACATTTAGGTTGTTTCCACGTCCTGGCTATTGTAAATAGTGCTGCAATGAACACTGGGGTCCATGTATCTTTTTGAATTATGGTTTTCAATGGGTATATGCCCAGGAGTGGGATTGCTGGGTCATTTGGTAGCTCTATTTTTAGTTTCTTTTTAAGGAACCTCCATACTGTTCTCCTTAGTGGCTGTACCAATTTTCATTCCCACCAACAGAGTAGGAGGATTCCCTTTTCTCCACACTCTCTCCAGCATTTATTGTTTGTAGATTTCTTTTGATGATGACCATACTGACCGGTATGAGGTGATACCTCACTTTAGTTTTGATTTGCTGTTCTCTAAAAATTAGTGATGTTGAGCATCTTTTCATGTGTTTGTTGGTCATCTATATGTCTTCTTTGGAGAAATGTCTATTTAGGTCTTCTGCCCATTTTTGACTTGGACATGGAAGCAACCTAAATGTCCATCAACAGAGGAATGGATAAAGAAGATGTGGTACATATATACAATGGAATATTATTCAGCCGTAAAAAGGAATGAAATTGTGCCATTTGCAGGGATGTGGATGGAACTAGAGACTGTCGTACAGAGTGAAGTAAGTCAGAAAAAGAAGAAAAAATAATAGTATATCACTTATATGTGGAATCTAGAAAAATGGTACAGATGAACTTCCTTACAAAGCAGAAATAGAGACACAGATGTAGAGAACAAACTTATGGATACCAAGGGGAAAGGGGAGGATGGGATGAATTGGGAGATAGGGATTGATGTATATACACCACTATGTATAAAATAGATAACTAATGAGAACCTACTGTATAGCACAGGGAACTCTACTCAGTGCTCTGTGATGACCTAAATGGGAAGGAAATCTAAAAAAGAGTGGATATATGTATATGTATAACTGATTCACTTTGCAGTACAGCAGAAACTAATGCAACATTCTGAAGTCACTATACTCCAATAAAAATTAATAAAAAAATAAAGTTCTGTTATGCATTAGTTTATAATTAAATGTTAAGTTGTTCATTTACATAGCTTAGTTTTACTCACTAATGCACTTAGTTAGTGGTAATTACCTAGGACCCCAGAAACAAATTTATGTGTGTATGAAGGATAATAATTTGATCCCAAGACAAGAAATTGCTTTATAATTGATAGATTGCCAATATGAATTTAAATGGAATGCTACATAATTAATTTCATTGACAATAGACCTTACTTAGCTGTACTATGATCACAGCAATATTCAGTAAGGCAAAATCATCTGTTACCATTGCTATCTATTTGAACACACTATCTTTTATAGAATAGCTGTTTCTTAAATTTGTATACATTTCTTATGCTTAGATGAGTTTATCTGATAAGCATCACTTTTATTTATATGAGCTTTGTTAATGGTAAAGTAGCCTAGGCAAAACAAAACAAAGCAAAACAAAATAAAACCCTTCAAACTGTACTATCATATTCCTCTTTTTTGTATATATTTATAAACCTAAGAAATTTAATTTTGTTTCAAAATTTTTAGAGAATGGACTCCAATCTTTCTCTAAATAAAATCATCCTCTGAGGAGGTCAGGTGAGATAAATATATGTGAGATGAATATAGGCAAGCCTAGAGAGAGATATAAAGAATAAGAGTTTTAGAAAATGTTGAGAACACATTTCCTAGATTGTTATTCTTAAATTTTATTATCCCTCATCTTCTTATCAGAATCATAGATACTTATGAGTTTGTAGCACATGAAATTTTGCAGATATAGACATAGAGATAAATATGTACACATGTATATACATATATGTACATATAAGCTACACACTGGAAGGGTTTCTCTGAGTAATGTAAAGTGCCGCATAATTAACGTTTAACTTTATTGGAAATCATTGAGTCACACTTATTTTCCATATTTTACATGCATCTTTCATCCATTTCACTCAGAAAATAGACTGTTGCAAAAGCAAATCAAAGCTAGGTTTGGAAATTCAGATCAAGGGAGCATAAATTTGTTAATATATATTACACCTTGGGTATATATAGCTTGTATGAAAGTTCTTGTGAGAACTCACTACAAGGTATCATCCTAGTAGCTTTCAGTGTTTTGTGTGCATGTGTGTGTGTGTGCATCTAAATCTGTATCTGCAAAATTTGCCTGTATATGCTCTAGGATTGGCTTCAGTTTGTACAAAATGTCTTGTGAGGATCCATGATAATGTATTATACTGGTAGCTTGAATGCGATTCACCTTGAACAATTATATATCTTCAGGCTTTCTGACATTTATTATACATTTGCTAAATATAATTTTCCAAATTTAATGGTTCCTAACAACAAACATTAGTTCAGCTCATGATTCTGCAGACTGGCGATTTGGGTTGGGCTTAATTAAGTCATTCTTTTGGCACCTGTGCCTGTGGTAAGCTGTCGGATTGTTGGTTGAAGCCATTGGTTTATGAAAGCCTTGGCTGGGAGTTCTGTTGACTGGGACCCCTCTCCATGTAATTGTTTATTGCCCACCAGGCTAGCCTGAATTTATTCACTTGACTACAGGGATACAGGTGCATTAAGAGAACAAGACCTAAGCTGCAAGGACTTCTCAAGTCTCTGCTTGTGCTACATTTGCTACTTTCCCATTGTTAATGGTAAATCACATGGCTATGGTGAAAGTCAGTGGCAAATAAATGTCACCTCTTGAAAGCAGAAGCTGAAAATAATTGTGTAGGGGAGGTGAGAAGGAAGGGAGATGCTGTGGCCATGTTTGCAATCTGCCATCTTCTATACTTGATTATGTTTCATCTGAATGATATAGCACTGGAGTTCTTAGCTGGTTGTTCAAAATAACAAGAACCACATCCTAATTTTGTTGTTCCAAGTGGTATTTTAAAAGTAAATCCATCCTTGTAAAGTTTAGTTTTTACATATAGCCCTGGTTGCTGTTTTCTCCATTCTTCTGAAGTTAACACCTTGAAAATTGGTGAATTGAACCTCAAAATAGTACAAACTGCTCTTTGGATAAGTTCCTTGGTTATTCCTATTCCTTTAAATCTCTTTCTGTTGAGTCACATTGCTTTTTTTTTTTTTCCTTTGTGATTGATAGAATTTAACTCAAATAGAAATACAATTAAATTAGGGTATATAATAAGTTATTACCTATTGATATTCTATAGAATATTTCACAAGTTAACTTTCTGTTTCAGATGTTTCAATTCATAGACTACTTGTATTAAAACAACCAAATAGATATATAGATAGAAATAAATATGTTTGTATGTGTGTGTATATATATGTGCATGTGTTTTATAGATGTATATATAAACATATACAATATAAGTAAGATATATATGTATAACATGCATTTATAATATATACATACATATTTATAGGACAAAGTAGAATATGAATTTTTATAAATTATCTTAAAGGTAATCATAAAAGTTTAAGGTGATTCCCCAAAAAAAATTGATAGTGTAGAAGTGCTGTTCTTCCAAACATATAACATAATTCACTGGCTTTTATTTTTTTCAGATCATAAAATGTCTAGATATCTTTACATTTTTTTTGGCACAGCTTTCATAGAACGAGGAAAATATGTGAGTTAAGTCATCTAAAATGTTTATGGTTACTAATGGCAGTATTTTTTTGCCTTTATTGAATCTCAGCTCTCAAAACATAAGATTTACAAATTGTTAATTCCTTAAGTCAGAGAATTGGGGAAATGTGTCACATTTAGTTGTGAGTTATGTAGCAAATAATTTGCATTGGCATTTGTGATATCCAATAAGTATATATATATATATATATATATATATATATATATATATATAAACACATATATATATATATATACACATATAGATATATACTTAGACCAAAGTCAATATTAGCCCAATAATAATATCACTTTAACTTACTTGTTGACAGTGCTTTTTGGAATAGACTAGAACAAGGCAGCACCTGATCACAGGGAAATCCATGGGAGGGCTGCATATGAGATGGTCACTCATTCTGTCTTTTAAGATTATGAGAAAATCAGAATACAGAAAAGCTTTTTTGATCTCTATGTTATGTGAACTTAAGTCTTAGTGAAATATAGCATTAAATCATGTACCATGATGCTATTCATAATGAAAAACGACACTGCAGCTGAGTTTGTCAACAAATTTCTTCCCATATACTCTGCATAGACATTTGATACCTGGATTTATTGTTGCAAGGAGCAGGTGTCTACAATTATAGCATTATTTGAAGCAACAACGGAAGGTTAAGGAGAGAGCACTCTGTGATATTTCAAAAAGAAATCTTATAAGCAGCCAACAGATGATGCTTGCAATTCCTTCTGCTCTTCCAATTTCCACTATGATTGGAGTAGATTAGACAGGCCATCAAGCAATGGCACCATCAAAGACCAACAGGAGATCTTTTAAAAAGTCTCACCTGTGAGAGAGGCTTTCTTCTAGAAATGTGTCCACAGATTCTTATCCCCAGTACTTCCAGGCTTCCATTGTTTTACTCCTATAAGTGCTATGAAGAAGAAGAATACAAATAGCAAAATTTACTGTGGACTTTCTATTTACCTACAGATCTATGCATTCTAAATCCCTACTCCTTATTTAAGATCAATATTCCTGTTTTCAAAATATATATTAGGAAAAGTTATAATACATGCTTTCAAAAGGTAATGTATTTAATATCTACCTCTTTTTCAAAATAAAATTTCAACTCAATTTCTCACACACAACAATTTCAATCAGAATTATATAGTTTATATTTTTGTTGTTTTTGAGGGATTTTCTTCTTTCTTTCTCCGCTTCTTTTTTTTAATCAATGAATACAACCACCCTTCTATTTTAATTTCTAACATACGTAAAATAAATCCCCCCAAAATATATTTTATAACTAATATTTATGTATGCATAAAATGTGATAAAATAAATGTTAGACTGTATTCCTAAATGATTAGATTTGGGGACAAACTCTTCACTAATAAAGAGATTATAAGGGATAGTATGAATGGTGGGTAAGAACATTATTTCAGGAGTTAGACTGAATAGGTTTAATTTCTGTTTTTGAAACATTAATTTATAAATGTCATTCTGTTCTTCAGAGTTTTTAGATGCAAAATGAATAAAAATGTACAAATAGGACTTTTTTGAAAATTAAATGAGTTAATAAGTGAAAAGAATTTATGACAGCATCTTGGTCCATGGTAACTATTCAATAAAATTGAGTATGTGTGTGTGTGTGTGTGTGTGTGTGTGTGTGTGTACGTGTGCATGTGTGTATGTATACACACACATAAGTTTGATGGCATACTATAAACTTTTAATTGAGCCAGAAAATTTGATAATGTGAAATATCAATAATACATTTTATATTAATATACACTATAGAAAATCTGTATATATTTCTCATGTAAAGAGTCCTTTTAAAGCTTCATATATGTTTATGTAAATCCAACATTTTGGCCTCAAACTGCTTCAATACATATTTTCCATTATTCTATTCTAACTGAAAAATATAATAAATCTCAATCAGTTCTTGCTCTCAATAAGTTGTGGGAAACACACTCAGAATTATGATATAAAAGTTATATTATTTCAGAAAAACAGAAACAGTTCTAGTTATTTAAAAGAGAATTAATTTATTACTTAATCACATACGACCAACAAAAGGGCTGTCAAAGTGCTGGTAAAAGAGGCCTTTACCAGCTTTCAGAAAACCTGGAAGGAAACTACTGTGATGACCCCTGATGACCAGCTGCCTGTAGAAAGAGTAGACCATTCTCAGAACAACAGGCAGATGCCCCTGGCAAACACCCATGACTGTGACGATGCTGGAACCTGCTCAAAGCTTAGGCTCATCAGCTTCACCCTATAGCTAATTAGCTTCAGAACAAATGTCTCTAAATTTTCATCATTATATTAAGGAACTTGAACAAGATTTTCTCTAAATACCTGTCCTGTAGCTCTAAGAATCTATGACTGCAAAATTTCGAAACTTATTGCCATGACAGATCCCCATTTACAGAAAAAGCGTGAGTCACAAAATGCCTCAGTGTGCCTTTATACTGTAGTGTCATTTTTCAGAAATCTTCTCTTTAAACTCAAGAGAGCAGCCACTGTTTTCCCCTAACATCTGCCAGCATCTGCACCTAGCTCACTGATGTAACTGTGTTTGCATTCTGACACCTGATAGCAGCTCACATTTAGTCAGACATGTCACAGCTGGAAGCCCAAAATAAAAAGTAAATGTGACTTCCCAAGTCTCACCATGCCAAAGAGCCACAAATAATGGCAATCAAGAGACATCTTTCCAATTATTAAAAAAAAATATTCAAGTTTTACTACTTCATTTGGATTTTTTGTGATTTTCTACTGAATTTAAGGTCACTAGTCAACAAAATTGTTTTATAATTATAGCAGTGATAAATATATAAGATTATTTGCTCAAATACAGAAAAAACTGATAGAGTTTTGAAGTACTTTACTGAAAAAGCTACACTAAATTGAAAACACTTGGTTTAGCTAATTCTGAGGGAAGAGGAGACAGCAAATGAAAAGGAGGCTATAAAATGTTTAAGAAGCCAAGTAATTCACAAGTGATTAATGATAATGGTGATATAGATAAGACCTTTGGTGATAAATTCACAACTGGGTTTAGAAAATACAACAAAGAGTAATTAGATTAAACTGAGTTATAAACAATGCGTATATAAAAAAGATACCTAAAATAACAGATTTTAACATTATGCTTGTAACGCTGAAAGCACAAATTGTTGCATAAATGGAGGAACTGGTATGATTTAAGTACTCTTGAAGCATAAAACTCAGTTAGTTATTTTATGAGATAAAGACACTCATTGTAAATCATTCCTACATTTGTATGAGGGAAAAATAAATTGCCTTGATAAAATCAAACTGATTTAAAGTACACTTCTTTAATGGCACTGGATGAATTTAAATGCCTTATATCTTGGATCAAGGCTAAACCAAATTTCTTTCTCACAGGGAAACATACACACACAAACACACACACCCCACACACACCCATGCACATACATATACTCACAAAATTTCAATGTGAGCTCAAAACATCTGTAGGTTCCTTGCAAAAATGACTTTATAGATGGTAATATTTATAATCTATTAGATAAAATAGGTTTTGTGTTATAATAAGAAAAACAAATATAATTTTATAAAATATTTACTTGTTATGAAACAATTCAAGGGCATGATTTTTAAACCACTCCAACCTAAACATGAGTCCTCCTTAAAGACAAATTTACACCCCAGTTCCATAAAGATATTTTTTTTACTTTAGCAGTTCTAATTGGACTCCAATTTTTCATTTCACATTATAACAAAATTTCTTTTGAAAGTGAAATTTCAATTGAAATTTGTTAAAATTTTTATAAAGATCTAAAAGAAGTCCAAATTTTATACACATATTTTGATAAAGATTAAAGTATTAAACATTGTGTCTTATAATTTAAAAAACTTTGTAGTTTCTAAAGTGGGTACCATTTCTTTTTTGAATTCAATACTTCTGTAAGATGTACTGAGCAGTAATTATTACAGTAGGGAAATAAAGCTCAGAAAAGTAACTAATTTACCAAAAGCCACAGAGCTAGCAAATGGCATAACCAGCAAACAAATCTTGTTCTGAAAACTCTAGTCTAGAACAAATAGTCTTTCTCCTGTTTCAGGATCCTTAAAGAATTCAAATTAAAATGAGAAAAAATAGACTAACTAAATATTCTGTATATATAAAATAAGGATAAGTGATATTTTATTTTTAACAAAGCACAATTTTTCTATTAAACAAATACTTCAAAGAATACGTACCATCCCAAGAGTTGACGTTATTTCATGTTACTATAACATGCATTTTTTCTAGTCATTCTTCTGGAGTTCTACTTCTTAACTAAGGGTAGGGCTTTGAATTGATGGTCAAAAATTTGGATAATTTTATTTGTACACTGTTTAATTAATGTAAATAGCATATTTCTCAGAATTCAAATGAGTAGATTTCTCTGTAATTTCAGTTAATCTGAGGGCTTGTTTGCCCTCTTATTCCTTCCTTGCCCTTCCTCTTCACTTGTCTGTGTCTTGGGAGCCTGAATTTCAGAGAATTCAGAATTTGTAATCTAGATGTTTTCTAAAATACCACTGAATGTTAAATATCTGTGAAACTATAACTCATTGGAGAAAACTATAATTTCCCAGAGCCTTTCTCAGGAAGTGTGCAATGCATAGATGGAAGAAATAATTTTATGAGCTCTTGGATTGGAGATGGAAAGTGAGATCTTAAGCAATATAATCAAGTAGCAATAGATGTGCATTAACCTATATTAATAGAAAGGAAAGTACTGTTAACTTCAGATCTTTTTTGAGGTAGGTGGGGTATATATTCTTAAACTCAGCACTGACTAGCTCTTGTTAATTGTGAAAGCTAAATGATACTAGCAGTGATCTTTCTTTTCCTGTCTTCCTTCTATACAGCCTTCATCCTACTCTCTAAATAAATAATGAGGAAATATTGAATGAACATTAATTTTCAAGGGTATCAAATTATTAGACAGCAAAAAATGACCCACAGATGTTAGTGTGCCCTTGTAGTTATTATATTAAGTTCTTTAAAACACATTTTTACATAACATTCATAAAAGCTTAGGAATTCAGTGTTAATATGCCAATTTTGCATAGGGACATATGTAAGCTTTAAAAATGATCAAGAAATATTTCCATGACCACTAAGTTTAGATTTGCAAGAGAAACCAAAGTTTGTCTCATTCTTATATTTTATGCTTTGCTGATTACATATTCAACACTTATTGGCTAAGTGCAACACCTAGGTACAATATAATATTGCTAATCTCTTTACAAGTCTGATTTTTAATGTAAGTTTGTTATTTCTGGGTTTGATCATGATTCCTCCTTAACTATTCCTCTGCCTTTTCCCTTTGGCACAATTTCATATAATAATCATATAATTTTCATTATCAATGCAATAAGGTACATTTTACTTTAAAGATCAATAGAAAAATATGTTGATACTTGATAAAATAATAGATGTTTATTCTATTTTTTTAGTAATTGGAGATGGGTAAGAAAATTGCCTAGGACTACCATGTCATAAGCTTATATGTACACTGAGATAACTCAGGTAAGTTCTGGACATCACCTTTTAAAAAAATCACTAAAAAGTTTGTAAACTTAATAGAATCATTATCATTTTTCAAATTAAAAAAATAACTGGCAATTTATGCCAAGTACTCAAGTTTCTCCTTTGAAGGAAATTATCTGTTTACAGAGCCACTTCTAATTGACGGGACCACTCTGGGTTATAGGTCAGATGCAGTAAAGAAATAAATGTCCCCTTGGTGAAATGGAGAAGTTATTGCATTTCTTCATTACAAGACATGAGTAACCTAGGCATAGGCAGTAAGAGAATGAAATTGATTATGGACCAGTTTCCCCATGTGAAATTAGGGATTCAATAACTGTGTGCTTTTTTTGCCACTATTATTAAAACCACTCATATTATCACTTATGTTTCAGACTTAAGGTTTTGGTTATTTTGTTTGTTTTCATTTTCTCCTTTCAACATGTAGGCCTTTCTAGATACATCTGTAGAAAGAATCCTACTACCTTGAAACTAAATTGTTATCACCCTGGGATTTATACATTAGTGGAAAAATAGTGAGGTGGAGACTTTTGTATAAATAGAGTAGTCTTCAGGGAATTTTTGGAAAAATGTAGTTAGTCAAGTTTGTCTTGGTTGGTTAAAATACTTGACTTTCAGAAGTCGTGTCAGTGAATTTGTTTTTTTATAGGAGTATAGTTGACTTATAATGTTGTGTTAGTTTCAGGAGTACAGAAAAGAGAATCAGTTATACAAATACATATATCCACTCTATTTTTAGATTTATTTTCCATATAGGTCATTACAGAGTATTGAGTAGAGTTCCCTGTGCTATACAGTAGGTCCTTATCCATACACCTATGGTCAACTAATCTATGACAAAACAGGCAGGAATATATTGTACAATGGAGAAAAGACAGCCTCTTCAATAAGTGGTACTGGAAAAACTGGACAGCTACCTGTAGAAGAATGAAATTAAAACACTCTCTAATACCATACACAAAAAATAAACTTAAAATGGATTAAATACCTAAATGCTATAAAACACTTAAAGGAAAGCATCGGTAGAACACTCTCTGACATAAATTGCAGCCAGATCTTTTCTGACCAACCTCTGAGAGTAATGAAAATGTAAACAAAAATAACTAAATGGGACCTAAGTGTCAGTGGATTTTGCCTGATAAATCTTTTACTAAGGAGTGAATACTTTGAGCAAAACTGATTTCAGACATTACCAGCGTTAGGCAGTACCATAGGGAATAGATGGGGCTTTGTGTCACACAATGTGGAGGAAAGGGGAAAATTTTCCTTTATGTCAGTAGAAGCACTAGACACTAGCTTATAGATGTATTACAGTGGGGTCATTTAGTCATTTATTTCTGCCCCATGGCTACCATGTGAATATGGCAAACAGTAGTGTGGGATGGAGGTTAAGGCTGCAACAGGGAAGAGGAAAATGGGAAACAAAGGAAGCAGGAATAGGAGGATTCTAGAGATACTCAGATGTTTATAAAAATTCATGAAAATAATTAACACTATCCCCAACCAAGTTTTCCAAAAATAGCTTTAAGAAGTCTAGCACAATCTTTGCTTATATGGCTGTACACTTCTTTCAGGTTAATATCGTGTTAAAGCTCTTGTATAATTTAAAACTCTGTTCATTATTAATATTTATATATTTTTAAAATTTTGGAAATGATTTTGAGCAGCATAGTGATTAAAGTAGGAAATATTCTTTTAAATAATTCAAAAATTATAACAGTATTTTTTGCATATATCCAAAGATAGTACAAATTAATAAAACATATATCAAACTTGACCTTAAACTGTTGTCAGACACAACATAAAATTATAAGATTGATAACTAATCTTGTTAAGCCAATTAAATTTATTATATATAGCATATAAGATGTACTAAAAAAGTTTAGTGATGCAATGGAAAATCCTTAAGTTCAGAGCAAATCATGTTCTTTGGAGGAAAAAGAAAACAGTTTTTTGAATTTAAGATGTCAATAATTATTTAGTGTATATTGGTTACCATTAATAATATTACAATAGCATACAAAATATATGTTTATCTACTTCTGTGTTTAACAAAAATATTGTGTGAAAATCTTGACTAAAACAATGTAATTAATCATCACTGTAGGTGTGAAAGCAATAAAAATAAATATTATGGAATAAATGTATGATAATTTATGAATTATTTAAATGTACAGTTTTTATTTACCCAGGTCTACCTGTGCCATTTTTCCAACAGCATTTGCTCACTTCACATCTGTGTCATATTTTGGTAATTCTTGCAATATTTCAAACTTTTTCATTACTGTTAAATTTGTTACAGTAATCTGTGATAAGTGATCTTTGATGTTACTATTGTAATTGGTTTGAGGCACCATGAACCATGCCATATAAGAGGGCAAATTTAATATATGTTGCATGTGTTCTGATTGCTCCACAGACTGGCCTTTCTTCTGTCTCTTTCGCTCTCCTTGGGTCTCCCTATTCCCTGAGACACAATAATATTGAAATTAGACCAGTTAATGTCCCTACAATGCCCTCTAATTGTTCAAGTGAAAGGAAAGGTCACACGTTTCTCACATTAAATCAAAAGATAAAAATGATTAAGCTTAGTGAGGAAGGCATTTTGAAAATCTAGATATGTCAAAAGCTAGGCCCCATGTGTTAAACAGTTAACCAAGTTGTGAATGCAAAGGAAAAGCTCTTGAAGGAAATTGAAAGTACTACTCTAGTCAACACTCTAATGGTAAGAAAGAGAAACAGGCTTATTACCCTTATGGAGAAAGTTTTAGTGGTCTGGATAGAAGATCAAACCAGCCAAACATTCCCTTAAACCAAAGTCTGATCCAGAGCAAGGTCCTAACTGTCTCTAATTCTATGAAGGCTGAGAGAGGTGAGGAAGCTGCAGAAGAAAATTTGAAGCTAGCTGAAGTTGGTTCGTGAGATTTAAGGAAACAAATTGTCTCTATAACATGAAAGTACAAGGTGAAGAAGAAAATGCTGATGTGGAAGCTGCAGCAAGTTATCTAGAAGGTCTAGCTCAGATAATTAGTGAAGGTGGCTACACTGAACAATAGATTTTCAATGTAAACAAACAACCTTATATTGAAAGAAGATGTTATCTTGGACTTTCAGAGCTAAAGAGGAAAAGTCAATGTCTGGCTTCATACCTTCAAAGTATAGTTTGCCTCTCTTGCTAGGGGCTAATACAGCTGATGACTTTAAGTTGAAGTCAACGCTCATTTACCACTCTGGAAATCCTAGGGCCCTTAAGGGTTGTGCTAAATCTACTCTGCCTGTGCTCCATAAATGGAAAAACCAGGCCTGGATGACAGCGCATTTGTTTACATCGTGGTTTACTGAATATTTTAAGCCCACTGTTGAGACCCACTGCTCAGAAAATGAGTCCTTTCAAAATATTACTGCTCATTGACAATGTACCTGGTCACCCAAGAGCTCTGATGGAGATGTACACCAAGATTAATGTTGTTTTCAAGTCTGTTAACACAACATCCATTCTGCAGCCTATGGATCAATGAGTAATTTCAACTTTCAAATCTTATTATTCAAAATGTACTCTTTGTAAAACTGTAGTTGCTGTAGATACTGATTCCTCTGATGGATCTGGGCAAAATCAATGGAAAACCTTCTGGTAAGGAGTCACTATTCTAGATGCCATTAAAAACATTTCTGGTTCATGGAAAGAGGTCAAAGTATCAACATTAATAAGAGTTTGGAAGTAGTTGGTCCAACACTTATGGATGACATTGAAGGATTCAAGACCTCAGTGAGGAAGTAACTGCAGATGTGGTAGAAATAGCAAGAGAAGTAGAATTAGAAGTGGAGTCAGAAGATGTGACTGAATTGCTGCAATCTCATGATAAAATTTTAACAGATATGGAGTTGCATCTTATGGATGAGCAAAGAAATTGGTTTCATAAGATGGAAACTACTTCCAGTGATGATTCTATGAAGATTGTTGAAATGAGAACAATGAATTTAGAATATTACATAAACTTAGTTGATAAAGCAGCAGCAGGGTTTGAGAGGATTGACTCCAATTTTGAAAGAAGTTCTACAGTAGGCACAAGACTATCAAACAGCATTGCATGCTATGGAGAAATTGTTCATGAAAGGAAGAGTCAATTGATGCGGCAAACTTCATTATCGTCTCATTTTAAGAAATCGCCACAGCCACCCCAATCTTAGCAACTATGACCCTGATCAGTCAGCAGCCCTCAACACAGAGGCAAGGTCCTCCACCAGCAAACAGATTATGACTCACTGAAGGCTCAGATGACAGCATTTTTTAGCAATAAAGTATTTTTTAATTAAGGTATGTACATTATTTTATTAGACTTAATTGTATTATACACTTAATAGACTGGAGTTTAGTGTAAACATAACTTTTATATGTACTGGGAAACCAAAATATCAGTGCAACACACCTTATCATGATTTTCTCTTTATTGTGGTGGTCTGGAACCGAACGCACAATATCTGTGAGGTATGCCTGTATTAGGCTCAGTAGTAGTGCACAGATTAGCACCTAGAAATCACCAATCAGTTCTACCATAGGCCATGTTGTAGAAAACTATCAAAAACTCATCTAAACACTATTTTCTGAGTCAGTATTCATGTTAATATCCTTCTCTAAAAACCTTTATAATGATTTATTCCAAGTTTGACATATTTTTAGGAAAGGTAAATGCATAATTATATTTCTTTCTCAAATTCAACTTTTATATGGATATCATATAACATGATAAACTATATGCTATTAATCTTAAACTATCTATAGTTGTAGTGAAATCTATTAATTGCCTCTAAAGTGATGAGTAATCAGACAAAAAGAAAGAAAACCTTTAATAATTCTTTCAACAGAAAGACAGTTCCCCTAATGGAAACCATTTTAATGCCATGAGGCAAACATTATATGATTAAATCAGTTTTTAAGTGACATAAGGAGCCCAAATGATAACTTTCTCAGCCATATTCTTCATTCTGTAGTTTACACTGACTCCTATTTCTTGTCTATAGAGGTCCAGTCCCTCTGGAACATGGTGATTTTTATTAAGGCAAACATGCTCCTGGGGGCCGTCTGACATTTATTTATATATGTCAGTGGTTTCAGGAGTTAAAGGGTAGTAATGGATTGAGGTTTAATATACAGCACAGTCAGTAAAACTAAAGCAAAGCAAAATTGCATAAGACAGACATTTTAGGGAATGCATTGATAGCTTACATGGTTTTGCCCCCTCTAGAAATATAATCTTAATTATCAGAATTAGATGAAGTTTACCCAATCCAAACATCTATCTATCCATCATTTATCGTCTATCATTTATCTATCTATCCTCTATCTATTATCTAACATCTAATGATAATTTTCAAAATTATCTTATGATATTTATCTAATGATAATTTTCCAAACTTTTGCCAGGTAACTTGTCAACATTGAGTACAATTTAGTTTTCTCATTGTCATTTTTCTCTCACTCTTCGTCTGAGTGTCTCTGTTTGGGGGTGTTTGTGGGAGAGTGGAGGTAGGAGTGCTATATTGGCTCATGGAGAAGTCAGCTTTTTTATATCTTGTATTTGCCTCCTCTAATCTTTCTCAAATTAATTTTTCATAGTGAATTATGATCTCTAGGTTTCTATAGAAGTTTCTTCCTTCTAATTGCTTAGAAATGTTTGTTTGCTTTGGTTAACTTTGGTATGCTTCGTTTTTTACTTTAACCTGAATTTCCTTTGTTATACACTTAAGAATCAGTGTTATGGCTAGTCCTTTATTTATTATGGCAATGGAGTTGAGGAAAATGCCATAACTAATGTTCAGCTACTTTGGGCACTAAGTCACTTAACTCAAAAACATACAATCTCTTGTTCAGAATCCTTATACACAGTATAAATAAACAAACTCCCACCTAAAATTCTTAATTTAAAATTCTTATTTAGTAATTTTACCACTATTGTTGTATAGAGTAAAGAGTACCATCATGTGATTTTCTGTTAGGCCATCGTAATCAGCAGACATCAGTCCCCCAAAGGAATCTAAAATCCATTTGGCACTTTCTAAAGTAGAGCTAAAAATTTTATCATACAAAAAGATTTTTTAAACAATAATGCATTGAACTTGATTTGGTGGTGAAATGAGTCAATTCTGCTAGGGCCAGAGATTCTGAGATTGTGCCATTACATTAACAAGCAACTAAAAATGTATTGTAGAGCTTCAAGGAATATAGTCTTATCATATCTTTTCTCATTTTTCTCCCTCATTTAGGTGAGTAGGAATGTATTTTAATTATCCTTTCCAAACCCTAGGAACTCCATACAAGATTCACAGCAGTCTCCTGGTATCCTTCTGCACCATTAGGAAAGTTGAGATGAAGCTTCAGAAGTATGAGTGAAATCTTTCCTACTTATAAGAAAGTTACCCATAAGAGTTCCCTTTGTGATGTGAAAGGCTTATGTTACCTGTGGTTTTAATTAGGTGAAAATATGGCCAGATTAAGGAGATAATGCTGAAGATCAGTTATACCAAAATAGAATTATTAATTTTCCTTAAGAGCCACATAAGAAATTGATTATCCTAGAGGCAGCTTTTTTTTAAACATCTTTATTGGAGTATAATTGGTTTACACTGTTGTGTTAGTTGCTGATGTATACAAAAGTGAATCAGCTTTATGTATACATATATCCCCATATCCCCTCCCTCTTGCGTCTCCCTCTCATCCTACCTATTCCACCCCTCTAGGTGGTCACAAAGCACTAAGCTGAGCTCCCTATGCCATGTTTGCATTAAACAAACTAACAATAATTTCAATCCAAATGAACACTTGAATACCCTGAAAAAGATGGTCACACCTTGCCTTATGGTTTCAAGGTAATAAATCAAAGGTGCTATCGCTAATTCGAAGATATTACTAAAGGTCCAAACTTTTATTGCACTCTTTAGGATCTTGCCTTCAGAATATGTTCATAAATTTTACAAAAAATACCTTATTAATCATTATGCTTTTCACCCCTATTTTCAGCATTTTTCAATAAGAAATGAGATTCTATATCATGATTACCAACATTAATTCCACAGCTGATCATTATGAATTTAAACTATTTCCAAGAGTCAAACTCTTTTTTTTTTTTAGTTTTTTTCTAATTTTTTTAATTTTTTTTATACAGCAGGTTCTTAAGAGTCATCAATTTTATACACATTAGTGTATACATGTCAATCCCAAATGCCCAATTCATCACACCACCACCCCCACGCCCCTACGGCTTTTCTCCCTTGGTGTCCATATGTTTGTTCTCTACATCTGTGTCTCAATTTCTGCCCTGCAAACCGGTTCATCTGTAGCATTTTTCTAGGTTCCACATATATGCGTTAATATACGATATTTGTTTTTCTCTTTCTGACTTACTTCAATCTGTATGACAGTCTCTAGATCCAACCACGTCTCAACAAATGACCCAATTTCATTCATTTTTATGACTGAGTAATATTCCATTGTATATATGTACCACATCTTCTTTATGCATTCATCTGTTGGTGGGTATTTAGGTTGTTTCCATGACCTGGCTATTGTAAATACTGCTGCAATGAACAGTGGGGTGTATGTGTCTTTTTGAATTATGATTTTCTCTGGGTATATGCCCAGTAGTGGGATTGCTGGATCATATGGTAATTCTATTTTTACATTTTTAAGGAACATCCATGCTGTTTTCCATAGTGGCTATATCAGTTTACATTTCCACCAACAGTGTAAGAGGGTTCCCTTTTCTCCACACCCTCTCCAGCATTTGTTGTTTGTAGATTTTCTGATGAAGCCCATTCTAAGTGGTGTGAGGTGAAAACTCATTGTAGTTTTGATCTGCATTTCTCTTATAATTAGTGATGTTGAGCAGCTTTTCATATGCTTCTTGGCCATCTGTATGTCTTCTTTGGAGAAATGTCTATTTAGGTCTTCTGTCTATTTTTGAATTGGGTTGTTTGTTTCTTTAATATTGAGCTGCATGAGCTGCTTATATATTTTGGAGATTAATCCTTTGTCCATTGATTCATTTGCAAATATTTTCTCCCATTCTGAGGGTTGTCTTTTCAACTTGTTTATGGTTTCCTTTGCTGTGCAAAAGCTTTTAAGTTTCATTAAGTCCCATTTGTTTATTTTTGTTTTTATTTCCATTACTCTCGGAGGTGGATCAGAAAATATCTTGCTGTGATTTATGTCAAAGAGTGTTCTTCCTATGTTTTCCTCTAAGAATTTTACAGTGTCTGGCCTTACATTTAGGTCTCTACTCCATTTTGAGTTTATCTTTGTGTATGGTGCTAGGGAGTGTTCTAATTTCATTCTTTTACATGTAGCTGTCCAGTTTTCCCAGCACCACTTATTGAAGAGGCTGTCTTTTCTCCATTGAATATCTTTGCCTCCTTTGTCATAGATTAGTTAACCATAGGTGCATGGGTTTATCTCTGGGCTTTCTATCTTCTTCCATTGATCTATGTTTCTCTTTTTGCACCAGTACCATCTTGTCTTGATTACTGTAGCTTTGTAGTATAGTCCGAAGTCAGAGAGTCTGATTCCTCCAGCTCTGTTTTTTTCCTCAAGACTGCTTTAGCTATTCAGGGTCTTTTGTGTTTCCATACAAATTTTAAGATTTTTTCGTTCTCGTTCTGTGAAAAATGCCATTGGTAATTTGATAGGGATTGCATTGAAGCTGTAGAGTGCTTTGGGTAGTATAGTCATTTTCACAATATTGATTCTTCCAATCCAGGACCATGGTATATCTCTCCATCTGTTTGTATCATCTTTAATTTCTTTCATCAGTGTTTTACAGTTTTCTGCATACAGCACTTTTGTCTCCCTAGGTAGGTTTATTCCTAGGTATTTTATTCTTTTTGTTGCAATGGTAAATGGGAGTGTTTTCTTAACTTCTCTTTCAGATTTTTCATTAGCGTATAGGAATGCAAGAGATTTCTGTGCATTAATTTTGTATCCTGCAACTCTATCAAATTCACTGATTAGCTCTAGTAGTTTTCTGGTGGCATCTTTAGGATTCTCTATGTATACCATATCATCTGCAAACAGTGACAGTTTTACTTCTTCTTTTCCAATTTGTATTCCTTTTATTTCTTTTTCTTCTCTGATTGCCGAGGCTAGGACTTGCAAAACTATGTTGAATAATAGCAGTGAGAGTGGACATCCTTGTCTCATTCCTGATCTTAGAGGAAATGTTTTCACTTTTGCACCATTGAGGATGATGTTTGCTGTGGGTCTTTTATGGTCTTTATTATGTTGAGGTAGGTTTCCTCTCTGCCCACTTTCTGGAGAGTTTTTACCATAAATTGGTGATGAATTTTGTCAAGAGATTTTCCTGCATCTATTGAGATGATCATATGGTTTTTCTTCTTTAATTTGTTAATATGGTATATCGCATTGATTGATTTGCATATATTGAAGAATCCTTGTATCCCTGGGATAAATCCCACTTGATCATGGTGTATGATCCTTTTAATGTGTTGTTGGGTTCTGTTTGCTAGTGTTTTGTTGAGGATTTTTGCATCTATATTCACCAGTGATATTGGCCTGTAATTTTCTTATTTTGTAGTATCTTTGTCTGGTTTTGGTATCAGGGTAATGGTGACCTCATAGAAGGAGTTTGGGAGTGTTCCTTCCTCTGTAATTTTTTGGAAGAGTTTGAGAAGGATGGGTGTTAGCTCTTCTCTAAATGTTTGATAGAATTCACCTGTGAAGCCATCTGGTCCTAGTCTTTTGTTTGTTGGAAGATTTTTTTTTTTTTTTTTTTTTTTTTTGCAGTACGCAGGCCTCTTACTGTTGTGGCCTCTCCCATTGCAGAGCACAGGCTCCGGATACGCAGGCTCAGCAGCCATGGCTCACAGGTCTAAGTGCTCCGCGGCATGTAGGATCTTCCTGGACTGGAGCACAAACCCATGTCCCCTGCATCAGCAGGCGGACTCTCAACCACTGTGCCACCACGGAAACCCTGTTGGAAGATTTTTAATCACAGTTTCAATTTCATTACTTGTGACTGGTCTGGTCATATTCTCTATTTCTTCCTGGCTCAGTCTTGGAAGGTTATACCTTTCTAAGAATTTGTCCATTTCTTCTAAGATGTTCATTTTAAGTACGCTTTTTTTTTTGCAGTACAGGGGCCTCTCACTGTTGTGGCCTCTCCCATTGCAGAACACAGGCTCCGAACACGCAGGACCAGCAGCCATGGCTCATGGGCCCAGCCGCTCTGCAGCATGTGGGATTCTCCTGGACTGGGACACAAACCCATGCTCCCTGAATCGGCAGGCAAAATCTCAACCACTACGCCACCAGAAAAGCCCCAAGTTGTTCATTTTATTGGCATAGTGCTGCTTATAGTAATCTCTTAGGATGCTTTGTATTTCTGTGATGTCTGTTGTAACTTCGCCTTTTTCATTTCTAATTTTACTGACTTGAGTCTTCTCCTTCTTTTTCTTGATGAGTCTGGCTAATGGTTTATCAATTTTGTTTATCTTCTCCAAGAACCAGCTTTTAGTTTTATTGATCTTTGCTATTGTTTTCTTTGTTTCTCTTTCACTCATTTCTGCTCTGATCTTTATGATTTCTTTCCTTCTGCTAACTTTGGGTTTTGTTTGTTCTTTCTCTAGTTCCTTTAGGTGTAAGGTTAGATTATCTATTTGAGATTTATCGTGTATCTTGAGGTAGGCTTGTAAAGCTATAAACTTCCCTCTTAGAACTGCTTTTGCTGCATCCCATAGGTTTTGGATTGTCATGTTTTCATTGTTATTTGTCTCTAGGAATTTTTTTGATTTCCTCTTTGATTTCTTCAGTGATCTCTTGGTTGATTAGTAACGTAGTGTTTAACCTCCATGTGTATCTGTTTTTTACGTTTTTTCCCTCTGTAATTCATTTCTAATCTCATAGTGTTGTGGTCAGAAAATATGCCTGATATGATTTCAATTTTCTTAAATTTACTGAGGCTTGATTTGTGACCCAAAATGTGATTTATCCTGGAGAATGTTCTGTGCACACTTGAGGAAAAAGTGTAATCTGTTGTTTTTGGATGGAATGTCCTATAAATATCAGTTAAATCTATCTGGTCTATTGTGTCATTTAAAGCTTTTGTTTCCTTATTTATTTTCATTTTGGATGATCTGTCCATTCGTGTAAGTGTGGTGTTATAGTGCCCCACTCTTATTGTGTTACTGTCAATTTCCTCTTTTACAGCTGTTAGCAGTTGCCTTATGTATTGAGGTGCTACTATTTTGGGTACATATATATTTATAATTGTTATATCTTCTTCTTGGATTGATCCCTTGATCATTATGTAGTGTCCTTCCTTGTATCTTGTAACATTCTTTATTTTAAAGTCTATTTTATCTTATATGAGTATTACTACTCCAGCTTCTTTTGATTTCCATTTGCATGGAATATCTTTTTCCATCCCTTCACCTTCAGGCTATATGTATCTCTAGGTCTGAAGTGGGTCTCTTGTAGACAGCATATATTTGGGTCTTGCTTTTGTAACCATTCAGCAAGCCTGTGTCTTTTTGTTGGAGCATTTAATCCATTCACATTTAAGGTAATTGTTGATATGTATGTTCCTATTACCATTTTCTTAATTGTTATGTGTTTGTTTTTGTATGTCCTTTTCTTCTCTGTGTTTCCCACTTAGAGAAGTTCCTTTAGCATTTGTCGTAGAGCTGGTTTTGTTTTGCTGAATTCTCTTAGCTTTTGCTTGTCTGTAAAGTTTTTGATTTCTCCATGGAATCTGAATGAGATCCTTGCTAGGTACAGTAATCTTGCTTGTACCTTCTTCTCTTTCACCACTTTAAG
The DNA here is from genome assembly GCF_011762595.2 of Tursiops truncatus. Lineage (NCBI taxonomy): Eukaryota > Metazoa > Chordata > Mammalia > Artiodactyla > Delphinidae > Tursiops > Tursiops truncatus. Next base: position 119,294,310 of record NC_047037.1, read on the forward strand.
TATATCATGCCACTCCCTTCTGGCTTGTAGAGGTTCTGCTGAGAAATCAGTTGTTAACATTATGGGAGTTCTGTTGAATGTTATTTGCCATTTTTCCCTTGCTGCTTTCAAGAATTTTTCTTTGTCTTTAATTTTTGCCAATTTGATTACTACGTGTCTCGGTGTGTTTCTCCTTGGGTTTATCCTGTATTGGACTACTGTGATTCCTGGACTTGGGTGGCTATTTCCTTTCCCATGTCAGGGAAATTTTTGACTATAATCTCTTCAAATATTTTGTCTGGTCCTCTTTCTCTCTTCTCCTTTTGGGACCCCTATATGGCAAATATTGTTGCACTTAATATTGTCCCAGGTCTCTTAGGCTGTCTTCATTTCCTTTCATTCTTTTTCTTTATTCTGTTCTGCAGCAGTGAATTTCACCATTCTGTCTTCCAGGTCACTTATCCATTCTTCTGCCTCAGTTATTCTGCTATTAATCCTTTCTTGCGTAGTTTTTATTTCAGTTATTGTATTGTTCATCTCTGTTTGTTTGTTCTTTAATTCTTCTAGGTCTTTTTAAACATTTCTTTCACCTTCTCAATCTTTGCATCCATTGTTTTCCTGTGGTCCTGGATCATCTTCACTATCATTATTCTGAATTCTTTTTCTGGAAGGTTGCCTATCTCCACTCCATTTAGTTGTTTTTCTGGTGCTTTATCTTGTTCCTTCATCTGTTACATAGCCCTCTGCCTTTTCATCTTGTCTATCTTTCTGTGAATATGGTTTTTGTTCCACAGGCTGCTGAATTGTAGTTCTTCTTGCTACTGCTGTCTGCCCTCTGGTGGATGAGGCTACCTTGAGTCAAACTCTTTTATTAAAGAAAAAGACGGGCTTCCTTGGTGTTGCAGTGGTTGAGAGTCCGCCTGCTGAGGCAGGGGACATGGGTTCGTGCCCCGGTCCAGGAGGATCCCACACGCCGCAGAGTGGCTGGGCCCGTGAGCCATGGCCGCTGAGCCTGCGCTTCTGGAGCCTGTGCTCCACAACGGGAGAGGCCACAATGGTGAGAGGCCCTGACATGGGAAAGGCATACAACCATTAATACATAAATTAAATAATTTATTTATATATTTCATATATAAATAATATGAAATGGCAGGGGTATAGGAAATTATATTGAGTTCCTGTTATGTGACACAAATTATAGAGACTCTTATGCATTTTTAAATGGATAAAAGACCTAAATATAAGACTGGATATGAGAAATTCCTAGAGGAAAAAAGGCAGAACCCTCATTGACCTAAGTCACAGCAATTTTTTTTTTGGATCCATCTCCTAATGTAAAGGAAATAAAAACAAAAGTAAACAGATGGGACCTAATTAAATTTAAAAGCTTTTGCACAGCAAAGTAAACCATTGACAAAATGAAAAGACAACCTGTTGAATAGGAGAAAATGTTTGCAAATGATATGACTGATAAGAGATTAATATTCAACATAAAACTCAACATCAAAAAAACACAAAGAATGCAATTTTAAAATGGGCAGAAGAACTGAGTAGACATTTTTCCCAATGCAGATGGCCAAGCGGCACATGGAAAGATGCTCAACATCACTAATCATCAGGTAAATGCAAATCAAAACCACAATAAAATACAACCTCACTCTTGCTGTCATCATAAAGAACACAAATAACAAATGTTGATGAAGATATGGAGAAAAAAGACTCCTTGTACACTGTTGGTGGGAGTGTAAATTGGTCCAGCCACTGCAGAAAACAGTAGGGAGGTTTCTCCAAAAACTAAAACTAGAACTACCATATGGACCGGCAATTCCACTCCTGTGTGTATATCTGAAAAAAAAACCCAAAAACACTAACTTGAAAAGATACATGCACATCAATGTGCATAGCAACATCATTTATAATTGCCAAGATATGAAAGCAATCTAAATGTCCATCAACAGATGAATGGATAAAGAAGATGTGATATATGATATATATATATAATATATATGTGTGTGTATATATATATATATATATATATATATATATATATATATACACACACACACACATACACAGTGGAATACTACTCAGTCATTAGAAAGAATGAAATTGTACCATTTTCACCCAAATGGATGGGTTAAGAGGGCATTAAGTCAGAAATATAAAGTCAAATATTGTATGATATCACTTAGATGTAGAATCTAAAAAATACAACAGACTAATGAATATAAAAAAAAAGAAGCAGACTCACAGATATAGAGAACAAACTAATGGTTACCAGTGGGGAGAGGGAAGAGGAGAAGGTCAACGTAGGGGTAGGAGAGTAAGAGGTACAAACTATTAGGTGTAAAATAAGGTACAAGGATACATTGTACAAAATTTATAATAACTATAAACGGAGTATGAACATTAACAATTGTGAATCACTATTGTACACCTTTGACTTATATAATATTGTACAGCAACTATACTTCAATAAAAAAATTGTATCACTACCTGAAAGATAGGCAATATTGCCCTCACTTTTGGAAGTTCAGAGAAGCTAAGTAATTTATCTAAGTTCAAAGTCACAAAGAAAGAAAAAAGAGTGGATAAATTTTAGTTAGCAGCTCAGGAATACAGAAATCCCAATTTATTTTATACATTTAACACCATAATACATTAAACCCAATTTTGAAAACTTTGAAATAATCTTACTTATAAACTTTGAGGAAAAAATATAAGTTACTAAAAAATAGAACCCAGTGGTCTTTCAAATGAGTAATACACAAATACCAGTAACATTTATCTCAATTGCTCAGGTATAGTCCAAAAACATAAAATATTTTAGTATAATTGATAACATCATCAGATTATAGGAAGAAAATTTTATGATGTTAACAAAAGAGAGTGAAGCCACTTTATACAATACAGCAGTCATTCCTAGTAAACACACTAAATAAAATAGAAATAAATTAAATCTACTTAAATATAATAAAAAATTTTCTACAATCTGCAATTAATATTATCCTAAATTACAAATATGTTTAAGGAGCAAGAACTGAATGGCCAGTGTTAAGATTATTATACAATATTCACATGAGTTTCTAATAAGTAGAACAACAAAAAAATAATGGACATAATTAGTATAGACCATGTTTTATCTGTAAAGGTACAATTGTATATTTAGAAAAATCTAAGAAGATATAAAATTACAGAGATAAGATAAAATAATAAAAACCAGTAAAAAGTGGCTGATTTATAACTATTGTAAAGTGCAAAGTTCTATAGCTGTGTTCTAATTTAACAACAGCAACATTAAAAAGTGGTAAAAAAAATAAATAAATAAACCCTTGACAATAGAGAGGAAAAATCTGCAATCTGTATAAATAAATTTAATTTTTAAAATCACATATTCTTATGAACAGAATCATACAATCTTATTGATAGAAACAATAACTGAACAAATAGAAATGAATAAGGTTGACTTTAATCTTACTTGAAGAAGCAAATACTGTGCTATTATCTTTGAATTTTTACATCTCTGTCCATGAGTGAGATTGGCCTGTAGTTTTCTAAAGTATCATGTAATTTCCTTTACTACCCTGAATCAGTTTATGTTGCATCTTTATAAGAATTAATCAATATCACCTAACTTTTTACTGTCATATACTTGAACATAATACTTTCTTATTTACTTTATAAACTCTGCTTTCCTGTAATCATGTTTCTGTTGTTGTTCCTAGTATTATTGCTGACTCCTTTCTTTTTACAGGTCTCTGTGTTTTTGTTTTGTTTTGTGGAGAGAGGGTGGTAGAAAACCCATATTTGATTGGTTTCCTGTTTTAAATGTCCATTTTGCATTTCAATTATTTCTGCTCTTAGCTATATTAGTTGATTCCTTCTATTTTCCTTCTGCATATTTTGGTGTTCTAATATTAAGCTATAGGTTTAGTTTATTAATATTAGAGTAATATTAGACTTTACTTCATTTAAAGTTAAATATTTGTGAAAAACACCTCACAAATTTTATATGTAGCAGTATGTATATTTATATTTAACAATTAACACCTACCCAGAAACATATTGGTAGTTAAACGGATATCTGTGAATTTATGAAGAGACCTGGATTTGTAATAAAAATGGATTCAATTGTAATAATTTTGTAAGTTTGATAAGGGAAATTGAAGGAATACCATTTATGAATAAGGTAATATAAGCATGGATTCTACTGCATTATACTGAAACTGTTGACATTAAATCACTATATAAAAGCTAATGCTGATTGACAGTTATATAGAAAAAAAAAGTTTTAATTATTTTGCTATACAACCAAACATCCAGATGAATATACTGAAAGAACTCAAAATAAGCATTTTGAGTTGTCAAAAAGTAATCAAAACATATTCAAATAAATTAATTCCTTAGTTTCAGAATGGAAATTAACACAAAAACGACCTTGTAGATGAGATAAAATCAGTTTTTCTGACAACATATCCCAGCACATATTCAATGTGTTACTTACCAGCTCAGGCTAAAAATTTCAGTAGTTAATGAAAATGAATCCAAACATGTCTATCAAATAGAAAGTTTCACATCAGGATTGGATCTTCAAGCATTTGTTCCTTTAAGTAGCAAGATGCAGTAACTCGTAATTCAGATCTGAGTCCCTTATTAAATAACTGTAACTCAAACACTTTGTCATTCCACAATCCATTATTTTTCAATATTAATTTTTTTAGGAAACAATAAGTTTTGCTGGATGCATTGTTTATATTTTAGAAATATCTATTTTTTAAAAATTGTGCATAAAATCTGGCAAATTTTTAACTCAATTTTTTTCTGACATTTTTCCTCTTTTACTACCACTGCTCAGGCGAAATAATTTAATTTGTGCAACAGGGTGTTTTGAAACATTTGACCTTCATGTATACCTTTGTTGACAGTATTCTCATTAATATCAGGAAACATATTTCAAAGTTTAAAGACATCTACATGGTGTTTACCTGATGCTTAGTTTGATGTACAAAATAAATTTTCCTTAGAATATTACAAAAGGGGGTAGGGCAGATTATGGGGAGTTGTTCAGAGGCAGCGACTCTATGACAGGCACTATGGAAAAAATTGAGGTGAATAAATAAATTTCAAAATTGTCAATTCAGGGCTTCCCTGGTGGCGCAGTGGTTGAGAGACGGCCTGCCGATGCAGGGGACATGGGTTCGTGCCCCGGTCCGGGAGGATCCCACATGCTGTGGAGCAGCTGGGCCTGTGTGTCATGGCCGCTGAGCCTGCGTGTCCGAAGCCTGTGCTCCGCAATGGGAGAGGCCACAACAGTGAGAGGCCCGCGTTCCGCAAAAAAAAAAAAAAAAAAAAATTGTCAATTCAAAGAGATGTCATGGCATTATTTATTTTATTAATGATGCATTTTAATAGACAAAAACAGCTATGTGCATTAGTTATCTATTGCTGTGTAAGAAATTGCCACACACTAGCAGTTTATAAGAATATATATTTATTATCTCACAGTTTTTGTGTGAAAGGAGTCCAGCATGGTTTATCTGAGTATTCTCCTTCAGGATCTCCAAAAGGCTGCAATCAAGGTACCAGTTGAGCCTTTTGTCTTATCTCAGATCGCTAATGGGGAAGGATCCACTTCCAAGCTGATCTGGTTGTTGGAATAACATGGTTCTTTGTTTGTTGTTGGACTGAAGACCTCTGCTTTTGTTGGTTGTTGGCTGGAGGCTGCCCTCAGTTCCTAGGCAGATGGGCTTATTTATATGGCAACTCACAGTGAAGCAGTGTGTTTTATCAAAGACAATGAGGGAGAGAGACCACAGTGAGTCTGCGGGTAAGACAGAAGTCAAAATCCTGTGTAATCCAATCATGGAAGTGATGCTCCATAACTTTTGCTGAAGTAAGTCTCAAGCCCCATGAACATTCAAGGGAAGAGGGTTACACAAGAGTGTGACTACCTGAAGGTAGAGATCGCTGGGGGTCATTTGAAAGCCTGTTTATTTCATCCTAAAACTAGTTAAAAACAGAAACTGATATAAGTCAATTAGATGTTGTGATACACACAGTTGTTATAAAGACAGAAGAAGCAGTTTCCAAATTAAGCTTTCCAAATTCCCCAAACAAAGAAATAAAACAATGTATCCAGTCTACCATGTGATCTCCTGTACCTGCCAGGACCAAGAAGCTGAGCACCCAGAAAGCTGCGGCCACAATGGTGGGTTCCCAGATCCTTGTTAGGATCCACATCAGCAAAATAGATGACTGCACTGTAGCACTCAACATCTCTGAAGATAAGATCTGGTCAATGTGACCTCCATTAAAGCTCCACACCTACAGACACAAATGTCACCAGCACCATTAATTCCAGCAGAAAAGCAAATGAAACACAGCTTTTATCACCTGATGTTCAGTTTCACCTTTCAAATCTCAGGCATAAATATGTGCTTGACAGAAGTTATGTTACAGACAACAAAGTTTTGAGAGATTCTGGAAAATATTATATTTAACCTTCCAAATAAATTTACATTAAAACATACTTACAGGAGTTTTGGAGAGACTTGGGTAACAAAATCTTCGTCATTGTTGTAGTCCTCACAATGACTTGCAACTCAGAGCCCCCAAACATACAATCCCTTTCTTAGTTAAACTTCCAACTTGTAATAAAATACTAGAGGTAGTCTCCCTTCTAAGATAATGTAACTATACTTTCTATAATAAATGTAACTGTACTTCCTTTAATAAAGGAGTACTTATCGCCTTCCTTAAATAGAAGAATGATTAGCCATTGAAACCATTTTGAATGTTGTTTGTTTCCCCTCTCTTAGTCTAAACAAATATCCTGAAACTAAAGAATGGAATATTAAGTCATATGTTATACTACCAAAATGCTTCATATAAAATTTCAGAGGAAAATTATTATTATTATAGATTTTATGGCTAGCTAGATAACACTAGATGTAATGAAAAGGGTGTAGGTAAATTCTATCTATAACAATTTGATAGCTCTCATTTATTCAGCTTGTCATGAAACCAAATATATTTGCTGTTTGTAAATTTTTTATTGTTCATTTCATGTTTCTTTCCTGCCCCTCTGCCAACCTCTTAGCTTCTCAGTATCATTTTACTGATAGTAAAACCCAAAATATATTTGAAAGAGTAGAACATTTTCAGATCCTGCTTGCGTGAGGTTCATACAATATTCTATTACATTTTTCCCTGATTGTGCTGGTATTATGAAACTCTTCAGAAAATTCCTTGGGTTTCAGAGATAGGTTTCCATGCCAAGGTTGTGTGATATCAATCCTATATACCACTAACAATCAAAGGATCCTACAAACATGTCTCCATCAGTAAATTTCCTTTCCCATGACCCAGGGATTGCTATGTGTTTTCCAAAACTATTGACTATAGGCACAGTCATAACAACTGAGCAATAAACCATGCTTGGTGTCAAAATTCTCACTACCCATGAAGCTAGGAACTGATATTGGAACCTTGCCACAGTGTCACAGGTAAACCAACCCTCAGAAAGAAGCAGCAGAAACCAAATCATAGACTCCACCTAAGCTAGTTTAATTCTGCTTTACAAATGTCACACATGGGTGTTTACATGATGTAATTTTAAAAACACCAAGTAGTAAAGGAGACTGGAAATGTAATCCTTAGCTCTTCATCCACTAAGCATGGAGTAGACACACTACAGAGGGTTGGCATCAAGGTGAGTAAATCATGAGGGTCAAGAGAAGGAACAGTCTTATTTTGTGAGTGAACAGATAAAAACAAGATGCCCAAGGAATTCAAATGATGGAATTCTAAGTAAAAAGATGGAAAATGTAATGTACCAGAGACTGTTAACTTCTTCCCAGTATCCATTGACCCTTGTTCATCTTATTACTTTATTATTAAACTGTGAATTTTAGATGGCTCCTTGGCCACCTTGGTAGACACTACGTTTTCCAGCCTCCCTTTAAGGAAAATGTGGCTGTAGGACTACATTTTGTTCAATGACGGAGAAATAAGAACTTTACTGAAAGGTGGATTTTGCCCTCCACTCACTTCATCTTCCCATAAGCTGGAGCATGAACATATGGATGGTGATCCTGCTTTGGCAATCTGGATAAAGGCAACATTTAGGAAATGGTGGGACGATAAAGAAGATGAAATGTAGGTCTATGGACCACCTAATGGAGCAAAGCTATCTGCTCATCATGGAATTTTCCTGACTGCCTTTGGACTTACATGAGGGAGAGAAATAAAAAGCCACTCTTTCTTTTCTTTTCTCTTTTTACTTTTTTATTTTTTGATTTCTATATTACAGAAGCTTAGCCTCTATCTTAAATAAAGCAAGAGGTATCATGTAAATCAATTGGGAGAAGATAGTTTCCAGAAGGAAAGGTAATTTACAGTGTCACATTCTAAAAAATGTCTATTAAGATAATATGATAATATATCCATTAAATTGGGCAATCAGCATGTAATAACTGATAATGTGATAAAATAAAGTTGGACATGAGTGTTGTCAGAAAAATTTAGATGTGTAACAGATTAGAGTAAATCAGGAGTGTGAATTCCATATTTTTCAGGTTACCACTCTCCTTTTTCAGGTCATTTCCAAAGATAAAAAAAAAGAAAACTGGATTGTGACAAATATGTTTTTTTTAATAGCCCAAATAGATTTTAGTTTTAATTTTATTGTCTGTTACAGCAACATATTTGCTATGCATATACAACCTGTCCTTTTGGTGTTTACATGGTTTCTTTTTGAAAATATGGGAATAAGAGGGTATCTGAGCTTTCACCATTTTGACTTAATCCATTCAAGCAAATCATCATATTCTCATAAACACTAGATTTAGATTCCAGTAGTTGCAAATTTTTATGCTAACTTTGTGCCACCATGAGGCTTTGGCAAAAATACTTCTGTTTCTTCATGTATAAAGTGTCAATAACAATGGTGAAATCATACCACTGTGAGTATTAAATTAAATAATTATATACATAACAATTATCACTCTCTCCATATATAATTATATTATATATTTTGTATATATTAGCAAGGTACTTGGTCTTTAATAAGCTCTTAAATTGTCACAATTATAATTCTGATGTTAGTTATAACCTTCATAATCATCTTAATAATTAATGATGTAAATGCCTAAAATTGTACAAATTTAGAATTTAGATGAGACTGCAAACACATTACTAGGCTTCCCTTTATGGAATATTCCACAATTTGTACAATAATAAATACTAAAAAACAGTCAATACTGTACTTTGAGTTCTCCCATTATTATTCAAACTTAGATAACTTCATACAAGAAATATACAAAATATTCATGATACAATTTTGTCTAAATCTATTTCTTATTTTTTGTTTATTATTAGTACAGTATAGTTCTAAGAACTGTTCAACTGCACCAGTGTGAATTTACAGTTTTATAATTAAAGCTATGCTTCTAGACTCATAGAATTCTAAGGGGTTCCCAGATCATTGCATATAAATGAATCGTGAAGGTCTTTTTCTCAGGTAGAGGTTCCTGATTTTATTTGTCATGTTTGTTTATTGTAGTTACCATTTATTAACTGTCAATTGGCAGTTATAAGCTCTGTCTATGTATTATTTCATTTTCATGATAACCCTATAAAAATAGACATTTATTTAGATTATAAAGCTTATAATATTACAGTGATTCTAGAATTTTAGTTGGAACTTTGAGCTTATACTCTTGTCTGTTATGTTTTATTGTCTCCCTGCATAAAGTGTCTTGATTAAATGTGGAAATGAAAAAGCCATATATTCTAGAACTATTTACACTAATCTCATGACTCTCAACAGTGGGCAGAATGATGAAAGAATAGAAAATTCAACTCTCATCACTTCTTTTACAGAGATTTGTCAAGTGTTGTACTTATTTAAACCCCTGTGATTGAACATTACTATTAGTAACTTAATAATTTTCTTCCTTCTCCCTAAAATTTATCTTCCAAATAATTACCCTCACCTGGTTAATTTCTATTCCCAAAATAAAATAGCATTAGTGTGTTCTTGTCAACAAAATGGTTAAGAGTGGTTTATAGAACAAAGTGATATCAAAATAGAGCTAAAGATAACTTATTGAAATGCAAACTTTTTTTTTTTACTGCCAGTAATAGTTTTACCTTCCCACTCTCATTCCCCAACCCCTTCTGCAGAAACTTCTGTTTATTTGGTAGAAGAAATATATACATTTGAATCTATATGTTTATATAGTATAAAATTTGTACAGTGAAAATTATGTATATGGGTATGTTTGGTTATATTTATTTTATTAAACATAATATTACAATTTTTGCAAAAAACTCTCAAACTGGTTAGAGTTTGATAGATATGGGATAAAGTAATGAAAATATTATTGAAATAATTAAAAACAAATAACATCCATAGAAAAAAAATGTGTATGGGGCCCAGTTTCAGATTATATCCTGGAACTCCTGAGGTTGTGAAGCCACAGAGCTGTGTCATAAAAATATTTCTTATTTGATTCTTAATATTCTTTTCTTTTTCCAAGGTTAATGCATTTTAAAATGATGAATTTGCAAGTTGAACGGTAAAGATGGTGAAGACACAAGATGGTCCCTGAATCACTACTTAGAGGAGACTTGCCTACCAATCAGGAACATCCATATCAAGTTCTATGTCTAGTTCAGCCCATAACTGCTGAGATTCTGGGGTCTGTCTCATATGGCAGCTAGTGTATTTTCCACCTTAACTAAGTTAAAAATAGGTTCTTTACACCTAAATGAAAAGAAAATAAGGATCTTATTCAACTAGTGATTGAATGCAAACTGATATTAGATGCTAAACAGATGGAGACCCATGTTATGTGGCAGCAACAAGTCTCATGCCTACCAAGGCTGTGGTTCAGGGCAAGTGGATAAAAGGAATTGACGTGTGTCTTGTCACATATTTGTTGCAATGGGGAAGATATTACAAGGAAAACATCTCCAGGGTATAACTGACTAATTTGAGAAGGGAAGAAAGAGGAATAGAGAATTTGGAAGTTAACAGTCATTATAGGTAGAAAGAGTCAACTATTTCCAGACCTGAAACATTTTTCAGGAAAAAAGTCTCAAAATTTTTCAGGAAAAATATGTCAGACATGCTGTAAATGTAAAATTTAGAAGATATCCTTCCCACCTGATCCTATAGTTTCAGATGACTACAAGCAATCCTCTCTTATGGTAATAGAGAAGACTGTGCAGACAAGGGATAACAATTTATCTTGTGTGGGAAGATTTCCATTTTTATCAATATCAAAATTAAGATTCACTCATATTTTATTATTTCTGTATCAGAACACATTTAATAATTGCTAAGAGCCATATGGCAATGGTGATAAGGCTATCGATGTCTGTACATGAACATACAAATATGGACAGTGGCTTCAGGAGACACTATTTGAGTACTCTTAAGATACACCTTGTCACCAACACTTCTGTTGGCACAGAGTCCAATATTGTATGAAAAAACAGAGAGATGGAAAACTGTGAGATGAAATTCAGAAGTCACACTCTAAAACTGAGTGACTTGCAGTCATATCTTATCCAATTTATTCATGTTGTATATGTTCTTTTTTATTATGCACAACAACACTATCATAAAAATTTATATCTAAATAAGTCAAATGTAGTTTTTTCAAGAAATATAAAATTTTATAAAAATATAAAATTGTAAGTGAGAAGATAGCATTAAGTCAGGCATTTTCCCCCTGAGTGATACATAAAATAATAGTGTCTTTAAACAGATGGTATTTCAGATTTTAAAAAATGCAGTAAATGTTTAAAGAACTTTAGGTACATTTATTGGCACATGACATGGAATAGAAGAAAATAGATCAGAGCCATGCTAAATTTATAGGAAATAATATTTCCTAGATAATTAACCCTGGATAAACAGTTAACCCTAGATAATGAATATTTTACTCTTTAAGGCTAAAAACATCTCTTGTTCTTTCCAAATTTGCCAAGCATAAAACAGCATGAGAAAGGGACATTAGCCTGAAAGATGTAAACGTGATATTACTGACCAAAAAAGGAACTGTGATGGGGTATGTTCTGGTGACCCCCTGAGAACAAGGTACAAGGGATTATTTTCCAGACAACACTAACAGGGTTAATCACAGGACTTTCCGCATTTGCGGAAATCTTTCCATGTTGGCTTGCCAGGATTTCACAACTTCTGCAAATCAACAATTACTATAAGGCTCTCTCTCTTCCCTCTCTTGAATGTAGTTATGTTGTCCTTGAATTAACCTTGTATATTTGTTGAGAGAAGAGAAAACTTGATTTTTGACTTCACAGAACAATAATCCATGGGCATCAAGTCAATGTAGAGGACTGTGCAACACCTAAGATGATGGACTTCCAGTTTGATAGGATTTGAAGTTATCTGTGAAAGATGCTGAATTGCTCCATGTATGAGAAGAAAGTTGACATGGATAATTGGTAAAGTGGGAGATGGGGCAGAGATTTCTTTGTGATTAGGAAATATCTTCTTAGGCACACTCTGCCTTTCAATCCAAGTTATGATCTTGGACAGTGATCAGGGAAATCTATGGCTTCCTATGGGAAGAGAATGCAATCCCAAATCCAGTTTCAATGAAATGCACCTGGACCGATACCCTAACAAACTCAGGGTATTTCTAGACCCCAATATTCTATAGGAGTCCCACTCGATATTTTATGCCTGTTTCCCGAGTCAGAGCAGGCTCATGGCTTCAGTTTCTTACTGCTGTAATTATATTCCATTTCATGGCCCAAGAGATCTTTATCTTGTTCCTAAGGACAACTATGATTTTTTTATAGTTATCTTTCAGAGAGAAGAGATACTTAAAATGCGAATTTACATTACCGTCTTGACTGGAGTGGGTTTTGCTTTTTCTGTCTGTATGCTTGAAGAGTCCTTTCTGTATCTTTGAAATTCTACATATTAAACAGTCAGTAATGATCAGTCTCAGCCTTGCTGTTTCATTTTTCATGGGATGTGGTTCGTTTTCATTTTGCAGATTTGCTTCTTCTTTCATTTCAGGGAGATGGTCTGTGCTGCATCTTTGAATAGCTTTCTATTCCATTTGTTATATTCTGTACTTGACAAACACTGGTAATCTTATGTTTGTCTGTGTTTCCAATTCTAGAATAATAATCTCTGTAATTGTTTATTTCTTAATTGCTTCATTGCTTCAATGTCTTTTTTTCTTTCTGTATTTACTGATGATCTCAAACCATTTCTCTATTTCAGCAATGCAATTTTAGTTGAATGTAAACCCTGAATCCCAGGTGTGAAAACATCATTTTTTTCTTTTTTCATGCAAGATTGGTTTGGGCTCTTCTTGGTGACTTAGGAATGGAAGATACATCCTTCTTGTATAATACTACCTTATCTATACTACTTTACCTGCCTATGTTTTTTATCAATGGAATCATCACTGCATGGGCATCCACAACACTTTCACTTACAGTATATTAGCAAAAACTATCACATGGCTTCCACCCAACTTCAAGGGTGGTTGGGAATGAAAGGAAAGAATGCAGAATAATTGGGGAGCATGTCACGCATTTGGAACAAAGAAAACTAAGATAGTCTAAAACACTTTTGTTTTTGATGAAAGTAAGTGTTATCTAAAAGATGTATGATATGCTAACTAAAAGGAACTCCCACTAGCTAAGGTTAAGGCATTAAAATAAGTTAGGTTTTTAATGAGTCAATTATAAACAACTGAATCTGTTAGAAGAGCAAAGAGTCCATTATGAGAATAAAAATGGAAAGGTAATAAAATGTGTTAAAAACATTATGCATGCATGAATATCTACTATCTATAAAAATGCTGTATCTTTATAAAAATGATTAATGGGATACCAACATTGGAGTTTTTAAAATAACTATTGGAAAAACAAGTTTTATGAAAATAAGGAGAGAGCATGATTAACATAAAGTCCATCTGTTTAAGAATAAACAATGTAGAGTGCTACTGATCATAAGAGGATGCAAGGTGAAAAATACAAAGGTGGTTTTCTTTTTATTGGTAAATAAAAACATTTAGGAAACTTTATGTGAAAGTCAGGAAAGTCTCCACTAGCACTGACAAAAACGGTGACTAATTAATTTGGAGGAGGGAAGTGTAACTAGTTTAGTTATGTTTTAAATTTCTTGCATCTATAAAAGTAATAGAAGATGAGCAAATTAAAAAAATTATTTAGGAAAAGCAGTCAGTGTAACAAGGAAGAGACTGAACAGGGTTAAGTATAATGGTTAGTTGAATAAAAAAAATTCTTATGTCTACAATGCTAACAGTTTAGCATATATAGATAACACATATATTACTCTGATTTCAAAATAAAGTGAGACCACTACACACTTATTAAAATGGCCAAAATACAGAACACTGACAGCACCAAATGCTGGTGAGGATGTAGAGCAACAAGAACTCTCATTCATTTCTGATGGGGATGAAAAATGGTACAGCCACTTTGGAAGACAGTTGGCAGTTATCATACTCTTACCATAAATTTTAGCAGTCATGATCCTTGGTACTCATCCAAAGGAACTGAAATCTTATGTCCACACAGAAACCCGCACACAGATATTTTTTAGCAGTTTTATTCATAATTGCCAAAACTTGGAAGCAACAAAGATATCCTTCAGTAGAAGAATGGATAAACTGTGGCAAATCTAGACAATGAATTATTATTCAACACTAAAGAAATGAGCTGTCAAGCCATGAAAAGAGATGGAGAAGTCTTAAATGCATATTACTAAGTGAAAGAAACCAATCTGAAAATGCTGTATGATACCAACTATATGACATTCTGGAAAAGACAAAACTATGGAGACAGTGAAAACATCAGTGGTTGTCAGGGGTGGGAGGGGCATTGGGTTGGGGTCAGAGATAAATAAGTAGAACACAGAGGATTTTTAGAGCAGTACAACTACTCTGTGTGACACTATAATGGTGGATACATATTATAAATTTGTTAAAATTCATAGAATGTGCAACACCAAGAGTAAAACTTAATGCAAACTAGGTACTTTGGAAGATAATGATGTGTCAATGTAGGTTCACCAATTGTAATAAATGTACCACTCTGGGGGGGGGATGCTGTTAATGGAATAGGTAATGCATATGTGTGGGTAGTGGGCACATGGAAAATCTTTGTATCTTCCATTCAATTTTGCTGTGAGCCTAATTAAAATTGCTGTAAAAAAATCTATTGAAAGAAAGAGAGAGGGAGAGAGAAAAGGAGAGAGGGAGGGAGAAAAGAAGGAAGGAAGGAAGGAAGAGAGGGAGGAAGAAAGGGAAAGAAAGACTATGTGACACAGTAGTTGAGATCATGTGAATCGTGTCACATGGTCAACAGTCAACCACGATATGTGTTTCCTGGGAGCTGATATGGAAATCTTAGAAAACACAGTCATTTGGACTTGAACTTCACAGCATTTCTCTGATACTGATCTTCTGCCTCCAAGCTATTCTTCCTCTTGCTTCATCCACATTGACCACATCAGTTTGCATACAGATTGACCTTCTATATTCACTTTTTACTTTATCTAGGTTCCAGCTCTGTGAACCTCAGTGAATCTTGTTTTATCTCACTGGCTTTTTTTCTTCAGCTATTGGCTAAAAAAACCCTGTTCTTCTTCATAAGACTTGTGTCTGTCCATTCTCTCTCAGCTATTACTACTTTGTGTCTCAGTCTCCTCTTTGGCCTACCTACAGCTGGAATTGACACTGTAGAAAATGGGAAAAATTAAAATAAAAATTGTCCCCCCAAAATCACTACAAATGGAAAATATGTCTTGGACACATTTTAATTACAAATTAAGTATATTTAAAGTTAATTATTTTAATAAAAATTAATGAAAATTATTAAAATTAAATTAAGTTGTTTTTTTGTTTGCAGTACACGGGCCTCTCACTGCTGTGTCCTCTCCCATTGTGGAGCAACAGGCTCCGGACGCACAGGCTCAGCGTCCATGGCTCACGGGCCCAGCCGCTCCGCAGCATGTGGGATCCTCCCGGACCGGGACACAAACCCGTGTCCCCTGCATCGGCAGGCGGACTCCCAACAACTGCGCCACCAGGGAAGCCCTAAATTAAGTTTTAAATATTAACTTCTATTTATTAATTTTAGTTAAATACATGATATTTTTGTAAATATACCCATCTGGGACTAGAATCCATGATCCTAATCATTTTGCTATACCTTCTTTCTAAATAAACATATATATGTTACACTTCATACATGCTATATTCATTATACTATGTATTCATTGTGACCAAATATGATAGAAAAATGGTTAGGCTAACACCAAAACTAAATATTTTGAAGTACATTGATAAAAAATATAGTAACAGGAAGAAAAACGGGAAGAGCATGCTGATTAAATTCTTCCTGAAATTCTGTCTTTATTTCTAGCCCTCATATATTGATAAGGAATGTGTTAAAAGGTGAGTAACCAGGATTGAGAAGATTTGGTTGTATTTACGGTTTCTCTGACTGGAATATTTTACTCATGGCTAACCCCATGCTTGGCTTTCTCTCACCTTTCATTTTTCATTTTAGATATTCTCTCCTGACATAAAGCACTTCCTGATTTAAAGTGGCTTTCCGCCTGTGCTGGGCCCATTAGTCTCTATTACAGAATCCTGGTTACATGCTTCAAAGAACTTATTGACATTTTCAGTCACTGTATTTTTTTGTTTTCTTATTCATTATGTAGCATGATCAGAAGAAAGTATATTCATTAGGAGAGGAGCCATGTCTCTCTGGTTTACATTTGTGACCCCAGAACAGAGCGTAAGGAATAGAACATAATAAGGTAATATTAAGTGTTTTTGAATAAAGTCATGAGAGAATGATATATTAGAAACCATGAAGTTAAGAGAAAGTTTGGAGTAAATAGGAGATGACTAACTAAGGGAAATAAAGTATTTTTCCTTTTTTCTTTTTTTATTGATAAGGATAATAAGTGGAACAATATGCACAAAAGGGATACAATGTATTTTAAATAATGATATACTAATCAATAATCATATTGTTTTCCAAATCAATTAAATTAATTGTGACCAATAGTTAACAGTACAAGAGGGAAATTTGGTCTTTATTAAACAATGATTTTGTACTGAAATTCAACTTCACATCTGTAAAATGGTAATAACACCACTCACATCTCCCAAGTTTGAGGGTGCTGTAAGGACAGCGTTTTTGAAATGCATTATTAATATGCCAATATTACTATCCAACATTAATAAGTTTTAAATCATAAAAAAGTGTTCACACAAAACCTACACAATCAATTAGTGGGATAATAAGGGAGATTAGAGAACTGGCCTAGATTTTTATTCAGTTCTGATACTTAGAGTTTTAGAAATTCTTTAATTTAGGCACAAGTTATAGACTAATATGCTATGTCTCTAAGTAGATAGATGAAGTTCTGTCAGGTAATACAATTAAAAATGACTAGTTCATGCCATTGCATCAGGAATGCATTACTTATTCCAAATTCAGGATGCCTTGGTAGCAGTTCACTTTCAATCTAGCTTTGTTCCATGAAGGAAGAAAGACACGTATCCATGCCTCTAACACAGGAAATAAATTCTGCCAGGTCTGAGCTAAAGAAATTTCCTCTCTAATACTTATCTACTATATTTTGAATCTCCGTATGTGCTTCTTCTGGGAATAATAACTCTAATTAGTATATTTTCCTAAACAAATATAAGGAAAAGCACAGTTCTTACTTTCCAAAATATCTGTAGAGAAACATACATAGATAAAAATGTCATTCTGCATTTCTTACTTCAAAGTTAAGGAATAACACTGTATTAAGTTCCAATAATTAAAAAGATGCCCAATGGATATATTCGCTAGCAACTTTTCATGAAAATAACTATTGAACATAACTTATTTTTATACCAAGAAATTTTATCCATTGTTCTTTTTCTTCTAACTTAACATTCACCTGTGCATCATTTCTTCTTCCCAGGACTATTCATATTTTGGGGTGACAAAAATTATTTCTTTAGAATGCAAATACAAAAGTTTAATTGTGGATAACATTTTTACATATAAACTAGAACATAGTAGTTATGTGTGTGTGTGTACTAATAGGTAAGATAAAGAAACATGTAGTACAATATCTTTGCCTGTGTATTATCAGACTGCTCAATAAACACCAAGTACCTAGAAAAGGATACATGTTTGAATTAAAGTTTTCAGTGAAATATTTTGTTGAGAATTGAAATGGATTTTAAACCTATTAAAGAAGCTAAGTATCATAAAAAACCCTTTTGCAATGTCCTGCTAGTTTACATATTTAAAAAAAATTGAGTTCTGTATTTTTAGCAGATCACATTTCTGTATAATACAAGAAATCTAAGCTAATTGAATATATAATATACATATACACATATACACACATATACATCTTTGTGTTTGTGTAACAGTGTAATGAATCTAATGAATAAAGAGTATGGTATGCTCCTGGCTAATAAATATATTTATGCTGTGCCTTAAAAAGAGGGTTTTAGCATAAATTCTTGACCTTTGAACATCTCATAACAAGCATAAATCATAAATAGGCAGAAATTAGCAATATGTGAAAAATGCAGCTTTTGCCCAAAGATCTCATACTCTGAGAAATTTTAGGTTCTCAACATATTTTTTTTATCACCTTTCCTGCACAGCTGAAGACTAAGCTCCAGAATCATTCTAAAAGCTTGTTTCATGTTATTTATTTAATCACTACTCTGGAGAATTCAACTTTGGACAGTAAAATTTTCACTTGTAATGTTATTTATTGAATGATAAATGTTCCAGAAATTATTCCAGAAATGTTCCAGAAATTATTATAAAGGCAAACTGATTTTTCTACAAAACTACTCCACAAGCAATCTTAACCTTTCAAAATTAAGTCCCTGTTATAACATATATATATATATACATATACACATACATACTTTAAAGATTTTTTAACCTTCACAAAGGATTTGCTGTAAGAACATATATATATATATATATATATATATATATATATATATATATATATATATATATATTTGTGTGTGTGTGTGTGTGTGGTACGCGGGCCCCTCACTGTTGTGGCCTCTCCCGTTGCGGAGCACAGGCTCTGGACGTGTAGGCTCCGGACACGCAGGCTCAGCAGCCATGGCTCATGGGCCCAGCTGCTCCACGGCACGTGGGATCTTCCCGGACAGGGGCACGAATCCGTGTCCCCTGCATCGGCAGGCGGGCTCTCAACCTCTGTGCCACCAGGGAAGCCCAACATATATATTTTTAACTAAGTAAAATTTCATCTTTTCACTCTTAATTGTAACTGATTCTTCTTCCACCAGTTCCTTTAAAAGAGAACCCATGGTTTCAAAACAGTTTCTTAAACATTTCATTTTAATAGTGACACTAACCACGTCCAATTACTTTTAGTTGACACATAAAATATTGATGTTATAACTGCTTCAACTTATATGACTTATAAGTCTTCATGAACCTTATTTAATTTATAGAAGAAACTTCAACTTCCATTAAATTTTCCTTTTAATGATCTTGAGTCCCAACTCTTTTGTAAAAGCATCAAATTTTCTAAATAAAACTAAACAGAAAATTCTGAGGGGACCATTATTTCATCAGTTACAGGAAGAGAATTCTTTTTTTCTATGATTAAATGCACTGCATTTTGGAGCAATGATTCATTTGCTATTTGGGGTTCTTTGGCCAGAATGTTAATGTCTAGAATAGTTTTAGTCATCATAAAGTCTTGAGTTTTTATTTATGTTTAAAACACATAAAGTAATAAAGTATAGACCTTTAAAAACTTAACTTTCATGGAGGATTCCTAATTCTTTCTTTTCTCCTATTCCGCCCCAACACTTCCCTTAGCTAGTTTTCCTTTCAAGCTCCATCAGCCAGAATACCACTGTTGGATTTACTCAAAAGCATATATTTGATCATGTGCCAAGTAGAGGATCCTAGATAAATTAAAACTTAAAACTTTTACATTTGGTGATATATTCTACAGGAGACTAATATTCATAAAAGAATTCTCATGGGAAAATACATTTCTTACACTAAAAATTTATTTCGTTCAAAGTTAGTTCCTTAAGGTCAAACATGTTTGTCAAAAAATGAGTTTATTTTACATATGTCTATTTTAGTAAGTTAGGAACTAGGTAACAGTCAGCAAATAGCTATTTTATTTGTCTACTGCATGTGTGATGGAAAAAGGTTTTTAGGCTGTTTCCTTCTGTTTACTTACTTGATCTCTGAATATGACAAACAGATTTTTTTGAATTCCTCAATAGAAAGCATTATGACCAAGACTGGAATAAATTAAATGACAATTTAAAAATATCTGTTTTCAGAGAACTGATATTTCGATAGAAAAAATATATCATTTTAGTTATGTTTTTAAAATGAAATTTAAAGGGCAAATGCCCAGCTGTGAGTGCCCATGGTCTAATTTACTCTGCTCTGATTTTTCCAAAACACATATTTTCTAAAATACTATGAAATTTGTTTGTGTATAAGGGCTCTACTTATTGTGTTTACCTCCCTGGAATATAAGCTTCATAAAAAGAACTTTTAAAATTAATAAATACATAAATGAATGACGAGTTGTTTTTTTGCACTGTCCCTGGATTGCTTTGCAATGTCAAATACTATGGTTTCTTTTACAATTTCACTTCATTTAATATGAGTAAGTCAAAATAACCTTGTAGTATGTGAACTTTTTCATGGAAATTTAGAGTGAACAGAAATATTCTAAATTAAATTTGAGAAAAGATTTATAAAGAAGGAAATGTATTGGAATGTATCTGGTCAAAAGTTGAAAAGTTATGATAGAATATTTATTAAAGAATAAAAAGGTATTCAGTAATTTGATTATAAATTAAAATAAAGGGACTAACTTCATCTTTTAAGAATCTTTTAGAATCTATTTTTACAGGTCATAATAATTCTAAATAATATTATTTATATGAACATTCAATGCATATTGAGGGCCTACTCTGAGCTCATCCTTTTACATACAATAATTTTCCAAATTTGGTTTAGTGGCATTTTAGCCATTGACTAAGCATGAAATATATACCAAGTTTTTACATATTTGTTTACATGAAAGCTAAATTTCATAGTTTTGAAATATTATAGAAGGCAACATCTCTTCCAGGTGGGTTTCTATAATCTCTAATTAAACTCCTACCCCAACACTTACAAGGTCATAGATATGTTTGTCCCCACTTGAATTCTGTTCCTTACTATGACCAGATCAAAACGAAAATCAAATCTAAAATTCAAACCCTCTCATGGTATCAGTTATTCTGTTCTACTCTCTTCCCAGCTAAATCTCACTAA
Organism: Tursiops truncatus; assembly: GCF_011762595.2. Classification (NCBI taxonomy): domain Eukaryota; kingdom Metazoa; phylum Chordata; class Mammalia; order Artiodactyla; family Delphinidae; genus Tursiops; species Tursiops truncatus. Next base: position 119,315,685 of record NC_047037.1, read on the forward strand.
CAGGAAGTGTGTCTGTGTGTGTGTGTGAGATAGTAGAGCTAAAAGAGAAATTATCTAATCAAATTTCCCCTCATTTTATGTTCTAGGAAAACAATATTTAAATAGTTAAGTGAATTACTGAGACTAGAGCTAATCAGTAAAAAATCAACATCAGAAACCATATTTGCTGACTCACACCTCAGTGGTCCTTCTTCATTATAAAATCTTAGATTATACAGTTACTCATAAATTTTTCAAAAAATGAAGTTCTACATTGCTATATGCATTCAGTTTAAACTGCAATTTATTCCTTTCTCTACCCAAAGTAACTTTATGTGTTTCATTATCAGAATCTCTTATGATATTTGAAATTTATTGTGAACTTAATGAAACCTAGCAAATAGTATTGAACATTCAGAAGAGTGGTTTCCCCACAAACTTATGGTTGAATGAATGCTTCTAATACTTCATTAGTCAATAAAATTATTTATAGATTAAAAACTTCACTCCCTAATGAAAATATGTGAAACAGCCACATATATCTTAAAGAACATTGCATTGAATTTCTCAAATGATTTTGTCAAGTAATTTTTTTTTAACATCTTTATTGGAGTATAACTGCTTTACAATGGTGTGTTAGTTTCTGCTTTATAACAAAGTGAATCAGTTATACATATACATATGTTCTCATATCTCTTCCTTCTTGCATCTCCCTCCCTAGCACTCTACCTATCCCACCCCTCTAGGTGGTCACAAAGCACTGAGTTGATCTCCCTGTGCCATGCTGCTGCTTCCCACTAGCTATCTATTTTATGTTTGGTAGTGTATATATGTCCATGCCACTCTCTCATTTTGTCACAGCTTACCCGTCCCCCTCCCCATACTCTCAAGTCCATTCTCTAGTAGGTCTGTGTCTTTATTCCCATCTTGCCCCTAGGTTCTTCATGACATTTTTTTTTCTTAAATTCCATATATATGTGTTAGCATACGGTATTTGTTTTTCTCTTTCTAACTTACTTCACTCTGTATGACAGACACTAGGTCCATCCACCTCACTACAAATAACTCAGTTTAATTTATTTTTATGGCTGAGTAATATTCCATTGTGTATATGTGCCACATCTTCTTTATCCATTCATCTGCTGATGGACACTTAGGTTGCTTCAATGTCCTGCCTATTGTAAATAGAGTTTCAATGAACATTTTGATACATGACTCTTTTTGAATTATTGTTTTCTCAGGGTATATGCTCAGTAGCGAGATTGCTGGGTTGTATGGTAGTTCTACTTTTAGTTTTCTAACAAACCTCCATACTGTTCTCCAGAGAGGTTGTATCAATGTTCATTCCCACCAACAGTGCAAGAGGGTTCCCTTTTCTCCACACCCTCTCCAGCATTTATTGTTTGTAGATTTTTTGATGATGGCCCTTCTGACCAGTGTGAAATGATATCTCATTGCAATTTTGATTTACATTTCTCTAATGATTAATGATGTTGAGCATTCTTTCATGTGTGTGTTGCCAATCTGTATATCTTCTTTGGAGAAATGTCTATTTAGGTCTTCTGCCCATTTTTACATTGGGTTGGGTTTTTTTTTTTTTTTTGATATTGAGCTGCATGAGCTGCTTGTAAATTTTGTAGATTAATCCTTTGTCAGTTGCTTCATTTTCAAATATTTTCTCCCATTCTGAGGGTTGTCTTTTGGTCTTGTTTATGGTGTCCTTTGTTGTGCAAAAGCTTTGAAGTTTCATTAGGTACCATTTGTTTATTTTTGTTTTTATTTCCATTTCTCTAGGAGGTGGGTCAAAAAGGATCTTACTGTGATTTATGTCATAGAGTATTCTGCCTATGTTTTCCTCTAAGAGTTTGATAGTTTCTGGCCTTACATTTAGGTCTTTAATCCATTTTGAGCTTATTTTTGTGTATGGTGTTAGGGAGTGTTCTAATTTCATACTTTTACATGTACCTGTCCAGTTTTCACAGCATCACTTATTGAAGAGGCTGTCTTTTCTCCACTGTATATTCTTGTCTCCTTTATCAAAGATAAGGTGACCATATGTGCGTGGGTTTATCTCTGGGCTTTCTATCCTGTTCCATTGATCCATATTTCTGTTTTTGTGCCAGTACCATACTGTCTTGATTACTGTAGCTTTGTAGTATAGTCTGAAGTGTGGGAGCCTGATTCCTCCAGCTCAGTTTTTCTTTCTCAAGATTGTTTGACTATTCGGGGTCTTTTGTGTTTCCCTTCAAATTGTGAAATTTTTGGTTCTAGTTCTGTGAAAAATGCCAGTGGTAGTTTGATAGAGATTGCATTGAATCTGTACATTGCTTTGGGTAGTAGAGTCATTTTCACAATGTTGATTCTTCCAATCCAAGAACATGGTATATCTCTCCATCTATTTGTATCACCTTTAATTTCTTTCATCAGTGTCTTATAATTTTCTGCATACCGGTCTTTTGTCCTGTTAGGTAGGTTTTTTTCTAGATATTTTATTCTTTTTGTTGCAATGGTAAATGGGAGTGTTTTCTTAATTTCACTTTCAGATTTTTCATCATTAATGTATAGGAATGCTAGAGATTTTTGTGCATTAATTTTGTATCCTGCTACTTTACCAAATTCATTGATTAGCTCTAGTAGTTTCCTGGTAGCATCTTTAGGATTCTCTATGTATAGTGTCATGTCATCTGCAAACAGTGACAGCTTTACTTATTTTCTGATTTGGATTCCTTTTATTTCTTTTTCTTTTCTGATTGCTGTGGCTAAAATTTCCAAAACTATGTTGAATAAAAGTAGTGAGAGTCGGCAACCTTGTCTTTTTCCTGATCTTAGTGGAAATGTTTTCAGTTTTTCACCATTGAGGACGATGTTGGCTGTGGGTTTGTCATATATGGTCTTCATTATGTTGAAGAAAGTTCCCTCTATGTCTACTTTCTGCAGGGTTTTTATCATGAATGGGTGTTGAATTTTGTCAAAAGATTTCTCTGCATCGATTGAGATGAGCATATGGTTTTACTCCTTCAATTTGTTAATAAGGTGTATCACATTGATTGATTTGCATATATTGAAGAATCCTTGCATCCCTGGGATAAATACCACTTGATCATGGTGTATGATCCTTTTAATGTGCTGTTGGATTCTGTTTGCTAGTAATTTATTGAGGATTTTTGCATCTATGTTCATCAGTGATATTGGCCTGTAGTTTTCTTTCTTTGTGACATCTTTGTCTGCTTTTGGTATTAGGGTGATGGTGACCTCATAGACTGAGTTTGGGAGTGTTCCTCCCTCTACTATATTTTGGAAGAGTTTGAGAATAATAGGTATTAGCTCTTCTCTAACTGTTTGATAGAATTCGCCTGTGAAGCCATTTGGTCCTGGGTTTTTGTTTGTTGGAAGATTTTAAATCACAGTTTCAATTTCAGTGCTTGTGACTTGTCTGTTCATATTTTCTATTTCTTCCTGATTCAGTCTCAGAAGGTAGTGCATTTATAAGAACTTGTCCATTTCTTCCAGGTTGTCCATTTTATTGGCATAGAGTTGCTTGCAGTAATCTTTCTTGATCCTTTGTATTTCTGCAGTGTCAGTTGTTATTTGTCCTTTTTCATTTCTAATTCTATTGATTTAAGTCTTCTCTCTTTTTTGCCTTGATGAATCTGGCTAAAGGTGTATAAATTTTGTTTATCTTCTCAAAGAACCAGCTTTTAGTTTTATTGATCTTTGCTATCATTTCCTTCATTTCGTTTTCATTTATTTCTGATCTGATCTTTATGATTTCTTTCCTTCTGCTAACTTTGGGGTTTTCTTGTTCTTCTTTCTCTAATTGCTTTAGGTGTAAGGTTATGTTGTTTATTTGAGATGTTTCTTGTTTCTTAAGGTAGGATTGTGTTGCTATAAACTTCCCTCTTAGAACTGTTTTGCTGCATTCCATAGGTTTGGGTCTTCATGTTTTCATTGTCATTTGTTTCCAGGAATTTTTTGATTTCCTCTTTAATTTCTTCAGTGATCTCTTGGTTATTAAGTAGTGTATTGTTTAGCCTCTGTGTGTTTGTATTTTTACAGATATTTTCCTGTATTTGATATCTAGTCTCATAGCGTTGTGGTCAGAAAAGATATTTGATACGATTTCAATTTTCTTAAATTTACCAAGGCTTGATTTGTGACCCAAGATATGATCTATCCTGGAGAATGTTCCGTGAGAACTTGGGAAGAATGTGTATTCTGTTGTTTTGGGATGGAATGTCCTATAAGGATCAATTTAGTCCATCTTGTTTAATGTATCATTGAAAGTTGTGTTTCCTTATTTATTTTCATTTTGGATGATCTCTCCATTGGTGAAAGTGGGGTGTTAAAGTCCCCTTCTATGATTGTGTTACTGTCAATTTCCTCTTTTATGGTTGTTAGTATTTGCCTTATGTTTTGAGGTTGGCTGCATAAATATTTACAATTGTTTTATCTTGTTCTTGGATCGATCCCTTGATCATTATGTAGTGTCCTTCTTTGTGTCTTGTATTAGTCTTTATTTTAAATTCTATTTTGTCTGATATGAGAATTGCTACTCCAGCTTCCTTTGATTTCCATTTGTATGGAATATCTTTTCCCATCCCCTCACTTTCATTCTGTATGTGTCCTTAAGTCTGAAGTGGGTCCTTTATAGACAGCATATATACAGGTCTTGTTTTTGTATCCATTCAGCCAGTCTATGTCTTTTGGTTGGAGCATTTAATCCATTTATATTTAAGGTAATTATCGATATGTATGTTCCTATTCCCATTTTCTTAATTTTTTTTTTATTGTAGGTTTTTTCCTTCTCTTGTGTTTCCTGCCTAGAGAAGTTCCTTTAGCATTTGTTGTAAAGCTGGTTTGGTGGTGCTGAATTCTCTTAGCTTTTGCTTGTCTGTAAAGGTTTTAATTTCTCCATCAAATCTGAATGAGACCTTGCTGGATAGAGTAACCTTGGTTGTAGGTTTTTCTCCTTCATCATTTTAAATATGTCCTGTCACTCTCTTCTGGCTTACAGAGTTTTTACTGAAAGGTCAGCTGTTAACCTAATGGAGATTCCCTTGTGTGTTATTTGTTGTTTTTCCCTTGCTGCTTTTAGTATTTTTGCTTTGTATTTAATTTTTGATAGTTTGATTCATATGTGTCTTGGCATCATGTAATTCCTTAATTAACAATTTGAAATAATGGAGATGAATGTTAACAATTGTTACCAACAGAAAGATGTTCTTGAACAATGTTCACCTAAGATTCACCATTTTAGATGGCACTTGAAATGGTGATAATTCAAAATATTTAATGGCCTTTAGGGCAAAGGGACTAACCAACCTGAACTGACTTCCAGCCCCGAAGTGGTACTGGTGGACTAAAGAACAGTGCAGAAGCTGTCTTTTAGAAATTTTAATAAAAACAGCATATGAACTATTCTGAAGTGGAGAAGTTTATAGTGTGAAATTGACTTGAATCTGCTACAGTGTACCTCAGATGTTGTCCTTGGGTTGGAGGAGAGAACAGGGAAAATACAATAGAAAGGAGGATCTTTGGGAGGCATTATATTGGTAGAACTGCTCTATTCACTATCATAATCATGATGGAGAAGAAGACATTGAAGAGTTGCTGTAGGGTGGGAGGTGACCTGTGCACTTGCCGTAGGCAAGCAGAATCAGAAAGGAGACTGAAATGGGGGAAAGAATATGAGATTGTGTTCTGAGTACAACAATTCAGAGTGTTGGATCTAAGTCATAACAGGGATTGGTTAAGACTGGAAATGTGAGTCTGATTTATCACACATATTTCAGATTCAAAATTGTTAATTAACAAAACAAAACAAACAAAAGACCCTTAAAAATAACAAGGTAAAAGATACATGCATCACAATGTTCACTGCAGCACTATGTACAATAGCCAGGAAATGGAAGCAGCCTAAATGTCCATCAACAGAGGAATGGATATAGAAGATGTGGTACATATATACAATGGAATATTACTCAGCCATAAAAAGGAACGAAATTGGGTCATTTGTTGAGATGTGGATGGATCTAGAGACTGTCATACAGAGTGAAGTAAGTCAGAAAGAGAAAAACAAATATCGTATATTAATGCATATATGTGGAACCTAGAAAAGTTATACAGATGAACTGGTTTGCAGGACAGAAATTGAGACACAGATGTAGAGAAAAAACGTATGGACACCAAGCGGGGAAAGCGGTGGGGTGGTGGGGGTGGTGGTGTGATGAATTGGGCAATTGGGATTGACATGCATACACTGATGTGTATAAAATGGATGACTAATAAGAAACTGCTGTATAAAAAATAAATAAAATAAAATTCAAAAATTAAAAAAAGAAGATGTGGTAAATATATATGTAATGGAATATTACTCAGCCATAAAAAAGAACAAAATAATGCCATTTGCAGAAACATGGATGGACCCAGAGATTGTCATACTGAGTGAAGTAAGTCAGACACAGAAAGACAAATATCTTATGTTATTGCTTATATGTGAAATCTAAAACAAAAGGGTATAAATGAACTTATTTACAAAACAGAAGTAGAGTCACAGATGTAGAAAGTAAGCTTATGGTTACCAGGAGATAAGGTGGGGAGGGATAATTTGGGAGATTGGGATTAACATATACACACTACTATGTATAAAATGATAACTAATAAGATCCTGCTGTATAGCACAGAGAACTCTACTCAGTAATCTGTAATGGCTTATATGGGAATAGAATCAGAAAAAAAAAAAGAGTGGATATATGTATGTATATAACTGACTCACTTTGTTGTACACCTGCTACTAACACAACATTGTAAATTAACTATACTCCAATAAAAACTTTTTTAAAAAATAACAAGGTAGTAATAGCATTCATAAATTAATATAATACAGTACAATAAAATATTTGCTCGCAAATAAAATAATATTTGGAAAAATGAAATATTTAGTTTTAAATTAAATCGTAATGTTTAATTTACAAGAGCAGAATTTCAAAATTTTGATATTTGATTTTTAAAAGATAATTTGAGAAGCTCTTCCTTAAACATGTGAATTAAATATTTGAAACATTGTGTGGGAACACTGATATTATATTTATCAAATTCATTCAGTTACTTTAGTTTTTAGAATAACCATAAGGTTTCCCAAAACTGTGGAGACAGCTAAGGCAAAAATTTTCTTTACAGGTCTAAATTTAAAACAGATTTTAAGGCATGTTTGTTAAGATTTTTGCTAGGCATGTCAGATATCCTGCAAAATAATACCAAATTGAACAAAATGAGATTTCATCACTAAATGAATACATGAGGTTTGAATACTAAGCATGTATTTACATTAGATAATAAATTAGATAATGCTTTATATTTTGTACATTTATATTTTTATGAAACAAATAATGCATTGTTTTTCATCTATAACTATTTGAAAGCTTTCTGTAAACACATATTATAGTTACATTTCCACTTAGATGGCATGGCTAAGACCGATTATAATCAACATAAAGATATAATCAAAAATATATAAGTTATATATTATAGCCACTATTTTCTGGGAACTAAAACTATAATCCCATATTTAGCAAAATTTGATATAAACCTAGTCTATATGTAAACATAGTCTTCATATTCACATAAAATACTTTCATGTCAAAAATTAAAATTCAGTGCTAATAACAAATACTCAAACAATGCTATGTTTTTCTCTCCGGTTGCCCTTATTTGAATTATGCATTGGCTCTTTTCTTATTTTTCCCTTTCTTCTTTGTCTCAGGAACAACATTATTTTGAAATAGAGACCCTGCATTTAAAATAGAAGTTAATTAAAAATGAAAACAAGAAATACACATTTTAATAAAACCCCTGCTATATCACACTCCTGTTAATGTGTGTGGGTGTTATAATTTCCATTTCTTCTGTTTAGCTTCTCATCAACTAGGAATAACTAGGTGATTAAGAAGCAATTTCAAGTAAAGAAAACAGTTGTCTTTCTGTAATTGTCTTTCTGTCTTTATACTTGAAAAAGCAAGAACCACTAATTATCTTGCTAAGGGAAAAAAGTGGATTATCTCTTTACTTATAGAATATTGAGTCTCTCATCACTTATAAAATAATTAAGTTCCATATTTGCGCTCTGCTAAAACTTTCTTCTTTGTATACAATTATTATAAGCATCCTTTTATATTCACGCCATGTTCTTCTTAAGCTTTTAGTAAAACAATTCTCCGTCAAAACTGTTTAAATAATTTTATTTTTAAAGTGACAGTTAAGACTTGTTTGCATTTCTAGCTCATTCCTAAAAGAGTTATTTTTTTTTCTTTTGTAATGGCAGGGAATTTAGAAAATAATGAGAATGAATAGAAAAAAGTAAAAATCTGTAAATGATAATGAAAATATTGTGGCATATGAATAGAGAAATACATCTTTTAATTCTGCATAATAGAAGAGAATATGAGTACACATGATTTATTATAATGTATAAAGAAGAGTTACTTATATTTGGCTTCAGATTGCAGTATGCTTTCTACCCAATTCTGCCTTTCCAGTTGTTTTCCTTTAGTTAAGGGGAAGATGAGTTTCAATTCCATAAACATATGTAATCTGACTGTTAAGTAGAGGAGGCCACTAGAAGCAGAGTGGGTGGCAGAGTAAAGTCAGCTTTGGGTTTAATAATAATCAGAATGAATAGCATATGTAACAGAGAGGTAAAAAGATAGGAATGTTTTCATTTGAACCAAAATCAAATATGAAAATATAGATTTACCAGAAAGGTTATTTGAAAAATAATATTTTCTTTTTTATTATACATGGTTTTATCACAATGGTTTTGTGATATCAACCTGTCCACTTTAATTATATCCAAAATGAATTTATGTTTAAAAAAAAGTAGTTTGCATTTATATATTAAATTCCCCAAATGGGTTCTCTTCTACTAGCTGAATTAGAATTATTTTATTTTTCTTACATAAAGGTTATCAGTCAAAATTTGCCATAGCACTTACATAATAAATCTGAAAATGTCCACAATAATGTTGGAAGAGGGTTTTAATAAAATAATAATTATTTAATTAATGTTAAAGTATAAAATCACTGTAATGGAAAAGGAAAACAGAAAAAGAAATCTTGTCACATGCAGATGAAAACTTTGAATTTTTGATGTCATTATTTTCAGTGATGTGTATGTGTTCATGATATGATTTTTAGTTTAATATCATAAGCATTTTTTGTTTTATTTGCTCTTAGTCAGTGTGACTGACAGAATTCTAAGTTTGCTCCAATGATTCCCACCCTGTGGTGTATACTTCCTGAACAATGCTTGAAATTTACAAATATGTTGGGTTGATAACACCAGTGATTACATTATGTTATATGGCACAGTGACTTTAAGACAGGGAAATTATCCTGGGTGTGCCTTACCAAGCAGGTGCACCTTTAAAAGTGACTCTTGTGTCCTTGGATTGGAAGAATTAATATTGTTAAAATGACTATACTACCAAGGAAGTCTACAGATTCAAAGCAATCTCTATCAAAATACCAATGGCATTTCTCATAGAAATAGAACAAATAATTTTGATATTTGTATAGAAACACAAAAGACCTAGAATAGACAAAACAATCTTGAAAACAAAGAACAGACCTGGAGGAATCACACTCCCTGATTTCAGACTATACTACAAAGCTACAGTAATCAAGACAGTATGATACTGGTATGAAAAAAAGACACATAGACCAATGGAATAGAATAGAGAGCCCAGAAATAAACCCACACACTTACAGTCAATTAATGACAAAGGACATAAGAATATAAAATGGATAAAAGCTAGTCTCTTCAATAAGTGGTTCTGGGAAAATTGGACAGCGACTTGTAAAAGAATTAAATTAGGACATTCTCTTACACCATATAAAAAATAAACTAAAAATGGATTAAAGACATAAATATAAGACCATATACTATAAAACTGATAGAGGAAAACATAGCCAGAATATTCTTTAACATAATTTACAGCAATAATTTTTTGATCCATCTCCTAAAGCAAAGGAAACAAAAACAAAAATAAAGATATGGGACCTAAATAAAGTTAAAAACTTTCACACAGAAAAGGAAACCATCAACAGAATGAAAAGATAATCTATTGACAGGGAGAAGATATTTGCAAATCATATAATTGATAAGGGGTTAGTTAACATCCAACATATATACAGCTCATACAACTCAACGTCAAAAAAACCAACAACACAATTTAAAAATGGGCAGAAGAACCAAGTAGACATTTTTCCAAAGGGGAAATGCAGATAGCCAACAGGCATATGAAAAGATGCTGAACATCACTAATCATCAGGGAAATGCAAATCAAAACCAAATGAAATATACCTCACACCTGTCAGAATGGCTATCATCAAAAAGAACACAAATAACAAATGCTGATGAGGATATGGAGAAAAGGGAACACTTGTACATTGTTGGTGGGAATATAAATTGGTTCAGACACTGTGGAAAACAGTATGGAGTTTTCTCAAACTAAAAACAGAACTACCACATGACCCAGCATTTCCACTCCTGAGTATATATCTGAAAGAAACAAAAACACTAATTTGAAAAGATAAATGCACCCCGATGTTCATAGCAGCATTATTTACAATTGGCAAGGTATGGAAGCAACCTAACCATCCATCAACACATGACAGGATAAAGAAGATGTGGTATAATATATATACACAATGGAATACTACTCAGCCATAAAAAATAATGAAACGTTGCCATTTGCTGCAACATGGATGAACTTGGAGGGCATTATGCTAAGTGAAATAAGTCAAACAGAGAAAGACAAATACTGTGTGATATCACTTATATGTGGAATCTAAAAAGTACAACCAACTAGTGAATAAAACAAAAAAGAAGCAGACTCACCAATACAGAGAATAAACTAGTGGTTACCAGTGGGGATAGGGAAGGGGGGAGGGGCAATGCAAGGATGGGGAAAAAATGGTTATTATAGGATTATATGAAATCATGTGTGTGAAAATATTGAAAATTGTAAAGAACTACAGAATTTAAGGAACAATTTTATTCAATTAAAAAAATGTTTAAAGAATAAAAATCTAAAAAAAGTGACTCTTCCTAAAGAAGAGATTTAAATCGTGAGAGAAATTCTACATAAAGAAGATGCTCTGTTGCTGACTTTGAAGATGGAGGGACCATGTAACAGGGAATATGGACAGTCTCCAGGAGCAGATAAGGGCCCCCAGCTGCCAGCCAGGAAGTGAATGGATGTCTCAATCCTAGAACCAAAAGGAATTAAATTTGGCCAACAATTTGAATGAGCTTGGAGGAGAATGAGTATCTTAAAGGAAATGAAGCTCAGCCAACAACTTGATTTCAGACTTATAAGACACTCAGCAGAGAACCCACCTGTGCTCTGCCTGACTTCTGACTTACAGAACTGTGACCTAGTGGATAGATGCTGTTTTAAGCCACAAAATTTGTGGTAATTTGTTACACAGCAGTAGAGAACAAATACAAGTAGGAATTTCATGCTCACCTAAGATTTCATTATTGTATTGAATTTAAGAAAAGAAGGAAATAATAAAGATGATAGCACAATGAAATAGAAAAATATACACTAGAGATAACCATCAAAGACAAAAATTAGATCTCTGAAAAATTCTCAAAATTGATAAATCCCTCAGGAGAACTACAATTACATAATGGTGCACCTTGAAACCTGGGGCTTTTCAAATTGCTGACCAATTTGCTTCTGCCTTCTCTCTAACAAAATATTGATATCTTATAGCCCAGCACTCGACTCGTTGCCCATTTGTGGACTCATATATTTTGTTGTTTTAATTTTCAATTTTATTTTTTAAATTTTATTATTATTGTTATTACTTTCTTTTTGGCCAGCCCACGCAGCTTGTGGGATTTTAGTCCCCCAACCATGGATTGAACCTGGGCCCACAGCAGTGACAGTGCACTATAGAATCCTACCATTAGACCACAAGGGAATTCCCTAATTCTCAATTTTAGATTACTAAGATGTTTAAAGCTTATCCCAAGTTTGTAAATCTCCTTTGTTGAAACATAGCATATTTGTAATAGTGGATAATTTTGCATAAAGATACATTGTTATTTTTGCTAGAGATATTTAAATATTAAGAGAATCAACCCTCTGATATATTAAATTATCTTCTGACATTTCAATTTTCTTCTTAGGATTATATATGACTTTTTTTACTTACAGATATTATTTTTTAATCTAAAATATTTACTTATTGAAGATTTATTTATTTTTAAATTTAGGATAAGCTTAACAGAAAATATTATCCAATAAAGTGAAATTTACAATCCAGAATGTGGATTTGAGATGTTGGGTTACATAATAAGCCTGAGGAGTCCAGATGCAATATTAAGTTATGATCAATCTCCTAAGGGATTCAGCAATATTAGAATTTTTAATAATATTTTCATAGAAAGTGCTCCTGGCTTTGATGATCTTCTCTACTTTGTGTTTGTTTCTATTTTATCCACTTATGTTATCACTATTATTTCTTTCCTTCTATTCCTTTTGAGGTTTCTTTCCTGATACTTTTCTAATTTTCTAAAAAGATACTTCATGCCTATATTTTTATCTTTCTTCATTTCTAATATATGTAAGTACAGCTATTAATTTACCTATAATTTCTGATTTAGCTGGATTTCAAGTCTTGAATTATGATATTAGTATTATTATTCCATTAAAATATATTCTAATTATATTGTAATTTACTTGTTGGCCCATGGGTTTGCTAGAAGTATGTTTCTAAATTCCCTATATACAGAAATTTTCTAGTTATGTTTATGTGTTTAATATCAACACATATGCAATATTAATAGCATCCTGATAAGAAAATTTATTCTGTATAATTTTATTTTTGAGATTTATTTTGACTTGTTTTATAGTTTAATGTATTATCTATTTGTATAAATGTGTCATGCACACTTTAAAATGATTCATGTTTTTCAGTTGCTGGTTGGAGTGTTCTAAAGAGTTGTTCCATTTTTGCATATGCTAAATATCAGGTAGCTCTAGGGCTCCAGGTGAGCATGTCCAAAATGCTGTTGGATATAAGTATCTGTGGCTCAAGAGGGGGTTATTATCCTCTAGAAGGTAATTTATGCAAGAGAATAATATGCTTGGGGATAAAATAGGATGTCTTATGCAATAACTGCTTTACCTCAAATTGAAGGAATAAGCATAGAAAATGGAGTCCGTAAAGGAGACTTACAAAAACTGATGAGCTTCTTCATTTACTCATTTATTTTTATTAAATTACCCCATGAAAATTTTATAGCATTTTTCCTTGTATTCAAGACTATATTATTTATTAAACTAATTCTGAAAGGCTTTACATATTTTATTGTTATTATAAGTAGAGTCTTTTAAATTTTATTTTTAAGCTGATTATTTCTGATACCCAGGCAACTCCTTCTCCATATTATTGAATTTTTCTATTTGTTGTATTAAATTTTTGTGTTAAATTCCAGTAAGTAGGACTTCCCTGGTCACTCAGTGGTTGAGAGTCTACCTGCTGATGCAGGGGACACGGGTTCGTGCCCTGGTCTGGGAAGATCCCATATGCTGCGGAGCAGCTGGGCCCATGAGCCATGGCCACTGAGCCTGTGTGTCCGGAGCCTGTGCTCCGCAACACGAGAGGACACAGCAGGGAGAGGCCCGCGTACCGCAAAAAAAAAAAAAAAGAATTCCAGTAAGTATTTCTTTTTTTCTCTTTAAGTATAGTACTATGTGTGAAAAAACATTATTTCATGGCTTAAAATTGTTTGTATATTAGAATAGTAAAAATTATAGCAAAAATTTTTATCCTGTGTCTAGATGTAGTATGAAGACTCCTTGTCTTTACTTTTTCTAAGTACAACTCTGACTTTGTTTGAAGCTGCATGGTCTTCATCTGGAATTAATTTTAAATTTTAACTTGCTTACCTAACATGTTAAAAAGATGACTGTGTTGTTAAATATTTTGGTAAATATTACTCATCCCTGTTTTCCAGGGCCAACTTTTTCAGTTATTATAATCAAATTAATGAGAATTTTGTGTAGAGATTTAGACACACCTACACACATAGCTGAATTAGCTGGAAATGATGAACTGTTATTTTGATTTTATGCCTATAGATTAATGCCTTACATCAGAAATGGTTACCTTATGCCTTAAAGCTCCATAGAAAATTCAGGTCATAATTTTTAGGTGACTTAAATATTGTTGAGGATTTTTCACAGAAAGGGTTTATAAAGTAAGAATAAGGACGATGAAAACTATTACATACCTATTTATAAACTACATCAAAGAAGCCTTTTGTAATGGATACTTTGCTAAGATTATAGAATCATGGACATCTTTAGAATTTTACTTTATGAAAATATATTTACATGTATTTTAATCAAGTATTATTAAATAATTAGAGCAGAACGTATTTGTTGAATAAATGAATAATTTTATAAGCATTAACCATTTTATATTTGAGCAATTTTAGATGACACTCTAAGTGCCTTTGTGAAAATGAAAGGAAAAGATTTGTATAGTTAGTCATTTTAAGCTATTATTATATTTTAGTGTTGGCCTGTCATGAAGTTTTAAATGAGCTGTAATTAATGTTTTCTCTTATTCTTTTAAATTTCTATTGTAGTTTAAACAGTTACATGACACAAGTTCCTCAGCTTGGTAGGCTTCAAATAAGCAATCATCTTAAACTGTGGCTTTTCAATAGTTTTTTTTGGAAATTACTTTTTAAAACTTTGGAAACATAGAATACCAATAATGTGGATACGGTTATGAGACCCGGTGTATTGGAAAATCTGTTAGAAAGTCTTTAGAAAGTCCTCAGCTGCACAAATAAAATAATTTATTGGCTGACAGGCATTTATGTGAAGAATGTTTCTTTTCTCTTTTAATTTGTGAATAAGAAAGGCAACACAAAATTTTGTTAATAGCGTCTATAATTTTCCCAGCATAGACAAAAGTCTATACATTGCATTGCTTGTGAATATCTACAAATTAATTCTAAATCCTAAAATCATGTATATAATTGTAAAAGAAAAGAGAAAAGCAAATAAGCATTTAGTCAAATCCTAACTACAATTATTTTCTTTAAAGTATTTAGACCGTTCAGTCATTTTAATTACGTGATGAATATCATTTAGAAATAATTTTTATAAGCATCCATATTTATTGGTATTATATTTCTGGTTGCACTAAAATTCAATAATACTATTGGAGTTCAATTCCAGAAAATATTGTACCATTCTATAAATATCTTTTCAAATAATATCATAAATAAGTTCCATGTTGAACAATGCACTTAATCCCATAGTATATTATTTTTCTAAAACAAACAAAAAAAACTTCTCTAATAATATATATTTACTTCATAGTATGAGTAGAAAATTAAGTAATGTTTGTAAAATATAGTAATTTAAAAATTTTAGAGTGTCAGTAAATAAAGCTTAATTCCCTCTACCACAGGGGAAGAAGTGGCTTTCCATGAAATACTGAAATAAAGATTCCCTGTCTATGAGTAGATAAAATGAAAGAAACATAATTACTCCAATTAATGCTTCATATAGCTTACTTTGTGAGAAAGAAGGAAGGATACATTTGTATTATAAAACATACCTAAATGAACATTAAAAAAGAAATAATTGTTATCTTAACTGCTAGTTTGCATCAGGCATGTAAGAGCTAGGAACTTCTTACCAGAGCCTAAACTATTAGGTATTTTTTAGAATCTAAATGATCTGGGAGAAGGGAAAGACCCAACTCTAGCCCACTCTTGCCATCCTGTCCACCTAAGATGGACAAAAAACAAAACCAAAAAAACCCTGTGAATCACTTGTGAAGCTCATACTCTAGAGTCAAACGCTTATTAAGATTGAGACCTGGGGCTTCCCTGGTGGTGCAGTAGTTGAGAGTCCGCCTGCTGATGCAGGGGACAGGGGTTCGTACCCTGGTCCAGGAGGATCCCACATGCCACGGAGCGGCTGGGCCCGTGGGCCATGGCCGCTGAGCCTGCGCGTCCGGAGCCTGTGCTCTGCAACGGGAGAGGCCGCAACAGTGAGAGGCCCACGTACCGCAAAAAAAAAAAAAAAAAAAAAAATGACTGAGACCTAATCATAGATCTATAAAATATTTCCCCTCGGTGTGGAGCTTCAAGATGACGAAGAGTAAGAGGCGGAGATTACCTTTCTCTCCACAAATACATCAGAAATACATCTACATGTGGAACAACTCCGACAGAACACCTACTGAATGCTGGCAGAAGACCTCAGATCTCCCAAAAGGCAAGAAATTCCCTACGTACCTGGGTAGGGTAAAAGAGAAAAGAAAAAACAGAGAAAAAAGAATAGGGACGGGACCTGCACCTGTGTTCAAAGTAAATTACCTGGCCAGACCTCACTTTAAAGCAAGTGCTGTTTGTCATTGCCAGACAATGTCTTAAATAGAGTCTGTTTGATTTTCTATGTTCCCTATTTTTGGCTCATTGCATTTCCATAAAATATTAGAAGAAATATGTCACTCTTCCACGTCACCACCCCCTGCCAAATACACTGGAGTTTGATTGATATTGCATTGAATGAAAAGACTTATTTGAGGAGAAATGACAGTTGTACAAAGTTTAGACTTCCAATCAAGATACATGGCATATACTGCCATTTCTCTAGGTATTTTACAATGATTCATACATTTCTGTGTAGAGGTCTTACACATCTTTTCGTTGATTTATTTCTAAGTATTTATTTCTGTAATTATTGAACAGTCATCTTTAAAAATAGCATTTTCTAAATATCTGTTGCTAACATATAGAAATAAAATTGATTTTTTGTTGATTGAAGTTGTGTTGAACAATCTTGCTAAATTCGCTTATTAATTCAAACTTTATGACTGCACATTATAGATTTGCTTTACATATAATCATATAATCATTAGATCTTCAAATACTCCTCTTTTTTTTTTTTTTTTTTTTTTTTTTTTTTTTTTTTTTTTTTTTGCGGTACACGGGCCTCTCACTGTCATGGCCTCTCCAGTTGCGGAGCACAGGCTCCGGACGTGCAGGCTCAGCGGCCATGGCTCATGGGCCCAGCCGCTCTGCGACATGTGGGATCTTCCCGGACCGGGGCACGAACCCGTGTCCCCTGCATAGGCAGGCAGACTCTCAACCACTGCACCACCAGGGAAGCCCCCTCTTTCATCTTTTTACCTAAGTTTTTTCTCAATTTATCTTGCCCTGAAAAGAATGGGAAATGGTATTTCTCCTATGAATTAGGACTCCAGCTTAAACAAGAGATGGCACAAGCAATGAGAAGAGATTTGATCTGCAACTTATAATTCTGCTAAGCTCAGGGCAAGTGGATGGTACTGGGGAAGTCATTTTAGCTTTATGCTTACTTCCTTCATCCATAAAATAATTTTACATAAAGAGATTTCTCAATTATGACATTCTACACTTTTGACCTATGACTTGTCAAAAGATTTTAAATTTTACTTCTATAAAATATCTTAATGTCTTAATAGTAAAATAAAGTCTAACTTTGAAAGAGCTGTATTTCCTGAAGTCATTAAGATAAAAAAAAAAAACTAAAAAGAACATGTTAACTTACATTTTCCTGAAAGATTGGTTTTCAGGATTGTCAAACCTATCCACATAGGTCATGCAAAATATTTTCATATTGAAAATATTTCAATGGATAATATATATTTTTCCTATTCTTGGTAACGTTAATCTCTCATGAGCAAACGAGCAAACTTTACACACACACACACACAAATATATATATATATATATACATATATATATATATATATTTTAAAGTTGTGAATCCATGGAGACAGGCTTTAGAGTTAAGTGCTGTTTCTTTAAAATATTGAAGCTTAAATGGACAGCACTTACTGAGAATAAGACTGACATCACCACCCCATTCCACACACCATGTCACTGAATAGCCTCCACTCTCTGCCAAAATGTAATTCAAATCAGTGACCTAGAAATAAAAGACTACATATCCCATTACCAATCAATCCCCTGAGCCAGTCGGTCTCTACTCAGTAATATTTTAATAAATCATTTTCATTTATATTGATGAGCTGTTAATGCAAATTGTAAGTAAAAGGACAGTTGACTTTTATTAGCAAAGACATGGATATATAATATGTGACACCAAAAGTGCCATGCTCTATGCCCAGTATGATACAATATAACTCATTCACCAGAGGAAAAGATGAAATACTAGTAATTTTACAGAACTTCATGAATTCATATTTTTACATCACACTTAATGTTTCTTTTTATGGTTTCTAAACTATTGGCTAAGGCAGATAAAATTTATAGAATTGGGGTTTCGTTCTATGTAATTTTTAAAAATTTATCTTAATTAATAAGAGATAGTTTTAATGATGGAGAGAATTTAACAATTCCTAGTCACTCTTTTAAAAGGCAGCAGATTCAACCTTGTTTGGTTTAAGTTCACATCTCTAATTGTGAATCTATACACAGGGGATGATTCTATCTGACCCTGTTCTTTATTGCTTTTCTTATGCTGATGGTATCATTCATATTATTGTGACACCAATTTTGAGGTTCTAAATTGCTATCATTAATTATCTCTTTAAGTTTCCTCCATACCCTGTAATTCATATGCACAGTGATGAAATCATTCACCGTACACCATTTTAGTTACTTTAGGCATTGTAAAAAGTGCTGAGAGTATGAAAATAAAGACAAAAATGCCCAGTGCCTAATGAATAAGTTAACAAGGGTTATTTCTTTTTTAAAGTATTATTATTATTCTCAGTTCCTTAATTCTATTAAGACTCAAAAACTAATCCTCTTTAAATGTGGAGAAAATAAAATACGAATTTCAGAAATCTGTTCTACTTGAGTCAAACTCTGATGATTGAAGGGAGGCAAAACACTAGAGTAAGATTTCTCAAAATGGGTCCCCTCTAGAGTTTGGTACAATATTAATACAGGTTTTAATCAAAATATTTCCTTGATGAGAAAAGTTTTATAATGTTCCAGACTATACTTATAAACTTATAAAAGTTTCACAGTAAGCATTAAACTTCTCAGAAAAACTGCAATAAGTAATTTGACTTCATTATTTCTAAATTTTCTCAAATGCAAAATATTTTTTTATGGAAAACTGATAGTAATATAACATGGGTACAGTTCTTCTATAGAATAATAGGAGCATTGAGCTAGACATAATGGAAATGGTTTCTGGACCTCTTCTGATCATTGACTTTTAGAGAAATCATTTTATCTACCTCAATGTCTATATTAAAAATAAAATACTAATGTCCACACAAGCTATATTATCCTATGGCACTTGCTGAAATGTGACTTACCAGGTAACAGCCGGACTTACGAATTAAAAATTTGCATGTTAACAAGAGTCCCGAGTGATTTGTAAACATATTAAACTTTGAAGCACTAAGGTAGATTGGTAGTTCTCAAAGTATGGTCCCTAGACTAGTAGCACCAGTATTACCTGGAAACTTGTTAGAAATGCAAATTGTTAGGCCCTTGCCCAGGCCTACAGAGTCCAAAACTGTAGAGGCTGAACCTAGTGACCTGTGCTTTAAGAAATCTTTCTAGAAAATTCTGATGCAAGTTAAAGTTTGAGTGTTCCTGTTCAATAATTGGCCTATGTCAAGATATCTGGAGGTTCTTTTTTAAAAAATATTATTATCTAGGTCTTGTGCTCAAACCAAGTAAACAAGAATTTGAATAAGAGGATGAAAAAAGTGTTGGGCATAAGAACGCTTCATAACCTTCCAAAGTGAGAGTCATTTGCAGCCAATATTGAGAATCACTGATTTTCACAATAACTCCATCTGTGCTGTGAAGGTGGAGATATCTCATAAAACTAAAGACTCAGATATCTAAGGATGAGGGCAGTGAGGTCACAACAGACACATCTAACATGTTAGCAGAGTAACTCACAATGCCCCCAATAAAGAAATGGAATTAACTGTACTCTTTTGCCATAGCAAAACAGTCTCTTGGAATTAAGTCCCACTGGTGTATTGGAAGGGCTGGGAGGGGGAACCCTCACACCAATAGGCTGAGAGCACCTTTTAAATAAGCAGCCCTTTCTTCTCAACACACCCCCACCACTCCCTTTGCTATTCTCAAGCCTCACAGCTAGCACTGGTGTACTTCTACTATTATAAAACCTAAATATCAAGAGCTGCTTCTTAAGCTATTTAAAACTCATACTTTCTATGGTCTCCTCTGTCTCAAGTTCTTTGTGAAAATACAGGTGATATTGCTCTGTGTATTATACAAACTCAAGACTATTTTAGTTACAAAAAGGAAAAGTATACATAATATGGGAGGAAATATCCTCATAAAACTTTCTTGAAAATAGGAAAATTACCAGTTTTGTTTGTGTGGGGGCACAGCTAACACTGAATTTATATGGTGTGGCAACATACAAATCTTAGAAATATCTTTGAGAAACTTTGTTTTCTATTACTGATTTATGGCCATCAAGATACCGTGCATCTGACTGCCCCACCTCCTTTCAGATAGGCCTCACCGTGCTGGTCCCTCTCTTCTCTTTTCCCTCTTTATCTTCTCTTTACCCTGACTGTCTCAAGATATCTAATTTTACATGTTTGTGTTGAGCATACAACACCTCTTCCTGAAAGTTAGAAACCAAACCCACCAAGGTGATCAGAAGATTAAAGTGACTTCACTCTAGCATGAGCTACACTGCTTAGAAAGTCACTGTATTTATATAAGGTGACCAGATGTACAGATTTGTATGAGACAGTTCCAGTACACACTTGTGCAGCCATTCTTCCCAGATGGATGTTTTCTGTTTCTTTTAAAAAATTCTAACAGATTATTATTAATAATGTATTAAAACATGCAAGTTTTGCTTTACTGGGACTTTACTTAGAGCTTCTAGGTTCTGCCTTGCTATCACCTAGTCATATGTAAGACACATGTGTGGTGAATGGACTTCTCAATTTAGCTCTCAGCTAAATCTCAACGACAATCACTCCTTTGACAACTCTTTCAATACACTAAGTAATTGCACCTCCTTTTCAAGGATGGCATTCAGGTGCCTACTGATAAAAAGAACTGCACTCAGAATGTAACTGTCAAGGGACTTCCAACTACTTACTGTTTTCAGCGATGGAAGGTAAAAATATTCAGTGATGCTGCCTCTGCCAGCCACTTGATATACGAGCCGTGGTATCACAGTCCATGTTGTAACTAGCAGACAACCATCAGGCCACCAGTTTGGGGGTCAGTGGAAAAGTGGAAAGTTATAGATGGGGTATATTAGAAAAACATATCCAGAGGACAGAGACTGAGTAGATCTGCGGTAGAGTGTGAGAGCTGTCTGAATGCACTTGCTATAGTAGAGTTGTCATTGCTTGGTATAAATCTGTATTTGATGTATTTCACTCTTCAGTAGCAGTTTTTTATGTTAAATACCATCTCTTGATTTTCAGCACATAAGATCAACATATAGACAAAATACAGGAGAAAATTTCAATTACAGAAATGAAAGTAAACATTTTCAAGTTTGACGTTTTCAAATGCACATTGTCAAGTGAAAGTACTCCAGACAGAAGCTGGTTGCTTCCAGTTTTGTGGCAGTTATGAATAAAGCTGTGATGACTATTTCTGTGCAGACATGTGTGTGTGTGGATATCAGCATTTAAATCAGTTGGGCAAATACTTAAGAGCATAATTGCTGGATAGTATAGGAAGACTACATTTAACTTTGTTAACAAACTGCCAAATTGCCTTCTAAAGTGTACCATTGTCTCAAAAGATTCTTACTGTATTATAAACATATGAGATAATCTCATCAAAGAGCATGAGGGAAAAGGCACTGGCTTAGGCAACTTTGAAAATGAGTGAAGTCTGTAAAACTAAAGGCAAAGAGAACTGCATATAAGCCCTGAACTCAATAAGTAATCTTTTCCACAGGGGCACAGGTTAACAATTATGAAACCATATCCTTGTTAACTCAATGTATTCAAGAAAAAAATGAATTTGAGTTTGTTATGGTTGCACATAATTCATTGTTGCATCGAAAAAAGCTGCGACATTCTATCAATTGAAATAGAGACCATGGTTGACACATTTAAAAGATTATGTGTATGTGTGTGTGTGTGTTTCCTTTTTGTGTATAAACATGAGAAATTACCTTTCTTATAATTATGCTGATAGTAAATATTAAAAATCTCTTATTATGGCACTCCTGATTAGGATGATAAATAATAAGATAACTCACTTAAAATAGCAGAATGTTTTTACAAATGTTGGTTTACTATGTTTTATTTTTGTGTTCCTTTTTTAATTATTGATTGTCAGGCTCAGAGCTTGTTTGTATTCAACTCTTTCTCCCTGTGGGTTAAAATCCAAATATTTAAACATGTCAGACTTTAACCTAAACTGTACTAGTGATTTGTCTGGTCATATCTCCTGCCATTTCAACTAAAATAAATTAACAGCTGTCTATAAAATTGATATTTGACTGACTGATGATGCCACTTCCTTAAATTTTTCTTAAGGCTTCCATCAACTCCTTCATACTCAACACAATCTTCATGTCAAATCTCTCTCACAGAAACTATGACCCAATTAGAGGAATGGTTTACTCAAGAAGATTAAGCATCATATAGACATGATAAGATGAATAAAGATTAAGAAAGAGCATGTGGTAACACAGTGATGTACAAATAGCATGTGGTCATTAAATGCTCATAAGGTGAATGAAGCGCTGAATTGGAAGCACTAAACAGAAATTGAGGAAGTATTAGCCTAAATAATAGGGATGCCAGTGTGTTTCAAGACATATAATAGCATTCAACAGCAAATGTGTTCCATGAAGACACATTTTGATTTTGATCTACATAAAATCACTCTACAGCACTATATATGGCATTTTAAAATAATATTTATTATCTTTTCTTATGATTATTTACTGGCTTTACTTTCTTGTCACTTTTCTGGTTAACAGAAGCATAAAATATAGCATTTCTACTGATCCTTGGAGGTTCACTTCCTTTTTACACTGCATTATTAACCAGGCTCTTAAGGTACACTATGAAAATACTCATATTTCAAGTATTCCTAATGGAGTTATCATAAGCAGAGTAGTTTCCCTCTTGAGGACTATAACACTATTTGATTTAATTAAATGGATCAAATTAAAGCAAATGGTGGTAGAACTCCCAGAGTAATGTATATTCCAGT
Source organism: Tursiops truncatus (assembly GCF_011762595.2). Taxonomy (NCBI): domain Eukaryota; kingdom Metazoa; phylum Chordata; class Mammalia; order Artiodactyla; family Delphinidae; genus Tursiops; species Tursiops truncatus. The sequence continues at coordinate 119,338,927 of NC_047037.1, forward strand.
TATGGAAACTGCCATCAGAGTGCAATAATGTTTGCACACTACATTTGAAATATTTTCAGATCTCAGTTTGTAATAGAGTATTCAGTTCTGCCAAATAAAATAAATGCTGACAATTTGAGAAGTTTTAGCTAACTTAAAATGTATTTCCTTAAGGCTAAACAAATTAATTTATAATTATTTACTTCCCTGAGTTATGATTATATTATATAGATGAACACTTAAATGCACAGATGCATTTAAAAGTTGAGAAAAGTTTCAAAATGTTGAAGATGTTGTGTTTTCTTCTATTTCAAATATACTGTGAAGGTACATCTCTGCTTGAGAGCTAAGAAATAATTAAATATGATGGGAGGGAATATGTAGATCTTGCTGTATAATGTATCAAGTGATGATAAAATAATTGATAGGCTTCAGAAATACTAAACATGTCAAGACTTTGAAGCTCTTCTTTTAATCTCTCCCCAAGTTTTAAAAATCTAAACTCATGCAGATGTTGTTATCCTGCTTAATGTTTATTTTCATTTTTACTTTGAATAGGCTTGAATATTTAAGAAAACTCACATGACCTATCCAGCTGTGAAGTAGCTCTTTCTTCTATAATAGATATCTAAATAAGCTGCAGTATTAAATTGTCCATAAATGTCAACCATTTATATTATACTGGATCTCTCTGTTATATAGTCTTATACTCATATTGTAAAGAGTATTGAGTATATAAATTATAAGCAGCATACATATAATATCTAATATTCTCATGAATTGTGGGAAAATTGTACTAGACCTCAGATACAAAGACTTTTATTTTTTTTTTTAAGATTAGCTTCAACCACTAACTGACTGTATGGTTTAGAAAAAGTCATTAAATTTTCCATCCCCAACTGTCTTCATATATTGAATGATGGGGAAAGAGCAGGGAGGATGCATGGAAAAACTGACAAAAGTGAGGACGGTGACCACCAGGCATCCTAGAAAATGCCAGGGAGAAATAAAAATAACTACTAGACTAAATATCTACATTTTGACATAGTAATATAATGAATATCTATATTGATGGAGCTGTAGTTGTAAAGTTTTTAGATTATTTATAAAACATTTATATTTATTTTCTACTGTTCTCATGTCTGTGATATAACCAAAGTAGAAATGTTCTCTTCATTTTATAAAGGAGACCAGATGTCAGTTTAGGAAACATAACTATATGTTAAGGGCCAAGCTAGAGATGGGAAACAAGATTCCACAGCACAAAAGTTTCTTGCACTGCTCTTTCTCATCATATGATTAATTCACTGTACTTAAGGATCTGACTGGTGTATCCATAAAAGCAGAAGGCATTTGTACTCTGTTTATATGACCCAAGTACTTAACCCTGCCTATTATGGAGGTTCCAGGTGAGTCTTTTTAGACGCTGAAGTGACAAATGTGTAAGGTACCCTATCTACAGCAGATGTAAGAAAATGCTGCTAGGGTAGCCAGTACCTGTCACTTCAGCACCTTCTAAATTGGAGCAATGTTTGAAGTGATGGGCCACGTGTTAGGCCAGGTAGAAAAGAAATTGATATCAAGAAATAGTAAATAGATCCAAAGTTAAGGGAGAAATAGAAGGCTTGGAAATCCCAATAAGATTTTAAAGCAGCTATAGTGAAAAGAACAGAAAGAGAAAACTAGAATGATACACGATTCCTGGCAAATAATGGGATATTGATCTTTAAGGTTTAGAAATGGTCACTCTGTGAACTAGGGCCCATCCATTCTACAGAGCATAGCAATCATTCTGCCCCATGCTATGAGAAAAAGTACAGTCGGTGTTTTCCTTTTTTTGGGTGGGGGGAGGGTTTGATTGTGTGTGGAGGTGTGTGTACATGTGTGTGTGTCTTCATTGCAGTTGGTGCATTTTATGTTTGTAAAAGCTATGTGAAGGCGGCATTTATGTGTAATTGGGAGATTAGGTTGGTAAGAAACTGAAGTTGCTAATTTACAACACCATCCAGTACCCAGTTAGTTAAGATGGAAATCCCATTTAATCAAGTGCCAAGTTTTCTGGGTTCTAACCTCTGAACATTTTTCAAGACTATTCACTTCACTTCTCTCCATTCCTGAGCAAACCACCATAATCTCTCACTTAGACAAGTCTCTTTCACTGGTTTATTTGTTTTTTTTTTTTAAATCTTTATTGGAGTACTATATGTATACATATACCCCATATCCCCTCCCTCTTGCGTCTCCCTCCCACCCTCCATATCCCACCACTCTAGGTGGTCACAAGGCACCCAGCTGATCTCCCTGTGCTATGTGGCTGCTTCCCACTAGCTTTCTATTTTACATTTGGTTGTGTATATATGTCCATGCCACTCTCTCACTTTGTCCCAACTTACCCTTCCCCTTCCCCATATCCTCAAGTCCATTCTCTAGTAGGTCTGTGTCTTTATTCCCATCCTACCCCTAGGTTCTTCATAACCATTTTTGGTTTTTTTAGATTCCATATTATGTGTTACTATACACTGTTTATTTTTCTCTTTCTGACTTACTTCACTCTGTATGACAGACTCTAAGTCCATCCACCACACTAGAAGTAACTCAATTTCATTTCTTTTTATGGCTAATATTCCATTCTATATATGTGCCACGTCTTCTTTATCCACTCATCTGTCGATGGACACTTAGGTTGTTTCCATGTCCTGGCTATTGTAAATAGAGCTGCAATGAACATTGTGGTGCATGATTCTTTTTTATTTTTTGAATTTTACTTTATTTATTTTTTATACAGCAGGTTCTTATCAGTTATCCATTTTATACATATTAGTGTGTATATATCAATCCCAATCTCCCAATTCATCACACCACCACCCACCCACCCTCCACTTTCCGACCTTGGTGTCCATATTTTGTTGTCTACATATGTGTCTCTAATTCTGCCCTGCAAAACAGTTCGCCTGTGCCATTTTTCTAGGTTCCATATATATGCGTTAATATATGATATTTATTTTTCTCTTTCAGACTTACTTCACTCTGTATGACAGTCTCTAGTTCCATCCACGTCTCTGCAAATCACTCAATTTCGTTCCTTTTTATGGTTCCATTGTATATATGTACCACATCTTCTTTATCCATTCATCTGTCTATGGGCATTTAACTTGTTTCCATGACCTGGCTATTGTAAATAGTGTTGCAATGAACATTGGGGTGCATGTGTCCTTTTGAATTACGGTTTTCTCAGGGTATATGCCCAGTAGTGGGATTGCTGAGTCATATGGTAATTCTATTCTTAGTTTTTTAAGGAACCTCCATACTGTTCTCCATAGTGTCTGTTTCAATTTACATTCCCACCAACAGTGCAAGAGGGCTCCCTTTTATCCATACCCTCTCCAGCATTTGTTGTTTGTAGATTTTCTGATGATGCCCACTCTAACTGGTATGAGGTGATACCTCATTGTAGTTTTGATTTGCATTTCTCTAATAATTAGTGATGTTGAGCAGCTTTTCATGTGCTTCTTGGCCATCTGTATGTCTTCTTTGGAGAAATGTCTATTTAGGTCTTCTGACCATTTTTGGACTGGATTCTTTGTGTTTTTAATATTGAGCTGTATGAGCTGTTTATATATTTTGGAGATTAACCCTTTGTCCATTGATTCATTTGGAAATATTTTCTCCTATTTTGAGGGCTGTCTTTTCATCTTGTTTGTAGTTCCTTTGCTTTGCAAAAGCTTTTAAGATTCATTAGGTCCCATTTGTTTAATTTTATTTTATTTCCATTACTCTAGGAGGTAGATAAAAAAAGATCTTGCTGAGATTTATGTCAAAGAATGTTCTTCCTATGTTTTCCTCTAAGAGTTTGATAGTTTCTGGCCTTACATTTAGGTCTCAAATCCATTTTGAGTTCATTTTTGTGTATGGTGTTAGTGACTGTTCTAATTTCATTCTTTTACATGTAGCTGTCCAGTTTTCCCAGCACCACTTATTGAAGAGCCTGTCTTTTCTCCATTGTATATCCTTGCTTCCTTTGTCATAGATTAGTTGACCATACGTACATGAGTTTATCTCTGGGCTTTCTATCTTGTTCCATTATCTATATTTCTGCTTTTGTGCAAGTACCATATTGGCTTGATTACTGTAGCTTTGTAGTATAGTCTGAAGTCAGGGAGTCTGATTCCTCCAGATCCGCTTTTTTCTCTCAAGACTACTTTAACTATTCGGGGTCTTTTGTGTCTCTATACAAATTTTAAGGTTTTCATTATCGTTCTGTAAAAAATGCCACTGGTAATTTGATAGGGATTGCATTGAACCTGTTGACTGCTTTGGGTAGTATAGTCATTTTCACATTGTTGATTCTTCCAATCTAAGAACATGGTATATCTCTCCATCTGTTTGTATCATCTTTAATTTCTTTGATCAGTGTCTTATAGTTTTCTGCATACAGGTCTTTTTTCTCCCTAGATAGGTTTATTCCTAGGTATTTTATTCTTTTTGTTTCAATGGTAAATGGGAGTGTTTCCTTAATTTCTCTTTCAGATTGTTCATCATTAGTGTATAGGAATGCAAGAGATTTCTGTGCATTAATTTTGTATCATGCAACTTTACAAAATTCATTGATTAGCTCTAATAGTGTTCTGGTGGCATCCTTAGGATTTTCTATGTATAATATCATGTCATCTGCAAACAGTGACAGTTTTACTTCTTCTTTTCCAATTTGGATTCCTTTTATTTCTTTTTCTTCTCTGATTGCCATTGCTAGGACTTCCAAAACTATGTTGAATAACAGTGGCGAGAGTTGACATCCTTATCTTGTTCCTGATCTTAGAGGAAATGCTTTCAGTTTTTCACCATTGAGCACGATGTTGGCTGTAGGTTTGTCTTATATGGCCTTTATTATGTTGGGGTAGGTTCCCTCTACACCCACTTTATGGAGATTTTTTATCATAAATGGGTGCTGAATTTTGTCAAAAGCTTTTTCTGCATCTATTGAGAAGATCATATGGTTTTTATTCTTCAATTTGTTAATATTGTGTATCACATTGATTGATTTGCCCATATTGAAGAATCCTTGCATCACTTGTATAAATGTCACTTGATCATGGTGTATGATCTTTTTAGTGTGTTGCTGGATTTTGTTTGCTAGTATTTTGTTGAGGACTTTTGCCTCTATATTCGCCAGTGATATTGGTCTGTAATTTTCTTTTTTTGTAATATATTTTTCTAGTTTTGGTGTCAGGGTGATTGTGGCCTTATAGAATGAGTTTAGGAGAGTTCCTTGCTCTGTAATTTTTTGGAAGAGTTTGAGAAGGATGTTTGTTAGCTCTTCTCTAAATGTTTGATAGATTTCACCTATGTAGCAATCTGGTCCTGGACTTTTGTTTGTTGGAAGATTTTTAATCACAGTTTCAATTCCATTACTTGCGATTGGTCTGTTCATATTTTCTATTTCTTCCTGGTTCAGTCTTGGAAGATTATACCTTTGTAAGAATTTGTCCATTTCTTCCTGGTTGTCCATTTTATTGACCATGAGTTTCTTGTAGTAGTCTCTTAGGATACTTTGTATTTCTGCGGTGTCTGTTGTAACTTGTTTTTCATTTCTAATTTTGATTTGAGTTCTCTTCCTCTTTTTCTTGATGAGGCTGGCTAAAGGTTTATCAGTTTTGTTTACCTTCTCAAAGAATTAGCTTTTAGTTTTATTGATCTTTGCTATTGTTTTCTTTGTTTCTATTTCATTCATTTCTGCTCTGATATTTATGATTTCTTTCCTTCTACTAACTTTGATTTTTGTTTGTTCTTCTTTCTCTAGTTCCTTTAGGTGTAAGGTTAGATTGTTTATTTGAGATTTTTCTTGCTTCTTGAGGTAGGTTTGTATTGCTATAAACTTCCCTCTGAGAACTGCTTTTGCTGCATCGCATAGGTTTTGGATCATAGTGTTTTCGTTGTAATTTGTCTATAGGTATTTTTTGATTTCCTCTTTGATTTCTTCAGTGATCTCTCGGTTATTTAGTAATGTATTGTTTAGCCTCCATTTGTTTGTGTTTTTTAAAGTTTTTTTCCCCTGTAATTGATTTCTAATCTCATAGTGTTGTGGTCAGAAAAGATGCTTGATATGATTTCAATTTTCTTAATTTTACTGAGGCTTGATTTGTTACCCAAGATGTGATCTATGCTAGAGAATGTTCTGTTCACGCTTGAGAAGAAAGTGTAATCTGCTGTTTTTGCATTGAATGTCCTATAAATATCAGTTAAATTCATCTGGTCTTTGTGTCATTTAAAGCTTATGTTTCCTTATTAATTTTCTATTTGGATGATCTGTCCATTGGTGTAAGTGAGGTGATAAATCCTCCAGTATTATTGTGTTACTGTCAATTTCCTCTTTTATAGCTATTTGCAGTTGCCTTATGTATTGATGTGCTCCTATATTGGGTGAATATATATTTATAATTGTTATATCTTCTTCTTGGATTGATCCCTTGATCATTATTTTTTCTGATATAAGTACTGTTACTACAACTTTCTTTTGATTTGCATTTGCATGGAATATCTTTTTCCATCCCCTCACTTTCAGTCTGTATGTGTCCCTAGGTCTGAAGTGGGTCTCTTGTAGACAGCATATATATGGGTCTTTTTTTGTATCCATTCAAGGAGCCTGTGTCTTTTGGTTGGAACATCTAATCCATTCACATTTAAGGTAATTATCAATGTGTATATTCCTATTACCATTTTCTTAATTGTTATGGGTTTGTTTTTGTAGGTCCTTTTCTTCTCTTGTGTTTCCCACTTAGAGAAGTTCCTTTAGCATTTCTTGTAGAGCTGGTTTTGTGGTGCTGAATTTTCTTAGCTTTTGCTTTTCTGTAAAGCTTTTATATCTCTGTCAAATCTGAATGATATCCTTTCTGGATAGAGTAATCTTGCTTGTAGATTCTTCCCTTTAATCACTTTAAATATATCATGCCATTCCCTTTAGGCTTGTAGAGTTTCTGCTTAAAAATCAGCTGTTTACCTCATGGGAGTTTCCTTGTATGTTATTTGTCATTTTTCTCTTGCTCCTTTCAATAATTTTTCTTTGTCTTCAATTTTTGTCAGTTTGATTACTACATGTCTCAGCATGTTTTTCCTTGGGTTTATCCTGCCTGGGACTCTCAGTGCTTCCTGGACTTGGGTGAGTATTTCCTTTTCCATTTTAGGGAAGTTTTCAACTATAATCCTCCTTCTGGGACCTCTATAATAAGAATGTTGTTACATTTAATGTTGTCCCAGAGGTCTCTTAGACTGTCTTCATTTCTTTTCATTCTTTTTTCTTTATTCTGTTCCATGACAGTGAATTCCACCATTATGTCTTCCAGGTCACTTATTCATTCTTCCACCTCAGTTATTCTCTCTAGTGTATTTTTCATTTCAGTTATTGTATTGTTCATCTCTGTTTGTTTGTTCTTTAATTCTTCTAGGTTTTTTTTTCTTTAATTCTCTAGGCCTTTGTTAAACATTTCTTGCATCTTCTCGGTCTTTGCCTCCATTTTTTTCCAAGATCTTGGATCATCTTCACTATCATTATTCTGAATTCTTTTTCTGGAAGGTTGCCTATCTCCACTTTATTTAGTTGTTTTTCTGGGGTTTCATCTTGTTCCTTCATCTTATACATAGCCCTCTGCCTTTTCATCTTGTCTATCTTTCTGTGAATGTGCTTTTTGTTCCACAGGCTATAGGATTGTAGTTTTTCTTGCTTCTGCTGTCTGCCTTCTGGTCGGTGAGGCTAAGAGGATGGTGCCTACATGATTGTTTTTGATTTTTTTTTCCCTCAGGGTATATGCCCAGTAGTGGGATTGCTGGGTCATATGGTATTTCTATATTTAGTTTTTTAAGCAGCTTCCATATTGTTCTCCATAGTAACTGTGCCAATTTACATTCCCACCAACAGTGCAAGAGTGTTCCCATTTACTTATTACTAATGCAGTAAGTGAGTCAAAAAAAAATGAGAGAAAAAATTTGACATAACACCTCATTGTTTTAAAATATTTCTTATTTACTATAAGCACACACTCATCCTCAGGGATTTTCAAAGCTGTCTGTACCCAGCTTGTTTCATCATCTTATTCCCAACTATTTTCCTTCTCACCTTCTCTACTGGACTGTAAATCTAAATTCTTAAATATACCATACTCTCACTTACCTCCTGACTTTTTCACATGTTGTTTCCTGTGTATGAATTTTTTTATGATATGCTTTCTGTCAATCTTACAGTATCTAATAATCTTCATAGAAATCTTCCCTGGATGCTGGACTAACTTGGTTTAACCAGTATAGTTTCCCAGAGGATACTGTATATTACTTTCAGAACCCCTATCAGGCTATTTGGTGATGAAGTAGTATTTAATATCAGACTTCTTCCTGAAGTACTCTAATCTTTGTGAGGGTTGTGCATAGAGTGTGTTTGAACAGTAATAATAAATTTTAATTGGAGATATTTCAGAGAGTGTGTTGATGAGATCATCCATATGGATATTAGAGTAAATCAGAAAGGCAATTGTAAGACTGTAAGTCATAATAATAATATCATAATGATAGTAATGTGTCAGTTAATCATCATAGCAATACTGTGAAATAGATGCAATAAATATCTATACACTACAGATAAGGCAACTGAAGGAAAAGTAACTTCAGTAACTTGCTTATTATTACATAACTAGTCTTTAGCAGAACTGGGGGTTAAAATTAAGGCAGTTTGTGATATATACTATGCTGTTTGTAAATGTCCTTGAATGCTGAAAATTAAAAAAAAATGTAGATAGTTTCTAGAAAGAGTGGTATATGCTGGAATATTCAGATAGTGTGAAACCCTAAAGGGAAGGACGTTTGTACTTGGATGGAAAATCAAAGAAACCATCACTGTAGGAGAAGAGAAGTTACATAGAAAAATCTCAGAGGATATGCATGTTTAATTAAAGGAAGGATAAGAAGGCAATATTGTCAAACGTGTTAAGAGTATAAAAGAAAATCTTCCAGATTGTGTTAAAGATGCATTTGCTCTACAATCCAAGCAGGTTAAAAACAAAACAAAACAAAATAACTCTGTGGAATGCCAAGTCAGGGGTCAGTATGCAAGACAGCTAGTGAGCCACTGAAAGAATACATCATAAGAGAAGAATAAGTGAGGAAAAACAATTCATCAAGCGAGAATATCAAAGTGATGGCTTCATTTAAATAATTTTGGTACTGTTTAAAACAAGTATCTTTATTCATCAGGCAAGTTTAGTCATTACGGAGAGTCAAGGACCTTAAATTCCTCTTTAAGAGCTATAGATAATATTCTGAGCCATATCCTTTGAGCTGTCTTATAGATACTAAAACTCCAACCAGATGGAAGAAGTTAACTACATGATGACCAGGCTGTAGCCATGACATAAGCTGCCACAATTCCAAGAGCTGGCCTCAAAGAAATGGAAGCAAACCGACCCTGAAACTGAAGATTAACTGTACTAAAACAATCAAGATGATGATGATCAGACTACTGCATGACCAATTTCAAGACGACTGTAAGAGCTGACTGTGCTGTTTCTACATGTATCCCCCTCCCTTCACCTATACATCCCTGAAACTCCCCTTTAAAAGCTTTTGCCCACTGATTGTCAGTGAGGGGGAGTCAGCCTTCAGATGGTAGTCCACCCTCCCCTTCACCCCCCAGGTTGCCAGCCTCCAAAATAAAGCAAACTTTCCTTTATCAACCTTGCCTCTTTATTGGCTTTAAAATGGCAAACAGCTGGACCCCCACTTTCAGTAAAAATAACACGTGTTTTGTTTTTTCATCATAGCTTTATAATATATTTGAGACATGGTATGGCTAATCTCTTCTCTGCCTACATATTATGTTTTAATAAATGTTCTTATTTTTGTGTTTTAAATATTTTAGAAGGGTTTTGAATGATTTTTTTACATTACAATAAAACTTGTATTAAATTATTGTTAATTATATGAAAGCTAAATGTACTTACCTATAGGTAAATGTGCCATCTTGGGAAAATCCTTGTAACATCACATTTTTCACATTCCAAATCATAATATATTTCTTCATTTACTCATTTTCTTTTATATTAGTATGCAACCATTTTCCTTATTATGGCCATGGGTTTGGTCATTTTTAATTAAAGGGAATAAAAGTTAATAAAATAAAAGAAATAAAACTATTGAAGCAATTTATAAATTTGTTTTCATGAAATATGTATATATACATTTATCTTGGTTAGTGAAGAGATATAGTGAATACTGTTTACATACATTTCTGTACTGCCATTCTACAAAATGCATTAATTCTAGTAAGTACCAATTTTCTCATTAGGAAACATGTATATAAACAAAACTATAATTGTTTCTTTTTCAGTTTAATACATTATTTAAAAATTATTTAAGTATAATGCTGATAGAATTAATCTTTGATTTAATTATGATTTTCATTGGCATGTTTTGTGTTAAAGAATAATATTGAAAGGAAATGTTTTTTATTTGTTTAGAATAGATATTTGGTCTCTTGATTAAATAATATATCTAATATATGTCTTTTGTCATCTATTGAAGTAATCATGTGTGTATAATTTTTTTTCTTATGTAATGAGGTAAAATATATTAATAGATTTGATATCTTTTGCATCATCTTGATGAATTATTCTTTTATTGTACAGCTTTTTTCAAATACATTGTTATATTTTTATATTTAAACAATAAACTCTTTTTTGTTTTCTTTGTCAACTTGTCATATCAGAATGTCATGGATATTTTCCCTTAAACTTTTAACAACTGAAATAAAAAATTTTCTGGGCTCAAGGAAACTAATATTTACCAATAATTTACTGTATGTAAGAACAATAGGTCTTTTAACATATTTATTTCATTTACTGACACCTTTTATACAAGAAGAAACTGAGCTTAAGAGAGTCTGCATAATCCCCACAGGTTTCATACACTAGTAAACCACAGGGTTCAGATTTATGCTAGTGTTTATGTGTTTTCATGAGCAATGTTCTTTAAATCATAGCATGTTCTTTCCAAACCCAAAGTATTTTTTAAAAAATAGAAAAAAAATAGAATTACCTTCTCAACACAGAAGTCCTAAGGCAAAACAAAGTCCAGGTCTTATAAAAATTCCTTCTTTACTTCCAAAGTTCTTGTGATGAATATTTCACACTCAGTAACAAAGCATGCAATCATTTGTCTTCTCTTCTAGGTTTTGCTATATTTCTGTGCTCATTTTTTTTTCTTTTTGGATGGTTTAAGATGTTTAAATAAAAGAGAAAGTTATCCAAAATGTCTTGAAGGACAATATAATTAATGACGTCTTTAATGAGTTAAGTTTTTAGAACTGTGCATTCCAGCGACACCCTATTGAAATACCCAATTAAAAGATAATTAGGATAAATCATGGAGAGAAAGGAGATAACCTCACAGCTCCAAGTATAGACCATCGTGCTTCATCTAAAACTTTCAAGGTGACACTTCCAGCATCTCCAGAATAAAGGGAATTAGTGCAAAGATGAGAATCATTTTAATATTAACACATTTATTTTAAAATGTAAAATTTTAAAATTGATGTGATGAGAAATGTATTTTATAAAATTATTTGTTAATAACATTTTCTCAAAATAAAGTAGAAGATATCTGTCAGTTGTTTTCACTGCCACTTTAAAATATTCATAGTTTATTCATTCATTCATTATCACACTCAGTTATTCCTTCATAGAATATTGATTGGTTGTCAACTGTGAATCATGGCAGGATCAAGGTTTCTGTTGATAATATAGATTTGGATTTGGTTCTGAAAATTTTTTTAAATATGTATTAAATTTTTCTCACATTTTCAAAACTTCAGTAGTAAGTGTTTACTGCAGAAACAAAATACCTAAATATAACTGCCTTGACAGACATAAATTATTTGGAATAGTGTTAGATATAATTTTAAAAATCCTTAATTGCCTGAACTTCTAAATAAAACTCCAACATGTATCCCACTTGCTGAAATTATTACAAGAACATTTCTAAATCACTGAAAACAAGGAAATACATTTATCTTCATGTGGCAGGTGTTATTAGTACCTACAAATTTAAGATATATCTTATACTTGTTTATAAATAAATTATCAGGCAAATCAAGGGAAAAAGCGTGCACATGAGTTTATCTACATGTGCATAAGCATATATGTGTATTTATATGGATGTATGTGTGAATAAGTTTGTTTTTGTGAGTGTTTGTATTCAATATATAATAATAGAGCTAAATTGAATTCTGAGATTCAAATCCTGACTTTTCCTTTTACTATCTTTGTGATTTTTACACAAGTTGCTTTCACTCTTTGGCCTCATTTCTCTTATATTAAAAAATAAAATAATACTGATTCCTTCTTGGAAGGGTTATTTTAAGGATTAAATGAATAAATATATGACAATAATTAGGAAAATGTCTAGTTTACAATGAGCACTTAATAAATATTGGCTATTATATCTTGTGTATTTCACTATGGTTGGACACACAATCTTGCCAAAGGGTGGCAGGGAAACGGAGAAGGAATACTTTCTTTAGATCTGAAATTCTGAAGCCTTTATTTAAGATATTGAGAGAAAAATATGCCAAGACACCATGAGATGTTCTGCCTTAAATTATTGAATAAAACTCTCTTGTCCTAAATAGTATCTGTGTCTGAAGTTGATCATAATCAAAAGTTTAAAAATTGAGGATGTGACTGTGTATTACAAAACAGATTATATATACAATTACTGATTCTATATATCTAATATTATAAATACAAATTATTGGTAACTTGAATGTCAGTGGCATTTGTATTTTTTAAACAGCATAAGCTCTCAAAATCTCCCAGAGACCTCTGCACATAGAAAAGGGGCATAGTTAACCATCTCAGCACCAGACTTACAAAAAATGATTGGGGTCCATGGGTATCAGAGTAAGTAATGCATTGGTCCTGATGGTTTACTTTTTGTAAATAAAAGATAGAAAATCAAACAGGGATGGCATTAGTGGGCTGATTTCTCCTCTTGTATTCCATGTCAGATGGGTTTGTGGGACTCTATCTAGGTTGCTACTTGGGTGGTTCAACATTTAGTAAACTTTGTTATTAGTATGAACTTTTGCCAAATCCTTGAAAGCAGATTTCCATCTTCTCTTTTTCTCCAAAAACATGATCCAGTTCTTTATAACCCACCTATAATCCTCATCTTTCAAATAATGGACCTTCTCTTGCTTTCCATAAGGGCAAGCAATCATTGAGTTTAATCAGCTCATGATCAGGAACTAATGACCTTATTAAACACATGTACTGCCTGTTTGAGTTTTCAGAATAAGTTTTGCTACTACTTGTTTCTCCTCCTCACTTTTTGTGCTATTTTCTATTAGTTGAGCAATCTTTTCTTGTTACTGAACTTTTAAAATCACCTGTAGGTTGTTATAATCCTCAATCAACCAATTCTTCAATGAAATTCTACAGGCAGAAACTTCTTTGTCTTTTATTAGCTATACTCACCTTCTTCCATTGTTATAGAATTTTTAGCTAGGCATACGGCATACATAATAATTATTTTCCCAACCTTCCTTGCATCCAAGAATAACCATATAACTATTCTCCAGCTGACAATATGTAAATGGTCTTCTGGTCATCGGGCAGCAAGAAGAGATACATTCTTCCCACTCCTTTTCATCTCGGCTTCTTGCTTACAGAAGAACAGGTATGAGAGCTCTCAACAAGGATGTTGAGGTTGAGTCACATCGCATTTAAATGTGTGACGTGTTTACTAGATGAAATGGGAAAAAAATAGCAAAGTTATTTTGCCTCTTCTAGGAGCTCATTGATCTTAGTCAAATAAGTTTTTTGAGCCAAGAAGAGAAGAACAAATATTAGCTTTATATCATGTCCTCTGCTTGTTATCTCTGCTAAAATGCTTTCTCTTTTCCAGATATTTTCATAGTTAGCTCCTTTACCTATTTTAAATTTTATTCCAAAACTATTTTATCTAGTATTCCTGATTCCCTTAATTTGCCCTATTCCCTCTGTCTCATTGTACTTATTATTCTCTAACATATTATATAATGTATTAATGTATCATGGTTAGTGTACCTACTCCACTAAGATGTAAGTTCCAAGAGGTAAGAGATCTTTATTTATTTTTTCACTGATATGTTCCACATCTCTAACACAGGGTATGAGACATATATTTCAATTAATATTTCCGAAGGAAAAATGGTCAATGCAGATAAAGAAAACTGTAGGTAAAGACTATGAGTTGGAAATATTCCACAAGGATATATATTTTAAATTGCAGAATAGCTGCAACTTAGAGTAAAATGAAAAGGTATCAAGATTTGAAGCTTGAGGTATTGGGAAAGACCAAGTTATGCAGAAACTTGTAGATCTTCTCAAGACCTGGGACTTTTAAATATCATTAGAAGCCAATGAAACAAAGATAAAGTTCAGAATATTAGCAAGAGAGTAACTAAAATGATAAGCCATGAGCTTTACTTCATAAAGAGGGAACAAAGACAAAGGATACGTATCCTTTGTTCATCTATCTACCGTATCTATCTATCTGGAATGTAACGTTCAATTAAACAATGAAATCTTTGACCTTAGAAAGTTAAATGATTGGTGTCAAGGATATAAGTGTATAAATAGGGCAGAAGTAGAGGTTATTATCAGAGAATGAAATGTCTGAACAAATGACTTCAGTAACCAATAATTTCAAGTGATGATTATATCCAGGATATGGCTCTGTAATGGTAACATGGCTGAAGTGGAGTTGAAGAATCAGAATGAGGAAAAAATCAATGGAATGAGAAAGTCAAGCAAGTAGGAGATGACTGTGTATGCTGAACAAACACTTTTTAAAAGGAATAGCTGACATAAAAAATAAAGACTCATTAGATTAAATAAATAGAAAAAGGGGAACATTATGCAAAGTCTTTGAGACTAATATGGAAGACAATACACAAAAGAGGCTTGAAAAGAGTAGCTTTGAAAGGAACACTGAAAATATAATGAAAGCTTGATAACAATTTCACTTTCTAAAGGAAATTACAGATCACGGAGGTCTATGAAACCAGACATCAACAAGCTATTAGAACAATATAATGAGATTCAAGGGGAACTTGTGAATCTTGCAGAAACACATTTAGGAAAAAATATCATTCAGACAAGAACAAGTAGAATTATCAAGAGAGGAAAGTAGTCAGTGGCAAGCAGAAGATAAATAGTTTTTATAAAAGCATCATGACATAGTCATCATTTCTACTTAGCGGAAGAAACCAAGGTCCCAACAGGAAAGGCAACATACCCTGGATTGAACAGCAAATAGTCACAGAGCCCTACTTCTCACTGAAGCACCCTTCTCAGGCTAAGTATCCTTTTTCAAACCTACTTAAGTGGCCATAAACTTTAGTGTTAAAGAACACATCTTGATGTTCAGACTCCAGCCTTCATCAGCGACTTTCTCTGGGGATTATAGTGAGAATGCAATGATTTAAACTCCATAAAGCTATTAAACAGAGCTTCACCTAGCACTCAGTGATAAATTATAGCTGACACTATAATAATCATTCCCATTATTTTTACTGCTCTTATTCATGAGTTTCGGTACAAATTATTTCACTGTTTTGAAATCCAGTTTCATTGTCAATAAAATGAGAAAATAATGAGGGAATAAGGCTCACCTCAAAAAATCATAATAAAGATTAGATTGATAATGGATGGAAAAGTTCTGAAAAAGCACTTGACTTGGGCTGTTACAACTGTTCAGTAAAATCTTTTGAATCTCATGCAGCTGAACGTATGTTCCAGAAGAGCGTTTCTGGATCCTTCATCAGCATAGTTTATACCTTTCCATTATCATTGTAAAATACATTTACAACACTTTAATACAGTCTTTTAGAGGCTGCCTGGCATTGCCGTGACTTGTACTGATCTTAACTGTATCTATTTCTTAGTACAGTTTTCATGCCACATTTAGCAGCTACATTACATTGCAGCTTTATACTGAACCAGAGCTCAATTAAAACTACCAAGTCCTTTTTTATTTCCTCATGGACTTCTCAACTCTCTACTCTACCTGTTGCTTGCTTAGATAATTACAAAGAAAATCTTACAGAAACATGTATGGTAACAAACTAGACAAACTACTTTTACCACTGAAGTTAATTGATGTTATGTGAGGTCTGTACTTGTGTTTGACCACAGTTAACACCTGGTTATGATGCAGACTATGTTCATATTTGACCATTCTTATCTTCACTGATCATTATTAATAATTCCATCAACAAAGCATAATTCATCTCTCACTATTATCTGTTAAGGTAATGTGGCTACCATCTGATCTTTTCTTATGGAGACAACGTACAAGTGGAAGTACCATCTTATACTAAATAGTATACTTGAAGATAACTTAAAAGAAATGAACTTCTAAAAGCAACTCACAAATGGAAAGAAAGTATTTTTCTTAAAATGGCTCAAAATGAACTTTTAGGTTATGATTACCTTAATTCTTAATATTATTATAAAATGGAACTACATATTATGGAAGCATTATGATTAGTGCTATCTTTAGACCTCTGGGTTTTAATGTGATATTAGGATAATAAAGGTACCTCCCACTTGGTGTTCTTGTCATGAATAAATGATTCAAGGCAAAGTGTTTATAATAGTGCTTAGTAAGCACTAAATGAATGTTAGTTATCATTACTCTAATATGTATAATTGTTAATTAATATTATACATGCTTTGTATGGCTTTCAAATATTTATTTATATTATTTTCTTCTTACTAACCCTGCAGCTTAATATTGAAGGAGAAGTTTCAGTAAAATTTTCACTAGTAATTTTTAAAACTAAGTTCTTTTGAATACTCTGTAAAGTTACTGAAACTAGCATTGTATACTGTAAGGGATATTTGTAATTTCTAGGTCAGAGAGAAATGAAAGGAGGGCTTAGTGTCCACAGTTATTCTTATATAACCTCCCCATCTTCTTAATAACTTTGATCAGTCATGCATCAATTTGTCTTTGAAGGAAGAGGAAAGGGTTCTGCATTTTATAAGGAGAACATATCAAAACTTTAATTTACAAAGTGAAGCTTTAAATATTTTTTTTAAATGGAACCAGGATGTACTCTGATTGAAAAAGCATTTTCCAACATTTCACTTTCTGCAAATGCACATTCATTGAGGTGAGGAATGGCCTGCTTAAAATGAAAACTAATTTGGATTTCAATTGGAGAAAATATGTGCTAACTCCACTGAAAGTATCACTTGTATGTACTCTAGTCCTCTTCTCTCACACTTTTATACATTATCAAATACATGAAATTTTCTGAGCAGAGCTTAGCATTGCCTATATGAAAAGTTTCTATCAACTATGAAAATAAGGTGGTTGTGGTGTGGGATTGGCCTCCATAGTCTTCCTGACCATGTTACTAGAGTTTACACTGGACAGATGATAAGTGAGTTTAGACCTCAGTCATTTAGTGAGAAATTTTCAAAGCTGCCTTGTTTCCAGCTTTTCAACCCTTTTCTCACAACTAAAGTTCCAGGAATAAGAGGAATATTTTCCCCATTGAATAGACATTGTTGTCTCCAGTATAGGATCAATAAATATGATTAGAAGAAAATATACTTGAACAGAATATATCAATACTTGAATTTGTAGTCATGCTAATTGTCTTGTTTCTTTAGTGACAATCTTAGAGATCTTTCTTTTCCTTCCCTTCCCTTCTCCTTCCTTCCTTCCTTCTTTCCTTCCTCTTCCCTTCCTTCCTTCCTTCCTTCCTTCCTTCCTTCCTTCCTCTCTCTTCCTTTCCTTCCTTCCTTACTACCTTTTCTTTCCTTTTTCTTTCTTTTTCTTTCTTTTCTTTTTCTTTCTTTCTTTCTTTCTTTCTTTCTTTCTTTCTTTCTTTCTTTCTTTCTTTCTTTCTTTCTTTCTTTTTCTTTATTTTTCTTTCATTATTTTGAAATAAAGTGGCCTATCGTCTTTTTCTTACTAGTGCTTTAGTTTTGTTAGAAATTTGCAAGGAAAATAAGTGTAATCCTACAGTTTCTAGAATGTATATGAGAAGTAATATTTATATGGCCAACTTTTGGGATCTATTTACTCACAGTTACTCTAGCACAACAAACTCACGGAATTATGCTAAAACCCAGAAGGTGCAGCACATATTATACATGGCAAGTGTAAAGGATGCTGTTGGTATTCTGTCCTACTCTCCATCTCCCAGGGGCTATGAGAGTTGGCTGAGACCAAATCACAACTTCTCCCTTCTCAGGAGAATAGCCCTTGGCCAACTGAGACATGTTTGCCCAGGAAACTACTGCCCACCCCACCTTTACCCCAACCTTCCTGTAGACCTGGTTTGCATGAAGATACAGAAGACTGGCCACTTATCCTAGGTAGTACTATCTCTAAGGTGCTATTGGCTCCTGGGACTACATTGTTGCTTTGTGCTCTTTCCTTATCCAAACCTGGTGTCCTTCTCAGCCTTTCTGCTGAGAGCACTCCATTAGTAAGGTGCTTGATCAAAAATCCTTGTCTCAGGTTCTGCTTTAGTAAATCCAATCTGAGTCAGCAAGGGTGAACACTTTTACTCCATTATGATCACAGAAATATATCCAGCTCAGGGTCAACATCATTGTGTTCCTTTTCACATCTTACATTTTATTTACAAAAGCCCAATCACATATCCACATTGAATGTTTTAAAATCACCTAATATTCTAAAAAGGTCACTTATAAACTTCTTTACTTACACAGTCTGTTTTCTTCATCTCTGGCCACCACTCTTACTGTATAAAACAGATAGCATATCGTGAAATATTACATAAAATTAACATTTGAAACATGACTATAAGTAGAAAGAAAAATTTTCTAAAAATATGGGATTTGTTTCTAAATGATAGAAAAGGGAGACTAAAATAATCAGGAAAATAGAGCTCTATCCTGGTAGATACTCATCCATCATGAAGGCAGTAGGTTTACAATATACTCTTCACTAGTGGCATTGCCCCTCTCCAAGATTCACTCTGGAACTCTGAATCCTGAAATTAAACTTGCTTACAGAAAATTCACTATTGCCATGATTTCCAGAATGGGCCTGGAGTAGATTTGAGTCAGGGCTGATAGAGAGATAGGGAACCTTAAGCATGAAGAAGAAACCGAGTAGTGTCAGTTTGACTTTATGTTTCTGCAGTTACATATGGGTCATGAATTGCATATATTACAAATCCAGGAAGTATCATTTAGATAGAATTCAACATGAAGCTCAGTGGACCTTTTATAGATATATAGTGATCTTAGACAGAGTTTTTCAGATCCTTGGAGTTTTCAAGAAAAGGAGACCAAGAAGTTTTGGCCCCATCTCTTGTGTAGTGTAATTGAATGAATTTATACAGTTCTAATAAACATCATTTTTTACATTTGAAAGATCACAGGATAATATATATATATATATTTGGACTGAATCTTAGCCCACATTTTAAAGATCTTAGGCAGATCATTTTTTATTTCTGATTCTTAATTTTTCATTACAAAGTAAAAGACTTATAAAAATTCAGGTAGAACACATGAATTTATCTTCAATTCATTCTCAATTTCTACTAAAACATCACTAAAAAGTTAACCCCACCACATTTTCCAACAAAGATAAGATTCCACAATGACAAAGAGAATAGGAAAAGAGATAAAATTCTGTAAGAAATGTCAGTAAAATTTGGTAAGTGGAACACGAATGAACAAGCAACAACTAAGCAGCCTTAAGGAAGCTGGAAATAAATTTGAGTAGTAATGGTGTTGAAGGATTCAAAAAGAAAGCAAGTTGGGGAAGATCAGGAAATGAGGACTTTAGGTATCCTGCTGTTTACAAAAACAGCTAAATCTCCTGGTTTCTTTCTCAAGTGTGAGAATTTCCCATCTTAAGTCTATAGGATTGAAACTAACATTTTCTAGCCTCGAAGTCAAAAAGTATCTCTGGGGACAGAGAATAGGTACCACAACTAAAACCTAACAGAGTACATAATAGTAAATGTAATAAATGTTAAGACCTTATAATCTCTTACAAATTTTATAGAATGCCTGTAGAACATATTTCTAATCCTTGCCCAGAAGACTGAATGCTTCCAGTGTGTGAAATTGACCAATGGAAGAGACAAGACATAGAGACACTGACATATCCTTCCTACCCCATTTACTGCATTGGGACCACTGGGTTCCTACCTGATCCACTTAAAGTGGAGTTCAGCAGTAGATAAGCCTGAGATATGAACACAAAGTTTTCAATCAGATTTTTAGTTCTTTACAGTTAAAAACATCTGAAAATATTGATATCATCAAATAGAGAAGAATCACTGAATCTATGAAAAGAGAGAGACTGTATCCTTGAAAGAGAACAGTGGACAAAAAATAAAGGATATTTGATGAGGGGAGGCATCACAGAAAAATTATTTGGAGAAATAAAATGCTGGCAGTGTAATATTCAAGAGTACTTTTTGAAGAAATACAGAAGAGGATATCTATAAGAAACTATTCTTAGAAGTAGGAATTCTTACAAAAGATAAAAAGTAAGGGAAATACCTATATTATCTATCTTGGAATTTCAACATCCAAATGCTAGGGGTTAAAATAAAAATGAAAGAGATGACTTAAAAGGAAGAAACATATTAAAGAATTAATACTAGAAAATTCCTTATAGCCAAGGGACATGAATATCCTCCAAAGTGAGGTACTGAGGTGCAGAAAAGAATCACATGGAATTAGGAAAGAAAGGGGTGAAATGGATGGAAATTCCCAGGAATTATACTAGGAAATACCCAGGATGACCATCTGCAGCTGATTTAGAGGACAACCAGCCCAGATGGAAGCAGGATGACAAAAGACTTCAAGAAATTTGTTTCCAAACAAAAATGCAAATGAAGCTGATAGAATCACTGATGTGTTTGTCTTTCTCCCTAGCAGAAAATGATGATGAATATATTAAGAAGAATATGATGACCACTATGAATGAAATTAAGCATTAAGTACATAAAACAGACAACTATTAATTCCAGGGAAAACAAAATAATCATGACAGCAAATGTAGTCATACTACAGTACATAGTTCAGCTATATTTACTTTGAGTTTATAACAATATAATCACAATATTGACTTAACAAATCAACCAAAAAATTATACTCAATGATAACATGAAAAGTGTTACATCTTACAGTGTGTAGGATAAGAGAGGAAGATGAGGGTACACTGTAAGAGAACAGAATGTTCATCTTCCAGTGAGATAAGTTAATAAGAAATGCCTAAAACTGAAAGTTAGGATATATGTATGTTACTTAGAAATGTGTAGATAAACCCCAGAAGAACGACTTAAAATCTTGAAAGTCATTTTCTCTTAGGAGTAGAATTGGAAGAGAAAATTTGGTCCAGGGGCTGGAGATGTCATTCCAACTTAATTGGGCAACTTTAATTTTTAATAATGTGCAGATATTTCTTTGATAAATATGATATTAAATATTAATGACCCTGACAATCTAAAAACTTAACTTTTCAAACATCACTTTATACCATAATGAAGACCCATGATAAGTTTAGTGATCTCTGCCTAGATCTTTGCCACATGTCACGAGCAGCCCCAAATTGCATTCTCACTTAGCCTTAGGAAGGAGCAGTTTACCTGCATTTGTACATGTGCAATCCAATGAAATTCAAATTTTTTGTCTTATAACCAAGGACATGAGTTCAAATGCAGGAATGTTAAATCTAGAACCACAGATCTGGACATGAGTGTTTTGAGAAAATAAGCAGAGTAAAAGCATATCAACCTCCAATAAAACTGTGTAAAAAGGATAGAGACAGTTCTCAAGTGTCAGTGACTAGAAAATGTACATGGGGACAAATATTTTCTAAAAAAAGTCTTTCTTCTGGGAAAATGATATTTCTAAAGCAGATCTAAGCAGAGACCAA
This sequence comes from Tursiops truncatus, assembly GCF_011762595.2. Classification (NCBI taxonomy): domain Eukaryota; kingdom Metazoa; phylum Chordata; class Mammalia; order Artiodactyla; family Delphinidae; genus Tursiops; species Tursiops truncatus. Next base: position 119,360,875 of record NC_047037.1, read on the forward strand.
ATTTTCCTATAGATAGATTACCTTGAAAGTAGACTAGATAAAAGATAAAATTGAGGCAGACAAGTGTGTTTAAAAATAGGTGAATATTGCCATAACCTAGGAGAGAAAAAAATAATTTTCAATCTCTGACATTGGTAGTAGGAATGGAGAAAAAAGAATGGATATGAGTAAGGTATAACTTACTCATGGATCACATGCAAGGAGTGAGATAGAGTAAGATTTTGAATGACTCTTAAGTTTTCAAATTGTGTGATTAGTCTTGTCACTGAGATAAAGAAATGGAATACCCTTGATTCTCTTTTGTACACTACACAGATGTTTGTATTAATTCTCTGACTTCAATGACATTTGAAATGAGTTTTAGATTCTGCTCAACAAGAACTGGCATTCAGACTGAAAGTAGAGACTAACAAGAGTTTATCTCTTGAGAGTAGGATTATGCACAGTGTTGGTAAGATGAGAAAGCATTTTTAAAAATCATATCAGTCTCCTTCACATGAGAGTGTTCATATGAAAACTTTAATATAAAATACATAGAAAGGACAAAAGGACATTTTTTAAAAAATTTTATTCCACTGTTAATGCATTTAACATTATTATAGTCCAAATACATATGTATTTGTAGGCAGTAAATAATGAATACATTAATTAGAAGAATATTTATGCCTGGAAATTACTTTCAACATGTCCAGTTGACTATAATGGCTATATAAAAATTATAGCCATTTTTTTTGCTATATAGCAATTTTTGTAGCACACACTTTAGGATAAGCTTGAATATAGGTGACCATGTCAGGAAGAATATTAAATGAGATAAAGTGAATTTGCTATTTTCTGTGCAATAAGATGTGCTGAACTTGGAGAGAAATATTTATGGAGGAAAAAAGAAAAGCCTCTTAAATTTGTTGATAAAAGTTGTAGTTTCCAAAAGCTTGCACCATTGACCTTCCACATTTCAAAGATTAAACACTAAATGTTTCTTAATTTATGAAAACTTTAACCGATATATATTATTTTACATTAACATCTATGCAAAAGCACAGTATAGGTTACCTTATGTGTAGTGAGGTCTCCTCTATGTTTTCAGGTAACAGTGCCTTAATAGCAGAGTTTTTGTTTTTTATTATATTGATGTTCAGAGATCTTGAAATTACTGAAATGTTGTTTAATTCTTTGTAAAAGTGCATATTTCCAGAAATGCATCTTGTCACATATACTATAAATGTACATGTGTAAGTCCACACATAGACACGCACTGATTAGATACAATAAACAGAAACCACTTCCTCGAAGGCAAGGATTTTCGTCATCTCTTTTCCACAACAGCTGTTTCAGAGCAAATTCTGGGTTAAATGACAACCCAGAATTCTTATTTTTCATACAACTGACTAACAATAGGGTTTCAAGTTTATTGAATGTGTAACTGTTAGTAATTGAGAGACTCCTGGGATAAAGCCCATAGAGCTTAGTGCAAAAGGAAAACACTGTAGATTAGTTTAGAAGTTACAAAAAAATTAAGATGAATTCCTTTGCACTAAAAGAAAAAAAATCACTTATTTCAATGTCTAATCATGAGGAAAAGATATTGCTAGTTTCCATAGCAACCAAGTTCTGAGTATACTTCATTCACTTATTTTCCGCCAGAATCTGCCTCATTATGGTGAAAAGAAATTCAGTGTCACATCAATGAAAACTCTAATATTTATAGATCCAAATATATTTTTCTGTCTAGGGTGACTAAGTAAAGATGCTGAAATCTAGCATAAGCTTGAACAAGGAAACTTAATTTAAATGTGAGAAGAACTGAAGTTTCTCTTGAATTTTACTTATGTATGCAGCATCCATTATTTGAGCATCCGAGAGAGATGTTTTTTCATCTACTTTGACAGGCTCAGCTCTTTGGAGAGTTTATTTTATCTCCTCTAGTCAGAAGTTGAATTCAGTGGCACAAACTTAAAAGTCAAAATACAAAAGAACTAGCACATTTATTCTAGTCTGGCAAAGATAAGATTTATTCTGTGTGGCGTAAAAAAACCTGACAAACTATCTACTTGATGTTGAACTTTCAAAATACTTTCACAGTATATTTTCTTATGGGAAAAATATGTTAACATAATTGACTCTCAGTTGTGCTTCCTGTGATTACGTATAAAAATATAAATTTCTGTTACAGCTATTTTACATAATTTCACAACACTATTGTGGTTGATCGATTGGTGGTTGATCACAAATTATGAAGAAATTATTTTACTTTAGAAGTACAATTTTAACCTCTCTAGCTTTGTCATGTACTAAGTGATACAGTTGAAGTGAGTGATTTTGACAAACTTATATTGGTCTTTATCACACTTGTGATAATATCACATATTTTGCATTCATTCTGTTTCACTGATATATTTCCATAGGACCCTCTGCATTTTTCTGCATAACAACTTTAACACTTTTTTTCTTGTATGCATTGATCTAATATCTGTTATCTTTAGAAAGCTCTAGGTTCCATGCAAGGAACACACCTCTTCACTTCTTTTGTTTTATGCTACCCAACACAGGGTCTGGCACACGGGAGGGTCCCATAAATATTTGATGAATGATAAAATGAATAATGAGCCAACAAAATTTTTACTTTTTCTATTACTTGTTCATTTTAACCAGGTTCCAATTATTATATTGATATTATCACCTTTATATTCGGTCTGTATAAGCATTGCAGCTTGTATAAAGGCATCAGGAAATGGGTATACCTAGCTAAAAGATATTATCCATCAAGCCCATGGCTTGTTATTATTTATGGAGATAACTCAATACAGAACATACAACACAGCATGTTGGTTGGAAGAAAAAAACTTACACTTGTCCTGAAATTGATGACATTTTCAGGAAAGGAAAAATAGAAAGAAGAAACAAAAGGAAGTGAGAAATAGAGGTCAAAAGTATCCAGTATGCTTTCTTCCCATTTCCCTCCATGAAGGCTAGGGATTTTAAGCAGATTTAATAATAAACTTGGGAGTCAAGCAGTTAGGTAAACAGACATTATAGATGTATAGTTCACATAGTGTGTAAAGACTTTATTCATCATTATAAACTACCAACTATGTGACTTATTTTTCTAATTACTCTGTTTATAGCAGTAAACAAATTCTCTGTTCTCAAGATTATATCCTAGTAAAATTACAGAAAATACATTTTAAAAATATGTAAAGAAAAAACAGCATCTTGAGACTAAGAGAGAGTAACTGGGATAGGAGATCATTTTATAAGGGGTTATCAAACAGCATTACTGATAAAATGTCATTTGAACAAAGAACTCAAAAAACCAAGAATTGATTCAGGCAGATATCTAAGGAAAGATTTCCGGACAGAGGGAATAACAAATAAAATTTTGTGAGGTAAAAGTATGTTAGCACTTTCAAGAAATAGTGACAGAGCCCAAGAGCCCGTGAGAGCAAAGGGGAGAATACTAGGATATAAGATCACAGACTTAACAGGGAATCCAATTGCCCAAGACCTTGTAAGCCATGGCCTGAAATTCAGGTTTTATACTGAGTGAGATGGAAGTTGTTAACTGGTTTTGAACATAAGAGTGATGTGTTCTGACTGAAAATTTAATAGGATCTTTCTATCTGCTTTCTGGAGATTAGGCTTTATGAGGGCAAAGGGGGAAGAAGGAAGACCATCCAGATGGCTATTGCAATAATCCAGTTGAGAGACTGTTGTATTTGAGCTAAGGTAGTAGTGATGGAGATGGTGGAAATGAGTCGAACTCTAGACGTATTTTAAAAATAGAACAGAGAATAAGAGAATAGTTGCTGATAGATTGCATGTGAACTGTGGGAAAAAAAGGAAAAAAAAAAAAGAGTCATTGTTCTGGGTCAGAAAAATTGGAAGATGAAGTTTCCATTAACTGAGAAGGAAAAAGGAACAAATGGAAGGACAGTAGTATAGATCACAACTGTATTTGTTTTTATCCCTAAGTTTGAGACGTTTATTTTATATCCAAGTAGAAATGTCACATAAGCATTTTGCTATGTTTTATCAGATTGTGAGAGGACCAGGAGAGATGAATGGTAGAAGTCAGAAATTGAGTTGGTTTGGGGTATTGGAGCCTGGATATCAGGAAATTTTATACATACATATAGATATCTTCAGCTTTTAATTGTATTTTTTAAACATACGGGACTATGTGTTTGCTCAAAGTGAGGGAATGTTGATAAAGAAAAATTAAAGCCACAGTGGCAAATGTAAAAGGTAGCCATGATGGTGATACACTGCTTCAAGCAGCACAAGTTGCTGAAGGGCAGCCACAGAATGGAAATGTGCAGTCATGCAATGTCTATCCATATGCATAGGCAGATTCACACATCTGCCATCTTTTTTTTATGTTAATGATTCATACATCCAACATACATTCAGGTTATACTGTCTGATAGTTACTAACCACTCTGGACATAGAAGATTTAAAAAGACAATATTTTATAAGACATAGCTTATAAGACATAACTTCTTATGGAGATTACAAGAAAATAATCATAATTTGTTGCAAACATTATGATAGAGAAAATGAGGAAGTAGGAAAGTACCCATGGTAATCATATACTTCATCTAGGGAAAAAATTCCCTAAAACAGGTAGCCTTTAAATTAAAACTGGTCACCTGATTGTAATACAATTTTTAAAAATTCTATATTCCTTTTTCCCACTCCTTTTAAGCTTCTCAAATATTTGAAAATGTAACAAATCCTATTCTCCAAATTAAGAAATTAAGGAAATTGCAAATGCATCTTTATAAATTTTTTCACTTGCAAACAGCTGCAACTTGTTCAGTGAGCACTTTCTTGTGGAAAATGAAGCTTAAAACAAAAGCCACATAGGATGTGCTACGAGAAAAACTTTCCAAAGAAAAATCAGAGTTATTGTTTGTTGGCATAAAAGTAATTGAATGTTACTTTCATAGATTCTCTGATAACATTGATCCATATAAATTGGAGAAAATAAGTATTTGTATTGGAATTGAGTCAGATTTCATAAATTGCAACTCTTTGATGATATGACCTAATTCAAATATAAAACCCTGGGCAGCTAGAGAAGCAATGTGGATTTTGCTAAAACTGAACAAAGAAAGTTTGCAGTTACCTTCTTTGGTAAGAGCTCAGAATATCAATGTATTATTCTTTGTCCATAAAGATATAATAATGTACTTTAAAATTATTAAAATGAAAATACAGTCAACCTTCTCTGATTAAAATCAGTAAACTTAATCTTATTTTAATGTCTTCTTTTTACTGATTTTGATTATTTTATGAAAGATAACACGTGTCTTCAAAAAGTGGTATATGTTCATTCTTGGAGATATAGTTTGTCACCTTCAGCTGAATAAGCTATGCCCTTTGAAGGAGGAAACTATAAGAAGGTCTCAATAGTATGAAATATTGTTACTGAATTTTTCAGTAATTGTAGTAAATGCACTATATATATATATATATATATATATATATATATATATATATATAAAATAAGCAATGCACACACCTACTGAAAGATTTTTAAAACCTGTAATATCGTGTTCAGTTTCCACAAATAATAGTATGGTATATTAGAAAGACATCTTTCATGTTATATTGAACAAGCCTCTCCACTTAATGTAAAGAAATCTGTTTGCAATTACAGTTCATAATTTTTTTCACTTTGTGTAAGTCTTCAAAAAGATTATTTCCCTCACTTACTAAAATGCATCTTTATTTCATTTCCCCTAACTAATCTCTCTGCTTAAAATATAATCTCTCTGATTGATTCTCCCCACTTCAGGTTATTTCAATCTTTTTCTTTTTTCTTCTTGCTTTCTAATTTCCTGTGGTATATATGTCCAAATGACTCCACTTAAAATGGTAGCAAATGTGTAAGACAAATCCACTGTAAACATTTTGTCGTGTCAAATAACATGTTTTTGTTACAGCAAGTCCAGGGACACTTTTTTTATTCCTTTCAGAAACATTTTCTAAATCATCTTATGGAAGTCTAATTTTATGTACAATAATACGTACCCATTTTATACTTCATTTAGCTGAGATAAATGTGCATACTGATGTAACCAAAAATTTCAATATGTCAAAGAACTTGTATCATTAGTGCATCTGTTAAAATGATCTTACATCTGGTTTACTTTTATCTATTCATAAAATGAATCAAAAATTGGATTGACTGTAAATGTTAAATCAATCTTGCATTCCTGGGATAAACTCCAGGTTATTTTAATGGTTACTCTTTTTAAAAGGCTAGACTTGAATGGCTAATGTTTTTTAAGTATTTCACATAAGTGTATAATGAGCTGATTCTCGATTATAAGGAAAAGACATACACAGCACCCTTTGGCACAAATCTTGATAAAAAGAGGTCCCAAACACTTTGCACTCATCTCTCTTAAATGGACAAACAACACCATCAAACTACTGGACAACTCTAAGAGAAATCATTAAAGACTTTAGATTTGAGTGCCAATGCTTTTTAACATGCCAAGGAGTTCATTCTAACCCAACCTAAGTCTGAGTTCCTAAACTCCAAAAAGTAGCAATTACCATGGATGAGTCCCCTAATACGGATGACACTGATTTGGGACTACAGAGAAAAAACACATAACTATAAGTAGAGTGAAGAAAAGCACCTGCTTCCCCAAAGTTTATCCAGTAATTACCAAAAACAAACAAAAAAAAACTTGATTCAGGAGAGAAAAGACACAATGGAAATCCAACATTTACTAAAAATACACAATAGAACAATAAAAAGAGTGGCAATTGACTTTTGTGCCTCTACAATGTAGATTACCTAAATAAAGTCTAACAGATGCCAAAATACACCAATAAGCAAAGCTTTGAGGCCTTAATCAATACTTGGGCTCAAATTATGACATCCAACTTTCAACAAGAGCATAGGTATGGTGTTACTTTGATGACATATTTTTCCAAGAACATTCATTTGACACGCTCATTTAGGAGATACAAATACAAAGAATTTCACAAAAAAAGAGATAGACCATTGTCCTACTATTAAGAAACAAGGCCTTCATCAATACTGAGGCTGAAATTATCACACCCAAGAAGTACTCACATTCTCTCTTGGTGTATATGTGGTGCTCGACATCTAAATCAATTTTGGCTGGAAACAATTGGTTCTGTCTCTGGTGCAACCACAACACACATTGTGAAGTGTCTGGATTGTTTTATTATTTGAAAGATCATCGGACTTTCTCCTTGTGGATAATGAAGTTATTTGCTTGCCAGTTGACCTCTTTAGAGCTCATACTTGTTTATACTTTGTTTATGGTGGTCTCAAGTAGACTTTGCTTCATGCTTTGTTTATGGTGGTCTCAAATAGACTTTACTCCGAATATATTTTTGCATTACTACCAAGGTATCTCTACTGGATACCACGGATAATCAGTGAGGATGGAGATGAAACATTGTCATTCTCTCAGGGACATCTGGAGATTGTTCATCTTAGAATTTCTCTGTCACTTTTGCCTACTCTTGTGGAGCTTCACCATACACACAAAACTTAGTGTTCAACAAGGACATGAGGTGGCCTATATGCAGGTATCTGAAGCTCATTTTCTGTATAACTCCTTTCTAGTTCCTCTCCTCGACATTCAAATGCTTACGCTTTCTTGAATCTCTATCATTTCAACCAAAGAGACTGCTAGGCTTTGTTGAGGTCATTGCTCATTGCTTGAGGTCCAAAATATATCAACAGGCAGACATCCAAAGAGGTTGTACAGCCTCTAACTCATTTTTCTTCTGTTGGGGATCAAAGATCTTTATTACCTGTTATCCAATGTCTGAAAACTATTGTTTAATATATTCTGTTCTGGTGCTTTGGTTTGCTTTTTGCTTTTCAGCAGACTGAGTTTAAGTCCAGGCCCTGTTATTCTATTGTGGTGAAAAGCAGAAATTTACCATTTATTTTTAATTTTTCCCAGAGTACTTCCTGCAATGCCCTTCACATTGAGTTACTAACTGAAGATAGATCAAGTTCTCCAGAGAAGATTGACCAAATATCAAGTGGACAAGTATTTTCTGAACAGAACTTGGGAAAGGGCTAAGTAGGATTAGCAGCCTTCAAAGAGGAATTAAAAATAGTTTTTATTCAGTATAAACAATGTTTATAAGCCTAACATTCAATCAGCAAATATTGATTATATATTTTGTTCCAGAAATACTATAACTAGAGAGGATTGGCAAATTATTACTAAAAAAACCTTCTGATTTACTGAAAAAAATTGCATACATATATAAAATATATATTTTCATATATATGTAAAATTGAGATCTATACATACATATGAATAGACATAGCTACACTGATAGATTTTGTTTTGTATATTACAAAAAATTTTTTCAATATTATAAAAGATTTAGCTACTGTTTTGAAGCTAAATTTGCCTTGTATTTAGAAGAACTAAGAAAAGAATAGAAAAATGTTGGCGGGGGTGGGGAAAGGAATTACAGGTAGAAAAAGAACTGTTACCAGATTCTGGCCTCAAAAGTTCTTTCCTCCACCTCAGTAGATGCAATCTGAGTAGGAAATGGTCTTCATTTCCCAGTTATTTTCAACACCTCATGTTGGTATAAATTATTCAACAATACATTGTGTGCATGTTGAGCATGGCTTATAAACCTGTATGCTGGAATCACATTTGTGAAGAGCATTCCATGTACTGCAGTTTGTCTCAAAATGATATTTCAAAAGTCCATTATACCCATTAAAAAATAAACTCTTATATTTACTGGGAAAGTGTGCAAATATTTTATGACATCATTAAAACTCATTATTATTCTTTTTTAAGAGTAAAATGTTATATATTTTATAGTATTTATAGTTCGTTATTATAAATAATTATGGTAGTCTATACAAAGAAATAATCATATTGAAAATTTATAAATATTACCTTTAAAATTTATACCTTTTCTTAAAACATTGAGATAATGTAAAATATTAAAGGCATTCATTCATTTTACCTTTATTTATTGAATGTTTACAAGTCTACAGACTTCTCTGTGTCAGGACACAAATATGAAGATGAGAATGGTCCTGTGGTCAGTGAACACAGTTTGAACTGGCAGAGACATATAAAATATTACGAAAAAATTAAATGAAGAGAATCAGGATATAGTACAGATGCAGGGCAAATAAATATACCTGCAGTTGGTAGACTAGGTGTCAACAACTGAGTATAAATAGGTACATAAGAATTTTTCAGGAAGAGATGGGACAAAGATGGATAAAAGGAAACGTAGTCCATAGGAAACCCTCCATGGAAAGAATAGTGTATCTAGGGATTATAAAAATTGGGTTTTTTTTATGGTTGGAACAAAGAGAGAGTTTATAACATAGTACTAGATGAGAAGGCAGGCAAAGGCCACATCTTAAAGAGCCTTGCTAATTCCCCAAAAGTAGAAAAGGTGCTCAAAGTTTTCTGGTGGTCAAAAAACATGGCCAAGACCTTTATACTAAGGTCTTCCAATTCTAACCAAATACTTCAGTGGGGTGACAATGATACACTTTAACTCCTGGAGAACATTGATCATTAAATGTGTTTTAAAAATATTTTTACTAGCTTCAGCATGAAGGGTGAATCCAAGATGAAGAGGGTGGAGGAAATGGGAACTGATAGCACAAGACAGAGACATCCATTAGAAGGCTGATTTAGTAATCCCAACAAGAAATCACATGGTCCTAACTAAAGAATTGGCATTCAGAAGAGAAGGGTGATAGGATTTTTCAGGATATATGAAAAGTAGAATGCACAACAGGGTTGCTAAAATAAAATAAATAGGCATTAGGAAAGAAAGCAGGAATGATGAAAGCCATGTGATTTGGCATGTTATCAAATCAACTACCAAATTTCAAAGTTGCGCCTAATGTCAGGTCCCATTTGAACGTATCCTTTCCCTGAACCATTTTTCTCGTTTCTTCATCTAAATAAATACTATTCATGATTCAAGTCTCAGTTCAATACTGTATCTAATTTGAAACGTTTCTTAAACACAATAGCCTATATTAGATGCCCATGTATGTGTTTCTCTGTTACCTTTCTCTGGGCATTTATCATAGTATAATTCTTTGCCAATTTTTTCTCTTTTTCACTAGAATATGTATTCCATAAGTGATAGATCTTTTTCTATACCATTTTAATTAGATTCCCTAATTGCTAACATAGCAATTTAAGCATTAGAGCTGTGACAAATATTTGTAAAGGAAATAACTACAAAAAAAATGAAATAAACAAGAAAAAAAATACATATTGTAAATGTGTGAATATTATGAATTATGCTTTTAAATTTAAGAGGCAAAATCTACATTTTCTATGACTTAACTCTCAAGAATAAATTCCTACAATACTTATTTCCAGGGCAATCTTAAAAGGACACTTTGGAGTGCTATGTCCATGATATATGTGATTTATTTAATCATGTCTCCCCTGTGAGTTATATTACTCGCTCTATAGAGTGTGTGGGCAGCCATTTTGCTTCTCAGGGCAGTGCAAGTATTAGTTTTGATATGTGGCTTCGTCCTTAGCTATCTTTAAGATCATTTTTCTTCACATATGCAGCTATAACCTTTGAGAATTTCTAGTGTTTCTAATCTAACATTTCCTGAATTAGAGAGCTGAGAGCAGAATGAAAATTATTCAAGGAGAAAGATGCTTACCATAATATGATTCCTAGCTCAAAAATTCATTCATCCATATCTTTAAAAAGACCCAAGACAACCGACCTTCTGGTCGGGGGAGCAAGTCACATATTATAGAGAAGGACGATCAGAGCTTATAAATAATTTCCTGTAGTTGATAATTTCTTTTCAAAGAAATAATAGCTTTAAAACATAGTAACTGTGGACCCAAAAGAAATATTTTTTGGATCGTTTTACTATAACAGTTTTTAAAAGGCCCAGAGAGTAATGGTTAGCTGATAGCCTTCCCCCGTGCCCTCCCTCCCACATTCATTGAATTGATAGCTAAGCAAACCTAGCCTAGTCCTTTCTGTAGCAAATAATTAGAAACCTGAGGAGCTTTCATTGGCACAATTGCTAAGATGTGGTGGGTTTCTTTCTCTGTAGTTTTAATACCACAAAAGAAATTTACATCTAAATCAATTTTAAATATACTGATAAGACAAAATAAGCAAATTTGCAGAACTCTAAATTTAGGGGTAGAATAAGATATCCAGATATTTAGGTATTTAGAAGCATCTGGATTTAAAACAAACAAAAAACATTATGTACAGTTTTTTCATGGAAATACATAGAATTTTCATTTGAAAGACATGGGTTCTAATATTGATTTTATTCCTACCTGGCTGTGAATCTTGGAAATAAAATCGGTCTCTGAACATCACATTTTGCCAGGTATAATGAGAAAAGTTTATTAGATGACTCCGAGTCTGTTTACTCTGTCAAGACCTTCATTACAAGGAACATGACCTGATCTAATAGAACAGAAAAATAAACCTATTGAAGGGTATTATACAGCATGACTTGTCTTCATGAAGACATGAAAATCAGGCCTAAAACCTGCTCAGTCAGAAATAATATTCCATCACAACCATGAAGATATCTTTGCTGCAGCTACTGAAAGCGTCAAATGTTACCACTTCTGCCTCTGCCACTGCTGCCCGAAAGAGGGATGTCTCTGACCCAACCCTTGCCATAAGGAACTCTACTCTTATTTCTGGCCTAAAATCACACCTACTGACCTGATAAGAGGTGTCAGGTCATATGTCTATCATCTCTTTACAAGGAAGGCTAGAAAGTCATTTTTGGCCTCTGCTTGGAAAGACATGGACTCAGATGGTTCATTCTGCAAATGTAGAAACAGGGCTTGAAAAGTTTTGGTGGTTACAAAACACAAAGTTAAGCTTCAACTGTATACCTTCAGTCCTAAAATGATGTGTATTTATAGGAAGAAAATCATTCAAACGTGATTGATTCAATTTTGTACTTTGCATAGAACTGTTTTGACATCATGAAAATGCAGATTTGATCCAGCACACCTGCACCAATAAATGGGTATTGAGAGTCCTTTTTATACAAGGCCCTTGGTTAGGAATTGGAGGCACAAAATTGTCCTCAGGTTCCTTGATCAATACACTTTGCTAGCGCAAGTACTGACAGTATCAACACATTCAACTGAATAGAAAAACTATATGTAAAAAGGTGTTTCTCATAATTTGAGTAATAGAATAATGCAGCTGTTATCTACTGAATTATAAAATATAGAAAATTAGTTATCTTTAAGTCTAGAGTCAAAGCTTTTGGTAAACATCTAGAACCCCAGAGCTGCGTAAAGGATCAAAAGGTAAAATTTCTCTTCAGATTTTAACAAAATGTGTCTAATTTTTTTTATTTTTATGCATTTTTGTATTTGTTAGGTAATATATAAATATTTTGAGGTTTTATTGATGACACTTCCTCATATTAGTACAGTAAGTAACTGTATAATTATGAAATTATTTTGAAAGTCTAGTTGGGAAAATTAGAATTTCTTTTCCTTGCTGTGGAGCAATATTGGCAATCATTCAAAAATTATAAATTGAATTTTAATCAGGATTTCTTTTATATATCACCTAGATTTTTGCCAGAGTTGTGTGTTACACAAATGGTTATCAGTTTCAGCCCTTGATGGTGACCAGCTGTTCTTATGTTCTTGTATATCCTGAAGAGCTGATCTGAGCATGGAACTACTTTGAAGCAAACATGACTCTCAAGCTAGAACCATCTGGCAGGTGTATGCATTTATTTTCCTTCTCTCTAAATCATACCACTCTTATGCTTCTTCCTTTATTAATTTGCAGAAATATTCCTACCACAAAAAAAAACTTTAAAAAAAACAGCATACATTTATTATCTTAAAATGTACATCATCAGATGTCTGTGATGCATCTTATGGGGTTAAAATCAAGATGTTAGGAGAACGGTGTTTCTTTTGGAGGCTTTAAGGGAGAATCTGTTCCTTGCCTTTGAAAACACATTTTTTAATATTATCACTTAAATTAATATTACAGATTGGATGAATCCGTTTACAAATTAATTATTCATATATTGATATTGCAAATAAATGAAGAAATAATTATATTAGTGGTCACATTAATGATGTGTCTTCAATAATTACTCATCATTTTAGCAGCTACATTGAATTCAATTGTCATTAAAGATGGGTCTAGTGTTCCAGATCTGACAATCCCACGAAGATCTTAAGAATGATGGAGAGGCACTTAAATATTTGACCCAAACAACAAAATGGCAAAACCCAGACATACACACACACACACACACACACACACACACACACACACCAGGTATCCATTATCTAACATCTTTAGGCATCCTTTATTTAGCTATTGACTTCTCTATTTCTTCATACTAATCAGTGAGAAATCTTCTCTTTGATTCTTCTGAGGACATGAGAGAAATTGTCTCTCTTACAATGTAGTAAATTTTGAAGACATAGGAACCCCAAGAAAAGGTGCAGAAAGAGACAGGCTTACAAAGGAGATGAAAGCAGGTAGAATCCCTGGGTCTACACAGGAGATGGTATAAAGAGGAAGAATACTATAAAACGTGTACCCAGGACAAAGGAATCAAACCAAATAACAGCCAACACACCGTGTTAGTCCTGTAAGAGAATTTACTTCATTTGTGAAAATGTTTCCAAATGTGTAAACTTATTATTGTGATAAAAACTATTCACAAAGTACCTGTATACATCACATACACTCAAACATATGTACTACTATTTCCTGCCAGAAGATTGATTAGAAAAAAAATAACTTTTATTGTCTATTTTACTCCTACTGTTATTTTAATTTTACATTAACCAAACCTACTGAATAATTTGTTTTCTAATGATTTATGTAACAAATGAAAGGGAGAGGAGATTAAAACCTGATGATATATATGTAGAACACATTTCTGTAATCACAGAAGAAAATTAAATAAAAATTTATTTATGTTAATGAACTAAATAATTAAAATGACTCAAAATATGGATTACTGAATATTTTGGTGGAAATATCATCATCTTCTTTCAAATCCCTAGTATATTCCAGTATATAATGTAAAGATTTGTAATCCTTCACTTAGAATTACAAGGTAAAATGCACTACGTCCCCTTAAAGAAGGAAAATTTCCAATAATGAGTTAATTCTAAACAAAATCAGATATGTTAAAAAGATTCTTGTAATTGAAATTATGAGCTCTTAAAAAAAGCTTAATATTTTAAAAGATTCCTTAAATAGGGTTATTATGCCTATGCAAATGAAGACAAGAATTATTTGTACTGAATTTTATCATTAAAATATATTTATACTTATAGGATTTTAAATTATCAGAAAATCTACTAGGAATATTTTTAAATTACATTATTTCCCTTTGACAGTAGGACAAATCTTTTATATTATGTGTCATTTAAATTGCATACTGTGATTAAATAATGTGGGATTGTTACCATGTTGTTCACAATCTCCACTTTTCTTCTGTGACTTCTTCCTCCATCTCACACTATCCTCTTTCTTTTAATTTTTCAAATTAAAAGATATCAATGTGTTATCTATTCTATTCATGCTTTCCCCATTCCTTCCTTTGAACTTAAATTCAGGCTTCCTCTGTTGGAGTTAAGAATAGATATATTTTTGTGCTTGTTCTACACTGTTAGGGTTTTCTGAAAATATTTTGTGGAAACGTGAGACCTCGGTCTGAAAGAAAGCATTATCAGTTAATTTCCTACAATTTTGTTTTTCAAAATTTTATAAAAGGATAATATGGTAAATCAACCAAACATATATTAAAGTTATTTTTTTTAATAAATATAAAGGGTGGCCCTAGGAAAAGAAGTATCATGGAGAATAATGATATAGCAGAACAAGTGTATACATTTTAAGAAGTATATAATTTGGGATTTGATGAAAAATAGATCAATTATTAATAATAGAAAAATGGATTAAAATTATCAAAAACAATAAATTATTTTTCAAAAAATAATTTAACTCCTGTTTTCGGTGAAGACATTGACTTCATTCATGGAATTCACAGATGATTGGTGGATATACCCACAAATAAAATTTGGTCTATATTATGATAATATTTACAAAGATAATATGCAGAAAGCTTTCAAAATATATAGAAGAAGCATATACCATCCATGAAGGGGTGTTTAAAGAAAGACTTCCTAGGCCATTGAGAAGCAGAATAGCACAGTGATTAACACATAGACACTGGAACAAGAAGATAATTTTTGAATTCCGTTTCTACCATTTTGAGACCGGGGGTTAGGGGGGCATTATTAAATCTCTCTATGCCTCAGTTTCTACTTCTGAAAATAGAGATAATAGTACTTAGCTATGAGGATTAAATGGTAGATTATTAATAAAACATTTAGAAATATACCTGATTCATAGCAAATATCATATAAGTTTTGATAAATTAAAGGTGATAATCGAAATGGAAATTTTCTTAGAGAAATAGGATTTCTGGGGCAAAATGGGAAAGAGGATTCATGTCACAGAATGAGTCAGGAAAGAGTACAATGACTTAGATTATATGCAATACCTCCATTGAAGTTGTAGTTCAGACAGCAAGGATGAAAGCAACAATGTAAACAAAAATAAACACTTAAGATCTATTTGTGTATGGAAGGAGAAGGAGTCCAAAAGAACATGAGAAATAAGCAAGAACCAGGCTCATATATGACCATGTCATAGTTATTTATCCTTTTCCTAAAAGCAATAGCAAACCATTTAAGTATTATAGGCATAGGCATAATCTGGTTTTATTTTTAAATAAAATGTTTTCTGCTATGTGATTGCTGTATAACTTCTAATTATTAATTAAGGAAACAGTAGTAAAAATACAGATTTAGGCTTGTGGTAGACTACCTTCATAAGACAACCCTCTAGGAAAATTCCCAGGAGAAACAGAATACAAAAACAATATATTCCCAGTGACTGACAATTCATTTGCAAACCTTATCTCCAAAACACAAAATTTCAGATTGCTCTGTGCACAGGTGTAGATGTTCTTTGTATTCACTCACAGATGTTTTAGATATTTATAATTTCTCAGTGATCAAAACAGTTCCAGTACAAAACAGAAGCATGGTAGTATCAGTAGTTGGCTTTGAGGTAGCTCTGAACAATTGTTCTTCATGTAATAAACTAAAGCATCTTGTCTCAAAGCTATCTGGTTATGAATTGTGTATATGAGTGCTAAAGATGTGGGATGCTAAACATGATTAAAAAAAAGCAAAGAACAAATAGAAATAAAAATAGTTAACTGTCCTTATTTATTTGACTATAAGGTATCTCTCATTGTTTCTGTTTATTCTGGGGGGAAAAGTGGAGGGAATTATCACCCTTTTAAATTTCTTTTTAAACAGATTGTATTATTTACTACTTTCAAGTATGGCTGCACTGTATCTAATAATGTTATAAATATTTTTGCTCATGATTAATATTAGAAAGATGAACAGTATCCAAATCATTGCCTTATTTTTACTTCAACATGTCATTATAACAAATGCAATAAAAACAAAATAGCATAACACTCTGATTTTTATCTTTTTACTACTACTATGAAAGACATATGTTCCCATCCATTTAAGAAATAATAGTACTAAAAGGCTTATATTTCATTTCTTGGAAGTAACATTAAATCTATGTACTAAAGTGTCTTTTAAAAGGTCTTTTTATTATAAATTAAATGATTTTTAATACATCTTACTTTTAAGATATGGAAGATGTGGAAAGATAAATAGCAGTTAATTATACCTATATAATATATCCATTTTTATGATGTTTTATACTATACTATTTCTCAGCTGGATTTGCTGTACAACAAACCATCCAAATTTAGTGGCTTAAAAAACCCAATCACTTTATTTAGCTTATGATTCTGTGGGTTGCCTGGGTTGGTCTGGGTCGTGTCTTACTGGCTTCTTTCATGTGCCTGTGATTAGCTGGCAGGTTGGTTGGTGGATGCATGATGTGAATAACTGTCCTCACATGTCAAATAATTTGTAGGCAGGTTGGTCTAAGGATTTCAGCTGGGATGGCTCATTTTGGAACTATGTGGTCCCTTATACAGTAGAATAGCCTTGGTTTTATCCACATCACAGCCTAAGGGTTGCAAAGAGCAGCGAGTGAGGGTAGATGTCAATGTGCAAGTTCTTTTCAACTCTGCTTACATGACATGTGCCTGTCTCATTGGCCAAAACAAGTCATATGACCATGCATCAGAGCATTGTGGGTTGGGACAATATCTGACAGTATAGATATAAGGAGGTGGATTATTGCATTCACTTCTGTAAACAATATTCTCCGTGGTTATTTACCTCTGCTCTAAAATGAAATAAATAGGAAAGTAGAAAATATCTGCATGTATATGGCTGAGCCTTATCCATACCTTTAAGATCAGAAATGATGATATAAATGAAGTGGGGTGAAAAAAGCCACTTCATGAGTTTTATAGTTATTTTCTAAAATCTCCTTTGTTATAGGAGCTATCAAGTAGGGTAAGACAACCTATAGATACTTCTGGCCTGATCACCATTATCATTAACATTGTCATTATTGGTACATTTCTCTGATATGAAATCAACACAGACACCTCACTTGATATTATAAGGTTAATCAGCAAAAATGATCTGACATATCTCTACCAGGGTAATATTAAAATGTGTCAAAATAAGCATAATGAAACTCTGAAAAAGGAGTCCCATTTTCAGCTTTAACCTCAGACAGTGTCTTTTCTAGGGACAGGCTACAAAACATTACTACCCCAAACAAAGCTCAGAGATGTAGAGAGTTTTTTGTTAGAAAAGATGCAGTATCATCTAACCATTTGTCTTAATCAGCTCCTATTTAGACCTGTCATTGATAATAAGGGCTCAGTTAAAGATTTAGATATGAAGAAATATATGACCCATTCTCCAATTAACTTGGTAGTCAGCCAATACTACAAATAGGCAGTTATCAGAATTTCGGGAATATAAAATTTGGGAAAATAGAATGCCTATCCTAATCTACAAGTCCATCATTCTAAGCCACACTAAATTCTTTGTATTTGGAATAACTGCCCTGCTAAAGGAGATTTCATGATTAAATTTAACAGCCTATACATCACAGTTTTATTCTATCTCAACACAAAGTGATTTGCTCCTATCATATATTTTCCTGTACTATCATTCTCTTGTTGATTTGTTAGCCTTCACACTTGAATTCAACTTCCTACCCCTCCACTCTTTCCTTAAACTAGAAAAATCGTCAATGGGCTCAGGTCTATCTCACAAAATTTCTTCTCTTTTCTTAATTGAAATCTTATCATAATCTACTAATATAACTTTCCCCGTTGCTTTTTTACTGAAACTGCTTTTTATTTCATATCCTATGAAGATCAAGAATGGAAGGCATTTCAACTTCTATGTTTTAAAATGTCCCCATTCCTCCCATAATTTTAAGAAAAAACTATATCCTTCAAGATTCATGAATCCAGCTGCATCTCAATTTGCCCTCACTTCACTTTATTCTACCTGCTCACTAAACCCTCTCAATAATTGATTATTTTGTCTCCTAACTTACAGTGTCTAATACTACTCATACAATAGCACCCTCGTAAGTAAATTCACTCACTCTCTCAAAGAATATTGAATATCCCTCGCTGACCTGTTCTACTTCAGAAATCAACCATTTCAACTTCTGATATTTCCTCCAAAGCCTGCCTCCTTCACAATTTCTCCTTCTCAATAAATGAAAAAACTATTTTCCAACTACCAGTCTAGAAACTTTGAAATCATCTTAGACTTTGCTGCTATTTTGACACTGTTTATGCACTTCATCAGCAAATCCTCCTGGCTCTACCTTCAACATATATCTATAATATAATCAGTACCCATCCCTTCTCCTGCCAGTTGAAATCACCTTAATCTCACTCTTGAATTATTGCATTAGTGTTCCTACTGGTCATGTTATGCTATAGTTTATTCTCCAAAGTTGTATCAGAGTAATTCTTTTATAATAAATGTCATATTATGTTATTTCTCTGGTCAAGACCTAGCAAGAACTTCCCATTTATTAAAAGGAAAATCCATATTATTTACAAAAATCTATAAAATTTTGTATAATTTACATAATCACACACATACTTCATACTCTGGCCTCAAGGCTCTCATGAACAGTGTATAAATTATATACTATACAACATAAGAGATGCCAGACACAATCTTAACCATTCATGGCAATTTTGTATCCTCTCATAATTTTTCCTTCAAAGTCAAGCCATGCATGACCCTTGACTTTTCTCAAAAGTATCTGAACTTCTTCCTCAGGTGTTTTACATTTTGTTCCCTCTACTTGGAATGCTCTTTCCCAAGATAATTACATGGCTTTCTTCTTTGCTTCCTTCATGCTTTTGCCTAAATGCTATCTTATAGCAGAGATTTTTTCCTGACCATTCAAAATAAAATGACAACACCAACCTCTTCACTCTATCCCCTGACTCAGTCCTAGAAATTTTTGCCATCAGATCAATTCATTTGATGTTATTTCATTCTGTATTTTATCTCTGGGGATCTAATCTCTTAAGGCTCTGTTTTCCAAATTTCCAGTCCAGTAGGCTTCATCTGGGTTTGTTCCATGAGAGGAACCAATGGGGTTTTGAAAGCTAGAAGGAAGAGAGAAGCTACGTTATTTTTTCTCTCTCCCATCATTGGGGCTTCCTCTGTCAGACACTGCCTCTTCTATGTGGCTATTAGCTAAACCCAACCGTGGCTTCAGCTTTCACTGGATATGAAGATATATAAAGACTCCAACAATAACTTGGAATCTTCAAATTTTACCTTACATGGCAAAAGAGACTCTGCAGATATGATCAAGGTAAAGATCTTGAGTGGTAGAGAGTTTGACAGAATTACATCCTAAAATTATGTAGAAAGCAGAAATTGTAAATAATGAATTTGTATATTTAGTTGATATTTCCAAGCAAAATATTGAAAGTATGACCTAATTCTTTTTGCTGCTTACAGAAAAATGTGAGAAGAAAGAGATAAATTGAAGGAAGAACTGTTAGACAAAAATAAACTAGGATTTATTGATTTGATAAAGTATAATCCTATCCAAATTTTAAAAGAAGCTAAAACAAGGAGATCCACTATGAGAAGAGCATACTCCAAACAGATCCAAAGATGTGACCTAACCTTTGGCTAAACCTTTCACAAGGATTAAAAGATTAGAAGAGTCATTCAGACAGAGGTCTTTTTGAAGATATTAAGCATGTGATTCATGGATCACCTCGACCATCTCAGAAGAAACCAGGAATAGAGATAAGATTATTCAGGAACTATCTAGGCAGATGCTCCTGTCTAATGGAGTGAATTTCCATGACATATACAGGAGACCCGTAAGTTGTTTGAGAATGTTATATCGACAGAAATGTTCAAGTTTGTACTAAAAGTTATAAGAAAAGGACAAAATTAGGAAAAGATATCAGACTTTCAAAATACTACAGACCAGAAACAGACTATAAAACTCAGCTGCAACAGACATATTCACTCTTTAAGAAAGTGGAGGGATGACTCAAGAGCAGAGCCTCAGGTCCAAAGGGTAGAGACGTGGACCCAGTGACTGGAACTGTGGACCTAGAGGATGGAATCAAGATCCACAGAGGATTATTCTCAGACCTTGAAACCAAATGGAGTCTGCTTAATTGGACTTCATAATTGCTTAAGACTGGTGACTTTTCTTCCTTTAATTTTCTCTCTTTTAGAATGCAAATGTCAATAACTATTATGTTATGTCTGTGCCATCATTATACTTTGGGAACAGAGAATTTGTTTTCTAGTTTCACAGGTCCACAGCTGGAGAGAACTTTTGCTCTAGGATGGATCATACACAAAATTTCTCCCATCTCTTATTTAGAAGATTTTAGAGGACAACGTTTAGGGCTTTTGAACTCATAATATTTAAATGAGATTTTGGATTGAATGATGCTATAGTGAGTTGATATGTTTGGGGAGTTGAGATGAGGTGAATGTTTTTTGCATGTGGGATGGATGTTAGTCTTTGGGAGTCAAAGGGAAGACTGTGATAGGAAGAAAATGGCCACCCAAAAATCTTCCCTAATTCCTGGAATCCGTAAATGTTAGCTAAATGGGGGGAAAAAAGACTTTTCACATGTAATTAAGTAAATAATATTGAGATAAGGGGATAATCCCGGGGTATTTGGGTGGACCATAAATGTAATCACAATTGTTCTTACAAAAGGAAAGTAGAGGGGGGTTTTATTAAAGAAGAAAAAGACAATATAATAAGTAAAACAAGATGCTATCTGATGCTTTAAAGATGAAGAAAGGGGTTGCCAGCCATAAAATACAAGAAATGCAGCATCAGAGGCTAGAAAAGACAAGGAAATAAATTTTGTCCTAGGCCTCTGGAGAGAGTGTAGCACTGTCATAACCTTGATTTATGACTAATAAAACCAATTTCAGACTTCTTGCTCCAAAACTGTAAAAAGAATAAATTTTCATTATTTTAAGCCACTAAATTTTTAAATAATTTGTTACATCCAAATTAGGAAATGAATACATTGAGTAAACTTAGTCTTTGTGCTGTGATAATTCTACTTGCTCTTTTTGTCCTTACACCTTTATAGCTACAAAAACTTGATTGCCTCACTGACCACTATTTAGGTTCTCATTCCTTTCACTACTCATGTTACAAATTTCCTTCATTAAATTCCTTATATTTTTTTAATAATCTGATTTTTTCTTCTAGTTTAGATCTTGATTAATATATACTTCCTATATTTTATTCATTTTCTATGGTACTTATTATCTGATGAGTTACAGGATTGATTGACTTATTATATTAAAGTGACTCAGTATGATCTTTGGAATAAAAGTAAGTCAAAGACTCCAAAGTAGTCAAATCATTTGAGGTCACCAATACCAGTCCAGTATTAGATGTAAGTAGAAAGGGAACAAATTGTCTTAGAGCATGGTAGAAAATTAAGGTCCAGCCACGATACTAGAGAAAGAGAAAGTGCCTAACCAAAGCCACTGTTCCCCTCTCAAAGAACTCCCTTAACTCTCCGGGGAAATAAATGAATGGACCCCTTGGTAATGGGGATAGGAACCAGGATAGAAACAATATCATTAGACCATAAGTAAGTTTCATTTAAGGCTATTAGGTGGAGTTCTCTGAAACATTTCTGAGTGTTGGAGGTTCTGGCTTACAAAGAAAGAGAGCTTAGCAAGCACTGTGGAAAGTATAGGCAAGGAGGAAAAGAATGGGAAGATGTGTTTTGAAGAAAAAGTTTGAGGATGATGGAATACACCAATTAAAAAACAAACTATATATATATATATATATATATATATATATATATATATATATATATATATATATATATATAAACATTTCTGAATGTTGAAATTTAGAAGCTAATACCTAAGAAGTATTTTATGCCAGGCTATATTATGAGTGTTTCATGTATATTATGTGAATTAATTATTTCAATATTATGCCCTCGGACATAAATATTATTATTCTTATAATATAGTATGGAAACTGAGTTAGGGGAGTGAGTTAACTTGCTCAAAAGGCAAAGTATTGTAAGTGGAGTGAACTTATCAGTGGAAGCAGACATTTTATGTTTTCTTTTTCCTTAGAGACTACCTAGACAGCTGCTATGATGTATTGCCCCCTCACTTAACACAAGAGATTTTTTCTATATCTGTAATAAGTGTTAATAGCATCTTAAGGACATGAGAAAGGATTTAATAAATACTTATTCTTTATGAATGTTTTAGTTCCTCTGATGAGGAGACCACAAAAATACATGGAAGTTATTAACAGCAAAATATTGATATAAGAATTATAATACCATCTGAGCCACTCACAAGGAACAAAAATAATAGACTGGTATTTATCCAGAGGTCTAGTGATTGTTTATGTTTATAATGCTACTGTAATGGCCCTGTCCAGTTATGCTGCTAGAAACTCTCCCTGCACACCCCATCTCTTTCACTTGCCAAGCAGTAAGCAGTTCATGTAATGCGTGGAGGCATCTGGCCTACAAAACGATTATCATTTACTTCCTGACTGGCAAATTCAGGTACAGTAATTAGAAAAGTAACAAGCTCAAAAGAAAATCCACTTACTACGTGCTCATTTGCACTTTGTAAAATGAATCAAACAATATACCCTTTGGAATATATCCATAAACTGTCATGGTAAGCTGCTTATTTTTGTGAGTTATATCTGCAAATGAACATGTATTAAGTAAAATAATGAGCTTCCCTAAATCTGTGAAATGAGAGGCTATAATTAGAGAATAACTCCCTATTACCAAATGTTTTCCTAGTCAAGTAACTCATTATAAACTAAAACTTCCATAATTTTAGATAGATCCAGAAAACATTATTCTATTTTACCCACAGAGCATGTATAGAGAATAGTTAGAATATATAGAGAGAGTATGTATTCTAAAACTGATCATCTGTCTTTCAACATTTGTCATGGAACTTAAGCCTATCATGAATCCATTTTGTAACCAGAATAATTGAAATACCTTATGGCTAGCTAGAATCCTAAAACAAAGGAAAGGTTATTTTAGAAAAACAAAAACTGGAACCATTAACAATATAAAAGTTAAATACAAAATGCACTTTATAAAATTCTTAGACTTTAACTTTTAAATAAATTAATTTAAATATATATATGCAAAATTGTAGTTTAGGTTATTAAAAAACGTGGTATTATAAACAACTTTAATTTTAAACATAATAGTGAAGAAATATATCCTGTGTAGTAAGCTTTAATTTTATAACATGTTTACTTGCCTCAATATAATTGGCATGTGAAAATGCATTTTTCTCAAAAACTTGTTTGAACATGGAACAATTTCACAATAAAATTTTAATCTGTATGTTAAAAAACAACAAAAGTTTTAAATTGTGTGGAATGGCTTATTTTATGTGTCAACCTAGCTAGACTATAATACTCAGTTACTGACCTAGGTATTGATGTGAAGATATTTTGAAGATGTGGTGTGAGATAACAGAAAATATATATTGGTCTCTGTCCCCTGTTCCTGGTACAGAGCTTCTGAAACTCTTGTAATTTCCTAAGTGGAAAGAGCACAAAGTGCATCTTTTATTCTAATATTTGGTCTTTGACCCCAGTTACTGACACAGGGCTTCTGAAATCCTTGTAGTTTCCTGGGTGATAGGAGTGGCTTTGTTCTAATGAGATGACTCTGGGTGGGCTTCTGGATGAGGGCTGGTCATCGGAAAGACCAAATCATGATTGGAGCTTGGAATCTTCAACCCCTCTCCCCATTCTCTTCAGAAAGAGGGGTAAAAATGGAGTAAATGATCAATCATGCCTGCATGGTGAAGCCTCCATAAAAAAAACCCCAAAGTATGGGGTTTGGTAGCTTCCAGATTGGTAAACACATTCACATGTCAGGAGGGTGATGCGCTCCAATTCCATAGGGACAGAAGCTCCTGCGCTCGGAATCCTCCCAGACCTTGCCCCATGTATCTCTTCATCTAACTGTTCATCTGTATCCTTTATCATATCCTTTAAACAGCAGACAAGTAAGTGATTCCCTGAGTTCTGTGACCTCTTTAGCAAAGTAATCTAACCTGAGGAGGAGCTCGTGGGAACCTCATATTTATAGCCAATTGGTCAGAAGCACAGGTGACAAACTAGGCCTGCAGTTGACATCTGAAGTGGGGTGGGAGCAACCTTATGGAACTGGGCTCTTAACCCATGAGACCCGATGCTACCTCCAGGTAGATTGTGTCACAATGGAGTTAAACTGTAGGACACCAGGTGGCATCACAGAGAATGGCTTAGTGGGGGAAAACCCCACATATCTGGTAACACAAGTATTGTGAGTGTGGTATAGTGTGAGAGTAAAGGAGAAACAAAGGATGAAAACTGAGGTTTTCGCAAAATGTGTGGTTAACTTCTACAATCAGTTGACTTTAAGTAAAAGGGGTTACACTCCGTAATGTGAGTAGGCTTCATCCAATCAGTTGAAGGCCTTAAGAGCAAGAGATGAGGTTTCCCAGAGAAGAAGACATTCTGCTTCAAGCTTATACTATCAATTCCTGCCTGAGTTTTCAGACTGCCAGTCTACCCAACAGATTTCAGACTTCCCAGTGTCCATAATTTTGTAAGCTAATTCCTTAAAATATATATATATATATAAACATATATATATACACACACACATATATATATACACATACACATATATATCTCCATATCCATATCTAAATCCAAGTGCAAATTTAAGTCTATATATTTATATATTATTACTTCTATTCTTCTGGAGGGCCCTGCTACAAAGTTGGGTGTCAGGAATTGGGGTGTTGCTATAACAGATATCTAAATTGCATAAGTAACTTTTGAATTAGATAATGGGGAAAGGGTGGAAGA
The DNA here is from genome assembly GCF_011762595.2 of Tursiops truncatus. Taxonomy (NCBI): domain Eukaryota; kingdom Metazoa; phylum Chordata; class Mammalia; order Artiodactyla; family Delphinidae; genus Tursiops; species Tursiops truncatus. Next base: position 119,386,358 of record NC_047037.1, read on the forward strand.
GTTTTGAGGTTCATGATAAAAAATGTCTAGATTGCATTGAAGACACTATTGGTAGAAAATACAGATGTTAAAGGCCATCCAGGTGGGAGGTCATAAAAAAGTGAGGACAGTTGTAGAGAAAGCTTCTAGTCTTCAAGAATACGTATATCATCATAGAGAGAATTCTGGTAGAAATATAAATCTTAAAGGTGTTTCTGGTGAGAGCTCCCATGGGAATGAGAAGCATATTAATAACATCGAAGCAAAGTGATCCTTGTTAATAAGTAGCAAAAATGTGGCCAAATTGTGTTCTAGCATTGGGTAGAAAATAGAATTTATAAGCAATAAGGTTGAATGTCTAGCTCAGGAGAGTTCCAAGAAAAGTGTGAAAGATGTGCCTTGGTTTCTCCTTTCTACTTATAGCAAAATGGGAGAAGAAAGAGATAAATTGGGGGAGAAACTGTTAAGCAGAAAGGAACTAGAAGTCAATGACTTGAAAAATTCTTAGCCTATCTATTAATATATTGCAAAAGATGCTAAAGCATGTGTTGGAGGGAGCACCTAGTGGGTGTCTAGACAACCTGCTGGAGAGATTAGGTGTGTGACTCATGGATCCAATCAACCACCTCAGTAGAAGGGAGGAGTAGAGATGAGATCATGCAGCAGGGATCTTGAAGAATCATTGTGTCTAAAAATATGGATTCCATGACATACATGGATGACTCACAAGGGTTTTCAAAGTGTTACATCAAAACAAAACAAAACAAAACAAAAACTTCCAACTTGGATGGAAAGGAACAGAGAAGGAATAAAATGAAAAGCTGTTGGACTTCTGAGCTTCTACAGGCAAGAGATGGAATGATACAACTACTTGACTGTAAATATGTGTTATCCTTCAAGGAAAGGGAAGAATGACTCCAAGGCAGATGAGATTTCAGATTTAGAGTTAATGCTGAAACAGGTTAAAAGATTTGGGGGGATGTTGGGATGAGGTGAATGAATTTTGCATGTGGGACAGACATGAATTTTGGGGAGGGAACCGAGGGACGACTGTATTGGGTTAAATACTGCCTCTACATATTTAATAGAGTCTCACAAAATTCATGTCCCAGAACCTCAGAATGTGATCTTTTTTTGGAAACTGTGTCTTTGCAGCTGCAATTATTTAAGATGTGGTCATATTGGATTAGAGTAGACTCTAAATCCAATTGACTGGTGACCTTATGGGAGGGAGGGAGCTTTGGAAACACAGAGACACACAAGTAAAAATGCCATATGAAGATGAAGGTAGTGATTGGAGTGATCTACAAGCCATGGAATGCCAAGGATTGCCAGAAACTACCAGGAGATAGAAGAGAGGCATGGAACAGATTTTATCTCTGAACCTCCAGAAGAAACGATCACTAAAGACACTTTGATTTCAGATTTCTGGCTTCCTGAATCATAAAAGATTACATTTCTGTTGTTTTAAGAAACTTAGTTTGTGGTGTTTTCCTGTAATAGCACTAGGAAACTAAAAGCTCATGTAATAAAATTTAGTTTAATTTGAGGCCATGATCAAAAAATTTATTATTTGATACCTTCTCAGGTAAAAGAAAGTAAGAATGAATTTCTTATACTTGCAAAGTCATGTACTAGGAAGAATAGAATGCATGAAAAACAGAAATTAATATTCTTAGTATTTGCACATTCAGTGAAGAAATATAATATTTTAAATAATAAAATAGTGGTAACTGACTGTCAATGTATTGCATTTTGACAAAAGATATGTTTACTTTGAATAGAAATAATTTAAAATGATGTCTTTGAATATTATTTTCTTCTAAACTGCTTTTTACATATAATCAATCTTTTAATATGTGTTTCTTTTACTGAATCTATAAAATCTAAATTATTTGTATAAATAAAGCTTTGAGCTTAACAATTTGCTACAGGCACAGATGTCAAATGGGATACTTTTTAAATGATTGATCATGAAGAATTTTAGCTCTATTTTTTAAAAAGTATAAGTTGAATTTGACAATAACCTAATCATTAATTATAGCAGCTATTATACAAGTAATAGAAATAATTACTGATATCTGAATGTAATACCTTCAACAGGACAAAAGGTCCCATTAATATTTGGGAAACTAAAGAGGCACTGAGGCTGTATTTTCTATTAAAATGAATGAAATACTGAAAATATGATTCATAATATTATGCATTTGTCCCTGGGTAAGAAAAAGGGACACATTTCATTATAAAACTTTCTTTTTATCTTTTCAAATTACGCAGCTACATTAAGAAAACACATTTTCCCACTTTTAATTAAAGTTATACATGATCAGCTTTAACTATCAAACACAAATAAACCTTTATAACTGTATGTTATTTAGTGCATCTACAAATATCCAAAGTCTTTAAAATATTTTCTTGCTGATAACTGACTGTTAAAATAAATTAGAACAACATATAAGGCAGTCTATACTAATTTTTCCTAAATACTGATGTAAATACTGAATTCAACTTGCCATAATTGCATCCAAAGTAATAATTTAATATTTTAATCTTTGTTACATTCATTTCTAAACAGAAAGGTCTTATTTTGACTTTAAACATTAATTTTATGTTGTAGAGGGGGTTGCAGAATTTACTCTGATATTCACTGTTAAAAAATACTAATTAACCACTTATTGTGTACTGAGCACTCTGTTACATTCAAATAAACTAATACAAATCCTCCCTCAAGAGATGTTATAAAAGATAAGTCACATGTATGGTACATTATAAATAAATAAAATAAATAAAACTACAGCAGAATGTATTGGAAGCTGAGAAGAGTTACAATGTAACAGGTGATTTAGAAATGTTTATATGAGAGGAGACACTTAAATTAAAATATTTGAGATCAAAAACATGGAGCTCAAGTGGTGACTACTGCCATAATCTAAACAAGAGATGATGATGGCTTGGACCAGAGAAGGTGATGAAAACTCGTTTTACTCTGAGGGTTGAAATAATGGTAAACAGTGATGAAACACATGGAGTTGAGTGAAAGAGAATCAAGGATGACCTTTTTTTTTTTGATTGTTTTGTTTTGTTTTTCTTTAAAATATATTGTCATTAACTGAAATTGGGAAGGATTTGGGTAGGATGTGTTTAGAGGGAATTAGGAATTTCTTTTGTACATATTAAGCTTAAAATATTTATTAGTCATCTAAGTTGAGAAAGACAGTGGGCAGTAGATTTATGAGTCAGAATCCCAGGGAGATTAAATTTGGGAGTCATTAGCCTTTAAATAGTATTTGATGCCTTGGGACTGATGAGATCACAAGAGACTGAGTCTAGATCAGGACTCTTAATCTTGACAATATTGATATGGCAGGCTGGATAATTCTTTGTTTTGGAAGTCTGTCCTGTACATTGTGGGATGTTTAGCAGCATCCCTGGTCTCTACCTACAATATTCCAGTAGTAACCCCTTGTGGCAACCTAAAATATCATTAGATGTTGCCAAATATCCCATGAGAGAAAAATGTTCTCTAATTGAGAATCACTGTTCTAGGTAGAAGAAAGAAAGCTCCAGGATCCTCCAATTTCTTTGTTTGTTTTTGTTTTTCATTTGTTGGTTTAGGATCCACCAGCCAGAAACCTCTTAATGGACAAGTTTTCATTAAACTAATTCTTTGATTATTTGTCCTACCATTGCTAATCCCCTTAGTTATCTTTTCATAGATACACATTTCTTCCTTTTCTTTTCTCTACAGGATATCATTCAAAGTCATTGTCAAGTGCTTTGATAAAATCTGTTTTAGTTCAGTAACTCTGTCAGTGAAAGAAACAAGGTTAATCTGACATGACATGCTCTTGGTGAACCAGTTCTTTTTCCTTGTGATAATTTCCTCCTGTCAGTATTTCTAAACAGCCTTGTAAATATTCATTCTCCAATCTTGCTCAGGTATAACATCAAGTCAGCCTGACTATTTTCAGAATCTCCTGTCTCCGAGTTTGTAAAAATTCTTCCACTTTCTACCACTTCTTACAACAGAAGTATTTTTAGGAGTTAAGAAGAAGAACTGGACAAACCAGCAAAGTATCTGTATCTGCAGAGAGGCCAGAGATGGAAAAGAAATAAGCAAGAACGGTACTCTGAAAGTCAAGTAAAGAATATGCCACAAGAAGAAAAGAGAAATAAACTGTGTCAAAAGCTGTGGTTTGGTTAAGCAATAGCTGAGATAAGATTTGTCCATTGTTTTAGGAATATCACGATGACTAGAAATTTCATCAAGAGCACTTTGGTTGAGTAGCGTGGGAATATGGATATTTACATGATGCCAAATTATACCCACAGGTTAACTGAAGATTATAGAATCAAAAGTTCAAATTGTAGTGGAGAGATCAGACTCTTACCACTTGAACCCATCAGTTAATCTTAGCATCACTCAAAGTGGAGCAAGCAACTAGCATGTTCTCATGATTTGGTGTCATGTATATAATATGATGTGATATTCTAGCTATAAAGTTGAACCCACATTTCTTCAATGCTCTACATGTAGCTTACAGTTTATAGAAATAATGGAGTCAAAGGAATAAGTTAAATGCCAGCACAACAAAACAATTAGAAAAATTCAGACAATGGGACATTCTACAGGGCATTTGACATCAGCAATAATTCTATGACACAGGTATAAAGGGTTGAGCAATATATAAGAATAAAATACATTTAAGAGACATAAAAATGCAATTTGTAGACCTTATTGGATCCTAACTTTTAATTAAACTAAGTGTAAAAAAAATGACATAATCAGAAAGATTTGAGTATAGAGTTAATATTGGATGATATAAAGAGTTAATGCTATTTTTGTTGTTAGGCCTGACAATAGACTGTGACTGTGTTACAGAATGTGCAGTATTTAGGGTGTGTAATAAAGAGGCCGCCTCCATTTTTGGATGTTTGACTGCTGACATCTTCTAAACTTCACCGCTCCCTCTTGCCTCTGCCTCACATCTGGGCAAGCTGAGAAGAAAGTCTGAATGCTCCCTTTTTGGTGCTGGTGGGAGATTCAAAGCATGTAAGCCCTTGAACACCTATAAGAACTCTCACCTCAGCTCCATCCCCCAATCACAAGAAAAATCCCAAGGTAGGCTCTCTTCCTTTCTCTCTTAAGCCATTTTTCAGACTAGCTTGAAAATTGTGCATTCTTCCCCAAATGCCTATTATGTGATTAATAAACTTTTTCACACAAATCTGCTGCGTATCTTGATATCTTTGATCAAGAAATCAGTCTTGACATATGAAACAATTTTGTGTGTGGAGGTCCATCCTTCTTCTCAGAGTATCCACAGCAGACTGCAATGTCATAATGTATAAAATTTATTGTAATATACTTTGAAAGAAAAAAGAAAGGAAGGAAGGAGGGAGGAAAGGAAGAAGAAGGCAGGAAAATGAAAAGGGATTGACAAAGTTTAAGCATTACAACGTGTTGCTAATGTGATCCAATTTTATGATTTAAATAATAGCAGAGTGATAGTGAAGAGCATATCATCAACTGCTCTTCTCCTGTTTCTTGACAGACTTCACTGCTAAGGCATTACCTACATTTTCTTTGGGGGCTAGTATCAGTCCTTACTACATCCACTGAGCATGTCCAAGCATATACTCCCCTGCCCTTGTTACCTTGTGTGTTGAAGTTAAAACACATTATTCATGTAAGCAGGCCTGTAAATTAATTGCAATTTGTCTAGTAAAAAGATCCTTGCTCATCCACATATTAATTCATATATTTAAGAAAAATTTATATAGTACTATTTGGATATCATTTAAAATTATAAAGCTACAAAATTAGATAAAACATTTTTTTCTTCAAGGAACTCACAGTCAAGAGGCAAAATAGTTTAATAAATGGATAATTATGAAGAAACAAAGAAATAGACATGACATATATATATAAGGTTTTGTGGGAAAATATTTGAATATTTTGAATATTTGTAACTAATTTAGCCTAGAGGGGTTAAGTCGATCTTAACCTTGCATTGAAAGGAGGTTGGCCAGTTGGAGGGAGAATAGCCAGTCCAAGGTAAAGGGTTACTATGATTAGTGGTGAGTAAAACTGTAAGAAGATGAAAGTCAGAAAATATGTACAGAATGATGAGGAATGGACTGAAACTTGAGGGACCCCAGCAATCAGGAGATGGGAAGAGGAATAATATAGTCTCCTAGGAGGTCAAAAGAGAGTGTCAGAGAATTTAAATGTGGAACGTGTGGCTTCAGGTGAATAAAGAAAGAAGAGCATTTCAAGTGATGTTCGCTCATTCTTCATGTCACAGATTAAATGCAAATTTCTCCAGGTGTCCTTACTGACTCCCATAGTAAACTATGTCCTTCCTTAATACTATATTTAACAACTATCACAATTACAGTTTTTCTGTAATAACCTGTAAAGTATAACAAAAACTGAGGCTTACAGGCAGATTACTTTTTGCTAAGATATTGCCTTTAAATAAATGTGCTTAACTAAAGAAAAAAGATGAAAGGAATAGTTTCAAGTGCATAAAAAGGTCTAGGATAATGAGTTGAAAATGTAGCCTAGATGTATAGTGAGTGAACATTGGTGCCTTTAACAACATTGTTAGTAAAGTGATGGAGGGTTTGGAGCATCCACGGAAAGTGAAGAATTGAGATAAAGAAATGTAGACATAGATTGTAAAAAGCTGGATGAGAATAATAAAAGAACAGTATTGAGAGGACTTTGGGGGTAAAGGCACAATTTAAGTTTTGTTTTCTTCTTTTTTTTTTGTGGTACACGAGCCTCTCACTGCTGTGGCCTCTCCCGTTGCGGAGCACAGGCTCCGGACGCGCAGGCTCAGTGGCCATGGCTCACGGGCCCAGCTGCTCCGCGGCATGTGGGATCTTCCCGGACCAGGGCACGAACCCGTGTCCCCTGCATCGACAGGCGGACTCTCAACCACTGCGCCACCAGGGAAGCCCCTGTTTTCTTCTTAAGGATAAAAACTTTAACATACTTTAATACACAGTAAGGTCAAACGGGTGTATTGAAGATATAAATTAGCTTTAGACATGAAGTAAATTTTATCTTCTAAGGCTAAGAGACAGGAAATATGTATTTAACTGTAATTGAATTTTTTTTGTTGTGATAGATATCACTTAGGGCTTCATTTTCTCTAGGTATGAGGTCAGATAATGATCAAAGTATTGAAGAGAATGGTAAGTGATTGGAAGATAGTCTTGATGGGAATCAGAGGTTGATATATTTAAAAAATAAATCAAAAGAAATCGTAGTGGTCCTAAGATTCTGACTATAGTTTAAGTCCACATATTTTATTTTTCCACAAGTCTGCGTAACTGTGTAATTTCTTCCAATAGTGCTTAACCTCCAGGGCTAGTATCAAAGAAAAATGCATTGTAGCATTGATTCAGAGAAGCCTAGATAAACCTGATATTTTGTGGAAGGGATAAAAGATTGAAGGTGTTATGATGTTAATGAGTAAGTGCAATATGAGTGAAATCATGAAAAAACTAGGATGGCAATGTACGGGATACAAGAGTTTAAATTTTCTAAATTTAAGCTCTTCCAGATGCAAGGTATGACGGGCATTGCAATTCAAGTAGTCTATAACTTTGAGAATGGTTTTGTGATAGACCTGTCAAAATGGGATATTAAACTGTCCTTAAATTATCACAGGCATTTGGAGCAATGACAGAAAGTGTTTCTGATTCCTATCTGAAAGATGTCATGGAATGAAGGGTACAACCTGGATTAAAGAAGGCAAAGGGGGCCTCCCTGGTGGCACAGTGGTTGAAAGTCCGCCTGCCAATGCAGGGGACACGGGTTCGTGCCCCGGTCTGCGAAGATCCCACATGCCACGGAACTGCTAGGTCCATGAGCCATGGCCGCTGAGCCTGCGCGTCCGGAGCCTGTGCTCCACAGTGGGAGAGGCCACAACAGTGACAGGCCCACGTACAGCAAAAAAAAAAAAAAAAAAAAAAAAAGGCAATGGATCTTACAGCCAGATTGCCTGAAACTCACAAGAGCATGTACATATAACAGAGATTCAGAAAAAGAAATGTAATGGGAGTAATTCCAAAGTGGAGGGCCACAGGAGAATGTGTTCTCAGGGGAGAACCAAATTTTAGTCAAAACAGGCACGTGGCAAAACTTTGTGGAAAAGGTAGAGAGTGATTGGGAATTTTTATTTACAATGGCATAAGGGTTCCAAGAAGCAGAGGAGAAAGGGCTGGAGGGAAATTTATATTGAGAGCCTCCAAGGGATGGAAGATTCAATGTTGTAAAGAGATGAGAAAATAAGAGAACATAAAAATTAGTTGAGAATGGGAGGCATAACTCCCCAAGGACTAAAACAATGTCTTAGTCTCATGAAAGAAACTTGGTAAAGGAGTAGACAAACCACTTTTCTGTATAAGGAATATTTCAAGGTATTCAGAAGAGGAGAGAGAATGCTGCTTTGAGTGACTAATCTTGTTAAAACTTAGAGAAGAGGAGGAACTTTGTCTTAAGATGGGAGTTTGGGACCTATTTTGATTGAGAGCTATACCCTAAGAATGCTGCTTATCTGAGAAAATGAATATCACCTACCATGAGCCATAAATAAGCAAATAAAGACTAAGTCAATACAAAACCTAAGTTGTGAAAGGTGATACCGTTTTTAAATAATAAACTTCAATATTAATATATAAATGCAATTTCTATCACTTTTAATGTATAATTTTTCTGATGTGTATTAGTCAGTGTTCTCCAGAGAAACAGAACAAATGGGATGTGCCTATATATATATATATATATATATATATATATATATATATATATATACATATATATATATATACATATATATATATAAAGAGATTTAATGTAAGGAATTGCTCATAAAATCATGGAGGCTGGAACGTTCAAAATCTGCAGGTTGGGCCAGCAGGCTGGAGACTAGGGAGGAGCAGAAGCTAAAGTTCAAGTCCAAAGGCCTTCTGCTGCAGAACTGACTGCTCAGAGGAGGTCAGTCTTTTGTTCTATTCAGGTCTTCAACTATTTGGGTGAGAAGCACCCATATGATGGAAGGCAATTTGCTTTACTCAAAGTTCAACAATTTATATGTTAATTTCATCCCAAAACACTCTCACAGAAACATCCAGAATAATGTTTGACTGCATATATGGGCACCATGGCTCAGCCAAGTTGACACATAATATTAGCCATCACACAGTGGAATTAGTCTACAATCATTGACTATCCCTGACTTTTATAGTTTCTGTATAAATCAGAAAAAAATCCATTTTGAAACATTATTGTATAGCACTATATACTTACCAACTATTATGACATAGGTAATTCCAATTAATCCTTAAGATTACCCTCTGAAGATAAAGAGAACTAAAAATGTACAGGGCCCATTAAAGAACAGGTAGTAGAAATATTGCCTTGTAAGATTTAGAGGTAATGAGACCCATATGGTTTAAAAAGATGTGCAAGATAAAACAGCCTGTAAATTAGCAGAACCAGCCTGGAATGTCAGCCTTCTGACTATGAGTCTAAGATTTACCATATCACCACAACTGTGCTGTAGAGAGAAATGCATCTAGAGTTGGATCAATTTCAAGAGTCAGAACATTGAGTCCCTTTAAATTTAAGCAAAGCCTCATTCTTCATTAGAGAGCCAGCATGAGGTAGGGAACTGATTAACTTATAGCTACTTTAAAGGTACCCACAGGTACACATGTCAGCAATGTATTATTTACCAGCCACTAATCTAGAGGTGATCTTAATATGGAAATCCTTAATTTGAAAATAAGGATGATTTCATATTACATTCCAAAGAACATAATTGTCTTTAAATTGACTTTTTCTCAGAAGATTTGATCTCTGAAGCCTGAAATGAAACTTTAACATTTTCAATTAAATCGGTTGAAACTAAGAAAATGATTTGTGAAACTCTTTTTAAACTCCCTCTGAAATAAGCTTCAAGACAGTAAAGTTCTAATTCTTAATATTTTGACCAGTTATACAAGAGAAGTCCCTTAATATTGAACTTCAGCCATAATACTCAAGCTATGCAGAAAAGAATAAAATATTTTTTTAATTAATCACTAAGATTGTATTTTGATATCCGAAATTTTTTGAAAAGTAAATGACCTACTGGTTGCATACATTGTTTAGGAGGTGGAGACAATGAAAACAAACAAATAAAATTTTGTAGCCTTTTGACATCTAAGATTGTACATACTGCACTTCTGATACACATTATGGATTGTTAGTATTCTCCCAAATTTTCCTAAGCATTTATTATATTCCTATTTTATTATTATTATTCTTTTTTTACAGGTAAATTTAAAGTTTTATTTTTAGAAGTTACACATATTTCAAAAAAGCAATTTCTTTTTATTCTAATTAATATTACCTATTTTAAACATACACAGCTTTATCATATTTTCAGTTTATTCTTTTATTAACTTCAAAGGGGATGTGAAGCTTACTTTTTATACTATTTTTAAAAGTTTCTTTCCATTTACAATTATTGCAAAATGTTGGCTATATTCTCCAAGTTGTAAATACATCCTTGAGCCTATCTTACACCCAATAGTTTGTGCCTCCCATTCTTCCACCCCTGCATTCCCCCTCCCCACCTTTGTGCTGGTAACTACTAGTTTGTTCTCTATATTTGTGAGTCTGCTTCTTTTTTTGTTATATTCACTAGTTTGCTGTATCTTTTAGATTCCACATATAAGTGATCTCATAGAGTATTTGTCTTTCTCTGACTTATTTCACTTAGCATAATGCCCTCCAAGTCCATTCATGTTGGCAAAATTTCTTTCCTTTTTATGGCTGAGTAGTATTCCATTGTATGTATATGCCACATCTTCTTTATCCACTCATCTGTTAATGAACACTTAGGTTGCTTCCATATCTTGGCAATTGTAGATAAGCTGCTATGAATATTAGGATGCATGTGTCTTTTTGAATTTCAGTTACTCTTAACCAAGTAATAACATAGTTTCTTTCTTTTTCTTTCAGGATGAAGTGCAATTATGGGATATTTTTTTCAAGATTTTTAAAATGTGAAAATATCATATAATCATATAAATAACTTCTGTCATCTTCCCTGTTGTAACAGGAAATTGGTCACTAATGCTGATCATGGAATCCCACATTATGTTGCCACCAGTCTGTATGTTACAATACATATTCTCCCTTTAATTTATCTTTTCTTTGACCTTTTATACAATTTATTAGCAATCCTACCACCTCATTTTCATAAGACTTTTATAAAATTCCAGAATACTACTGAAAAATGACATACTATTAAAGATCTTTATATATATATATATATATATATATATATATATATATATATATATGGTTTTATATTTAAGCACAAAATGGTGATCCATTTCATTTTGTGCTTAAATATAAAGATAGATAAATAAAGATATATACAGATATATAAATATATATCCCTAGTATATTGGCTTCTTTATTGCAGCACTGAGGACTTTCAATCAATCATGGAGATTACAGTTGGAATGTTCTTAAATAAGTACAACATTGTGAAGTAAATGTAACAGGTACCAAAATAGAATGCAAAGCAAGGTTATTTCACCACCATACCTGGACATCTTGCTAGGATTTGCATGTGGCCTTCCTAGTCAAGTGTTGGATTTTTATACTCTCTTGAAGCCTGAATATAAAAATATCATAAGACCCAATGAATTCATGTTGCCATGAAGTCTAAAATGATTTATCCTCAAACAATTCCATAAAGCCAAAAGTGAAGTGGTAACAATTTAAGTAAAGATGAAATATGAGCTATATATATTTTTTGCTGTAAGGAGGAAAATAGCACACAAAAATTCATGTTAAATAGAGTTCATAATTTGTATGTAAACTGGAATAGCTGTATTAACATTAAATATGAATTTCCAGATTCATTTTATTACATAAACTGGGGTATTATATATTATGAGTAATTGCCATGTTGACATATTTCATTCTTCTAAAATTCTAGAATTTATCATATTTATCTCCAATAGAAATTTCATAAAGATTAGATTTAAGCTTTTGGAAATAAATAAATAAATAAATGTGATTACACAGGTTCTAAGCCCAGTGACCATTTGCCTATTTGAAAATAAAAATCTTCATGATTATTTATTATACTTAAAAAGAATAGCTGTGTAAGGGAAGTGTCAATGTATTCTAAAGTAACTAACACCACTAGAATTTTCTGTTAAGTGGTTCTTTCTGACACCTCTCCTCCCTAGACTTCATATTGTATTTGTTTATATTTTGGCTGTCCTCACCTTGTGTCAGTTTGTACTGAGCTAGCAGAATTCACCTCAGAAAGTCAAACCTGAATGTTATTGTTCTATTTAAGTTATCAAAGAGATGTGACCTTGTACTTCATCCTACTCACTTATACAAATAATGGATGTATGCTGTTTCTAAATAAGGTCTTTAATATTCAAATATTTCCAGTGATTGGAATAAATCACCCATTTCATATCCTAATCTAGTACCAAATGTGTGGCCATACATTTTGTGCTTAAATATAAACCTTCTAGAACACCAGTAATTTAACATGTTAGTTAAATATTCTGGTCATGTTAGTATTGACTTAATAAAGTTTCTATGCCATATTTTTGCATATTCTATATGTCATGACTTTGAATTGGTGAGGTAGTTTTTTAGTACTCTGAGATCGGCTCAAAGTGAAAAACAGAAAAAAAAAAGGTAAGATTCAAAGTTGTGGTAACTCCAGAATATTTTCAAATTGAGAAAATGTAGCAGTGTAAACCTCCAAACTTTAACATTTATATCGGCTCATATAACTAATGCTATGTATAAATTAGCATACCTATGAACATCTTCTTTATGTATAATTTGTGATCTTTCCAAAAATAACTGAGACAACTCACTACAAGTCACACATACACTGATGCAGCACTGTTAAGAATCAAGATGGACATTAGAATTTATTTCTCAATAGAAGAGTTAACTGTAAGAGAAATAAGAAATGAAAATAACACTTAAAATTGAGCACCTATACTACCCTTAAGCATTGTAACAAATCAGGAAAGACAAAAAGGAAAAAGACAAGAAAAGGGTAAATTTGGGAGACAGAAAGGAGAGTATGAAGATGTAAGAACAGAAGAGAAAAATTACAATGAATTTCATAGTACTTGTTTTCAGTTTAAAAATTCATAAAACTCAGAGGGGAAATTCTTTGGCAATAGAATTTAGAAGTCATTGAACTTTGCATTTTAATATGTATCCTGTTTGCTTTCTTTCATCCTATTCTTATATGTATTCATTTTTTAAATTTTCATCCTCTTCTTATATTATTCTATTTTCCCTGCAGAGTTTTTGTTTTTATTTATAATTAAACTATTGTCCCAGTTCAATTATAAATAGCTTCCCCAATATCCCTGAAAATAGTGAAAGCACAACAAATTATATGGTCACCCTAAACAAAAGGGGGACTGAATAGACATGAACAGTGCTTCCAATATGTTTCTTTAAGAAATATATAAATATTCCTTAAGTGACGACTGTGAAAAAGCAGTACTATAAAAAAAAAAATGAGCAAAAGGAAAGGTCATCATGTGAAACATTTTGAAGCTAAACTTTCAAAGTATGTTGGTTTATTTCTCTCCTCATTCAGATCTTCCTCATCTCTTATGTGAATTAATGGAATCTCTTTCACATTAGCCCCAATTCATTTACCATATCCAATAATATACATATGATGGTGTCAATTCTCTTAGAAAGGAAAAAGAGAGAGAGGGAAAATATTGAAACAACTATTTAAGTTGATATCTAACATCCAAATTCTAAAGGTTGAAAGAGAAAATCATTCACAAATTGTCTCGTCCATCACACACTACCATGCTCTCTCTACCCCAGCCACCTTGTACTACTCTTGGCTCTCTGAACATGTCATACAATATGTCAACTCTATACTTTTGGACAGATGGATACCACAGACTGGAGTGTCCTTATCCCATGCTACTCTCCCTGCTACACATAGGCCCCAACTTCTTTATCTACTTGGTATGGTGTGTTTTCATTTTGAAGGACCATCTTAAATGTTACCCCCCTCACTAGAAATGTATCTTCAGTCTTGCCAAACAACCTGCACAGCTTATTATGAGTTGTACTGGAAGCAGCCCATATCTTCCCTGGAGTGGGGGGATAGGGAAGTGGGAGGGGGCAGGATCTGAAATCCTGTTTATTGTACTCAAAAGACCCTGAATGGACACAAGGTATTGAAGTAAGGATCTTAGCATTTTGTGATATTTTGAGGGAAGTTAGTTGATCACAAAAAAATCATTTTAAAGTAAAAAAAGAAGAAAACACAATGGAATTAACCATTATCTCACTTGTACATTAACTTTCAAAGAAGCATTCATCAATTGTGATTCATTACAAAACTGAAAATTGCTTAGATTAATAAATATATTAATAGAATATATGTAATTAACAAGTAAACAAAAGGGATATAATTTTAAAATATTTGATCATCATAAATAAAACTATGAATAAAACAAAATAATTTTAAAAGGTAAAATCAGTATAAGTTTAGTGCTGTGTTTCTTAAGAGAACAGTAGTAAATATAAGGTATAAGTTAAATATGGTCACATTGAAGAAATTTAAGTATATTTAAGAAGGAAAACAGAAAGTTAAAAACACTCTGCAGGCATAAAATAAAATTGTAAATTTCACTTGTATTAATCAAGATAGCACTAGTAGACTGAGATAAAATTTTAGTGTCTCCCCAAAATGAATTTATTTCCTATTCAAAAAAGTCCAGATTAGCTCATCTTGACTTGAGAACTGCTCTCCCACAAGTGGTGGTTTAAAAATCCAAACTCCTTTCATCTTGTAGCTCCACTATCCTCAATGCAGTACTTCCAAGGAGAAAGAACATGGGAAAATAATGGTGTGACTTTTTTCCATGGGTCATGTTTAGAAGTAGCATATATCAGACAGGTGCATCTTCCCTTGACTTGGTCATGTGGCCAGTCCAACTGTAGGAGAATCTGGGAAATATAGCCTGTGATATCAGAAGGCATAAAATTTTGTTGAAGAAGAACTAGTTCATCTCTGTCACACTATAAAATTTAATATGTAATAAAATTAAAATTGTAATTTCAAAAGCAAAAGAATTTGAAAATCAAAAGCATTACTTACATATTTTTAAATGAATAAATGCATCTGTAGGAAGTCCTATAGATTCGAAATTCAAAACAAAGATTTTATGCTGCCAAACTTTAAACCACCTCCTTTATTTTTCACGTTAACTCAGTGATATGGGCTGTGCTTTAGATTACCAGTACAGAAAGGATAGCTCTTCTACAGAAAGAAAACCATGTTGTTTCAACAACTACAGCAGCCATGTGTGATCAAATTGATAGTCTAGTTGACAGGGTGGCTTCACAGAATGTATGATTTCAGGGTATGGAGTAGTGGATTTTGTGATGTGCTGGACAAACATATATCCTTTCAAGACTAAAGGATTTATTTCTCTAGTTGCTGGCATATATCTGGCTGATAAGCCTTAGCTGGCAATCTTTTTGGAAATTTTCTTGGCCATAGAGAGCTACCTTGGCAATGACCAAGCTCCTTAACCAAGGGCAGCCTGCATTCAAAGATTGTTTGATGTAGTGGTATAAAGTTTTATCTTCCTTGCCTCATCTTGGAACAACTCTGAAGGGACATTCTACTTTGACATTTTCTGAGGTTGCATCACATCCCAAGTTATACCCTGGCCTAATATTACTTCTTTTTTAACCCAAAAGGAAGCATTCTCTGAGAAACATCTTTTTTAAAAAATCCATTTAAAATATAGAACTCATTGATTTTAGTATATTTACAGAATTGTACAACCATCACCAGTCAATTTTAGAACATTTTCATCACTCAGAAAAGAAATTCTGTTTCCAACTGTAGTCATTCAACATTTTTCCCCAGTGCCCCCAGTCCTTAGCAAACATAATAAATTTTCTGTCTTTATAGCTTTGTTTATTCTTGAAATTTCATATAAATAGAAATATACAATATTTGGGTTTTGAATGATTGTCTTCTTTCAGCATAACCTTTCAAGGTTTTTCTAATGCTGCACCATGTATCAGTACTTCATTCATTTTTATCCACTGTATGGATATACCTCATTTTATTCATTCATTCATCTGATAAACTGATAAACTTCTTATATCCTAATTACTTTGCTAATTAATATCCATCTCAGAGCCTCCTTCCAATGAGACCCAATTAGCAAAAAAACAGATAGACTCAAGTTCAAATTCTTGTCTATTTTGTAGCTGAATTACCCTGGATATGTTATTTAGCTTCTCTGAGCCTCAGGTTTGTCATGAATAAAACTGAAATAATTATGGTTTTATCACAAGATTTTTTAATGAGATAAAATTATGCAACAGTTAGCTAATAAGCTTTTGTACTAGATTTGTATTATTATCATCTAACTGAAGTTTTTTTTTAATTCAGAAAGGAACAGGAAAAAATCCTGAATATTAAAAAATAATAAAACTTTGATGGGTTTACAGTGATAGCATATATAGTAAATTTAGATTAAAAAACACTGTAATTCTTAGAAATTCACAATTTTGTTTGGTTCCCTTAAATTAACAAATCAATCTGTCAAGTTCCTTGCAAAGCTCTTTAGATTTCTTTAGTAATTCTGTTTTCAACTTTGTTTCTATGGTGACAAGTGCCAATTTAATTTTTCAATCAGAGAACAATGCTATATTGTTTTTCAATCACAAAATAAGTCATTTTAAAAATAGCTATTTACAAGGAATAATTGAAGCAATAAATTCTAAACTCTAATATGTCAACCCTGAACTTACTAGACAGCTTCTAAAGGTTTTGAAATACAACTGAAACAGGAAATTATGTTGATTTCAAAGCCTATCTAAATCAAATGATTACACATTTAGAAACTTAATATTTTGACTTTTTGTAAGAAAAGTACATTTTCTAAACATCACTACTTTACCTAATTTTCTTTAAGCTACAAATAAGGAAGTGTTTAATTAAATTTAATTAAAATTAGTGATACTAAGTAATAATCAGAAAAAAAACAATAAAACTAGAATAAAATGAATCCTATTTAGTGTAATTGCTAAAGTAAATTCAAAAATTGAAAACAATAATAAAGATCATTAAAATTTTTAATTACTTCATGCCATATTATAAGTACAATTGATAATATTTCAAATAAAGATGTCATGCTATTGTATTACGTTAATAATATCAACATTATGGCTATATATGAATAAACAAAACAGAAAGAATCTTTAATTTAGCCAGTTTTTCACTAAAATGATTGATTCTAGTAAAATAAATAGATTTGATAGATATTTAAAAGTATAATTAAAGTATGAATTGCTAACAAGTAAAATGCCTAGTAGAAGAGTGAAAGGAATACAGAATAGTGATAGGAATAGCTAAATAATAATGTCAGTAGTAATTAGGAATCATTCATTGAAAACTCTAGTCATGAAATATAACTTCCTTTAAAAGCTGTGTTTTAAGTGTTGTTAATTACTAATAAAGTTCTGTTATTTGTTTTGTTAGTATAAAATATACTTATAACACGTGCATATATACCTTTTAACCAAAACAATTGATTAATAAAATTCTCTAGACAGGGAGGAGATGAGGACAGAAATCTCAGTAATGTTGACCTAGGGGAAAAGAAACTGCAGTACAATAATGTTGTGAGGTTTTATACACTGTTCTAAAAATAGTAAAAGAATCTAAAGGTGAAAAATGATGTTGGCTGAGAATTAAAAATAAGAAGAAAATGAGTTAAGCACTTACTAAGTGTCAAATACTACTTAGACAATTTATTCTTTTCTCATTTAATACAAACAGCCATCAATGATAATCACAAAAGGCATTATTTCCATTCAAGACATGATAAAATTGAAGTTGAATGAAATAACTCAGTGTTACCAGATTGACATTTTTAGAATTGGGATTCAATAGGTTTGATTAATTCAACAGTCCATGCTTTCTCTATTTGGCAAATATTTTTCCATTTTACTTCTTTCAACTTTTTTACAAAGATAATAAGTTATTTTCGAAAGCTAGCTACAGCTAATGGAATATACTAATTGTAAGGGGAAGTGGTGGAATAGTACAGTACAGTATATCATTGTTCTACTACCTGAGGCAAAACAGGAGCCACATATAAGGTAACTATATTAATATTATTGTTCTCTCCTGACTTTGAACATGAGCTGGAGTTGCACTTTAAATAACTCATAAAAGAAGAGGTCCCAGGACATTGTGCTCTGGTTATAGGTAGCTAAATTTTGCTGTCACACGGTTGATGAGGAACTAAAGCCTCCTGTTCTCTTCAGCACAGCATCAGAGTGAGACAAATTTGCTAGCTGACTGGCATGTCCTTTTCTGAGTTCTCAAGATACTCAGACCTTAAATATCTAAATTTCCCTTGCTTTACCTTTTCCTACAGCCATCTGTTTATATGACATCTTTCAAACTGGCATTAAAACTCTTTGAAAATAAGTAGGAATTGAGGTTTTTTTTTTTTTTATACCTCTCACAAAATCTAGCATTGTTTTGAACAAACCAGGGAACTTAAACAATGTTGATAGCTAACTTAACTGACATTACATGTATTTTTTTTTTGCTTTTAATCACCAATACTCAAAACAATATATAACACCATTTTGTGCAGATGGTACATTAGAAAATAGCAATGCATTCTAATGCAAGACCTGTTATTCAAAGCTTTGTTGATACAATCTTAATGACGCTAATAAAAATGTTGCACTTTTATGACAACCGCTTCTCAGTTTAGGAAAAACAGCCCTTTGTCATTTAGCTTATTAAATTTAATTTGAGCTGCTTTCCACATGAGCTCATAACCAATATCAGTTTTTAACATTTAAGGTACACAGCAAAAGAATCAGTAAAAATAAAGCAAAAAACTTTTATTGAAAATATTTTTATTTCATTGGAAAAGATTTGATTTTTTAAAAAATTATTTTCTTAATTTTATTAATGCATTTATTACCTTTAGATATATGGAATGGAATAAATAAGACTCATAAATTTTAATTTCTTATTCAAATTTTACCTAAAATTTCAAATAACGGTAACTCATTTCTTTCCTGCCTTCATATGATATAAATTTAAATAAAAGAAATCTAAACCACACTGTTTTTTAAAATTAGAAGAAGTGTTTTAGTTCAGTTTCTTCCATTCAATGACAATGCATTCTTAGTTAAATTTTTGTTTGTTTGTTTCATTCATCAATTTAACACAGATTGTTTATGAGTCAAAAAGTATAATGGGGCTTCCCTGGTGGCACAGTGGTTGAGAGTCCGACTGCCAATGCAGGGGACACGGGTTTGTGCCCCAGTCCAGGAGGATCCCACGTGCCGTGGAGCGGCTGGGCCCATGAGCCATGGCCGCTGAGCCTGCGTGTCCGGAACCTGTGCTCCACAATGGCAGAGGCCACAACAGTGAGAGGCCCGCGTACCGCAAAAAAAAAGAAGAAAAAGAAAAAGAAAAAAAGTATAATGAAGTTGCAAAGTTTATATATCAAGTATTTGATTATTGATATAAGATTTGATTATAATGACTTAGGAAACTAAGCAGACTTTTAGTCTTTGTAATTTTAAGTTGTATATAATATCAATATTGTACAAAGAGTGCTTATATTTCTAAGTTTGTTTCAGTTTTGGTCTATTTGAAAGATCAAGGATTTGATTTAGAAAAAAATAGATGAACACTATTTATGTTTAGTTTAAGGCTGTCATCCTTCTATTTATTTATTCTAACTGCTTTGCAAACAAACAGATATTGGTCCCTCACCTCTTCATAGGAACATGTTTTACTTAACTACAGTGATCAGACAATTGGAAGCAAATAGTACCCTTTGAAATTTTGACATTTTATAATAGAGCTTGAGATTTATGGGCAATTTTGCGTTCAATTTTCTCTTAGTGTTGAAAATATTGTCCCTGAGTAATTGTATAATAAGGCAAAAAGTGGATTATTCACTCTGTGAAATTAAATCATCAGTGAATATGTATACTTGTGCATTATATTGTATCAACAAGTTTGAAAAGATATTAGCAATGCAAAACAGTGAGTACCTAGTTCTATCCTTGAGAACAAAAGATATTCATCTCTCTAAACAGCAAATGAAGTAAATAAAAGAATAATTGATTAAACAGAGACTGAGGATTGTTTAGAAAGTTGGTCCTGTAGAGCACCACTAGGGAGAACTAAATGAGAGGGACAAGCTCTCTCCTCCCAATGTGTTTACAATTCAAAAGTCAAGATCGCAAAATTCAATGCATGGTTATTTTTTATTTGACCATGATTTGGGTATTTTTAAATTTCCACTTACTTATGAGATAATATCAGTATGAAAAATTATTTTCAAGACATTGGCTTCAGCTCAATATAGTTAATTCTTACTGATATAAGTGAAGGAGAGTAGAAGACACACTACCAACTTAAAGATTAGCGTCTGAATAGAATTAGATATTTTACTTCAAAAGATAACTAGCCTTTAGTTAATAGAGTTCCAAAAAGGAGATCATAGAGATAACTCTTTAGAAAACCCATTTTAGAGTTCAGAAGGGAAAAAAAAATGTTTAGTTTCTATAGGATTCAAAAACATCTTATGTTCAATACCAGACTCAGGTAGATAAGACAGTCTCTGAACCAATCTCTCACAATGGTTATTAACATTTTATTGTACTGTAGAACTTCCAGGATGGCCCAGAAAGAACATCCAAAAATCCACTCCTCCATAGAAACGATGAGAACAATGGTAAAACTTTTAAAATTTGTCCTTTTCAGAGCACTTGAAATAAATCAAAACCATTTGTGTTTAGTCAAGAAAAATTTCTAAATCTCTGTAAGAACAGTGATTTTTGTGGCATTTTAACTCACTCTATTCAAATCTTATTCTCCTCAACTCTTTTATAGCCATGAAATCCAATATCAATATTATCATATGTATGAAAACCCACAATATATCAGCCAATCGAGGGAGGAGAATGAGTATGGAGCTCAACAAAAAGTCCAGTTCCCAGAGAACTGTCACTATTTGACCTGTCTGGCAGCTCCCCGAAAAGCTCCATTCTCAGGGCTTGTCTTTATTGGACCTAAGTTTAAGTTTACTCAGAATAAACAGCCTTTTCCTTGGGGCACTTGTCAAATGAAAAAAAAAAAGTATATATTTGAGGCAATTGTTTTAACATCATAGTTGCCTGAGGCAGTGATACCAATCAGGGCTATCAAAAATCTGGACAATAAACTTAGAGGAATATCAGCGTAATAAGATGAAAATGAGGGTCTTAGAAATAAGGATACATTCTTGGTGATCTAGAAAGACATATGCATATACAATGCTTTGGGAACACCCAGAAAAGTTCAAATAAACCCCTAATTTATTGCCTCTGGCCAATATTAAAGCTCCAAACAAGCAGAAAGGTAAGTCTAAGCCAGGGCTGTGAACTTCCAGAATGACTCAACTCAATACAGAGCTCCTCAGTAAAGTGTGAGAGACTTATTGATTCAGAGCTTTTAAAGAAATCTTTGGCTAAGCTAAGAAAATAGAGGCTTCTATGGCTGCACATGACAAAGAACACAGAATTTACAGAATTTTCCAGGGAAGTCACTAAATACAAAAACAGCAGCAACAAAACAAAAAACAATAGAAACAAACACTGGCTTGGGGTGGAGAGGAGGACTGATTTTAGTACAAGATTTGACACATTATATTATTTAAAATGTCTAGTCTTCAAGAAAGCATTATGACACCAAAGAAACAGGATATTATTGTCTTTCAATACAAAACAAACAAAAAAAATAGAAGTAAAAAAAAAAAGTCCCCAAGGAAGCCCAGACATTGAACTTAATAGATATCAACTTTAAAAAAGCTATTATAAATATATTCAAAAACTAAAGGATAGCATGTCAAAAGTATAAAAGAGATGTTTCACCAAAATCAAAATATCAATAAAAACAAAGAAAATAATTTTTTTTTCAAAAAAGAACTAGAATCAAATAAAAATTCTGGAGTTGAAAAAGTACAACGAATGAAACTTTTTTAAAAATCAAAAAGATTCTGAACAGCAGAATTTAGCTGGTAGGAAAAGAAGAGGAAATTTGAATATAGGTCAACTGATTTATACAGTCTGAGGAACAGAAAGAAAAAAGAATAAAGAAAACTAAAAAGAGCCTCAGAGACTTGTGAAACAATGTTAAACATAGCAGCCTATGTATAAGACTCTCAAGAGGAGAGAGAAGGATGCAGAAAGAATATTTGAAGAAATAATAGAAAAAAGCATTCCGAATTTGAAAATAAAAATGTTTGCCAAACTGAAAGTAGGACAAACTCAAGGAGATCCACAATATACATGCATCATAGTCAAACTATCAAAGTCAAGAAAGAGAATTTTTTTGAATTTTTTTATACAGCACATTCTTATTAGTTATCTATTTTATACATATTAGTGTATATATGTCAATCCCAATTCATCCCACCACCACCACCCTGCCCCTGTTTTCCCCCCTTTCCCCACGTTTGTTCTCTACATCTGTGTCTCTATTTCTGCTGTGCAAACCAGTTCATCTGTACCATTTTTCTAGATTCCACATATATGCGTTAATATACGATATTTGTTTTTCTTTTTCTAACTTACTTAACTCTGTATGACAGTCTCTAAGTCCATCCACAACTCTACAAATGACCCAGTTTAACTCCTTTTTATGGCTAGTAATATTCCATTGCATATATGTACCACATCTTCTTTAACCATTCATCTGTCAATAGGCATTTAGGTTGCTTCCATGACATGGCTATTGTAAAGAGTGCTGCAATGAACAATGGGTTGCATGTGTCTTTTTGAATTTTGGTTTTCTTAGGGTATATGTCCAGTAGTGGGATTGCTGGGTCATATGGTAATTCTATTTTTAATATTTTAAGGAACCTCCATACTGTTCTCCATAGTGGCTGTGTCAATTTACATTCCCACCAACAGTGCAAGAGGGTTCCCTTTTCTCCACACCCTCTCCAGCATTTGTGTTTGTAGATTTTTTGATGATGCCCATTCTAACTGGTGTGAGGTGATACCTCATTATAGTTTTGATTTGCACTTCTCTAATAATTAACGATGTTGACCAGCTTTTCATGTGCCTCTTGGCTATCCATATGTCTTCTTTGGAGAAATGTCTATTTAGGTTTTCTGCCCATTTTTTGATTGGGTTGTTTGTTTTTTTAATACTGAGCTGCATGAGCAGTTTATATATTTTGGGCATTAATCCTTTGTCCATTGATTCATTTGCAAATATTTTCTCCCATTCTGAGGGTTGTCTTTTCATCTTGTTTATACTTTCCTTTGTTGTGCAAAAGCTTTTAAGTTTCATTAGGTCCCATTTGTTTATTTTTGTTTTTATTTCCATTACTCTAGGAGGTGGATCAAAAAAGTTCTTGCTGTGATTTATGTCCAAGAGTGTTCTTCCTATGCTTTCCTCTAAGAGTTTTATAGTGTCTGGTCTTACATTTAGGTCTTTAATCCATTTCGAGTTTATTTCTGTGTATGGTGTTAGGGAGTGTTCCAATTTCATTCTTTTACATGTAGTTGTGCAGTTTTCCCAACACCACTTATTAAAGAGACTGTCTTTTCTCCATTGTATATCCTTACTTCCTTCCTTACTTCCTTACTTCCTATCCTTACTTTGTCATAGATTAGTTGACCATAGGTGTGTGGGTTTATCTCTGGGCTTTCTATCTTGTTCCATTGATCCATATTTCTGTTTTTGTTCCAGTACCATATTGTCTTGATTACTGCAGCTTTGTGGTAAAGTCTGAAGTCAGGGAGTCTGATTCTTCCAGATCTTTTCTTCCCTCAAGCTTTGGCTACTCAAGGGTCTTTTGTGTCTCCATACAAGCTTTAAGATTTTTTGTTCTAGTTCTGTAAAAAATGCCATTGGTAATTTGATAGGGATTGCATTGAATCTGTATATTGCTTTGAGTAGTATAGTCATTTTCACAATATTGATTCCTCCAATCCAAGAACACGGTGCATCTCTCCATCAGTTTGTGTCATCTTTGATTTCTTTCATCAGTGTCTTATAGTTTTCTGAGTACAAGTCTTTTACCTCTTAAGGTAGGTTTATTCCTAGGTATTTTATTCTTTTTGTTGCAGTGGTGAATGGGATTATTTCCTTAATTTCTCTTTCTGATCTTTCATTGTTATTGTATAGGAATGCAAGAGATTTCTGTGCATTAATTTTGTACACTACAACTTTACCAAATTCATTGATTAGCTCTAGTAATTTTCTGGTGGCATCTTTAGGATTTTCTATGTAGATTATCATGTCATCTGCAAACCATGACAGTTTTACTTCTTCTTTTCCAATTTGTATTTCTTTTCCTTCTTTGATTGCCGTGGCTAGGACTTCTAAAACTATGTTAAATAATTGTGTTGAGAGTGGACATCCTTGTCTTGTTCCTGATCTTAGAGGAAATGCTTACAATTTTTCACCATTGAGAATGATGTTTGCTGTAGGTTTGTCGTATATGGCCTTTGTTATGTTGAGGTAGGTTCCCTCTATGCCCCCTTTCTGGAGAGTTTTTATCATAAATAGGTGTTGAATTTTGTCAAAAAATTTTGCTGCATCTATTGAGATAATCATATGTTTTTTATTCTTCAATTTGTTAATATGGTGTATCACATTGATTGATTTGCATATCTTGAAGAATCCTTGCATCCCTGGGATAAATACCACTTGATTATGGTGTATGATCCTTTTAATATGTTGTTGGATTCTGTTTGCTAGTATTTTGTTGAGGATTTTTGAATCTATATTTATCAGTGATATTGGTCTGTAATTTTCTTTTTTGTAGTATCTTTGTCTGGTTTTGGCATTAGGGTCATAGTGTCTGGTTTTGGTATCTAGCAAACTCATAGAATGAGTTTGGGAGTGTTCCTTTCTCTGCAATATTTTGGAAGAGTTTGAGAAGGATGGGCATTAACTCTTCTCTAAATGTTTGATAGAATTCACCTGTGAAGCCATCTGACCCTTGACTTTTGTTTGTTGGAAGATTTTTAATCACAGTTTCAATTTCATTACTTGTGATTGGTCTGTTTATAAATTCTATTGATTCTTGATTCAGTCTTGGAAGGTTATACCTCTCTAAGAATTTGTCCATTTCTTCTAGGTTATCCATTTTATTGTCATAGAGTTGCTTACAGTAGTCTCTTATGATGCTTTGTATTTCTGCAGTGTCCATTGTAACTTCTCCTTTTTCATTTCTAATTTTATTGATTTTAGTCCTCTCCCTCTTTTTCTTGATGAGGCTGGCTAAAGGTTTATCAGTTTTATCTTCTCAAAGAACCAAATTTTAGTTTTATTGATCTCTGCTGTTGTTTTCTTTGTTTCTATTTCATTTATTTCTGCTCTGATCTTTATGATTTCTTTCCTTCTACTAACTTTGGGTTTTGTTTGTTCTTCTTTCTTTAGTTCCTTTAGGTGTAAGGTTAGATTGTTTATTTGAGATTTCTCTTGTTCCTTGAAGTAGGCTTGCATTGCTATAAACTTCCCTCTTAGAACTGCTTTTGCTGCATCCCATAGGTTTTGGATCACTGCATTTTCATTGTCTTTTTTTTTTTTTTTTTTTTTTTTTTTTTTTGCGTTACGCGGACCTCTCACTGCTGTGGCCTCTCCCGTTGCGGAGCACAGGCTCCGAACGCGCAAGCTCAGCGGCCATGGCTCACGGGCCCAGCCACTCCGCGGCATGTGGGATCTTCCCGGACCGGGGCACGAACCCGTATCCCCTGCATCGGCAGGCGGACTCTCAACCACTGTGCCACCAGGGAAGCCCTTCATTGTCTTTTGTCTCTAGGTATTTTATATTTCCTGTTTGATTTGACAGTGATATCTTGGTTATTCAGTAATGTATTGTTTAGCCTCCATGTGTTTGTTCTTTTTATGTTTTTTCCCTGTAATTGATTTCTAATCTCATATTGTGTGGTCAGAAGTGTTGCTTGATATGATTTCAATTTTCTTAAATTTACCAAGGCTTGATTTGTGACCCAAGATGTGATCTATCCTGGAGACTTCTCCATGTGCACTTGAGAAAAAAAACTATAATCTGCTGTTTTCAGATGGAATATCCAATAAATATCAATTAAATCTATCTGGTCTATTGTGTCATTTAAAGCTTCTGTTTACTTCTTAACTTTCTGTCTGGATGATCTTTCCATTGGTGTAAGTGAGGTGTTAAAGTCCCCCACTATTTTTATGTTACTGTCGATTTCCTCTTTTATAGCTGTTAGCAGTTGCCTTATGTATTGAGGTGCTCCTAAGTTGGGTGCTTATATATTTATAATTGTTATATCTTCTTGGATTGATGCCTTGATCATTACATAGTGTCCTTCCTTGTCTCTTGTAACATCCTTTATTTTAAAGTATTATTTATCTGATATGAGTATTGTTTCTCCAGCTTTCTTTTGATTCCCATTTGTAGGGAATATTTTTTCCATCCCCTCACTTTCAGTCTGTATGTGTCCCTAGGCCTGAAGTGGATCTCTTCTAGACAGCATATATATGGGTCTTGTTTTTGTATCCATTCAGTGAGCCTGTGTCTTTTGGTTGGAGCATTTAATCCATTCACATTTAAGGTAATATCGATATGCATGTTCTTATTACCATATTATTAATTATTTTGGGTTTGTTTTTGTAGGTCCTTTTCTTCTCTTGTGTCTCCCACTCAGAGAAATTCCATTAGCATTTGTTGTAGACCTGGTTTGGTGGTGCTGAATTCTCTTAGCTTTTGCTTGTCTGTAAGGCTTTTGATTTCTCTGTTAAATCTGAATGAGATCCTTATTGGGTAGAGTAATCTCGGTGATATGTTCTTCCCTTTCATCACTTTAAATATATCGTGCCACTCCCTTCTGGCTTGTAGAGTTTCTGCTGAGAAATCAGCTGTTAACCTTATGGGATTTCCCTTGCATGTTATTTGTCATTTTTCCCTTGTTGCTTTTAATAATTTTTCTTTGCCTTTAAATTTTGTCAGTTTGATTACTATGTCTCTCAGCATGTTTCTCCTTGGGTTTATCCTTCCTGGGACTCTCTGCACTTCGTGACTTGGGTGACTATTTCCTTTCCCATGGTAGGGAAGTTTTTGACTATAATCTCTTCAAATATTTTCTCAAGTCCTTTCCCTCTCTCTTCTCCTTCTGGGACCCCTATAATGCGAACGTTATTGTGTTTAATGTTGTCCCAGAGGTCTCTTAGGCTGTCTTCATTTCTTTTCATTCTTTTTTCTTTATTCTGTTCTGCAGCAGTGAATTCCACTATTCTGTCTTCCAGGTCACTTATGCATTCTTCTGCCTCAGTTATTGTGCTATTGATTCTTTCTAGTGTATTTTTCATTTCAGTTATTGTATTTTTCAGCTCTGTTTCTTTTTTCTTTAATTCTTCTAGATTTTTGTTAAACATTTCTTGCATCTTCTCCATCTTTGCCTCCATTCTTTTTCCAAGGTCCTGGATCATCTTCACTCTCATTACTCTGAATTCTTTTTCTGAAAGATTGCCTATCTCTGTTTCATTTAGTTCTTTTTCTGGGGTTTTGTCTTGTTCCTTCATCTGGTACTTTGTCTTCTGCCTTTTCATTTTGTCTATGTTTCTCTGAATGTGGTTTTCATTCCATTAGATTCAAGATTGTAGTTCTTCTTGATTCTGCTGCCTTCCCTCTGGTGGGTGAGGCTATCTAAGAGGCTTGTGCAAGCTTCCTAATGGGAGGGACTTGTGGTGGGTAGAGCTAGCTGTTACTCTGGTAGGCATAGCTCAGTAAAACTTTAATCTGCTTGTCTGCTTATGGGTAGGGATGAGTTCCCACCCTGTTGGTTGTTTGGCCTGAGGCAACACAGCAGTGGAGTCTTCAAGCTCTTTGGTGGGGCTAATGGCAGACTCTAGGAGGGCTCCTGACAAAGAATACTTCCCAGAACTTCTGCTGCCAGTGTCCTGTCCCTGTGCTGAGACACAGAACCCCCTAGCTTCTGCAGGAGACCCACCAACACTAGCAGGTAGGTCTGGTTCAGTCTTCTATGGGGTCTCTGCTCCTTCCCCCTGGGTTCTGATGCACACACTACTTTGTGTGTGCCCTCTAAGAATGGAGTCTCTGTTTCCCCCAGTCCTGTCAAAGTCCTGCAATTGAATCCCACTAGCTTTCAAAGTCTGATTCTCCGGGAATTCCTCCCCCCATTGCCGGATCTCCATGTCCGGTAGCCTAATGTGGGGCTCAGAACCTTCACTCCAGTGGGTGGACTTCTGTGATATGTGTTCTCCAGTTTGTGAGTCACCCACCCAGCAGTTATGGAATTTGATTTTATTGTGATTGCACCCCTCCTACCATCTCATTGCAGTTTCTCCTTTGTCTTTGGGTATAGCATATCTTTTCTGGTGAGTTCCAGTGTGTTCCTGTCAATGATTGCTCAGCAGTTAGTTGTGATTCCAGTGCTCTTGCAAGAGGGAGTGAGTGCATGTCCTTCTACTCTGCCATCTTTAACCAATCTCAAGATAGAGAACTTTTTAAACAAAAAAAAAAAAAATAAATGATTAGTTGCATTTAAGGTATCCCTAAGAAGATTAACAACTGAATTCTAAAAAAAACCCAGGGAGACAAGAAGCCAATGGAATGACATATTCAAAATCCTGTAAGGAAAAGAATGTCAACCAAGATTTCTATGTCCAGCAAAACAATCCTTTAAAAATGAAAAGGAAATGAAGATATCTGCAGACAATAAGACAGATAAATAGAAGACTTGTGTAACAAGAAATACTGAAGGGAATCATTCTGGGTAAAAAGAAATGACAGTAAACAGTAACACAATTACTCACACACACACACACAAGATCATAGGTAAAGGAAATTACCTACATAAATATAAAATACAGTATATATGTATTTTTTACACCTTTCTTCCTTTACCTAATTGAAAAACAACTGCATAAAGCAATAATTATAGAACTGTTTTGATGGGCTTATAATATATAAAGATGTAATTTTCATGATTTTGATAGAACAAAAGAAGGAAAGAGGAATAGAATTGGAGCAAACTTTTGTATAATGTTGAAATCAAATTGGTATTAATCCAAACCAGATTGTTTAAATTAAGATGTTAATTGTAATCTCTGGGGAAATTACCAAATATGATTTTAAAATAATATAGTAAAAAAAGAAAATTAAAATTTTATGCTAGAAAATATTTATTTAACCCAAAAAGAAGACATGAATGCAAGAAAATGGAACAAAACGGACATGACATTCAGAAAACAAATTCCAAAATGGCAGACACAGATACTATCTTTTCAGTAATTACATTAATGTAAATGGATTTAACACTCTAAACAAAAGGTGGACGTTGAAGTAATGGATTTTTAAAAAAATGTCCAACTATGACTTCTTACAGGAGACACATTTAGGATTGAAGGCACAGATAGGTTCAAAATACAGTAGCCCAAAGAAAGCTGGAATAATAATGTCAGAGAAAACAGACTTCAGGACAAACACTATTACTAGAGACAAAAAAAGGATATTTTAATAAAAGGATCAGTCTATCAGATATACATAACAATTATAAATATATATGCACATTACAATAGAGTGCCAAAAATACATGGAGCAAAAACTAAGTTGAAGAGAGAAAGTGACAACTCAAAAATAATAACTGAAAATTTTAATTTTCACTTTGAATAATTAATTTAAAAAAAATTAGACTTCAGATCAACAAGGAAATAAAAGACTTGAAATGTATTGAACCAACTTGACCTAACAGGCACATAGAGAACACCTCACCCAAAAAGAGCAGAATGAATATTCTTGTCATGTACTATGGAATGTTCTCTACAATAGACCATGTTCTAGGTTATGAAACAAGTATGAATCAACTTAAAAGGGTTAAAATTATACAAAATACATTTTCAGACAACAGTGGAATTAAATTAGATATAAGTGACAGAGGAAATGTAAGACTCCTAAATGTATAGATATTAAATTACACATTTCTAAATAACTAATGGATCAAAGAAGAGATTACAAGGTACTTTAGAAGGTACTTTAAGGTAAATGGAAAAAATAGCAAAATTTAACAAAATTTATAGATATGAATTCCTATATTAAAAAAGAAAATAAATGAAATAAATAATCTAAACTTCTATAAAAATACCTAGAGAAAAGGAGAACAAACTGAACCAAAATCAAACAGAAGGGAGGAAATACTAGTTATTAAAGTGGAAATAAAGTTGAGTATAGTGAAACAACAGAGAAAATCAACAAAACTGGAAGTTGTTTCTTTCAAAGGAAACAACTTGATTAACCTTTAACTAGCCAGAGAAAAACAAGAGAGGGAAGATTCGTATTACTAAAAATCAGAAATGAAAGAGAAAACATCATTATCTATCTTTCTGAAGGAAAAATAACTATAATGGAAGACTGTGAACAAATATATGTCAAATTAAATAGTCTACATAAAATTGATGAATTCTAAACTACCAAGACTGGCTTAAAAAGAAATAGGAAATCTGAATAGACCTATAACAAACAGTGAGATTGAATCAGTAATTTAAAAACTTTCTACACACACACAAAAAAGTCCCAGTGTTGGATGTTTTCACTACTTAATTCTATAAAAGATATAAATAAAAATAAATATCAATGTTTTACAAAGCTTTCCAAAAAAAATGAGTAAGGAACACTTCCCAACTCACTGTATAATGACATTGTTACCCTGATACCAAAACCAAAGAAATCACATGAAGAGAGAATTACAGAAAATACCCCTTATGAATTTCAGTGCAAATATCCTTGATAAAATACTAACAAGATTAAATTGGCAACATATGAAAACTATTATACACCTTGACCAAGTGGAATTTATCTCAGGAATGCAAGATGAGTTTATCATCTGAAAATCAGTCAATGTGATACACCACAGATGGAATCAAAGACAAAGAAACACGTGATGATCTCAATAGATGCACAAAAAAATATTTGAGAAAATCCAACACTGTTTTGTCATAAAAGCACTCAACAAAATAGAAATAGAATGGAACTCCTTAAACCTAATGAGGATATCTATGAAAAATTCATAGCTAATAACATTCTTAATGGTGAAAGACTGAAGGCTTTCCCCCTAAGATGTGGAACAATGCACATATATCTGCTCTAACCACTTCTACTCAACATTGTCTTAGAGATACTATCCTATCCTTATCTTAGAAGAGAAAAATAAATAAAAAGCCTCCAAAGTAGAAAAGAAGTAAAGCTATCTTTATTTTCAGATGACATGATCTTGTACATACAAAATTGAAAGGAATCCACTAAATGTACTAGAATGACTAACAAAGTATTTCAGCAAAGTTTCAGGATAAAAGATCCATATACAAAAATCAATTGCATTTTTGTAAACAAATAATAAAAATTACAAATAAAACTAAAAATTATTCTATTTTCAATAGCATCAAAAATAATAAAATATTTAGGGGCTTCCCTGGTGGCACAGTGGTTGAGAGTCCGCCTGCCAATGCAGGGGACAGGGGTTCGTGCCCCGGGCAGGGAAGATCCCACATGCCGCGGAGTAGCTGGGCCCGTGAGCCATGGCCACTGAGCCTGCGCATCTGGAGCCTGTGCTCCACAATGGGAGAGGCCACAACAGTGAGAGGCCCGTGTACCGCAGAAAAAATAAAATTTAAAAAATTTTAAAAAATAAAATATTTAGAAATAAATTTATCAAAGAACTGCAGGATTGTACATTGAAAATTGTATAACATTGTTGAAGGAACTTACAGAAGATATAAATAAAAGGAGAACAATCGTATGTTAATGATTTGGAAGACTTTCTATTGTTAGGATGGCAAAACTACTTAATTTTATCTACAGTTTCAAGACATTTTTTGTCAAAATCCTTGCTGTCTTTAGGCAGAAACTGACAAGCTAAGTCTAAATTTCATATGGAAATGAAAAGAGACCAAGAACAGACAAAATAGTCTTGAGAATGAACAAAGTTGGAGGGCACATACTTCTCTATTATAAATATTACAATAAAACCACACTAATCAAGACACTGTCATATTTACATAATCATAGAAGTACACATGAAGCTCAATGGAACATAGTTTAGAATCTAGAAATAAACGCCTACTCTATGGTCAATTGATTTTCACAAGAGAACGAAGACAATACAATGGGTTAATTATAGTTTGGTGTTTTTTTTGTTTTCATCTTGCTGTTTAGGCATCTTGATATCCATATTCAAGAACAATGGGCTCTTATGTCACACAACAGAGAAAAAATAATTTGAAATGGAAATAAACAAGTATAATATCAAAATTAAAAATAACTTAGAAATAAGCACAGGAGTCAATTTTGTAGCACTTACAACTCAACAATAAATAGAAAAATAACCCATTTAAAAATCTGGTATTTTCTTTCAATACTTAACATATCAATTAAACTTCTTCAAAATTAATAGTCGTTTCCCTGGAGCTTACAATATACATTTTTAATTCACCTAATTCCATCTTGAAATAACACTATAGTGCTTCACATGTTGTGTAGGTAGCTTATAATAAAGTATGCCAAATTTTTCCTTGCTGTCCCCTGTGTTATTGTAATTATTTCACCTATCCATATGTTGTAATAATAAAACATATCATTAGTCTTGGTACATTAAACATACAGTTATCTTTTAATCAATTAAGAATTAGAAACTTTTAAAAATGATAGTTTACATTTATTTATTCCTTCCCCAGTTCCCTTTGTTTGTTTACATAGATCCAATTTTCTGACTACACCATTTTTCTTCCATTTGAAAAACTTATTTTAACATTTCTTGCAGGGCAGATCTGCTCCCTAGAGAATTCTCTTGGTTTTTGTTTGTGACAGTCTTTTTTTCCCCTTCACTTTTGAAGGATTATTGTATTTGATATAGGATTTTAGTTTCCATTCCACTCCTTTCTAGACTAAATGGTTTCTGTTAAGAATCTTATTCTAATTCTTATCCTTGTTACCCTATTGGTAAGACTTTCCCCATCTGGCTTTTCTCAAGATTTTTTCTGTCTTTCACTTACTGCAGTTTAAATATGATATGCCTAGGTATAAATTTACTGGTATTTATCCTGATTGGTGTTCTCTGAGCTTCCTAGATCTGTGGTTTGGTGTCTGTCATTAATTTTGGAAAATTCCTGGCTATTATAAATTTCAAATACTTCTACTCCATTTATTCTCTTTCTGGTTTTCCAAATATGCACATGTGATACCTTTTAGAAATCCCCAACAGTTTTTGGATGTTCCATTCTGATATTTTCACTTCTTTTTTTTTTCTCTTTTCATTTCAGTATGGGAAGTTTCTATTGAGCTATCTTCAGGCTCACTGATTCTTTCCTTGACCATGTCCCATCTAATGATAAAACCATCAAAAGCATTCTTTATTTCTGTTAGTTTATTTTGATTTTTACCATGTTTTTGATTGTTATTTAGAGTTTTCCTGTCTCTACTTGCATTACTCATCTGTTTTTGCACATTGTCTACTTTGTCATTAGAGCCCTTCACTTATTAATTATAATTATTTTAAATTCTCTGCCTGATAATTTCAAAGTGTGTGTCATATCTGTTTTGGTTCTGCAGCTTGCTTTTTCTTTTCAGGTTGGTTTTTCTTCTTGCCTTTAGTATGTCTAATAATATTTTGTTGAAAACTGGACATGATGTGTTGGGTAACAGGATATACTGGGTAACAGGAACTGAGGTAAGGAGGCCTTAATGTGTAGTTTTATGTTAGTTTGGCTAGGAGCTGGGATATCTTTAATGTAGTTGTAGGTGTCATAGATTTCAAATTACTCTGGTGACCTTATTTTCATTTCCCCTGTTAATTTAGGGCTTCCCTAAGAACTTCTCTCAGAGGTAGTGTCTTGCAGCTATTTCAACTGTAATCCACTGGATCCCTGTTCATATGGGGATAAGTTGTAGGGCAGAGGAAGCATTCTATAATATTATGATTGCATCTCATTCTTTTAATGGTCTATTTCCCTGTGTTGTGACTTTCACAAGTGTTTCTTAGCTTTTCTTCTGCCATTAATGAGACAGGAAATCTAGAGGGCCCTAGAAGTGGGGATAGGCTCTGGTTAAGTGTTTTCCCTGTAGAGTAGGACTTTGTTATGGAGAAGTCACTGGATGTATTTCAGAACTATTTCTCTTTCCTTCCCCATGATAAAACCCTAGATATTTCTCAGAGCTTTACTGTGGGTGCCTAGAGAGAAAGTGCATAAAATATGTCCTCTTCCCAAGACTGCAACCAGTGAGTTCTCCTGATAAGCATATATTAGCACTAACTCTCTGTATGTGCTTATCTCTCCAGATTTCATGGTAGCAGTTTGTCTTATAACATCAGTTCTCTGACAGGTCCAAGAAACAGCATTGATTTTTAATTTGTACAACCATTTCTTATTATCATGAGGGGAGTGATGACTTCTAAACACTTTAGATATTGGAGCTGAAATTGGAAATCCATTAATATCCATTGATAAAGTGTTAACTTTATTCTTGAAATTTGCTTGTGCCTCTGTGCACTTAATTTTTTGTCTCTTTGTAACTTTACCCTTTGTGTTATTAACTTTTTGGTTATTTGAGTAAAAGTTCTTGTAATTTAATTTCTGCATACATCTACCCGTTGACATTTGAAACATACTTCCATTAAATTCTCATGCTACTCCTCTCCCTCTTGACAAGTGAGAACCTGCTCAACTTGCATGTGTCAGGAGACTTCTACTTCCATATCCATCCATCTACATTTCTGCTGCTATCATTCATTGCATAGGTGCCCTTCTGCTATTTTCTTAACACTACATTTATCAGTCCCAGTTAGTAGTGCTTAATAGGGTCTCAGCTCATGCCATGGTGCCTGGCACATAGTAATATGGTTAATGTTCAACAGTAATATATATATTTTTAAAGTCCATCAGTAGCTATTCACCAAATTTTATTAAAATAACATAACTTTGTTAAAATAGGAGTATTTTTCAAAATTTTTTGAAAATCCAGAGGATGTAGAAAAGTATATTTTTTTACTTTATATGTACCTTTAAAAGTCTATTAGTTTTCTGATGCCAAAATGTTGTGTTCACATTGTGACTCTGAACCATAAAACTGAATAAAGTACAAAAACATCTTACTCAATTCTCTGTATTTTTAATTCACTCATTTTAGAGGTAGAAAAGTGAGACCCAAAGAGGTAGAATAAACAGCACAGATCATGCAATCTACCAACTTACAGATCAGTGCTCTTTCATTATATCACCCTGCCTTCTGATACCTCTGAATAATTTGCTAGCTGTAGACAGATAAATGGAGACTATGGACTGCTACAATTTTCAGTCAAGGCACACTCAACCAATAATGTTGCCAACAATATCCCCCACAGACATATTTATTACAACTATTCCCTGCTTTGTTTTGCATCATCAGGTCCATCTGGCAGTAAAGGATTGACCAGGTGTTCTGGGGAAAAGTTGGCACACAAATGCCTTGAATATTGTGATACTAGCAGGAGGGAGAGATAAAGAAAATGAAAGGAAATTAAGTTATTCTTGTTATATATGAGCTTACAAGACATTTTTACGTGGTAACAATTTTGGAACATTTTTTGCTTTATTTGTAAATGGATTTTGGCTTGGTTTTAAAAATTAGAATGAAGTATAAATATTTAAGAGAAATATAGTGTCATACTCATTAGTGTAGTGAATAAATAAAAGTGTAAGTAAGCATTTTTGAAAACCTGTAGTAAAATGAGAAAAGAAAATAATATATGGTGTACCTCATCAAACTATTTATTATTCTAAAGAAAAAAAAAAAAACC
Organism: Tursiops truncatus; assembly: GCF_011762595.2. Classification (NCBI taxonomy): domain Eukaryota; kingdom Metazoa; phylum Chordata; class Mammalia; order Artiodactyla; family Delphinidae; genus Tursiops; species Tursiops truncatus. The sequence continues at coordinate 119,422,281 of NC_047037.1, forward strand.
TCTCTCTTGAATAGTCTTGATTAGTTGGTCCCTAACTCAAGTTTTTCAATCAGATGGTCAGAACATGGTTTACAAATGACCTTTGCCTTGCTAAATTGAATTTTGTGGCTTAAATTAATTAACCTTTTCCCTAAAGTGAACAATTTCCTGTGTATTTTAGCTTAGCAAAGATAATGAAGGTATTAAGAAAGCAAATCTCACCCTAATATGTAGAACTCTGATTGAATAACAAGTGTAATGCATGTCCACTGAGGCTTCAAACATTCCCTAAGAAACTTTCCCCAGGCAAAGAGCTGTTTGTGTGGTGCACTGACACACATTAATGAGAAACCTCCAGTGCTGGTACCAACACTATGCAACACCCTTGACGTTCATTATGTCAGGATTAATACCATGGCAAAGAGCTTTTATCAATCTTGAATGTGCATATGCTATATTATAAAGTACACAACCATACAACATTTCTATGGCCTTTTAACTCAGGAAGAATTAATTAATTTTCTATGATTTGGTTAATTTTTTAACATTTTATGTTTAACTTTTCTACTATAACCTTTTATATTTCATTTAACTTATTTCACTTTAAGGCATTATTTAGTGATTTTTAGAAACACAGAAAAACTGATACAAAATCAAAATTATTAATTCCACTATTTAGAAATAACATTTAAATGTATAGCTCTTTTTAATCTGTTTCTTGCTGTTTTTTTTTTTTATTATTGTTACTGCTATTTTATGTGATACATTGACATATTTTGTCACACTCTTTTTTTCATAATTATGGCTAGCTGTCATAACAAAATAACCCAGACTGTGTGGCTTAAACAACAGAAATTTATTTACTCACAGTTCTGGAGGGTAGAAGTCCAAGATCAAGGTGTTGGTGGTATTGGTTTCTCCTATAAAAAAATAATAACAGAAACCTTAATTAAATAGAATCAGGGGACTGGAAAGGAGAGCTCTCATGCCCTATGATGATAGTAGAGCCCAACAGGAAGTAGGAAGACTTCCCTTCTTTCCTGACAAGAACTCAGCAAGTGAAAAGAGATGGAGCCTGTTTACTATAGCCCTCTCAGCTTCCTTTTCCCCTCTATAAAAGTGTTTTCCTTCCCTTGATATGTAAGGGACTTGCGCATGACTTGCCCTTGTTGCAGACCCTGAATTACAAATCTCTACTGATCCTGAATAAACCCACATTTGCTGGAGAAATATCTGGCAGTCTATTTATTTCAGCTCAACATTTTGGTGACCAGTACAGGGGCCAGAGAAGACCCCCTAATGTTACAGGGCTGGTGAACCAAAGAAGTGTGGTACCTGAAATTAAGCCCATTGTCACTCACTGCTTTCTTGCCAACCCTGGGGTTTGAACATGTATCTTTCTTCTGGATTCAAGTTCATTCCTTCTTTGCATTTGAAACTCTCCAGGCTTTATTTTGGATTTATTTTAAGGTTTTGTCTTTCTGGTTAAGGCCTTGTTCTGTATACAAGTACTCCTTTGGAACTTTGCTTTTGAGTCAGACTGCTTCACCTAAAGCTGGCTGAAAATGCCTTTAGACTTCAGCTCATTCCTCTGGAAGGGGCTATTCTCTGGAAACTGTGTAAAAAAGTTTTGACCTGGCTCTCCTGGGAGCAAGTTGTTTCCTTAGAATTGACTGGTATTCAGGCTTGCAAGATGTCTAATTGAGCCATTTGTGCAGTAAGCCATTTGAGCTGTTTGAAAATTGTTCTTTACTCTAGAGAAAAACCTATGAAAATGGGATCTCAGTTATCTAAGTATTTTGAGGAACCCACCCTACAGGGACTCCTAGATGATTTTATGCTTAAAAACCACATTCCCTCCTCTTGTGTACTTGTAAAACTAAATAGACTGACCTGACTAAAGGCAATTCATAATGACAATGGCCTCAATGGCCATTATCAAGAACTTTTGAAATCCCAAACTTAATTTCCTTAAAACAGAATTGGACTATAATAGCTCAAAGTGAAATTCTTCTTTCAGTTGGTGTTTTGAGACTTCTCATCATTATCAGGAGCCTAAAATTGCCTCTCAACTAAATAAGATTTCAAGATTAATTGAGACACATGAAAGTTTAAGAAAGATAAAATGTATCTCCAAGCCTCAGTCTTTTCTTCTTTGGTTTCTTTGCCTTAGACTCCACCTCTAGCACCATCTTCCTCCTTCCCTCTGTGCTGCCTTTGCCTCCTCTATACCCTCTATACCCTCAATTCTCTGTAATGATTATCTCACTAAAATTCACTAAAACTCACTAAATTTTCCCACCAAATTCTCTCCACTCCCTTCTCCTCTGAACTTGTCAGAACCTGTCCCTTTAAAGTAAAACCTTCTGAGGATCCAAAGGCTAAACTTCTTATACTTCATTATAAGCCATAGTCAGATTTTCCCAAAGTAACCAAAGTTCCTCACAGATTTGTTGAGGAATTTAATATAGTCATTCAAACTTATCAGTCTGGTTTCTCTGACCTATATCTAGTTCACTTGCTTGTCCATAAAGCCTGGTCTCTAGAACTTATAACCAGAAGACCAGCTAACTTATTATATGATCTGGATTAGGCAATCACTAGGCAACTCCAACCAGCAATTCCTAGGGCTTTTCCAAAGCCTGTTGATTGGAACAAAACTCAGACTTGCACACAGATATCTGATGAACCTGTTTATGATTACTATAATCAACTTTAGATTATTTTTAAAGAAAATTCTGGTCTTCCTTCAGATGTTGATTCTACCTGTGTAGCTTTTAACTGTTTGTTTATTAATGGGCTATACTGGGACTTTTCCCTTCTAGTAAAAAATAACAATAATAATTTTTAAAAAACAGAATAAAAAAAAAAACAGAATGGAATGGAAACTATGATCACTCTAGATTTAGTTAATCTGGCAAACCAGCTCTTTTACACTCTACATGGGTCACATTAAAGGAAGACTGCCAAAATTCTTCATCTTCAAATCCAAAAAATGAAGGCTTCTTAAGAAAGCCAAAACTCATCTAACTTCTGCTATTATTGCAAAGATCCAGGACATTAGAAAGGAGGTAGTTACTCTCTTAAAGTGCTTAAAGTAAGCACTTTAAACATCTTCAGCTCTATATGCAGCCTTTTGAACATCTCATTTCTCAGACAGGGCTCTGAGGAAATACAGGGGCTATTCCCAATCCTCCCTGTTAATCGGCTTGAAGGAACATATCTCCAGGTTGAGGTTGAATCTCTTCCAGTCCTAATTGACACTGGAGGGAGCCACACTCTCAGTGTTCTCAATCCCACTACTATAAACACCCTCTGCCTCAGATTACTTAAAGAGTTAAAATAGTGGGGATCTCTAATAAACCTCAAGAGGTTTCTGTCTCTGAACCTATTCCCATTTGTTTAGACTCTGAGAGGTATATACCCTTGTCACCTTAGTTCCTCCTCCCTTATCCATTTATTAGGCTGAGATTTCTTACAGAAGTACCATGCTGAAATTTCTTTCTTCCAAAAATGAGAATTCTAGAAATTGACAATAGTTATCAAAGTAACCCACCAGGTGAATTAAATGACCCTTTGACAACTTATATTTGTCCTGTCTCTGACAGTACTAGAGCTGATTCTGGAAACACCAATCAGTTATTTGTCCCTATTAAATCAGTTACCACCTTTCTTACGGGCAAAATCTCCAACCGATGTTAGCAAAATTCACAGAGCACCTCCCATCAAATAGACCTCTTAAAACCTTTCAATAATTAATAAATACCCTATAAGTAAAGAAGTCCTTCAAGTCATAACGCCCATAACAGAAGGTTACAAGGCCCAAAGCGTCACTGTCCCTTGTACTAGCAGCCCCTGTAACACTCCCATTTTATCGGTAAGAAAATTTCAGGGCTGAAAATGGAGGTTTGTTCAGGACCTCTGAGCAGTAAACTACATTGTTATCTCTTGACACTCAGTTGTTCATAACCCTTGTATGTCACTAACATCCATTCCTACCAGAAGTGAATTCTTTACTGTAATTGATTCATGCGGTGCATTCTTTAATATTCCAGATGATGAAGCTAACTAATATCTTTTTCCCTTCACTTGGGAAGAAAAACAATTCACCTGAACAGTAATACCTCAAGGTTTTACTGACAGTCCTTCTTAATTCTTGCAAATCCTGAAGGCTGATCTGGATGATATAATATTCTCTATGGTAAAGTTCTACTTTGTTGCAATATGTGGATGGTTTGCTTCTGTGTTCCTCTTCTCAAGCCTCCACACAGGAAGAGAACATCCACTTGCTAAAAATTTTGGCCTAAAGGAACATAAGGTTGCCAAAGGAAAACTGCAGTTTTCCCAAGCCTGGGTCTGGGTCTTAGGACATCTGGTATCAGAACAAGCACTGCACCTATATCCAGATAGACTTCATGGTGTCCTGAGTTTCTCAGAACCAAAACTAAGTACTAATTCTGAGGCTATTTTGGGCTAGTTGGTTACTGCTGAAGTTGGATTCTAAATTTCTCTCTTACTGTCAAACCTCTATGTTCTATTCAACAATTAAAAACCCAAACCCAATTTTATGGGAAGGACCAAATTACAGTCTTCAAGGCCTAAAAAGAAGAAGCTGCTGAACCCATCTGCCCTTGGGCATTCCAATTAACAGATTCTCTTTTTCATTTTTGTATTTGAAAAGGAAGAAATTGTCCTTGCGATATTCACCCAGTAACACAAGGAACACCATACCCATAGGGTATTATAGACAGCAACAGGACCCTGTGTCTTGCGGATACCCCTCTTGCCTTAAGGCCATCATAGCTGCTGCCATTTTGGTTAGGGCCACCAAGAAAATCACTGTGGAATTCCCTTTAACCATTTTTGTACCTCATGCAGTGGAAGCTCTCCTGAATTCTCATCACACTCAACATTTCTGTCAGCTGCCTCACCTATAAAGTACTTTTTTAAATGCTCCCCACATAACTATTTTACATTTTACTTTTTTACTTTTTTACATTCCCTCACAGTTGCTTAGCCCTGACAGACCACCACCTGACTCCTTGTCACGATCTACAGGAAATTCCTTTGAGTAAAACTTACTTTTTCACATGGTTCACTGGCGGTTCCTATTTAAAAGATGACAATGACAAATATTGTACTGGGTATGTTATCACAGCTCCTTTTGATGTTGTTGAGTCAGCATCTTTACCTATGGCTATTTTGGCCCAACAAGCTGAATCCCATGCTCTTATATGTGTTTGTACTTGAGCCAAGGACAAAACTGCTAATATTAATACTGATAGTAGATACGCTTTCAGAGTAGCTCAGGATTTTGGGACGTTGGGGAAGCAACATGGCTTCCTTATTTCCAGTGAAAATAATATGAAAAGTAGCCCCTATGTTCAGGAATTATTGGATGCAATATCCACAATAATAGATTTAGCTGCTATTAAGAATCTGTGGCATTCTGGCTTCCCTGGTGGTACAGTGGTTAGGAATCCACCTGCCACTGAAGGGGACACAGTTTTGAACCCTGGTCTGGGGGGATCCCACATGCCACAGAGCAACTGAGCCTGTGTGCCACAACTGCTGATCCTGTGCCCTGGAGCCCGTGAGTCACAACTACTGAAGCCCGCGCGCCTACAGCCTGTGCTCTGCAACAAGAAAAGCCAATGAGAAGCCCACATGTGCACCACGGCAAAGAGTGGCCCCCCGCTCACCGTAACTAGAGAGGGACCATGCACCGCGGTGGAAACCCAAAGCAGCCAAAAATAAAATGAATTAAATAAATAAATTTTTAAAAAAAAAATCTTTGTATAAAAAAAAGAATCTGTGACATTCTAAACTTGACTCTCTAGAAGCTAGGGGAAATCACCTCACTTTCTGCAAGGAAGGCTGCCGTTAAAGGGACCAGCAGCAGCCAAACCTCTGTCATGATCCAAAGGGATATTTCCCAAAATGATAATTTAGGAAAAATGGCTAGAAAAGCCCATCAACTGGCCTCAGGAAAGGAAAAATAAAAACATGATTTGAAATTCAGCAATTGTTGGTTTGATAAAAAGAGAAAACTCTGGTTTGGACCAAATGACAACCCTGCCTCACTAGAGACTAAAATTCCCACTCCTTACCGCTGTACATGAACAGTGACACATTTAAACTGTTTTGAGTGACATTTTTTCTTCTAATTATAAAATGAATACATGATTACTGAATAGAAAGAGAGAAAGATGAGAATGAAAACATAAAAAAAATATAAAAACTCTACTACTCAACAAATGGAATTATATATCATATGCTGGTTTTGTTTTGTTTATTTCTATTGGTAGTTTTAATCCTGTTTTTTTTAAATAATTATGAATAAAAATAGGTTTCAAAAAATATTACTATACCCGATGTGCCCATATAAAGCAAAAGAAATAAAACATTACCTAAATGATTGAAGTCCTTTTTGTTCCTTTCTGGAATCACTTTTATTCTTTCCCTCACATATTTAAACACTAGACAGAATTTGGGATTAATTGTTTGCATATATTTCTTTCACTTTTACTACATAGTATTATGTGATTATACTGTAAGTATTCCTCTCTAATTTGTTTTTTATGCTTAACATTATTTTTGAGATTAATCTAATTTGATATGTGTCAGTTTAGATCATTCATTTCTACTATTGTATCACATTCTATTGGGTGAACATGTTACAATTTTTCCATGTTAATATTATTTTTTAATCTTTTTAATTTAAAATTGTTTTTTTTTAGATCTCATTAAAGATTCTTTAGAAATACCAGAGTAATGATTGTTTAACATTTAATAATTTGGATGTACCATACTATGCCTAACAATTCTTTGATTGTTAGATATTCAGAGTAGAGTGCTCTCTTCAATTCTCAGAATTTACAATATTACTCAGTATATAACAGGTGTTAAGTAAAGACAATTTTTAATATAATGACTTTCTGGTTGTTCATTGTTATAATTAATAGTTCAAATAGAATTATACAAGAATTTTCACCTGACTACCTGATAATATTATATGTTATATTCCAGGGAAGATTTTTATAGAAAAAAAAAGGTATTATACAATTAGGACATTTTCTTTCCTATTCTTACACTTCAGAGGTTGGATTTGAGGTTTAGATGCAGACCTGCTACAACCCAAAACTTTGGAAGGAGAAGTTAGCAGCTGATTGGTGGGCAACCATGTCCTTCTGGCAGATGAGTGATAAGCAACCCTTAGTTCAAAGGAGTTGCCCTCCTATTCTGGGAAAATGGCAGGAGATAGAATTTCAGATTGAAAAAGTTGGAAGCGTTTGTTACTTTTCCAAGGTGTTCAGTTATTTATATTGTAACAGGGGAAAACAAGTGCCAAAATATGTTGGCTTTCTAAAAATAAACTGAATAATGTTGGAAATCTAATTTATAAAAGCACATTTCCCCCCTGTGGGGCTTAATAAAGCACTTTTATTTTTCTCTTAAGGTTTGGGGATGGGTTATTGCAAATAAATCATTTTATTTGTCCTGAATTGATTCTTATATAGAAAATAATGTCACTTCTAGAAGAAAGGTAAATCCATTATTGTTTAGCTGAGCTCAACATCTTAGGAAAAGCAAGATTTACAGAAAAAGTACAAGCAAGGATTACCAATATAAATTTGTCTGGAACAACCTGTATCTCCCCTTCCACACCATTTTATTTCCAACAAAAAGTGATAGGTGGGTAGGTGTAGCAGCTATCCAGTGGGTAAAAGAACCCTAAGGAACATCATTGTTGCTATTGTCTATTGTCAGTGTTCTGTTAACCTTTTTGACTTACTGTCATTCCAGCACTTATTACATTCTGTCTTAGGACACTGTGACCTCATTGGAGTTCTTCTCCACTTTTTCATATGTTAACAATGATAAACTGGACATCTTCTGGATTTGATCACCACAATTCCACCTTCGGCAGATGGACCTTAAAGTGGACCCCAGTGATTTCCACCTTCTGGCATGCACAATCCTGTATAATTTTCTCTCCTTGAATGTAACTTGCTTCTAGAAAATAGGCTATGGCAAATGTGAAGGGATTTTGCAGATGTAATTAAGGTCTCAAGTAAGCTGATTTTGAATTAATCAAAAGGGAGAGTATTCTAGGTGGGCTTGATTTAATGAAGTGAAAGTCTTTAAAAGAGAGACTTGGCTGTCTCTGAGGTGGGAGTCTCTCTGTTGCTTGTTCCGAAGAAGTAAGCTTCCACATTGTGAGAGGGCATATGGAGAAGTCTATGTGGAAGAGAGATCAGGTGACCTCTGTGAGCTGAACACAGCCCCTGGCCAACAGCCAACAAGAAAATGAGGACCTTAGTGCCAGCCACAAATATGAGTTCTTCCCGCAAGTGAGGGACCCTCCAAATTGATTCTTCTCCAGTGCAGCTTCAGATGAGATCACAGCCTCAGTCAACATATGGATTTCAACCTGGTGAGATCTAGCTAGGCTGTGCCACAACTTCTACCTTACAGAAACTGTGAGAAAATAAATATGTGCTATCTTAAGCTGCTAAATTTGTGGTAATTTGCTATGAAGCACAGAAAATTAATACATTATCATTCCTTTTTCTGCAATATTTGTCTCTATTAGTCAGTTTCACATTTTGAATCAATATTTTGTGAGCTCTTATTTTGTACCAGGTCCTATTAAGAATTCATCTCACAATCATGTTAAGTCAGCAAACAACAGAGCCCAGATGGGAGTTCAGACCTTTTTATTCCTGGCTCAGGGATCATTCCTCTACATTAAGGAACTATGGGTACACTAATTAAAAAGTCAATTGTGTGATTGACAATAATATTTACATTACAGCAGGTTAGAACTATGATCCATTTGTATGTGTCCATTTATGTGCCAAATTTGAAGCTGTGCTGATTCTTATGGAGTGCTAACCTAGGAATAGTAGATTCAGTAAATAATCCTTTTCATTAATGTTCATCAATGTTTACAGAATACATATGTTCAATTTTTGATTTGCCTGAAGTTCGAAAAAGAAGTGAGAATCGTATGACAAAAATACCTTCTTCTTAAGTAAAAAGTCCCTTGATTCCCAGCTATAAAAATACTAATGTCAATTAGTTCTGGTTCATAACACTTCTGGATATCATCATTTAAACTTCCCTATAAATTTTCTATTTTATTTTTGTGGATATGTGAGATTTGATTAGTTCAAGTTTTGACAGAAGCTTAGATAAGTTGACTTTTCAGTCAAAATTATTTGAACACTTACAGCCAGAAAATAATTTGGGCTATGTTAATGGAGCTGCAATAAAATTAATTAAATATTTTATGGACAATAAAAGCATATATGAAAAGTTAAAACTAGATTCTATTTTAATATAATGGTGTCTTTAGAAATATATAATGTTGTAATAAAATACTGTAAAATGAATGATTTATATTCAGTTTTCTATTTGATAAGATCTAATGATTATGTGGTATTGAATTTAAAAAGTATATTATAGATATCTTTTAATTTCATTGAGAACTAGATTTTAAACTGCAATAAACTAAAGGTCAGATTCAGAGAATAATTACCTCTTACTAGTGGTAACAGCAAAATAGTAATCAGAATTTACTACAGTTTTAAAAAGCTTTTACTAATATCAACACTGGCACTGGAGAAATAATGATACCAATCAAATTAGTTATTTTCACCACTTTTGATGCTTTTAAATAAATGAAATTATTCCAGAAGTGAAAGTATATGCTTATTTGGCAGAAGACAGTAAAATCTGTTTCATTAATTAATAAATTGGCACACATGCTTCATTATTAGTGATACTGAAAGCTGAAATATTTTATCAATGGATAAATTTCTTATAATGACTTACTTCTGCGAAGCAAAGTACATGTCTCACATCCCAATTTCACCACAATGCATATTGTACTGTAAGTTAATATCAGTGCTGCTATTGATTCAATCACTTGTGATTGACTCAGTCATATGTTCAGAGAGTCAACTGGGAAAATAATGATATTATGATCAGGACGCTGAGGTTGTCCTAACAGAGTGAGGGCAAGCAAAATTTAAAGTCAAGCTGTGAATCACTAAATTTCTTTAGAACGCCTTGCTGCTCTATGAAGTTTTAAAATAGAGTGAACTTGGTTGCAGCAACTTTTGCTTCTCTGACAGCATATAATTTTTGATCATTACTATTTTCTAGTTGATGCTTTCAGTATAAAATTGCATATACTTTTGGTATAAAATACCATTAATTTTAAACCTTGAAAAATTATTTTAAGATAAGGAGATAAAAAATTTGGTGAAATTCTATCACTAATAAAATTGGTCAAAACAAGTGAGTTTATACAACAAAGATAATTAGTCTATGTAATAGATAATTTTTGTTTTTTTCTGTTAATTCCTATCTTTGTCCCATAATATAAGCTTCTTGAGGTCAGAAGCACATTTATTCCTCTTTGTTTCTTCAGCAAGGAAGACAACATATGACTTAAATATTTTGATTAGAATTGAATCAGGTTCTTAATCAAATTTCTGAAATGAGCCATGTTTCCATTAGGACTATGAAGTAAACAAATCTGTGTAATCTTTGCAAGATTAAAAATAGCAGGTCTTATGCTGGGGGCTTAGATCATTTGCTTTGTAGAACTTAACTACTTTTTATGCTCATGGCCTCTAGCTATTTAGAGGAAGGATATTTATAAAAATGTAGAAAGTCCTTTAAGGTACATGATAATCTACATTAATCCTAAAGACTCATTTTTATGATCTTAAAAATTTCCAGCTCCTAAGCAGATGATTAACTGTTGCATATTTCCCCAGTCAATGAGATCTGTGCTGCCACCTCAGGTGTAGCACATTCCCTAGGATCCAGTTGGCAAGGGCCAATGGAAATAGCAGAGGAATCTGAATGCCAGGGCTAGCAAGGATAGAATCAGCTGATTTGGTCTGTTAGATTCATATTCATCAAGTTTTCAATTAACTTCCAATGTGATGGGCAAAACAATGATTGATGCCAGTCTTCACCATTTCCAAAATCACATGACAAAAACCTTACCTATCCTACAAGTGTTTTATGAAAAATAAAACGAGATGTAGGTCATGGTATTACAAGGAATTTAAACTGTAACAATATGTAATTTATTAATATTGTATTATCATTATACTGACTAGCAATGAAGGTACCACACATATGACCAATTAAGAACCAATTATAAGGCTAACAATTATGAGATCATAGTGTTAGCCTGAATCAATTAGGAACTCCATTTAAAAACATATTTGCAGATTTTACATATTTTACTTAACCTTAAAAGTCATGGTTAGAGAGAATTTCCCAAAATTATAAAAGAAAATTATCTGAAGTCATTATGATGTTCTCCAATATTTGCTGCAAAAAAGTACTACTGGTAGCCTTGAGTGCTCAGTTTTGTTATCCTTGCCTGGACTTGCAAGTATATACTTAGTAATATATGTAGAATGTTTGATTGTGTTTTGTACACATAGGCATTGACTCTTTGGAACTCAAAGGCAGGTATGTAAAAATAAATGTTTGCTTCTTAATATTGGGGTTAGTGATTACAATGTCTTATTGTTATAGGATTTCACTTCACTGGCTGTTAATGGATTGTGAAGTATAGAAATTAAGTTATTGTGAATTCAGTATACGTCAGGATAACTGTTATACAATGAAGCCTTACTTGGTTTTTTTTTGTTTTTGTTTTTGTTTTTGCAGTACACAGGCCTCTCACTGTTGTGGCCTCTCTCGTTGCGGAGCACAGGCTCCGGACGCGCAGGCCCAGCGGCCATGGCTCACGGGCCCAGCCGCTCTGTGGCATGTGGGATCCTCCCGGACCGGGGCAGGAACCCGTGTCCCCTGCATCGGCAGGCAGACTCTTAACCACTGCACCACCAGGGAAGCCCCAAGCCTTACTTTTAAAATAATTCAGAAGATGAATCTTTTGGTGACAAACATTTATAGCAATATATTTAGTGTTATCATTGTTTGAAAGAAAGGGGTGAGGGTTGGAACACTTGTGGAGAGAGGCAGTCCTCTGTGGATCCTGAGCGTCCCAACATGTCCTCCCTGAGTGTGTGATTTTGCCTTCCCCTAATAGTAGTTTCAGAAGTTTTTTTTTTTTTTCTTAAATGGTAACATTTTCACTGGGAAGCAATTGTCCATGGGCCTCTTGTGTTGCTGAATGTCTTATAAGCAGAGGCACAACTGTTTTTGTTCTGAACTATCTTTTTGAGGATCTCTGAACAGCAAACAGCCTTGGATAACAGAGATAGCATACCCCCCAGCAGCTCCCCCCACCCACATCGAAGCAGAAGCAGGTTTGTTTAGAGCCTTGAGGGATAAAGTACCTCTCTGTGGAACAAGGGACAGGCATGCCTACTGATTTGTATTTTAAAATGTGGGTTCTGTATAATATAACCCACTGTGTAGGCAGGTGTCACTTCTCTTAACATCAGCTCTTGGAAATTAAGGCTTGAGAAATCAAGCCAAATGCTGATGTTCTGGCTATTTTAATTGCCATGAGCAATAAACAGTTCTCTGTTTCTGACATGAAGTTTTAGGTCTCCTTGAATTGTTTTACATACTATATTCTGAAAAGCACAAGGAAGAGTTCTTCAGATAAAAAAAATAACAAATTTCTACCATGATTCAAAAACTCAGTTTTTGAGTAAAACCGACATGTTTATGAGGCTTTACCTACTAGTAGTCTGTTGACATTGATGACCATATATATTGTTTTTTCTAAAATTTGGAAACGATCCACCTACAGTTTTCATCAAACAGATACAGGATTATTTCTCTTTAGAAGACTGTAATCTTAAATTACTTCAGGTCTCTTTAGAGGCAGCTAAATTGTTTGAGGGAGGAAACAATATTTCTGTAAGTTAATTCTACACTTTAAAATATTAGTATTCTAGATCTAATAGTAAAATGCCATTGAATGAAGAACATGTTGACAGACAAGCAATTCTTAAAAAATATCAATTCCATTGAGATTAATCTATGAGCAGAACATAAATAAAAGACATGAGTGTTTCACCCACACTAATAAGTTTGATCTGTTTTTGAGAACTTATCAGCATTTACTTAGTCTTGTCAAAGACAGTCATAATTAGAACCCAGTAATGTATGATTTTGAATGATTATACCATTAAAGATCAACTATAATGTCTTATAGTTACCCATATTCCAACTTCATTAAAAATACATTTCTCTGTAAATGGATTAAATGCACCAACCAAAAGACATAGACTGGCTGAATGGTTACAAAAGCAAGACCCGTATATATGCTATCTACAAGAGACCCACTTCAGACGTAAGGACACATACAGAATGAAAGTGAGGGGATGGAGAAAGATATTCCATGCAAATGGAAATCAAAAGAAAGCTGGAGTAGCAATTCTCATATCAGACAAAATGGACTTTAAAACAAAGAATATTACAAGAGACAAAGAAGGACATGACATAATGATGAAGGGATCAATCCAAAAACAAGATATAACCATTGTAAATATTTATGCACCCAACATAGGAGCACCACAATACACAAGGCAAATACTAACAGCCATAAAAGGGGAAATCGACAGTAACACAATCATAGTAGGGGACTTTAACACCCCATTTTCACCAACGGAGAGATCATCCAAAATGAAAATAAATAAGGACACACAAGCTTTAAATGATACATTAAACAAGATGGACTAAATTGATACTTATAGGACATTCCATCCAAAAACAACATAATACACATTCTTCTCCAGTGCTCATGGAACATTCTCAAGGATAGGTGATATCTTGGGTCACAAATCAATCCTTGGTAAATTTAAGAAAATTGTAATCGTATCAAGTATCTTTTCTGACCACAACACTATGAGACTAGATATCAGTTACAGGAAAAAATCTGTAAGAAATACAAACACATGGAGAATAAACAACAAACTACTTAATAACCAAGAGATCATTGCAGAAATCAAAGAGGAAATCAAAGAACACCTAGAAAAAATGACAATGAAAACACAACAACCTAACACCTATGGGATGCAGCAAAAGCAGCTCTAAGAGGGAAGTTTATAGCTATACAAGTCTACGATAAGAAACAAGAAACATCTCAAATAAACAACATAACCTTACACCTAAAGCAATTAGAGAAAGAAGAACAAAAACACCTCCCAAAGTTAGCAGAAGGAAAGGAATCATAAAGATCAGATCAGAAATAAATGAAAAAGAAATGAAGGAAATGATAGCAAAGATCAATAAAACTAAAAGCTGGTTCTTTGAGAAGATAAACAAAATTGATAAACCATTAGCCAGACTCATCAAGAAACAAAGGGAGAAGACTTAAATCAATAGAATTAGAAATGAAAAAGGAGAAGTAACTGACACTGCAGAAATACAAAGGATCATGAGAAATTACTACCAGCAACTTTATACCAATAAAATGGACAATCTGGAAGAAATGGACACATTCTTAGAACAGCACTACCTTCTGAGACTGAATCAGGAAGAAATAGAAAATATGAACAGACCAATCAGAAGCACTGAAATTGAAACTGTGATTAAAAATCTTCCAACTAACAAAAGCCCAGAACCAGATGGCTTCACAGGCGAATTCTACCAAACAGTTAGAGAAGAGCTAACACCTATACTTCTCTAACTCTTCCAAAATATAGCAGAGGGAGGAACACTCCTAAACTCATTCTACGAGGCCACCATCACTCTGATACCAAAACCAGACAAAGATGTCACAAAGAAAGAAAACTACAGGCCAATATCACTGAGGAAATAGGTGCAAAAATCCTCAATAAAATACTAGCAAACAGAGTCCAACAGCACATTTAAAGGATCATACACTATGATCAAGTGGAGTTTATCCTAGGAATGCAAGAGTTTTTCATTATACACAAATCAATCAACGTGATACACCATATTAAAAAATTGAAGGAGAAAAACCATATGATAATCTCAATAGATGCACAGAAAGCTTTCGACAAAATTCAACACCAATTTATGATAAAAACCCTCCAGAAAGTAGGCATAGAAGGAAATTTCCTCAACATAATAAAGACCATATATGACAAACCCACAGCCAACATCGTCCTCAATGGTGAAAAGCTGAAACCATTTCCACTAAGATCAGGAACAAAACAAGGTTGCCCACTCTTACCAATATTATTCAACATAGTTTTGGAAGTTTTAGCCACAGCAATCAGAGAAGAAAAGAAATAAAAGGAATCCAAATTGGAAAAGAAGTAAAGTTGTCACTGTTTGTACATGACATGAAACTATACATAGAGAATCCTAGAGATGCTACCAGAAAACTACTGGAGCTAATCAATGAATTAGGTAAAGTAGCAGGATACAAAATTAATGCACAGAAATCTCTGGCATTCCTATACACTAATGATGAAAATTCTGAAAGTGAAATCAAGAAAACACTGCCATTTACCATTGCAACAAAAATAATAAGATATCTAGGAATAAACCTACCTAAGGAGACAAAAGGCCTGTATGCAGAAAATTATAAGACACTGATGAATGTAATTAAGATGATACAAATAGATGGAGAGATATACCATGTTCTTGGATTGGAAGAATCAACATTGTGAAAATGACTCTACTACCCAAAGCAATCTACAAATTCAATGCAATCCCTATCAACTACCACTGACATTTTTCACAGAACTAGAACAAATAATTTCACAATTTGTATGGAAACACAAAGACCTTGAATAGCCAAAGCAATCTTGAGAAAGAAAAACGGAGCTGTAGGAATCAGGCTCCCTGACCTCAGACTATACTACAAAGCTACAGTAATCAAGACAGTATGGTACTGGCACAAAAACAGAAATATAGATCAATGGAACAGTATAGAAAGCCCAGAGATAAACCCACGCACATATGGTTACCTTATCTTTGATAAAGGAGGCAAGAATATACAGTGGAGAAAAGACAGCCTCTTCAGTAAGTGGTGCTGGGAAAACTGGACAGCTATATGTAAAAGAATGAAATGAGAACACTCCCTAACACCATACACAGAAATAAACTCAAAATGGATTGAAGACCTAAATGTAAGACCAGATACCATCAAACTCTTAGAGGAAAACATAGGCAGAACACTCTATGACATAAATCACAACAAGATCCTTTTTGACTGATCTCCTAGAGAAATGGAAATAAAAACAAAAATAAATGGGACCTAATGAAACTTAAAAGCTTTTGCACAGCAAAAGAAACCATAAACAAGACCAAAAGACAACCCTCAGAATGGGAGAAAATATTTGCAAATGAAGCAACTGGCAAAGGATTAATCTTCAAGACATATAAGGAACTCATGCAGCTCAATATCAAAAAAACAAAGAACCCAATCCAAAAATGGGCAGAAGACCTAAATAGACATTTCTCCAAAGAAGATATACAGATTGCCAACAAACACATGAAAGATTGCTCAACATCATTAATCATTAGAGAAATGCAAATCAAAACTACAATGAGATATCATCTCACACCGGTCAGAATGGCCATCATCAAAATATCTACAAACAATAAATGCTGGAGAGGGTGTGGAGAAAAGGGAACACTCTTGAACTGTTGGTGGGAATGTGAATTGATACAACCACTATGGAGAACAGTATGAAGGTTCCTTAGAAAACTACAAATAGAACTACCATACAACCCAGCAATCCCACTACTGGGCATATACCCTGAGAAAACCATAATTCAAAAAGAGTCATGGGGGTTTCCCTGGTGGTGCAGTGGTTGAAGGTCTGCCTACCAATGCAGGGGACATGGGTTCATGCCCCAGTCCGGGAAGATCCCACATGCCACGGAACGGCTAGGCCCGTGAGCCATAGCTGCTGAGCCCACGCGACCGGAGCCTGTGCTCTGCAATGGGAGACGCCACAACAGTGAGAGGCCTGCGTACTACAAAAAAAAAAAAGTGTCATGTACCAAAATGTTCAATGCAGTTCTATTTACAGTAGCCAGGACATGGAAGCAACATAAGTGTCCATCAGCAGATGAATGGATAAAGAAGATGTGGCACATATATACAATGGAATATTACTCAGCCATAAAAAGAAATGAAATTGAGTTATTGGTAGTGAGGTGGATGGACCTAGAGACTCATACAGAGTGAAGTAAGTCAGAAAGAGAAAAACAAATACCGTATGCTAACACATATATATGGAATCTAAAAAAAAAAGAAAAAATGGTCCAAAGAACATAGGGACAAGATGAGAGTAAAGATGCAGACCTAGTAGAGAATGGACTTGAGGATATGGGGAGGGGGACGGGTAAGCTGGGACAAAGTGAGAGAGTGGCATGGACATATATACACTACCGAACGTAAAATAGATCGCTAGTGGGAAGAAACTGCATAGCACAGAGAGATCAGCTCGGTGCTTTGTGATCACCTAGAGGGGTGGGATAGGGAGTGTGGGAGAGAGGGAGATGCAAGAGGGAAGAGATATGTATATGTATAACTGATTCACATATGTATATGTATAACTGATTCACTTTGCTATAAAGCAGAAAGTGACATTCCATTGTAAAGCAATTATACTCTAATAAAGATGTTTAAAATAAATACATTTCTCTCATATTTTGGGTTTTTTTTTTACTAGTTTTTCCTAAGAATGTAAAAATCCTATACCAACATTAACTTCCCAAGCTTGATATTATATTAGGTTTATAATGCTCACTTTGGAATGTTTAGCAGCTGTTCCTTTTGCCATCATAATTACTCAACTCTGATTTTCACCTGCATGCCAAAAATAGAAGATTACTCTGAGATCTTAACTGTAAATGAAAGAAGAGTTCAGTTCTCTTTAGTCACTAGAACCATGGACCTTACTATATATTAATCATTTTTTTCAGTCATAAAATTCTTTTAAAGTTTAGTGAATTCAAAATAATATTCAAAACTTTGGCAAAGTATGAAATTTGTCCTAAACCATTAAGAATTTCTACTTCAACAATTATAAACAAAAATATATTTAAATAAAAACAAAAACACACTAAAAGGATGTACTGGTCAAAAGTTCAGCATGTCAAACACTGTTCATATGATAAACTGACAGATGAAATCTCAGTTATAGGCATCTGATAGCCACTAATAACCACCTAACATCCACAAGAAGTTTCTCAGATATTTTTAAAGGGGCATTCCATTTAAAACTAAATATACTTTAAAATATTCATTGTAAACTTTTAACCATTGGATCTTTCTCAAACACCTTGGACACTTCTGTCGTTCTTAGAAACAATCTTTCTTCTTTTTAAAAACATGATGGGCTTCCCTGGTGGCACAGTGGTTAAGAATCCACCTGCCAATGCAGAGGACACCGGTTTGAGCCCTGGTCCGGGAAGATCCCACATGCCACGGAGCAACTATAAGCCATGCGCCACAACTACTGAGCCTGTGCTCTAGAGCCCACGAGCCACAACTACTGAAGCCCGTGTGCCACAACTACTGAGCCTGTGCTCTAGAGCCCATGAGCCACAACTACAGAAGCCCGCCCGCCACAACTGCTGAAGCCCGCATGCCTAGAGCCCGTGCTCTGCAGCAAGAGAAGCCACTGCAAGGAGAAGCCCGTGCACCGCAATGAAGACTAGCTCCCGCTTGCCAGAACTAGAGGAAGCCCGTGCACAGCAACAAAGACCCAACACAGCCAAAAATAATAAATAAATTAAATAAATAAATTAATAAAAAAATTATGAAAGCATACACTGATTTGTCTCAATCTATCCAATTAATTAAATATAAAGCCAAGAATTGAATCCAAAACTTTTACATTTATTCCAATATATGGTGTACTTTTCTAGCTATAATAGTCATTGTAGCATGACAAGTTATTGTCATCCAATCAGCAAAATAACTAAGTCCTCAGGGTCCATCTCAATTTGTATCAATATTAATCCTGCTCCTTCTAAGAATGGGGTTATATGGCAAAACCAACGAACTTCGTGATAGTAAGCAAGTTTTCTTGTTTCATTTGTTGAAAAATGATTTCTTTGTTCAGGAACTGTGTTGTATGAATATCACAATGTTAAATAAAGTATTTAATAAGCCAATAAGCGTGATGCTGAAAGAACTTGAGGCAGACAAAAACATCTATAACCTGAGTCACCGTTTTAATGAATTATTTATTGTCCTTACACTTCTCCCCTATGTGATGGAAGGAAGAAATTAAATATAATTCAACTACCATCAGGAATCAGGGTGGTCCTCTTGGGAAATGACATCCTATTAGGAATTTAGCATTAGTCTTTGCAACTGGAGATTAGTTACTCAGCTACACAGGCCCTATTTAAGGGAAGTCCTTAGTGACTTCATGCATAACTTTCATCCTTTCTGAATTTTCATGGAAAATTATCTTCCACTATTGGCAAGTACCTCTTACAAATAGTTCTAAAGGTTACTTGTTATGTCTTGACCACCATAATCTAATTTCCATGATATCAGTCTGGTAAGATAGTGCTATGTTCAAAGGGATGGTAAAAAAAGTTTCCTGTGTACTATGCTGTGACATAGGACAGAGCTGACATATTCCTGAGGTAATACTGTGAAGATGTGCTGTCCTCAGTGCCTTATGAAAGCAAACTCTCTGGTGGTCCTTCCTAATTAAAACATAGATGCAAGCATTTACCATATTAATAGCTTTTTGCCGCGCCTACTGACCTTCGTGGTATTTGTTACAGTATGCAGATCGCATCTGAAACGACAGTTGCAATGGAGGAAATTTCTAATTGTTTCCAATAATTCCCGTTCATTCTATAGCACTGGTATTTCTTCATAGCCAAAGTGGCATTTTCAATGGAGATAAGTTAGAACTCACTATTCTTACATCTTTCAAGTCTTTGATGTTGGCATCATTCTTTGAGATTGCATCATGGATAATATTCTTTTTTTTTTTTTTTTCTTTTTGGATATAATGAGATCAGAGACCTCCACTTTTCCTTTGTACCATAACAGCCTTTACTCCATGGGCCAGGAAACCAACGTAGGAATTCTGTCAACTATGGAGATATGTTAACTATATACCTGGAATTTGGGAAGATAACTACAGAATGTTTTTGCAAATTTACCAAGCCCACTAAAAGATGGATTCAGGCCAACATATAATTTCTCAACTGACCTCCATAAGCCCCCATTCTGAGTAAAAGTGTGCAGTGATCTTTTGGATGATCAAAACTTCATGTCAGTTCACAGCTGTGCACTGAGTAACACTTAAAAGTTCTCAATACTTCTCTTTGTCCAAAGCAAGGTACCCTGAAAATGTTCACAGGACCCCAGCGGAAAACCAGGAAGACTATCTCCATTACATATTTGCATTTTTGTTACGAGGATACACCTTTAAGGAAACCCAGTTTCTCCTTTACTCCAGGATCTGTAGAGTCTACCTATCGGTTCTAATCTGGGAATTAGGTAAGAAGCCCTTGATTCTCCAACTTGGTGCCTCACCTCAAGTGTCTTCATTCCACTTAGATTTGTTTGTATTTCTTGCTTTTTCTACTATACTTATTTTAAAAATTACTAGATTTCCTTTTGTGTCAGTCAGGGTTCAATCAGAGGAGCTGAACCAGTGAGATAGTTATTATAGAAAATGACTTATGGAAGTAGGGGGGTTGACTAAATAGTCTTTGCAAGGATGTTTTTGTTTCTAATGCTGGAGGCTGAAGTCTACAGGCAGGAAGAGAAGATAATAGAAAGCTGGAACCACAGGAGGACAGACTGAAAATCATACTGTTTCTTGTTACCTCTGACCTCAGTGATGAAGACATCCTACAGAAACCAGAGCCCGTTGTTATGGAGTTGCACATATGTACACTACCCTTAGCCCAGGAGCCAGAGAAAATGAAGGAAGACCAGGGAGAAGGGAAAGCAACTGAAGAGCCCCTCTTGGGAGCATGATTAGTTAGGGTGAGTAAATAACCTATGAAGAATTCTCTACAGATAGCTTCTCTCTCTAAGTACTGTCATTTCTTCCTGCATTATGTTCCAGTTAAGTTCCAATATCTCAACTTTATTTAACATAAGCCAATACTGAGTCCAGATTTCAGTTATCTACCAAGTAATTAGAGATACCTATCACTGCTCAAGCTGCAATCCATATTATTTGTTTGACTCCATATAATGTTATGATTTTTCCTTCCTAATGTAACACATGTATAATATTTTTGTACATGAATTACATGAAGCCCCAGGTTTTGGTTGACATAAATAGTAGAATAAAAACCAAATGATTTGCCAGATTTTTGTCCATCTCCTCTCAAGTCATAATTCATCTTAATTCTTCTGAGGGTATGGCTCAGGAAGATCTGAGAGATGGTACTTGTGGATCTTAAAATCAATCAACATCCCCTTGAAATGCATCTACTTCGAATGAGGTTATTAAAGAGAGTTAAAGCAAAGGAATGCTGACAATCTCCATTAGAGCAAGAGATTTTTTTCTTTTTAAAAGCAAAGTTAAAGAGGATTGGAGGTGGTGGTGTAAATAATCATAATCTATCAGAATTCCTACAAATTCCATCATTCCGATTTTTTCTAATCATCATTCTCACTTTCACTTAAGAGCTCCAGAGAGGTTCTGAATTTCATTTGCATTGTAATATTTTACTTGAAAAGTCAAAAATTTGTGTTTTTTCTTTATATCTCCATGGCTATAGGAGATTAAAAAATCCTTTTGGGTCAGTTTTAGAAGCTCATAGAATCATTCATCTTCTTTATGTAAAAATCTCTCTTCTTGTCTTTCTTCTCCCATGCATGACTTTGTTCTCTCATGCTCTTCTTTCTACATCAATTTTTAAAACAATTTTTATGGATTTCAAGGTGGGATATGTATTTAATTCATTAATGAAGGAAATATGAAAGAAAAGTTACCAGGTGATAATATTAGAAAATACAACAAGGTGGGGATGGGGTTGCCATATGTTAATATTTTCTCACATTATGTTCAATAGTTCATGTACTATTTTTTTTTCTTTTTTTGTGGTGCTTGGGCCTCTCACTGTTGTGGCCTCTCCCGTTGTGGAGCACAGGCTCCGGACGCGCAGGCTCAGCGGCCGTGGCTCACGGGCCCAGTCGCTCCGCGGCATGTGGGATCTTCCCCGACCGAGGCACGAACCCGTGTCCCCTGCATCGGCAGGCGGACTCTCAACCACTGCGCCACCAGGGAAGCCCATGTACTATTTAAGTGTTCTGATTGTCAAGATTGTTGGCATAATTGTAATTCTAAGATGGCCCTAAAGATTTTCACATTGGTGTAAATGTCTTGTGTAATTTCCTCATCTTGAGTGTGTTCAGAACCTGTGAATTTGGTGGATTATCACTCTCACGATTATATTAGGTGACAAAGGAGACTTTACAGATGTAAATAGAGTTAAGGTTACTAATCAGCTGACCTTGAGTGAATCAAAAGGAAATTATGTGTATGGGCCTGTCTATATGAGCTCTTTAAATCACAGTGAGAGGAAGTAAGTTTCAAAGCCTTAAAGGAGCAAACACCATATTATGATGAACACAGGAAACCACAAGCAGCCTCTCAATGCTAAGAATGGGCTCTGACTAACAGCCAGTAAGAAAGTTGGAACCTCAGTCCTATAATCCAAAGAATCTAAGTTCTAATTACAACTTGAATGAGCTGGGAAGGGGAACTTAAGCTTCAGATGAGATAGCAGCCCCAGCCAACATGAGCAAAGAAGTCGGCTAGATAGTGCCAGTCTCTTCAACAATTGAAACTGGGAGATAACATATTTGTGTTGTTTTAAGCCACTTAGTTTGTGATATTTGGCACAGAGCAATTAAAAAAAAAAGATTGCAATTAGTTAAGATATAAATCACGATACTAGGCAAAGAAAATGATTCTAAAATACTGCTCATGAACATATTTAATGGAATTATTGCTTTAGGTCATTCTACAATCGACTGATTTTAGTATTACAAGATTTTAGAAGACACACACTGTTCAACATCTTTTAAACGATATTATTTAAAACATATGACAGAGCCACTAACACCAGGGCAGATATTACTTAGCATACTGAGTAGTTTTGTTACTAAAAGACTTTAGACAAAGTTAAAAGACATGACAAAGATCTCAATTATCAATTTGTTGATGGATAAATCCTTTTTTCCCAGTTTTCCTCTAAATATTCTCTGATGTAAACGTCTATACTGCTGTCTTTTTTCTTATTGCCCCACCTCCAAAATTTGCACTGTAACCTCTGAAAACATAATTTCATTATTAACAAACCACCCAATATCTCATTTAACACAGAAGGCTGTCACTCTCATGATTTGTTACTTTACCTTAACTAAACCCTGGTTCTTTCCGTAATTCCTTCCTCTCTCTATCCCTCCTAACTTCCTGTCTAGGATATTGAGTGTTATGTCTTCCTGTTTAAAGCCTTCTCTTTGTGTGACTGTAGCCCATCCTAAATCCTTCTCCCTGTGTGTCCTTTATTGCAATATCTCCTGGCATTTGTAGAAAATAGCTTCACTGATCACTCCTTTTCTTTTGTGTTCATTCCTATTGTAACTGGCTCCCTTCCCTCAGCACGAACATTCCTGAAGTCTCTCTCTTTGATTCACCCCTGCCAAATTGGACCCTGTCTTGACTCTACAGTTCCCTGGATATACTCTCCAGTTTCTCTCCTCTCTCCCAATGTTCATATAGTAGCAAGGGAGGCATATTATGTCCACCATGTCACATCCGTTAAACTCCTAGATGCACTGAAGTTTGACTTATCTCACTAGGTCACCAAAAATGTCCTGCTAAGATCACAATGGATTTCCTAATGAATACTAGCAGCTCTTTTCATGGGCTAAGATTAGATTTAGTATTAAAAATTCTGTTGAAACAACAACATTCATTCAGCTATGAAGAATAGACAATAACCCAGGCTTTTTGAGGCTTCATCTTAACAAATGCTTCTGTGATAAGCACACCAAAGTTGGAGGGCGTGGGGAGTTGGGCAATTACTGGCTTTCTCTTGGAAGTAATATGTCTCTATTATTCACATTTCATTGATCGAATCAGTCTGTTGACCATGCCTAACTCATAGGGAGTGAAGAGTACAATCCTCCCATGTGCCCAAGGGAAAAGAGAACTGGATATTAGTAAACAGTACTGATGTCTTCAAGTGCCAATGTTATTAGATATCTCTTTATCTTTAAAAAAAACTAATTTTTCCTGATGATCACTTCTTTGTCCACCCTTTAAGCTTGCTTACCACCATAATTCCTAGTTCAGATTAATACCGCTTCACTTGGCATGATTTTCCTGAGAAATTCTCTCCATTCTCATGCCTTCCTCTAACACCTGTGAACTGATGACTCAAAATCTTATTTCCAACCCATCTGTCTCCTTACAGCCTTACATGTGCTTGTCCACCTGTCAACTGGGTATCTTTACTTTTATACTCAATTTAACTAGAACATAAAATCAAGTTATCTGTCTAAAACTTAAATTGACTTTATTCCTATTCAAATGACATAATTCCAACATGACTATCCCTGTCTTAAACCAATGCAGTAACTTCCAAAATCTCTGTTGTTTCCAGTCTTATCCCCCTTGGATCCATTTACGTTACAGCCGAGAAAGTAATCTGTCTAAAAAAAAAAAAAAACTGACCAAGTTGTTGTCATAAAAAAAAAATTCTGTAAATATTTCCTAGCTTCTCATTATGTATAGGTTAATTCTTAAACTTCCTAACAAACTATTTCATGACCCGGCACTTACTGCTCCATTCAAACTCTTTCTTTTTTAATCCTAGTTTCACACTTATTAACTAGCTGCACAAAATTGCTTGTATTGCTCCGCCTATACTATGCCGTTTGTTGCCACAGTCATTCGCTTTTGTGTCATTTTCTTTCTAAAATGTCCTTGAGCTTTCCCTATTTAACTTCTCTTCATCCTTTAAAAATCAGATTAGGTATGACTTCTCTCACCAACACATCTTCCAGGTCCTCTCTTCTCATGACAATCTATGAATTTCTCTGATACTGAGCCATAAGAGTTCTGAGAAATAAGAGTTTATCGGTGTAACAGAACTTCTTCAGGAAAGAGACTGCTTTATTCATCTTTGATTCTAAACTGCTTCTCACCATTCCTGTTAATGATATAAAGATAGTGAATACTTAATGACTGAATGAATTCAGAGCGAACAGAGATTCTTTTTCAAAATAGTGTTAAAGTACCTGTGGAACAATGTTATCGATAATCTTTATGACCTTGATCTTTTAAAAATCTTCAAAAATCCATTTTATCAAGTTTTATTGAGTTCATTATAGAGAACCAATGAATATCTGGAAATCCCAATCTGGGTAGGAGATTTGATAGACCCAGCAGTATATTCTGGTACCAATTTGGTCCAAATAATACACTTCTCCTTTCTCATTAAAAGTCACAAAATTTATCTTGTCACCTTACCTCAAACCAGAATCTTGAGTTTTAGCTCAGGTGGCTCTTGCTTTCTTGCCCTCTATACTTAATCAATGGCCATGGCTTTTGTTATATCTCTTAAAGGATTAAAAATTCTTTACATTTTCTCTATCAATATAGTCAATTTCTATATTCATTTCATATCATATATCACCTGGATTTACTCAATATGTCAAAATATTATCCCTGTTTTCAAGTTTGCCCACTCAAATTCATTATCCACATTTTTCCTCTTCTTATCTCTCCAAATGAAAATCTGATGCTGTATGACTTACTCTTTAAAGTGTTTGGTGTCCAGAGATCTGTAGAGCCCAGGTGGGAGCATATTCCAAGTGAAGGTTGAAAGTAGAATTTTCCTCTAGGATGTGGCCTGGAAATCCCTGACCTCAGTGAGCCCAGATTGCAAACAACAAGTGAGTTGATTCTTCACTACTGGGAAGGTTGGAAGTAGACAAATACCAAAGAGCAGAAAGGACTCTTCCATTTATCTCAGGAGAGTGGTGACAGTCTGCCCTTAATCCACAGCTCCCCAGAAAAGGAGTCCCATTTACCTCAGAAACCCTGAGAATTCTGTTCATGGGAGACATTCAAATATTCAATCTAAGTCTCAATTTACTGGCAGAGTAAAATTACAGCTTACTTGATAGACCTCAGGAACCACAGAGAGAAACATAAGATGGAAAGTTTGAAACTCATGGCAAGAGAGAAAGACCTGCTGGAGGAGACAGATGGACACCTGATTTGTTTTAAGCACTTAGGAAGACACACTCAGAAAATAGATTAAATGAGAAGAAATTGAGACTGAAATTAGTGAGTTAAGAAGTTCAGGAAAATTAGTGAGAAAAGAACAGGAGTTTCAAAGGGAGGAAAATGGGCAGATGGAGGATCAGGTATAACAGAACACTTGATTGAAGGCAATTCTCTGAGTTGAATGAAGCATGTGTCTTCATATTGAGAGAGGTCATTGAGTTCCAGGCTGGACTGGTGAGAAAGAACACCTATCTTGATAAAACACGTAATCTTTAACAATAGAGAAATAATTTTATAATTATCCATATGTAATGATAAGCTACAAGCAGAGGAAAATAAATCTGACTGGCATCTTTGTATTATCAGCAGCTAAATGCAGAATACCACGTATGAACTACTGAAAGAAAAGGATTTCAGCCCAGGAATTCCAAATTTACTAATGATATCATTTGCATCTCAGATGCACAAAGATGTTTGAAGAGATGCCAGAATTCAAAAGTGTATTCCTCAACTATCACGCCTAAGAAAAATGTTTGGAAATAAAAATTAAAAAAAAAACTACCACCAAACCAAACATTAACCAAAACAAGACCTCAAAATATAGCAATGAAGAGAAGATGGAATAGTAGATTAATAGTACTTATGAACATTGGTATAAATAAATTTGATATTTATACAACTTACACATGTGTGTCTGTGTAAATAAATATACATAATATATAATGTATATTATTGATATATGTTTCTATATTTATATTTATTTTGTTTTATATACATTTATGTGTAATATATAATATTATATAATTATATACAAATTTATTTATTTATAGAATAACTCAAAATGGATGAATGTATACTTTCTGGTATTGCTTGAGAGCAGCATAAGACTCACAGAAAGATAGGTCTAGTAAGAACTATACTATCTTAGTCAAAATCCAAGATAGTCATGAAGCATGAGAAAAAGGAAGTTCAAGTTGTTCCATAGGTCTCATTGTGTGAAAGGGGAAATGGAGAGACTTTTAAAGTAATCTCAATATAGTTTTCTATACAGAAATGTTGTAAGAGAATGAAAGAGCATGAGGCAGTATAAACAGTGCCTTTCAGTGAGAGAAGCAATTGTTAACTTGTAATAAAAGTAAAATCATCTGATAAAGAGAGAGGAATGGTAAATGTCAATTAATGGGAAAGAAATGCAGGAAAAAATCCAAATTAACAGTGGTTGAAAATAGGAACTGATAAAGTCATCACAGATGAAGGAATCTCTGATATAAAATAAGCAATTAACTTGAAGAAAAACAAGTATATGAATACTTAAACCAAAAATGAAAGAACTGAATTAATAGATTGATAAACTTTACTTATGATTTCAAAATCTTAAAAAAAATACATTTCAGATAAAATAAAAACAATTCAACTTTAAAGCAGGTAGGACATAAAATTTCAAGTAAGGTATTTCAGGTGTTTAATGAAAAGAAGCAGATACATGCTATAAAATGTGTGAACCTAGAAGAATCAGGTGACCAAACAATTGAGAGTTATGGGAGTTATGACTTATTTTAATAAATTATAACAACACAGCAATAATGTAACCTAACTTTAGAATTATAAAATCAGAGACCACTACATCTATATGGCAGTGGAGTGTGGAAACATTGATCTTAATAGTTGGCTTAAAAAGAAAAAATATCCAGCATCACAGGAATACTAGAGAAACTGAAAAAACAATACGTTGGGGCCCTTCACATAATTTATCAACATGGCATTTTTCACAGTGACCTGAAACCTGTTAACTTTCTGATGGAATGCTAAAGCTAATTGATTTTTTTGGGTTACAAATTTTATATAACCATCCAGGCACAACATGAATTGATTAATATTGTAAGGTTGGTACAGTTAATTATAGATTACCAGAAATAATAGAAAATATATTTTCCTCAAGAGAAAACAGAAATCAAAATCAAAGTTAAGCCTTCAAAGTGATGTTTGATCTTTAGGATCCATTCTCTATTAATGACTTATGGGAAAATGCCATTTCAGCATGTAAATATATTTCTAATCCATGTGCAGATTTCTGAACAATTTTAGATTGTTTAGATTTCCAGGCTATTTATCTTAACCATAAAATTAAATTTCCTGAAATGTTAGATAAATTATTTTTAGATATGAGGAAGTATGGCTTAAAAAGGGGCTCTAAACAGGAGTATATCCATTTCTGAGCTCCTGGTGCAGTATATGATCAATTTCAAATTCACCAAAGTACTGAGATGGATAAGAGAACCACCAAAGAAATAAAACATATCCTGAACCAACTTGTTTGTCCAAATTCTAAGTCCATTTTGAAAGTTGTTAGAACTTTATGCTAGTAGAGTGCTGCTGAAAGTAATGATTCTTCTTCATCATCTAAGACTTTTGGAAAAAAATGTGTAGAAATGGCTTGCAGCTACTCATAACCTGTCAAACAACAACTATAAAAATATTGGACTGTTGTACTCTTTATTGTCTTCGAAGTCGACTCTTGAAGATGACTTTGCTCTGAAATGTTATGTTTCAATGGATAATCCCCCAAAGAAAACTCTAAAAATAGCAACCACTGATGGTACCATATGCAATAAATTCTAGAATTGTTTTTCACTGTTTGGAGTTTACTATGAGTCTAATGTATTTGATGTGTTTTCACATTAGAATAAATGTTGGAAAATTGAAACATTGGGAAAATCATGTAAAAAGTTTTGCAGCATAAAATGAATCTAAAATTTCAAAGAATAAAAAGAGAGCAAGAGAGAAATGAAAGAAAGGAGAAAAGGAAGGAATTGATCCATCAGAAGACAAAGACTGTCATACTGGATTAAGAACTAACACCCAGATATGTTATATTCAGAAAAAAAGATTCTCAAAACGAAGTGATTTTTTTTTAAAAAAGTTGAAGATGTAGGAATCAGCAAAGTCAAAACAAGACATGTGGAGAAGAAATACTAAGAGAAAGTAACATTAAAGATTATAAATCAATAAAAAGGATAGAGACATCATGTATTAATAAAATACAGCAGGGACATGGATTTTGCAGCCATAAATCTATTTGTATGAACCACAATAGCATCTAAATGCAATGAAAACGACTAGTAAAATTAGAGGAAGTGTTCAAAACAACTTTTTAATCCTAAGATCTTATTAAAAACTAATGGCAAATATTTATTAAATAATGCAATCAATAAACTTAATTTAAAAGTACAAGGAGCCATAAGTCTTTCCAATTGCAAGGATGTATATACATTTTCTTATGTCCAAATAACATTTACACTTTTTAACTATCATTCTTCCATTCAAAGCAGCATTTCTAAAACAGATTTTTAAGATGTTCACAAGATACTTTGTATTCAGAAACAAAAGTGTTCTATGATTAAGAACATAGTTTCAGAGGCTTCCGGGAAGATGGGGGAAGAGTAAGACACGGAGATCAACTCCCTCCCCACAGATACACCAGAAATACATCTACACGTGGAACAACTCCTACAGAACACCTACTGAAAGCTGGCAGAAGACCTCAGACCTCCCAAAAGGCAAGAAAGTCCCCATGTACCTGGGTAGGGCAAAAGAAAAAACAGAGACAAAAGGATAGGGACGGGACCTGCAGCAGTGGGAGGGAGCTGTGAAGGAGGAAAGGTTTCCACACACTAGGAAGCCCCTTCGCGGGCAGAGACTGCGGATGGTGCAGGGGAAAAGCTTCGGAGCCGCAGAGAAGAGCGCAGCAACAGAGGTGCAGAGGGCAAAGCGGAGAGATTCCCGCACAGAGGATCAGGGCCGACCGGCACACACCAGCACGGGAGGCTTGTCTGCTCACCCGCCAGGGTGGGTGGTGCTACAAGCTGAGGCTCGGGCTTCGGTCGGAGTGCCGGGAGAGGACTGGAGTTGGCGGCGTGAACACAGCCTGCAGGGGGTTAGTGTACCACGGCTAGCCGGGAGGGAGTCGGGGGAAAAGTCTGGACCTGCCGAAGAGGCAAGAGACTTTTTCTTCCCTCTTTGTTTCCTGGTTCGCGAGGAGAAGGGATTAAGAGCGCTGCTTAAAGGAGCTCCAGAGATGGGCGTGAGCCACGGCTAACAGCGCGGACCCCAGAGACGGGCATGAAATGCTAAGGATGCTGCTGCCGCCAACAAGAAGCCTATGTGCGAGCACAGGTTACTATCCACACCCCCCTTCCGGAGAACCTGTGCAGCCCGCCACTGCCAGGGTCCCAGGATCCAGGGAGAACTCCCCAGGGAGAACGCATGGTGCGCCTCAGGTTGGTGCAATGTCACAACGGCCTCTGCCTCCGCAGCCTCACCCCTCATCCGTGTCCCTTGCTCCCCCTGGCCTGAGTGAGCCAGAGCCCCCAAATCAGCGGCTCCTTTAACCCCATCCTGTCTGAGAGAGGAACAGACGCCCTCTGGCGACCAACACGCAGAGGCGGGGCCAAATCCAAAGCTGAGCCCCGGAAGCTGTGAGAACAAAGAAGAGAAAGGGAAATTTCCCCCAGCAGCCTCAGAAGCAGCGGATTAAAGCTCCACAATCAACTTGATGTACCCTACATCTGTGGAATACATGAATAGACAACAAATCATCCCAAATTGAGGAGGTGGAATTTGAGAGCAAGATTTATGATTTTTTTCCCTTTTCTTCTTTTTGTGAGTGTCTATGTGTATGCTTCTGTGTGAGATTTTGTCTGTATAGCTGTGCTTCCACCATTTGTCCTAGGGTTCTAGCCATCCATTTTTTTTCTTTTTCATTTTTTTTCTTAATTACTATTTTTTTATTTGAATAATTTTATTACATTTTATCTTATTTTATTTCACTTTATCTTCTTTCTTTTTTCCTTCCTTCCTTCCTTCCTCCCTCCCTCCCTCCCTCCTTTCTTTCTTTCTTTCTTTCTTTCTTTCTTTCTTTCTACTTCTACTAAATCTTTCTTCCTACTTTTTCTCCCTTTGATTCTGAGCCATGTGCATGAAAGGCTCTTGGTGATGCAGCCAGGAGTCAGAGCTGTGCCTCTGAGGTGGGAGAGCCAACTTCAGGACACTGGGCCACAAGAGACCTCCCAGCTCCACATAATATCAAACAGTGAAAATCTCCCAGAGATCTCCATCTCAACACCAGCACCCAGCTTCACTCGACGAGCAAGCAACAGTGCGGGACACCCTATGCCAAACAGCTAGCAACACAGGAACACAACCTCACCCATTAGAAGAGAGGCTGCCTAAAATCATACTAAGTCCACGGACGCCCCAAAACACACCACCAGATGTAGACCTGCCCACCAGAAAGACAAGATCCAGCCTCATCCACCAGAACACAGGTTCTAGTCCCCTCCACCAGGAAGCCTACACAACCCACTGAACCAAACTTAGCCACTGCGGACAGACACCAAACACAACGGGAACTACGAACCTGCAGACTGCAAAAAGGAGACCCCAAGCACAGTAAGATAAGCAAAATGAGAAGACATAAAAACACATAGCAGATGAAGGAGCAAGATAAAAACCCACCAGACCTAACAAAGGAAGAGGAAATAGGCGATCTACCTGAAAAAGAATTCAGAATAATGATAGTAAAGATGATCCAAAATCTTGGAAATAGAACAGACAAAATGCAAGAAACATTTAACAAAGACCTAGAAGAACTAAAGATGAAACAAACAATGATGAACAACACAATAAATGAAATTAAAAATACTCTAGATGGTATCAATAGCTGAATAACTAAGACAGAAGAATGGATAAGTGACCTGGAAGATAAAATAGTGGAAATAACTACTGCAGAGCAGAATAAAGAAAAAAGAATGAAAAGAACTGAGGACAGTCTCAGAGACCTCTGAGACAACATTAAATGCACCAACATTCAAATTATAGGGGTTCCAGAAGAAGAAGAGAAAAAGAAAGGGATTGAGAAAATATTTGAAGAGATTATAGTTGAAAACTTCCCTAATGTGGGAAAAGAAATAGTTAATCAAGTCCAGGAAACACAGAGAGTCCCATACAGGATAAATCCAAGGTGAAATATGCCAAGACACATATTAATCAAACTGTCAAAAATTAAATACAAAGAAAACATATTAAAAACAAAAGGGAAAAACAACAAAAAACACACAAGCAAATCCCCATAAGGTTAACAGCTGATCTTTCAGAAGAAACTCTGCAAACCAGAAGGGACTGGAAGGACATATTTAAAGTGATGAAGGAGAAAAAGCTACAACCAAGATTACTCTACCCTGCAAGGATCTCATTCAGGTTTGATGGAGAAATTAAAAGCTTTACAGACAAGCAAAAGCTGAGAGAGTTCAGCACCACCAAACCAGCTTTACAACAACTGCTAAAGGAACTTCTCTAGGCAAGAAACACGAGAAGGAAAAGACCTACAATAACAAACCCAAAACAATTAAGAAAATGGGAATAGGAACATACATATCGATAATTACCTTAAATGTAAATGGACTAAATGGTCCCAGCAAAAGACACAGATTGGCTAAATGGGTACAAAACAAGACCCATATATTTGCTGTGTACAAGAGACCCACTTCAGTCCTAGAGACACATACAGACTGAAAGTAAAGGGATGGAAAAAGATATTGCATGCAAATGGAAACCAAAAGAAAGCTGGAGTATCAATTCTCATATCAGACAAAATAGACTTTAAAATAAAGACTATTAGAAGAGACAAAGAAGGACACTACATAATGATCAAGGGATCGATCCAAGAACAAGATATAACAATTGTAAATATTTATGCACCCAACATAGGAGCACCTCAGTACATAAGGCAAATACTAACAGCCATAAAAGGGGAAATCGACAGTAACACATTCATACTAGGGGACTTTAACACCCCACTTTCACCAATGGACAGATCATCCAAAATGAAAATAAATAAGGAAACACAAGCTTTAAATGATACATTAAACAAGATGGACTTAATTGATATTTATAGGACATTCTATCCAAAAACAACAGAATACACATTTTTCTCCAGTGCTCATGGAACATTCTCCAGGATAGATCATATCTTGGGTCACAAGAGAAGCCTTGGTAAATTTAAGAAAATTGAAATTGTTTCAAGTATCTCTTCTGACCACAATACTATGAGACTAGATATTAATTACAGGAAAAGATCTGAAAAAATACAAACAAATGGAGGCTAAACAATACACAACTCAATAACGAAGTGGTCACTGAAGAAATCAAAGAGGAAATAAAAAAATACTTAGAAACAAATGACAATGGAGACACGATGACCCAAAATCTATGGGATACAGCAAAAGCAGTTCTAAGAGGGAAGTTTATAGCAATACAGTCCTACCTTAAGAAACAGGAAACATCTCGAATAAACAACCTAACCTTGCACCTAAAACAATTAGAAAAAGAAGAACAAAAAAACCCAAAAGTTAGCAGAAGGAAAAAATTATAAAAATCATATTAGAAATAAATGAAAGAGAAATGAAGGAAACAATAGCAAAGATCAATAAAACTAAAAGCTGGTTCTTTGAGAAGATAAACAAAATTGATAAACCATTAGCCAGACTTATCAAGAAAAAAAGGGAGAAGACTCAAATCAATAGAATTAGAAATGAAAAAGGAGAAGTAACAACTGACACTGTAGAAATACAAAAGATCATGAGAGATTACTACAAGCAACTCTATGCCAATAAAATGGACAACCTGGAAGAAATGGACAAATTCTTAGAAAAGCACAATGTGCTGTGGTTGAACCAGGAAGAAATAGAAAATATGAACAGACCAATCACAAGCACTGAAATTGAAACTGTGATTAAAAAATCTTCCAACAAACAAAAGCCCAGGACCAGATGGCTTCACAGGCGAATTCTATCAAACAGTTAGAGAAGAGCTAGCACCTATCCTTCTCAAACTCTTCCAAAATATAGAAGAGAAATCAAGAAAACACTGCCATTTACCACTGCAACAAAAATAATAAGCTATCTAGGAATAAACCTACCAAAGGAGACAAAAGATCTGTATGCAGAAAATTATAAGACACTGATGAAAGAAATTAAAGATGATACAAATAGATGGAGAGATATACCATGTTCTTGGATAGGAAGAATGAAGATTGTGAAAATGACTCTACTATCCAAAGCAATGTACAGATTCAATGCAATCTCTATCAAACTACCACTGGCATTTTTCACAGAACTAGAAGGAAAATTTCACAATTTGTATGGAAACATAAAGGACCCTGAATAGCCAAAGCAATCTTGAGAACGGAAAACGGAGCTGGAGGAATCAGGCTCCCTGACTTCAGACTATACTACAAAGCTACAGTAATCAAGACAGTATGGTACTGGCACAAAAACAGAAAGATAGATCAATGGAACAGGATAAAAGCCCAGAGATAAACCCACACACATATGGTCACCTTATCTTTGATAAAGGAGGCAGGAATGTACAGTGGAGAAAGAACAGCCTCTTCAATAAATGGTGCTGGGAAAACTGGACAGGTACATGTAAAAGTATGAGATTAGATCACTCCCTCACACCATACACAAAAATAAGCTCAAAATGGATTAAAGACCTAAAAGTAAGGCCAGACAGTATCAAACTCTTAGAGGAAAACATAGGCTGAACACAGTATGACATAAATCACAGCAAGATCCTTTTTGACCTTCCTCCTAGAGAAATGGAAATAAAAACAAAAATAAACAAGTGGAACCTAATGAAACTTCAAAGCTTTTGCACAGCAAAGGAAACCATAAACAAGACCAAAAGACAACCCTCAGAATGGGAGAAAATATTTGCAAATGAAGCAAGTGACAAAGGATTAAACTCCAAAATTTATAAGCAGCTCATGCAGCTCAATAACAAAAAAACAAACAACCCAATCCAAAAATGCGCAGAAGAACTAAATAGACATTTCTCCAAAGAAGATATACAGACTGCCAACAAACACATGAAAGAATGCTCAACTTCATTAATCATTAGAGAAATGCAAATCAAAACTACAATGAGATATCATCTCACACCTGTCAGAATGGCCATCATCAAAAAATCTAGAAACAATAAATGCTGGAGAGGGTGTGTAGAAAAGGGAACCCTCTTGCACTGTTGGTGGGAATGTAAATTGTTACAGCCACTGTGGAGAACAGTATGGAGGTTCCTTAAAAACTACAAATAGAACTACCATATGACCCAGCAATCCCACTAGGGCATATACCCTGAGAAAACCATAATTCAAAAAGAGTCATGTACTAAAATGTTCATTGCAGCTCTATTTACAATAGCCCGGAGATTGAAACAGCCTAAGTGTCCATCATCGGATGAATGGATAAAGAAGATGTGGCACATATATACAATGGAATATTACTCAGCCATAAAAAGAAACAAATTGAGTTATTTGTAATGAGGTGTATAGACCTAGAGTCTGTCATACAGAGTGAAGTAAATCAGAAAGAGAAAGACAAATACCGTATGCTAACACATATATATGGAATTTAAGAAAAAATAGATGACATGAAGAACCTAAGGGTAAGACAGGAATAAAGACACAGACCTAGTAGAGAATGGACTTGAAGATATGGGGAAGGGGGAGGGTAAGCTGTGACAAAGCAAGAGAGAGACGTGGACATATATATACACTACCAAACGTAAGGTAGATAGCTATTGGGAAGCAGCCGCATAGCACAGTGAGATCAGCTGGGTGCTTTGTGACCGTCTGGAGGGGTGGGATAGGGAGGGTGGGAGAGAGGGAGATGCAAGAGGGAAGAGATATGGGAACATATGTATATGTCTAACTGATTCACTTTATTATAAAGCAGAAACTAACACACCATTGTAAAGAAATTATACTCCAATAAAGATGTAAAAAAAAAAAAAAGAACATAGTTTCAAGAACGTTTGTACATATTTTATATCCCCTCTTTGAAATGACATACATGTGCATATATGTGTGTGTATATATATATATATATATATATATATAATATGATTTGACACATTTTATTAAATTTTTGTCTATATGAAAGTATGTTCTTTCCTCTTC
The DNA here is from genome assembly GCF_011762595.2 of Tursiops truncatus. Lineage (NCBI taxonomy): Eukaryota > Metazoa > Chordata > Mammalia > Artiodactyla > Delphinidae > Tursiops > Tursiops truncatus. Next base: position 119,458,458 of record NC_047037.1, read on the forward strand.
TCCTCTTATCATGATGGTGAAGGCATTCAATTTCTTATCTCAGGCTAGTCTCTCTCTTTATGTCCATCCCTTTTCTCAGAATCTTCAAATTCTTCTATCATCTGGCTATTACTCACCATCCTAAAGATCAAAAAGGTAATAAGTAGTGTGGATCAATGGAAATATGTCATCCAGTCCAGAAAACCAATTATAGTTCAGCACTGTGAAATTTTTATACCATAGAGGTGGTGTATAATAGATTTGAAGATATTTTTAAGAAAATAGATCATTTCAAGCAAATGATGCATTCAACATCATTTTCAACATTCTCCATTTTCCCTTCATATTAAATTTAAGAGTTTGCAAAAAGGTTGAAAAATAATTCTTATTTAAAACTAAATTGTATTTTTTCTTGACTATTTTTATTCTTGCCCTATAACAGTTTTGGTCCTGACAGGTGTATGTGGAAGGTGATAGGTACTGTTAAAGGTCCAGTGCATTTATGCCAAATTTTGTTTTGCTTAATAATGCTGTTGAAAGTCGAAAGAACAGGTGTAGAAAATATGTCACAAAAGAATGAGAGTTAGGGCTTCCCTGGTGGCACAGTGGTTGAAAGTCCACCTGCCAATGCAGGGGACATGGGTTCGTGCCCCAGTTCAGGAAGATCCCACATGCCGTGGAGCGGCTGGGCCCGTGAGCCATGGCCACTGAGCCTGCGCGTCCGGAGCCTGTGCTCCGCAACGGGAGTGGCTACAACAGTGAGAGGCCCGCGTTCTGGGAAAAAAAAAAAAAAAAAAAAAAGAATGAGAGTTAGATTCTAAAAATAAAAGCAAAAATTATTGATAGAGCATATAAATAAGAAAAATTCTCTTTAGTTTCAACCTACTACATTCTCTAGTAAAACAATACATAATGTAATATCCATAATATAATAAACATAATGTAATATAAAATGCTCAGTATTTCCCGACTAAAGTACCAAGAGATTTATATACATTACCTCCTTTAAGCCTCTCAATAGCACTTTGAGGTTGTAACTATTATTATCGCCACTCACTCTTTAATAACTATTAATGGCCTCTTTCCACAACAGAAATATTAGATTACAATATAAAAAAAATTAGCAAATGTACAATTTTTAAACCTGTAAATAAATCCTGCCCATTATTTTGAATTAAATCCTAAGGCACTGAGACATTATACACTTTTTTTTTTATCATCCTCTGAATCACTGTTTTCTCTCTGGATTCAGTAAACGTAAAGACTTTAATGGTGTGATTTCTTTGAATAATTAAAGAGGAGTTGGCCCACGATCTGACAGAGTGCTGTGCCCTCTGAAAGCAGCATTTCATTCTGTCCCTTCTTTACTTGTCATGAGGTCAAAGGCTTGCTCTTCAGTGCACTAAGTGAAGTCAAATGGCCTTACAAGTAAACATTCTTTACAAGCGAAACCTCCAGGTAGAGCATAACTTTTCTACCTTGTTGAGCTCACCTGACAGGACAAGAAGTACTGCTCCAGAGAGCTATAGCCAGAGGCACTTAACATTCACAACCAGACTTGCACTTTGCTTTCCGGAAGCAATCAGATTCCCTCAGTCAGGTCCCTCCTCTTTCTGGAGTCTCTTGTTCTGAGCTGTAAGAATACAGTAAAATGGATATTTTATAAACAGGCATAGACAATGGTATGAAATAGACTATTAGTGACTTGAGGAAGTACTGCATAATAAATAATAGAACCAAAATGATACATTAGCTGATCTTAAAGACAATATAAGCTTACATAAGAGAAACTAAAGACAGTGAAACTGAGTTTTCCTTTACACCAGTGTTTTAAATTTTAAAAAGCATGAAATCATCTTTTAAATTTTATAATAAATTTCATTTTAATGAAAAATATTTATTTTAATTGTTTAAAATTATTTTTAATTTGGACAGTCATTCTTCTTTTAAGCTTTATTCTATTTAATTATAATTTTCAGAATTTAAGAACATGAACCTTATATAAATATAGAATAAATACATGTCAAAGATTTTATTTAGCTCATTAACTAATGAGGGACCAGTCACATGGAAAGGCTGATTCCAAGAACATCTGAGGAATAAGTGTTTGCATAGTATATAAGGAAAGGCATTTAAGTAGAATATTAGAATAAGATCACTTGGTTACTTATAATACCAGTATATATCCTATAGGATGGTGATATCTTTTCTATTAAACAGATATCTACAAGTAAGCATGTAACTTTCTGGTGTCTAAGCACTAACCAGTTAGCATATAAAGTCAAAACAAAGATCCATTTTCTAGAAAATCAAATAATCCTTGGGTAGTCCTGTTAATACTGCAATATGACACTGAAAGGATATACAGATATGCTTTTGCCTTATTTTCTAGGTTTAGAGCGTGTTTTCTCTTAAAGGTCCTTCTATTGGCGGGATATCATCTGAATACCACTCAGAAATTCTAGTGTGCCTAAATGATGGAATTTGTCAAGACATTTGAAGATAGTTTATAAAGAGAAAGATGATTACACAATAAAGGCCAGTATGTTAGTATGTCTAGCAAGATATTTTAAAAGGTTGTAGGTTGCATCTGCAAATTATTTTGAAATTTCTAAAACACTAAGAGAGTTATATACTTCAGGTGATATAATTCAAATCTCAAAGAAAAAAAAACTTCAAGTAATTATAAAAATATCTTGTATAAATTTTGAATATGTCAATATAGTGGAAAAAGGGAAAAATATTTTGTGAATTAGATCTGATTAGCCAGGTTAGTGAATTATGAAATATGTAAGAACTTATGATTTAAATGTCATGTATTAACTTGAACAATATGGTAACCAATAAAATGTATTCTAAAGAGATGAAAAGTTGTTTTTCATACATTACATATGCCTGATAGTTCTGTCTTTATTCTTTTATAACAAATTACTTTTCCTTATGATATGTATTTTACATTTATAAAATTTCATTAAACTATATACAGGCAATAAAATCATGGTAATTGGTTTTATTCTGCACCTCCAGAAATTAATATTCTAATTAATCTAATAATATAATATGCATATTATAATGACAATGACTTTGAAATAATGCTACCATGCTTATTTACATAGCAGACTTTGTAATAATGCTACTATGTTTATTTACAAATGCTTATTTACATAGCAGAAAGGTACTTTCTAAGTTTAAAATAATATGTAAGCACACTTTATTATTAATTTATTAAAATTCTTTACCCACATGAAAATAGGTTTTTGATAACATATGTTTTCCAGTTTTATTTTTAAACATCATAAGCCATGTTTACTTTCAGAATATTATTTTATTTTGAAAATCTGCCTGTAGTACCTTTATTTAAATATGTGTATTCATCTAACATTTGATCATTCTAGAAAAACAAAATAGAAAATAAGATTGAAAAATTTTACATTAATGAATGAGGTGATTGTATATAATTTATTTTTTATTATTTAACTTAAAAAAATTTTGCTTTCCTACATTTTCAAATAGAGAGCAAAAGAACAAGTAATTGACTTAAAACATTTCACACAAGGGAAGTCTTAGAGTGAATCCTGATTTTGTTTTCCTCAAACTGCTTTAGAAGGATTGAACAAATGCCACACTTAAGTCAACATACACTGAACTGTACTTTCTTCTTTTTTTGCTGTTTTTAGGAATCAGTGTCTTGAGTTAACTGAAGTTGCTAGAATACAGCTTAATAAACATTACTAACAATTTGTGTAATTGGGCAAAACTCATTTCAGTTTAGAAAATCAAATCAATACCGTTTTGACTTTTATTAAATCATTATTAATTAAGAGGTCAAAATTTTTGGAGTATGTACCTGCTTGCTAGAGAGAAATCTATATTTTCTTCCCAGTGCTATCCTTGATTTCTTTAAACATAGGGGAGATTATCAAATATTTTGTAGTTAGTTGTTTACTTTTTAAAATAAGAATTACTTGTTAAAATAAATTGCATGTTAAGAGTTATTATCTTGAGCTACTTTCTCAGTAATAATAGCTACATCAATAAAATAATAATCATAATAATGCCAGCAACAAGAGCACATATTTTCTGCCAGAAATTAAGCTAAATGTGTTGTATAGATTATTCTTTGCCTCACAATAATCTCTTAAAAGAGGTATTAGCATCCATATTTTCAGAAAAAAGAATGAAACATTAGGGTGGTTAAATTATGTACTAAAGTACTCAGTTGGTAAGTGGTTCATCCCAAGAGAAAACCTAACTTTGTCTAACTATAAAACCTAAGTTCTTTTACTTAATCATAAATACAAATTAAAATAAACACATTGTACTCACAATGGAAATTATCTTCTGTTACAACAGTCTATTCTATGTCTGGGTACTCTGACATCTTAGATGGCCAATTCATTCTTCTATAAGTGATATTTATACTTGTAGTAAAGGTGAACTGAATCTCTTGCATTTGCTAGAGGTAGGAACATTCAAAAGTATTGCTTAATCAAAGTTTATATCACACTCTGGGATAATTTTCTTTTGCATACGATTTAACTCAATAACAAGAAGCATAAGAAGTTGGGATTTTTCACAGAGTCATCACTGTTTCAGTCACTTACATGAGTTTTGAGTGATCTCTTATTTTTTTCTTTCTAAAAGTAACCCCAGAAGAAAAGTGTTCCTATTTAGGATGAAAATCTATAGAAACAATAAAAACTAACTTGATTGTCTTATTTAGCATCTGGTCTTCCCACATTCTATCTCAGAAACACAAAATAAGAGAGTATGATCCTTCCCTTTATTCAGAACATAACCAAACAACATAAATCAAAAAGTGTTTTCAATAAACTACTATGCAGGGGAAAGGAAGAATTTCCACATTAAAAAGAAGGTGCATATATGCATGAATAGGCTTGTTTTGTTTACACATTTCTAATATTAACAACTTCTACTAACAAGCTAAGGGGTGAGCTGCTCCAAAGACAAGAAAATTAGCTGAAGGCTCCTAGTGAAAATGTGGCTGACTTAGCATTTTGGATCATGATTTACACCGGAGATGTAAGGTGACCTGCAGTATATATTTCATGCTCTAATTACTCCTGCCTCTGACTTGTCAGCTAATATGATTGTTGAACTTAAAAAGGTCTGCTTCAAAATGGAGACTTGACTGATGAGAATGGAGACTTGACTGATGAGAATGAGATTTGTGATATAACTTTGAAAAGTATAACAGTAAAATGAATGTGACATCTTTCTACAAAAAGAGAAGTAAAGTAGATGTGAATTCAAAAGAAATGCGGAAGAAAAATACGCAAGGGAAAATTGAAATTTAAATCTACAGTGCCTAATAGAATGATTGGAACATATGGGACTTTAATGAATGTTTGAGTAATAAACAAATAAATTCAACATAATAATTAATAGGACTGATCTATTCTCTGAGGGAAAGTTACCCAATGTAGTGAGAAGGATAAGCATGCAAACAAACAATGACTTAGCTCCAGGTTTCTTCTCTGAGAAAATTCCCTTTCCACCTGTCACTCTTTCAATCCTTTTGCAGACATTCTTGACAAAAAAGGTACAGTATAAGCTGAGTGAAGATATAAAAGTTTCAAACACCAAAGCCCTTTTAATTTATGGTGAGATATAAAGGTTAGGCTGGCTTGTAAACTTGCTTTCTCCAATTGAGTGGGTCAGAGGTGATGGAGAGTCAGTTCAAAAATGTCAAGGGGACTTTTGCATTTCTGATTTCTCTTGTACCTTGGTGATCTACAGCAAACATGTCTAGGTTAGCCTACTGAAGAGATGTGGGAGATCACCTGGGAGAGAGCTGAGCCGTCTGGGAGCAGCTGACAGCCAGCCAAACCCAAAGATGTGAAAAAACCCAGCCACAATCAGCAGAGCCACCTTCCAAGCCCACAGGTATTCACATAGAATACCGAATCAGCCAGGACCCAAAGAACCATCCAACTGACCTATAAACTTGTGAACAATAAAAATAATACTGTTTCTCTTATTTGGGGTTTCCAAGAAGCAAAGCCTGAGACATGGATTTCTAATCAAATGATTACTAGGGAAATGCTGTTAGGAAAAAGGAAGTATAGGATGCAGCCTAGTGCAAGGGAATTAAGGTAAGTATGGATATCTCGGATCCAAAAGAGAAGACTAAAGCACATATTTGTGCACTGAGAAAAAGCAGGTCATTTCCCACCCCAGTGTAAGTCAGTCATTGGCAGAGGCCTTTCTTCCAAGGGAGATAGGACTGGGGGAGAGGAGTGAGGAGTAGCCTCCAGTGCTAGAAGCCTCTCATTTGGCTGAGGGATGTTCACCTTAAAGGGGGCAACTATGAATTATCAGCCAAAACTCACAAAAGCTGGAGTTTGAGCACACCTGCCATGGAAGAGAATTGTGTTGGGACACCAGCAGCACCTGCTACATTATTTTTAGGAAATAAGTTAAGCAGGGATAACTAATACAATAACCATAATGTTTTAATCGTGTTCTAGGCACTGCTAAAGCTAATATTTATATTTTTAACTATTTCATGCTCAATCAATATTAAGAGTAAGGAGCATAGATTGTTTTTACTATAAATAACAGGAAACTAAGAGAAATCTGTTTTTATTTTTTGCAAAGGAATCATATAATCAAATTATTTTCTGGAAGGAAAATTTTAGTGATATTTGATAGATAAACTGTAATGGGAAGATTCATGTCATAGAAAGACCATGAGGAGGATATAGTGATATTCTGATTAGAGACACAGAGACCCTGAACTAATCTGCATTAAGTAGATTGCTGAGAAAAAAAAAATGAAGACATAGTATCTTAGTTTGCTGGAGCTGCTTAATAAAATACCATAGACTAGGTGGCTAAATAATAGACATTTGGGAAACTGACAAGTACAATATCAAGGTGCTGACAGATTGGATTCCTGGTGGAGAACTGTCTTCCTGGATCATTGCCTTCTGGTTTTGTCCTCACTTGGCAGAGAGAACAATCTCTCTTTCTCTTTCTCTTCTTATAAAGCCACTAATCCCATCATGAGGGTCCCTTCCCCATGACCTCATCTAACCTTAATTGCCTCCAAAGGCCTCATCTCCAATATAGTCACTTTAGGGGTTTGGGTTTCAACATAAGCCTTCTGGGGCAGATACCGTTCCGTTCATAGTAACCACTTTGATATGGAAGAGTAGGAAGACAAATTTATTGAAAAGAAATCAGAGCCTATCATTTTTAAATTCTTCCTAGATAGCAATATAGTGATGAATAGAAGGACTACAAAAGAAAAAGTTGATTTGAAGGAGAAGATTATAAAGGCATATTTTGAATTTCTGGATTTGAGAGTTTTACAATATCCAGTTAGGAATATATTACAGGCATTTGAAACAAGGTTGTAAAGTTTACATGAGATTATGGAGTTAGAGATTTAGAAATAATTAACTTATTATATATTTTTAAATGAATCTTTTAATTTAGGATGATCATTTTGAAAAGTTGGAAGAAAGTTCTAGAAATTTTTGAAATGTTACGCTCATGCAGCAAAGAAAAAAATAACACTTTTTATTATGAAAAGTCTTTATATGTGCTAAATTCTATTTACATATTTCAAGTTAATGATCTTTTAATCCTCACAAAACATGTTAGGCAAGGTCTAATATTTTTACTTTACCTATGAAAAAAAAAAAGAAGAAAAGATTGGAGGGGTTATTTGTCCAAGTTCACAGAGTTATGCGTTGAATGAGCTGAGCTCTGAACACAAGCCATGTGGCCCCAAAGCCTGTGTTATTAATGTAGAAAAAAATCATAAACATATTTTCTATGTTGACAGATGTGCATCTAAAATATTTTTATATCTGTCCACTCTATAATTATATGCTTGTATGATAGTTTATTGAATCACTCTATTATTCTTTTACTTTAAGTTTTTCACATTTTTAGAACATATTGTAAACAAGGTTTGGTTAGCATCTTGTTGGTCACTCTTTGATAAACATCTTTTTAATTTTCTCACTTATCTATTTCCTTAAAATATATGCCAGAGGATAGAATTGCAGGTGCATAGGCTTGCAAACTTTTAAAAAGCCTTTCCTACGCAATGTTGTTATACCACAGAAAGATTGTATGAATTTTCCAGTTCTTTGAACGCAATCACTGATTTCATGAAAACAATCTCATTAAGATAATGGTGCAGAACTCAGATTAAACAGGTTTAGGTGTAAATGGCAGTTTGAGTCAAAATGGTGAGGCTGGCTTCTTATATGAAAGATGTTTGGTGATAAGAATAATGATAGCAAATATTACTATATTGTCAAGTATGATTCGAAGTGCGCTTGTATTGTTTTTTCATTTAAGCTACAAACCCTATAAAGCAGATATTATTATTCTCACCATTTTACAAATGAGATTACTGACAAACAGAGAAGATCACATAACCAGAAAATGTTGGAGTTAGGGTTTAAACCCAAGAATTCTTTTCTACAGGGATCACATGTTTAATCTCTTTCATTAACTGTACTGGGACAGAAAGATGATAGGGAAAAGTTCAGAAAGTTGTCTGGGGGCTCTCAAATATTCAAGAAAATATATTGACTGAGATGAGCAGGAAAAAGAGCAATACATAGACAATAAAAGAAAATGGTTGGAGATGATCCCTAAATACACAAAGAACTAGCAGAGTAAAAGTATAGTGAGAAAGCTTCAGAGAAAATAGAGGAAAACATATCTGAGTAGGATAATATATATATATAAATTTATATAAATGAATGAATTTATTTATATAAATCATATAAATTCATAAGTTAAGGGTTTATATAAATTCATATAAAGAGAGAGTAAGGAATTTATATAAATTCATAAATAAATATCATCAATGGTATTTCACCTTGTTTCAACCTGGCAAATAGGCAATTGAGTGTTTTCTTCGTAAACTATGTTTGCAATAAAACATTGATTAAGGTTGCTTTCACCTTCAGTATTGGCCAGGATCAGAAAGATAGTTGAACTAGAGCAAAATTAATGAAATATGCACTATTTAAGCAGTGCATTAGATAGAAATTGATTATTAAGGCACTAACTTATGAGCTTAAATTAAATAGCTCCACAGACAGCATACAACCTCTGTAAGTACTCATACATTTAACCTTACAACTTATACAGTAAATCAGAAATTATCAAGTTAAAGAGTTTTATTTCTCTCAGAGTAAATGGATTACCAAGAATTGCATGAGGATTGTTTTTCTAATTATCAAAAGAGAGTAAAACTCACTGGTTAATATATGTGAAAGTGTATATTTAATATTATAAACTAAAATATAAAAGTCTAATCCTCTGCTATAAATTCATTTCTAGATACAGGCGTTCCATTTCAAACTGTCTTCCTCATTTCAAACTTTTATCATTATAACACTTAGAATTTGAAAGTTTAGGAAGGAATTAAAACAAATTTCAATAAATAAACAAAAATATGATTATTGTGCTATTTTTCACTTCATTTAACTAATGAATTTGTTCATTTCTACCTTATATAACTAGTACTTTTTTTCATTTTTTTTCTATAATCCACAGAGAGCAACATTTGTCTTTGATTTCTAAAACTTATATTAAGTCTGGATGTAAGCTTTCATGCTTGCTATAAACATGGCTTAACCTGTATGCATTAGCTGTATAATAGTAAATGGTGTTAAAAGGCTAGTTTATTTGTGGGCCATTTTGTCTATCTCTTCAATTACAAATATTCCTGAGCGTGGCTTTTCATGTAACCATTTATTCAAGAGAATTTGAATTGCCTTAATTGTGCCATGTGTAGTTACAAGTTTTTTGTTTTTGTTAAAGTTATCCCCTAAAAGAATAATGGTATGATATTGTAAGCTATAAAACATAATGTGGTGTGTGTGTATAATGATTTTTAAGCCCGAGTTTTGACTGTGGAAGTTACTTGTTCTAGCCAATAAATGTTCAGGTTCTGTACTTTAGTTGAGAGCGTTACCTATAGGAGCTCAAAAAAAAAAAAATAAAACCAAGCAAACAAAAAATATGCCACAATCATAAAGGAGGCAATCATTTCCTACTTGAGCTATGATACCAGGGAACTTCTTGACATGAAAGAATAATATCTAAAGAAGCCTCGAGTTATTGAGAGACAGACAGGGATAATGCTTTATTGACTTTGGTCTATTTAAATTGATCCCTGCATTTATCTTAAGTAAAATGAAAGGAAAATCTTCATTTGAAAGTAACGACAGATCTTAAAATTAAAGCTCCAAATTGATATACTACTTCATTGATCGCCAACCTTGATGAAAAATTCCCTTTTGTTTAAGCTAATATTACAGATCTATATCACCTTCCAGTTTTAATTTTCTTCACTTCTATTTTTCAGGTCAATTTCTCATATTAGCAAGAATTTTAGAACCAGTTCTAATATCAGCTTGTCCATCTTAGCACTGGCTATAAGCCTGAGAGATTCACGTTTATTGTGTCTTTGGTGTCTCACAATACTTCAAATATTTTATTTAATATATATTTGTTGAATGTCTAGTTTTACTCTGTTGCTGTGTAAAACATAAAAAAGGATAAAGTTGAATCAAATAGAACTTTGGGCCTCTTTATTAGAAAAGTAGGCAAAGAAAGGAATGAAGCAACGTGTTGTATCTCATAAAGCAGACACATGGACCAACTAGAAAACAAAAAAGAGAGAGTGGTTACATCTGTAAGTCCTCTTGGAAAAGGCCTATAAACACGACAGGTTAGACCAATTACCTTTAATGTGATTATTGATATGGTTAATTTTAAATTGATCATCTTGATATTTGTCTTCTATTTGTCCCAACTGTTCTTTGTTCCCTTTCTCCTTTTTCTGCCTCCTTCTGAATTCATTGAATATTTTATATGATTTCATTTTATGTCTTCTGTTGGCTTTTTAACTATAACACTTTTTAAGTTGATAGTTGCTTCAGTGTTTATGGTGAACATCTTTAACCTATCACCTTCTACTTTCAAGTGATAGACTGCATCATTTATAACATAAAAACCACACAAGAGTATACATCAATTTCTCCCTTCCTAGCACTGATGCTATTGCTGTTTTACATTTTTTTCTTTCTATGTTGTAAAACTCACAATTTATTTTTGTTATTTTTGCTTTAAATTGGCAATTGTCTTTCAGAGAGGTTCAATAATGAAAAATGCTGTTTTGTACTTGCCCATACTTTGGTTTGCAGTGCTCTTTATTCTTTTGCTTAGTTCCAGATTTCAAACTGGAATAATTTTCTTTATGCCTTTAACATTTCTTCATGGATTTGGGACATAAATTCATTCTTTTATTTTATGTTTAAAAATGAAATTATTTTTGCTTTCAATATTGAAAATATTTTCACCGGGTATGCCATTCAGAGGTGACTGTTCTTTTTCCTAAGTACTTATAAGATATCACCAAACTATTTTCCAGTCTGTTTGCTGCCAGTGAGTAACCTATTACTCTGATATCTATTCCTCATAAGTAATGTGTCTTTTTCCCCAGTTTTAAGTTTCTCTATTTATATGGTTCTTAGTGACTTGTTTATAATGTAACTTGATGGAGTTTATCTCATGTTTCTTGAGCTTGAGATTCATTGAACTTTTGATATATGTGAGTTTATAATTTTCATAAAATTTAGAAATTTGACTATTATTTATTGAGGATTATTTTTGTTGATGTTGTTCTTCTATCTTTCAAGGACTCCTCTTCTATCTTTCAAGGACTGAAATTACTTGTGGATTAGACTACTTGAAGTTGCCCCCCAGTTCACCATGGCTGTGTTCATTTTCTTTTTGATAATTTCTATTAATATTTATTTCTTCAAGTTCTTTCATCTTCTTTATGCAGTGTCTATTTTGCTGTTAGTCTCATCTAGTCTAATTTTTTCATCTCAGACCTTAGAATTTTCATCTCTAGAACTCTAATTTGAAACTATTTTATCTCTCCCATAGTCTACTTAATATGTACAATCTTTTGTCTTCTTCAATATATAGTATACAATTATAATAACTCATAAGATTCTTATCTATATTTTTAACATCAGTAACATTTTTTTAGTTTGCTTCAGTTGACAGCTTTTCTCCTCATTGTGGATCATAAATATTTCCTTCCTCTTGCACACCTGTGCATTTTTGAATGCCAGCTACTGATTTTTATTTTGTTAAGTGATGGATATTTTTATTCTGAAAAATATTCTTGAGCTATATTCTGGGTGAAGTTAAGTTTCCTGGGGGCATTCTGATCCTTTTGAGGATAGATAGCTAGATTCTGAGTACTCTTCCTAATACCTCATGAATTATGGGATTTTTCTATTCTGTTTGAGTTCTTGTCACTGTTATAATTCTTTCAAGTGGTTCTTTCTCTGGTCCTGGGTAATTTCCTCCCTCGCATTCATTAGTCATCACTCATCTGAAAACCTGTGGGGGACCCTCTGTTGATCCCTAGAGCTGTCCCTTGATTTAGCTATCTCCTCTCCAGTATTCTGCACTGTAAATCCTAGCCTGCTTATTCTTTCCAGCATCCCAGCTCTCTTTCCTAAATACAGGGAGACTGCTAGACTCCACAAGGATTACCTTTCTTGGCACTGTGGCCTAGAATCTCTCTCCAGACATGAAGTTAGGCTAATTACAAGATTTACCTCATTTGTTTCTTTTCTCTTAAGGATCATTAAGATTTATTGCCTGATGTCCAATGTCTTGAAAACCATTATTTTTTTAAAATATTTTGTCTGCTTTTTATTTGTTTTAACTGGAAAAATAAATCCAATTCCTATTATTCCATTTTGACCTGAAAAGTAAGTACAGTCTTTATTTTTGAATATACCTTTTATAGATGTATACTGTACAGACATTAGTCAATTCAGTGATTTTTTAATTTCCAGAAAACAAATTACTATAGTGTGCTTTAGAAGCTAAAATACATAGTTTGAATTATGTTTTGAAACAAAGCACTTTTGTTTTAAAATTTTGAGTTCTTTGTTAAATGACTCAGGTTTTAATGAAGCTGAAATAAAAACTAACATTTCTAATATGATTATTACCTTTCTGCGTGCTACAACCAATAATTCCTGCTGCGTGATAGGACTCTGGGCTTCCTATGAAATGATTCTAGCTTAAAATTCTAGATTGCTACATATTAACCCCCAGCTCATGCAATCTCACTGTTTTTTGTTCCTAGGAAGCACATAACTGAGTGGCATCATTCAGGAAACCTCCCTTATCCTATAGAATGGTTGAAAAGTTTGATCTTAGGCCTGTTAAAATAATTGCTACTTTCAGAAGATGTCAGTGGCAGCTTTACGTCTCTACAAGGACTCAGTAAACCCAGGTGAGAGTGCCTCCAAATGGAAATATATTGTGATATCTCTTGCTTTGTGCAGCTATACCTGTGCAGATGTTTCTGTATATTTTCTATTAAAAGTAATATATTTTAAATATGTCCATTTGTACTTTCTGTACAATACCATCTTTTAATGACACCTACACTTTTCATAATTAATAATATCCCTGATATAAAATCTGTAGAGAAATTAAGATATCACTTCTTTAGTACTAATAGTTTAAACGTAAAATTTGAAAGAAACAGTCTTCTTCCAGAATTGGCCTAAAATTGTGAAACGGATAATTTCATACAGAAGAAATCTACAAGAGTGCTTGAAAAAAATCAAGTAATCTACATGCATCAAATCTGGAGGAATTTGAGATATAGTGCAAATAAGGCTCAATGGAAGAAAAGCAATAAGGAGGAAACCCACAATTTCCTTTACTTTAAGTAGAGCGGACACTGGCAGAAATATAGCAGTACCCACTATTTTGATGAGCTACAACCTGCAAATGAGGTTACATTTTAGAACAAGAAATAAAGTTCATTGTTTCATGATTTCCATCAATGCTGAGGAAGAAAATACAGAAGCATCTATGACAAGAAATCTAATAATAATATTAAGAATAACTAACACTTATATGGACTAACCATATTCCAGGAACTTTTCAAATTTTGTAATGCATATAATCCCATTTGACCCTCAAATAACCCTATGAAATAGGTATTATTGTTATTATTATCAGAGTCAGACTCAATCAATTGTTTGATTACAGTGGATCTTATCAGAAAATGGGCCCTTTTTCTTCATGGGAATCTATGTGGATGACTCAGATAGTTCAACCAGCAACTGTAATCTGTTTCCACAGCTGATGACCCCAAAGAGGGGAGACTTTTAATCTAGTAGTTTTCCACGTGATGGACCAAACATCTAGGTCATAAGCAAAAGAGCAACAGAGTTCTTACTTCTAAACAGAATGACCTTGTCTGGTGTAGGATCTTTAGAGCTGGGAATTAGCCTAAACAGCTGCAGCATTCTAGCAGACATTTGGTTTCTTTCTTTTAATAAATTTATTTATTTTATTTACTTATTTTTGGCTCTGTTGGGTGTTTGTTGCTGCGTGTGGGCTTTCTCTAGTTGAGGCGAGTGGGGGTTACTCTTTGTTACAGTGTGCGGGCTTCTCATTGTGGTGGCTCCTCTTGCTGTGGAGCACGGGCTCTAGGTGAGTGGGCTTCAGTAGTTGTGGCGTGCAGGCTCAGTAGTTGTGGCTCTTGGGCTCTAGAGCGCAGACTCAGTAGTTGTAGCGCACGGACTTAGTTGCTCCACAGCATGTGGGATCATCCAGGACCAGGGATCAATCCCATATCCCCTGCATTGGCAGACAGATTCTCAACCACTGCATCATGAGGGAAGCCCCATCTGGTTTCTTTTTAGCTGAACTGTCAGTGAACCAGGCCTAGGCATCTAGGGGAACCTCTATGAATCAAACACCCTGGTGACAGTAGCTTTTCTTCAAGAGGTGGAGTGGGACAGAAAGGCTCTGTACAACCAAGCTATAGCTGTTAGCTTTTCATGTAAAGCCAAGATGTAACTGGGGCCAGTAGCTGTGTTTTCTAATATACCACTTCTATTTTGGGGCCCTTCATACCGTGATAATCACTGGGTCCCAGTAGACCCACAACAAAATGTAGATATCAGACCAGAGTGTCATATGGCCTCTATGGATGAGGCATTTATTTTCAACAAGAACCCAGTAGTAGCATGCTAATAGCTACTTCTCCAAAGAGGTGTACTTGGAAGTTGTATCAGGGAGACTTTAAGTTCAAAACTCCAAGGAGCACATCTGGGTAGAGACTATCTCCCTTTTCCAGAGGTTCCAATCAACAAAATCATCAGTCACAGAGATTATTCTGTCTTTTTGCCCAAAATGGCCAACAAGGGGCTAGGCCTTCTTTTTGGTGGCAGGGGTCTGAAGAGACAGCACTTTTTCCTTGACTTCCAGATGGATAATCATGAATCTCCCCACATAGTCCAAAAACACTTTTGGTACTTATCAAAGGAATAGTTTTTCTTTGTTTGTTTGTTTGTTTTTTTGCAGTATGCGGGCCTCTCACTGTTGTGGCCTCTCCCGTTGCAGAGCACAGGCTCCGGACACACAGGCTCAGCGACCATGGCTCACGGGCCCAGCCGCTCCACAGCATGTGGGATCTTCCCGGACCGGGGCACGAACCCGTGTCTCCTGCATCGGCAGGCGGACTCTCAACCACTGCCAGCAGGGAAGCCCAGGAATAGGTTTTATCAGCTACCCTGCTGACAGAGATATGATAACAGGACAATTGAGACTCCTGCTTTTGACCTATCGTACACAGACATCATCTGTATAAGGAAAGCATTGGACATAAGATGACAAAGGATCTCATGCTAAATTATGCCCCACCCACTGGTGGTAAACGCTATAGAAGTTTGTCTCCCTAGTCTCTCTCTACTTACAGCTCTTCCTTGATCAGGCTGATTGTCTGGCACTTGTGGCATGGGGAAGTTCAAGTAACCCATCAATTCCTACCATACATGCAGGTGTAGAAGCAACAAAAACATTGCATTTAATTAGCCTAAAGGGTCCCACCTAAAGTCATGCTAGTTTTCTTTTCCCACAGTGAACCTTGCTGAATCCCAACAGTTGAATCCAGAAGTCTCCTCCTCACACAAGTCTGAGTAGGATGGAGATTTGGGCACCTGCATCTAACAGAGCCAAAAAGTTTGCATCTCTCCTTCCCCCCAAATTATTTTCCCAAATTATATCCACAGAATACTCAGCCTCTTTTCTCAAAGCAGCTGAGAGAGGGCAAGAAGAGAGAAAACAGCTTTCTACCAGTAAGTCACAGTTACTTTCCATGTCAAGCAGACAGATGACTCAATCAAATTTCCACTGTTTTCAGTTTACTCAAAGCCTTGTGTACCAGCTTTGGGACTCCTTGACTCATCCACTTCCTGCCTAGAGGAGTAAACAACAAGCAAAAGACTCATTTGCGTAGCTTGTTTCAAGCTTACTTCCCACTCTCCATCAATTAAAAGTTGAGGGATTGCCCTTAACTGCACCCCACCACTTCTTGCCTACAACTTGAGAACATTTGCTACTAGTCCTGGAAAGTATTCTCATGTCCCTTAACCTGGCCACATAAGATCCTTTTACTTTCTTCTTTTAGAAAGCCATGTCTCTGTTGGTAACCCATTCTCCAATTGTCTCCAAAATTGTCACAAAATGTCTGAGACTTTGCCCTACTTACAAGCTAATGTTAGGCTATCACAATTATATAGATACTGGCAGAAGACATGAGTCTCCTGTGTCAGTATCAGCTTCAGATTTGCTTTGGTTCCCCTTGTCTCACAAATCCCAAGAAAAAGGTACAGAAGTAAGCACATGTAGATGATGCACTCAGTGAGCTGGTGTCATAGCTGAGAGACTCCAAGCTGAGGAAACCCCCAATTTTATAAAGGGGACTACAGCAAACCTACCTAACCTGTGACCCAGAGAGATACATTGTCCTTATTATCTTAGGAAATAATTCTGCCCTCTGGCCCTCTGTCTTACAAGAGTTTTTGCATTGCAAACAAGGCTTTATCTTCCAAGTGTTTTGCTATTAAAAAATACCCTTGAAAAGATTGTCTTGAACAAAAACTGCCATAGATGTATAGAAACACCATGAGAATTGCCCCCCAAAGTAATATTTTCCATCTTCTTTTTCCAATAAGTGCCTCCAGGAAAGAGAAGGAAAAAGGGAATAGACCTCTGGGCAATATTATAGGGACACCCTTCCCCACCTCAAATGGAGAAGCCATATTTTTGTATGTACTGGAACTTTAAGAGACAATTATCAGTCTGTACAAAATATTTTTATAGTAAAAATAACACTATAAAATTATTGGTTTTAGAATAAAAAGAAATGATTTTTTGTAAATCCATAGAATGTCATCTTTGCAAAGACTATTTAACTGTATGTATTTGTTTATACTTTAGATATTTATGTTCCCTGTAGTTCCAGTGTAGCCTGTGTCTTACTGTGTACTGACAAAATAATGAAAGAGAAATTAAAGACACTGGAGGATTTACTGAATATCTGATTATGGTAAATTGTAGGTACATTTTATAGAGATATTAAAACATCAGTGTGAAAGTAAAATACAGATATCTGATTATTTCATGAACATCACAATATTATGGATGGGAATAAAATAGAGAGAAAATATTTAACATGAAAAAAGAAAAAAAATCCACTATTTATGACATCTGTAAGTCTCCAGAAGTTGGCGGGAGTAGCAGAGATAAGGAATTTTGTTAAGGTTTATATGGGGAATATATCTTTTAAACTATGCATGCATTCTCACTCATTGCATGTAATGAGTAATGTTAATTATGAAAATTATACTAAGGATGTGAACAGTATGCAGCCAGACAGGGAAAAAACAAAAGAAAAGAAAATAGAAAGCAATATTGAAGAATCACTGACTGGCATCTGGCATTGAAGAATAAAATACAACATTTAAAATGTGTATTGGCTTCTCTTCACTGTGAAAACTGGATTCAGTGGTGCCATTGTGATCAGGGCTGAGAAGAACTCAAGAACTGAGGAAAACTACTGCCTTTGGTTTCCAAGATGTAAGCAACAAATGTCTTTTAACTTTTGGCAACTCCAGTGCTTGCTTTATTGTAAAATCTCAAAGGCTGATAAAATAGGAAACAGAAGTATACTTTGACTTTGTAGTTGACAAACCTGTGAATGGGAAAATATGTTTGCACTCTGCCTAAGATTGCTTGGTATTCCTCATGGCAAAGTCAATCCCTTCCCCAATTAATCCCAAGCATCAAGCTTACCATCAGCAAATTTTACCTCAGTGCCAAAAATAGGTACTAAAATGGAGAATTTATCATCTCTTCTTCCATTCTCCACTAAATAATTATCCTGACTTTGACACTCTCCTTTTTTCTTATATCTTAATATAATAAGAAAGATGGAAGGACCAGAAAGAGAAATTCAATTAATGTTTCTTTCCCTGGATTGGGGGCTTGGGAAGTGGAGATTTGTATGACTATGGGTATTACTCATTACCTCTAAATATAAATGTTAATCCTTGCATCTGATCTTTCTAAAACTCTATAAAACATTCCTAACACTATTTAATTTTAATAAGATATTTACTCAAAATGATTCATCTAATTCCAAATGTGACAAAATAAACCTGAAATGCCTTGGAAAAATCAAATACAGTTATCTCTCCAGTTGCTTCAGGAAAGTAATAGCAATAACTGCTATAAAGAACAAAATAGTCATTCAGTAAATAGTCAGTTAGTATATACATATTTAGAGTTTATTTTGTGATAGACTATAATATGTGTTTGCAATATACCAATGATCAAAGACAAAGTTCTGCCTTAAGGAGTCAATATTCTGATAAGTTAAGATAACATATGATGGGGGGTGGAGTCAAGATGGCAGTGTGGGGAGATGTGGAGTTTGCATCTCCCCTCAACTAGGGCACCTGCCGGATGCTGGTGGGGGACCTTGACACCCAAGGAGACGGGAGGAAGCCCCAAGCGAACTGGTAGGACGTGGGGGGACTGAGGAGGGAGAAGAAGTGGAGGCCAGACAGGACCAGAGTCCCTGAGGGGTAGCTGAGGGGGGAAGGGGTTCCCATGCCTGGAGGGATGCTCAGGGGTTTGGATCAGGTGGGAGCATGCCCAGCATATCCCCAATCCAATCAGCTGGGGAAGTCTGCCCGGCTCTTGGACCAGGTCCTACACCCCCAGAGGCCCAGGAGGACGTTTGCGATCCCCACTCAGGTCCAGGAAGCTTGATGGGCTCCCAGCTGGGGTCCCCCACTCCCTGAGACCAGAGGCAGGAGGCACGCCTGGACCCCTTCTATTCAGTTGAGCCTAAGCCCCACCTCCCCACACCCTCAGGGCCTTTTCCAGCCCTGTGGGTCCTAAGCATAGGCTCTGCCCACCACCCAAACCCTGCCCCTGCTTAGGCTCTGCCCTCTACAGCCAAGGCCTTTTCCACCTTTTTTTTTTTTTTTTTTTTTTTTTTTTTTTTTTTTACTATTGTGGTTCTGTTTTACCTTCCGGTTGTTGTTTCATCTATATTTTTATTTTTATATTCTTTTTAACATATCTGTTAGTTTCCTAGTCTAATATTATTATATTTTTTACTTTGTTATTGTTCTTTTTTTGTTTTTTGCCATGCTGTGCAGCTTGCAGGATCTTAGTTCATGAGCCGAGGGTCAGGCCGAAGCTCCTGTGGTGGGAGCTCCGAGTCTGAACCACTGGACTAACAGAGAACCTCCGATGCCAGGGAATATTCATTAGAGTGAGGTCTCCCAGAGGTCCTCATCTTGGCACCAAGATCCAGCTTTACCCACAGCCTACTAACTCCAGTGTTGGAAGTCTCAGGCCAAACAACTAGTAAGACAGGAACGTAATCCCACTCATTAAAAAAAAAAAAAAATGAGAGGGCAAAAAAATAAGTCACAGATGAAGGAGCAAGGTAAAATCCTACAGGACCAAATAAATGAAGAGGAAATAGGCAATCTACCTGAGAAAGAATTTAGAGTAATGATAGTAAAGATGATCCAGGATCTTGGATATAGAATGGAGGCACAGATTGAGAAAATACAAGAAATGTTTAACAAAGATCTAGAAGAACTAAAGAACAGACAAACAGAGATGAACAGGACAATTACTTAAATGAAAAATACACTAGAATAAATCAATAACTGAATAACGGAGGCAGAAGAATGAATAAGTGAGCTGGAAGACAAAATGGTGAAAATAACTGCTGAGGAGCAGATAAAGAAAAAAGAATGAAAATAATTGAAGGCAATCTCAGAGACCTCTGAGACAAAACTAAATGCACCAACATTCAAATTATAGGGATCCCAGAAGGAGAAGAGAGAGAGAAAGGATGCAAGAAAATATTTGAAGAGATTATAGTGGAAATCTTCCCTAACATGGAAAAGGAAATAGTCACACAAATCCAGGAAGCACAGAGAGCCCCATACAGGATAAACCCTAGGAAAAACACATCAAGACATATATTAATCAAATTAACAAAAATTAAATTCAAAGAAAAAAATACTAAAAGCAGCAAGGGTAAAACAAAAAATAATATACAAAGGAAACCCCATAAGGTTATCAGCTGATTCTTCAGCAGAGACTCTGAAGGCCAGAAGGGAGTGGCAGGATATACTTAAAGAGATGACAG
Source organism: Tursiops truncatus (assembly GCF_011762595.2). Lineage (NCBI taxonomy): Eukaryota > Metazoa > Chordata > Mammalia > Artiodactyla > Delphinidae > Tursiops > Tursiops truncatus. Next base: position 119,479,018 of record NC_047037.1, read on the forward strand.
AGGAAAACCTATGACGAAGATTACTCTACCCAGCAAGGATCTCATTCAGATTCGACAGAGAAATCAAAAGCTTTTCAGACAAGCAAAAGCTAAGAGAATTCAGCACCTCCAAACCAACTTTACAAGGAAAGCTAAAGAAATTTCTCTAGGTTGGAAACACAAGAGAAGAAAAAAAGCCACAAAAACAAACCCAAAACAATTAAGAAAACAGTAATAGGAACATACACATCGATAATAACCTTGAATGAAATGGATTACATGCTCCAACCCAAAGACACAGACTGGCTGAATGCTTACAAAATCAAGACCCAACTGTCAACAAGAGACCCACTTCAGACCTAGGGACACATACAGACTGAAAGTGAAGGGATGGAAAAGATACTCCATACAAATGGAAATCAAAAGAAAGGTGGAGTAGCAATACTTGTATCAGATAAAATGGACTTTAAGATAAAGACTATTTCAAGAGATAAGGAAGGATACTACATAATGATCAAGGGATCACTCTAAGAAGAAGATATAACATTTATAAATATTTATGCACCCAACATAAGAGCACCTAAATACATAAGGCAAATGCTAACAGCCATAAAAGGGGAAATCAACAGTAACACAATAATAGTAGGGGACTTTTTAACACCCGACTTACACCAAGGGACAGATCATCCAAACAGAAAATAAAAAAACACAAACTTTAAATGACACAATAGACCAGACAGATTTAATTGATATTTATAGAACATTCCACCCAAAAGTGGCAGAATACACTTTCTTTTCAAATGCACATGGAATATTCTCCATGTGCAGGATAGATCACATCTTGGGTCACAAATCAAACCTCAGAAAATTTAAGAAAAGTGAAATCATATCAAGCATCTTTTCTGACCACAACGCTATGAGATTGGAAATCAATTATAGGAAAAAAACTGTAAAAAACACAAATACATAGAAGCTAAACAATGTGCTACTAAATAACCAAGAGATCACTGAAGAAATCAAAGAAGAAATTAAAAAATATATAAAAACAAATGACAATGAAAACACGATGACCCAAAACCTATGGGATGCAGCAAACGCAGTTCTAAGAGGAAAGTTTAGAGCAATTCAATCTCACCTCAAGAAACAGGAAACACCTCAAATAAACAACCTAACCTTACACCTAAAGCAACTAGAGAAAGAAGAACAAGGAAAACCCAAAGTCAGTAGAAGGAAATAAATCAGAAAGATCAGAGCATAAATAAATGAAATAGAAATGAAGAAAACAATAGCAAAGATCAATAAAACTAAAATCTGGTTCTGTGAGAAGATAAACATAATTGATAAAGCTTTAGCCAAACTCATCAAGAAAAGAAGGGAGAGGACGCAAATCAATAAAATTAGAAATGAAAAAGGAGAAATCACAACTGACACTGCAGAAATACAAAGGATTAAAAGAGATTACTACAAACAATTATATGTCAATAAAATGGACAACTGTGAAGAAATGGACAAATTCTTGGAAAGGTACAATTTTCCAAGACGGAACCAGGAAGAATTAGAAAATATAAACAAACCTACCACAAGTAATGATATTGAAACTGTAAATTAAAATATTCCAACAGAGGGCTTCCCTGGTGGCGCAGTGGTTGAGAGTCTGCCTGCCGATGCAGGGGACACAGGTTCGTGCCCCGGTCCAGGAAGATCCCACATGCCGTGGAGTGGCTGGGCCTGTGAGCCATGGCTGCTGAGCCTGCATGTCCAGAGCCTGTGCTCCACAATGGGAGAGGCCACAACAGCGAGAGGCCCGCATACTGAAAAAATATATATTCCAACAGAAATTGAGTTATTTGTAGTGAGGTAGATAGACATAGAGACTGTCATACAGAGTGAAGTAAGTCAGAAATAGAAAAACAAATGCCATATGCTAAGACATATATTGAATCTAAAAAAAAAAAAATCGCTCTGTAGACCCTAGGGGAAGGACAGGTATAAAGACGCAGACATAGAGAATGGACTTGAGGACACAGTGAGGGGGAAGGGTAAAATGGGACGAAGTGAGAGAGTGGCATGGACATATATACACTACCAAATGTAAAATAGGTAGCTAGTAGGAAACAGCAGCATAGCACAGGGAGATCAGCTCGGTGCTTTGTGACTACCCAGAGAGGTGGGATAGGGAGAATGGAAGGGAGATGCAACAGGGAGGAGATATGGGGATATATGTATATATATAGCTGATTCACTTTGTTATAAATCAGAAACTACCACACCATTGTAAAGTGATTATACTTCAATAAAGATGTTTATATAAATATATATATATATATATATATATATATATATATATATATATATATTCCAACAAACAAAAGTTCAGGACCAGATGGCTTCACAGGTGAATTCTATCAAACATTTAGAGAAGAGCTAACACTGATCCTTCTAAAACTCTTCCAAAACACTGCAGAGGGAAGATTACTCCCAAATTCATTCTATTAAGCCACCATCACCCTTATACCAAAACCAGAAAAAGATATCACAAAAAAAGAAAATTATAAACCAATATCACTGATGAACATAGATGCAAAAATCCTGAACAAAATACTAGCAGACAGAATCGAACAACATATTAAAAGTATCATAGACCATGATCAAGTGGAATTTATCCCAGGGATGCAAAGATTCTTCAATATATGCAAATCAATCAATGTGATACACCATATTAACAAATTAAGGAATAAAAACCACATGGACATCTCAATAGATGCAGAAAGGCTTTTGACAAAATTCAATACCCATTTATGACAAAAAACTCTCCAGAAAATAGGCATAGAGGGAACCTACCTCAACATAATAAAGGCCATATATGACAAACCCACAACAAACATCATGCTCAATGGTGAAAAACTGAAAGTATTTCCACTAAGATCAGGAGCAAGACAAGGATGTCTACCTTAACCACTCTAATTCAACATAGTTTTGGAAGTCCTAGCCATGGCAATCAGAGAAGAAAAGGAAATAAAAAGAATCCAAATTGGAAGAGAAGAAGTAAAATTATCACTGTTTGCAGATGACATGGTACTATACATAGAAAATCCTAAAGATGCCACCAGAAAACTACTAGAACTAATTAATGAATTTGGTAAGGTTACAGGATACATTATTAATGCACAGAAATCTCTTGCATCCCTATAAAGTAGCAATGAGAAATCAGAAAGAGAAATTAAGGAAACAATCCGGTTTACCATTGCAAAAAAAGAATAAAATACATAGGAATAAACCTACCTAAGGAGGCGAAAGACTTGTACTCAGAAAACTATAAAACAGTGATGAAGGAAATCAAAGATGACATAAACAGATGGAGAAATATACCACATTCTTGGATTGGAAGAATCAATGTTGGGAAAATGACTATACTAACAAAACAATCTACAGATTCAATGCAATCCCTATCAAATTACCAATGGCATTCTTCACAAAATTAGAACAAAAAAATTTACAATTCATATGGAAACACAAAAGACCCCAAATAGCCAAAGCAATCTTCAGAAAGAAAAATGTAGCTGGAGGAATCAGGCTCCCCAACTTCAAACTTTACTACAAAGCTACAGTAATCAAGACTGTATGGTACTGGAACAAAAATATAGATCTATACAGAAATATAGATCAGTGGTACAGGATAGAAAGTCCAGAGATAAACCCACGGACATGTGGTCACCTTATCTTTGTTAAAAGAGGCAAGAACATACAATGGAGAAAAGACAGCTTCTTCAATAAGTGGTGCTGGGAAAACTGCACAGCTACATGTAAAACAATGAAATTAGAATACTCCCTAACACCATACACAAAAATAAACTCCAAATGGATTAAAGACCTAAATATAAGACCAGACACCATAAGACTCTTAGGGGAAACACTCTTTGACATAAACCACAGCAATATCTTTTTTGACCCATCTCCTAGAGTAATGAAAATAAAAACAAAAATAAACATATGAGACCTAATTAAACTTAAAAGTTTTTGCACAGCAAAGGAAACAATAAACAACATGAAAAGACAACCATCAGAATGGGAGAAAATATTTGCAAATGAAACAACAGACAAAGGATTAATCTCCAAAATATACAAACAGGTCATGAAGCTGAATATCAAAAAAAAAAAAAAAAATCCAGTTAAAAAATAGGCAGAAGACCTAAACTGACATTTCACTAAAGAAGAATACAGATGGCCAAGAGGCACGTGAAAATATGCTCGACATCACTAATTATTAGAGAAATACAAATCAAAAGTACAATGAGGTATCACCTCACACCACTCAGAATAGCCATTATCAAAAACTGTAGAAACAATAAATGCTGGAAAAGGTGTGGTGAAAAGGGAACCCTCCTGCACTGCTAGTGGGAATGTAAATTGATACAACCATTATGGAGAACAGTATGGAGGCTCCTTAAAAAACTAAAAACAGAGCTACCATATGACCAGCCACCCCACTACTGGGCATATACCATGAGAAAACCATAATTCAAAAAGAGACATGTACCACCATGTTCACTGCAGAACTATTTACAATAGCCAGGACATGGAAGCAACCTAAATGTCCATCAACAGATGAATGGATATAGAAGATGTGGCACATATATATAATGGAATATTACCCATAAAAAGAAACAAAATTGAGTTATTTGTAGTGAGGTGGAGGGACTTAGAGTCTGTCATACAGAGTGAAGTAAGTCAGAAGGAGAATAACAAATACCGTATGCCAACTCATATATATGGAATCTAAAAAAAAGTAAAATAAATAAGGTACTGATGAACCTAGTGGCAGGGCAGAGATAAAGACAGACGTAGAGAATGGGCTTGTGGTCACTGGTGGGGAGGGGGAAGCTGGGCAAAGTAAGAGTAACATCGACATATATACACTACCAATGTAAAATAGACAGCTAGTGGGAAAAAAGGCATAGCACAGGGAGATTAACTTGGTGATTTGCGATGACGTAGAGGCGTGGGATAGTGAGGGTGGGAGGGAGGTGCAAGAGGGAGGGGATATGGGAATATATGAATGTATATGGCTGATTCACTTTGTTGTACAGCAGAAACTAACACAGCATTGTGAAGCAATTATACTCCAATAAAGATGTAAAAAAAAATATGATAATATGTGGTACATAATCTGTGTTAAACCCATGCTTTATACTTTTACTGATATGTGGCAAAAAATAAAACTTTTGTAATTAAATATTACATTGAAAAAGTAAAGCAAAAAAGTCTTAGTTATTATTTCACATAATCTTCATTTTTAATCATTTAAATAAATTTTAGGACCAATTGACTTATGTTTTTTTTAAGAAAAATTGGAGGTTTAGAAATAGAAATTACATGTTTGGCAGTATTATACATTACAGAATTCATTTAAATTAATGGTAGCATGAAATCAAGGTGTAAAGGAAAAACAAACCCCACAGTAGCAATTATTCCTCACATTAATGGAAACACAAATGTAATATAATTGGAACTCTCAGCTGTGACTCACTCTTTCTTTAAACATCTTTATTGAGATATAATTCATGTACCATAAAGTTCACTCATTTATAGTGTACAATTCAGTGATTATTTGTCTATTCACAGAGTTGAACAACTAGCACTACAATCTAATTTTAGAACATTTCTGTCATTTTGAGAAGAAACACATACTCATTAGCAGTCAATCTTATCCCCTCCATTTTCATTCTCCTACTATGTAGGCAGCCACTAACTTACTTTCTGTCTCAGTGATCTTGCCTATTTTGGACATTTCATGTGAAAGGAGTCATGCAATATTTTGTCTTTTGTGACTGTTTTCTTTCATTTCTAAGTTATTCATAAGAAGTTCTAAAGTAACTAAAGTGATGTCAACTATATAAAATATATAAATATATATTTATATGTAAATATAAATGTTCAAATTCATTCTGTAGGTTAAGAATACAGATGTGAGATCATGTCTTTTGGGGTGAAATTCAGAAATTATATGCCTATAGACACAAGGAATGAGCTTTGTATAACATTCCAAAAACAATGCCAGGATGAATCTCAAGAATACCCTGGTTGCTGCAATCCACATGCATGTAAGCAAAATTCCTGTGTAAGTAAATTTGCTTGAAGCCCCTCAATTCTCTTTTATTATAGCTTCCATTCTTGACTTCACTCTTTCCAAAAGGCACAGATGAGCTCAGCATCCAGAACAGTGGAGGAAACAAAATATGAATGAAGTACAAATATTTTAATTTACTTAAACTTCTTATATTATTACTTAATTCCTCTTTTCCATGAAACTCCAAAAAAAACTTAGTTGAGGTAGCATACCCAGATTAACTAATTTAATTTTTAGGTTATATATTGTGTATAGGCTTAAGCTTTCCAATTATATTTATAATTAAGATTTTTTTAAGGATGAATTGGTGAAGATGGAAGAGACACAGATTATTTATTCAACACTTTATTATTGTTTACTATGTGCCAAGTTTTTGTACACATAGAGGTTTTGTTGGTGGACAAACTAAAAGTATTATCCGCTTAGAAATTTTCTAATCAAGAAAAATATAAAACTGAGCAAGAGCTAGAGATAGTTTGAGGTAATTATCCTCATAGGGTAAGAAAAGAGTATCCCATGAGTAGACAAATTAGTCTGGTAGGAGTGCTGAAAAGTTCCCAAAATATGTGTACAGAACTGTGTATTGTGAAGGAGTTTAACCTTTAGGAAAATTTTCTGGAAATAGATATTTTTTTCTTATCTGGGAGATGGTGACAATGACAGAGCATTTCTTAACTTTCTACTGCCTAGAAAGTGTTTCTGATATGTAAGTAAATTGTTATATAAAAGCTGTAAGTTATCTCATTTCATTTGATAGCCACCATCATTGACTTTCAGAAGTATTTGTTAATAAGCAAAGGACATTTTGAATTAAACATGGGAGTTTGAACAAATTTGGGTTTTTTTTTCCCATTTTCACTTTAAAAGTAAATTTAAAACATTAAAAAGTGATATAAAAGGACAAAGGAATGGGAGAGATGATAACAGAATTACACTGTCCATTTAGATCACAGAAAGAGGTCAGTTGGGGACTAAAGACTTATTTCTGAGAGAAAGAATCCTAGAAGCTGTGAAATTGGAAACAATAGGCCAGTGCAGGACAGATATTAGACACTAGTCTTATGAATGAAAGTCTGTACTTTAAATGACAAAACACATTCTATCCCATTTAGGATCCCAAGAGTTGGCATTCAGGTTTATAAACTCAAAGGAAGAGTTTGGAAATAATTGACACAAGAGAAAAGATCTATAGATACAGGCATCTGAGACTTGATTAGCTACCTAATCATCACATAAACTCACAAGTATTAAAGCAGCCTTTGTATTTCCAATCAGTTTTTAGTGACTTGTTCCTAAACATAAGCAGAGAACTAAGAATTATCATACACTTCAGGAAAACCTCTATCATAAAAAGCCATAGTTAAAACAAATAAAATGGGGGAAAACAACTCAAAAGGAAGAGAAAATGGTGCCAACGGAAGTCTCAAAAAAAAATAAAAGCACTCATATATTCAAATAGAAAATACATTATATTATTTAAATAAATGAAGGCTATAAATAAAAAATTTTCTTCAGAAATTAAAGAGCACTAGGAAAATTTTTTAAAACAATAGGTTTTTTTAATGATTAAAAAGCTTTGGAGATTTAAGCCTACCCCCTTGGAGTTCTGAACCAATTGAAAAATTGATAGAAAAGAGTAGCACAGATAAGAAAGAAAATTATTACTTTTATTATTAATAATGCTGATATTGAAGAATGTGACATATTGGTGGGCAAGTCAAATTTGTTAAGCCAAACACCACACTGAGACGGAATTACTCATCTCACCACTGGTAGCACTGGAAAAGTGAGGCTTCACTGCTGGAGGAGGGCTGAGCATTAGCTAAAAACATTTGTGGTACGAAGGAAAAAAACGTAGGAAATCTATCCTCCCTTAGTGAAACTCACTGACAAGAACAAAGAGGGGAAAGAGACTGGTGAGCCAGGTCCCATTTATCCTTCCAACTCAGATTAAATGACCCTTGCTGTCTGGGACAAAAGGATGAAGTAAGGCACAAATAAATGGAGTAAAATGCTAGTGGGCATCTCTATAAGGAAGCAAATCACTGACCAATTATTTATGTATCCACCTGGGATCACAGGTAGACTGTGTATTTTTTGGAAGCAGATGGTTCTGACATTCAACAGAGTGGTGCATCCATTGCATTAATGGCAAGCCAAAAGTTTACACCATGTTCCATGTCCCACTCAAATTATGTCCAGACACACTGCTCAAGATGTCAACTGAGAAGCTGTGCAAAAAGATCAAAGGACATCATAAAGACACTTCAATAATAAACTGCTATCAACATAAAGATGCCACAAATTTTAACAGAAACGACCTCTCATTATAAAATTTTATGGAAACATTAAGCCCAAAGATTAAACTCTTTGGCAAGTTACTTTCCAAAGTTATTTTTAAAAACCCTAAGGTAGGGGGACCTTCAAGATGGCAGAGGAGTAAGACGTGAAGATCAACTTCTTCCCCACAAATATGTCAGAAATACATCTACATGTGGAATAATTCCTACAGAACACCTACTGAAGGCTGGCAGAAGACCTCAGACTTCCCAAAAGGCAAGAAACTCCCCACGTACCTGGGTAGGGCAAAAGGAAAAACAGAGACGAAAGAATAGGGACAGGACCTGCATCTCTGGGAGGGAGCTGTGAAGGAGGAAAAGTTTCCACACACTAGGAAGCTCCTCCACTGACAGAGATGGGAGTGGGGGAGGGGGGAGCTTTGGAGCCACAGAGGAGAGCACAGCAACAGGGGTGAAGAGGGCAAAGTGGAGAGATTCCCTCACAGAGCATTGGTGCCGACCAACACTCACCAGCCCAAGAGGCTTGTCTGCTCACCCACCGGAACAGGTGGGGGCTGGGAGCTGAGGCACGGGCTTCGGAGGTTGGAACTCAGGGAGACAACTGGAGTCGGCTGCATGAATACAGCCTGAAGGGGGCTAGTGCGCCACAGCTAGCTGGCAGGGAGTCTGGGAAAAAGTCTGCAGCTGCCTAAGAGACCATTGTTTTGGGGTGTGCTAGTAAAGGGGATTCAGAGCACCGCCTAAACGAGCTCAAGAGACGGTCGTGAGGCACTGCTATCACTGCGGACACCAGAGATGAGCATGAAACGCTATGGCTGCTGCTGCAGCCACCAAGAAGCCTGTGTGTAAGCACAGGTCACTCTCCACACCTCCCCTCACAGGGGCCTGTGCAGCCACTGCCAGTGTCCCGTAATCCAGGGACAACTTCCTCCAGAGAACACATGGTGCTCCTCAGGCCGGTGCAATGTCACGCCAGCCTCTGCCACCCCAGGCTTGCCCCTCATTCTGTACCCCTACCTCTCTCCAGCCTGAGTGAGCCAGAGCCCCCTAATAAGCTGCTATTTTAACCCCATCCTGTCTTGGCGAAGAAGAGATGCCCTCAGGCGAGCTACATGCAGAAGCAGGGCCAAATCCAAAGCTGAACCGCAGGAGCTGTGTGAACAAAGAAGAGAAAGGGAAATCTCTACCAGCAGCCTCAGGGGCAGTGGATTAAATCTCCACAGTCAACCCAATGCAGGCTGCATCTGTGGAATACCTAAATAAACAACAAATCATCCCAAAATTGAGGTGGTGGAATTTGGGAGCAACTGTAGATTTGGGGTTTGCTTTCTGCATCTAATTTGCTTCTAACTTTATGTTTACGTTAGTTTAATATTTAGAGCTTATTATCATTGGTAGATTTGTTTATTGATTTGGTTGCTCTCTTAATTTATATATATATATTTTTTTTCATTTTTCTCTTTTTATGAGTGTGTTTATGCTTCTTTGTGTGATTTTTTTCTGTATAGTTTTGCTTTTACCATTTCTCCTAAGGTTCTGTCCGTCTTTTGTTTTTTTTTTTTAAGCATAGTTTTTAGTGCTTGTTATCATTGGTAGATTTGTTTTTTGGTTGGTTCCTGTCTTCTTTCTTTCTTCTTTTTTATTACTTTTAATTTTTTTAATTTTTAGTAATATTTTTTATTTTAATAACTTAATTTTATTAATTAATTAAGTTATTTATTTATTTATTTTTTCTTCTGAGCCAAGTGGCTGACAGGGTCTTGGTGCTCCGGCCAGGTGTCAGGCCTAAATCTCTGAGGTGGGAGAGCCAAGTTCAGGACACTGATCCACCAGAGACCTCCCAGCCCCACATAATACCCAAAACAGTGAAAGCTCTCCCAGAGATCTCCATCTCAAAGCTAAGACCCAGCTTTGCTCAACAACCAGCAAGCTACAGTGCTTGAAACCCTATGCCAAAAATCTAGCAAGATAGGAACACAACCCTACCTGTTAGCAGAGAGGCTGTCTAAAATCATAATAAGTTCACAGACACCCCAAAGCACACCACCGGATGTGCTGATGCCCACCAGAAAGACAAGATCCAGCCCCATCCAGCAGAATACAGGCACCAGTCATCTCCACCAGGAAGCCTACACAACCCATGAACCAAACTTACCCATTGGGGGCAGACACTAGAGAACACCGGGAACTACAAACCTGCAGCCTGCAAAATGGAGGTCCCAAACGCAGTAAGTTAAGTAAAATGAGAAGACAGAGAAACACAAAGCAGATGAAGGAGCAAGGTAAAAAACCCACAGACCAAACAAATGAAGATGAAATAGGCAGTCCTTTTGAGAAAGAATTCAGAGTAATGATAGTAAAGATGATCCAAAATCTTGGAAATAGAAAGGAGAAAATACAAGAAACTTTTAACAAGGAGCTAGAAGAACTAAAGAGCAAACAATGATGAACAACACAATAAATGAAATGAAAAATTCTCTAGAAGGAATCAATAGCAGAATAACTGGGGCAGATAAGGACGGATAAGTGACCTGTAAAATAAAATGGTGGAAATAACTACTACAGAGCAGAATAAAGAAAAAAGGAACGAAAACAATTGAGGACAGTCTCAGAAACATCTGGGACAACATTAAATGCACCAACATTCAAATTATAGGGGTCCCAGAGAAGAAGAGAAAAAAAAAAAGGGACTGAGAAAATACTTGAGGAGACTATACTTCAAAACCTCCCTAATATGGGAAAGGAAATAGTCAATCAAGTCCATGAAGCAGAGAGAGTTCCACACAGGATAAATCCAAGGAGAAACACGCCAAGACAAAATTTAGTCAAACTATCAAAAATTAAATACAAAGAAAATACATTAAAAGCAGCAAGGGAAAAACAACAAATAACATACAAGGGAATCCCCATAAGGTTAACAGCTGATCTTTCAGTAGATCTCATTCAGATTCAACAGAGAAATTAAAATTTTTACAGACAAGCAAAAGCTAAGAGAATTCAGCACCACCAAACCAGCTTTATAACAAATGATAAAGGAACTCCTCTAGGCAGGAAACACAAGAGAAGAGAAAGACCTACAATAACAAACCCAAAACAATTAAGAAAATGGTAATAGGAACACAAATATCAGCAACTACCTTAAATGTAAATTGATTAAATGCTCCAAGCAAAAGATATAGACTGACTGAATGGATATAAAAACAAGACACATATATATGTTGTCTACAAGAGACCCACTTCAGACCTAGGGACACATACAGACTGAAAGTGAGGGGATGGAAAAAGATATTCCATGCAAATGGAAATCAAAAGAAAGCTGTCATAGCAATTCTCATATCAGACAAAGTAGACTTTAAAATAAAGATTATTACAAGAGACAAAGAAGGACAATAAATAATGATCAAGAGATCAATCCAGGAAGAAAATATAACAATTGTAAATATTTATGCACCCAACATAGGAGCACCTCAATATATAAGGGAAATGCTAACAGCCATAAAAGGGGAAATTGACAGTAACACATTCAGAGTAGGGGACTTTAACACCCCACTTTCACCAATGGACAGGTCATCCAAAATGAAAATAAATATGAAACACAAGCTTTAAATGATACACTAAACAAGATGGACTTAATTGATATTTAGAGGACATTCCATCCAAAAACAACAGAATAAACTTTCTTCTCAAGTGCTCATGGAACATTCTCCAGGATAGATCATATCTTGGTCACAAATCAAGCCTTGGTAAATATAAGAAAATTGAAATCGTATCAAGTATCTTTTCCAAATACAACACTATGAGACTAGATATCAATTACAGGAAAAAAAATCTGTAAAAATACAAACACATGGAGGCTAAAAAATACACTACTAAATAACCAAGAGATCACTGAAGAAATCAAAGAGGAAATCAAAAAGTACCTAGAAACAAATGACAACTAAACATGATGACCCAAAACCTATGGGATGCAGCAAAAGCCGTTCTAAAAGGGAGTTTATAGCAATTCAATCCTACCTCAAGAAACAAAAAAATCTCAAATAAACAACCTAACCTTACACCTAAAGCAATTAAAGAAAGAAGAGCAAAAATCCCCCAAAGTTAGCAGAAGAAAATACATCATAAAAATCAGTTCAGAAATATATGAAAAAGAGATGAAGGAAATGATAGCAAAGATCAATAAAATTAAAAGCTTGTTATTTGAGAAGATAAACAATATTGATAAGCCATTAGCGGGACTCATCAAGGAAGAAAGGGAGAAGACTCAAATCAATAGAATTAGAAATTAGAAAGGAGTAGGAACAACTGAAACTGCAGGAAAACAAAGGATGAGAGAAACTCTATGCCAATAAAATGGACAACCTGGAAGAAATGGACAAATTCTTAGAAAAGTACAACCTTCTGAAACTGAAGCAGGAAGAAATAGAAAATATAAACAGACAAACTGGAAGCATTGCAATTGAAACTGCGGTTAAAAACCTTCCAATGAACAAAAGTCCAGAACCAGATGGCTTCACAGGTGAATTCTATCAAACATTTAGAGAAGAGCTAACACCTATCCTTCTCAAACTCTTCCAAAATATAGCAGAGGGAGGAACACTCCCAAACTCATTCTATGAGGCCACCAACACCCTGATACCAAAACCAGACAAAGATGTCACAAAGAAAGAAAACTACAGGCCACTATCACTGATAAACATAGATGCAAAAATCCTCAACAAAAACTAGCAAACAGAATCCAACAGCACATTAAAGGAATCATACACCATGATCAAGTGGGGTTTATTCCAGGAATGCAAGGATTCTTCAATATATGTAAATCAATCAATGTGATACACCATATTAACAAACTGAAGGATAAAAACCATATGATCATCTCAATAGATGCAGAAAAAGATTTTGACAAAGTTCAACACCCATTTTGATAAAAACCATCCAGAAAGTAGGCATAGAGTGAACTTACCTCAATATAATATAGGCCATATTTCACAAACCCACAGCCAGCATCGATCTCAATAGGGAAAAACTGAAACCATTTCCACTAAGTTCAGGAACAAGACAAGGTTGCCCACTCTCACCACTATTATTCAACAGAATTTTGGAAGTTTTCACAGTAATCAGAGAAGAAAGAGAAATAAAAGAAATACAAATTGGAAAAGAAGAAGTAAAACCATCACTGTTTGCAGATGACATGATACTATCCATAGAGAAGCCTAAAGATGCTACCAGAAAATTACTAGAGCTAATTAATGAATTTGGTAGAGTAGCAGGATACAAAGTTAATGCACAGAAATCTCTTGCATTCCTATGCACTAATGATGAAAAATATGAAAGAGAACTTAAGGAAACATTCCCATTTACTACTGCAACAAAAAGAATAAAATATCTAGGAATAAACCTACCTACGGAGACAAAAGACCTGTATGCAGAAAACTATAAGACCCTGAGGAAAGAAATTAAAGATGATACAAACAGGTGGAGAGATGTACCATGTTCTTGGATTGGAAGAATCAACATGTGAAAATGACTATACTACCCAAAGCAATCTACAGAGTCAATGTAATCCCTATCAAACTACCAATGGCATTGTTCACAGAACTAGAACAAAACATTTCGCAATTTGTATGGAAAAACAAAACACCCCGAATAGCCAAAGCCATTTTGAGAAAGAAAAACGGAGTTGGAGGAATCAGACACCCTGACTTTGGACTATATTACACAGCTACAGTAATCAAGACAGTATGGTACTTGCACAAAACAGAAATATAGATCAATGGAACAGGCTAGAAAACCCAGAGATAAACCCACACACATATGGTAACATTATCTTTGATAAAGGAGGCAAGAATATGCAATAGAGAAAAGACAGCCTCTTCAGTAAGTGGTGCTGGGAAAACTGGACAGCTACATGTAAAACAATGAAATTAGAACACTCCCTAACACCATACACAAAAATAAACTCAAAATGGATTAGAGACCTAAATGTAAGACTAGACACCATCTAACTCTTAGAGGAAAACATAGGCAGAACACTCGGTGACATAAATCACAGCAAGATCCTTATTGACCCACCTCCTAGAGAAATGGAAATAAAACCAAAAATAAACAAATGGGACCTAATGAAACTTAAAAACTTTTGTACAGCAAAGAAACCATAAACAATATGAAAAGACAACCCTCAGAATGGGAGAAAATATTTGCAAATGAAACAACTGACAAAGACTTCATCTCCAAACCATACAAGCAGCTCATGCAGCTCAATATCAAAGAAAAAAACAACTCAATCCCAAAATGGGCAGAATACCTAAATAGACATTTCTCCAAAGAAGATATACAGATTGCCAATAAACACATGAAAGGATGCTCAACATCACTAATCATTAGAGAAATGCAAATCAAATCTACAATGAGGTATCACCTCCCACCAGTCAGGATGGCCATCGTCAAAAAATCTAGGTACAATAAATGCTGCAGAGGGTATGGAGAAAAGGGAACTGTCTTGCACTGTTGGTATAAATGTAAATGGATACTGCCACTATGGAGAACAGTATGGAGGTTCCTTAAAAAACTAAAAATAGAACTACCATAGGATCCAGCAATTCCATTACTGGGAATATACTCTGAGAAAACCATAATTCAAAAAGTGTCATGTACCACAATGTTCATTGCAACACTATTTACAATAGCCAGGACATGGAAGCACCCTAAGTGTCCATCGACAGATGAATGGATAAAGATGTGGCACATATATACAATGGAATATTACTCAGCTATAAAAAGAAATGAAACTGAGTTATTTGTAGTGAAGTGGATGGACCTAGAGACTGTCATACAGAGTGAAGTAAGTCAGAAAGAGAAAAACAAATATGTGCTAACACATATATACGGAATCTAAAAAAAAAAAAAAAAAAAGAAGAAGAAATGGTTCTGAAGAACCTAGGGCAAGACAGCAATAAAGACACAGATATAGAGAATGGACTTGAGGACACGAGGAGTGGGAAGGGTAAGCTGGGACGAAGTGAGAGAGAGAGGCATGGACATATATACACTACCAAATGTAAAGTAGATAGCAAGTGGGAAGCAGCTGCATGGCACAGGGAGATCAGCTCAGTGCTTTGTGTCCGCCTAGAGGGGTGGGATAGGGAGGGTTGGAGGGAGATGCAAGGGTAGGAGAGATGGGGATATATGTATACATATAGCTGATTCACTTTGTTATAAAGCAGAAACTAACACACCATTGTAAAGCAATTATACTCAAATAAAGATGTTAAAAATAAATAAAAACCCTAAGGTACCAAAGATCTAAGATCTCCCCTAATTATTTAAAAGAGCCCCCATTTATCCCTCCTGTGTTCAGTCTCAGCTGGAGTGTGATTGATGGACACTGGTTCCTTGGACAGCTGCGTGTCTTGCATAAGTTTGGGAGTGGTTCTCTTAAGTCCTCAGGATTTAAATTATCTCAAGTTCTCATTTTTTAGACTATAAATGGTAAATCAGAAGAAAAAGGTATCAAAGCATTAGCTATATACACACCAAATTTAGAAAACAAGCCAGTATCTACACCTTAAAGCAGTTATTTCTGCCCACTGCATAAGAAAAGAAAACAAAAAACAAACAAACCTGTTCCCAAAAGTCAGTGTATTTGGCCCTTGAACAACTTAAGGGTTAAGGCCCTGAACCTCCCTACAGTCAAAAATTCACCCTCTATATCCACGGTTCCATATCCTCAAATTCAACCAACCACAGTTCTGTCATACTACAGTAATTACTATTCAAAAAAGTCCCTATAAGTGGACCTGCTCAGTTCCAACCTGTGTTGTTCAAAGGCCATTTGCACTTCCTGTTGTGAAAGACCAAAGCAGAGACTCAATTTTATCTAAGCAAAAGCAGTTGATGAAGACATTACTGGTGTTTAGCTTGCCATGAAGCCAGTCTATGACGGATGACCAGAGTCCTCTTAACTGAAAGTGAATTTCCCATCAAGAAGTCAAATTTTTCACTATTACTGGTGGGGCTGGGAGCAAATGGCATATCTTTTCATAGTTTTTTCCTCTCAAACTGGCATTTGCAACTTTTCTGCCTCTGTAAAATTTCAAATTTTGTAGGATAGGCAGCTCTAATAAGAGGTCTTTTGCAGGAGATTTTGTTTTCCTTACACCATGCTCAGAATCTCTTCATTTCTTTTTCTCTTTGAGCCCATATTTATAGCCACCTCATTACTGTATTTGCGGTGGGCCCTGTCTGCTGATGGAGCTTCTTTTATCTGTTTTGATCTAGAGCTTTCAGCTCTGGGTCGCAGTGGCTGCTTTTTGCTATAGAGCTGATGAGCATCTGTAAGAACTTCTTCTGAGGAAAGGTTTCTCTCTTCCCCCAACATTTGTTATAGCAGCAGAATTAGCTGTAGAAATTTCTTGGCCTGAAGCTGCCACTGATGATTTAAAATCTAACAACCTAAGGTGAACCAGTCACTTTGCTGTGTGTTTCTCAAGATTGCATCTTTATTCAGCTTCTGGATAAAATAAATATTCTGAGTAAAATATCTGGCTGCCTCTTTTTGCCAGTAGTGGAGTGTTCCTCTAATAGTTTATTTTCCTCTTTCAGGAAAGAGGAAAGAAAGATCATCTCAGTTTATATCATGTTAACATATTTCATCATTTGGTCAATTTTCTCTAATGATTAAATTTTCAAGCACAATTATTTAAATTCTGAAAAGTTGCTATTAAATCTGAATTCCTGGGTTTGCCTGGTGGCGCAGTGGTTGAGAGTCCGCCTGCCAATGCAGGGGACACGGGTTCATGCCCCGGTCCAGGAAGATCCCCCATGCCGCGGAGCAGCTGGGCCCGTGAGCCATGGCCGCTGAGCCTGTGCGTCTGGAGCCTGTGCTCCACAACGGGAGAGGCCACAACAGTGAGAGGCCTGTGTACCGAAAAAAAAAGTCTGAATTCCTTATGTTCTTTATGTTTCTACTTCTGTAGTCTTTTTATGATTTTTTTCTAACACTTTTCTATGCGGATCTTAGGGGCTAACATAGAATTTACTGCTGAGACAAATCCCATCCAGCACTGCCTTCCTGAGTTGGATAATTCAATCCAAGAGATACTCCAATGAATATTCAATAAAGGACTGCAGTTGCCATATTATTTATGATCGCCCCTCTCCCTTAACATGCCTCCTAGTTTCCTGAGACTCAAAATTCCAAGGCTTAGATATGTTAAGAAATTCTCAAGCTTAGATTCTAAGTTCCCAAAATTTCCTAAGCATATACCCTCAAAGTAGTGACTTTTCTTGTGTGTACCCTTCCCCAAGAAATGTACCACTTTTGAACTTGCCATTAACTAAATATTTTCCAATTCTTGAATGTGTAGATGAATTAAAGTTTGCGGGCTTCCCTGGTGGTGCAGCAGTTGAGAGTCTGCCTGCCAATGCAGGGGACACAGGTTTGTGTCCCAATCCGGGAAGATAAAAAAGTTTGCCAATAATTTTTTCTTTGAAGTAGGAAAATCAACCTGAGATGTAGCCTGATTTAGTTGAATGTAATAAAAACTTTTAGTTCTTTATAGGATACTTTTGTGATAAATTAAGATAGGGACATCAAAAATAAAGGAAATGAGAAACAAAGCAATTATTAATTTTATAAATTCTAGATTTGTTCAAGAAAGTAAATATAGTGGTATTTTTCTTTGTACAAAACACATAAATATACAAAAAACACAGTTATTCAAAATTATTGCCTATGGAGATTTAGTTTCAGGTTTTTATTTCTCTATTTCAGGCATTCTTACGCTTGATAAAACATAATCATTTCTGAGGTCGATCTTGTCTCTAAAATCTTAAATTCAAGTGTGACACTTCTGATCCATGTCTCTTCCATGGTTTTTCACTCCATTATTCTCAATTAATTAGTCCTCTCATATCTTTTCATTTTTCAATCTCTTCATACTTGGCCTATGATGCATATCAACCATTTTTAAAAAATCCTTTTGTGGACAACAACCTTGATCTATTGAGCTTCTCCTACACTATCTTAAAACAACTCCAACCACAAATAATTTTAACTGTACAGTGTTTCTACTCCTAACCTAGGCTCTTGGACACTACTGGAAAACAAAACAAAACAAAACATAACCAAGCAAAATCATACAACTGTGCAGAAATGTGGCAATAAAAATCCATGTTCTATCGCCATGTATGTCAAAGTTACCCAGTATTCCTGTGGATCCCCAGTAACTTCCTTGTCCATTTCCTATTATAACTATTTCAATCTTTTAATATTCTGTCAACCATCTGCTTCCAACACTATCAAGAACAAAGGAACTCAACTTTTCACCACATTTCTCTCTATCTACAAGTTCTCTCCATTGATTTCCAGACTTAGCCACTCATGTATTGTCTCAGGGAAAGACATAGCCATTCTTCAAATACTGATTCCTTTATTTATAATCTGGACAAGAAAGATTTCGATTTCTCCCTTTCCACTGGATCATTCTTGTAAGACCACAAACCTGATGTAATAGTTCCCATCTTAAAACAATACACCCTCTCTAGCTCTAATTTCCCGTGATATTTTTTTCTTCTCCATTTCTCTGTCCCATTGCATTGCCCATTTCTATGCTACCTGTTATAAAAACACCATAAAATAGTCATTTATAATCCTTGCCTCTTCTTCCTCCCCTCCTCCTCTTTGAACTCATTCCAATCTATTAGTCCAACCAGGGCTAGCTACATGATTTGCAGGTCCCAGGGCAAAATGAAAGTGCAGGGTCTGTTCAATAAAATAATCCATTAAAGCTACTAAATACCAAGCTTCTCCTTAAAAGTATGATAGTATTTATAAAACATAATAGAGGTAATAGTGATACATGAGTAACAACATAAACTTACTACCTGAAAAATAATAATTTTGGTTTAATTTTATATGAGAAATAATATTTTTAATGTGATACTGTGATTGATCATAAGATTTTTCTGGCTCACTGTTCTGCAAATTCATTTATCAGATCAACATTTATACATTCAGCAATTTTATTTTCAACTGATATAATTCAAAGTGACAGCAGTTGTTCTTGGCAAATAGAGGATTGCAAACAATATTTGATAATTTTTTATTTTGAGAAGGATTTTCCTGCTGATACAACTGTTACTAGAGCTGTTAAGAGTATTTTATACATGGTGACAGCATTCAAATAAATTCTGATAAGTTATTTTGAAATATAAATTTTAGTACATAGAAAGCTGATGGTTCTGGTGGAACAATTTTCTAAAAGAATTCATTCATCATACATACCAGTTTCATGTCAGCCTGAATTTAATTTTTGATGTAAATTTATACAATGGCATTTTAATGTTACCTCTGACATTCCTTGTAGCCTGTGGAGGTTGTATAAGAAACCAAAAGTGACTTCCTGCCTTGAGTATAATTCAAAATGCCGGTTAATGTATCTTATAACTGTATCTTCATCATACAGAAAACAATTTTAAGACTCCTTCTTCTTTAGTTATTTGTTCATCTAAAGCATCTTATGAAAATAGTGTTCTTTTGTATTTAACTTGATGATCTTTAAACTTAATTTCTATCTCTAAACCTGTAGACATTGACTTTGCAATGGTTTTCAAAAGCAGATTTTCTAAATTTGTTGAAGAAATCTAATAAATACTTGATATGATTTGGGGCATTGTCCTATGAATGTTTTTATTTTGTAAGAATTTACTGACAATTTTTACTGTTGAAGTGTGGCCATCTCTGTTTTTGCACTGAGGCTGGGGTTAATATTTGCGTGGACACTTCAAGAATGAATTCAGGGGACAGAGGGTCTCAGCACTACCCACCTGCAGAATCTCTCCATTCTCCAGCAGCTGCTGCAGCCAATCTGGGCCTCAGTGTAGTCCGAGAAGCCATAGCGCTCTGGGTGCCTCAGGCTGCCTGGAGGCTGCCTCAGGCTGCCTGGAGGCTGCCTAGATGCTGCCTGGGGGCATGAGCCTGCACACCAGGCCTCTAGGTCAATTGCCCTGTACTCCTGTAGCCTGCTGATCTTCCTGCCTCGGCCACTCCCACTATATCTCAGCTGCTCACACACATGCTCCATTTTGGCATTGCACTTTGTATTAGACTCAATTCTTTTTCCTCAAAATTCATATGTTGAAATCCTAATCCCCCAGTACTTCAGATGTGACTGTATTTGGACATAGAGCCTTTAAAGTGGTAATTAAGGTAAAATGAAAGCATATGGGTGGGCCCTAACCCAGTCTGACTGGAGTCCTTATAAGAAAAGGAAACTTGGACACACAAGAAGACACCAGAGGTCTGCACACAGAGAGGAAACACCATGTGAGGACACAGCAAGGAGGCGGCCATCTGCAAATCAAGGAGAGAGGCTTCAGGAGAAATGAAACCTGCTGACACCTTGATCTTGAACTCCCAGCCTCCAGAACTGTGAGAAAACAAACTTCTGTTGTTTAAGTCCCCAATCTGTGGTATTTTGCTATGTGGTATTTGTTTGCCCTAGAAAATGAATATACATTATTTGTAAAACACATATTCAAAGATAAAATTATTAAGAATTTTAAGGCATTGAAAAGACAACAATACACCCAGTGAGCATTAAACCAAACAGTCTGTGAATTTGCACAGGTTGCAAACTGTAAGGGGGGCCTGACTCTCTACCAAGGCTATTCTTGGAAACTGGCAATAGAACTTCAAGGCCCCAGTCGCAATGGTCATTTTTATCCTTCATTTAAACAGTGTTCTGAGGGTAGATTCCTTGGCTCTGTTATCTAATTTTACATCTTTCTGCAAGTTCTAAACCAGTCCTGTTGCTTCCATTACCACTTAAGGGCTAATTAGATTAAAGTTAGCTCTTTGTATCCCTCTGCATCTTGCCTCTGTATAGAAAAATACCTAACTTTTATTAACTACATCTTACACAAACAAATTTCCCTCCTTCCTTCCTCCCTCCCTCCCTCTCTCTATTTTTCCTTCTTTCTTTCTTCCTTCCTTCCTTCCTTCCTTCCTTCCTTCCTTTCTTTCTTTCTTTCTTTCTTTCTTTCTTTCTTTCTTTCTTTCTTTCTTTCTTTCTTTCTTTCTTTTTCTTTCTTTCTTTCTTTCTTTCTTTCTTTCTTTCTTTCTTTCTTTCTTTCTTTCTTTTTCTTTCCTCCTTCTGCCCTCCCAAATGAGATGGAGCAAAATTCTCTGCCTCCTATGGGACAGATATCCCTCTCTTTGGAGACTGCTTTCTTGATTCCCATAAGCTTTCTTTTGTCCTAGATAAATAACCCCAAATGAGAGGATGAAAATAGTATTTGGGAAAGATCTAAATGACAGTGGTAAGAAGCATGGATTTGGGGCAGGTAAGACTAGAGGTGGGGGACAAGTGAGAAATGGCTTCTAGGGTAATCCAGGCTTAAAGAGACAGGCTAAAATGAGGCTGTGAACACGTAAAAGTCTTAAATCCAACTCCTTACCATTTACACTTCTACTACTCACTGCTTCTCATCTTTTCATATGTCAGTTACTGTAAACACATAACCACTTGTCCTCTTCAGTTATAAAAACACTCCTAGATTTGTATTAATACAAATACAAATTGTATTTGTCTTACAAATAAAGGCAAATGCAGATCAGACCCAAATAAGGCAAGGTTTCAGCACAGTGTACAAGGTGTGCTGTGATGGAGTTTTGGCTGAGCTGCCCAGCTCATCCTTAGCATCATCTCTCCATGTCTCAACGTCACTGCATGCTCTGTGATGCCCTTGTGGATCTTCAACTCTGCAGAAGCTGCTTCTTCCCTCAGTAAGCCCCGTGCCTTCCACATCTCTCCGTGTCTAGACAGCTTATACATCACCTTCAGAACAAACTTTCTTAATTCTGCTCCCTCCCAAGTTTGAGTTAGTGTCTGTGCTTTATTATGTACAACATTTAAAGAGTAACAGAATGTTGGCAGGAATCTTCCTTTTTCTTGATTGGTTTAATTGTCTCTGACACCTTTAGGGAAAGGGCTTTTTGTTTGTTTGCTTGTTTGACTTTAGAAATAGCATATCCAAATGATGAAGTCATCAGCTTTGGAAACAAGATGTATGGGTTCAAATCCTAACTCTCAACTTCATACGTGTGTACTGACACTGCACAAGTCATGTTAATGTCTCTGTACCTTGGTTTCCTCATACGTAGAGATACATGCTTCATAGGGTTATTGTACTTTGTGCCTACAAAGCACTTTATATATAAAGTATCTTGAAGGACCCAATAAATGATACCTTTATTTATATATATTTATCTCCAGTGCATACCATAGTACATATAGTGCACAGAAAGAGCTAGATACTCTATAAACTCTTGTTGATTAAATGAATATGAGAAAACACTTAAAGAAAATTGACTTGTTTATTTATCTTATCATTCCCTTTAGGTGTAACAACATAAAATGGCTTTTTGGCACAGATAGACTGCTGGCACAACACTAAATAGTTAAACAGATATAACAGAAATGTAACAGAACAATTAGGATTATTCATTTGGCTCTGGGCAGTAGAAACAAAAATGTGGAGATATTGGTGCTCAATGACAGGCAAATATCATTAGCAAGCAAAAGAAAGTATCTATCCCCTGGGGAGGTGTCTGTGGAACAAGACATTTTGTAGTGAATCCTTGATTATCATATTTTTCCCTCTCTCTTAGACTATTATCTTGTCATATCTTTGCAAAATGGTAAGTCTCAAGTAACCTCAAACAGGTTTGAATTTTTAAAATCATGCAATAAATATTACACTCAAATTTAATTTTTATTATTTAAAAATATGGTTTGCCACCTATGGCATCAGTGTATGCTTATTATAATTATACTAGTGTCAAATAAGAGGGTTGATATCAGCTACTTATAATCATAATAATACAAAAAAAAGAAAAATTGACTCCAAATATAGTGTTGTAAATGTTTGGCCAATAAAAGATGATTTATAGTCCTCAGATAGGACAGCTTATATCTACCCTAGCAGTTCTCAAACCAGTTCAAGTAGACAAAACTCAGCTTGTTTCCATGGTAATGGAACACTTTTCCAATTATTGACCAGAAGTGTACACTGCTTATTGACTCCTGGCTTGGAACTGACACATCACCAATCCCATCAAATTCTCTTTGTTGTAGTAAGTGACAAGGCCAGTGAAGATTTAAGAGGCAAGAAAAAATTCCACCTTTTAATAGGAATTCCTTCATAGTCATATTTCAAAAGTCATCTGTACAAAGAATGGTGAAAAATTGGGGATATTTTGCAATCAGTCTACCTTATCAGGCAATATTAGCCTAGAATGTAACAATGGAAGACTCATCTTGAATATTCACTTACCTCTGGGGAGTTGGATCAGACAAGTCAAATGCCTTATGATGTTTCAGTTCAGCATTTGGACACATTGGACATTTTCTGTATCTCCATATTTAATAAGTACTCACATGATGTCTACAATTCTTTAAGTTAAAAGAAAGGTTTTTGGAGGGAAAAATTACAATTTCAAAGTTAATTTAAATATACATGTTAATAGTCCTCAAAAAGCAGTAAGAAATATGCCCATAAAAGTTAAATGTTTTTAACATATGTATTTATATCTTTCTTAGTGTGATTGCCTTTACAGATCTTCCTTGACTTATGATGGGGTTACAACTCGGTAAACCCATCTTAAGTTGAAAATATAGAAGTTGAAAATGTATTTGATACACTTAACCTACCAAACATCCTAACTTAGCCTAGTGTACTTTAAACCTGCTCAGAAGATTTACATTAGCCTATAGCTGGGCAAAATTACCTAACACAAAACCTATTTTATAAAAAGTATTGAATATTTCATGTAATTTATTGACTACTGTACTGATAGTAAAAAAACAGAACAGTTGTATGGGTACAGAATGGTCATAAGTGTATTATTGGTTGTTTATCCTGGCAAACATATGGCTGACTTGGTACCAGCTACCATTGTCCTGCATCAGGAGAGAGTATCATATAGCATATTGTTAGCTTGGGAAAAATAATCAAAATTTAAAATTTGAAGTATGGTTTCTGCTGAATTGGTATTGCTTTCACACCGTTGAAAAGTCAAAAAATAGTAAGTCAGGCACGTCCCTGGTGG
The DNA here is from genome assembly GCF_011762595.2 of Tursiops truncatus. Taxonomy (NCBI): domain Eukaryota; kingdom Metazoa; phylum Chordata; class Mammalia; order Artiodactyla; family Delphinidae; genus Tursiops; species Tursiops truncatus. The sequence continues at coordinate 119,503,532 of NC_047037.1, forward strand.
CACAGTGGTTAAGAATCCGCCTGCCAATGTAGGGGACACAGGTTCGAGCCCTGGTCCGGGAAGATCCCACATGCTGCGGAGCAACTAAGCCTGTGCACCACAACTACTGAGCCTGTTCTCTAGAACCCATGAGCCACAACTACTGAAGCCCAAGAGCCTAGAGCCCATGCTCCGCAACAAGAGAAGCCACTGCAATGAGAAGCCAGCGCACCACAACGAAGAGTAGCCCCTGCTCGCTGCAACTAGAGAAAGCCTGCACACAGCAATGAAGACCAAAAGCACCCACAAATAAATAAATTAATTAATTTAAAAAAATAGTAAGTTAAACTATTGTAAGTCAGGAACCACAGTTCTTTGCTATCAGGCTATTAATTTTTTCTACATACCTGCTTTTCAAGATGAAATTAAATGTTCTTATGTACATTAAAAAGTTATTATTTAACTTTCACTTGAGTCACTAAGTATTAGAAATTTGTTTAAGAATCATGATTTATTTTTTCAGAATCAGTCAACAGGTAGTAATTCCACATTGTACATGACATTTCTTGTACCTTTACCATATAAACATTTTTGTTTAACCTTCACTTAAGTGCATACAAATTTTAATCTATTTAAATTTCAGGACTTTATGTCATGGCCTTAATATCTCCTTAAAATAGCGTTCCTTATAAACAGTAAGCAGAACTTCTATACAAGCAGCTGTACAGACTCTTCAGTAACGTATTTGGAAATACACATTATTAAGAAAAGACTGTACTGTATAGTCCTGTTTGGAGTTCATCATCTTCAAAACTTTTCCTTTAATCATTAAATCTATATATATAGTTTCATATGGTTCAATTTATTGATGAATAAGTGAAATACATGAAGAAATTCACTAAGTCTTTTCCTCTACTCAGTTGGTGAGACAGGACTGTATTTGTGCTATTAACTGAGAAGTTATATCTGTTTTCCATTGGGAAGAATGCTGGCAAACTCATCCCAGCTAAATCACTCTCGTGTGAGAAAGGCAGACACAGAAAGAAAACTAAAAATAGGATAAAGAAAGAAAGAAAAAAAAAAACACCCTGAATTCAATAGCAGTGCAATAGAAGCCTCTTCTTACATTTCCTGTGCATCTTCCAATTTGACAATGGTCCAATAAGCGTATCAGAACACTCTGCCCATTTCTAGCACTGAACCTTCACTCTCAAGGGCATAGATCCCAGAATTCACACACTCTGCATACTCCTGCTGTATGTTGCCAAACTCAGGGGTCCTTTGGGTCTGTGTAGAAAGAATATTCAAAATGGGATGCCTTTAAGTGAGGATGTGTCATTAATATGTTCTAAAAACTGCACTATATTTTCTGTTAAAATACAGAAATACTGTATTTTCTCTTAAAATCTTAAAATTTCTCTTAAAATCAATTTCCAGATCCCAATATACATATCCCATGACTCACAAAGTAGGTTTTCAGTAAACATTTGCTAAATGAAGAAATATACATGTGAGAAGCTAATCCCCCATAAATTGAAACGAGTGTGCTATTCTATGTGAAAATGTGTTCACTTTATTGACAAATGCAGGCAAAGAAAAATATTAAATAAAGTAACATTGAGCTCTAAGAATTTTCCCCTACGCATCTGCTCCCCAGGTAGAAATAATCATTCTCTTCTTTATAAAGAGCTCTTGATATTGGTTTATAGCATCTTGCTAGTAATAATTTACTGCATTTATGCGTTTACAAGTCTGACTTCACACTTTGGGCCATGAGTTCCTTGAAAACAGGAATCTCTTTGACTTCTGCAGTATCTACTATAACTTCCGGGTATATAGTCGGTGCTTAATAAACCTGGATGGATGGGAAGTTGGGACTTTAAGGCTGCTTCAATTGCTCTTGCTTAAACTCTTATTCATATACTCAAACGTGGGCAAAGTCACTAATTTCAAAAATCTTTGGTCCCTGGGGTTTAATTAGTAGCTCAGACTTCTACATTTTGGAATCTTTTTTGAGATATTTGAGAAAAATCATATTTTATTCAAGTATGTGGTGCATATATCTTAAGCGAGTTGTCAGTTGCATAGAGGCCTGATCCCCAAGCTAAGACACAGACACTGTTCAATTAATTATTTACTTCTTTGATCATTTGTCATTTGATCAAAAGTGAAAACGAATAGTACATCTGATGAACACAGGTTTTATGTATCCTTGTATCTTGCAAAGTTTTATAGTCCCTCTGACCACCCACTCCTGGATGAGAAAAGTGTTTTATAATCTGACACCATAAAACATTCATCTGCCAGGATATGGTGACATTTTGCAATATCATTGAAAATCATCTTTATTCTGGTTAGAGACCTCCCCACTGGGATTCCTCATTTTGGATACAATCATCTATTTTCCTTTCCCACAAAAGTTTCCACTTTTCCACATTCCTCTTTTTCTTCTTTTATCTTGGACTTTAGTCTTCCAGATTAAAATCTAAGAGTGTGATGTTTGTGTTTGAGACTTCTTCTTAAGAATAAATTTCCCAGAATTTTGCACTCGACTTTGTGCTGTGTTGCGTAAGAGGTTAGATGCTTGCTGAGTGAATGAGAGGTTGAAGTACACTATACCTGATAGATCTTCATACCAAGGACCCAGTCCTGTTTCAAATGACATGGAAACTGCTATGGAGCTGCTGAGAATGGACAATGGATTCACACTTGGGATCTCTGGATCTTGGGCCAATAATTCTATTTCCCTGTAGAATATTTCCATCATTTATATTTTTACACAAGAATCCTTTGAGTCAATCTCCTTTATATTGCTATTTTGCTTGGAACAATCAAATACAGAGTCAGGGAAGAAGTAAAGTTATAATAAATGAAGGAAAACATTAACTGAAGTATTCAAAAATTCAGAAAGGGATGCTAAGAACTGAATTTCATCTTGATTGCAATATAAAAGAAGAACACAAATACAACAACAAAGGCAGCATACACACAAATAAAAACTTCTATTCCTTGGTGAAATAAGCAAACTCTGTTTTTTACTGTCAGTAGAGAAATATGAAGATATTTTGTGTACATTGCAAAAAAAGTGGTTTACTTATAATCATGGAACATTTTTCTATAGCGCTTATAAAACTTCCCTCCTGGCTACCATTAATACTAAATTTGATAAACTCTTGAAGAGTTCTCTGGGGACTCATTATTGGATAGAAAGGAACAAATGCATACAGTTTCCAAATGCTCATACCAAGTTGCTTTATGAGTGATATAATATAATTTTAAATCACTTTCACAAGAACAGTGTTCTCAGCAAATGTTTTATTTGAAGTACAATGAATCAATGTGAAGTTACCTGAAAAGCAGTTGTTATCTAATAACCTCTTGTCAAAACCTCAGGTTGAAAGTTTCTTGTAGAGAAATGAAAAATATGGCAACTATTGTTACCTATTTTTTAATTGAATAAAATTACTCTGTCTAATAAAAAGCATTCTACAATTAAAATGTTTTATAACAGAGAATTAATTACTTTAAAAGCACATATAAGTTGTGGGAAAAGAAAAAAATTGAAATATTTTAAATATTTTGGCATAATTCCATTTTCATTCTAATTATTAGAGAAGGTTCTAATGGGAACACTAAAAAACAGGAACAATACAAATCTAGTTTTTCTTTTTCTAAGAAGCAAAATATTTTTTCTTAAGTGCCATCAAAATAAGTGATGCCAGAAGGACTGGTTAAGTAAAAAAAATGTTATCGAAGATAAAAGTTTCAGAGGGAAACTTTTCATAGGGAAAAAATAAGGACTTATTACTGAGGACTGAGATGACACTGACAACAGAAACAAATATAAAGTCTTGAACCAGGGACAAAGTGGGTTTGCTGAGATTGTAAATCCGAATTCTTTCACTTATACATTAAAAAATACATATATATATACTTAAGAAACATAAAATATACTGTCATGAGAATATAGGACTTTGATAGATGGACACACCTTCAAATATATCTTAATAGAGTAATAAGTGATGAAAAATATGTCAGACGCTTATCGTACAATGAGGTAAAGAGTACTAGACCCCCATCGATCCCATTTGTTCTATTTGGCTTATAGGAAGGTTTCACAGGAAGTGTGGGGAGACGGCATTTTTCCAGCCTCACTGCAAGAGAGGGAGACATTAATTCTAGCCATTTAGATATGGGTAGTGGCTTGTACCCCAAATGCAGTTAACTGTAGTCCTCATCTCTAAAACCTCCCTAGAAACCGCGGGCTCTTTCTTTATCCTCAGGCTTCATGGACTTAAAGGTAGGACTAATGTATGGTAATAGCCACACAATTAAAGAAGCAAATCTTCTTGAGTTTCCACTTGGCAGGGACCTCTCCAGGAAATATATAAAAAGAAATAGGCGAGCTGTTTATGCCACTGAGATTTTAACAGACAAGTGTTACACTAACAGACAAGCATTATCCTCACTATTCAGCAATCATAATTACATTATATGTGTCTTAGCACACATGAGACTAAATGACAAAAAACCTGGCATGGCCTCCAGATCTTTTCTGTCAGACAGTAATTGTCAAGCTATTTTCATATTTCTCTTTTTCAATGTTAATTTAATTTTTCCTGAGAGCATGTGTTAAGAAATGATGGATTCAGTGGTCATAGTCAATCAGTTTTTAATCACAATTTCATAGTCAAGGTGAAAAAGAAAGGTTTTCTTTATTCTCCCTTTTAACAAAATGATTAAAAACCATCAGTGTCATAATCTTCTGGAAATAACTGAGTCATCAGAACATACCCTGACAGTATATCCATTTCAGTGTCATATTTCTATCACTTTAAGTTATGACTGAAAAGTCATTAGAAAATTTATATTGTGCTTCCAACTAGTAATTATGTGAACTTCATAAAGACTTCATTAGGCAACTCCATTTCAAGAAGTATTATAGGTATTGAGATACATATTCCTCAGTGGACCTAACTATGTAAGTAGATGTTAACTATAAACATTTAAATCCAATTTGATTACAACATATCCCATAGCAGTAATTGGATTCATTTATAATGATTAGTCAGGGGAGGTATTATCCATATAAATAATTCAGTTCTGCTTGATCTTTGTAAATAGTGTGATATTATTTGAAACATCAAGAGTGCTGTACTTATAATCAGAATATACATGTTTTATAATTATTTCTGCTTCAAAAATATTTGGTTATATTTCTAATTTTTCTATCCTAGCATAAATAAGTTATTATTCCCTAGCAATATGATATACATACATACACAGATACAACAAACATATGTATGTTCATAAATATACATATATATATATATACACATATATATACACATACACACATATTCTCTCTCACTATATTACACACACACATGCACATTTACAGATACAAGCTAGATATGATTATACATTCTACAAAAGAGAAAACTGAGGCACAGGAAGCCAAAGATCTCACACATCTGTTTATCAGAACAAGGTTTCAAACCAAGATGTCTGGGTCCTGAGCTCTTCATCACTATGTTAATGTTTCATTTACCCTAAGTTATATTAATGTCTTTCCATCTGTAGAATCAGGAAACCTAAGTCCTAGTAGTTGTTCCATGAACTGTGTGACATTGGACAACATATATATTTTCTTCCTGGCTCAATTTTGTCAAAGAGAGAATTTAGATAGTTGTACAATGGAAATGTTATTAATTAGTTATCTATCAATGCATTTGTCTATTTAAATAATGTATTCCTTTATAAAATACATATGGAATCTCAGCAGAGAAGTTCGTAGCACCCTGGCCTTACACTGAGGCTTTGGGAGCTCAATAAATACTGATAACAAAGATTTATACAGTGCTTTCCATGTATCCTTTGTGGTAGATGGATGGATAGATAGATAATAAATTAGATAGTTAGATATAAAGAAAGATAGATTTAATCCTAACAAAATTCTATAAGAAAAATTATCACATTGTACAAAAAAACATTTGAAGTGATATGATTTGTTTAAAGTCACATTCTCTATAAGAGACAGAGCTAGGATTAGAAGCTGGGAAATATATCTCCAGGGCCCACTCTCTGTACTATTATGCTATATTGGGTCTTCAGTAAGACTAGTTTATTTTTCCCTAGCCTGAATTTGCAATCAGTTGGGAGAGCTAAAGGAATAGCAATAGAGATCAAATAATCTTGTTTATTATTGAAAATGTTGTTAGAGGAGAAATTGACTTAGAAGCACAGCAGAAACTTTGGCTCTCATTATTCTTGTTATTATCATTATTATTATTATTATTATTATTATTATTATTATTATTATTATTATTATTATGCTGGTGTGAACCCCATAATAGAAAGCTTATTCATTCTATCCCAGGCAGCACTAGGTCACCTCAGGCCTCTTCATATAGGGCATGCCACATAAATATTACAGAATAAGAAACAGTGTAAAGTGAATACTTATTGAGGATAATTGGTACACAAAGGTAAAAAGGGAAGAGAAAGACTGAGTTATTCATGCTTGGTTTCCACCCCCTAATATGTCAAATGTAAGGAGAAAGACCAGTATTGCAACTCTAATGTAAATCACACCACATAGAAAGTAGACATAATAGCAAAGACTGATTCTTACTAAATTCATTTATGAAACATGAGAGATTAGAGTAATAGAGGTTGAAAATCACTGACCAAGTGGATAATAAAATCTCTGCTGATTTTTTCATAATATGTTTTTAAATTTGAGACTTACAGAGTATTGCAAAAATAATTCAGAGAATTCTGGATACACTACACCCAGCTTCCTTTAATATTAAAATCTTAAGTAACTACAGTGCAGTCACCTCAACTGAGGAATTAATAAAGTTACAGTGTTATTAATTAAACTGCAGGCTTCATTTGGGCTCACCAGTTTTTTTTTCACTAATGTCCTTTTACTATTCAAAGATTCAATTCAGGATCCCACTTAGTATTTAATTGTCATGAAACCATAGGTTCCGTCAATCTGGTACAGCTCCTCAGTCTTTCCTCGTCTCCCACAGTCATGACACTGGGTACTCAGGTAATAGATAACAAGGTACAATAGATATGCCCTACAAATGTCATATGCTAGGAGGATTGAACTAGATAGTATATTACATGCAACTTGTATATAGTGCATAGTAATTGGTATAATGCTCAAATAATGGTTAATATCAGTATTGGTACTTAAAATGTAAACTTTAAATTTGCTGAAATCAGATATTTTTCTCTCAAACTTCCCTCCATTTATCTATAATGCACTTCATTCTGTTTATTTGTTTGTTTTTTGTAAATCATCCCGATGCCTTTTGTCTTCTATGTTCTTTACTTCTTACCGTTTTCATTATTTCTGAGGCATGTCTTCTAGATATAATTAGACACAGTATACAGTTTTATGAATTTTTAAATTTCAGTTCTGTGGTTGCTTACTTTCAAAGGTATGCATTTTTTCACTACATTTCTGCAAAAGCAATGAACAGCACTATATAGAAGATTATTAGGAGAATATAATGGGAAATAAAGATTAATTTCAAGAGTAAAAACTAAAATATCAGAAAGCATTGTAGAAAATAAGCAAACAATAGAAGATTCTTATAAAGTTTAGTATATCTTAAATTATATCTATAGAATATTAAACAGTAGATAACAAATAATCATTGACTAAAATATCATAGAAAAATATTCGTAGCTTAAACCTATATAGACAAATTGTTCTTTAGGTCAAAGAAAAGACAACATAAAAATATGCTTAATTATGTAATGTCCCACATTCTCTTCTTGAAAATCTACTTAAAGATTTAGTCCAGTGAAATGAAAGGTGACTTAAAATCAAGAATTCAAGAATGGGAAAATTATATACTTTGTAAACTTTGCAATGCATTCATTATATAGATGGAATAGATGGAAATGATTTGTGAACAAAGTTACAAATTTAACACTAAATCAAAATATTTGGGAAATATTTATTTGGTGCAACAGTAGTATTATAATAGTATAGTAGATCTATAAACAGGAGTTAATTAGACTATCTGGAAAAATCTAGAGTCAGAGGCAGAGAATAAAACAAGAACATTAATTTCCTCTAAAACCTGAAGCCAAAATATCAGTTTGTTTATGAAATATGTCTTTTATTGATTTTAATATAGCTGGCAGATAATTTAAATCAATAAAATCAATAAAGAAAAATAAAAATTTGATAAATTGAAGACTATATTGGAAACATGAGAAAAACAAAGAAAAATTAGTATGTATATATTTGAAAAATTCAGTGAATCAATTATATATAGTTATACTATACATTTATAACATTATACTTATATATGTATATAACAACATACACAATTAATTTATTTAAATATATTTATGTCACACAAACATATATAATCTGAATATTGTGTGTGTATGTGTATGTGATAGGATTTTTTTAGGACACTGTGGTAATCTAAGAATTATGGCATGAGTGCAAATAAAAGCAATCTTGGATTTACATCTTTCCCCATCTCAACTCTCTTCATGCCACAATTTACAGAGAGAGAGAGAAACAAAGGGACAGGAAGCAAGGAAAAGAGAAGCTTATTTTTTACTAACAATTCAAAGAACCAAAAAATTATTGCTTCTTTATTTTTCCAGATATTTAATTGATATGCTAATATAAAATTAAGTTACCTAAAAGTCAAAATTTTCTAATTTTATTTTTACATCTTTATTGGAGTATAATTGATTTACAATGGTGTCTTAGTTTCTGCTTTATAACAAAGTGAATCAGTTATACATATACATATGTTCCCATATCTCTTCCCTCTTGCCTCTCCCTCCCTCTCACCCTCCCTATCCCACCCCTCCAGGCGGTCACAAAGCACCTAGCTGATCTCCCTGTGCTATGTGGCTGCTTCCCACTAGCTAGCTACCTTACGTTTCGTAGTGTATATATGTCCATGCCCCTCTCTCGCTTTGTCACAGCTTACCCTTCCCCCTCCCCATATCCTCAAGTCCATTCTCTAGTAGGTCTGTGTCTTTATTCATGTCTTACGCCTAGGTTCTTCATGATTTTTTTTTTCTTAAATTACACAGATATGTGTTAGCTTACGGTATTTGTCTTTCTCTTTCTGACTTACTTCACTCTGTATGATAGACTCTAGGTCTATCCACCTCATTACAAATAGCTCAATTTCATTTCTTTTTATGGCTCAATAATATTCCATTGTATATATGTGCCACATCTTCTTTATCCATTCATCTGATGATGGACACTTAGGTTGTTTCCATCTCCGGGCTATTGAAAATAGAGCTGCAATGAACATTTTAGTACATGACTCTTTTTGAATTATGGTTTTCTCAAGGTATATGCCCAGTAGTGGGATTGCTGGGTCATAAGGTAGTTCTATTTGTAGTTTTTAAGGAACCTCCATACTGTTCTCCATAGTGGCTGTACCAATTTACCTTCCCACCAGCAGTGCAAGAGTGTTCCCTTTTCTCCACACCCTCTCCAGCATTTATTGTTTCTAGATTTTTTGATGATGGCCATTTTGACTGGTGTGAGATGATATCTCATTGTAGTTTTGATTTGCATTTCTCTAATGATTAATGATGTTGAGCATTCTTTCATGTGTTTGTTGGCAGTCTGTATATCTTCTTTGGAGAAATGCCTATTTAAGTCTTCTGCCCATTTTTGGATTGTGTGTTTTTTTGTTTTTTTTTTTTATTGAGCTGCATGAACTGCTTATAAATTTTGGAGATTAATCCTTTGTCAGTTGCTTCATTTGCAAATATCTTCTCCAATTCTGAGGGTTATCTATTGGTCTTGTTTATGGTTTCTTTTGCTGTGCAAAAGTTTGGAGTTTCATTAGGTCCCATTTGTTTATTTTTGTTTTTATTTCCATTTCTCTAGGAGGTGGGTCAAAAAGGATCTTGCTGTGATTTATGTCATAGAGTGTCCTGCCTATGTTTTCCTCTAAGAGTTTGATAGTTTCTGGCCTTACATTTAGGTCTTTAATCCATTTTGAACTTATTTTTGTGTATGGTGTTAGGGAGTGATCTAATTTCATACTTTTACATGTAGCTGTCCAGGTTTCCCAGCATCATTTATTGAAGAGGCTGACCTTTCTCCACTGTACATTCCTGTCTCCTTTATCAAAGATAAGGTGACCATACATGCATGGGTTTATCTCTGGACTTTCTATCCTGTTCCATTGATCTATCATTCTGTTTTTGTGCCAGTACCATACTGTCTTGATTACTGTAGCTTTGTAGTATAGTCTGAAGTCAGGGAGCCTGATTCCTTCAGTTCCGTTTTTCGTTCTCAAGGTTACTCTGACTATTCGGGGTCTTTTTTTTTTTTTTTTTTTTTTTTGCGCGGGGTGCGGGCCTTTCACTGTTGTGGCCTCTCCCGTTGCGGAGCACAGGCTCTGGACACGCAGGCTCAGCGGCCATGGCTCACGGGCCCAGCCGCTCCGCGGCATGTGGGATCTTCCCAGACCGGGGCACAAACCCGTGTCCCCTGCATCGGCAGGCGGACTCTCAACCACTGCGCCACCAGGGAAGCCGTATTCGGGGTCTTTTGTGTTTCCATACAAACTGTGAAATTTTTTGTTCTAGTTCTGTGAAAAATGCCAGTGGTAATTTGATAGGGATTGCATTGAATATGTAGATTGCTTTGGATAGTAGAGTCATTTTCACAATGTTGATTCTTCCAATCCAAGAACATGGTATATCTCTCCATCTATTTGTATCATCTTTAATTTCTTTCATCAGTGCCTTATAATTTTCTGCATACAGGTCTTTTGTCTCCTTAGGTAGGTTTATTCCTAGATATTTATTTTTTTTTTGCAATGGTAGATGGGAGTGTTTTCTTGATTTCACTTTCAGAATTTGTGTCATTAGTGTATAGGAATGCCAGAGATTACTGTGCATTAATTTTGTATCCTGTTACTTTACCAAATTCGTTGATTAGATCTAGTAGTTTCCTGGGAGTATCTTTAGGATTCTCTATGTATAGTATCATGTCATCTGCAAAGAGTGACAGCTTTATTTCTTCTTTTCTGATTTGGATTGCTTTATTTCCTATTCTTCTCTGATCACTGTGGCTAAAACTTCCAAAACTATGTAGAATGAGAGTGGTGAGAGTGGGCAACCTTGTCTTGTTCCTGATCTTAGTGTAATTGCTTTCAGTTTTTCACCATTGAGGATGATGTTGGCTGTGGGTTTGTCATATATGGCCTTTATTAGGTTGAGGAAACTTCCCTCTATGCCTACTTTCTGCAGGGTTTTTATCATAAATCGGTGTTGAATTTTGTCGAAAGTTTTCTCTGCATCTATTGAGATGATCATATGTTTTTTCTCCTTCAATTTGTTAATATGGTGTATTTCACTGATTGATTTGCGTATATTGAAGAATCCTTGCATTTCTGGAATAAATCCCACTTGATCAAGGTATGATCCTTTTAATGTGCTGTTGGATTCTGTTTGCTAGTATTTTGTTGAGGATTTTTGTATCTATGTTCATCAGTGATATCGGTCTTTAATTTTCTTTCTTTGTGACATCCTTGTCTGGTTTGGGTATCAAGGTGATGGTGGCCTCATAGAATGAGTTTGAGAGTGTTCCTCCCTCTGCTATATTTTGGAAGAGCTTGAGAAGGATAGGTGTTAGCTCTTCTCTAACTGTTTGGTAGAATTCGCCTGTGAAGCCATCTGGTCCTGGGCTTTCCTTTGTTGGAAGATTTTAATCACAGTTTCAATTTCAGTGCTTGTGATTGGTCTGTTCATATTTTCTATTTCTTCCTGATTCAGTCTTGGTACATTGTGCATTTCTAAGAATTTGTCCATTTCTACCAGGTTGTCCATTTTATTGGTATAGAGTTGCTTGTAGTAATCTCTCATGATCTTTTGTATTTCTACAGTGTCAGTTGTTACTTCTTTTTAATTTCTAATTCTATTGATTTGAGTCTTCTCCCTTTTTTTCTTGATGAGTCTGGCTAATGGGTTATCAATTTTGTTTATCTTCTCAAAGAACCAGCTTTTAGTTTTGTTAATCTTTGCTATCATTTCCTTCCTTTCTTCTTCATTTATTTCTGATCTGATTTTTATGATTTCTTTCCTTCTGCTAACTTTGTGTTTTTTTTTGTTGTTCTTCTTCTTCTTTCTCTCATTTCCTTAGGTGCAAGTTTAGGTTGTTTATTCGAGATGTTTCCCGTTTCTTAAGGTAGGACTGTATTGTTATAAACTTCCCTCTTAGAACTGCTCTTGTGCATCCCATAGATTTTGGGTTTTCGTGTCTCCATTGTCATTTGTTTCTAGGTATTTTTTGATTTCCTCTTTGATTTCTTCAGTGATCACTTCGTTATTAAGTAGTGTATTGTTGAGCCTCCATGTGTTTGTATTTTTTACAGATATTTTCCTGTAATTGATATCTAGTCTCATAACATTGTGGTCGGAAAAGATATTTGATACAATTTCAATTTTCTTAAATTTACCAAGGCTTGATTTGTGACCCAAGATATGATCTATCCTGGAGAATGTTCCATGAGCACTTGAGAAAAATGTGTATTCTGTTGTTTTTGGATGGAATGTCGTATAAGTAATAATTTAGTCCATCTTGTTTAATGTATCATTTAAAGCTTGTGTTTCCTTATTTATTTTCATTTTGGATGATCTGTCCATTGGTGAAAGTAGAGTGTTAAAGTCCCCTACCATGAATGTGTTATTGTCAATTTCCCCTTTTATGGCTGTTAGTATTTGCCTTATGTACTGAGGTGCTCCTATGTTGGATGCATAAATATTTACAATTGTTATATCTTCTTCTTGGATCAATCCCTGATCATTATGTAGTGTCCTTCTTTGTCTCTTCTAATAGTCTTTATTTTAAAGTCTATTTTGTCTGATATGAGAATTGATACTCCAGTTTTCTTCTGATTTCCATTTGCATGGAATATCTTTTTCCATCCCCTTACTTTCAGCCTGTATTTCTCTCTAGGTCTGAAGTGGGTCTCTTGTAGACAGGAAATATATAGGTCTTGTTTTTGTATCCATTCAGCCAATCTGTGTCTTTTGGTGGGAGCATTTATTCCATTTACATGTAAGGTAATTATCTATATGTATATTCCTATTCCCATTTTCTTAATTGTTTTGGGTTCGTTATTGTAGGTCTTTTCCTTCTCTTGTGTTTGTTGCCTAGGGAAGATCCTTTAGCATTTGTTGTAAAGCTGGTTTGGTGGTGCTGAACTCTCTCAGCTTTTGCTTGTCTGTAAAGGTTTTAATTTCTCCATCAAATCTGAATGAGATCCTTGCTGGTAGAGTAATCTTGGTTGCAGGTTTTTCTCCTTCATCACTTTAAATATGTCCTTCCAGTCTCTTCTGGCTTGCAGAGTTTCTTCTGAAAGATCAGCTGTTAACCTTATGGGGATTCCCTTGGGTGTTATTTGTTGTTTTTCCCTTGCTGCTTTTAATATGCTTTCTTGTATTTAATTTTTGACAGTTTGATTAATATGTGTCTTGGCATATTTCTCCTTGGATTTATCCTGTATGGGACTCTCTGTGCTTCCTGGACTTGATTAACTATTTCCTTTCCCGTATTAGGGAAGTTTTCAACTATAATCTCTTCAAATATTTTCTCAGTCCCTTTCTTTTTCTCTTCTTCTTCTGGAACCCCTATAATTTGAATGTTGGTGCATTTAATGTTGTCCCAGAGGTCTCTGAGACTGTCCTCCGTTCTTTTCATTCTTTTTTCTTTATTCTGCTCTGCAGTAGTTATTTCCACTATTTTATCTTCCAGGTCACTTATCCGTTCTTCTGCCTCAGTTATTCTGCTATTGATCCCTTCTAGAGTATTTTTAATTTCATTTATTGTGTTGTCCATTGTTGCTTGTTTCATCTTTACTTCTTCTAGGTCCTTTTTAAATGTTTCTTGCATTATCTCTATTCTATTTCCAAGATTTTGGATCATCTTTACTATCATTACTCTGAATTCTTTTTCAGGTAGACTGCCTATTTCCTCTTCATTTGTTAGGTCTGGTGGGTTTTTATCTTGCTCCTTCATCTGGTATGTGTTTTTCTGTCTTCTCATTTTGCTTATCTTACTGTATTTGAGGTCTCCTTTTTGCTAGCTGCAGGTTCATAGTTCCCATTTTTTTTGTTGTCTGTCCCCAGTGGCTAAAGTTGGTTCAGTGGGCTGTGTAGGCTTCCTGGTGGAGGGGATTAGTGCCTGTGTTCTGGTGGATGAGGATGGATCTTGTCTTTCTGGTGGGCAGGCCCATGTCTGGTGGTGTGTTTTGGGGTGTCTGTGGACTTATTATGATTTTAGGCAACCTCTCTGCTAATGGGTGGGGTTGTGTTCCTGTCTTGCTAGTTTTATGGCATAGGGTGTCCAGCACTGTAACTTGCTGGTTGTTGAGTGAAGCTTGGTGCTATTGTTGAGATGGAGATCTCTGGGAGTATTTCACCGTTTGATATTATGTGGAGCTGGGAGGTCTCTTGGGGCCCAGCGTCCTGAAGTTGGCTCTCAGAGGCACAGAACTGACTCCTGGCTGCAGCACCAAGAGACTTTCATCCACACGGCTCCTCTATTTGGGATGATTCATTGTCTATTCAGGTATTCCACAGATGCAGGTTACATCAAGTTGATTGTGGAGCTTTAATCCACTGCTTCTGAGGTTGCTGAGAGAGATTTCCCTTTCTCTTCTTTGTTCTCACATCTCCCGGGTCTCAGCTTTGGATTTGGTCCCGCCTCTGTATGTAGGTCGCCAGAGGGCGTCTGTTCTTCGCTCAGACAGGACGGGGTTAAAGGAGTAGCTGCTTCGGGGACTCTGGCTCACTCAAGCCGGGGGAAGGGAGGGTTACGGAGTGCGGGGAGAGCATGCAGTGGCAGGGACCATTGTGACGTTGTACCAGCCTGAGGCGCGCTGTGCGTTCTCCTGGGGAAGTTGTCCCTGGATCCCGGGACACTGGCAGTGGCAGGCTGCACAGGCTCCCGGGAAGGGCGGTGTGCATAGTGACCTGTGCTTGCACACAGGCTTCTTGGTGGTGGCAGCAGCAGCCTTAGCATCTCATGCCCATCTCTGGGGTACGCGCTTTTAGCCACGGCTCGCGCCGCCGGTCTCTGGAGCTCCTTTAAGCAGCGCTCTTAATCCCCTCTCCTCGCGCACCAGGAAACAAAGAGGGAAGAGAAAGCCTCTTGCCTCTTTGGCAGCTCCAGACTTTTCCCTGGACTCCCTCCCAGCTAGCCGTGGTGCACTAACCCCCTGCAGGCTGTGTTCACGCCGCCGACACCTGTCCTTTCCCTGCGCTCCGGCTCCGACCGAAGCCCACGCCTCAGCTCCCAGCCCCGCCTGCCCCGGCGGGTGAGCAGACAAGCCTCTCAGGCTGGTGAGTGCCGGTCGGCACTGATCCTCTGTGCGGGAATCTCTCCGCTTTGCCCTCCGCACCCCTGTTGCTGTGCTCTCCTTTGCGTCTCCGAAGTTTTCCCCCTCCCAAAAACATTATTTCTTAAACACAAAATCAGGGCTAATAGATGTTCAAAATTATATATCATATGAATATTTTGTTTTTCAGTATTATAAAAAAAACCCCACCTTAAATAGATATTGAATTAGAGAACATGATACTTATTAAATCCCAAAGTCCAATTACCTAGTTCTGTGGTAATAGTCCTGGGAAATGGACTGTGAAAAAACGGCCATGCTCTGCTGAAAACAGGGAAAATAACACAAACTACGATTCTTAAAGCTCAACTCCAGTGGTTTACGTTCTGCTAACTCTCATGATGATTTTTGACCACTTGTCTTGAGAGCAACAGAACACCCATATCCATCCACATCCATTTTGAGGAAGAGATCAACATCATTAGATTCTTCCAACTCGAGATGAGATACAAGAGAAAAGATTGAAAGCAAGTGGTGCAAATATTATGTTTATCTTTATCTCCTTTCCTCCCCTCACCAATGTTTTGCCACCATCACCACAGTCTGACATTAGAACATTTCAATCACCACAAAAGATACCTCATGCACAATTCTAGTGAATCCCAGTTTCCATCCCCAGTTCCCACTAATCTGGATTCAGATGCTGTAGATTTTTCTTTTAGGGATATTTTACATAAATGAAGTAATAAAATATATAGTCTCTTTGTCTAACATAAAGTTTCTGAGGTCCAAACTGTAGTCTGTTTTGTTTTAATTGATGAATAGTGGTTCCATTGTATGGATACAGTATATTTTTGTCCATTCACTAACTGATTTGGATTCTTTCCACTTTTTAGCTGTCATGAATAATGCTGCTATGAACAGTTACATACAAGTCTTTTTCATTTTTCTTAAGTAAAAACCTAAGAGTAGAATTAGTACTACATATGGTGTTTATGTTTAACTTTAGAAATTGCTAACTTTTCCCAAAGGTCTATATCTCTTTATGTGTCCTCTAACAGCGTATGAGGGTTCTAATTTCTCTACATCCTTGCCTACACTTGTTATTTTTTTTTTTTCTTTGATTAAAGCCATTCTAGGAAGTATGAAGTAATATCTCACTGTGGTTTTATTTTGCCTTTTCCTAATCACTGATGATGTTGACTCTCTTTTCCTGTGCTTAGTAGCCATTTTAATATACTTTTTAGAGAAATGTCTTCCTACTTTCTTCCTATTTTCTTTTTCAAAATATTTTAGTATATATTAGATGCTCTGCATTTCTGTGTAAATTTTAGGATAAGCTTGTAAATTTCTATGAGACCTGTATGGGGAATATGATAGAGATTGTGTGAACTTATAGATCAATTTGAGGAAAACTGAGATCTAAAGTACTGAGTGTTCCATACATATGCCTGAAATAGCTCTCCATTTATTTAGATTTTTTTAAATTTCAGCAATATTTTGTAATTTTTAGTGTAAAATATTTGTAATTTTTGGTTAGTATATTTTTAAGTGGTTTTGGAGGGGAAGTTATTTTGAATGGAATTTGTATTAATTTCAAGTTTATTGCTTATATAATGAAAACCAAAATTCCCTTTTCAAGCTCAATATAACTTTTCTCATATAGATATTTATATGAAAGGCAAAGTGGTATAGGAAGAAACAAATTTTCTAGTCACATGAATATACTTTATCATTATTATCTGTGGAACATTGATTAAGTTATATTATTGGGACCTCTAAAGTGTTTCCATTAAAGTATAAGAAAAATCTCTACCTTACAAGGAATCAGTAATTACTATTTATGACAAACTGTGTTAAGCATTTTGCCTCTTTTCTTTTTGAATTTTATTTTATATTTTTTATACAGCATGTTCTTATTAGCTATTTATTTTATACATATAAGTGTATATATGTCAATCCCATCCTCCTAATTCATCTCACTGCCTCCTTTCTAATACCTAGTTAATTGAATGCTGTTAAAATTATTTTTGATATATTTCTGATATAAGATAAATTCTTAATTATTTTAAATAACTAGAATGAATATGCATAACTTGGAGCATATCTCTCATCTCAAATTTATATATGATAAATTCAATATTTTGTAATAAATTTATATTATGTATAATATAAAATTGATATATTTATATAAATATATAATAATGTATCCATATGTGAGTTATATAAATGATCCATATATGAATTTTATATATATATATGCAAAGTGGAAAAGAGCTCAGAAATTGAGGTGGATTTGAATTCCAATGAACAAACCAACTCTCTGTTGAACTGAACAGAGCAGCAAGGATTTATACAGGAA
Organism: Tursiops truncatus; assembly: GCF_011762595.2. Taxonomy (NCBI): domain Eukaryota; kingdom Metazoa; phylum Chordata; class Mammalia; order Artiodactyla; family Delphinidae; genus Tursiops; species Tursiops truncatus. The sequence goes on from NC_047037.1 coordinate 119,521,244, forward strand.
GGGGAAAAGACAAAGTCATAATAGCAGTGCCATCACAGATGTAAAAGAGTCCTAGTTTCAATTAAGTAGTCAGGAGAAAAGAATGGCTTTTTTATGTAATTGACATTTATACATTGAGTATTCTTAAATTCAGTTTTTTATTCATAAGATCTTGTCATTATTATTCATTTTACCTTTATTTCTCTTGTACATTAAAGAGAATAAATGGGGCAATTTTTAAATTTCAAATATCTTATTTACTCCTTGGCAAGAAAGCTTAACTCACTATGTACATTTCCATCATGTTTTATTGTTTTAAAACAGAAGTTAGCCATAGATAAATTACTTGTGATGGTTGAAATAAGAAGTCAGTAGATAATAAATTCCTAGTTCTATGTTAAACTGACATCTGCACTCTCCAGATTTAACTATTTATTTTAGCTGGCCAGAAAATCAAAATAAAATTGATATATCATTTGAAAGTAAATAAGGTGATATTTCTTAATATTTGCATTTGTAGACATCACAAGTAGAAAGAAATAATGATTACTATATGTATTAAAGTGGAAATATTCCAGTCTTATGATTATTTTATACATCTCTGTAATCATTACATTAATTTTTACTTAGATATGATCAGCTACTTTGTTCAGATAAAAATTCTCAGTAAAATTATGTATTTCATTAGTATGCTTTTTTCCAAAAATTTTATCAGAGAGATTTTGAAAGGCTAATCATTTGTTGAAAAAGCAGTAGCCTTCTTAATTCAGCTTTGTCCATTCTGGCCTAAGGTACAAAATAACATTTTGACCTATTTGCTACTATAATACCTTTGAGACTGTCAGCCTAAAGGAATCAAGTGCTCTGTATTCCCAGGAATTCGAGCTTCGTGGAGCTCATGCAACTGTACTCATCCTCTAGTGCTAAGGAAGTAATTACAAGTTTTCCAGTCAAATCCATAAATCATGATGTGGTGAGAACTCTGGTTTCCTTTGCTGTCCTCCTTAAATGAATGCAATCTCAATGGCCGTTGATATCCCCTAACTGCTCTTGCAAACGGTTATTACATTTGAACTTTGAAGACTTAGAAGTAATTTGTATTCTCTGATGGGCTTTTGTCTTTGAGATGCCCTTTCCCTCATAATCCAAACGGAATGTCAATGTTGAACCTTTGGTTCAGTCACATATGTGAAAGTAGCAGAAATAGCATATATTTTAAAGCTCCACAACAGTGCATTTTAAAAATACCTGTACACACACACACCACACATGCACACGCCACATATGTTTGTGTAGGTATATAGGACACAAATCGGTTTTAGAACACTTTTTTCAATCTCTTCTTTTGCTTACTTGGCTGTCCAACATTAACTTTCCCTCTTTCTTGCCCTTTATTTATAGCTACTTATTTCTCCTAATTCTTTCTCTTTCTTGTCTCTAAGAGCAAAATTCTGTAACAAAGATTGAACAATCAGTGGAAATAAATTTATGAGAGTTAGTATAGTTTACTTAGAGGCATTATATCTTATAGGAACTATGAAGTAAAATAGACTTGTGTCCAAAAACCCAGTTTTAGTGATAATTATATATGGAGGCTTATATTTCAAAATTTCAACCAATGTTAACTATTATAGTTTGTGTCGTAAATTTATGATTAGATGCTTTTTTTATTTCTAGACAGAACAATATAATGTTTGATTAGTTAGGAAAGGTAAATAAGTACATGTTGAAGATCATTTGTATATGTCATTTACCCCCCCCCAAAAAAAAGTAATCAACTGGTGGAAATATTTTCATAAAAAAACAACCTTTTTTCTCCTCTTGAAAAAATCATTAAGTATGTATTTCTCAATGATGAGCACAGAACTCACCTGAACTTTTTACTAGAATTAAGTTTATTAATCACAAAAAATAATCTCCTGCTCTATTTAAGCTCAAATACTCATATTTGAGGTAAAAATGTAGACAGAAATAGATAGTATTAAACACTTTCTAACTCAATGTTTCCCATTGTGTGAAGACCAAAAAATATGTTGACCACGTTCCTCAAAACACGAAAGAAGAGGGGAATTAAAAGTCACACCTTCCCTAAATTTCACACGTTTTCCTTAAATTCTCCCAGGGAATTTGCACTCAGTCTTTAAAGCTAAAGAGAAAGTTTTAATTAATAACATCCCTGAGCTTCTTGTGTTTTAAATAGAGAATTATAAGACGTGAAATTGTCTTTAAGACTAAAAGAAGTGAAACAATAATGACAAAATCATAATTATAAGCACCCATTTTTATTACTAATGTTTCGTGGGCACCATGTTATTTATACATTGTCTTATTTAAACAACAACTATTAAACTGCCTTAATCATCATTTTACAGATTAGAAAAAGAAAGATCAGGTATGTTAAAAAATTGTTGGGGATCATACAGAAAATAAATGGCAAATCTTGGATATGAATTCCTGTTTGCTTTATGGCCATGCTTTGTCAATTGATATGACCCTTAACCCTTAAAATACATTAGTTTCTTGTCCCCCTAACTGCAATAATACAAAATGGGAGCCCACAGTACAGAGGCTTAATCTGTTACCAATATAATTAGGTGGTAGTTACATTCAGTTACATTCAATAAACATATATTAAATAAATATTCATTTGGGGCAGAGCAAGCTAGGTATTGAAGATGAGAAATGCAGGTGGGAAAAAAGTGAAAAGTGAAGAGGAAGTAAGTAGGGGCATTGAGTTAAGATGTAGAGGTAACAGTAAAGTTAGAAAAAGCAAATAATTTTCAAGTACAATATATATAAATTCATAAACACTACACAATATTTCATATGTAGAAAAATTGCAAAGCTATCAAAATTTCTTGACTCTACAAGTGGATTATATATTAAAATCAAGTTTTTATTTGAATTTTGAGTAGGCAGGAATGGAGACCCAGCTCTTAAAATGTAGGTAAAATTTTATAGGATTATTATTATTGTTTCCTGTTTGCTAAAAAGGAAATAACACTTCAAAAATCAAGATCATGAAACAAGTAAAGAAATTATGATAAAAAATTTTTTAAAATAATAACTGAAAATTTCAGACACCAGTTACAGCATATTGTAGGAAAGTATCTGTCATACTAAGAAATATGCTGGTGAAGTTTATTAAATTAGAAGGACAATAAAAATAATTATGAAAAAAAAGAATTGCACAATGAATAGTCTAAGTTCTTTTGCTTTCCCCAAAAGAACTGGTGATTAATTGCATGTCAGCAATTATTTACTCAGCAATGATTACCTCCATCTCTATAAAAGTTAATTCCTCTCCAAAATACTTAAAATATTCTTAGGGAGTAAGTTATCATCAGTGTATTCTAAATATTTTCTAAATTGGAAGCTGACTAGAAAATTGTCGGGCCTTTTTTTACTGTTTGTCACTGACAAATTTTTAAATGCATTAGGATGGAAAAGGGGGAAAGCAAGTCAGACAACCATGGAGTATTATTTACCTTCTTTTCACATTTCTGGCCAGATTAATCTTGCTTATGTCTTATATGAGACTGATTGATTATATGGAATACATAAGGCACTAGTAAAAGCACACCAAAACACCAGTGCCCTAAAAGGTTTGATTTATTTGACTGATTTATTTATTCTACAAGTAAAATTGTTGAGCTCCTACAAGGTTATCTGGTATTTGATCGAAGAGTTTGTAATATGTGTCTTAGAAATAAGGATTTTAGGTTGGGGTTCATTGATTCCCAGATGCATATTAGTTAAGCATCTTCAAAGTCTTGAAGGATTTTGAAGAATGTGTATTCTTAGTGTCTGCTTACTCCAGGCACATTAAAAGAGAAAACTCATTTACAACTTTACATGTATTTTGTAGCAGTGTTTAAACCAAATGGTCTGGTGAAGTTAAAGCAGTATTCTACTAAGACCCATGGGTATCTTAAGAACAGTGTTGGAATTAGATATATGGTCAGAAGTATAACTGTAACTGAAAGTGGGGGTCTGGCTGCTCACCGTTCAAAAGCCAATAAAGAGGTGAGGTTGGTGGAAAGGAAAGCTTGCTTTATTTTGGATGTCAGCAACCGGGACGGGGGCGGGGAGGGTGGACACCTGTCCAAATGTCGACTCCCGCCCCCCCACCCCCACCCCGCGCCACTGACAACCAGCAGGCAAGAGATTTTGTAGACAGAGGGAGGGGGCTACCTGCAGAAACAGCACGGTCAGCTGTGACAGTCATCTTGAAATTGGTCATCAGTGGTCTGATTGTTTTAAGTACAATTAATCTTTAGTTCCAGGATCGATCTGTTCCCATTTCCTTGAGGCCAGTTCTTGAAATTGTGGCAGCTTATGTCATGGCTACAGTCTGGTCATCATGTAGTTAACTTCTTCCACCTGGCGGGGGTTTCAGTATCTATATACAAGACAGCTCACAGGATATGGCTCAGAATATTATCCATAGCCCTTGAGAAGGAACTAAAGGTCCTTAACTATGCTTAGTGGCTAAACTATTATTAGCCACTAGTCTTGCTGGATTGTTTTCCTTTGTTTCTGTATTTTCTCACTTCTCTGATTAAACATATTCTTTGGCTAAAGTTTTTCTACAGGCAAAAGGCAGGCAAAGGACATGGGGGGCAAGGGCCACAGGGTCTTGCCGCATTTCATAACTAAAGAACACTAGTAACCAAGGCACAAAAATGAAAGTCCAGAGATAATTTCTACCTTCCATGTTGCAAGTTCCTACTATGTAACAGTGACTAAATGATGTAATTATTCAGAAAGTTAGTTTATATATTATAATCTGTGGATTATAATATCTATTCATCTTAATTCACAGTTTACTGTGCTTAATACACAGAATTTCTGATTAGCCTATTTATGTTAAAGGATGCATTTATTTATTAAATAAATATTGTAAAACATGCCAGAGAAATAAAGATTAAAAAGACTCAAATCTTGCCCTTAAAAGACCCATTAAGATCCCCTTAAGACCTTTACACTTTGATGGGGGCAAAAAAAACATAAGTCAATTAGTAAAGCATGTGCTTAGAGGAACAAGAGGGAAAGTCATGGAAGGATATGGGAGAACATAAGAAGAGTACCACCTTGGCTTCATTTTACAGTTGAAGCATGATGACTCTCAAACATACAACTTAAGCCTAGATCTTGTTATTTTTCCCCTTGAACTGCAGACCCAAATATCCAATTTCTTGCTGTATTTGTTCTTTTGTTTTTTTTTTTTTAAAGCATCTTTAATGAACAGGTCTATAATTGAAATACTCTATTCTCCCAACAACTACAACTAGTGACTCCTCTAGTTTCCCTTATCACCATAAATAATATTAACATCCAACAAGGTGCTCAACTTCCTGTCTAGTTTTTCAGTTGCTTCCAAAGTCAACTTTCCTTTACTTTCTAAACTCCAGATATTTGATTTCTTTTATCCCTCTAATGTGCTCTGCTTCACCCCACTTCTTATTTCACACTATTCTCTCCTAGAGAAAGGGTTTCATTTACTATGAGGCATATTGTACCAGCATCCGAATTTGAAGGGATTTAAAAAAGACAAAGTAGATGTCAAAGGAGAAGAGGTGGTTGAAAGTGCTACTTAAAGAAAGGTCTGTATTTAGAGAGATTAATAGAAATATTTAGTCTTGTAGTAGTAAGCAAATATATCATCCTTTGTAGGATGATACCATGGAAATTTGAGTTTTAGGGTACCTCTCTTCCTCTTACTCCTCACATTTAAATCAGTAAAAAGTTGATCTCTATCTCCTTAATGTCTCCATATCAGTTCTCTTTACATTACTCTCAGAGTAGTTATCATGGCTCAGATCTTATCATTAACATATGCCTTAGCTAAAGAAAAGTTTGCTCTACATGTGTGTGTTTATGTACTTCCTTACTTTTGGTTTCTACAAGATGTTCAAAGCTGCTTTGTATATTGCTTTCCCTGTTCCTATAGTCAGCCATCTCTCCATGGAGCCTGGTTCTTTTACTAGAGAATGGTATTCAAAATCAAGATCTGGGTGCTAAGTGTGCTCATTGTTACTGGGGTGTCATTGTTTCTAGGCTGTCTCAGCTGACATCAAGCAAATGTATATGTGTGTATCAACCCATGTATATACACAAAATGTATAAATGTGTCCATGTGTAACCATCTGTACCTACATTAATGTAAGCATAAGTGAATAATGATATATCCAATTATGATTTATTACTACAAGGTTTTTTTCTTCTTGTCCCTTTGCTTGTCTGTAACCTCCTACTTCAACTATGAGAAACATTGCTCCCACCATCCATCATCCACTTAACTAATCCTCTTAACTAATTGTTAAATTCCCCTATAAATATACAGTGATGTCTTAATCCATTCAGGCTGCTATAATAAAATACCATAGATGGGGTTACTTATAAACTACAGAAATTTATTTCCCACAGTTCTAGAGGCTAGCACTTCTAAGATCTAAGTGGTAGCATTGAAAAGGCTCAGAATCTCTCTGGAGCCTCTTTGTTAAGGCACTAATTCTATTCATGAGGGCTCCACACTTATAACATAATCACCTCCCAAAGACCCCACCTCCTAATACCATCTACTGGGGGGGCGGTTAGAATTTCAACGTATGAATTTTGGGAGGGCACAAACATTCAGACAATAGTCATTGGTATCAGAATTGTTAACTAGTATGTCTACGCAAAACAGTTTTTCAAATTGAATGCAGTGCTTATATATAGTTTCTTTAACATTTAATCTTCCAGATTTCTCTCATTCCCAAAGGTCAGTGAACTTGTTTCACATACTGTAATATAGTTAGTTATTTGCACATTCTGCATTCCATTTTGGGGTCTCCTGACCTCCTAAGTGATTTTTTTTTTTAATTTGCACATTTAGGTTTATTCTTTTTTCTGTACAGGTCTACACATTTTAAAAAATGCATCATTTCATGTTTCCATAATTATAGTATTATACAGAATAATTTCACCATCCAAAAAAGTCCCCTGTGCTTTACCTACTCAACCCTCCCTTACATCCTCCAAACTCTTGGCAACCTCTGATCTTTTTAATATCTCTAAAGTGTTGCCTTTTTCCATAATGTCATATAATTGGAATCACAGAGTTTGTAGCCTTTTCGGATTGGCTTCTTTCACTTAGCAATATGCACGTAAAATTCATCCATGTCTTTTGATGGTTTAGTAGCTCATTATCTCTGTATGCATGCACCACAGTTTACTTATCTATTCACTTGTTGAAGGACATTTTTCTTACTTCCAGTTTTTGGTGAGTACAAATGAAGTGCTATAAAGATTCATGTATAGTTGAAAACTGAAAATACATTTTCAATTTGGTGAACACCTAGGAACACAATAAGGGGATTGTGATATGTCAAAATGTATTTCACTACCTAAAAATACAGTAAGTATTATTGGAATATAAATCAAACTATAAAATATACACAAGTCCATACTGGTATATATAACCACAGACTAATCATCAGAAAATCATCAGACACATCCCAATTAAGAAACATTCCATAAAATATCTGACCAATACTCTTCAAACTGTCAATTTCATCAAAAACAAAAAAAGTCCTATAAATGATGAGAGCCTAGAATTGTCTAAGGACACGTGATGACTAAATGTAATGTAATATCGTGGATAGAATCTCAGATCAGAAAAAGGTCATCAGTTAAAAATTAAGAAAATCTGAAGAAAGTATAGATTTTAAATAATGTGCTGATTTTTGATTCATTTATTTTGTCAAATGCACCATACTTTTCATAAGATGTCAATAATAAAGTCAACTGGATCTAACATATATGGGAACTCTATACACTATCTTTGCCATTTTTCAGTAAATCTAAAAATGTTGTAAAATAAGGTGTATTTTTTAAAAAACAATGACACATAAGTTAAAGCTGACAAGAAGGGAAAACAAGGACAAGCAATAAGATGGAGCCAAGTTTGTGTCTGGTGCGCATAACTCATGTCATGCACTTGAACTTACCTGCTAGAGTTGGGAAACAATATTTAGTTGATTATGCCCGACAATGAGAAATACGTGATCAGTTACAAGACTGAGTGCCCAGAAGGAAAACTAAACTAAACAAAACAAAATTCTTCAGAAAATTAACAGAAATACCCTCTATTATAATTTTATCGAAAGTGTTCACTTAGTTTCTTAGAGAAAGGAAATAAAAAGATATAAACATAACAGTCATTACATCTTTATAGTAAATAAATGCATATTTCTTTGTATTATTATTTGACTTTTTTATTAACTCTGATATGTGCATTAAACAAATCACAATTAAGGATATTTGTTTCACTTTTGAAGTTGAAACATCTTGATATTATTTTCAGATTACAAATATAAAACCTCATATGACACAAAACACTGTAAAAGAGAACATTCACTAAATGTCCATCCACATATGCAGACCACCACCCAATCTGATCCCTAAAAGATAGCAAATTTAAGAAGTCTGACCAATCAGAATTCATTTATATGCTTATATTTTAGGTAAAAATAATATGTTGGAAAGTGACTTTATACTCTTTCATGTTTATTTTTTAACCTAATATCTAGTAGGTTTCTTTCCCTGTCCATGCACAAATACCTGCTTCATCTATCATTTTAATATTTGTGTTTGAATCATTTAATCTTTTAATTACATGAGTACACTATAATCTATTTAAGCAACTCCCTCAAAATGAATCTTTAGGTTGTTTCAATATACCATTAGTTATAGTCTATTGGAATGAACATTCATTGAATGCATTTTGCAATTTATGAACGTTTCTGGAGGGAAAAAACTCCAAGACTATAATTTCTTACATGAAGAGGAAGCAGTTTTTGTACATACTTGCAAATTTCTCTCTAAAACTGCTCATTTTCCCAACCTTGGCTAACACTATATCTTCACTATTTATTTAATGTTACTAATCTGCTCCAATGAAAATGGTGGGAAATGATACATCAGCGTTGTATATGTTTTTCTCTTTTTCAGGTAAACTTATGAATAACCACATTCCTCAAGATTCTTCACTAACAATATATTTTTTAAATGTCCTTGTCATAAAGAGTGAAGTAAGTCAGAAAGAGAAAAACAAATATCGTATATTAACGCATGTATGTGGAATCTAGAAAAATGGTACAGATGAACATATTTGCAGGGCAGGAATAGAGATTCAGATGTAGGGAACAGATGTGCGGGCACGGGGTGGGTGGGGATGAATTGGGAGATTGGGATTGACATATGTGCACTGCCATATGTAAAACAGATAGCTAGTGGGAACCTGCTTTATATCGCAGGGAACTCAGCCCGGTGCTCTGTGGTGACCTAGATGGATGGGATGGGGTAGGTGGGAGGGAGGTCAAAGAGGGAGGGAATATATATATGCATATAGCTGATTCACTTCATTGTACAGCAGAAACTAACACAACATTGTAAAGCAACAATAACCCAATAAAAAAAAATCCTTGAATAAAGAGTAGAAATAATTAGAAGATATTAATACTTTGAAGATAAGAATATTTATAACTTATATTATTATTCTAAATTTGTCAAAATGCCTGGAGAAATAGTTTATAGGTGGTAGCATTAGTGGCAGAAGTATAGTTTTAAAGTGTTACATTGCATTAACTATAATTTTTTTTTTTTTTTTTTTTTTTTTTTTTTTTTTTTTTTTTAGATACAGGCAGTTCTGAAGGGCCTGAGAGCTCTCATGGATTGTAAATACAAATCATAGGCTCTGGTCAAGGGTACAAGTAGTAAAATTTGTAAAAACAGTTCATTCATTGATTCTGTCTACTCAGGTGGAAATCAATTCTTTGTAAGTGAACATGGTTCTGAATTTATACAGAAAACAGAAGTATACAAGAAACAGATGAGTCTGCTAAGACCTATTTGGGGATAACATTATATGTCAGGCAAATTTGTAAGTATAGTTAAAAAAAAAATGATACATTAGCTAGTCCATTTGACCTCTACTCCTTTTTCCTCAAAATGAAAATTTTAAATTATCAGCAAAACAGGAAAAGATTCTCAGCCCAGGACACCATACATGAATTAACTGGATGTAATCTATGGATTAAGTGAATGTAGTAATACAAATATGTGCAATATGAAATGTGTGAAGTGTTTTCAGGAATTATAAAGTGGCATTAAAACTAAGTCAATTGGGAAAGCACACCAAAAATGCCAACTAGGGCTCACATTTTGTTTAATACATAAGTAAAAGGCCAAAACCAAAAACCAAAACAAACAAAGTAACAAACAAAACTAAGTATATTAGGAAAGAAAAAAAAGCATTATCAGAAATATTTTTACATCATAAATTCACTTTCATACTATTCATTTTCATACTCTTCATCATATCTGGTTTATTTTCATACTATTTTTAGATATCCAATCTATTTTTCTCAAATAAGAAAAACACAATTTTAAAAGATACAGATTTATCATACATATTTACTCCACATTCATACAGTATATAGTGGGATATCATTTACCTTGTGATTATTCACCTGTGCACCATGGGCCAAAAACTGTGCTGAGTACTTGCCATATGTCAACTCATGTGTAGCTATTCTAGAGAATTCTTGAGCAATGCTACTTCAATCCTTCTTTCATTTTAAAACAAGCAGGCTTGAAAATCTTTCATTAGTAAATCATGGTACACCAAGGATTGGACCATTCCTTTCCTAACAGTGTTTGTTTGTTTATAAATTTCAAATGGAGGAGAAAATGAACCTGAAGAATATCCTTCAGAATTGATGTCTAGGTCAATATCATAAGGACATGTAAATGTCTTATGTCATAATATTTCTATAGAATGACAGACAAAAGTCAGTCTCAAATAAGAAAGGAAAGGATATATTTGGATATCATCAATATCTAAATACATCAATTCATATCAGAAATATAGGAAGGTCACCATACTAAGAGAAGCAATATCTAGCCTCACCTAGAGTACATGATTATGAATGGACTTTTTTATTTTTCCTCTTACATCAAATGTGGAATGTTAGGAGTAGATCTTCATTTCTGTTTGATGTATACAAATATTTAAGAAAAGGTATCAGATGGATAGGGTTGAAAACCAATGACATTAGTATCTGACTAATGCTTTAAATTACCTTAAGAATTATAAGGATATGTTTTAATTTTGAAACTTTCACTTGAAGAAATATAAAATGAACCTATTAATTAATTTTGTTCTTGACATGAGAGCTTTCATAAAAGAGGATCATATACAAATACAAATATATAAATTTCAGTGAAATGATGAATCCCTCCACCACAACACAACATTTATATCATTAAAATACATATTTTATAGGTTAAAAATATGTCTTGTTTAAAAATCATTCCTTGCTTCTTCTTACCCCTTATCTTTCTTTTTCTTCATTGTATTTTTAACCTTTACTATTGCTTTTCATTAGAGAATTAAAAGGTCTGAATTTTAAAAGAGGTTAGATTAGAAGGATATTTCAGGTTCAAAATATTAAAGCATTTTATTTAATTCTTAATTGCATCTCTTTATTTAATATTCAATCCTAATATCGTCATAAGGTCAAATTAAATCGAGATTGTCTAATTTTATTAACATCAGTATAATTACAGAAAGGATCAAATTTTCAGAGGTCATCCGACTCTTGTTCAGGATAATTTCTTATTGATTGATGAGGAAATGAAACAGCTTGTGGTTTTCCTCTAATTATTTAAGCCTGTCTCACTTATCTTATTAGATATTTGTAGTGTATCAAATTAATGGTGATGGTTATATTTTCATAAACATTCTAAGATTAAACCTTTTCCAAATAAATGGCTGTAATTTCTTGAAATATTAAAATAGTTGAAAGTAGAAAATACAGCCACTAACTTGGAAAACCTACAATTAAATATTCATCTTCTATGAGTAATTTTATTAAAAATTAAAAATCAGAATTTAGGACAACTTGTTCACCTAAACCAAGATTTCTATAATCCATGGTTAATTTTGTGCATTTAAAACATGCTATAAAACTGATAAAAAACAATTAAAAAAGAACATGCTATATTAAATATGTTACTGTTACACAAAATATAATATTAAAGGCTTTATTCAAGGAGCTCACAATCCGCATTGTTGCAAGCGTACTTATTATGTACCATATTTGTATTTTTCAGTCTGTTTTGGGAATTGCACAAATCACTTTAAAGGAGTGTGTACAATAATTTTTTATATGCAGTTGGATTTTTGCAAATAAAATTTTATAAATAATACAAAATTAAAACACCACAGAAGAAAATGGAGTTGTTCTTATTAAGTGGGGCAAGACTCTCTGGTGGCTTCTGATGTATTCCAGTTGGACCCACAGGGCTCTTTGGAGTGCAGGTTTAGAGATCATCTACATGAAACTGAATACAAACATATGTGAAAGCATTTTGCCTAATTGTAAAGTATTATAAAATACTTGTTAAAGTACTGTTAAAAGAAATTATTTCTGGACAAATAAGAATTTCAGTAAAATTGGATAATACTCATATATACTGCTTGTTGTTTTTCTATATTATATTCCATTGAATTCAGAGATTGTATTTTAAATAGAACTCATGTAAAATTTGTTCCTTTGTTAAATATTTGGAGGTCAATTTTAAACCTATTTTTCTTTAACCATGTAATACTTTTTTATGTGATTGTGTTATTAACTGTTGTTCTGAAATTGTCAGAAAGGGAAGGTACTATTGGTAAAATGTAACTTCTATGACCATGGAAATAAATTTTCATTTCATGACAGTTTTTAGTTAATATGACTAAAGTTAATGAAGTAGTCATAAAATTATAGGTTTGGGAAAGACCTTGACAATGCAATTAGTCTATCTCCTTCCCCAAACACTTTAACACACTTTATTATTTTATTTCATTCTCAGAACTCCAGGGAAGACAATTGTATAATTTCTTTCAGTGATAATACATTTCAGGTCTTATAAAGCAATATGACAATATTCTTTCTTCAGAAGTCTGCTGCTTCAAAGTATGTTTTTTCTCTTAAAAGTGGTTTAAGCTAACAGTTTATACCTAAAGTGATATTTTCTCCTTGCCTTCAATATTTACCCTTTACTTTCCTATTTGTGCTCAAGTACTCATTCAGGATGTGATTTCGTATCTTGAACGTTTTTCTCTTTGTGTGTTGATCTCAGTGATATCACGTCTCAAGTGATTCTTTCACTACTAAATGAATAATGTTATGATTTTTCTAATGTTATACTCTTTTGCAAAACTCTATGATGGCTTCCAGCTGGAACAGGAACTGGGTTCTAATTACTACTATAAGTTTCAAAGCCTTTCCAGAGAATGATCTGTTAAGGGTAACATTACAAAGAAAAGTTAATAGGGAACAAAAGTAGATGCGAAACAATAAGCAGTTATATAAGCCATATTGTTCAGAGAAATGTGAGGGTCAACCAATGATCTGTAGACAGTCTGTAATCAATACTAGTAGCTCAGTTTCCAATAAAGAGCCTGACACATAATGTCTGTATCCATAATTTTTGTTAAAACTAAAACCAGAGATGCAGTGCTTATATTCAAAAAAGGTTACAAACAATAAACTCTCCCCATATGCAAAAGGAACACTTTATATCTTCTACATCATAATTAAAAGTGGAATTCCTGACATAAACTTACTCTAAACTTACCTCTAGAACTCTATTTGGTTCCCAATACTTTGCTACTCTACACCCATATTCTGTCCATCACTATGTGCTGGCAACATATTCATGGCAGTTTTCATAAATTTGAGGAAATATCTTTAGATTTAACTTTCAATTCTAATGTTTAATTTACAAGCATTAAAAGAAAAAAAAACCTCTCCCAGTTATTATCATGTGGAAAAGTACGTAAAGTAGGCTGCATGGTTTTTTGAAGCATCTTTTAACCTTTTTTTTTTTAAATGACCAGGCTCAATGTCTGTGATTAACTGTCTGATGTCAATTTCAAAAAACAAAATCTCCAGAAGCTGGATGGTAAAAGCTCTGTCTTACTTGGATCAAGGAATGAGAATCGTTCAGAAAATGATGTTTTGCTGAGTCATTAATTCAACAAGAATATAAGAGTGTTTGAAATGCTGAAAGATAGAAGCAATTGTGTTTCCTGACCAGATATAATGGATGAAGTTGGAATTATATCACTTCTTCTAGAGATTGGTTGATTCAAAATGACTAAAGAGAAGAGGTGCTCTTAAAAGAAATGAGAGTTCTTCAAAGGAAACTTAGCCCTCTGTAAAGCCAGAAACAAAGAATGAATCTTTGCAGAATAGTGGTGTAGGAAAGAGAACAAAAAAGTTCAAAAGTGTTATTTAATTGAGTGAATAACTATGTACCAACAACACAATATTCCAATATGAAAAACTTGTCAAAGGTTGATGCTAATTCAGCATGAAGCTTGGGATACTTAGATAATTCAATACATATTTATTTTACAACTTATAAAAATAAATATAAAACCTGCATAACAGCTAAAGAGAGGAAGCGGGAAAGGAGAAAGAAGTTGATGAACTTCATTTCCAAAGGGAAAATGGAAACGATATAACTTGACTTTAGAAAAATCTGAACTACACCACATTTAAAAACAATAGATGATATCGTGGGAGGGTCCTATGTAGGAGAAGATCTAGTCTAATTTAAATTTTAATAAGTGTTATTGGAAATTTGGGATGTATAAACTTGCTAATTCCCATTATTAATTCTAATGTTATGATTCTTCTCAATTTAATTCAGACCATGGAAACCATTTTACCATCCAGGTAGCCACCTTTTACTTCATTCTATAAACTCTACTTTAAATATGTAAAAGAAAATAATACCGGGATCTTAATTTCTTATCATGTTGCTTTATTAGACATTCTAGAGCTTAATATATAGTTATAAATTCCAACAAATTGCTCTTACAGACATAAGCTGCATTTGCACTGTCATTAGAATGTCAGATGATCTAAATTTTTTCATAATCATTCATATTTGAAATAAAAATCCTATGTTTTATAATGTTACAAAGTAATGTACACTATTTTCAAACCTTATATTTGTTTTCATTGACAGATTACTATTAAGATTTTATTTTTAATTTATAGTTGAAACACGTTAATTCTTCTTTGACATTTTCACTCTATGCTTCATAACAAAAGGTACATTTCTATAAAGGGACAACTATTGCAAATCTGGTTAAAATACCATGAAAAATAAGTGTTAGTATTACTGTCAATAACTCATTATTATTTATTTGTTTGGGTTTTTTTCTAGGGAAGGGAAAATTCTATAAGCACATACAGATCCCTTCCTTCTTTCATATCATTATTCAGGCATATGTCAAAAATCTTTCTATGTACTTATCCAAGTCTTTATTATATTTCTGTTTACAACAAGATATAGTAGTAGGTTAATTTCTCCATCCAGTGAACACTGAGATCTATTAGGTTCTAACCACATCATGGGGAAAGAGCCACAAAGAAGATACAGTTCATCCTCACATAAAAATTACAATCTTGCCAAAAATACAGATATTGAACATATGACTAAGTGTTACAAAATCAAGCAAGGTATTAAGGACAAGCAATAAGATGAAATTAGGAAATTCTTTCCAAGAAATGCGTGAGAGCTCTGATCTCATGATGAAGAAGGACTTAAGTAAGGTAGCTTATGTGTGAGAAGCAGGGGCAGTAGGGACTGGGTAGGCAGATTAATGTGAAGAGGAGGTATGCTCCAGATGGAAAATAACCAGCGAACATATGAAGCAGGAGGAAAACACAGGATATTTGAGGAACTGAAAGAAAACTACAACTGCAGCATAGAAAACAAGGAAGTAGCAGTGAGATATATGACTGGAAAGCAAGTCATGGCATTTCCAGACAATATGTAAAGCTCACACTTCATACAAAGTAAAGGAGACAACCTTTAAATGTTTTAAACAAGGATATGGCATAATCACATTTTAAAGTTTGCTCACTCTACTAGAGAGAAGAATGAATGGGTTGTTGAGCCAGAGTGGATTCTGTAAGACAGCTTAGGAGTGATGATGGAGACTTCGATACAGGGTTTGACATTTTGGAGAAGGGGAGATGCGGAGGATTTGAGATATTTAGAGCTAGAATTTCCCTACCTTGGTGAGTAGGGCAGTTATTCAAAGATGAGTCTCAAGTATCTGGCTTGAGTAATTCATGAGACAATGGTGCCCTTTAGTAAGGTAGGAAACCACTGAAGAGAAAGCCATGTGATGTGGAAAATGCCAAATTTGCCTCATTGAGGCCTGGGAGAATTCAAATACATACATTAAAAACACAGGTATATATTTGCAGGAAACCAAAAGACAACTTTGAAGAGAGGTGCACTTTTGGGAATGGATAATTTAGGAGGAAAATATCAAGTGACAAGGGAACCCAAAGTAGAACATTCAAAATCTCTCACCCCCTCAAGTGTTGGTTAGAAGAGGAGGAACTTAAAAAATAATTACAGAGGTGAAAGTCATATAGAGAGAAACAAAAAAAATCATAAGCAGGATGTGATGGAAGCAAAGGCAAGCAAAGGAAGAAGTCAATCAGATCTAATATGATCTAATGCCAACTTATTAAGTAAGATGACAATGAGAAAATAGGTATGAAATTTGGCTTGCCAGTGGGTGAAAATGTTTTGTCTATGAATATTGCTATATTACAATAATTTCCTTGGGTGTTTTTGCTTTATGGAATATTACTAGGCTGCATTTTCTACTTTCCCAGTTTGCTGGGGATATATGAAGCAGAGAAAAATAACTCATGCCCTCAAATTGCATGAGTAGATATAATTGAGGCAAATGCCTTATATTATAGATATACTGAGCTTCAAATCAGGGAATATATTTTGACCTTGAGTATTCCCAGGAAATCTCAGTATTACAAAATCTTTATCTCACAAATTTATCCTTATTTTTTCCTTTGAAAAACCTGGGATTTACATGTATTAGTATATTCAGCCACCCCACAATATGTTACATTTTTTAAACACATGTTGCATATTGAATGTAGACTGTGTCTTTTAATTTATTTCTTAAAAAGTGAACAAGGTTTTTTTTTTTTTTTCAAATCCTTGTGTCGAGAGCTAAATTTCAATAGCTCGCAGTGAGGGAGCGACCCTGCTACATACGAAACACCATGAACAAACTATTATGAACGAAAAGTTTAAGAGCTAGACAATAATGGGATTAAATTTTGGTTCTGTCTTATAAAATTTTCTTAACTGACTTTTAGTCTGTTTAGAAAATGAAGATTATACAACCTCCTGGGTATGTTGTAAAGAATAATTGAGATAAATCCTATAAAACTTCTCATTGAGTAGAAAAACCATTGTTCGGTAAAGACTCTAGCTCTTAAAGACTCTCTAGATCTTCATCATCACCATCAACATCACCTGTTTTCCTCACATTGATTCAATCAGCTGGTTATGTAGAGTGACTCCTTTATTTGCTACTGACTAGGATTGTATATCCCACTTTCCCATCAAGACACACGAAGAAAAAAATTAAAATCCTTGTTTCTCTCTTCCATGGTGTTATTACATTTTATCAAAAAGTTATTTTTTTCTCATTATTTCTAATGAGAATAACAGGAGGTTATTCCTTCCTTAGTCTTCTGACACTGATTTTCTGGAAGTTGGAGTCAAGTAAAGACATAAAATAGGTGTAAATATCTGTAACACATAAGGTAGAAAAGGATGTGTCTTAAGAAAACTGAACCAGTTAAAACGTTATAGAAGTTCACAGAAAGTAGTCAGGTTTAAGCTTAGAGAATTGCAGAAGGCAAATGGAAAAAGAATCATTTGGTTTAACCTAAAAGAATGCTTGGAAATATGAAAAGAGTGTGGGGGAAAACCATTTTATTTTGACAAAAATATATTTTCAGAGGCATGAAATCTGAAAATAGCCCAATTTCATGGAGTACATAATAGCTCAATTTGACTGGAGAATAGGAGGCAAGAGGGGGACTAGTGAAAAATAGACTGGGTCAGCTTCCCCCAAACCTGACACTTCAGGAATTGCTTGTAACTTATTATATGAGAAGTATGATATATTTATATTTTGATTACATATCTGGAATAATCATAATGCGAAAGATAAACACCCAGGATGGACTGTGGATGTGTGGACAATAGCCTGGATGAGGAGAAGGTTGAGGGAACAGAGAAGAGTGGAGAGATATATGGAAAGTGGTATCTCTCCAATCCTCTTCCTAACCAGTAGAATTTATTGTGCCTATCCTCCGCTGAGTCTTTTTATCTTTGCTGGGCATTGGTGTCCAAATATATCCAAAGGAACATTTATAAAGATAAATTTTTGGAAGAAGTAAAATAAAAATGGCAGTTAAACTGTATAAAACAGTCATCATTTGTAATGTAAACCCATTAGTTCTTCTAGATTCTTCTCCTTCACTATGGTGTTCCCAAATATCTATAATAATACAGCATTTGCTCAAAAAATTCTTAAATAAGATGATACAAAGCAATGGGGTATAAACTGGAGAAACAAAAACAAAGTGAGAAAGTTCAAAGTGGAGGGTATGAGATGGGAAATGAAGTTATCTGAGCTAGATAAAGGTGTTATTTCAACTGAGCTTATAGGATATCTGCCATCTTTGGCAAGAATGGGGAAGGAAACCAGCAAGATAATAAGTCATCCAATGAACTATTGATGTAGACAGTTACATTATAACTTCTCAGTTTCTGTGTGGAACTAAACGTGTTTTCCTAAGAGGGCTTGGGCATGTCTGGGATTCTAAGTTAAAACCTAATTCAAATGCATAAAATGTGACCAGTTTTGGGGTTTGCCTGCTGGGCTTATGTTAGATGACCTCATTGATCAACTCTGCATGCCATCAGTAGTGAAAGAGTACTCCATTCTTAACAAATCAGAATCACATATTAGCATCCAGTATCTATATCTGGGTGAAACAGATTAGGCCTTAAGTTGAGACACTAAGTCAGTAGGCTACTGCTGGATGTAGAAGCAGTTAAATGTAGAAGTTAAATTACGAAAAAAAATACAGTGATTCTAAATTAAAGTAAATCTAAGAATACTGGTTCTTTGAGCTCTTCTGTGTGAGGTAAAGTAAATTTAGTTACTTAACACAAACCTCAAAACCCCCAGAAATTATAGAGAATTTTATTGAATATTTGAGGTTACTCAGAAATGTATATTTCTATATTTTTATCCTGAAAAATATTCAGATTTTCTCAGGGGCAAGGAATATATCTTAGCATTTTTTGTATTCCATAATCATGATGGTGTTAAAATATTCAGTGGCTTACAACTTTTAAAATATTTAAATTTGAAATCTCCACCAATATAAACAAGATATTATCTACATACATACTTTTTTAAATAAAAGACATAACCCATGAATTCCTTCCCTTCTTTGATTACTTCTCTTGTTATCTCACTTTGGGAAACTTTAGAAAAATGTAGCAATTTGAGAATACTAACGGCTGCATGAATTGGATTCATAAAGACAAAGCTCCAAATTTTCATGAGATTTCATGGCTTTTTTATAATAACCCACTGCAAGTTTGTTCTCTGGCTGTTCTTAATATAGTTATTTTCTGTTCCCCACCCCTTTTATAACATTTTCTTATTCGAGGTGACCCCAGGGAAATCCAGTTCACGGAACGTTAGTGAAGCATTTGGCTTTTATATTAAATGACTATTCCGTGAACACACACACCCACAAGAGCCAGTTGAATCCCTTGAATTGCCGGTGTGTGACATGGCCTCTCACTCACCCATTCTGAGGGCAGGGCCCCTCAGGCTGCAGGTGCCTGAGAAATGATTACTGAAGCAAATTTGATTTACTCAGATAAGAAAGAAGATGGAATGTATGGCATTCCGCAGGGTACAGCACATCCCCTGTTCCAAAATTCTTGGATATTAAAAATAAATTTGATTAAAAAGAGTAAATGTGATAGCAAATATCAGCTCACATTCATACTCTAAAATGATGTAGTTTAGTTCATCTTTGGAAGGGCCATAAGAGCTTACCCACACACAGAGACACACACGCACACACGCACATTTGAATAAATATATATTATGTAATCAAAAAGAGCAATAAATGAGTGTTCTCTACCTTCCCCTGGGGCAATTTCTTCCCAAATTTTTAGCAGTGTTTTGAACATATTTCTATATACCTCAAATATATATTTATTCACTATCCTTTCAGGAATCAATAATTTTATACATTACCTTATGGCTTTTAAATAGCAAATGGAAGTTCTAGCTCCTACAATAAATAATATTGGTTACAATTCTTCCCTCTAGTCTCTGCCTTTTTAACAGAATTTTTCTTCCCCTATAAAGTGTGGAAATTTAAAATACTCAGTTTCTCAGTCTTCCTTGCTGCCAGGATATCTGCACATATCCTGGTTCTATGGGACCTAAAAAATATCTTGGAGGCATTTCTATGAACAGTGCTCCCGCCGAGACAAGAAAGAGAAAGCCAGGGGTGAAAAGTCGCTACCTATCCTCTCTGTTTTGTTTATGGATGTGGAAGAAGTTGCTGGTTACTGCTACTATCAACAAGGGACCAAATATATCAGAGTGAACTGACCTGGGACTTGTGTATAATTGGGCTAATGCACCAATACTGAAACCTCTACTTTCACACATTATTAACAAAGTCAAATAGTCTGTTTCTTGTGACTGATATGAGTCTTTTAACCCTCTTCTTTCCCTCTCCACTCCCAACATTTTTATAATAACATTTAAAAAATTAAATTCAGAGTCAGTGCCTTAACTATCGGGACTATGTACACATTATTAACTGCTATGTCATGTGACATACCTCCCGTATACAACTTTTTGTTTTCCTGTTAATATTTCATGAACTCAACATTTGCATTTATCTTTCTGAGGGCAGCAATAGTATTTTCTTTAAACTATTATCCTCTGAATTCTTATCTTCCTCACTTCACTATTTTACAATCTGTCTCTCATATTATTTACCCAAATTGATTTCTTATTATCATTTTTTCCAGGAGTTATTTTTTATACACAATTTATAATAAGAAATTTCAAACATACACAAAAGAAATATTAATATAACTATAATATAATGAATAATACAGTATAATGATCACTATATATTTAGTGTTTTTATCCATTTTCCTTTATATAGCTTCCATATATTTTTTATTTTGCTAGATTATTTTAAAGCAAAACTTAGTTATCAATCCACTCATTACTAACAGATATTTTGATTTTACATTAACACATGCATATATATATTATATATATAATGTCTTAATATATCTAAAATACTCAGCACAAATTCAAATTATCCTCATTGTCCTAAATATTATTTTAACTTGGTTTTCTTAAATTAGGATGAAAAGTTCACACATTACATTTTTGGTTTACATTTTTCCAAAGAGGGAGTCAATTTGCCACTCACATATTAAAACTAAAAAAATCAATGAGTAATGGAATCACTGTTTCTGTATACTGGCAACTTGATAATTATATTTATTATGATATCATATAACATCATGTTTGGATATGTTGAGAGATTTTATTTTTTCTGACTCATCAGTGCATGCATGAATCTCTTTAGCACCATAACCAAAGAGTGTTAATCCTGCCTCTCTTTCAATAATTCTACTGGCAAGACATTTGCCATACCCCAAAGTGGTCAATCGCACTATTTAATATTTTGAATCATTAGACTACTCATGCTGGTCTCATGCTGAAGTGAAATACTTCCATGTAGGATGAATTTTTACCCTTCAATATATACTATTCCAAGTCTAGGATATATACTGCTGATTCTATCTAAAATATTACATATACTTCAAAATTAATCATTAGAGAAATGCAAATCAATACTACAATGAGATATAATCTCACACCAGTCAGAATGGCCATCATCAAAAAATCTAGAAACAATAAATGCTGGAGAGGGTGTGGAGAAAAGGAATATACTTTATTTTTAAGAGAAGTTTTAGTTTCACAGAAAACTTGAGTGGAATCTACAGAATTCCTATATACTACATTACTTCCCCTGTCCCCTCCTCATATGCATTAGCTTGTTATATTTGTTACAAATGATAAGATATTATTATTAACTAAAGTCCATGGTTTACATTTGGGCTCATTCTTTGTGTTGCACATTCTATGGGTTTGGACAAATGTATAATGGCATATATCCACCATTACAGTACCATACAGAATAGATTCAATGCCTTAAAAATATCCTGTGTTCCATCTGTTCATCCCTTACTCCTCTTCATCAAACCTCTGGCAACAGCTGATTTTTTTAAATATTCTCCATAGTTTCATTATTTTCCAGAGTGTCAGATAGTTAGAATCAGACATTATGTAGTGTTTTTTTTAATCACCTAGCAAAATGCATTCAAGTTTGCTCCATGGAATTTCATGGCTTAATAGCACATTTTTTTTTTTTTTTTTTGGCAAGGCAGGATTCTTGCCTTGCCAAAAAGAGGGAGTGAGAGCATTCTTTTTTCTTTATTCTGTTCCACAGCAGTGAATTCCACCATTCTGTCTTCCAGGTGACTTATCTGTTCTTCTGCCTCAGTTATTCGGCTATTGATTCCTTCTAGTGTATTTTTCATTTCAGTTATTGTATAGTTGATCTCTGTTTGTTTGTTCTTTAATTCTTCTGGATCTTTGTTAAACATTTCTTGCATTTTCTTGATCTTTGCCTCCATTCTTTTTCCAAGGCCCTGGATCATCTTCACTATCATTATTCTGAATTCTTCTTCTGAAAGATTGCCTATCTCCATTTCATTTAGTTGTTTTTCTGGGGTTTTATCTTGATCCTTTATCTGGTACATAGCCCTCTGCCTTTTCATCTTGTCTATCTTTCTGTGAATGTGGTTTTTGTTCCGCTGTCTGCAGGATTGTAGTTCTTGCTTCTGCTGTATGTCTTCTGGTGGATGAGGCTATCTAAGAGGCTTGTGCAACTTTCCTGATTGGAGGGACTAGGGATGGGTAGAGCTGGCTGTTGCTCTGGTGTGCAGAGCTCAGTAAAACTTTAATCTGCTTGACTGCTGGTGGGTGGGGCTGGGTTTCTTCCCTGTTGGTTGTTTGATCTGAGGTGACCCAACACTGGAACCTACCTGGGTTCTTTGGGAGCTAATGTCAGACTCGTGGGGGGCTCACACCAAGGAGTACTTCCCAGAACTTCTGCTGCCAGTGTCCTTGTCCCTTGGTGAGCCACAGCTGCCCCCCACCTCTGCAGGAGACCCTCCAACACTAGCAGTTAAGTCTGGTTCAGCCTCCTATGGAGTCACTGCTCCTTCCCCTGGTGCCAATGCACACACTACTTTGTGTGTGCACTCCAAGAGTGGAGTCTCTGTTTCCCCCAGTCCTGCCAAAGTCCTGCAATCAAATCCCACTAGCCTTCATACTCTGATTCTCTAGGAATTCCTCCTCCCATTGCCAGTCCCCCAGGTTGGGAAGCCTGACGTGTGGCTCAGAACCTTCACTCCAGTGGGTGGACTTCTGTGGTATAAGTGTTCTCCAGTTTGTGAGTCACCCACCCAGCAGTTATGGGACTTGATTTTATTGTGATAGCTGCTCTCTTACTGTCTCATTGTGCCTTCTCCTTTGTCTTTGGATGTGGAGTATCTTTTTTGATGAGTTCCAGTGTTCCTGTAGATGATTGCTCAGCAGTTAGTTGTGATTCCAGTGTTCACGACAGAGGAAGTGAGAGTATGTCCTTCTTCTCCGCCATCTTGAACCAATCCTCAATAGCACATTTTCTTTACATCGCTGAATAATATTCTATTGTCTGGATGTACCACAGTTTGTCTATTTTTTTTTACTTATTGATGAATATTTTAATTGCTTGTAATTTTTGATAATTATGAGTAAAGCTATTATTAACACTTGCTTGAATGTCTTTGGGTGGTCATAGTGTTCAATTTATTTGTGTAAATACCAAGGAGGATAGTTGGTGGATCACAGAGCAAGAATATATTTAGCTTTTTAAGAAACTGAAAAACCACCTTCCAAAGTGCTTGTATCATTTTGTGTTCCTACCAGCAATGAATAAATGCTCCTTTTTCTCCACATTCTTGTCAGCATCCAGTATTGTCAGTGTTCTGATCTTTAGCTATTTGATAGATGTGTAGTAGTATCTCACTGTTGTTTTAATTTGCAACTCCCTAGTGACATATGATGTGGAACATCTTCTCATATGCTCATTTCTCACCTGTATCTTTTTTGATGAAGTGTCTGTTCAGATGTATTCCACATTTTTAAATTGGGTTGTTTGTATTTGTTGTTGTTGTTAAGTTTTAAGAGTTCTTTGTATATTTTGGCATCACTAAACCCAAGTTCCCCTAGATTTTCTTCTATATTATAAGAGTATTAGAGGTTTTCATTTTACATTTAGGTCTATGATACATTTCAAATTAATTTTTGTGTTAGTTGTAAGGTTTATGTTTAGATTCATAATTTTTTGCATGTGTATGTCCCTTTCTTTCCACAGCATTTGTTGAAAAGACTATCATTTCTCCATTAAATTGCCTTTGCTCTTTTATCAAGCCCACAAGTTTTTATTTGTGTGCGTCTATGTTTGGGCTCTCTATTCAGTTCCATTGAATTATTTGTCTAGTCTTTTATCAATATCACACTGTTTTGATTACTGTAGCTTTACAGTAAGTTCTGAAGTTGAGAAGTGTAAGTCATCTAATTCTGTTTGGTTTTTTATTTTCCCTTGATATTGTGTTGGCTATTCTGGGTCTTTTGCCTTTTTATTGAATATGATTTTTCCTTTTTTTGTAGATATTTATATTTCTTTATAACAAGACTTTAATTCTCCTAGTTGTTCTACTCACCATCCATGGAATATTTTAAGTAAAAAGATTTGCCCAAAACTCATAAGTATAGTATGATCTGTATAGGAAAAGGAAGACAGAATATCATGCTTTATATACATTAATTAGTGGAGTGTAAGATGTACTCATTTTTTGTATTTTTTAGAAAATCCTTTTCACCATTGACTTATCATGAACTTGTCTATTACACACATTTTTTTCCTTACATAGGCTCAGTCATAGTTACTAGGTAGATACTAGAATTTGATTATTATCAGCTCTTCTCAGTAAAATTTTCAGGAATCCATCTTTAATATCCATCTCAAAGAATAATCATCTTATCAATGGTAAATCACGAATAACAACAACAAAACTGACTTTATGAAGTTGGAGTAGGTTTCAACTAGCTGAAGACCACAGCCAAATCTAAACTACTCTTCCCCATTTAACGCAAGTAATATTTAGGACTATATAAAAGAAAGGAAAAAAAAATAAGTAGTTTAGGAACATCATGCCCCTATGTCTATCTTAGTAAATGGTAGTAAACAGATCCACAGATCCATTTCCCCTTAGTCACATTCTCCTCATTCATTTGTTTCACAAAGGCTAAGAGAAGATGAAGCCTTTGTCATTTGAGAATATTGAGAAAATAGAGTATAAATGATAATTCATTGATAATTCAATTTTTGCTTAATAATTATTATAGCCAAAAACACACTACTTCCTTTGCAAAAGTAATAAATTGAACAATCAATAATAGGTTAAAATCCATTTAATTTTACACTAAATAAAAGCAGCTAAATAAACATGAATATCAAATGTTACTCTTCTTTGAAACCCTCCTGTCTCTGTGCTAGTTGTTATTTCAGTGACCTTAGCATTTTGTTCATGCCTTTATGGCTGCACATATTGCATTGTACCCTAAGTGATCTTCATACATGGCTTTTCCACTCACTAGACATTTATTTTCTCTAGGATATCAAATATATCACCACCTAGTACATAAGAAGTAATCAGTACATATTATTCAGTTTTGAAAGAGTGAATAACTGTTTATGCTAAGGGAGATATCTCCAGTTCTAATCCTTAGCATTATCATTTTTCTTTCAGTTGGGGCTCATTATATGCATAAAAGTGGCCAAATTCTTATTTATATAAGTCTTGCTATATTGGAGATAATTGCTTTCTGTGTCATACTTTCATATATTTGGACCTTCAAGGGGAGAATTAATAGCATCAATTCTATATCATTGTACTATAAATCACTCAGATTCAGTGGTAGGTTTTCTATAGGAGACTGTTAAGAAATGGTATACATACCCATATATGCTTTTGAAATCATCTGATGAAGTGAAAGGGAATTCATTATGAGAATTTTCCAAAACTAACAATTGGTAAAAGATAATGGATAAGAGCATACACATATAGGGCAAGTATTTGTCAGGGCCTATGGTTTTGACTTCCTTAATATCAGCTTTTCATCACAAACTGACCTCAATACATAAGCATATTTTTATATCTTATTAAAATGTCATGATTCTAGCTTATGTAAGTTGAAAAAAAACTTTTTTGTGATTTCTGTGCATGCCTATAATTTCTAAGTGGTTTGTACTTGTCTGTGACAGGCTCTCAATAGTAAAAGCATTTACTGTAAAACTGTCAGTATCTTTAAAAGGTAAAAAGTAAGAATAAGGTAGAGAAAACATTCTTGTGATTTGGGAGAAAAGACAAATTAATTGACATCAAATAATTCACATGCTGTAGCGTTAAGGGAGGCTGGGACTTGAATCTAAGCAGACAAATACAGTGTATATCACTGCTCTTAGAACCAGAGAAACAGAGTATTTACATCTACTGCTTGCCATATGCCACCACATTTCCCTTGGTTTTTCAATAGTAAGTTAAATCCAATAAAAAAAGTACAGAGGTAAGTGATAAAGACAAACTAAAGAATTTGGCAGTATTTAAACAACATATTACAGGCTGCACATACATCTGCCTTTGTAAGGATGAAAGGAGACAGTACAGGAAAAAAATGTTTTCTGATTTTAATAACTGTACAATATAGCAAACAAACATTTTGTAAAAAACAAATAGATCCATACTGCTCTTGGGGAAACTTTGTCTTAAGGAACTGATCTCTTCTGCTTTCATTTTGGCTTGAGAATTTTAATTGCTACAACTTTATGTGGCGTTTGGTACATCAGAATCTCCTGATTACCCCTCGGTAGTTGAGATTCCTTTTATTTATTTTATTTTTCTCTCTGGGTATATCAAAATTTACTATTAAAGTATAGATAAAATGTGCAGACATAAACCTTTAGAATGTATACCTTTATGCAAGTATAGCTAAAAGTGAAGTTTATAATTAAATAATGACGGTATATGCTCTTGTACTCCATAAATAAATTTATCTGGCTGTTACACTTCTCAGCCCAGGCTAAAGGAGAACTCATACATTCCTTCATTATTCATAACATATAATACAAATTTAGGAAAAGTGTGATACACTGAAATCATAAAATAGTCTTTTAGTGTAAAAAGGACAGGCATTGAGTGCCCATCAAAAGAAAACTTCTCAGCCAGAATTTTTAATTATTGCTGTCCCCAATATCAATGGTTTAGAATTTAACCATTTCTCAAAATAGTGTGCAGAGTTAGATACACCTTCTGTTTTTGAAAACTTTATCCATCCTCGAACTTCAAAATTTCATTATTTTCTTCAAAATTTTATATATATATACATAGGTATATGCACATATATTTTATGTATAATTTAACAATAATGTAATTATTTTATTTGAAACAAGAAAAGGCTAATATATATTAAAGTAAATGGAATCATTTGTAGATATGCCTGTATATACTCACTCAATAACCAAAATATCTTTGGTAGCTATTCCAAGTAAGTGATTATATTGTACAATATGGATGTAAAATTAAATGAGATACAAAACTGAAAAAAATAACTATTGAGTATATGATTCATTATGGTGATAAAAATTATATTCTAAACTTGCTAATATCAGAATATGAGAGCAGTTACATAATTGTACATGTATGTCACTGAGACTATTGTTTTAAGTAATTCTATTCTTAAACAACATTCAAAAGTATAGGTTAAGTAATTTATAAATACCAAATAAAGAGTAGTAAATATTAAGGAAAGGATATCATAATCAATATTCTTCTCTAGAGTTGAAACAATAAAAAGAATATGAAATATTTCTAATGTTAAAGTTTAATTTTGTTGCATTTAAATTTCCAATTTATAAGTTTTAATGTTGAAAATAAGCAAATTTTAACCTTTTAACTTTATGTTAGAGTGTGTCCAAATTTAATACATGGTACTATTAAAGCAGTCATAAACATTATCTTGAATAAGGGGAAAATACAAGATAACTGAA
This sequence comes from Tursiops truncatus, assembly GCF_011762595.2. Classification (NCBI taxonomy): domain Eukaryota; kingdom Metazoa; phylum Chordata; class Mammalia; order Artiodactyla; family Delphinidae; genus Tursiops; species Tursiops truncatus. Next base: position 119,549,464 of record NC_047037.1, read on the forward strand.
GATTAAATATAAGCTTGATTGATCAGTTTTTATTAATTCATTTCTAATAGATTTAAACCCAAATAAAATGACACCAAGATTTTTAGGTCTGTTAATTGGTAGAGCTACTTGAGAGTGATAGTTGGCATTGATAGTAATTTATGTAAGTAATCTTTGGAAAATATTTCACTTTACAATTTTTTCTAGATAAAATTGATCTATATTGATATTATAGTTGGAATTTCTATATGATCCAGGATAATTCATTTATGTTTGTAATATGTCATAGAATATGTCATAATCCTCACTTAAAAGAGTAAAATGTTATAATAAATGAATAGTAAATGACCTTGTTCTTGTCTTGGGACATTGCTTCATCATTTAGTCTCCCTTTTGCCTGTACATTTGCCTCTCTCTTTACTGACATGTTCCCTGCCATATGAAAATGATCAAGTTTTCCATGAAACACTCACAGTTGTCCCTGCCTTCTCTCTACAAACTCTAGGTCTGCCTCCTGCTATGAATAGTCAAGTTCTTATAAGATGAATCTTTATACATTGTACCTACTTAATGTCATATAGAGACTAGCAGTAAATTTAGATGTAATAATTTTGGAATCCTTATTGACCACATCTAATACGCTAAACATACGTATATCCATTGGACCAGTAATTTTACTCAGAGATATACTACTTCTGTTCATTCTATTTTTTGTCCCTCGCTTGGATTACAGGCTAATTTTTGACTAGGACTTCTTAAAATTTCTAGGATTGGATCACAGTATTTATATTAATAACATAGCAAAATAAATAAAATATAAATAACATAGTATATTCACTGACATGGTGAGCATTGAATGAATGTATTTGTTTATTCTGGCTCATAATATTGTTTAAATATGCAGGAAAAAATGAGAGTAGATTTTTTTTCAAAAAATCAATTTAATGTTTTTGCTTTTATGATGATTTTCATGTGGAATAAAATGGGATTTATCTCCTAGTCAGGGCTGGAATTCTTTGGCCAAGTTTCACATCAGTTGATGACTTTTGTAATCACGGTTCCTATATAAAAGTACACTGTGAGTGAATATACGTATATGTATCTGATTCACTTTGCTGTACACCTGAAACTAACACAATATTGTAAATCAACTATACTCCAATAAAAATTAAAAACAAACCAAAAAAAACGTACACTATGGTTGTCCCTCCAGTCTCTGATTCTTCACAGCCTACACTTTACCTAGATAACTCCACTCTCAAATTCAGAATCGGTCTGTGATTTGCCCAAGCTAATCAGAAACATTCTATTATCCCCACAGCAATATAATTATTTCAGATGAAACATGTTTGTTAAATAAGAACGAAGTTCTGTACTTTCAATAAATGGTTGTGGAAAATCAGCTGTCTCTCCTTTCAAAGTTGTGCTGTAACAGTATGAAAGCCTGGGTCACTAGTAGCTGTATCACTAACTTGAGGAAAACCCGCTGAAGAAATAAAGAGGTCAAAAGAGCAAGAGGTAGCTAAAAAGACTGCATACAAATAGAGTGAGAATTTTGACAAAACCTAACTTAAAACTCATACTTCCTCTGAGATTTTCAGCCAATCAGCTATGATATAGTCTCTTGTTTGCATCTATTGGTTCAGGTCTGCACATGTGAATTAGGATGGCTAAATCAGATACTATACCAAGACTTTTATATTTTGTTTGGAGAAGAAGAGTTCTCTTTATTTTTACATGATGGTAAGTACATATGGTAAGTTGGTAGCAAGCCCAGGACCATTGAAGAAATTTTGCTAAAATAAGGATAAAAGAAAGAGAAAGGATGAGAAGCTCAGAGAATAGCAGAGAAAAAAAGCCCTAATTTCTTATTAAATGTAACTGAAATCTAGCTAATCTATTGACTTAATTTATTTAACTTAACAAACTGTCTCTGTATATTTAGTCAGTTTGAGGTTTTTTTTTAAACAATCACACCCCCTTTTCTGTGAAAACTGATTCATATTGTAGCATATGTCTCATAACATGTAAAAGAGCAACTATCTTCCAAACAACTCTAAGTCACTGTTACAATTCCCATTTTTTTTATCAGACTTTGAATAGTTATACAAATTTCCTCAAACTCTGAAAATTAATAATTGGTTATTGTTGGATACAGAATTTGAACCAAAACTCTCTTATTTCAAACTTATATAAGTCAAATCTTTTATAAGAGCAGCAATCTTATTAAAAAAAAACACACACACAAATCTGCACCGTCCTCATCATGACACTGAAGTTGTCCCTATATTTTTGGACTATGTAATTTTCTTCACTTATTAATTAGTCTATTTCTTGGACAATTTCAGGCAGGATTGTTACTTCATAAAATGATTTAATGTCAGTTAGGTATAGATCCTGCTAATTTTTGCAATTTAAAAGAATTATATTTTATTTGTCCAGCTATATTAACTTTTCCATTCAAAAATATATGTACTTGAAATTTTAACTAAAATGTCATCAATTTAAAGATTAATTTAGCAAAAATTGATATCTTACAAAAATTGTCTCAAGCTCCAGAGTTGGAGCTGAATCAGGAGTTAAAGTCTTAGCCAAGGACACTGCCAGAGAAGAGATGGGGTAAATGGGCACTGAAACCCCTGGCCAGGGTCCAAAGTACACTGTTCTTGTATTACTGCTGGAAGGATATTGATAGACTTGACAAGAACAAGTTCACAGACAAAGAGAGAAGGCCATGGTGGCTGCTGCATCAATAAAGCTCTTGGTTTATTATTAGTCTTCCAATTGTTAAACTATTTTCTTTCAACTCTAAATCCAATCATCTATATCCTACATTGTGATGTCATGGATGGGAATCAGCAAACTACATTTATTTTTTGCCAGCTGGCTTCTTGTTACATTACACTAATAGAGGAAGATTGGAAATCAGAGAGAGGGACAAGGACTTGCTCTTTATTCTTTTGCTTGCTGTTTTTGTCAGTAACTCCCCTGTAGCAGTCACTGGCAGTTGCAGCTGGTTTTACTCTCTAGCTCATTTTGATCCTTTCAATTCCAGCCTCATCTTTGGAAGTCTGGACAGCACCCACTGGCTCACAGTAAGAGCCCCAGATCCACAGAAACACTCTCCATTGTGCTGATGCTCAATAACATGTGGGACAAATGGAAATATATTTTGTTGATATGAGTTTTATTCCTTGACATCTTCCATCAACTCTTAATCTTATATTCTAACTGAATATACACATACATATATGTATGTGTGGGTATATATATATATATATATATATATATATATATATATATATATATGTATATATTTGTGTGTGTGTTTCTGTGTGTGTATATGTAATATTTATTTGAATATGTGTTATAACATTTGGACCCCCTATCATATTTGTGCTATGGTAAAGAGTCAGTTTTTGTTTTGATTATGTAACTAGACCATAATTGACATTTATCACAGAATAATTTTGAGCCATACAAGAACCTGATGTGTTTTCAAACACTTTCATGCTATAAGGCAGATAACATGATAGACACTTAGTAAACGATGCCAAAAGAAAGTCTCTTAAATGTCATATTCCAAAGCAAGAAAGAACGTACTTTGTAAAGATGACATAGATTATTCAGAGAGTGACTACAATAAAATTCAAACTATCTGAATAACATCCATTAACTAACCTTTTATAATGGAGATTTAAATGTTATGTACACCAGTGTCAAGTAAAATGGAATTACCTGTATTTTATTAGGTATAATGAGAGTTTTCTTTAGCCTTTCCATTATAATGGGAATGAATCCAATGATTTTGTAACTTGTAGTCTTTTTTAACCTAAAGAATAATACAATTAAAACAATTAAGCTTCTTGAAGAGATAGAGTCATTTTATGAAAAGAATTTATATGTAGCAATATAGACAAATTAAGCTAATGATACAGTGTCAGGCTGATGAGAGTTAATGCAAGAATCAGAGACATAGAATTAATATGCAGAGGTGTTCTCTATTTGAAATGTTTAAGAGTAGGATCCATGTTTTCTTCATATTCCACTCAATATGTATAAAAGAAAACAATGATTTTTCTATCCAACATAGCTGTATGTATCCATTGATATTGTAGAAGAGATTGGTTTGTCATCTAAGGTCCTATACTGAAAGAGGGAAAGAAACTGAGCAGATGATTTAAAAAGTGAAAAATAGGCTTAAGGTAAAAGTAAAATTTTATATCAAGATTAAGGGAATGATTTGGCTCAGTGGAGTGAAGTACCAATCATTTTTTCCAGTATATTGGACACTAAATTCAGAACTAAATAAATTTCTGATCAGGTGATATGCTAGTTGCTCAGTGGTTTTACTCTCGATGGTTACTATCTTCAGAAGACACATGAATATGGCAGAGATAAATATGGATTCATACATACAGGCAGTGATCAAACTCCATAGTTTATTGAATATAATAATTCAGCAACACAATTCTGTCAACAATTACAACCAACAAAGCATATTTTGTTGGGGTCATCAAAAATTGAAGCGATTGTAAAGGAAGAAAAACAAGTTTCCAACCACAGAAAACAGTTTTAACATGAAAAACCTTCAAGTAGAACTAGGCAGCGATTTCCTGACTAATGGTCTGTGTAATGAAAGAGAAGCTTGAGCATGACATTATCAATCTATGTAACATGAATTGTAGTCATTTAGGTGCCCCACAGAAGGGTTTTCTGGACACAATATCTTCAGATGGAACAGTATCCTCTATGAAAGAACTAAACTATTGTTTCTGCATTTTATAAAATCTAATATAGTAGTTCATTGTAAAAAGTATTTAAAATGAGTATTAAAATTATATTATTTGAACTTAAAAAAGTGACATAACCCATACTTTTATAAAGTTTCAATTATGAAAAAGACAACAAAAATATACAGCATGGAATCTTTTAATTAAGGATTTATTTGCTTTTCATTCAGGTAAAGAACACAATTGAGTTTTAAATTTCAGAAGATGTAAAAAGAAAGCGAGTTGACTGATAACAAAAAGTCATCAGAAATACCTAAAACGTTTTAACAATAACAAGACTTTTTAGCAATAAGATTACTTTCTAGCAAAAGCATTAAGAATTCTTTGACATACGCAGATGATTTTCAAAACCTTCGTCATCAATTATCTGTGCTATTCCTAATGTCATGGTCTTCTCATTCCTCCCCAGCCCTACCTCTAGGGCTCAAAAAACAGGCCTAAGAATGACATTAAGAAATTAATATTGTTAGAAATAATTTTTAACACAGAGTTTTTGTTTTATTAATGCTTTTATATTAGAAAATATAAGCAAGGTTTTGTCATGTTAGTCAAAACCTCGATCTTTTCATAAACAAAAACAATTTATAAGGATGCTAAGAGAGCAGGTGTCTTACATGTTCTTTTCTATAGAATAAAGTTCCATAGACTACTTTATGTAGATGTGTTAAAAATTGAATTGTGTCCTCTCAAAATTCATATGTTGAAGTCCTAACCCCAAGGACCTCTGAATATGACCTTATTTGAACATAAAGTCATTGCATAAGGTAATTAGTTAAGATGAGGTTATCAGAGTGGGTCTTCATCCAACATGGTTGGTGTCATAAACAGAAGCACACAGGGAGAATGGCACATGAACAGGAAGGCAGAGAATGTGGGTGATGTGATTCCAAGCCAAGAAACACCAAAGATTGTCAGCTAAATAGTAGAAGCTAGGAGAGAGACCTGGAAAAGAGTTTCCCCCAATGTCTTTAGAATGAGTATATTCCTGCCAATACCTTGATCCATGAGACAATATATCTTGGTTGTTTAAGCTAGTCAGTTTGCAGTACTTTATTACAGCAACCCTAGAACACTAATGCAAGGTGTATCATTGAAAAAGTCATCTGCCTCTGCCAGGGGTAAGCAGCAGAGTTTCTCTTTGGAAGCCACTGATACTCACACAAACCTCCATGCCACTCATATACAGTATCCTGTGGGACCAGAAAACTAAATGATCTGAACATAGTAAAACTAAATCTAATATGCCATACCATTAAATTTTACTAAGAACAAATTTGGAAATAATTGAGTATAAAGAGCAAATCTACAGTGTAAATATGAATTTAATTAATAAAATTAAGTTAATCCACTTAAGGGGAATAAACATGGATGTAATACATAATTGAAGCACAGTATATTAACATTTTCAGCCTAAAGTTATATTATTAACTAAAGAGGGTTTATTTGTTTTTAATTTTGAATGTGGGATGTTTCATAACAATAAAAACAACAATAAAATTAATAGAAATATTATTTGAATTCAAAATCTGGCCAAACACTCCACCCCAAAACCAACTTCTTCCTGGTAAAATTGTGTTTAGACTCTGGCATCTGAAATATGCTAACAAGTAAATTGAAGGTTTTTAGTTAATTTTTTGAGTGAATATGGGCTTTTAAAAATTCTCTTAATTAATGCAGCAAAAGAAGGAAAAAATGGAAAATAAAGGTGTAAAGACAACACAGCAAAGATAGGCAACAGCTTGCTCTTTTTGAATAAAGACCTCAGGTAAAGCACATTATAAAAGTGAAATAGTGTTGTGGTCATATTACAGTTGGAAGTGGAGACACCATATTTAATCTTCAGTGGCATGGAAAACACTGCAAATCATACTTGGGGATTTTAATGTATGTGTATGTCAGTATTGACAATTAAATATATAATATTATATCATAATTATGAATACCATCAAATATATCATTTACTCATACAGATTAATAGAATTAATTATTAGCCAAATTGGTATTTTCTTATCATTAAGATAGGGAGAAGATTAATTGACATAACAGATATTATACACACATTGATCTAAACCACCCTGATTTTAAAAATGTTAAATGTGAAGAAATGTCATTTTAGAATTAAGAAAATATGGCAATAAGAAAAGGTACTATGTCTTTTCATTACAGATGAAATTTTCATTGAGGATTAAGAGACATCAAGTAGCAAAACTTTGTAGAAAATCTCCAAGAATAAATATTTGCAGAACTATTTACCTTTTCTTGGTCTCCACTACATATACTTTGATTTTATGTATTGTTTTCCTCCAAATTTCCACTATGAGGCAACAAATAAACTATAGGAATATAAGTAAGCAAATACAACTGCATTAAAGGAGCAACAAAGAAGTATTCAGAATTTTAATAAGAAATTATGGACTGACTCCTTTTGAGGTGATGGATCACTTTTGTCATTGAAGGTGGGGCACCTGCAACTTCACTTAGTATCACCCAGGTTTCAAATTCTGAATTATTTGCTGTGGTAATCAGGGTAGATATAAGGAATCCAAAGTTACTCTCAAATGCTCAGAAATGAGTCAATATTATTGCTAGTTTCATTCTGATCTTTTCAAACTATTCTCACCCAAACGCATTGTAATCCATCCTTTTTGGACAGTAAGATAAAAATATTTCCCCCCAATACATACCTTTATATTTACATGCTCATATTGTCTCAGTAAGTATTCTTTAACTAATAAATATAATTGTATTTATCTAGTTTAATCCAAAATTCGTCTTACTAAGTATATTGAGTAGTTTATAAAATTTTTAGGTAGCACAAACAACTGGCCTTGGAAGACTGCCTGAGCATGTTTTATTTCTCACTATGAACTCTCTATGGACACTGAACATGGGGCTTGGTGCAGGGCTTTGGTCACTACCACTTTTGAATCTCCATCTCACTCCCCTCCCCAAAGATTAGATTACAAATAGCAAACGCTTCTTCAACTTTCTGCTAAACTGTAGTTTATAGGAGGCTGCTTCTGAATGACAGCACTTAGATCATATGCCTAAAACCTAGACACAAGTGGGGCAACTGCAGTAGGTAATTCTGCCTTCTACATTGGGAACTGAGGCCACAAATTAAGGACACTTATTCAAATATGGAAATGACATTCCAAAGAATACAGTTACCCAATAGTGATGCCTTTATACAAATGTAACCAAGTCCAAATGCACCACTCACCATACTACAGGCCAATAAGTCAAGAGACAAGGTGTTGGAGCAAGGAAACCAACTTTATTCAGAAAGCCAGGGAACTGAGTAGATGGTGGACTAATGTCCTAAAGAACAATGTTAATTTAGGGTAGAATTCAAGCTTCTTTTATGCTAGTGAAGGGGCAAGCAGGAAGGGGCTAAGATCAGGTACCAGCAAGGGTCCAAGGAGGATTGTAAAAGCTCTTTGTTCTTGGACACTTGACTTGGGTTGATGTGAGTCTAATCGCAATGTTACTATAAATCTTGACAAGACAATCACTATTTTTGTTCATACTTCCTTATCTCCCCTTGGGAGGCAAGTTTTGGGTAAGGGGCTGTTTGCACAAATCTTAATCTGTAGACAAAATTCCTTTAGTGATTATATCAATGCATAGGCCAAAGCTGAGGCTTATGACTCAGAGGTTAAAGCAGCATCAAAGGTAGATACAATATGGAGTCAGAGATGCCAAGCTTCTTCCTCCCTGTACCACAAGCATAAATAGCTATATCCTCCTTCCAATGACAACATTTTTGGTTGTTGATTCCAAATTGTTCAGATCTCTGCTTTCTCAAGTATTATTTGTTTGACCTGACTTCCAACCCTGATTTCTTAGATATGCCTTGTGTCTCAGTCTTTGAGTCTTTGTTGAAGAGTCTTGCAAAAGACAATGCAGTGATCTGTTGACTGTCTCCAAGCTTTGTAGGACTTCCCCAAACCAGTGTCTTTGAACACAAGACTGATATGAAACCATGTGAGGAAAAAATATTATCCTTACAGTACTGAGGGAATGATCCAGTTGTGTTTTGTTTCATAAGACTACAGAATGTGTAGTCCTATACTAGAATATTCTAACTCTTAGAGAAAAAATAGAATAAGATTAGATTGATAAAAATAAGCAGAAACTATATAAAATGATCATGACTGTTTTGGCAAAACTTTCTGCAGAATCTAATGAATAGTAGTCTAATGAATAGTCTATAGTTTGTAATCCTGTAGGTACTACAATTTATCATCTGTATTTCCCCCACTTTAACAATTAATTCAACTTTAGTATCACTAAACACCCAATATGTTCAAATGTCTCTTGTAGAATATTCTTTAGCAAGTAGGCACATACTGGAAGTCTCTAAAGTTACTACATGATATTATATGGCTAACTTCAAATGGTTTCTTAGTTCCACTATAGAAACATGAGTTAAAAAAGAAAATATATTATAGACCCTTAAGATTATTTCTAGGATTTTATGTTGTATATTTTAAGGTATTAGTTCTTGTAAGTCACAGAAAGGTTTATGATTTAAATAGCTACAGAAATGGTTTATGCTTTCTGTACTTGCTGTACTTTCTGTACTTGACCACTTCCCTTTAACTGCATAACCTAAAAATACTTTTATTATTTAAAAAAAACATCATGATCTGTTGTTCATAAATTTGATTACACAAGGGAGCATTAGTCTCAGAAACTGAAATTTAACATAGATGTTTAAATCCACAGTTTACAATAGGCTGTTTTGAAAACCCAAGGTTCATTTTGAATGCATGGATCCCTGAGGAATGCATGGTTTTGCAGAGGGGTGGATTTATATAGGGTCATGGAGTTACTAAAGCCTTTAAATAACTCCTTGTTTTTCTTTACTGACTTCTAGTGTTAAAGGCACTCAATACATTTAAGAGATTCTCTGGCACTTCAGATAACCTTGTAGCATCTCGCTCTATTCAAAATTTTAGTCAACCTTCTCCAACAAAATATAGGTGACCATACACTTAAATGATTTTTAATGGATAATAATTGATTAATGTAATATCTTCACCTTGATACTTATTGAGACTATAAAAAGTGATTCAAATGTGAGGAACTGGGACCAGGGAGTAGTAAAAATATTATTTTACCATTAAGGCAAACACTGACAAAATCAGTGTTCCAGCTTCATGCATGTATCTTAAAATAGATCTGGGTACACATTTACCTACACTCACACATAGTCCCAGCACACACACACACACACACACACACACACACACACACAAAACACTCACATAAGATAAAATTATGTGTAAAATGAAGCACACCAGTCATAATAAATAAGCATGGTTAAATCAATATGTTAGAAGGAGACTGTTTCTGGGTAAGCCTGTGACATGCTTTGTGGCTGCTCATACAGTCAATAAAACAGGAAGATTTGGCAGTCCACTGATAATTAACATAACATGAGCCTATATGCATGTGTATTACCAAATATTTTCATGCCATCATACCTACCTTCTGCTCATTTAGTGTATACAACAGTATGCCATGTAGAAGTAAAAATTATATTTTGTTTTTCATTGAACATACTGGAAAGTCATGGTACACATTAACAATTTTATTAACTTTTTAGTACAAATTCTGCCAACCCAATGCTCATATCTGAATTTTATGTCCATAACTCTTTGTAACCTAAAATATATTTTATATAAGAAAGCATGTTTTCAAATGACAACTTTCTTCTGTTTGCAAAACTGAAAGTATACTGATCATAGCACTATAGATAGATGGCTATTTCGAAGATATTTTGTACTAAGAAATATTTAACCAAGAACAATTAGCTGTTCAAATAATTTTTAAAAAGCTATCTACAAGTCAATAATCAATAAGATGAATAAACCTGTTATATTTTTAATAATAGCAAAGAAATTGTGCTGCTAAGAAGACGTCCTGTAAAATATGTGAGTTGTAACAATCTTCATTAAAGGTAAATTTTCATTATTTAACATACTGATCTAATAAAATATATTATTTTATCTTTATTTCTTAATTGTGACACAATACACAATATTGCCTAACACTTAAAATTATCTTAAGTATAGTGCACTTTAAAAAACAAAAAAAGGGTGTCTATATCTTGTTAATTAGAGTATTATAACATGTCTATTTGGTTATTCTGAAGGTAAGTTTAATTTTATTTATCCTGATCTACTTGTCTATTTGAGTGCATTCTGTTCTATCAATCTTGTTGCTGAAGGTAGTCATTTTCTTATTTCAGTTGCTTCTGAAAATCATTTTTTGTAAAAACTCAAAGGTATGTATTTCACATGTGTATTGCTGGTTAAACTGGTAAAGGAATCTTATGGGTTAGGTAAGCTCCAGTGATTTGGCCTGCACTAAAACAAACAGGAAGTTCAGTTGCAGTGGAAATAGCCACTGGCTGCTGTTTCGTTTTTCTGTGTCACTAAATAAGTACCATTCTCACAGAATTCTCTATTTTATTACTCAAGTCCTATTCTCTAGTCTTCCTATTTGAGTACCTGGATAATAGAGAAGACAGTGTTGGAAAAACCAGCTCTGCTGGTTGTCTAAATATTCTATTGAACTGTGGCTGGTAGAGTATTCTGACATAGTGTCAGATGTTGGATTTAAACCCTGACTCAGTGGTTGTGGCTGAAAACTGCATTGACATTTTAAAAGCATCTGTTATGAACACTGATCTGAGTAAAACACAAACCACGGAGTTTCATGTAAGCAATACCAAATGCGAGTTTTAAGTGATTACCTGGGCAAGTTCGGAAAACATGAAGGTTGCAGTTCGGAGTCCTGACCCTGTTCCTGTCAATGGGAGACCATGGAGGGTCATTTTTCTAAACATTTTCGCATAAAAGTACATGTAAAATGTGTGAACAACTTCTAGCATAGCATTAAAACATTAATATTTTATGAATCTGTCATATTTTTGGCATATATTAGATTTTAAAAGATACTTTGATAAGTGCAATAATTGGATCCAGGAAGAAGAACTTTGAAATAGCGCATGATTTGTAAGAACCAGATACCGCAAGTGAGGAATATTTTCAATAAGGTAAAATTGCATATTACTTAAAGTTGTACATGGAATTCTATAAATAACGCATAAAGTATGATACTAAATCTTTACATTAGCAACTAGATAGACATTAAATGCTAAAATATTGCAAAAGTTTGGTTTTTAGAAAATGTCATATGAATTAATAAATTAAATTAAATATTTATTTAAATATTTCAAATATTGCTTATCATTCATTATAGTTGGTATTTTGCCTTTATTTTAATTTATAATTATAAATATTTTACAGGGAAAATATTATAATCACATTTTACCCTTTAAATTTACCATAGTTTGTATTTTGATAAAAGCGTATTCAAATTTTGTATAATTTGAATAAAATTCTGTTTATTTTATAATTCTTTAATTCATTACTTTCAATAGAATAGAACTTATATGAAAATATGATTAATACAAACTAATTATTGCCTTAGTCCGATTGAAAGCAATATAAGTAAATTAATATTATCAAATATAACATGAGTTATGCATGTCTTTTTACTGCTCATTCAAATATTAATGGCCTATCAACAGAATGGTCTAATATCTAAAATAAAAATAAGTTATCTTTGTTACTTTTAGAATATAAAACACATGCATTTAAATACATTTTTGTTTTTTTAATATAAAATAGTATTTTTTAAGGTGGTAGGATACAACATGTGTACTTGTTAGATTAATTTATACTCATTTATAATAGTTCTTGGGCCTCTGTGCTCTTGCCCTATGCCTTAAAAGGTTTGAGTCTGACCCTGACCAGACTATTCAAATTGTAAAAGTATAGCACATTTTATTTCATGATGAAGGGCAAACGTGAATTGCCTTTCTCTTCATATTTTCATTAAAATCTTATTCTTCATTCCTTTATTGGTTAAAAATAGGGATTAGAATGACTATAGTTTATTACTCCATTTTAAATAATAGCATCACAATCTACTTTGGAGAACCACTGCTCAAGACCATAGCCGTTGCAGTGGGTGTGTGCTCATAAGTGGCTAGTTACCAGGGTACATCTCCTTGCTTTAGAGATTGCTTCAAGGATGCCCAAGGGACCCAATCAGAGTCAAAGGGATGCAATGAGATCTTGCTAGGACTTTGAGACAGTGTTTGTCTCCTTCCAAATGTGACAGTAGAACTAGGACTAATGATAACAGCTACTGGAGTCACCCTAAGGAACCTGTAAGAGCAGCCCATAGAAAAAATGATGCAAAGTTAAGAGATAAAGGGAAACTGAGTCCTTTTGTTATTAATACGAAGCCTCTTGTCATGTTGACTCTGAGGCTAATTCAATTCTTGGACTTATCAGTTATGCTAGGCCGTATATTCTGTTTTGGTTTTGTATATCTGTTTTAGATTTTCCTAACAGTCCCAATGAATATAGTCTCACAGGAGAGAACTGCCTAGGGGAGCACTTTTGCCATGCCTCTCCAATCCCCTTACCCTCGCATCCTCTCCCTTAGTGACTTATCCAAGGTAATATTTGGGTGTGGTCACTGTTAATGTTCAGCAGAATCACTTGGTTCTGAGTCCCTCTTTCTCTTTCTATGTTGACCATTCAGTATAGTAGAAAGGACTGGACTTTAAGAAGTGAAAAATATGAGTCTTGGCCTGATGTAGTGGCCTTTTGGTTTTCCAGCAGCTGTATCTGCAAATAAGTGGACAATTCAGTCAACAATGCAGAAGGACAATGAGAAAACCCTATTTCAGCTTTGGACCCAAATTATAGTCTTGAATTGCTCTCTATCTATAATGCTTTTTTCATTCATCTATTCCAACTTTTTATCAACCACTATTTGTGGTTTAATACTCTGACATTATGACATTATTCTAATGTTGTAAATACAGTAGTGAGTGTTCAGATGGGGTGTTGATTCTATGAAACTGAGTCAATAAATAAAGTATAAAATTAGTAAAATAGTTTCAGAGAATAATAAATGGTAAGAAAAATAATAAAGTAGCTTAATGGAATTTAAAATAAATGGAGGGTACTTTAGAAAAGGTGGGGAAAATCTCTGAGTTAACATTTGAAATGAGGCTTGTACGGTTAAAAAAAAAAAAAAAAAGCAGTCATACAACAATGAGGTATAAGAGTACTCCAGGCAGAGGAAATAGTGCCAAAACGCTGAGATTGAAGTGTACTTGGTATGCTTAACGAAGGGATGGAATGTCACCAAGGCTGGAGTAGTGGATAAGGGGAGAGTGATAAAGGATGAGATTAGAAAAATTGATGGAGTGCTGATTTTTTTTAATTGACCTTCAACTTCCACACTGGCCAACTTCATCAGCCAGTAGCTTAGAGAAAGGAAACAATGAGAGACAGTCTGAACTGAATTTACAACGGGAATATTTCTGATCAGTGTATATCAAGGGTAAAGCACTACTTGGCAGTCAATGGGGGTCCCAAATAACAATATATACTTGGTTGCATGGGCTCACAAAAACGTTCCAGGTAGGGAGATGCTCATATATGAAAGAGCATAGTACCTGTGATTCTTCCCGTTGATGAAAATAAAAGTTGTGTTGCAAGCACTCCAGTCATAAAGTTGCTTTTCTGTCCACCACAGTGTATTATAATACTTCCTAAATGTATAGCATGTCAGGGAACAAAGAAGCAGAATGGAAGATGCAACTGAACCAGAACACAGGACACTCAGATTACAGCGCTAGAACAAAGTATAAGTGCTGAGCACAATTCAACAGCTACCTGCTGAAATATTGATAGGTAATCTACAAAAATATCAATGGTTTAACTCAACAGGGGTTTAGTTTTTTCTCACATGAAATCTAAATGGGTGTTTCTGATGGGCAGGAAGTGATTCTCCAAGCAGTAATTCAGACACCCTGGGCTCTTCTCACCTGTGGTTCCAACGTCCCTTCATCTGTGTGTTAAGAACCCTGTGCTTATCCCATCAAGCCAGAAGGAGAAAAAGAAGGAGGTTTGGTGGGAGGTTTCTATGGGTCAAGCCTTAGGATGGTACACATTGTCTCAGTGCATGTCCTGTCCATACATACCTGAGAGAGGTTGGAAATGTGATATGGGTCTATTTCCAGAAAGAGGAGGTAATGAGTATAGGGTAAAAAAAAATTGCAGTCCACCACAATCTACTTTTTTGGTCAGCAAAATCTTTGCAAAAGAGGCTGAAGAGTGGGCAACCTCTGCTGATTCTAATAACTATTTCTCCTCACTCCTCTTGTTAAACTAAAATTGACCAACCTCCACCTGATAAAACTGCTGCCATGGTCTTGCAGTTCCTCAATCTTGGCCCATGTCTAATGCAATCTAAGTCCCTCACACCTGCCAAGAAGACTGAGAAATTCTGGAAATAAAACTGACTCTAGGCCTTCCCTGGTGGCGCAATGGTTAAGAATCCGCCTGCCAATGCAGGGGACATGGGTTCGTGCCCCGGTCCAGGAAGATACCATATGCCGCGGAGTGGCTAGGCCCGTGAGCCATGGCCACTGAGCCTGCGCGTCCGGAGCCTGTGCTCCACAATGGGAGAGGCCACAACAGTGAGAGGCCCGCGTACCGCAAAAAAAAAAAAAAAAAAAAACTGACTCTATCTGACCTTCCCTAATCTAACTTGTAAATCTTTTAGGCTACTTAATCCCTGCAGAAGAGTGCTTTTGGACTGTCTTCACATTGCAGTGTTTGAATAAAAGCTTAATGGCTTCTTTCACTCATAGATGTTTTTTTGGTCCATTTCCATCTGTGTCTGCACCTGCAGTGAGTGTTTGGAAGCCTAAGGCCAAAATGCATTTATGGATTTAGTTTGTGTAATTTTAGACATTTACTTTCTTTGATTATCAGTAGGATTCTGGTTTTTGCTACTAAGTTTCATGTGCCAACAATACATCTATAATTTTTCTTAGATATAATGCCTTACCTGCTTTATTTTTTAAATCACATCTCATAGTCTTCCATTTTAATGGCAGCTAACTTAGAACTTCCTGTGATATTAATTTGGGGATAGGCACACTGTTGATCTGATCTTTGTCATAGAGCTACATCTTAATGGTCCATTCCCTCTCAAGTTCTCTCTCAACATCATCTCTTACTATTTGGTATCTAAAAGCATTCCTTTATCCAATATTTCATTGCTGAAAATCTCTGGATGCTCTTCATGACTTTCTCAGTTATGCCAGCAAACTAGCCAATTATTTCTTGAACTTCTCTCTCCCACATGACACCTTTCTAAAATAAATACAAATTAAAAATCAACACTATCATTCTTTCCTAAACCACTCCCCTTAGATCAAAAGGATCCAATGTCAGTTTCCTGTGTCCTAAAGATAAACAATGTTCCATATCTCAGGAATTGATTGCAGAATGGTTACAGTCCTGGAACAAATGTCCATAGTAGGTGTATAACTGTTATACATGAAAAGGTAAATCATAAAAAAACCTCAATGGCTCATTCATATATAGTTCAAATGGGAGTTCTTGATCAATAGTTCAGAGATTCAGGTCCTGCTATTTTGTGTCAGTGCCATCCCAGGCCCCCAATTCTATCAATATCAAATTAGAGTTAAAGAAGGTGACAGATAACCCTGCCAGATAATTGGGCATGAACACATATGTCTATAAGGGAGGTTGGGAAGTCTGGTTCTATCTGTGAGTCCGAAAGGTGCAAATAGGTTTTAGTGAGCACATTGCAGCTTCTGTTCATTTGAGAAATAAGAATCTTGAGTGTGTATATATTCATAGACTAAGTAATAAACACGAATAGTCCTAAACACTTTCAAACAAAGAAGTAACTTTCACAGCAAGCTGTTATTAGACAACTATTGTATCTACACAAATTAGGTACTTAAACTTAAAATACCAGTTATAAAGATTGGAAGATCTAGAGCAATGACACTTTACTTAGCCATATTTGGAGAAGTCCAGAATTCAGGGAGATGAATAAGAAAGGTATGCTTAAGTTAACTGTAATGCAAATGTATACTGATATTTTTTGGATTATTTTCAACTAAGTCGACATTTGTCTTCTTCGAGTTATAAGTTAAAGAACTAGCAATACCATCATTACAGCAAGAACATAGAAACTAGTCACATCCTGTCTATTATTTTCAAGATTCTTTTCCCTGTTTAACCTTTAAAAATTCTTGAAGGTGGTTTATTTTTATCTGAGTGAGCAACACACATCCCAATTATATTTAATGACACAGAGAGAGTACAAGAATGGCAAATACAGTACTCTATTCTTGGCAGAGGACTTTGCTCACAAAAACCCCATGAGTTGCTAAAGCATTAACATTTCCATGCAGTATATTTCGACTGTAAAAGTGCATGAAGGACTAGGCAGCAAAGCTCTAAAGAAGCTGCAAGTGGCCACATTGTTGAGTTTAACAAGAGAAGCCAATGTGTTAGAAATAAGATTTGCTAGTATGACACGGGAAGTTGCCATAGGAAAAAGCTTTTAAGTAATGAGGAAAAAATAATTCAGGTAAGACTCAACATCACATTGTTCTCCTAATACATAATCAAGGAGGGTTTTTATATTAGCTGCATTAGAAATTCAGTAATGTCATTTTTAGAAGACAGTGGCATGCTGATAAAGGAAACACTCAAACTCTATGATTGTCTGGGAGTGTATAGTAGGAAATACAAACAAGAATATAGAGTTGTGAACGTATAGGTCAGAAACAGAATGGTGAGAACCTTAGAAAGACAAAACTTCCTGAAACTACAGCTAGTACAGTTTGACAAGGGCTTATATGAGATACAGAGAACAGAGATATGAAATATGAGAGATATCATGTACAGAGACAGATCAATTAGAAACAGCATAAAGAAAAAAGAAGGGATAGCAGATCAGACGTACGGCACACATTTCTTTCAGGGAAAAAGATTGGTAGAGATCATCTCCATTGCACTGTATGGAATCCCTGGTATTATTTCTAGTGTGTGTGTTTATTCCATTCATCCTTTGGTTTCTGTCATTCCTGATATACAAAGCTGCCTCTTTATTTCAAAGTAAAAAAAATCGCTTTACATATTTAAAAAAAAAACAGAAATGCCCAATAATGTTTGTTACTAAAGTGCTGGGACCTAAAATAGGAAGACCAATTATGAAACACCCTTAGTTAATGAAGCCTCAACAGGGCTTACTTATTTTTGGTGGTGCTGTGTACTCTTTTCTTTTTTTAATTGAAGTATAGTTGATTTGCAATATTGTGTTAGTTTCAGGTGTACAGCAAAGTGATTCAGATATATATATATACACACACACACACATATATATATATACACACACACACACACACATATATATATAGGGTTGGCCAAAAAGTTCATTCAGGTTTTTCTGTAAGAAAAAGTAAAAGTATATATATATATACTTTTCAGGTTCCTTTCCATTATAGGTTATTAATAGGTCTCTGTGCTATGTGCATTCTACTCTAACTTTCCCTAAGTTAACAGAGGTCATGACAGCTCACTCACTCCTTTTTTTTCTTATTAAAAAATAATTACCACAAAGAGTATTGTAAATATCATGTTTTAAATCAGTGAATACATGCCAAATATTAATAAGTGTATTGCATAAAAAGTGAAATACTGAGCTACTTTAAACCAGTGTGCTTTAAATCCATGAAAACTGTTGAGTATTTTACATTATTATGTCAAGGATCATGCCAATTAGTCAATATTGATTTATAATCACAGCTATAAAAGACAATGAAAGAAGAATAGGAATATTAGAAATGATTATGTGTTCTTTTTTGAAGTGGAAAGCAAGTTCTCATTAGATAGTCATAGTATTCTAAGGTCTATTGACAATATTACTTGCTACTATTATAGAAAACTTCAGAAATATGCATGCTTTATTTTCTTAGCAATAGTAAAATATATCCATAGAGGATATAATAGATTTATTTTCTTCTCCAAATGGCTCCATCTCAATGCAATTTCATTCGTGTAAATGTAATAGTGATGTGCTTCCCCTAAAACACACTTACTTGCTTCCTTATCTCTGTTACGAATTCCTTAAAATTTCTTAAAGTTCTTTAAGTTTTTACAGTAAGACAAGATGATTAAGGGTAAAATGATATTCAGTGCTTGTTGACAACAATTGTATCACTTTCCCTGACCTTCAAATTACAAATAGCATTTGTCTTAGACAAAGCTATGGAGTTGCTCCATGTTGTGGATAGATGATTCATCTGGCATTGTTAGCATAGTCAACAGTGAAACAAGAAGTTAACTGAGCTTATATTTTTATAACCATAGAAGTTTTAAAACCATAACAGGAGCTTTGGAATAGTCGATCGAAAATCTGTGCCTAGCATAACTGATATGGCAAGTCCAATAATACATCCCACTGAAAAGACTATACTAACTCCACAATATTTTTATTGTATTTTGAATACATTTCATACTAAAAGAAAAATAAATTGGGACCACAAGAAATAGTGGCAAAAGTTTGGAAAACTCAAGTCAAAATGTGCTATACATAATATACAGTCTGAATGATTTGAACATTGTCTATTAGTGGCATTTATTCAGCTAAAATTGTTACTCTACCAAAACTTGGGTCAGCTCGCCTGCACACAGTAAAGCCAATCTACTGACCCTGGGGGTTGTGATGAAGGACAGTGCAGTATTTATTGTAAGGCACCAGACAAGGAGTCTCGGAGAGCTAATGCTCTAAAAGGCTGAACTCCCAGAGGGTTTCAGCAAAGAATTCTGATAGGCAAGGTGAGGGAGGGGAGTCTCAGGGTATGTGATCACCTGTGCACAATTCTCTGATTGGCTGATGGTGAGGTAATAGGGTGGTATCATTACCCCTATCATCAGGGGCTAACATTATCAATCTTTAGGTTCTGGTCTGGGGGCTCATGGTCATCAAGTGGTGATTTGGTGGTGATTTTAAGCATCTGTAAAACAACTTAGGAAATATGCATCAGATACTATTATCTAGATACTTCCGAGAGGAGCTAAAGCGGAGGATGTGGTGGAGGGGTCTGTCCCAGGAAGACCCCATAGGGTCCTGCTCCATTACATAATGATATTTTTCAGCCAAGATAAGTTGACAAAGTCCCAAGTTATAGATAGAATGGTAAAATGGCCAATGTCTCCTGAAAATCTTAAGAATAAGTTTGCAGTGCCTCTGGGGCAAGATCATTTAATTTCAGAAAATAACAGTCAAGGAGGAAATAGCCTAATTTAGCAAAACAAAACAATAAGCTCAATATATGGAGATGCAGATTTGAGGTTATTATATTTCTTATTATAAGACACAGATTTTTTTATCTGAGAAAGTTGAAAAAGATAATTTTAGAATTAAGTATATTCTAGAGAAGATTGGTAGTATTTCTTTCTATATGGGGAATATGGTTAATTAAAATGGAAGGGAATCATCCACTCTAGACACTAAATTGTGTATGATAATTATGGAAATTATTGTTTCTTCTACCAAAGTCAACAATATTATTTTAATGCTGGAAAAATTTTGTAAGACATAAAATTATTAGAATTACAAAACTTTTCCATGACCAAAGCCATATAAAGTTAAATTTCAAATTTTCAACACTTGAAAAGAGCTTGTAACAAACGTTTACTATAATGAAGAATAAGAAGAAACATAATTAGCAAAAGTATATCCAAAATGACTTTTATAACAAATTCTTTTATATGTAGATTTTTAAAATAAGCATAAGTATTAAAGGAGAAATTTAAAATATGACTGGATACAAGAACAGTTTAAAAGTAAAAAGTAAAGTCTTAAAAAATTAAAGAACTGAAATTGAAAATACTGTGGTAAAAATAATACTTAGTAGATGGGTTCAATAGAAATCACATACAGTGGAAGAACTATTGAACTGAAAAATAGAGTTGAAGAAATTCTCCAGAGGAAAAAAAATGGAATATATGAAATAGTGGTTGAGAAACATGGAGGTTAGAAACATATGTTCTATCACTTGGCCAGTAAAAAGTCTAAAAGAGAAAAGAAAATAATATAGAAATGTTTTTGCTTATGAGGAAGTATTTCAAAAGACTTTACATTTCCCAGAATTTGTGAAAGACATAGATTCTAATATTTAGAAGCACAGCAAGTCCAAGCACTATTAACACAAAAAAGTCAAATCTCTTCACCTAAAATAACATCTACATACTTATTAATAATATTGTAGAAGACTAAAGAAAAAAATTCTTAAAAGACACAGGAAATAAAAGATATTAAAATCAAGAGGCAATAATTATACTGAGAGGTAGATTTCCAAGAACAAAAGTATAAGTCAAAAGATCATTGAGTAAAAGATATATAGGGGCACAGCAAGTTTTACATTAAAATAATGTAAATAAAGAGTAAACATAATTCAAAAGAAGACTGGTGGAGCCTAAATACTATCAAACACTATAGAAATACTGCAAAAATATATAAAAGATAAAGAAGAATATCATACAAGAAAAATTTATCAAGAATCCGTAGTTAGGGCTTCCCTGGTGGCGCAGTTGTTGAGAGTCCGCCTGCCGATGCAGAGGATGCGGGTTCGTGCCCTGGTCTAGGAAGATCCCACATGCCGCGGAGCAACTGGGCCCGTGAGCCATGGCCGCTAAGTCTGTGCGTCCGGAGCCTGTGCTCCGCAACAGGAGAGGCCACAACAGTGAGAGGCTCGCGTACCGCAAAAAAAAAAAAAAAGAATCCATAGGTAGTCCAAATGATTTTAATCTATAGGATCTCAAAATATATATTTTTAAAATATAAATGTAAAATATTAATTTACATATTAGATAAATTGACAAAACCACTATATCTCTGGGATATTTCAACACACTTGCTCAGTCAGCTATATATTATGCAAACAAATCAATAAGAATAAAAATTAGTTAGGAATCAAAATTTACAACCTACTCTAATGTATATAGATAAGACTTTGCCCCTGAAAAGGTAAAATTTTAATGGTATAGTGAATGGTTTACATAGTATGCAGGCAGGCTAGAGAACTGGGTATGGAGATCAGCTCACCTGCTGCTCTGATCACTGTATACAGTGGGTACTGAGCATGGGACTCCCATTTGTAGCCTCTAAAAGTTGGAGGTCCCCCTACAAATCTCTACCAGCTATGCCAGGAGTCAGTTATGGGTAGCATCTAATTCCCCATTTTTCTTTCTTCCCAAATAAAACATCATCTTGGGGAGTGGTTGTCAGAGACTAATCTAAGTCTTGTACCTTAGCTAACCCTAGGTTCTAGCTTCTGCCTTTAGGAGACAGGTGTCTATTGGAAGCCACTTCTTTCTAGATATTTTAGTGTTTCTTAAAGGGGTCAGTATCCTGAGCAAGAAAATTCGCATGCTATATTTGTAGAAAATATCTCCTCTTTTTTTCTTCCCTAGAACCACTTGCTCTGCAAATTTTACAGCTATAAGCTCTGGATCTATTGTCTTTTTTATGGTAGAGCCTTGGCCCATTCAGAAGGTATAAAATTTTCTCATCTCTCCTGGTTCCGAATACTCACATTCTGGAATAGAGGTAACTCCCCTTTTCCCCAAGAAAGGATTTGTTTACATGCTGGTATAAAAGATAAGTTCTCTCCCTCTTTCACCAGAGGGGAAGTCACTAGTTGCAGAAAAAAAGAATTGATAAAATTCAAAAAGCATTTATAATAATAAAAAAAAATCTTACCAAAGTCAGAATAAACTACTCCTGAAATGGGTAAAATATATACACCAAATCTTAGAGCAATCTAATTCTTAATGTTGAAACATTAGAAGGATTCCCTTTAAAATAGGAACATAATGCCTTTATTCAACAATATCCTGTCAGCCTTATTCAAAAGAAATAAAGGTGTGAAGGTTTCAAAGGAGGAAGCAAAACTGTCAGTATTCATGTTTAATAAGATTCTATACTTAGATAATTCAATGTAAACTACAGTTAAAATGTTGGAATCAGTAAGAGAGTTTATTAATTTTACCCTATGTAAAATCAATACACAAAAGTCAATTACATTTTCATATACCAGAAGCAATTGCAAAATAAAAATTTTATAACGGACCATTTATAATATCAACTAAACTATAATATATCTAACAATACATCTGTTTAAAGTGTGTAAAGCCATTAACAGGAAAATATAAGCTTTATATATACTTTACAAGACTACAATAATTGGAATTAAAATGTTCGTGGAGAGGAGAAAATACTTTATCTCCAAATTAATTTATAAAATTTAAGAAATTTCAGTTAACAATCAGGTGAAAATTGCAGTTAATTCTAAAATTCACATGGAAAAGCAAAAATCTAGTAAGGGCCAATAATATATATTTTATATATATATATATATATATATATATATATATATATATTTTTTTTTTTTTTTTTTTTGCGGTAGGCGGGCCTCTCACTGTTGTGGCCTCTCCCGTTGCGGAGCACAGGCTCCGGACGCGCAGGATCAGCGACCATGGCTCACGGGCCCAGCCGCTCTGCGGGACGTGAGATCTTCCTGGACCAGGGCACGAACCCCTGTTCCTTGCGTTGGCAAGCGGACTCTCAACCACTGCAGCACCAGGGAAGCCCTCAATTTTCTTATTAGAAGACTTCAAAGAAGGCAAACGAAGCTATGACCACATACAATTCTCAACAATACTCCTAATTTCTCACAGCCTTAAACGTAAAACATATACACAGAAAAAAAAACACTGTAAATTGTGAAAATTACTTTTAACTTAAATTTTGGAACCTGTAAACTTCATATTTATTGGGATTTTAACCAAAGGATTGCTCCAGTTTTCATAAGGCTTTCTCATGTGCCATGTTTTTTTTTTTTTTTTTTTCTAACCTCAACTCTTTCATTTTCAACCAATTTCTGAAGAAAGTCTTGAGAGATTATTATCTGGCTGGTGGTTTTGCTTTGATAAGCATAGTTGGAGTTTCAATTTCTAAGAAGTGGAATAAAATAAAGGAACAACCAGGCAGAAAATTCAGATGACCAGTAACTAAAAGTTTTGAAAGGGAAGGGGAAAAAGAGGAGGAGGTAAAGTTGCCTTCCTCCTGTGTTGTCTGTTACTTGTTTAGCAAGTAAATGTGAGCCTCACCCACCCCTCAGCACCCAGAGAGACATAGACTGTATTCTGTTTTTGAAAAATGGAAGTCGAGCATATCCGCAAATCTGAAACTAACAATTAAAATTCCTTGAAACTTAAATCCTAAGAACTTCCATCTCTCCTGTCAAGATATCCTTATAAATATATCAAAATACTTCCACTTCCTGGAAGTTTCCATACAAAAAACTGGGAGAGGGAAGCTGAAAATCTCCCCCGACTCCACCTCCCAGCTGACTCCAGGCAACTCAGTGTGACTCTCTGAGTTCACTTTTATACAGCTGTGCTCATTGCTTTACAGATACCAACATAAAAAACTCAAAAGGAAATATATTGAAGAGAATTCTGGATACTGAAACAAAAAAAGAAACATAAGTAAAAATTTAAAAAGCAAATGCTAGAAAATACATTTTTACCAAGGATTAATCAGAACATTTGAATTAACTGATCAAAACTATGAATTAAATAGACATGAGTAAAGCTGATATATAGGATAAGACAGAACCACCCTGGCTCTGCTAAGAAATGATTAATCCTGATAGTGTCTTACTTTTATAAAGACTTTGGCCCTTTGTAAAAGTTATGCCTTGATTAAAGTTTTTACGTTGATTATTTGTTTAAAGTGTTATGGAATTACAATATTCTCTACATACTACTTTCTTTGTACAATTTCAGCTGGAATGAACACTGTTTCTTAGAGAAAACTATAGATTCTGAATTATTATATTGTTACATGTGAGAATCAAAATGTTTTCTATATGTGTCAATTAAAAATAGCCAATATTTTTTTCTAATCAGTTGTTTCATTATGATGGTCATAGATTTCATTATAGAAAAAAAGTGCAAAAAATCTACCACATCCCACTTCCTAAAGAGAAAAAAATTAACATTTTTTTATTTACATGTATATTACATATTTTACCTATGCATATATGTTAATGTCAAGTTGCATATTGTTTTTTTCTTTTATTTTTAATATTTTATTGTGAATATTTTCCAAGTCATTAAATATTCTTTAAAAAATCCGATGTTTCATGTCTGTATAACTTACTCAGTGAATGTACCATAATTTTAAAAATAATACTTTACATCCTAACTCCTAATTAATCAACTTGATATTTAACAATGTGATGGAGATCACTATTTAATATTGATAATAACATTTATGTCATATTTTGTGTGTAAAAAGAAGAAAACAATGACAACAATCAGAATCATGACGTAAATAAAACACTTATTTATACCTGAGATGTTGAGCAAAGTCAAAAATTATGCCCTAAGCCACAATCCAAAATTCAGAAAGCAAAAGGAAAACTTCATTTTAAAAGTGATAAGCACATTGCTGAATTTTAAAGCTAAAAAAATTATCCAGGGGCCAGTAGTGTAAAGTAATCCCACTGGAGACAGTAAGAATTATACTTGTTTACTTCAAAGAGGTGACTACCTCAGATCTACTTGGTGCCTGTGATTTGTAATCCCCAAGAGACATAAGTCCACCAATGCTCTGGATAGAAAAGCTGTTCACATGCTGTTGATCACACACAAGCAAAAAAGATTCATTCCAATTTTTTTACTGAAATATAGATATTATAAGAGATGCTTTAAAGAGAATTAATGTAAAGAATTTCTAGTACAGTAAGACCCCTATACACAAACCGTCAAGTTGCGAACTTTCAAAGATTCAAACCTGCACCTGATTCCAGTAAGGAGCCAGAACCTGGGCCATCAGTGTCAGGCGTGAGTGAAATTTCAGCTTGCTCTCTGTCTCCTAATGCTGACAATCCATCAGCCTACCATCTCCCACCTCCTCTCCCTCCTCCAGTCAGTAAGTCTTCTTGCCAGTTCACTTGATGCCAGTCCCTGTATGCCAGCTATTGTACTGTACTACTGTACTTTTCAGGGTCCTGTACGGTAACATTAAAAATCCTTTTTTGTGTTTGCTTTTTATGTATTATTTGTGTGAAAAGTATTATGAACCTATTACAATACAGTACTATATAGCTGATTGTGTTAGTTGTGTATTTAGGCTGACTTTGTTGGACTTACGAACAAATTGGACTTACGAATGCACTCTTGGAACGGAACTCGTTGGTATGCAGGAGACTTACAGTCGATCAGCAAACCTCCCATTTGGACACCTCCACTTCGATCACACAGTTCTCTTGGTTCCTGCCTTCTGAAATCATTTTTTTAATAGCTTGTCCAATCTCTTTTATTTTTCACAATAATTCAACCTAGTCCTTAAATACTATTGATATTATGCAGCAAAATCAGAAGACCAGCAATTAGCCTAGCCTATCACATTCTCTTAGAAAGCAGTTCAACAACCATTTATAATCACTCAAGCATAACACCTATGCTTCTCACTGCCTATACTTAAGCCTTAACCACTTCATCCATTTGTGATATTCAAATGCAAAATTTCACTGTTCTCCTCTGTGATAGTTTCAGTGTCCAGTAATCCTTCAACACTTCTTCCTCAAAAAGTACAACCTAATCCTTCCTGCCCTTGTTTGTGAATTGAACTTAGTGACTTGCTTATATAGAACAAACTATATCATAATAGTGTGTGACATCCAAGTGTAGATCATAAAAGACCTTGATGCCTCTGTCTTGCCCACTCTCTGAGATAACTCACTCAGAAGGAAGCCAGCTCCTGTGTTATAAAGACACTCCAACAGCCCAGTGGAGAAGCCTACCAGGGGAGGAACAGGCCTTCTGCCCAAAACCATGTAAGTGAGTCATCTTGAAAGCAGATTCAAGCAGAGCTTTCAAACAACTGCAGACCCTGTTGGTATCTTGACCACAACGCCATGGCGTACCCTGATGTAGAAGACCCAGTTAAGCTGCTCATGAATTCCTAACCCTTAAAAATTGTTAAAATGTTTGCTAGTTAAGCCTGTAGGTATTGGGGTAATTTGTTATCCTGCAGTGGATAATTAATATATTATCTTTAAAGATAACTTTAAAATAAGATGATTAATATTGGATTAAAAGAAATGACAGATACAAAATATTTGATTCATACTAGGAATGAGGTAAGTATAATCACCTTTCCCTTTTTTGAATCACTTGCAGAACTATAAAAGAAAAATCTATATGTATTACGTGGAAATGAAGTATTAAAAATGATCCTTTAAGAGTTCAGTCTCTCGGGACTTTGGATGGAGGTAGAAAATGGAGCTAGGGATACCAGCCAGAGAACTAGAATAGCAGTTGCAATATGAAGCAATGATATCCTTGTTGACTGTAAACATGATTTTGATATAATGTGTTTATATTCCTTGTTTGCTTCAGGAAATCTTTAGTAAGCTAAGCTGAAGGGAGTTTGATATTTTCCAAAACATCCATATGGTACACAGACTACATACTTCTTGCATGAAATTAATTTCAGATTGAATCAGGTAATCAGAGCTCAGTGAGAGTAAATGTATCCTTGTTATATAACTAAGTAAAATAATCGAAAAAAACACATATTCAAAATTGAAAGGTGATCTGTGATTTAATACTCATATTTATCATTTTTGCAAGCAATATTGTTTTCTATTTATCATTTATCAATATATTAAAGATCCTGCCATTGTCAGTTATTTCCCACCTAAATTTTTAAACACCCTTCCACATTTTTGTCACCTACATTTTCCCCAGGATTGTATTGAAACAGTGCCTTTAATTTGTTATCACCTTAAATATGTGTAACTAGAAAACAGCTTCCAAAATTTTTTCCCAGAAAAATTCTTATTTGAACACCTATATTAAACTTAGAGCATAAAGAGATATGGAACATGATAAAAAGATCTAAAATCCAGAAGGAGAGCACCAGGGATTGAGATAGAAATATTTGAAAAAATGATGAATAATAATTATCCAAACCTGATATTAAAAATCTAGATATTAAGGAATTGCAAAGAACACTAAGGAGGAAAATTCAAAGTGAAACACATCAAGGGGTATTACAAGAAAATAAAGTTGTATTCCACTAACATCTATGAATATAGACACAAAATCATAAGCAAAATATTAGCAAATTGAATCTGATAATATATCAAAAGATAATAAATATATAATACCAAAGAATGTTTACCATAGAGATGCAGTTTTGTTTCACATTTGAAAATTAATTGATTTTGTTCATGACAATAACAGAATAAAGTAGAAAATGTATGATCATTCCAATAGATGGAGAAGAAGGTTGTGATAAACTTTAAATACTTCATTATTATATAAGCTTTCAGCAAATTGGAAATAGAAGAGAACTTCCTGAGTTTATAAAGCACATTTACAAAAAGCTGACAACTAGCATCATACTAAATGCTGAAATATTGAACAACATCTTTCAAAAAGAAGTAAAAGACAGGTTGAGGGTAAGGAAGTCACCACTATCACTACTTCTATTTAATGTTTTATTGGAGGTGCTAGCTAGTGGTATAAGCAAATAAAAGAAATAAAAGACATAACAACTTAAAAAAAGTAAAAATTATATTCTTTCATATATAAGTATGAAATTATGATAATTTGAGAATATGTAGAACATCCAAAGGAATAGCCAGAGAAACTATTAAAGCTAATATTCAAATTTGTCAAGATTAATACACAAGTTTAAATACAAAAACTCATTGCATTTCTATATACTAGCAAGATGGTATGCAAAAGGCCAAAGGTAAGCACATTAAAAACTGCCTAAAATCATTATTAATCAAGGAAATTGATTAATTTCCTTGCAGTGAAATACTGCAGTGAAATACTGCTGTACCTCCACCAGAATAGTTAACATTAAATAATAAAACAAAATAAAATAAAACTTGACAAGTGTTAGGATGTGAACACATGGCAACTTTAATGTTGAAACTGTTGGCAATTCTGGCTGTTTGTGACTATTTTCTTATTGCTTCAGTTTCTTCAGTAGCTGTTAGTTTATTTCTGTGTAACTTTTCTGTTATTCTTTAATTTTTCTCTCTCAAAAGTTGTCAGCAGTCAGAAAACTTTTTCTGTAATGGGACAAATAGAAACATTTTTGGTTTGGTGGATCCCACTATCTGTCACAACTACTCAACTCTACCATTGTAGTCTAAAGCAGCCAGAGACAGTATGTAAGCAATGGTTGTGTTCTAATAAAACTGCATTTAAAAAGCAGGTGGAAGGCTGGTTTGATACATGGGTCACAGTTTGCCAATGCCTGTTCAAGATTTTCAAATTTACTGTTACCTCTCTCTTATCTTTGTGTCCTTTGCTTTGTCATACCTAATCTTGTTTGTGTGTGGATTTGTTCCACAAATTTTTGTGGTCAAGTTTGAAAGAGGTTTGTATAGTTGATTCAATTTAAAAAAATTAGCATTTGGTTTGATAATATTCCTAATTTTTAAAATGTTTTCAATTTTATGATTTCAGGGATTTTTTAAATGGTTAGTTTTAATAGGTTCTTTTCATATTCCTTTGGATTTTAAGATTCTAATAAATACCTTTAAGGTTAGATGTTACTTCACAATTCTTCCCTCATTACATTGCTCAAATTTTGATTTGTATTTTTTTATTATTTATCATTCAATAATATTTACAACAGAAAAACTGGACTCTATTTCCATAAGGACAAAAAAAATTGATTTTTGTATTTATGGTAGTGTGATATTTTTTATTTTAATCTTTGCATAGTTTTGACATTTCACTGAGTCTTCCTTAATCCTAGGTATGTCACTGTTAGCGTGTGAAAGCTCTATAGGTTGTCTTTATGCTTATTTAAAAAGGTGATTGAAATATACTGTCATCTTGGGTCAGGTCTTCTCTAATTAGGCAGAAACATCTGCTCTCTCTCAAGGGTCTATGTTAAATGGTTTATTATTAATTTTGTATGTTAATGACTTGGAACCCTTTAAATTTATGAAGCCAGCAGGGTTATTATATTTTCCAATGACCCACATTACATGAAAAAGTCGCTACAAATTAAACTTTTTTTTTTTTTGGTAATAGAGCATTGACGTAAGACAAATCTAATTGAAGTTGTTCATCAGAGTTTTAAAAATTCACTCAAAAATTATTTTTTAATCAATTTAAAATATATATACTTTAAAATTCATTCAAATATGAATTTTAAAGTATATATATTCTACAGCAATAAAGCAGTAGAATTGGATTTTTTCCAAAATATTTAATATTGGCCATATAATTTCATTGATCAGTTTTTAAAGCCAATGTTTTAGGAATGGCTATAAATGGTTCAGAATATGCTTTAAACTTTAAGGAACTATGGCAAGATAATTACCAGGCTAAACAATAAATTGCAGTTTGGAATATTTATTCCTGAATAAACACTGCTTTAGGATTAATTTATATCTGTCAACAAAATTTGCTTAGAAACTTTCAAGATCACCTTGAGAATATGACATAGAAGTCTATTATTTGTGTAAATATATACTTATAACTCTGCCTTGTGTTATTGGAACCATGATTAAGTTTAACACTGCCTCCGATTCACATATTCAAAATGTTAATTTGCTCGAAGTCATTTTTCTGAGTTTTCTTACATTTTGTTCCTATTAGTTATAATGTATTACCTGCTGAATCTCCCAGCCTCCTTAAGATCGAGACCACAGATATTTCACATCCATTATGCCACATCTGGCACAGTTTTAAGTTTTCGGGTCATCCTTCCTCTTTCTCCTTTGACTCCTCTCTAATTTGTATATAACCAATAAATGTTCATGATTCAGTGTACCTAAGTGGCTGCTGAGGAGAAATTTGATACCTTTTATCTATCATTCTGTTGTATTCTGAAACAAGGTGTGGTTGCTTTTGCTATTGAAATTTTTCTTTATATAATTTCTCACATTTAGCAACTCTAATCTTTTTTTTTAACATCTTTATTGGAGTATAATTGCTTTACAATGGTGTGTTAGTTTCCGCTTTATAACAAAGTGAATCAGTTATACATACACATATGCTCCCACATCTCTTCCCTCTCACGTCTCCCTCCCTCCCACCCTCCCTATCCACCCCTCTAGGTGGTCACAAAGCACCGAGATGATCTCCCTGTGCTATGCGGCTGCTTCCCACTAGCTATCTATTTTACATTTGGTAGTGTATATATGTCCATGTCACTCTCTCACTTTGTCCCAGCTTACCCTTCCCCCTCCCCATATCCTCAAGTCCATTCTCTAGTAGGTCTGTGCCTTTATTCCTGTCTTGTCCCTAGGTTCTTCATGACCTTTTTTTTCTTAGATTCCATATATATGTGTTAGCATAGCAACTCTTATCTTATGGTGGATGCAGCCAGTATAGAGTACAGAAATAAAGAAAAGCAATAATGTGTCTTCTCATATAAACATGTCATCTGTCAGAGATGCTACCAACCCTTACCAATTTTCAAGCTTAAATTAAACCCAGAACTTGGCACAATATTTCTTAAATACCTCATTTTCAAAATCTTAGTAAATATTCTAGCTCATTATGTATATATAGATATCTATCTGGTACATGATTGTTTTTAATACTTAACTTTAGCGTTCAGACTATGTTGTGTTTTTTCAGAAATAACTATGACAAACTCATGATAACCTCACACCAGCATTGTCATATAACTCTAAATTTTCAGAACTATTCTCCTGAATACTTAGGGGAAAAATCAGAGTTGTCATGCTCCTTATAGCTCTCTTGTGACTAAAATGGTTTAAATAAACAAATATGAGTTAAATATAATTTTATGGAAAGTCTAAAGATAATTAAAATTAGGTTTTGGTGTATTTCCATTTGAACTTTTATTTTTAGAAGTATCATTAAGGAATATATTTGCTACAGACAGGTTTTCCAAGAGAGAGTAGCTGAGGCAAAAGCTTAAGGGTTAGAGTTCTATTCGGGAGTGTAATGCCATCTAAGCTGGTGTGAAGAAAGAGGAAAGAGGCAGCAAAGGAGAGAGAGCAAATACCAGAAGGTATATTACCCAGCCAGCCACGGTTCTAAAAACACAGCTGATTGCTCCATTTTGGGGACTTCTGAAGATAGGCCAAGTGGAACCATCACATCTTGGAGTCTTCTTTTGGGTGTTGGAAGGGGAATTACAACAAAATGAAAGACATTTACTTATTGATCCTTCCCTCCCTGCCCCCCTCACCGGTCAAAGATGGCTGCATCATCCTTTTCACTCCTACAATTCTGAACTGTGGTAACTGAACCCACCAGGCTACTGCAGGAGGAATTTAGAACCTTAACCAATTAATCTGGCAAGTATGGAGATATGGTGGCCTCTCAGTGTCAGTCATCAGTGTATGGGAGTGTTATCTACTGTGTTATAAATCATCCCCAAACTTACAGGCTTAAAACAACCAATATTTATTATCTCAGCTCCTGGGGTCAGGAATCTGTAAACAACTTAGCTTGAGCACTTATGGGTCAGGGTCTCTCATAAGCTGCAGTCTATCTATTGGCCGGGGTTGCATTCATCTCCACTGGGGGAGGATCCATCTCTAAGCTCACTCACGTGGCTTTGGCAGGTCATAGGTCCTCTCTGGCTGTTGGTCAGAGATGTAAGTTTCTGGCCACATGGGATGCTGCATGGAATGACTCTCAACACATCAGGTAGCTTTCCTCAGAGATACCCCAACAAAGCCAGAGCCTTTCTTTAACCTAATCTTGGAAATAACATCTCACCACTTTTGCTCTGTTCTGTTTATTAGGTTCAGTCCATAGCCCAGGGGAGGGGAAAACAAAAGGGCATGATACCAGGTTGTGGGGATCATTGTGGCTATTGTTGAAGTTATTTTATTACATATTTTAATCAGTATTAATAAATGTGGGCCATACCTAAAGCAACATTTGAATGTATTCATTTACCTTCGTTAAATGCATGTGGTGTTTCACTTTCTGTACTGTATTTTCTTCCTTGCAGCTTCAGCAACAAGAGATTCTAATAATGAAGGGAAATGGATTAAGGTCACATTGTGGAGGTTCTTAAATTCATATAAGGAGCCTTTGAACTAATCTGGAAAGGAGAGAAATTCAGTGACAATTTTGCAATGGGAGAGTATATAAATTATTTTGCATTTATAGGAAGGTGATGGCATGGTGCCAAAGATGTGGAAAAGTTTAATGCTTTATTCAGAAGCTAGTGAAAGTTGCAGTTATGGCAAAACTTTTCCTCAAGCATGTTGTTTTTCGATATTCAAATTTCTTGGTTTATAAATTTTTATTTTTTCAATGGATTTACGTATGATTAACACATTCTTTTCAATATGAAAGACGTTGAGATTTTGAATGAGTATTTCCATAATGTGAAAAATTAGACTTAAATTACCTCATTCTTTAAAAGTTTCCTCAAAGCTGAAATTCATCGATGATGCTCTTCATATTGTTTGATTACATTTTTTGTCATTGAATATCTAAAATATAGAGAAAATTACATAAAACTATGTTACCATATTTGTGGCATGTTGCATTTTTTGATTGGGTTAAAAAAATAAAACAAACTTTGGCTCAGTTTCCTCAAGTTTCAATTTTCTTTCTTTTTTCTTAGTTTAGTAAATTATTGTTCTTGATCAGTCTTTAATGTTCACCGTTATGATGATAGTGTATTGATTTTTTAAAGAGGCTAATAAAAAGCACTTTTTTCCCCACTCAAGTGGTGATTCAATTGAGAAATAAATGAAAGTGAGAGGATATATACACCAAAATATGATAATTATTACTGAAAATATTGATAGGTGGACTGTAGTTTGCATTTATGCTCTTGATTGTTTCCTAACTTCTCTAAAATTAGGCAATCATGATGATTTAGTCCTCAGCAGAGCTGGAAAGCCACAGATTCATATAGCCAAGCTTACTCATAGTAGAAAGTAATTTAGGATACAGACTCTGTGCAGCTAGGACAGACCACAATCAGAGTACTAAAGAGCAGAAATGTGCAAGTTCAAGTCCTTCCTCACCCCACATTCAGCAATTAGCTGGATCACTCTTCCAGTGTGTGCGATGGTAGAGGATCATCAGCCAAAGACTGTAGGAACACAGGTAAAGAAACACAAAGAAGGGTTTCCCTGGTGGCGCAGTGGTTGAGAGTCTGCCTGACGATGCAGGGGACGCAGGTTCGTGCCCTGGTCCGAGGGGATCCCACATGCTGCAGAGCGGCTGGGCCCGTGAGCCATGGCCGCTGAGCCTGTGCGTCTGGAGCCTGTGCTCCGCAAGGGGAGAGGCCGCATTTAATGAAGGTAGATGAATAGGTTTAAATGTTGCATTAAGTATAGCTTATAAACAATTATGAATATTGATAAAATATATGATAAAGGAGCTATTGATTTTGATGAAATCAGAATGCCACCTAAATTAAAAGATCATAAGTGTTTATTAAGGTATTAAGATTAAGAAATCTCAGTGAAAGCAACGAATTTATATTACATGGTCTAACACATTTTATGCATTTCTCCTTTATCCTCTTTGAACTGTTGGCATCTGTGTATTATTCAAACTAACAGAATTGAAAAAAAAATCATGCTGACTCATGAAGGAGGGATTACATGCAACAAATTAAGATCGTATGGTTCAACCAAGTCTTTATGAAGCTGGGTAATTAATAACTTACTATAGAGAAATAGAAAGAAGTTAGCTAAAGAAAGTTTTAGATTACTTCCCATTAAACTTAACTGCTCATGTACAGTTAGTAGTGTTACTTTGTGGTAAAATATAAGCCCAAACAATCTTATATTTTTAAAATACTAAATCACTTAACATCTGTCCTTTTCCTGCATTAATGTAACCACCTGGTGGCACTGTTGATTAACTTGGAAAAAAATCTAAATTTTTGATAAATCCTTTTTAAAGAGCATTTTCTATATTAAAATTGCAAATTGTTTATGATTCTTATCGCTATTGCATTATTTGAGTGTATCAATGCTGGATGGCTGTTGCTAGAAAAATGTGTGGAAAATTATTTGCAAAAATGTTAAATGTAAAATAAGTCATTGAATATTTATGTCTGCAAAATTCAAGGACTTACAAATAGATGTGCCTAATATTAAGAAGTGAATGAAGACATTCATAAAGATAAAGATTGTGTACTTATTATTTCCACACTTAATGGGAGAAATCTTTCCAAATGGAATTAATTTATTTAAAAAAAATTAAGACAAAAAGTATGTATCATTTTCATTGGCAGTCATTTTCATGATTTGATTTCAGGTAATTTGTCAAGAATACCACTACTCTCTGAGAGAGAGATACCTACATCTCAAGCATAATCTTCCATATAATTCATTTATCTATAAGATACTATTGCAAAGTCATTCACAACTTGGTTGCATGCCAACAGTGAGTTTAAAGGATTGTGATGAACTGCAATAGCACTTCGTCTTTTGCCTCATAAGTTATAAAATCTTTGAAAAATTTAAAGTGTTAAATTAGATTCAGGGTACATTGATAAATCAGGAAATCTTCAATCAAACTATACTTTGTGAAAGCAGGAAGAGACAGAATACCAGTTTACTGAGACATTTTGGAATTCATTTGAGAGATAAAAAGTATCTTAAAACACAGAAAAAGTTTATAAATATGGCTTGAAAGTAACTGAGTTCTTAGCCAGAGGCAAGATACAATTATCTTACATTAATAAAAACTGAAACATAGTGGTCACTTACATTGCCAGGGTTATCATGTATCAATAATTTTCTAATTTTAGGTTTAAAATTCCAGATTTTACCTATTTGTTCAAAGTCTATTTGAATCAGATATCCCCTTATAGTCATTCTAACAGAATTGATAGAGACTATTCAAGTGATTATCATACAGATATTTTAAAAGATTGATATTTAAAATTTAAACTTATGCAATGAATGATTTTTTTTTGGAAAAGACGCAATTCACTCATTTATGTTATGTGTATAAATATGCTTTTATAAATATTGGGCATTTTGTGTCATACATTTTTGATAATGGTAAAGAAAAAAATCTTTGATAAGATGTTGTATGATAGCCAACACTATCAAATATTCTGAAAAAAATTATAGTAAGCAAAAATAAGTGACTTTACCCACTAAAAATATGGAATATTTTCTTGTGTACTCATATAGTGTTTCTACAGACAGCTAAAGTCAGAATGAAATATTTAAGTTATATTTGCCTGGGCTTTACATCCTGAAGAAATTCTGAAGACATAGAGAATTAAGAGGTTTACATTATGAATATTTATTCTATACAAATTCTTATAGTGATGTGTTAAAATAATATGAATAAATCCAAGGAAAGGAATTATGACCAGAGTTCCTAAATCTCCTACATACACGAAAGTTAGAACTGGAAGCATGTATGATGATTCTGAACACATTTCTATTCCTTCTTAGAGTGCATAAACATACACATATAGTTGGTATTTTTACTTTAAAATAAGGTTTCTATTGTAGGTTTATTGCACACTTTGGCCTGTTTGGTTATTCCTTGAGCCATGCAGAATTTTGCATATTTGTTCCACTGTCACTGCACCACCATGCTTTCCTTTATTGGCTGTTTATCTGGACACATAGCCTGGCCTCCTAGGGAGATATATCCACCTGTTAAGGGAAGTCACTCTTTCATGTTACCTAGTAACTAGCTTCAGGAAACCTATTTATAAAATCACAAGTAGATCATAACTATAATAGGATCCACTCATAATAATAGATGAAGTCTTTCTTTGTAGAAAAAAAGTGCAGCTTAGGCAAATGTCGTGTGGTGAACATATAATAAAAAAAAGATAGTTCAACAATTTGTATGTGTTATCATTGTTCTTAAGATAATTTATTGCATTTATTTGCTACTCAGAACAGCTTTGCCAGTGGTTCACCCTATTACAAATCTGTTAGACCAAGCTTTGCCACATTCTCAAAGGGCATGGATGGGCAGTGAACACATTTTCTGACTCTTGATTTCTCGGTCGATACCTTTTTCCTCAATATATAAAAGTACAATTACTTAAGTTATTCCTAATACCTATGGCTTCAGTTTATTTCTTCTTTCTGATTTTACCAATTACTGATCTGACATACTATGTAGTGTAACCTAGGGAGATCATATTTTATATTTTGATACCCCTTAAGAATTATGCCCATACATCAGCTAAGCTATAAACAGCATGCAATGCTGCACAAGGTGCACAAAATCCACTTGATAATGAAACATCTGAGATACATCATACTTAACTGGAATTATTTTTCACCAATGATTTTTATTAGTACTGAGACTTACATTTTGTAAAAATTAACAGTGGGAAGTACTTGATGATGAAATCAATAGATTTATAGGCTCATTTAAACGCCTAAAACAGACCTCTATAATTGTTCCTGTTTCTTGTTCCTCCACATCCCAGTTTAGTAAGAAAGCAGCACAGAATCGGTCATGAGTGTCTCCAGCTCCCTAAATTTCAACGGACTATTGAATTAACCATAAACCTCTCTACCTCCTATCTTACTATCTATCTCTCCTGCTTACCTCGTATACAATTCTTCCTACAGATACTCCTCATATAGATAACTTCAGTCACTTTTAACTAGTACTTTTTTCTGTGCACTTGGCCTTTTTTATTCTACCTCCACACTTTTCTCTTTCAATTGTTCCATGCTGGAATGCCTTATTTTTCTTTTATCTCTATTGAAATCAATGATCATAGCATACAATAACTGGTTTTGAATCTTAGGCAATTTTGGAAAGAAATGCTTTTGACTAGATCTGATGATAATATGATGCTTGTAATGGATAAAACACCTCTGCCAACTTTCTTTTTTACAAAGAAGTCTTAGTTTCCTAAATTATCTACTATTCAAATTTCCTTGACAAAGTTTATAAAAGTACACAGCAAAAGAATATAATCTTATTGAGGAAAAAAAATCCAAATCACATAGGCAGAATATATTGAGTTTTCCACTCATATTTCAAAACTCCTCTGTTTCCTATTCAGCAAACTTACCCAACATACTTCTATCATATTGTGATTTTTCAAAATTTAACTTTTTACTGCATCTAAGTATATGTATGTTATCACTTTAAATGACATTATTTCTCAGTAATCTTATAATAATTGTCAGTAATTATTACTGAATAAGCATGAATGAATGTAACACCTCTTTATGAGTAGTTAGTTGAATCTCTATACAGTTCTTATATTTGTTCATTTAATTAACATTATTCCATGCCTACTCTGTTCCAGATACAGTTTTAGGTGCTGGGGAAGGAGTGTGATATTTTTATTTACAAGGGAGAGAAACATGTGAGTTTTATAACATCCGTTCCTGTATGCAATATATCCTGTATCTAAATAAATGTATCTACTTAGAACACAGATATATTTGAGATATTATAAACATTATTACACTCAATATGCTAATATTTTATTCTTTTCAAAATTTATATGTTTAGTTTGAACCAAGGAAATAGCATAATTCACACAGCTATTAAATGTTAATTCTAAAACAAATTTACTGCATTCAGTACATAAATTCATGAAACCTCTTATTTTTCTAGATACTTTAAGTAATGTTTAGGCAAAGAAATGTTGTGGTTTTATGGCTATCAACCCCCTCAAGCAATACAGACTTAAAAGATTTCCCTGTTGAGGAGACCCGCAGCTGTGACTTCATTAAATTAAACATAGTTCATGGCAATTAGCCATGGAATTTTCCTTCAGGCCACTCTCTGATCATAGAGGAACATGACACAAACGGCTGGAATTCCACCCTTGGAACTTCCATTTCCCTGCACAGTTTCTTGTGTTCAGGGGGTCACCTGCTCTCTCTCACAGTTCCCAGGGCTATGTTTCCAGATTTTTATTACTGTTCCTTTACACTTTTTCAGTTTTAGGTGGGCAAGACATCCATAAAATGAACTTTGTGGTTTTGTTTTTGTTATTGTTTTTACTATGTGTCATGGTTTAATTTCCGATGGTCATAGCCACAAAAGTGTAAATGAAGATCTAAGCCATATGGTATAACTTTTTCAGGAAATATGAACTGTAATACTTCTCAGTAATTATTATTTGCTCTATCCTATTTCACACTGGCTGAAAACTCTTTTACCTTTCTTTCATAGTTTTCAACTTAAATAACACTTAAATTAGATTTTGATAATGCCAGTTTGTTGATTTCACAGTTGCTACCAAAATGACTGGATCTCTCTACCCTGCATTCACATTGAACTGTTTTTTTCTTCCAGTCCCTGTACATTTGTACTTGTTTTTTTTCTCCCTGTTACTTCTTTGGAGAGACACTTCCAAGCCAGGAATATAGCCTATGTTCATTACATGCAAGTCTATCTTGTTAACTGTTTTCTTTTTTTAATTAATTAATTAATTAATTATCATCTCAGGGGACCAATCTCATTCACCATAATCATTGATCTATCAGTGAACGTAAAGCGAATGAGAACAAATCCTCATTTATCTGTCTCCCAGGCTATAGTCCTCAATAAGACACTGAATAAACTTACCTCACAGCTTTTACTTGTGCTGGGTTTTATTTTTTCCCAAATACACAAATGTCTGTTTAGCTGTAGGTTTCAGATTTCTCAATGTTCTTCTTCTCGTCTCCCTTGTTGAATGTGTACTTCCCTAAGTACTACTCTCAGAGTCTGTCTTCCAGCTCTTTCGGCTGTAACTCCCATTACTGTCCTGGAGCCCTGTTGAGTGGATTAGGGAAAACATGCTACTGTATCTTACTATTAAATCTCAGTCTTTTGTGCCTTTTGTCTGTGACCTTCACAAGTGTTTCTTAGTTTTTGTTTTTGTTTTTAACATAGGAAATTTAAAAAGGACTGGACTGGGAGAAATGTTTCTTTCCAAGGCATGATAAAACTCTGGTTAAATCTTCTCCCCTGCATCATAGGCCTTTGTTATGGGCTGCATTTTGGGGGGCAATTCATAATGGCTATTTTTCTCCTTCCCTACCAGAGCAACAGGGTATCTTTCTCAGCTCTTCCCAGGAAGAACTTGATGGGATTTCTGAAGTTAAAAACCATGAAAGAGTGGCCATCTTCTAAGCTGAGGTCCAGGAGTTTGGCATTCTTAAGACAGCCTGCAACAATTCATCAAAATTACCATTTTAGCAGACCTTGTGTATTACACAATGGATTCATCTATTTCTCCAGATTTCAAGGTAGCTCTTTGCCCTGTGACCTCAGTTCTCTGATGAGTTCAAAAAGTCATTTATTTTCCTTTTGTTTAGCTTTATATTATTGTAAGGACAGGAATGACACCTTCTAAGTTCTTCACATCCTGAAACAAATCAAAAATCTACAGTTTTCTTTTGATATTACCCTACTGTTCCTCGTCATTCTCCTTGCCAATAATACTGAATGCAAATATAGCAATAATTGTTCATTCTGAAAAAAATCAAATGTTTTCTTGGTGATTGAGATTAACTTAGTAAGAAGGATGAAGAAAGAAACTTTCCCTTTTAATAAACACACATTTACATCTGAAGACATAACAAGATGTAAATTGATACTTAGGCAGCCCCCATTATAGTAGAGAGGTCATAAACTACAACCTCTAACATAATTAAAGACAGCAAGTTTATGAATCAATTAAAAAGGGTGGAAGGAGTTGCTGCTAAAATATATATGCACACTTAAATGACAGTTACAGAAGTGTGCATATGCTTCTAGTTGAATTAAGCATGTGATTAGGTGATTATTACGTTGATTTGATTTGCTCAATTTGTGTCCTGAAAGACAAGGCACAAATTATGATATATATTAAAAAAATTCTACAGGACACAAGAAGTCATTTTTAAAAGTCTATCCCTTTGCCTCTTATTCAGCTTAAAGAGACAGCTTTTAAAATAATGTAAATTAATGTAAAGTAAATTAATATAAATTACCATTAAAATTAACTAATAATCTGCTTTTGATCAACAACAGATGCTACCTGTCTCTAGCCATTATTCATGGACACATTAAATAATTTGACAAAAATTTTTTTCCAATACCTTTAGTATGGACAAAGAACAGGAAGCCTCTACTATAAGTATGATTGATAAATGAATATGAATTTTTATAGAGAAGAGTAGGAAAAGGTAAGAAGGAAAAAGAGATGAGGTATTTCATCAATGTCTGTGCTAAAGCTCTATTGGGCTTGTTCAATCCTCTGTTTTAAATAAATAAATAAGAAAAGGGGGAAAAACAGGAATGAGTTGATTGGAAATTGTGGAAACTGCAAGACACACTTGTGTATAATACAACCCAGCAATATTATCCCAGTGGATTTCAGAGGTGGTCTCTGTAATGAAACAAATTCTTCTGCAACAAGTTATACTCAAGGCATGAAAAGTGTTGGTCATATTTGGTTCCAAGACCATCTTTTATAGAGCAGACAACCAAGAAGCTGTAAGAAGTATGTTGGTTAGTAGGCACCTCCCAGGGAAGAAGACCCCAGATGAGTAAACTGGGATCTGAAACTGAGCTCTGGTCTTAGCAAGAAAAGTAGAAGGTTAATCATTTATTGAAGCAGAAGTGTAGTAAAGAAGACTTAAAAACTGGACTCATTTTCACCAAGTGTTGCAGGTCAGAGGATACAGGCATAAGATCTGATCAAAAGCTTGAAATATAAAAGAGTTATGACATGATTTAGATGTCATTTGATGGTATGCAAGAATTAATAATGTTTTCCTAGTGTGGTTGTTTCAGAGCTTAGAATGGTCAATTTCTTCAGCTATAGGCAAGAGGAAAAGTAGTGGCAAGCAATATATAAAAAACCCCAAACATGCATGTTTGGAAGCAGCATGAGAGAATATAAATTATTAGGAAGAGTCTAAATAAATTACTGTTTTAATCTATGCAATTTTGAACACATATTTCCCATCACAGCTAGTCTCTAGACAAGTAATTACTAGTTATATTAGGTTTACTTATTAACAAATTATTGTAACATATATTGCACATGATTTATTTCACCATGATAATGTTTCTTAAACCAGAAATATCTATACACCCTAAAACTATGTATGCAATAAAAATTTAATAATATAAAGAATTAAAACCTTTTATATTTAGGAATGCATACCATTTTATTAACATATTAAACTTTGAGAAACATGTCAAAATAATTATGTGTGTGAGCCTCCTTCTGATTGGGCACTGATAGAAGAGCTGGTTTGTATTTCCTTGATTCTGTAGACTTAAAAAACAGCATGATATAAAAATCTTAGTTTTTTTCTTTTAAAACCCACATGAAATATCAGTACATTTAAACTGTTCTGTAGTTTATCTGTTGTGTATAACTAGGTACTTTCACACTCCTACTGCTCGTGGAAGACTCATCAGGCTTACAAAAAGATTCAGCAGGATCAATGACTAAAGACTCACTTATAATATTTTTAGGGATGTTAGTGTGATTTATAAGATACCATACATTCATAGATTGATGGATATATGTATCTTCTTTAAAATATAGAAGCATTTGCACCGTGTTTGCTAAAACTTTTGAAATCCTACATGAAAAAATATGTTTTAATTCCAAACATAGTATTAGAAATTTCACTTTGGTTAATACATCTTCCAATGGCTGTACAGTTCATGCACCATGTGGAAAACATATTAGCTCCTGACATGGATTATTAAAGTTAGATATTACATCCTATTACATTTAATTATTCAGAATCTCTGTAGCATGTAATAAGATAACTTCCAATATAATTATAAACACAGCAATATCAAAAGAAAACTATTTGTAGAATCTCAACAGCAATTACAATATCCTATAGACGTTTCTATACTTTGTGGCAGGATTTTTTTTAACCATTTACTGATTGCCATTCATGATAGATGAATCTTCTGCTTTGGTAAAATTAATATGGAAAGGAATCCCCACCCTCCATCAAAAAACGTTTTTCTGCTATAGCATTAATTGTAAATATTTACCATGACTCATAAAAACAAGCTTTATAATGCTACTTAGTCTAAAGACAACTCATCTCTCCTCTACACGAAGAGTATCCA
Source organism: Tursiops truncatus (assembly GCF_011762595.2). NCBI lineage: Eukaryota > Metazoa > Chordata > Mammalia > Artiodactyla > Delphinidae > Tursiops > Tursiops truncatus. The sequence goes on from NC_047037.1 coordinate 119,592,281, forward strand.
CTGTTCAACACACACTTCCTAAGGTGACACTTTATCCTTTGTTTCTACTTTATTTTCTAATAATTTTTATTTTCTATTAACACTATGTACTGCACCTGACACAGAGTGACTTTTCTGGAGTGAAACATGAAGACCATGTTAAGAATATAATACTCTCTAAAATAAACACTAAGGTTACAATTTTTAATGTTATAGTATAAACACACTTACCATTTTTATAGGTTGAAAGAAATCTGAATATAAGGTTTATGATATTATTTTTCTATTGAAAAGCAAATTTTTCCTAGCAATAAAGTAACTTTTGTATTTATTCAACCCCTATATTGATTATACAAGCCATAATATTATAGGTTAGACCAAGATCTTACCTTATATTCTTAATTCCAAATAGTAATTTTTTTTTTTTTTTTTTTTTTTTTTTTTTGCGGTACGCGGGCCTCTCACTGTTGTGGCCCCTCCCGTTGCGGAGCACAGGCTCCAGACGCACAGGCTCAACAGCCATGGCTCACGGGCCCAGCCACTCCGCGGCATGTGGGATCCTCCCGGACCGGGGCACGAACCCGTGTCCCCTGCATCGGCAGGCGGACTCGCAACCACTGCGCCACCAGGGAAGCCCCGAAATAGTAATTTGAACTCCCTTCTCTTTGGCAAGCCTACACTACCACTTGATTGATTGATTTAGTTGACTTCCTTGTCTTAATTGGTGTTAATTCATTTCCTTGCCTTAACTCTCACAAAAGAACACTTAACAGTAACAAACTATAGAATTTGTAAGACCTTTCTTTGTGTTAATTCTCATTACATAATCTGACTTTATGAAAAGAAAAGCAGATTTTACTGACGTCCATCTTTTATTTTAGGCAAAAAGCTAACATAATATTTAGAATATAAAAGAAGAAAACAGTGATTTTTTTGTGTGATTTCAATATTGAAATCTTTGTCATTCATTTGACTACAACATAGTTTTCTTGTAGGGAGAACATATCCATTTTATGAATGTGAACTTGGACCCTCTCTAGAGATTCCAATCAATGGAAGCCAGATTACAACTTGTGTCTTTCAATACAAACCCACCATTAATCTTCCTCTCTCATGTTGCTCCTCCATAACAGTGAGGAAACCTCCTTCTGGAAAACACTTAGGAGTATTAAAATGTGCTTCAAATATATCTCTTTATAGGAATAGGCACTTTACAAGTGAGCACATGGAAGCCCAGAGATTGTAAATTATGTTTTGGGATTTCATATAGTTAGAAAACTATATGGAAGCCCCACATTTTGACTTTGATAAGAAATCTTTGCAAGTAAATAATATATCTTGGTTCTGTTTAGCTGGTTTGGAAAATTTGTTGGAAAAACATGTTTTGGTAAATCAGTAGAATTTTGTTCTGAAACAAAAAGATAAATATTGATTTTCTAAGAGAAAACAGTGATAGAATACTCTACAAATCTAATAAGACCTTTGGGGACAGTTTTTTTCTATGTCCTACTTCTTTAATTATAAGGGAAAAAACTTAACACCCAGGTATTTTCTGAAGAATTTATGGCAATTCTAGAAGCATTGTGGCATATGTTCTCATTCGGTTCGATATTAAAATGTACAATTAATACAGGTTTCAATTAAATTTGGTTGATGTTGCAAGGGTGTGTCAAATGTTATATTAAATCACTTAGCCAATTGCATACCCTGTTTATTTATTAAATTTAAGATGTATTACTATGGAATCACAGGTACATTACCACCTGTTTGAGCTTTCATAGAAAGTAAGAAACATTAAAGATTTGTTTTAGCAATTATCACAAAAATGTTCCTGTAAAACACTAACACAGCTCTGATGAAGCGTCAGTACAGCAGTAAGAAGAAAAGGACAATAAAACAATGACCATTTTTTTCTCATGTTCCGCCTCAATTCTTATAAGTTACACATGAGAAACATTAATAGGTTTATTTGGAAATGTTATGGAGCTGTCAGTGTTTCACTTCTTAAGAACGTGAAATGCGTATTTTTAAAAGGTGAATACTCAACTCCTTTCATGGGGGGAAAAAGTGCAGTTTCATGATTAATGGAGCATTCAGATCATGAATAATACAGACAAATGAAGGATGTTTCTCTTCTGTTTTACACACATCGTCTCCACAAAAGTAGTTCTAATGTTAAAATAATGTTCCTATAAAGCTATCACTGACTCAATATGTTTTATTGAAGGTGAGATGGGACAGGTTAATGTTCGATGATAATCTAATGAGTCTTTAATTACCTTAGAGTTCCTCCCACTGTCATCAAACAAGGTCAGCAATTTAAATATCATTTTTGCTTAGTATAAAATAAACACTGTCCATGCAAACTAAATAATTCTAACTATAGACTTATATTTAGGACTTTTAAATATCTATAAACACAGAAATTTGCATGCCCTCTAGTCGAAAGTTGAATATTATTAAAAGATAGACTGGCATGATAAGCCAAATTTTATTCTTCCTGTGTTCCCACCAAAATCATACTGTGTTAAATGAAATTGAAAATGCTTCCGTATTAGGGAATTGAACTTTTTCACTGGCAAGAGTTTAAATTCTCAGACTGTGGCCATTGAATGTTTATTAATGTCATTGACTTACAGACCTGCACAACACACCCACACATGCATGTGTGAGCAAACACACATGGCGCTGATCTCCTGGATTGCATCAGGGAAAAGAAAGGGTGCAACAAAGTAACTAGGAAGTCACGAACTTTTGCAGTGTTAGCATGTTTGTTTATTAAATTTTACTCAGTCTTTTTAATGCTGTGATTAAGTGAAAATATCAGACCCTTTTTCCCTCAACTCTAATGATTTTAGTGTAGTGGACAAGCTGCCCTTATCAGTCTTGTTATTTCAATCTGCTGACTTTGACACCAGTACTCGTAAGGTTTTCCTGTCTTCTTTGAACCCATTGATAAGGTCTCATTAAAACTGCCCCATATCTATTTCTTGCAAGGGTTCCACCATCTGCACTGTTGGTGCAGGCAATTATTCATTCCTCCAAATGTGAAATGCCATTGAGTTCTGTTCTATCAGTTGCCTTTTTCTAAACATGTAAAATTATCTTCAAGAGCAGGTTTATTTGTGTTGCTTCTGAAAGCATAAAATTGCACATTGTATCATCTATTACGTGAATTGCCAAATGTTGTCTTCATCTGGATTTTAATATAAGATGAGATTCTTTAAAAATTGAAATATTTTAATAAATGATATGGAAAAATTGACATGAATCTTTTCGTGTAATCCTCAGGAGACTAACTTTTGTCCAAATGAAAGTTTGTTTCTATGACAAGCAGAGACATTTGATGAGAGTTTGAAAAAGGCAATTAGTATCTTCCTTTCAAATAAATTAAAACAATTTAGCATTATATCCTTCCCATAACTATGAGGTTTTCTTCTTTCTTAGACTGACTACCCCTCATTGGTATTAGTAGTACATTTGTGGTAGGGCAGCAATTAGCTAAACAGGAATTAGTGTGTGTTGCATTGTGCTTCTGTACATTATCTAAGAGGACAGGTAAATAATCTCCCACAGCTGATTCATACACATAAAAGACTATCCATATGTAGTTATTAAGCATTGATTATTGACAGTTTGACATATACTCAAGTTCTGATTCTGGCTGTCATAATTTTTACTGAATATTGTTTTGGCTAAATAGAACAATTCCCATGACTTGCCTGAATCTATCAACTATTTTTTCATGAAATTCCAGTGTCTATATAGAATTCTACCATTTACCACAAAGAACTCATCTATTTTGCAGAGTGCAACTTTGCTTCCAACAAGCAGATTTCTCATTGGTGGAATTCAATGTTAAGTATATAGCTTGAGCATAACCTTGAAGTGAATTCTTTTATTCCCTTATACTCAATTATCCTTTAAGCTTTTCATAAAGCAAAGAACTGTACAAAGCTGCACCATCAGTGCAGCCAAGACCAAAGTGATAGAAGGAAGAAGCACTCTGGGGAATACTGCAAATGTGATTGCTGCTTCTTGCTTGGAACTTGAGAACCAGCAACAGTCTAACAGAAACCCTTTGCTTTCTGGATGAGCCCATTGCACTGTGATAAGTGCTGCCATACAGTTAATATCATTTCTCAGAAGCAGACATTTTTATTCAGTTAAGTATGTGTATAATTGTCTTTCTTTTCTTTCTTACTTGACATGTATCTCAAATTTATAATCATCTGTCATGTATCCACTAAACAGTCTGGTCTTCCTTTTAGTATTTGATTTATGAGTACTTGAAAAAGAGGTATGGCAAGAATGCATTACTGCATATATCTTCTTGAAGCATTTTTGCTGTTTTCTAATTATAATGAAATTTCTAGTTTTAACTTAATTTTTCTTAACATTTGTATCTTTCTAAAATATGAAGTCATATATCTTTTTTTTTTCTGCCATACATATACTCTTTTAGGGTTCATCTATACTGCTGTGTAGGGCACCATTTTTATTATCTATAGGGAGTAATGTACACTTCAAAACTATATATATTCAGACATACACAATCTGAATGATCCTCCCCATGTTTCTCTTCATTGCATTGTATCAACTCTGTTGTTAAATTTACTTTGAGAATCTTACTACACTACAGAGTAAATGATTAATCATCTTATTAACATATTAGAAGGTCATTACCAAAATTACTTCTTTTAAATGTTGTCATTCTTTACAAATACCTATGCCCAGGCTAGCCAAGGATAAAAACTGTATCTGGTATCAAGTTAAAAATGGTGATGGTTAAAAATTATTAACATTGATGAAGATTTGGTTTTGACATTGGTATCAGTTTAATGGAATAACAAGGCAAGATTTCTAAAAATATGTGAGATGTGCTATTTTTTATTTATGTCTTGTGTAACTATGCTTAGAAAAGCAGAGAACACTGCACTGGAATTAGTGAAGCCACTCACTAGTTTGCTGAGATTTCTTACAAATTCTATGGTGCCATGGAAAAACAATGGCATTGGAGAGAGAGACTCGGATTTGAATTCTTGTTCTGAACTTGCCTAAATAGATGATTAACTTAAACCTTGGACTTTAATATCCCCACATTTAAAATGTGGGTAAAAATAATGTAATGAATTTTGCCTTCATTGTTTAAAAAAGAAAACCAAAAGAAAAAGAAAAAAAATTATTGTCATATAAGACCTGAGATAAGTGTGCCTCCAGAACTGAAATCTGTGACTTGTTTGCTTCAACAGCAACCCAGTTTGCTTTCATTTTTTTGTTCTACCACTTTAGTGTTCCTACTGGTTCTTAGTTTAGTAATATTCTTTCAAGATGGTGGAGCAATTCTAGGAGTCATTCTTCTACTTTACTGCTTTATAATATCAAAGAAACTCTTCCCAGAAGCCCTATAGAAAGCTTCTGCTTGATTACTCTCCACACAGAATTGCATCACACACCTCTCATTTAATCCTTGCTCTGTTAATTGTAGTGAACCCAAGATGGTTAACCAAGGTCAGTAAGGACCTAAGGTGGTAGATATCCAAACAAACTAGGGGGGTGTGGCAGCATAAAGGAAGCAGCGATGAATGCTAGGCAGATGACTGAAAACATATTCTACAAGCACACTAGGTCTGTTGTATAATATAATATGATGACATATATAAGTCACTCGGCACACTGGCTAACACAAAGTAAGTGCTCCAAAAAAGGAAACTTAAACCACTGCATTCTACCCAAATATATTAGGCTTCATCTATGTTTCAATTATCTTGCAAGCCACTAAGTAAATGAATGTATTGAATACATTTGCTGAAATTGAATATCTAATTATGGAAGAGTCAGAAAATACAGTACATAAATAAAACATGCAAACAAGAGAACAGTCTTACTCACAAATTAACATTACAGATACTCTGACAGAGGAAAACCCATACTGAAATGAAAGCAAATAAAAGAGCATCAGTCACAGTTTTGGTTGAAAGAATGGGAGGCAAGCAGGACTCACATTGGAATGAATGCAGTGGTGGAACACTTTATTCTTAAAATATGAGCTGTCATTATCTAGGGGAAGAAACATAGATTGGATTTTCCAGGGAAAAAATACAAATAGGATTATACAGGGAGAGAGAAGCAATTGTATAGGAACCAGTCTCTGTTTTCCATCACAGGCTTGAGTAACAGAAAAGGACTTCAGTGTTTAGGGAAGAGGTTCCTACTTTTAGACTATAAACATTAAATTTCATGATTAGTGAAACACAAGACATTTCCCTGTCATTATCTGGGACTAGTTTCAATAGTTAATGAAATGACAGAACCTTAGCTTCAGCTTTATTTTGCCAGCTGAATATTCATAGTTGAAAGAACATTCATCCTTCTTCTGGCATAGTCAGGCACCAAGGCCTAAGCCTTGGCTTGTGGCTAATATAAGGATAGAAAAGTGACTTGATTCACTATCTTCAATTCTCTAATAAATTGATTGACTTACAATTTGGTTGTAGCAATTTTCCATGGAGCTCTTCAGAAGGCCAAACCAGCCTGGGGCATGTAGACTCTTCCTTCTCAAGCGGGTACGACCATGATGTTTTAAATTTCTCCAATTGTTGCTTTTGATCATGCTTATTAATATCCCCTTTCCTGTTTCTTGGGTGGGTTCTACAGCTTTCTGGAAACTTTTAGTTTTAAAATTTACATCAGTTACAAAAAAAGAAACGTTTTCTGGAAAAACTTTTTGTTTTAAAAAACTAAAACTTTTAGTTTTATATACATTTTTTATCAGTTACATTAAAAAAAAAGCTCATAGATACAGAGAACAGATTGGTGGTTGCCAGAGTAGGGGGGTTGGGGGTAGGTGAAGTGGTGAAATGTTTTTTATTTGTTTGTTTGTTTCATTTAGTTCAAATAAATTGAATAGGAAAAAGTTACATCAAAGTTAATCAATTTAAAATAGAAATTGCTCACTCAATTCAATACTCATCCCCTCTCCTCTTTCTCCAAAATTCAGGGAGGCTTCAAACCTTAGGAAACACACAGTTAAAGGGTACATTTATTCACATTCCTTTCATCATAATTTTCTCTTCAGGATGCTTTCAACGTTTAGAGCATTTGGGATTCATGAGAATGATTAGGAAAATGAGGCAAAATTCTTACCTAACTAGTATGAAGTTGTGACTTGAGGCTATCCTCCAGACATCATATAGCTAAATATTTGGCTTCTTGTTGCACACGTGTATGAGTTCTTTGAAAATCCACAAAGGAGAGACCTCCACATTTCATGGGTCTTTAATTACTCTAGCTTCACCTCTTCACCTCTTTGCACCTCTCATTTCTGTGATCCAGTTACTGCAGAGGCTCTTCTCTTAATAGCCAACTCACTTAATGGCTTGCCTTAACAGCTGACTTCTGCAGTGGCCAATGCATTTGTATTATTTGGAGTTCTCCAGGGAAACAGAATATTTATATCATATATATATATATATTATATGATATATATATCTACATTATATATATATATAATATAGATAGTATAAATAATAAGGAATTGGCTTACATGATTATGGAGGCTGAAAAGACACAAGATCTGCATTGTCAAGCTGGAGATCCAGGAGAAATAATGATATAGTTCCAGTCCAAGTCAAAATCTGAGGCAGGAGGCCTCAGAAGATGAAGATGGTCAAGCAGAGAGAAATTACCTCTCATTCAGCCTTTTTTGATCTATTCATGTCTTCTGTTGATTATATGAGGACCACCAACATTAGGAGGGCTATCTGCATTACATAATCCACTAATTGAAATGTTAATCTCATCCAAAACAACCTCATAGACACAGTCAGAATAATGTTTAATCAAATGTCTGGGTACCCTGTAGCCCAGTCAAGTTGACACACAAAATTAACCGTCGTAGTATTCTTTCCTTACTAAGTGGTGGTATACAGGCTGACAATTACATCTCTTCTTTCTCTCCTGCCACCTCCTTCCATTTGTCTAATTTTCCTGTTCAAATAATCACAAAAAAGTGAATCATCAATGCCATGATATAAACCAAAGAAAATGAGAAACCAGTCTCCTCTTTGTAGAGCCATCTCCACCTTCATCAATGATCCTCCTGGGATCTTATTCACATATGTTAATGGGTATCCTACAGACCTTTAAAGGACAGTATCTTGGTAGCTCTACTTAGAATAATAGGTACATATATCTACTGTATAGATATGTTTTAAGCTTTGGGCATGTAATAGAATAAGCATTGCTTCAACATTCTCCCCTTCTTCAATAACAGGATCACTCATTCGTATCCTTTGTCATGCAGTTTGAGTGGGACATAATTCCCCACCTCTAGACTCAAAATTCAGCTATACAACTTTCTTTTGTGATGATTCTTTAAGAAAAAAGCCCAGGCTTGAAAAATATTTACGCTATCACACCTACTCCAGAACATCTGAAATTGTCATGAGAAAAACATGCCTGGTCTAATCTGTTTTTCTCAAGATAGGAGTCTAGATCAGCCAAACACTAACTAATCCCCACTAAGCCACTTAGAAGCACAAAGTTCAGCAGAGCTATCAAATTAAAACCAATTTAGACCAACTGACTTCCAGATGATCTGGAAATCCATGAGAATAAATGATGGTTGGTTTTAAGTAGTGACTTTTGGGATGGTTAGTTTTGTTTGTTTTTTCATCAGTGTTTTTGTGACTACCACAAAACTATCACAGGATTTAGTCACAATTACCAGTATACTCAGTTAAAAGGAAAAATAAACAGACACATATCTAAATTATTACTTTCTTTTTACTTTCTCATGTATGCTTATTTAAGAAGTAGAAAAATAATGACAAAACAGGTGGAACATTTCATTTTTTTGTCAAACATGATTTGCAATCAAATAATCACTAAATTTGATTTTATTAAGGAATTCCATCTAGCATCTTTTTATATGTTCACACATTTGTATCAACACACTGCTTAGATTTTCATTCTCTAAACCAAAAGCTCTTTATTTAGAAATTTTCATTATAAGAAAGTTACCTATCATTCCAGCATTATAATTTTTTCAGTTTGTTTTGATTTCAATTAAGTATTGCATTTCTTTTTTAAATTTAACAACTTGGTACTGGATATAATATAGAAGATATCTGGTAGACATTATTTTCCTATTTATAAATTCCAATTGAACAAACTCAGTAAAATTTTCTAAGTAACATAGTGATGAAAATGATGCATACTTAACTTTAATTTAAAACAAGGATATTAAAGAGCCAAATTCACTTTAAGCATGAAAACAACATATGTTAAAAGAAAGAAAAGTTTTTCTATTTTGTTTTAGCCTTTTGTTGTTTTTCTTGATGGCAAAGGTTTTCTGACTTTCAAGTTATTGTGTAAAAATTGGGATGAATACCATAGAGTAATATTGGCTTCATAAAGTAAATCAACCTCCGTTTATGGCTCCTGTTTCATTTCTGTACTTTCAGTCCCTTTAAACAGAACAAACATGCCTTGGGGTTTTTCTTAAAATCAGTTTGAAAGTGTGTTTCCGTTATGAGCCATCAGTCTGATATAGTTTTCTGATAACATGATGGCTAAAATAGATTTTTGTTTTTTCATAGATGGATAGCAGGTTGGATATGTGGAGTCTCCACATAGCAAGAATTCAAACTACACTGAGAAATGTAAAACAAAGCAAAATGTAAGCAAAGGACACAGATGCCAAAACATTGTTTACCATGGAAGGCTATGGAATTATTTGGAAATTAAATAAAAGAGAAATTGAGGTTCAAATGAAACAGAAACCTATTCAGATGGTATTAGAAATCAATTTCTTAAAAGGTGCTAACTACCAAAACTAAACCAATATTAAATTGCCTGTATCTATTTTTAAAAATTGAATGTATTTATTTAGTTAGAAAACTCTCCCAAAAAGAACTCCAAATACAGATGTTTGCACCAAAGAAGTCTATTAAAAGTTTACCAAATAATTAACACCAATTTTACACAATTTCTCCAAGAAAAAAGAAGAGGAAGGGATACTCCTAATTTATTATATAAATCCATATTACCCTGATTCTAGAATCAGACAGGGACAGTTCAAAACATAAATAAAACTGCAGACCAGTATCTCTCATGATCACAGGTGCAATAATCCTCAAAAAGTGTACAGCAAATCAAATTCTGCAAAATTAATTATAACCTGTGACTAAAGGGGGTTTTATTCCAGAGATGCAAGGCTGGTTCAGTATTCTAATATCAATCAATATAACTTCTCATATTAATAAGCTACAGTAGAAGAATCACACAAATATATCAATTGATATGGAAAAAGTATTTGACAAAAATCAACAACCACTAATGATAAAAATTCTGAATAAATTAAAAATAGAGGGCTTCCCTGGTGGGGCAGTGGTTGAGAGTCCGCCTGCCGATGCAGGGAACACGGGTTCGTGCCCTGGTCCGGGAAGATCCCACATGCCGCAGAGCGGCTGGGCCCGTGAGCCATGGCCGCTGAGCCTGCGCGTCCGGAGCCTGTGCTCCGCAACGGGAGAGGCTGCAACGGGAGAGGCCACAACAGTGAGAGGCCCGCATACCAAAAAAAAAAAAAAAAAGAGAGAGAGAGAAAATTCCTCAACTTGATAAAGGACATCTACAAAAGACTAGAGTTAACATATTTTAAGATTAATGACTATGTGACTAAATATTTAATGAGTAAATGTTTTCTTCTTAGATCAAGAGCAAGGAAAGAATATTCTTTGTCACCTCTACATAGTCTGGAAGTCCTAGTCAGGGCAACAGGCAAAAGAAAATAAAAGGTACAAAGATTGGAAAGAAAATAAGTAAATAAAGCTGTCTTTATTCACACATGAGGTGATTATATATGTAGAAAATCCAAGGAATGTAGACAAAAACCTCCAAAACTAATAACTAAGGTAAAGTCAACATACAACAATCAGTTGTATTTCTACACAGTAGCAATGGGCATATGAAAACTTAAATTAAAAACTTAATAACAGTTACAATTGTTCAAAAGATTAAATCCTTAGGTATAAACATAATAAAAGTTGTACAGGACTTATATAATGAAAACTACAAAATAGTAATGAAAGAAATCAAAGAAGATCTAAATAATTGTAATGATATGATACATCATGTCGATGGATTAGAAGACTCAACAGAATAACGATTCCATTTTACCCGATGTTGGTCTATAAATAAATAATAAAGGGAAAGTTATCAGCACATTTCCATTTTAAATAAACAGACATATGGAATAAGTACATAGTTTTATTTCAGAATTGAGTAAAATTTGTAGTTTTTTTAAAAATCTAAGCATGACTACCATATAACCCAGCAATTGTGCTCCTGGCATTTAACTCAGAGAAAGGAAAACATATGTTCACACAACAACAAAAAACCTGTATTTGCATGTTCAAAGTAGATTTATTAATAACAGCCCCACATTGAAATCTGTCCAGATGTTCTTCAACAAATAAATCGTTAAATAAAGTGGTACATCTATATTATGTAATACTACTCAGCAATAAGAAGAAACTATATAAACACAGTTTGGGTGGATCTCTAGAGAATTATGCGGAGAGAAAAAAGCAAATCCCAAAATATTACATACTTTATGAATTTATTTATATAACATTCTTCACCACACCCCATCCTCCTTATTCCTAAATTAAAGGTGGTTTTGTTTCTTCTTTTGGAGAAGGAGAGGGGTGGGATTTTTCCTACTGCATACCAATCTAAGGAAAGGATGGATGTGACCCAAAAGATGGGAATGGAAGACCAAGGTGATCATTACTGGCCCCCACTGCAGTCATTCCCCTTGGGGTGGCAGTTTCTGCCTCAGTGGAGGGAGGAAGCTGCTGGTGTTCATGAAGAAGACGGGGGAACAGGTGCACTCACTGAAGGAGCAGAGGACTGGACCCAATGCCTGCCCATGATGATAACTTTCATAAGGCCCAGGTGTGACTCTTAACCTGATTCAGGTTCTTTAAACGTCCATCTCAAACTGGTTTATCTTTCGCATTCTTGGGCAGGTGGCTCTGGCTGGCTTCCATGACAGGTTCATCACTGGCAAAACCGGTGATCCCAGGAATGGTGCCTTGGGGAAATTGTTCCCCCAGCGCTGTGCCTGCAGTCCAAGCCTTTATAATATGCTTGAAATGGCAAAATTATCTAGACAGAGGACAGATTAGTAGTTGCCAGAGTTTAGAGACAGAGCAGGAAGAAAAAGTAGGTGTAATTTTAAAAGGAGAGCAGAGGGAAGATCTTTATGGCACGTGAACAGTTCTGTATCTTGATTGTGGTAGTTACATACATTTATTCGTGTAATAAAATTGCACAGAAACATGCAAACACAACACACACACACAAATAATACAAAGTCTGAATAAATTCTGTGGCTTATACCAACAACAATTTCCTGATTTTGATGTTGTTCTTAAGTTTATAAGATGTGGCAATTGGAAAGTGGGTGAAGGACACATGGGACTTCTCCATACTATCTTTGCAACTTCTTCCAAATCTACAATCATTTCAAAGTAAAAAAAAAAATTTATAGTTTTAAGACATTTAGTTTAGCACAAGCATTCATGAATATGCAGCTTATCCCTGAAGGCAATGTTATATTGCTGAGAATAAAATGATTCTTCATTACAGCAATCTCAGGATATCACTGTGTCAGACTTGGGAGAAATTTTAGAGCCTATAAGATATTGATCATTTTCATTACCCAGAAGAATAGATGATATAGTTTAAAAATGAATAGCATATAATCCATTTTTCTCAAAAAGATTTGGCACTTAAAAAATCTTATTTCAATTTCCTAAAATATCTACTCAAAACTCTTTCTTATATATAGAGATTTCTGTGTACACCTGGGGTTATGTAGTAATATAGCAGGATTAGGGAAAGTATTATGGTAAGCACAGTGATTTTGCTCAGATTAGCAAGTGGATTTTAGGATTTACAAGTAAACATTTTGAATGTTTGTACTCTCAAAAAATAAATGCTAAAAGTTTGTGCAAGTACAGTCAGTAGAATACCACTTTTATGTGAGTTTTTGTGTATACATGTGAGAAAGATTGCAAAGTAGAAAAAAATTATTTACCCAAAGAATGTAAATGATCTGATATCTTGAGTTCTTAAAGAATCTAGTAGAATTTATTCTTTAGTCATGTCAAACTGAAAACAGAAAACTATTATAGCTTAAAACGTATTTTATTGTTGACAACTAATGCTGAGGGGATTGGTTGAGATATACTGTTTCTTTATGAGGTTTTCGCCTTGATTTTGACCCAGGTGTTTATTATTTAATTTTTTCCAACACTATTACAGAAAAACTGTTCCATAAATTTGTTTGTCTTCCTATTGCTATTGTCATCATCATTTTTTTGTTTGCTTTATATATTTTTATGATGTTAAACTACTTAATATTACTTATTATTACTTGATAAATTATGTGATATTATTTTACATTATATTTAAGAAAATGAATTTTTTTCACATATTTATTGGTGTATAATTGCTTCACAATACTGTGTTAGTTTCTGTGGTACACCAAAGTGAATCAGCCATATGCGTACATACGTCCCCATATCCCCTCCCTCTTGAGCCTCCCTCCCACCCTCCCTATCCCACCCCTCTAGGTTGTCAGAAAGCATCAAGTTGATCTCCCTGTGCTATGCAGCAGCTTCCCACTAGCTATTTTACATTTGGTAGTGTATATATGTCAATGCTACTCTCTTACTTCGTCCCAGCTTCCCCTTCTGCCCCCCATGTCCTCAAGTCCATTCTCTACGTCTGCATCTTTATTCCTGCCCTGCCCCTAGGTTGATCAGTACCATTATTTTAGAGTCCATATATATGCGTTAGTATATGGTATTTGTTTTTCTCTTTCTGACTTAACTTCACTCTGTATGACAGACTCTAGGCCCATTCACCTCAGTACAAATAACTCAATTTTGTTCCTTTTTATGTCTGAGTAATATTCCATTGTGTATATATATGCCACATCTTCTTTATCCATTCACCTATCGATGGATATTTAGGTTGATTCCCTGTCCTGGCTATTGTAAATAGTGCTGCATTGAACATTGGGGGTACATGTCTCTTTTTGAATTATGGTTTTCTCAGGGCATATGCCCAGTAGTGGGATTGCTGGGTCCTGTGGTAGTTCTATTTTTAGTTTTTTAAGGAATCTCCATACTGTTCTTCATAGTGGCTGTATCAATTTACATTCCCACCAACAGTGCAGGAGGGTTCCCTAGAAAAGGAATTTTCAAGGAGGTCACAAACAGCAAATATATGCAGGAAAATAGAGGAAATTTAAAATTCTTGAAATGATAAAGGGCTGAAGCAGACACAGTATTTTTATTTAAACAACCCAAAAAGAACTTTTCAGCAAAGAAAAAACAAAAACCTAACAATTAGAACTAAAAACCTTATCATTATTAAAATGCAATGGTCAGGTGCAATGGTAAGCATCTTCTGCCTGCCAATGCAGGGGACACAGATTCGATCCCTGGTCCGGCAAGATCCCACATGCCATGGAGCAACTAAGCCTGTGCGCCACAACTACTGAGTCTGTGCTCTAGAGCCCACGAGCCACAACTACTGAAGCCCGCATGCCTAGAGCCCATGCTCCGCAACAAGAGAAGCCACCACAACGAGAAGCCCATGCACCGCAATGAAGAGTAGCCCCTGCTCGCTGCAACTAGAGAGAAAGACTGCGTGCAGCAACAAAGACCCAACGCAGCCAAAGCTAAATTAATTAATTAATTTTAAAAAATGCAATGGTCACTATAATAATAATTTTTGCAGACAAGCTCCTCTAGTGGATGTTAAAAATCAATGAACTATAGCTTAGGGACAAACATAATATGATGGCCTCAAAGTATAGTGACATGATATTTAACAGTTACAAAGGGAAGAACATTGATGTTGCACTGGAGAAACTCAGAAGAACAAGTGACATTATTAGTAATAAGACATGTTAGCATCAAGCAACCTCTGATAATATGCACTGAGAAGGACACCACATCATCCTGTGGTATTCTTGCCAAAAATGTATAACCTCCATCTAATCATGAGAAAACATCAGAAAAACTAAAATTAGGAGGTATTCTGAAGGAAAAAGCATGCAACTACTTTTCAAAAGAATCAAGATTGTGAAAGTCAGGGAAAGACTGAGGGATTGGTACAGACTAGAGAAAAATAAGGAGGCACAACAACTAAATGAAATGTGGGATCCTGGGACAGAAGGACATTAGGGAAAAAAAGGATTGAAATTTAAACAAGGTCTATGTTTAGTTAATATAATTAATATCTCTACTATCAATGGTAATTATTCTGTGGTTTTGTTAACTTTAGGGTAGGCTAAGTAAAGGGTGTAATTGAAATCTATACTATTTTTTAAAAATTTTCTGTAAGTCTAAAATTACTTGAAAATAAAAAGTGTTGGTCTCTAATATATTCACAGGAGTTAGCAATTCTCAATTAAACTACTATATTAAGTTTTCATTTTACAAAACTAAAATAAAATAATAAAACAATGGTTGGATTCTGTGTGAAACTAGATGATTAGGATGGAATTGTTTTTTTTTGTTTGTTTGTTTTTTTGCGGTACGTGGGCCTCTCACTGTTGTGGCCTCTCCCGTTGTGGAGCACAGGCTCCAGACGCACAGGCCCAGCGGCCATGGCTCACGGGCCTAGACGCTCCGCAGCATGTGGGATCCTCCTGGACCGGGGCACGAACCCGTGTTCCCTGCATCGGCAGGCGGACTCTCAACCACTGTGCCACCAGGGAAGCCTTGGAATTGTTTTTTAAACTCATTAGATTCCCTCATGAACATTGACAGAGCAACCATGTAGCAAATATAAGACCAAAATAGAAAGGAACGAACAAAAAAATCTATAATATAAACATAATATAAACATATTATAAACATAATATAAATATAATAAACATAAACAATATAAACATGGTGTGATGGGGTGGGGGGTTAAGATATTGACAAGATCAAGTTACACAGCAGTAGAGTAGAGTGCAGAGGGAAGGAAAAGCTTAGCCCGATGGTCCTAAACTTAAACCAGAGAACCCAGAAGTTGCCTATTGTACTTACTCATTCTCCCTGAAAAGATTGGAAGTGTACAATTCAGCAAGTGGATCAGAAAAAGACCAGCAAAACTGAGGAAATGATTGCACAGCTTCCAATCTATAAATTATGTCAAAATTGCTGTGGAATACTTGTAGAGTACTGGGGTTGAGGTATGGCTAAAAATCTCAAAATATCCTACAAAAACTCTTTTCTGTGAGGACAGAGACTCATACTGAAAAAAAATCTGAGAGTAGATGGTAAATTAAGCTGAGTAGAAACACTGGAATAAAAGAGAAGAGAGAGAAGATGCAAAGAAGTCATCACTCCCTTAAAATAAGAAAAAGCAAAGCAAATGAAAAATCAATGTCTCTTCTTGATTCTGTCCAAGAACTGGCATTACAGGACAAATAACCACCCTGAAATTGGTAGAGAGAGATAAATCTAGAGAGCTACAGCCAGGAGCTACTTACCTGGAGAAGAGCTGCTAGAGCCATCACCTGTAGGAACACCCATATGGTAATGTTGACCAACTGCCAGAGTCTGAGTATGGACTAACTTGAGAGGGAGAAATTCCTGGGGCCCACCTTGTATAAAAGTGCCCCGCCCCCCACATTTTTATGGGTTTTACCTGTAGGTTCTCATGGGGAAGAACCAAGTGTGATCCCTCACGGCACTGGCAAAGGGAAGAAAAGAATAAACCTGTGAAATATGACAAGAACTTTGTCTATAATGAAGGCATAAAGTGGAGCTGACATATAAAGTGGGGCTGACATTACCAGGATGTTATTCCACTTGGGGAAGGACACTTCTCCCACTGTATCCTCCTATAGCCTTTCTGTGTTATCTAAGGAGTGGAGGACCAAGAAATTCTGATGAAGGTCATCGTCCAGAGGAACAAGCTTACTAAAAATTGAAATTTAATTTTAAGGTTATAGAGGGTTTCCCCTCCTCTGCACCTTAGCACTCAACCAGCAGGGCTCCAATAATAATGGATTACAGCTGAAAGAGATGCAAGACACAGACTCTCTCTGAGGACCAAAACAGTAGGGAGACAAAAATAAGGCCACGAGAGAATATTAAAACATCTAGCACCTACAGCTATAGCAAATAAAAAGCACAGGCCAAATCCTAGCCAGATTAACAGAAAGTGTTCCTCTAATGTCCTAGTTACCTGACTTTTGATTGCTCATTACACCGTTCCCCCCTTTCAACAAGAAAAATCCAGAAGAAGCACAGTCTAGAGGGGCAAAGCAAGCATCAGAACCAACTCATATATGACATAGATATTGGAATTGATAGACATGAAATTTAAAATACCTATGGTTAGTATGTTAAAGCCTCTAATAAAAAAATAGGCAGCAAGTGAAAATAGATGGGTAATGAAAACAGACAAACTCTAAGAGAGAATCAAAAGGAAATGTTAGAAATTAAAAACTAACAAAATTGTAGAATAACTTTGATGAGCTTATTCGTAGTCTAGGCATGGCCAAGAAAGGAATAAGAGAGGTTGAAAATAGGTAAATAACACTTCCCAAACTGCTGAAATGCAACAACAAAAAACCAAAAACCTAAAACAGAACATTTAAGATCTGTGGGGCAATTTCAAAATTTCTATATGTATTTAGAAATACTAGAAGAAAAAGAAAGAACAGAAAAGGAGAAATATTGAAGTAATAATGGCTGGGAATTTTCCAAAATTAATGAGACATCAAGTCACATATCTTGGTATCTCAGAGAACACTAAGCAGGATAAACACCAAAAAAATTATACTTAGACATACCATATTCAAACTGCAGAAAACAAAAGATAAAGGGAAAATCTTTTTTTAAAAAAGCCAGGGAGAGTGTAGGTGGTGGTAGGCGGTAGAAATTCTTAATGATAGAAGAACAAAATTGTCTTTCTAAGGTGGAAGAGAAATAAAGGCACTTTCAGACAAACAAAACCTGCAAGAATGTATGGCCAGCAGACCTACCCTTAAAGAAATGTTAAAAGAAGATCTTCAGGGAGATTAGAAATGGTAGAGGTAAGAAATTTGGATTCACATGGAAAAAGGAAGATCACTGGAGAGGGAATAAATGAAAGTAAAATAACTTTTTTTAAAAAATTATTTTTGATCTAAAAGATAACTGTTCATTTCAAGTGATAATATCAACAGTAACGATGTAGTGGATGTTTATGGATAAGCGAAATGAATGGTATAATGTCATGGTGGATGGGAAGGAAGAATGGAGAATACACTGCACAGATATAGACTCATTCACTAAACATGACTTGTTATAATATTATTTGAAGGTAGACTTAGATTAGTTAAGAATATATATTTCAAACTCTAGGGTAACCATTAAAATTATTTTTTAAAAGAAGTATAGTGAATCTTCTAAGAGAGGAGATAAAATGGAATCATATAACATGTTCAACGGAAACCAAAGAAGACCTAAAATAGGGGGAAAAAAATCAAGGAAAAAATGCAACTAATGGAAAATTATTGAAACACGGTAATATTCATTCAACTGTACCAATGATCACTTAAAACATGAATAGTCTAAATATAACAATTAAAACACAGAGAACTAACAGAAGGAGATTAAAAAAAGAACAATACCCAACTCTGTGTTGTCGACAGGGAAACCACTTTGAAGTACGGTTCAAACTGAAAAGATGGAGAAATATGTACCCTGTTAATACTAATTAAAAGAAAGCTGGAGTTGCTGTATTAATTTCTGACTAAGTAGATTCTAGAATAAGAAAAATTATCGGTGATAAATGGGGGCATTACACCATGATAAAGTGGTCAATTCTCCAATAATACATAAAAACCCTAAAGGTATATAGTGATACATCTAACAATAAAGCATCAAAATACATGAGACAAAAGCTGATAAAACCCAAGGAGAAATTGTCAAATCCATTATTATTGTTTAAGACTTTGTTATCTTTCTCAATAACTGATAGATTAAGCAGGTAGAAAATCAGTTAGGATATAGCTGACCTGAATAGTCTCATCATCAACTTCATCTCATTGATGTTGATCAACTACTTCATTCAACAACAGCAGAATACACATTCTTCTCAAACACTTATGGAATGTTCACCAAAATAGACAACATTTGGGGCTATAAAAAGGATCTTAAGAAATTTAAAAGAAAGGAAATATTGCAAAGTATATTCTCAGACCAGAATAGAATTAAGTTAGAAATCAATTATAGAAAGATAGCTGAAAAAAATCCCCAAATATTTGGAGATTAAAGAACACACTTCTAAATAACAAATGAACCAAAGAAGTTGTTGTAAGAGAAATTAAAACATATTTTGAACTAATTTAAAGTCAAAACAGAACTTATCAAAATCTGTGGGATGTAGCAAAGAAGTGCTCAGAGTTTACAGTATGTAACTGATACATCAGAAAAGATAAAGGATCCAAAATCAATAATCTAAGCTTCTAGTTTGAGAAACTGAAGAAAGAAGAGAAATTTAACACTAAAGATGCAGAAGAAAAATAATAATAAAAAGTAAAGCGGAAAAGTGGTACACATCTCTAATCTAGGACAATACAGTGGAGTTTCTCACAATTTTGAAACTGGGACTAGGAAAGTCAGGCACTTTTGACTGTCCTCTAGCTAAGAGAGTGGGAGAAAAACTACAGTTCATAGCATATACATGGAAAAGCACAGGCACTGTGTAAAAGTTGAAATGTGCCTCAGGAATGTGGGAATATATCCTGATGACTTCCTCTGGTTACAATCCCTTTTTGAGGTCCTACTACATCCTCCTCTCGGATTCAAGGACATTCCGTTGAGGAACCTTATGGAATTTTATTTATATTAATTCAAGTTGATTTGTATTAATTGTAAACAAGAGGTGGAATAATAAGACATATAGCTAAGCAGCAAAGACATTAATAAAAATAATCTTGAAATTTATCTTCATTTTTTCTTATAATCACCAGAGGATATGAATGGATTTGGGCTATTTAGCATCAACATTTTAAACCAAATGCTTATATAATATTTCTTAAAAAAATACTCTCAGTTGAAAAGTACGAACTTAGATTTGGGTACATATATAATTTCTGTGCAGTTATTAAAAACACAGTATGGATCAAATAAATTTACTTTTGTGAGATTTATTATGAGATAACATTAACTAATATTAGTGATATTCAGGAAAAAAATTCACTGGAATTTCAGTGGTCCATGTTGAAGATAATATGCTCTCCATTGAGTATGCAAGAGGTTTTACAGCACTAAACAGCTTCAACTTATTTCTTGGTGCTGGCATTGACTAATTTTTGTTTTTGTGTGTGATCTTTTGTCAAATAATACACATCAATATATGAATATATAAATAGATACATGCTGATGTTCATACATAACTTTGTTATTTTTCTATTCTGTGTTTTTTTAACCAAGTCCTTTTTACTCTCTGAAATTACAGCTCTGTGTTGGTATCATTGTGAAAGGCAGGTATATAGTAGAAACCAGGCTAAGGGCAACCTATATCTTGAAATAACACCTTTGACTAAATGTACAGAGATTTCAGAACCTTGTGATAAAAGTCATTAGCATGATGCAGATTCTTTATTACTTTTGTTTAAAAATAGCTTTGATAATATCCCACTTAGTGTTTTAGGCAACTCTTTTGATTAGCTTGGAGTTGATGTGTTCTATCTCCATTCTTTTACTAAGGTAAAATATGTTTTGAAGTTCCTTTTCTCTAAAGGGCATCAGTGTCAACGGCAGTTCATTTTCTCTTGGGATGCTTTTACAATTTTGCTGTGCTAAATGTTTCCACTAAGCACTTAGCAAAGGCTGAGGTCACCTCTCTTGTTAAAGAAGAAAAATTGCAACACTTTAACTCAAAGTTTCCCAAAGTGCAGTGTAAATCATAATTAAACGCTGGAATTAATTTTTAAAATGATGTAGAAATTTTATTCTCGTTATCTCTCCCTGTTGTTTGTTAGGTAAATATTAATTTGAAACAAAACATTTTGACCCAAAATACATATATTTTATTCCATAATGTCACATGTCTTATAAAACGTGGTGATACAGTAAGAGAAATCATATTTCTTTCAGGTGTCTGGAGACAATGCCATGTTCCAAGTAAAAATACTTCTATGAAAGTAATGGCAAAGTCATTTCCAGGGTGAGAGTTTCCAGTAATTGATAGTTTCTTACTAAGTGGGAAAGCCAATTCCAATGTTGATAGCTCTGAGTAGCAGTGCTGCTATCATAGATGTTTAAACTGTTCTTTGAAACTTAAGAAATCTACATCATGCTTAGTGCTCTACGTGCATGAGTTATAGTAAAGCACTACTTCTTATGCTCACATGTTGATTTGATCATATGAAACTTTTGTCTTTTGGGGAACGACCTTTAATTTCTAAAGTGAAAATAAACAAATCTTCATGTCATAGTAATGATTAAGTAAGATACGGTGAAATAACTTTTCTATGCAGTAAAGAAATATTGAATTAGTTCTAGTTACATTTTCTTCAACAGCTACAGACAATAATAAAGATTAAGACTAACCTTTTTTTTTGGCAAGAAAGTGATTCATTATGCGGTATATTCTTTAGAATTCAGAAATAATAATACAAAAGATGTTTTCCAAGAGTTGAACTTTTAAATCGACACACTTATGTCACATTAGAAATATGTATGTTTTAAAATAAAACATCTTTCAGGCAACTGGCCTAGATTCTTACTTGTTTGAAGTAATTAACAAATATAAAAAACAAATATTCCATGGAGATGCACTCATTCAACCAGAAAATCATAGAAGAAAAAAAAAATTGAAGAAGCAAGAGAAATTTTTAAAAGGAGAATTTGACCTAAAAACTTTGAGTAACTTTGCCTCATTAGCTGGCCCAACACTACTGAGGATATATATGCTTCATCTCTTGACATTAAATACAGAAATAGTCTAATTCAGTTTACTTATATCCATATGTGCCAAGCAAGGTATTGCCTCTTCCAGGGAGAGAATGGGTTATTCATAACGCATGTGATTACTTCTGTGCAGTGAGAATTGTTTCTCATTTTTGAGAAATGACAATTTTATTTTAGAGTTTTCTCTTGAAATTTATTAATTTTATTTTCCTCCTTTATAAAGATAATAACATTTTTGGTGCTGTGAAAAAGTTAGGATTGATGACAAGAACACAGACTTTGGTAAATTTGCCAAAACAATGAACATTACATGTGAGGCTTCCTTAGAATCCTATCACGAATAAGACAAAGTCAATCATGATTACTGGGAAAGGGGGTCTCCCAGCACAACAGTCTTTCTGCCACTGGACTGCATAAGAATGAGCCTTGAACCTGAAACACTTCCTTACCAAGAGAAAGGGAGCCCTCACAGCCTGTGCTGAGCTCATCACCTCTGTAGGAACATCTTTCCCCGTTTTAGATTGGATATATACTCTCTTCTGGGGCTTAAGCCCATGAGTCATGTGGCCCTTAGACACGCTCCTTGCTGTGTTTTAGACCCCAAAGGAGAGTGGTTGAGGTACTTCCACTGCTGCACAGAATGAGGTATGTACAGCTACATTACCTGCCTTGGCTTTGGAGTGGATCCACCAGCCATGGCAGACTGATGCATTGCAAGGGTCTGCATCATGGGCACTTTCTCCTCTCTTGCTGTTAAGTACATGCTCTACTACTTTATCCTGGTGGACATGTTATCTATTTTCAGGAACCTCTTTTCATGCACTGGTCTCTTCCCTGACTAGCACTGATCTGCCTTTAACCTTGGCCAGTGAGCAGTGAAAATAATGATGTACTATATACATCTAGTCCATCATAAAAGTGCAACTACAATTTCTATCATACACACACAATTGCAAAAATTACAGAAAAATCACTTTAAAACAGAAATATAAAGTTAGAAAAATGGCAAGCCGATATTGATACCTCTCTAGCCCTTGTATCTTTTGCTGGTCCCCATAATCAAGTGGATTAAGTATTAATGGCTTGGCAATGTTAGAAAAAGCCTGGGTTTCATAGAAGCTTGTGCAATCAAAATCAATTATCTAAAACTAGAGATCTTGAAACCTACAGTAGGTCATCCAAAAAAGGGAGATGACAGGGACAATATCCACAAAATGTCACTCAAAAGCAATTTAAGACATGATTGTGAACTGTTCTCTTCCTGCCCACATCCTTGCCAACACTTGGAATATCTTTACATAAAACATTCTAGTAGGTATATAATTACATATCATTGAGGTTTTTTTGTCATTTCTTTAGTGATTAATGGGATTGAGAATTTTTCATATGCTTATTTTTTTTTATATTTCTGTTTTTGGGGAAGAGTACCACTCAAGATTTTACCCATTTTTTTATTTATCCATCTTTCTTTCTTACTGATTTCAAGAGTTGTTATATATTCTGGATATTAGTTGATTTTATATGTTGCTATCTTCTACCACTTTGTAGATAGTCTTTTCATCCCCTTAAAAGATACCCTTAATGAATATGCATTCTTAATAATATAGTTCCATTTATCAGTTTCCTTCTTTGTGGTAACTGATATTTTTATCTTGTTTAAAACATTTTTACCTTAGTTTAAAAGAATGTTCTAAGTTTTATTCTAGAAAATATATTATTTTAGTTATCATATTTTAATATTGATGTAATTTGTAACTGAGTGAATATTCAATTTTTTTTCCTAATTGGGGTATTCAATTGACTCTTTCTTCACTGATATGCAATGTCAATTTTGTTATAAATCATGTGTCGCTGAATGTATGGTTCTATTTCTGAATTCTATTCTAATCCATTGGTTTATCAGTCTATACTTGAAGTAATATCTCATCTTGTAATCACTATAGTTATATAGTATTTTCATCTAGTATTTTAAATCTTCTAACCTGTTCTTCTATTTCAAGATTGTTTGGCTATTATTTCTCTTTGCATTTCTATATCCACTTTTGAATCAGCTTATCAATTTCCACAAAATAACAGCTAGAGTTTTAAATGGGATTAAATTAAATCTATATATCTATTTGGGGAAATTTTTTTACAAAATTGAATTTTCTCGATTCATGAACATTTTATGTTCCTCTGTTATTTATGCCTCTTTTAATTTTTGAATATTTTTATATCTTCTTAGTAGAAATATTGCACAATTTTTATTAGATTTATGCCTATTGATATTTATGCTATTTCAAATAGCATAATTTTTACATTTTAATTTAAATTTTTTACTGCTATATATAAATAGGATTAATCTTTTTATATTGATTTTGTATCTAGTAACCATATTAATTTTAACTATTTCTAATTGTTTTATTATTATTATTTTGCATTAAGGCATTCACAGTCATGTTGTCTTACATTATAGTAGTTTTCTCACACCCTTTCTGATCCTTATATTTTTATTTATTTTCTTGCCTGATTCTACTTGTAAAGTGAGAGTACAATATTGAATAAATGTGTTAATCACAAGCGTTTTATATATTTCCAACATTAGAAGTAATACTGTCAAAAATTCATAATTAAGCATGATGTGTTTTGATGGATTTTGTGTGGTTACTCTGTATTAGATTAAGGAAATTCCTAAATTCTTTCTTTTCCTTGTTTCCATGATTTTTTTTTACCTTCAGTAGATAGTAGGTGTTGAATTTTACAAAATATTTGTTTTACATCTGGTATTATCAGAATGTTATCCTTAATTTACTTTAAAATTTTATTCTTTTTTTTTTTTTTTTTTTTTTTTGCGTTATGTGGGCCTCTCACTGTCGTGGCCTCTCTCGTTGCGGAGCACAGGCTCCGGACATGCTGGCTCAGCGGCCATGGCTTATGGGCCTAGCCGCTCTGCGGCATGTGGGATCTTCCTGGACCAGGGCACGAACCCGTGTCCCCTGCATCGGCAGGTGGACTCTCAACCACTGCGCCACCAGGGAAGCCCTAAAATTTTATTCTTATATGATTTTCATCCTTTATTTTGATCTGTAGTGAATCTATTGATTAAATTTCAATTGTTAAACGGCCCTCACATTCTTGAAATCAACCCAGCATTAACATTAATAATTAATGACATTGAGTTTCTTCTGCTAATTTTTTTTTTTGGCTGCGTTTGGTCTTCGTTGCTCAGGCTTTCTCTAGTTACAGTGAGGCTGGGGCTACTCTTTGTTGCAGTGGGCCAGCTTCTCATTGCAGTGGCTTCTCTTGATGTGGAGCATGGGCTCTAGGCACACAGGCTTCAATAGTTGCAGCATGTGGGCTCATTAGTTGTGGCACGCAGGCCCTAGAGTGCATGGGCTTCAGTAGTTGCAACACGTCAGCTCAGTAGTTGCGGCTCGCAGGCTCTAGAGCACAGGTTCAGTAGTTGTGGCTCACGGGCTTAGTTGCTCTGTGGCATGTGGGATCTTCCCAGACCAGGGACTGAACACATGTCCCCTGCATTGGCAGGTGGATTCTTAACCATTGCACCATCAGGGAAGTCCCTGTTCTGCTAATCATTTGTTCATCATTTTGAACTCATGTTCATAAAAGACACGGCTCTAATATTTGTTATGTATTAGTATTATGCTATATGTAATATCCTTTTGTATTGTATTTTGCTGACTTCCTGGAAAAATAGTAGATTTTCCTGGTTTTATTTTCTCTATTTTTTTTTTAATATTACTGTAATTATTCCACTCAGTTTGAAAGAATTCACCTATGTAGGCCCTGGGCATTACTTTGTAAGACTTTATAATCAGAGTTTTACTTTATTTAATAGCATACATCTATTTGGATTTTATAATTTTTAGTCAGTTTTGTTAAGTTTTGTTATTCTAATTTGTCATTTGCATCTACACTTTCATATTTTTATACTTCTTTAATTCTTAAAAATTATGTTCACTTGCTTTTTGACCCACTATATGAAACATTTTGGTTAATACCCATGTCATGAGCAATTTTCAATATATATCAATTATATATATTCTGTCAATCTACCTATGAATCCAAATTTGTCTATTTCTTCTTATTTTTGTCAATTTTGCTTCATATATTTGGAAGTTATGTAATAGGTGAATGCAGATTTGGATTTGTGTACCTCTCTGGTGGATTGACTTATTCATTTTAAAGAAATATTTGTCTGTATATCTAGTAATTCTTCTAATCCTAAAGTCTATTCTTCCTTCTATTATTATAGCAACTCCCACTTTCTTTTGTTTAGTGTACTAGTTATCTGTTGCTGCTGTGACAAAGTGTCATACACTTAGAGACTTAAAACAAACACGAATTTATACCTCTTATATTTCTGAAGGTTGGATGTCCAAAATCAGTTTTGGTGTATTAAAGTCAAGGTGTTAATGAGGAACATCTAAGAGGACTACTGTTTCCTTGCCTTTCTAAGATTCTAATGTCCACCTAGATCCCCTGGCTCATGGCCCCTTCTTGACATTACTATCATCTCTTACTTTTGTCATCACATTTACTATTGTCCTTTTGATCCTTTAGACTCCTTTATAGGAAGACCCCTTTCATTACATCAGGGCCACCTGGAAAATCCATGATAATCTTCCCGTCTCCAAATCTGCTAAGTCCCTTTTGCCATATAAGATAACATTTACATGTTCCAGGGATTAGGACATGACCATTTTGAGGAGAGGCATTACTCAGCCTACCACAGTTAGTCTTGCATGGTCTATCTCTTCCTATTTTATTACTTTCAACATTTCTGGGTCCTTATATTTATTGTGTGTATCTTAACTAAATTATTTATTCTGTGTATTTTTAATTTGATGTTATTGTGATATACATTTTTTATGTGCAATTTAAATTTTTTTATTCTTCTTGTTCTATGTTATTATTTTTTTAATCTTCCTTGCCTTCTTTGGGAATACTTGTTTTTGTTATTCATTTTTCCTTCTATAGCATGTTAATTAGCACATTCTTCATGGCTCATTTATGGATTATCTAGAAATTATGACATGCCCCATTTAGTTGCTAAAGTCTAATATCAATTAATATTTCTATCAAGTATTGAAAACTGCATGATCTTGGAACACTTTAACTACATCTTGCCCTAAACCTGCATTATATTTTATGTATATTTTATTTCTATATATATTTAACCTCTACAAAATCTTATTTTATATAGTCTACAATAATTTATATTTTCTATATATCCACTCTCTTTAAATGCATTGCCCTCTATATTTCCATTCTTCCACCTGATATCATTTCCTTTTATCTCCATTTTCTTAATTGCAGAGCTGCTATTTGGGTTTGAAAAATATTCTTAATTTCCTTCACCTCTGAAAGACATTTTGGAGGAGAGGGGCACATAGTGTTCTAGGTGGGCAGTTCTTTTCTTTCAGCAATTTGATGACATTGTACAATTGTCTTCTGCCTCTAGCTCTATATTTGAGTAATCAACCATTAGTTTTATTATTTCTTCTTTGAAAATAATATGACTTTATTTTCTGGATTCCTTATAAAATGTGTTTTCAGTATGTTTACCCTTATGTGCCTTGGAGTGTTTTTCCTTTGTACTTATTCAAATTGGCTTTAAAGGAACTCCTAAAATCAGTTATTTATTGTCTTTCATCAGTTTTTGAAATTCTTAGCCTTTTTCTCTTCAGTTATTCATCTTCTGTCAGATTCCCTACCTTCAATTCTTCTTGAACTCCTATTATATATATAATCCTTAGTATGGTAGTTAACAATAGGGTCTTGGCAATCATATTTATTGAATTTGAACCCAGGCTTTTTCATGACTAGTTCTAATATTAGTTAATCATGTACATGTCAGTTTCCTCATTTGTAAAATGAAGACAATAATTGCATTCACACTATATGACTGGAGTGAATATTAAAGGAAAAATATATGTAAAGCATTAAGAACATCTTTTATTTCCTGTATAGCATACTTTCCTATAGCTGTTTGTATACCAAATGGGCTGAGAATGAAAGAAATTGCTCTAGTCAGCATCTTCAGTTAGTCTACGTTTTCTGCCCTTTGTTCTGTGAAGAATGTACTCAAATTGTTATTGCACTTCTGTACTACAGGCCAAATACCTCCATATTAACTTTCTTCTAGAAGTTGAGCCCAAAAACTTTGATTGTACTTTCCACACTTTATTCATCAGAGTAAGTCAAGGAAGGAGATCATGTAAATGCTGGGAGACCGTAGAAAGGGGGCAGGTGAGTGCATTTTGCAATGGTGCAGTGAATTTTCCCCGATTGCTCAGACTTAGCTGATGGTAGGTCTGAAGGATTTATAGTTATTCAGTAAACAACATCAACCAACCACTGCTATCAAGACAATAGGATTTAAACAAAGCCTTTTATAGGATAATACTATTATTGGTCACTCCTATAAAAACCTGATATTTAACAAAGTAATAAATACTAATAATTAAGAATATTGTGTATTTCTGTATTCACAACAAATAATTCATTTTAATGTATGTTGTACATTTGCTAAAGCCAATTAAAATTTTTTACTACCAGTTAAAATAGATGTACAATTATCTCTCAAAAACTAGTGTAGAGTTAGTCTCTTAATTCTATAACTGTTATTTTAGTCATTAAGTTATATATTCATTCATTACACATGCATGTGAATAAAAGACACTGGAGCATTTCTATTTTGATTTTGTGATGATAATCAGGGTTTAACTGACAGAGAAAGATGTTGAAAGTTATCTGTCAGTTCCCTATAGATTTTTTTTTTATATAATTTTTTCTCTTCATTCTGTGTCTAAGTATATAAAAAAAAATAAGGGAAAGTTGAGATAAAGTAAGTTGCTTAGTTTGGCTTTGGAAAATAAAAAGTTGTTTTTAATGTTTTATATTTTGATTAAAATATCTTATTCTGCTTTTCTAGGTCCAAAAAAAAAGAAATCAAAAGACAAAGAAAAATTTGTCAATAAGTCAAGGCATCAAGTGCAAAAAGTGATCTCTGAAGAAATTAATTTTTTGAAATTAAGACATTATACATTTGTAAGTTTTAGGTGCTCTTTCAGAAATATGGTTTTGTGGTATTGATATATGCACAATCTCTTCTTTATTTACATCATCGTCATCATTGTCATGTCTTCTTACATAATAACCTGTAGACATCCCAAATGAGATTCTTCATAAAAAAGTGATAATTTTATATTTTTAAAATTGAATTGCAATCTTTTAAAACTTACAGTCCTCTCTAAACTACATTCAATGTCATTGTTGGTTCTATTTAGTACTCAGGAAATTTGACCTTGTGTTTTTAAGTGTAACTGAGAGCATTATATGTGTGTGTGTATGCTTGTGGGGACATTTTTATTCATATTAAATGTAGGACAAAAAAGTAAATACGAGCTTGGATTCAATGTCATATGCTTAGGTAATAATGATATATGGTTATTTGACTTCCTAGGATTGACGTTATGTGCTTCAACTTAGTATTCACAATTCTCTGTCTTGGCTTGCTAAGAATTGATTTTATCAAATTGACAAGCAACAAATTTAATTTTCCATATTACTTTTATGCCTATCCACTTATAAATTTCATTTTTGTTTAATTTATTTATATTTTAGCCTATTTGAAAAATGAGGAGACTTAAATATAGTGTCTATTTTAATAGTAAACTTAGATAAAACAAGCAAACAAGAAATCACAAAGCTAGAAAGATTATCTAGTAAAACTCCCACTTCATATGCTTTTAGATTGTTCCTTTTTGTTTCCCTTAAGTGAACTTCTGCTAAGTCACAGTCTTACATAGGTCAACATGTTCTCTTTAGGGCCAAGACTGAGGAACAAATAAAAACATTGACTTTTCCGAGATCATAGAGGAATCACATCCTAGATAAGGTTTTTGTACTCTATTCCAAAAGCACAAAGAACTCTGTTTTAACAAAGGTTGAAGCAACCTAATCTTGAACTGTTTACTAAATTTTAGAACAGAGAACCTAGGAAGGGACACTTAAAAATGTTTATTTCATTACTTGCTTGGATTTATTTTTGTTTTTGTAACACAAAAAATAAATGTTTCGATCTAAAACAAAACAAAACAAAATTATGTCTGCTAGTGGTTTTTTTGTGAAATTAAAGATTAGGACATTTGGCATCATTATATAAAGAATACAAATTTTGAAGGTGGGAAGAATCTGCAGTTTTATCTTCTCTGAGCCTCACTTTACTCGAATTGAAATGGTACAGTAATACTACATATCTTTGTGTGATTAAATTGCATAAGGTAATAAAAGGTATTATATATTAAGATCCTTGAGTATAGTAGATGCTCACTAAATGTAGTAACCCTATTTCTAACCTGGTCTTTCACAAGTTACAACTGTATCTTGTCACTTAGTGGCTTTATTTGTTGTTATCGATGCTATGTTGCTATGAAATTGGGCCCAGGACCAGGTTTTAGTTTAATTCAGCAGATTCTTGGCCCTGTTCTTATGGTTTCTTTCTGTTCCATAATTGATGTCTTTAAATAGACAGCTCCTCAGGTAACTACTTTAATCTTTATCTGAGTTGTTTTAGCTTTAAAAATATATTTTATGCGTTTAAACCAGTGTTTTTCCTAGAATTTGTTTTTTCCTGTGTTTTTGCTGTCTTTAAAGAAAATTGCTTACCTTTTAACTCTCAAAAGAAAATAATTCATTCAATCCAAATGACTTAAATTAAAACAGATACACAAAATGTGATGTACAAATGAACCTATTTACAAAACAGAAATATAGTCACAGATGTAGAAAATGATTTTATGGTTACCAAGGGGGAAAGGGGAGGGAAGGGATAAATTGAGAGACTGGGATTGACATATACACACTACTATATATAAAATAGATAACTAATAAGAACCTACAGTATAGCACAGGCAACTCTACTCAATACTCTCTAATGACCTATATGGGAATAGAATCTAAAAAAGAGTGGACAGGGCTTTCCTGGTGGCACAGTGGTTGGGAGTCTGCCTGCCGATGCAGGGGACATGGGTTCGTGCCCCGGTCCAGGAGGATCCCACATGCCGCGAAGCGGCTGGGCCCGTGAGCCATGGCCGCTGAGCCTGCGCGTCTGGAGCCTGTGCTCCGCAACAAGAGAGGCCACAACAGTGAGAGGCCCGCATACCGCAAAATAAATAAATAAATAAATAAATAAATAATAATAAAGAGTGGATATATGTATTTGTATAACTGATTCACTTTTCTGTACAGCAGAACCTAACATGATATTGTAAATAAAGTATACTCCAATAAAAATTAATTTAAAAAATGTGATGTATCTCCAACTTCAGTGCCCTGCCTAAAGTCTGTTACTGTAAATCAGATGACCACACCTTATGCCTGTGGGTTGTGGATGTAAATTTCCACCACAGAGAAAGGCAGCAAGTGCTTTGAAGAGCTATACAATCTAAATAGAAGAATAGAATAATATAAACATAAATAATTAGGTAAAGTGTGCTTAAGGGGCACTGGTGAGTTGGAGGGGTATCAAGGGGTGTGTGTAATATCTGGGGAAGTAATGACAGTGACGGGAATAGTGGGAGAAGATAGGTGAGTAGATGACTGAGAATAAATAAGGACTGATTTTTTTCTTATCACTATCTACCTTAAAGAGGACAAATATAATTAGTAACTTTTAAGTAATAAAAGTTTTTTTCCAGATAAATAACCGAATACTGGAACACTTTGTATTTTCCACTTCTAATACAAACTCTGTTTCTTTTGCATCTTCTGCACAGTTTTGCACTTTCATGATTGCAGAAGAGGAATTCCTGAAGATTCATGGAACACTTTTTCTTAAGGTTAAATATGTTTTTACTTCTTAAGTAGCCACATATATAATATTTGCATTTGTCATAAAAAGGCAAAAGTGATGTATAGAATTAAAAAGCATTTTGATATTCTGGCTAATTTCTTTTGGGTACAATTTTATATTTATGTCTCTTTCAAAGGAACATGAGGGAATCACTTTTCATCATTCTTTATTCCCTGTGGAGTTTATTTGAATGCATTGCTATCTTTAAAATTTATCCTCTGATCAGCTCAATTGGACACTCATAAAGATAAGAATGCAGCACAAGTTAATGTCAAACTTTCAGAATTCACATTTTGCTTCAAAAGACTGAATTTTGTATTGATTCTGAACTTTCTAAAATATTCTTTATTGGATCTCACTTGGTTGGCTTCATCTTCTTATTTTGATTTTCAGAAGTAGTTACAAATGTGAAGTCCTGGCATTTATTTCAATCAAAACTTAATATATTGAATAGTCAAAGTGTGCAAAATAATAGTTATGTACCTAACAATTTAGCTGTATATAAAACTGAGAAAATATTGAAATAAGCAAATAATTTCATGAAGGACTTTTTTTCTTCAACTAGCCATCAAAATGTGTTTTCAATCTCAAACCAACAGTAGCAGGTAAAAATTTACACTTAAAGATAAATTGTTTTTATCATATTAAACTAGAGTGTATTCTAAATATTTGGTTTCTTTAAAAAAGCAAGCTCAAGTTTATTGCACATAAGAATTGTATACATGATGAAGAAGGCGTCACACAGATAAGTACTATCTAAAATATGTTGCTAAGATAGTCAGTGTCACTGAGTATGTTCGTGTTTGAGTTTCATACTATTAAATTTACCTCTAAATAAGTAGCACACTTATCAGAAGTGTATGAGAGTAACTTTCTTCTTTCTTACATCATGCATTATTATTTTTTGACAAATATGGCACTGACACATTTACTTCACTAGATTCCTTGAGGAACAATTTATCCCAAGGGCATTCATGTTGATGTTAAGCCCCCTACTTTGGGTAGATCTGATTAGCAAACATTCCCATGCATTTCTATGTATTCCTTTGCTAGGCAAGCAGGAGCTAGAGACTTGAGTGGATTTGTTTACAATGTGGACGTACATCTGTCTTGAAGGGCCTGTCCCAAGGATTTCACTGAGAGAGAGCTACCAAGTCTCTTTGATATTTATTCCAATGTTCAATGTACATACAGCTTTACTTCAATACACATACAGCTTTACAGTTTATTTTGGAAACCATAATTGTTCCATTTTATTCATCAAATGCTCAGAAACTATAAGAAGAGTAGGGATACTTTTTATTCAAGGTAGTCTGAAACTCCTAACACCTATTATTTCATTGTAATTTAAATTCTACAATTCTATTAGTGAGGCTGGGTACCTATTTACATGTTTAATTATCTCTAGCTTTCTTTTTTGTGTGAAAAATGACTTCTGGGTCTCTTTTTTTTCTATTTTTTTATTTAGATTATTGACATTTTTTCTAACCAAAATTTTATTTTTATTGTTTTTAAATAAATTAGCTACTTTATCATTTTATAAATTGAAATGTTTCATATGTTGGTATCTGATTTTGTAATATTTTAATAAGAATTTTACAACACTTTACAGTTAAAATTATGAGTAAGGATAGGACAATCTCTCCTATATCTAAGGAAAAAATCTCTCAGATAATATAACATTTTCAACATTCCATTCTATATGTTTGGTTTCAAAGTGAATTTCTTCAAGTTCATGAACTTGATGGCATTTGTTAAATTAGAATCTTCTGTCACTACTATTTTAGATATTAGCATATTAGATACATTTTCCATGAAAATTATTTTGTAACATTTATAGAATTTATTAAATTATTGAACTACATTTTATAGAAATGGAACATGAAAATGTTGGCAGCAATTCATAAGGCACTTTAATGTATAGTATACTCAACTTTTTTCTTCCATTATTTTTATCATTAAGCTGTTTATAATGAGTAACAAATAGCTTCATAACCTAACTATATAAGCTATCATTGAAAAATGTTTAGATGATGTAATAATTCACTATGATTCAGAATGCACCAAATATATTTGAGAGATTTTTTAAGAGAACAATTGAGTTAGCTTCTTGAAAAATTATTGAATTTTCCAAGAAAAAATAATTCTGATGATTCCTTATCCAAACTGTCTGAAATGACTTTTGTTAAAGTTCAGATTAGTATATCCATGAATTAATCCCTGTTATATGAAAACAAAACAAAAAACTATGGTAATATTTAATTAGTTACTTAAAATATCTAGTTTAGCCACCTGTAAGGGATATTCATTTTTATTCTCTTCAACAAAATTTATTACTCAAATTGTATTGGAAAACTATTTATTTCTGGAAAAATAAAACTGAAATATCCTTAAGGAAAAAGATTTGCTTTTTATTCAAATTTATTGAGGTATAATTGACATAAACATTGTGTAAGTTTAAGGAGTACAATGTGTTGATTTGATACACCTACATATTTCACAAAGATTACCACTAAAATATTAGTTAACACCTCTGTCACCTTACATAATTAACATTTCTTTTTTGTGGTGAGTACATTAAAGATTTGCTCTCTTAGAAACTTTCAAGTATATAATACAGTATTGTTAACTATAATTATGATATTATACTAACTTCAAAACTGATTCATCTTGTAACTGAAAGCTTGTAACTTTTGTCTAATATCTCTTCATCTCCCCCATCCTCCAGCCCCTTGTTTACTCTGTTTCTATGAGTTCAGCTTTTTAGATTCTGCATATAAGTGATATCATACAGTATTTGTCTTTGACTTATTTCATTCAGTGTAATGTCCTCAAGGTCCATCCATGTTGTCAAAACTGGCAAGATAGGCACGAGGTTTTCTAACATTTGTAATACTCCCATCTAGCTCATTGTATGTCCACCACAAACATTTATTGGAGTGATGAATGAATGTTTACTTGCCTCAAGTGACTTCTTAGTGAGAAGTCCTTCTATAAACCCTCTTGAAAAAGGTCTCCTACCTTCTGAAAGGAAATACATTAAAAAGTAAGAAGATAGGAAATAGGAGAGATAGATAGACAGATAGATTGATTGATTGATAGATAGATAGATAGATATAGATGAATATAAGAATATAAGAAACACACATCTTTGTGGTCCATAAAGGAAAAGTCCATGAGCAGTGTAGCCTAAAATATTATAGCCTACAAAGTAGAAAGTTATTGTAGTCCAACTCAATAATCCTGACAAACAGGGTCTATAGACTGATTTTCAACTTGGCTGGGATAAATCTACTTGCCAATTTTTGAATTTGGCAATGAGCTGGCCCATAATTTTAGGTAAAACCAATCATTTCAAAATCCAAGACCGAATGTTGGTCCCTTGTTGGTGCAAGTCTGGAAATGAACTTTTTGTGATTCAGAGTCCAGAGCTTAGCTGCTAATACGTGAGATCGTTTTATAAGAGATGTGAACAACAAAAAGCCAACTCATAGACAATGTTTATATTATTTCATGGGCAAATCTCCTTGGAAGAGAATCCGAGCAGAAAGTGAATTATCACATAAAAATTTAAAAACACGCAAGGAAGACAAGCACCATAAAAATTAAAATAAAATAAAATAAACAAAATAAAAATAAACAAAATGGAGGAATTAAAAATTAGATTTTCTTAAAAAAATGAAAACAAACATATTCTGTATAGAACTGTAAAGAGTCAAGAAGTGTCTAGATAATTCTAAAAAGGAAGAATTGAGGGAGTAGTGAAATTAATGGGTTTTGTCTTATAGATATCAAGCCACTACTTTTAGGTGTGTGTTACACAGCAATAGATAACTTATATACCAAGATTCTAGTCCTTGTTCTAGATTATAGATTCTAGTCATGATTCTGGTCCAGCAGTAGCTCAATTTTCCTGGATGAGTTGTGTATTCGACTTAGATTTTATTTCTCTTTGTACAATTGTTATATTTAAGTAACTTCCAGGTATAAAAGTGGAATGTATTACCCTAACTATATGCTTTACTGTGGCAAAAAAATAATTTTTGAACATTTTAATAGAATCTAACTTAAATAGTAAATGATATTTTGAAATAACTACATGAAATACTATTTCTTTCCTAGGAAGTCACCTAGGAAGGAAGGTTGTAATTATTTCTAAAGAAGCAGTCCAGTCTCACACTGAAAATAACAATTTTCCCATCGACTAGTTTCCATTTATAAAAATCACAATTTTCTAAATAATAATATAATTTATTTAAATCATAAATATGACACCATATTGCCAATAGTTGTATCAATGTTTTTTATACTCTGCTTATTTTTTTTAATACATCTGTTTATTTATTTTTGGGTCTTTGTTGCTGCACGCGGGCTTTCTCTAGTCACGGCGAGCAGAGGATACCCTTTGTTGTGGTGTGCAGGCTTCTTACCGTGGTGGCTTATTTTGTTGCAGAGCACAGCCTCCAGGCGCATGGGCTTCAGTAATTGTGGCACGCAGGCTCAGTTGTTGTGGCTCATGGTCTCTAGAGTGCAGGCTCAGTAGCTGTGGCGCATGGGCTTAGTTGCTATGCGGCATGTGGGATCTTCCCGGGCCAGGGCTCGAACCTGTGTCCCCTGCATTAGAAGGCAGATTCTTAACCACTGCACCACCAGGGAAGTCCTTCATACTCTTCTTATGAAAGAAGTAGATTTCTCAGTCTTTGTTTCTATTTCTGCTGATATCCACCACAATTAACAGTGTACCTTAATTTAACTTAGAAAATAATTTGAATCAGTAAAAATAAAGAGAGAGTAATGCAAAATCAAGCATGCATATGTATTATGTTTAAATCTTTTTCTGTTACTAATACTTGTTTATGAGTTATTTTTAAAATCATATAAACCATAAATATTTTCTAGAATCTGAAATATTGGGTAGACCAAAAAGTACTTTCGGTTTTTAAGTAAAAATAAAAGACACATTTTTCATTTTTACCAAGAACTTTACTGAACAACATATTCACCCTTTTGTTCCACTACATTTTTCAGGCAACTTCATCATTCCATCTTCCCAAAACTTTTTATCTTTTTGTACAAAGTACTGTTCCATGTGCCTTTTACAGTCTTCCAGGGAATTGAAAGTATTTCCATTAAGAGAATTTTATAAAGACTTAAATAAATGGAAATCCGAAGGTGCAATGGCTGGTGAATATGGTAGATGAATCAGAATTTCCCAGTCAAGCTGTAACAGTTTTTGCCTGGTCATCAAAGAAACATGTGGCCTTGCATTATCCTGATGGAAGATTATTCATTTCCTGTTGACTAATTCCGGACGCTTTCATCAAGTGCTGCTTTCAGTTGGTCTAATTGGGAGCAGTACTCGTTGGAATTAATCGTTTGGTTTTCTGGAAGGAGCTCCCTTCCAATCCCACCATATACACAACATCACCTTCTTTGGATGAAGACCAGACTTCGGTGTGGTTGGTGGTGGTTCATTTCGCTTACCCCACGATCTCTTCCATTATCGTACAGTGTCCACTTTTCATTACCCGTCACAATTTATTTTATAAAAGGGATGTTTTCATAACATTTCAGTAGAGAATCACATGCGGAAATATGGTCAAGAAGGTTTTTTTCGTTTAACTCATGTGAAACCCAAACATCAAAGCGATGAACAAAACTAAGAAGGTGCAAATGATTTTCATTGCTTGATTTGGATATTTTGAGTGTGTCGGCTATCTTCTGCATGGTATAAGGTTGATTGTTCTCAATGTCTCGATTTGATTGCTGTCAACTTCAACTGGTCTGCCCGACCGTGGAGCATCGTCAAGTGAGAAATCTCCAGCGCGAAACTTTGCAAACCACTTTTGACACATTCGATCAGTCACAGCACCTTCTCCACACACTGCACAAATCTTGTTTTTGCATTTCAATTGTGTTTTTACCTTTCTTGAAATAATAGAGCATAATATGCCAAAAATGTTGCTTTTTTTCTTCCATCTTCAATATTAAAATAGTTACACAAAAATTCACCAATTTTGATGTCTTTTTTTAAATGCACGCTGATATGACAGCTGTCACAATACAATCTAACAAAATTGTTTTGAATGACGTTAAAGACAACTAAGTGCTACTAGAGCCATCTTACGGAAAAAAACGAACGAAATTTTGACCAACCCAATATTAATTATGTTTTATGTTATAATTCTTATAACTAAATAGTATAGATTGGGCTATTAAAAAGCTCCAGTGCTGTATAAATCTGTAGTGTGATTTTTTTCAGTTTTTTTTCATTTTAATGATTATGGATGTGATGTGATTTATTAATATTTTCTTATTCAGTCTCTGTTGATAGTAGTGGTATGAATCTGTGAACTTAATATATCCAGGTAACACAAGAATGGAAACATCTTCTGTGTAAGTTAAACCTTTCTTTTGGCAATATTGGCATGGAGATCATATCAAAGAATTAAACACCCACAGTCTGCAGTAATCATCAATCATCTTTAATAAAATAATAGTGATATTGAGATTGAAACCTATAACTATATTTAATTTGAGTTTACACCCTCTGTTAATTTATATCAATAATGCAAATTCTCAAAAGCTCTTCTTAATATATTTTTATTAATTCTACTGAGTATTTTTAAAAATGTACTGTACCTACTAGAGACCACGAATCCAAGCTGTTTACCTTATAAGAGGAACAAAAACACAAACTGCATTTGTTTTCATGGAATCCACAGTATGTGAAAAAAGAAATAATTGCCAAAAACTAGAGAATGAACTGCTTGGACAGTTAACCAGCTAACTAAATGATTTCCTAAATATGACATTAAAATGTTTTAATTCATGCAACTCCTTGTACATTTTCTATGCTGCTAGAAGTATCCATGTTACAGTTTATATTTCATGGAAATAAATTGCTTGGCATTATAAAAACATAAAATATATGTAGCCTAAAACTGTTTTTACTGTTTTTGATATATAGATGATAGATGATAGATAAATAGATAGATAGATAGATGACAGATGGATAATTAGGGTGCCTATATAATTTATCATTAAGTATGAGAATACATTATTTTTTAAAATCACTCAGACTATCCTTATTTTTTTTTTAAATTCTAAAGTTGTATAAATCAAATGGCAGTCCCCGGTGAAAAACTGAAGTCTCCTTCAAATAGGCATAGCACTTCAAAGTGTAGAAAAAACTTCTTCTCCAAAAATGTGGTCTTTCAAACTTTCCTTCTCCATCCCAGTGACAAACTGGGAACATTCATCTGACACTATTGTCTTTTTGTTCTTCATGATGCTTGTTACAGTTCACTTTAGGAAGACATGAAGGACTTTCCTTCAAAATAGCTTCAGTGAGAGAGGATTTTTCCTTTTATCTGTCTTTTTTTTTTTTGCAAGATAAATGGAGCAGGTGTAAAGGAATTAATGAAGCAACTGCCAAATTGCAGGGGTCATTGGTGTGTTGAAAGCTATAAATTAGCCAGGTCTTGTGGGAAATTACCCTTTACCTCTATTGAGATTCTGCCGTTTCTAAATTCAAGTTCAAGACAAGGGAAAAAGCAATTTGAAAATGGAAAGGAAAAGTGCTAGTTAACTTTCAATATTTGGGGTAATTCTAAGTGAAAAACACATACTGAAATATTTCTAAATATTAACTATATGGTGAAATCTACCAATACAAATATGGTTACATTTCAATTTATTCAGTAGAAGAAAATATAATTTATGCTTTATTGAAACCATATTTCTTGTGTTAGAAGCATTTTAAAAATACTAGGAATACAATATAAACTGGTGGTTGCAAAGTTACTGATTTGCAGAACTCATATTAAATCCAGTGTTTCTCAGGGACTAGTTATAGGGATTTAAAGAAATTTGAATTTAAATATAAAATCACATTATGTACAAATCTTATCTGCTGCCTCAGACTCTCTCATTGTTAAACAAAACAACAAAGGGAAAATGCTCTCTTTTTGAAACACGTTTGAGATAATAGGATACAAGCTAAAAGGAGAGAATATTAAAAAATCTTTTGAAATAGTGTTAATTTTTATTTAGATTAATTTATTTAAAAGTCACAAAGAGCAAAACAAGAAACCTAATGTAGTTGTGATGCAAGAAAAATAATTTACTTGCACAATGGACAGACATAAATTATGTCAATTTTTATAAATACCCTGCTCTTAAAAGAATTTACAGCTTTAGTTCAAATGTCCATAAATCCTTGTAATTTAGAAATAAAATCTTCACCAAATGGGGCAAGAATAGAAAATATGGTTTTGTCTGGAAAATAAGAAAAAATTAGTAAAAATTATGTATATATCAAATATGTCTTTAGTTAGATGTCAAATGTGTACAGCTTGATAATTACCTTTCTCAGTGTCATACTACCACTGTCTGTGCAAGTCCACTCTAGTTTTCTTTTCTTTTTTCTTCTTTTTTTTTTACTGTTATCCACATTACTGTTCCCCTCTTCTCCAAACTATACACTACTTCCATGTGTTGGGTAAACATCTTAGAACATATCTCTTTCATTAAAAAATACATAGTATAATTTTTTGCGTGTATAGTTTTAATTGTAGTTTATGATGCTGGAAAACATTTCCCATTAGTTTTTTGTTTTATTTTGTTTTGTTTTATCACTCAGCATTATGTATATAGCATTATGTAGCATTTATTCAGCATCATGTGATGTGTGTACCATTATGTTCTCCAGCCATGTTGGTACTTCTTATAAATTCATTGCTTATAATTGTTGAGCACATTGCTTTGTATGCATTCATCACACTTTACCTATACTTTCCCCTATTAAAGAAACACACCTGGTTTTCGATAACCAATTAGACAAAACTACACTGAAAGGAAAATCTCCATAAATGTTCCTTGTGGACCAAGGAAAACATTTCCATTTGTATATATGCAGAAAGGAATGCTGGTTCCTAGGGTGAAGATTTGCCTAATTTCATTATATTCTTCTGAGGTTGATCTCTGGAATGATTATATTGCCCTACAGACCCACAAACAATATAGTAGACAATTGTTTCCCAAAGTATCAATGGACTTATCAGTTCTACAGATTTCCTTTTTATTCACTATCCCTAATTTTCTAATACTCACCTTGAGTGTATAGAGGAATACTTTTAAATTCTAGAGGTTAATCCCTGTTCAGATTTAGATGATGCAAACATCTTACACTTGTGTCTCTTATTCAGGATAGTTGTTCACTGAACAGAAATTCTTAATTATTAAAATTTAGTCAAATCAATAGTTTTGCTTATGATATGTTATCTTGGGATTTGTTTAATACATCCATCTCTATCCCTAAGTAATAAATAAGTTCTCTGAATTTTCTTTGATTAAACAAGCAGTTTTCTCTTTTACATTTTGACCATTAAATTATTGGGGTATATTTTCTAAGTAGCATAGCACAAATGTGTAGCTCTAGTTTTCTCTAAATGGTAAAGATTTTTTTCTCCAAATGATTCATTAGAAATTCATCCTTTTCCCACTGATATGTGGTGTCACTTTTATCATGTTACCATTTCTCATGTGTACATGCATCTAGTACTAAACTTCCAATCCTGTGTCATTGTTTGCTAATTTCACTGTCAGAACTATATTGTTTTTCCCATATGCTTTTGTGGTAATCAGTTATGCATGGATCATTATACACTCAAATATTTATAGGGTAAGTTGTTTGAGGCCATCAGTGAAGTCCTGCTATTATTATTATAGGGATTACATTTAATGTATTGAACAATGTGAAGTAAATAAAATATTATAATATTAAATCATTTCATCAATGAAGAAAGTATAATGTTTCATATACTCATCTATTTATAGCAATGAAGTTTCAAATTCTATCAATTCTGTCACCTTTGTATTGTCCTACACATACATTTTTTCAACATCTTAATTCTCTAGTTAACATTTTAGACTCTTCTACATCTGTCTTCTTGCTGCTTAGATTCCATATTTCACCATCATAAAACTCACTTATACACAACCACAATTACCTTGCCACAAACCACTATTTTCATAATGCAAGTCTGGAAAACCCCAATTCGTGTCCACAGTAGGACTAACAAAGGTGGATAGTTAAGAAAATATAAAACCCTGTTGATCAGTCTTTGGGTTTTTTTGTTTTGTTTTGTTTTTAACATCTTTATTGGAGTATAATTGCTTTACAATGGTTTGTTAGTTTCTGCTTTATAACAGTGAATCAGTCATACATATACATATGTTCCCATATCGCTTCCCTCTTGCGTCTCCCTCCCTCCCACCCTCCCTATCCCACCCATGCAGGTGGTCACAAACCACCCAGCTGATCTCCCTGTGCTATGCAGCTGCTTCCCACTAGCTATCTGTTTTACATTTGGTAGTATATATATGTCCATGCCACTCTCTCGCTTTGTCACAGCTTACCCTTCCCCCTCCCCATTTCCTCAAGTCCATGCTCTAGTAGGTCTGTGTCTTTATTCCCATCTTACCCCTAGGTTCTTCATGACCTTTTTTTCCCCCTTAGATTCCATATATATGTGTTAGCATACAGTATTTGTTTTTCTCCTTCTGACTTACTTCACTCTGTATGACAGACTCTAGGTCCATCCACCTTACTACAAATAACTCAACTTCGTTTCTTTTCATGGCTCAGTAATATTCCATTGTATATATGTGCCACATCTTCTTTATCCATTCAACTGTCGAAGGACACTTAGGTTGCTTACCATGTCCTGGCTATTGTAAATAGAGCTGCAATGAACATTGTGGTACAAGACTCTTTTTGAATTATTGTTTTCTCAGGGTATATGCCCAATAGTGGGATTGCTGGGTTGTATGGTAGTTCTATTTGTAGTTTTTAAGGAACCTCCATACTGTTCTCCATAGTGGCTGTATCAATTTACATTCCTACCAACAGTGCAAGAGGGTTCCCTTTTCTCCACACCCTCTCCAGCACTTACTCTTCCTAGATTTTTTGATGATGGCCATCCTGACCGGTGAGAGATGATAACTCATTGTAGTTTTGATTTGCATTTCTCTAATGATTAATGATGTTGAGCATTCTTTCACGTGTTTGTTGGCAATCTGTATATCTTCTTTGGAGAAATGTCTATTTAGGTCTTCTGCCCATTTTTGGATTTTGTTGTTTGTTTTTTTATTATTGAGCTGCATGAGCTGCTTGTAAATTTTGGAGATTATTCCTTTGTCAGTTGTTTCATTTGCAAATATTTTCTCCCATTCTGAGGGTTGTCTTTTGGTCTTGTTTATGGTTTGAATTTGGAAAGTCTAACATCAATTATGCCTTTGTTGATGCCTATCAGTTCTACTGCATTTCGACAAGTCCATTTCCTCTTTCATTTTCTTAATTCGTACTTCTCTCTCCTTTTCAAATGCCTCCTAGAATCTCATTCTCAACTGATGACTTTGATTCTTATTTCACTGACAAAATTTAAAAGCATGAAATAAAAAAAACTTACACATGACCTCAGCCTTCCATTACCAGAGACATTTTTGTTAAATTACCCTCATTTCCCTGGACTCAGCAATGGAGCTTACCAAGGTATCATCTTCAATCCCCTTCCAGTGCTCACGCTATAGGTGATTTTAATTATGTGTTGGCTCTTTGCCAATTTAATGAGCTGCCAAGGTTTCTCCCTCTCCTGCAGATACACACATCCAGGTCCCTTATCAACAACACCTCCACTCAGACATCTAAACTATTTCTACAGCTTCATATGTCCAAACTGGAAGTCCCGATTTTTTCCCACAAAACCCAGCTCTATCTGTGTTCTTCTTCTGAGTAAACTGCACTTTCATTCAGTCAGTTACTTAGGCTGTGGTAGAAGCTGCCAGACTAACAAAACTTATTCCCTCTTCTAGGTAACATGTTCCAATTTCTGTGGTAGATGAGAGAATGTTACTAATTTTAGCCTTTAGAATGTGTGCTGAAGTGAATTATGCCACTTTAAGTTCTAGCGTAAAGATAAATATCACTTAGAATCCTCTATGCTCCTTTGTGCTCTGATGGGTGGTATGCAGACAACCCCAGAGAGTGTGTAACAAGGGGCGCCCTGTGATGGAAGGAGCTGGGATCCCTACTTTACTGTTTGGATGCAATTCTCCTGTCCAGAAAAATACATAGCAGATTGATACGTGTGCAGGAAATGTACAAATGCTAAGTCCTTGACATTTCAAGAGTTTATTGATTTCAGAAAATAGAATCATAATAGGCCCAAATATCTTGAACATCCAAACTCTTCATATTGCTTATTCATTCATTAACCATATTCATAATTTGACCATCTTTTCAACTTCTTTGTTTTAAGCTACTACTCCAAATCCTTGTTATCTCCCAACAGGATTATTGCAATAACTGCAGAAATACTTCCCTTGGAAACATATTTACATCCTTATTCACTATAAATTTGTTTTGAAATTATCCTGTTAAAACTTAAATCAGACATCACACTTCTGCTCAAAACTATACAGTAGATTCTCTTCTCAGAATAAGCCACATACGTTTGTATAAACAGTCTCTCCCTCATTACCTCTTTGACCTGCACTTCTACCTTTCTGCACCTCCCATTCTACTGTAATTCTCTGGATACTTTGTGGGTCCTTTAATGTGCTAGGTGCAGTTGCACTTTTGTACATTTGCTTTAGCTATTCCTTCTGCTTAAAAGGCTTTTATCTCAAGATATATGCACAGCTTTCTCATCTATGCATTCAGGCACCTGTTCAAATTGTTGGATGAGCATATAACAGTGTATTTATCTATTTTATTGTTGCTATTTCTATTTCATGATATATGAACTCTTTTTAGTTTTAAGCTTTTATAAACAATGCATGTCGTTGAGCATATTTGAAAACATTCCATTATAGTACTTACCTAAGTTATATATTCTGTGTCATAGTAAAACTGCTGGGCCATGACATGGTCAAAATATGCCAGTTACTGACAATTTATCCTCCCACCAACAATGGATAAATGTTCCAGGAATTCAAACTCATTACCAAAATCAAAGTTGTCCATTAAAATTTTTTTAATT
This sequence comes from Tursiops truncatus, assembly GCF_011762595.2. Taxonomy (NCBI): domain Eukaryota; kingdom Metazoa; phylum Chordata; class Mammalia; order Artiodactyla; family Delphinidae; genus Tursiops; species Tursiops truncatus. The sequence goes on from NC_047037.1 coordinate 119,637,154, forward strand.
TTTATTTTTTTCTGATAACCTAATGGATGGGCTTTAATTTTCAGTGCCCTGATCCCTAACACATTTTGACAACTTTTCATACATTTATAGACCATTTGTGCAATCTGTTTTGTCAGATGTCTATTCAAACCTTTAGTCCATTTTCTCTGTGGTTTTCTTTTTTATTGACTGTATGAATTACTTTTTTGTTAGTTCTTTATGTGCTATATTGGTTAACATTATTTCCCTTCTAATTGTGACTGTTTTAAATATTTTTCTCTCTCTTTTAGTAATGCATGTTAGTGATCAGAAGTACTTAGGCAATCAAATTTTGTATTTTTCAGTTTTTGTGCTCTGATTAAAAAATTTCAGGTACTCCATGTTGATAAGATAGTTGTGTTGAAAAAACAAAAATAATAGTGTAATAAAAACCAAAAATTTTGTTTAAAACCACATAAGAGTAGTGACTCTTTTGCAAGTCTCATGAAAAGTTATTCATTTATGGAGATAACATTTACACTTTTATTTTTAAAATGTCTTTAGCAACTTTAAATGTCCCCTTTTTTTACCCTTAATGTTTAAGAATATTATCCCATTGTCTCTTGCCTTCCCGTTGCTTCTCTTAAGAAGTCAGTTATGTCTTATTGCTTATTTGGAGTAAAATGTCTTTTACTTTTGCTATTTTTATGATTTTTAAAAGATCGTTGATTTTCAGGAATTTTGCTATGATATATCTAAGCATATTATTCTTTATACCCTGCAGTAAGTTCACTCACCCTGAATCAGTTTCTTTCTCATATCAGTTCTCATCTATCACCTTTTTTGAATTCCTCTATCTGGTTCTCTCTTTCTCTTCTTTTTTTTTCACTTGCTTCTTCAGTTTGAGTATTTTACATTTTTTTTTCTTTTAGTCTGTTAATTCTTTATTTTTCTGTGTTGACCTGCCCTTTTTTTTTCTTGTAAATATTGAATATAGTATTCATATCTTTTTAAAAATGTATCATGTTTCCATTTGCATTTTGGTACATATATATCTACTTTATTCATTTGAAATGCTTCTAAGTATTTTATAGCATAGGTAGAGTATAATCTATCTAACCATCTCCCTAGGGATGGGTACTAGGAGCACTACCTGTTTTTTGTTATCAAAAACAATATTGTGGGCTTCCCTGGTGGTGCAGTGGTTGAGTCCGCCTGCCAATGCAGGGGAGATGGGTTCGTGGCCCGGTCTGGGAGGATCCCACATGCTGCAGAGCGGCTGGGCCCATGAGCCATGGCGGCTGAGCCTGCGCGTCTGGAGCCTGTGCTCTGCAACGGGAGATGCCACAACAGTGAGAGGCCCGCGTATTGCAAAAAACAGCAACAAAAAAAACAATATTGTGAGATCCTTAGTAACTATTCCTTTTATTTCTGTGGGAAAAGTGAATAACTGGCCAAAGAGAATATGAGTTTATCACTGTAAAATAGCCTAGTAGATTCAATAAACAGCTCATGATTGTTTTCCAAAATTTCTTGAAGACATTCATTTTTACTTATTTTTCTGTAGTCAAAAATAAGCTACGTGAAATCTAAACCAAGGTATATATGGGGATAATTGTTTTAAGTTTCAGTCTGCCTAAATAAAATAAGGGGGAACATTTATATTTTCAGGTACTGTGCTCTTTTTTAATAGTTTATATTTGGTCTTTTTTTTTTTTTAATTCTAGAGTTTTAAAGTTAAGGTTACTAATAAGCCCATCCATAGATGGAGTTCCCTAATGACAGATTTTTATTCATAATAATCTTTTTCCCAGGTCATTATACTAATTACATACCCTTTTCTTTAATTCAAATCTTTAGCAGCCTAAATAATACTTCCTAAGGAGATTGATTGACTATGAACAACTTGAACAATAAGTTCTCAACACAAGCATTTAATTTGACTTTAGTAAAAATTTATAGTTTAAACTTATAAATGGCAGCTATTTCAAATGCTTCCTCCTGCATCACTGTGCACATCAAGACTATGACTAATTCAAATTTAACTGAATATTTGTAGGATAGTGATGTATTTTACACAGGAATAATTTCCACTTGATTATCAACTTGACAAGTAAATATTAGACCTAAAATTTTGGCCTGCTCTTAATTCTATACCTTTAGCTAATTCCACACATTGATTTTTTTTTCATTCTACAAGGGTTATGATTATTCTAAAAATGTCAAATTTCTGATAAAATTCTCCTCCCTTTTATCTATTTTAGCCATTACTTCACCTGTTTTTTACTATATTAATCAAAGTTTTATTCATTTTTCTGCTAACTCCAAATTCTTGACAACTTGTATATTTGGTTTTATCGTTAATTTTCTCTAAAATATCTGTCCTATTTTGGTTTATTTGAATGTCTAGTAATTTTTATAATATGCTAAACTATGTATAATGCTACTGTAGAAAATCCAAAATTTTATTTTTTTCACCAAAATTCTCTTACTTTTTCTGTTATGCAGACAGTACTAGAGTATTGTCATTTCAATCCAAATACGGACATCAATGGGTCAGTGCTGGACTGAAATTTGAAGATACTTGACATACTTCAACTTCATCCTTGTTCCTTGAGTATGGGTTCTTGGGCTTTCGATTGAGACTTTATCAGATTTCTGTGGCCTCATCCTACAGTATATTGATGGTTATCCTTGAACATTTTCCTGGTCTGTATCTTCAGTCTTCAGTCTCCTACCCCAGCGCAGAGCAAATATCCTGGATATACCTGTAGGAAAAAACTAGCTCTATGCTTTGCTCCTTGAGCGCAGTGACAGACAATAAAGGCAGACTGTCTTAATTTATATAGGCAGACTGTCTTTAAAAAGGCTGTAACTCTAGACCCTACCCTCTTGATGAGCCCCAGAACTCAGATAATATTCTGTGGTGAGATTTAGGCATGTGGTTGATAATCTTCAAGTCTTGAAATTTTGATTTCTAAAAGCTTTATCGTTTTTTCTTTCCCTCAGCATAGTTTGTCTGCCTATGCTGATCTCAATCCTATGTCCAAACCCAGAATTGGAAGAGCATCAGCTTGTTATAGAAAATAAAAGCTGTGCTGGTGAACATCAGTTTAATTCAAACAAGTTCTAGACTCTCTTGAGTGAGATAAAAACTCTAAAATTAACTAAAATCCATTAACATGTAGTGAAACCTATAGTCATTTAACTAAATTAGATAAATGAAAATGATCATTAACTTAGTTTCAGTTCAGCCCTGGATTTGGTACTAAATGAGTTGATACTAATTTTTTTAGAAATATATGTTTTCAAAACTTTCTTTGTTTGATATTTGTACATCAGTGACTGTGGGTCTGCTAGTCTTCCTACTCACCTTCTGATTAATAAATAAAAATCAAAACATTTTAATTCCATTCACCCTTTGTCAATGCATGCACTGTCATTGTTGTATATTTTAATTTCAGTTTAATTTCTTAAACCTCAAAATCATTATTAGTGTCAATTTACAAAATGATTGCTTATGTTTCTGTATACAACTTTTTTCTCTATTTCTTCTTCAATCTGACCTTCTATCTGAAATAAATTTCTTTGTTTTATTTAATTTATTAATTCATTCATTTATATGCAATGAGATTTCGCTGGGTACAAACTCTTACTGTTTTTCTTTGGTAAAAAAAAAGGTCTATTTATCTAATATTATTAAAATATTTTCATTGAGGACAAAATTCTAGCTAGAAATTTATATATTTTTATATTTATATATTTTAAAGTTTCTTTGTTTTCTGGATTTTATTTTTGATTTTGAGAAGTTAGTACAAATTATCTCTAAAGGTAAACTATTTTGTTTTCTCCCTTAAATCTTTATATATTCCTTTGAAGTGTCTTTAAACTTTTATATAGGTACTATTGACTACTCTACTTGGAGTTTATAGATATTCTTGTGTATTTGAATTGAAGTTTTTCATCTACCTTGAAACATTTTTTTTCTTCTAGTTTTGCCTCTGATTTCTCACTCTTCTTTCTCTAAATCCAAGTAGACAAATGTTAGACTTTCTCACTGACATTCCTCATAAGCTCACATTCATATTCCTATCTCCTTGTCTCAAGCAATTTGGGTCATATCTTTATTTTTGAATTTTCTAATGAATTGCTTATTGATTCTCATATTAATTGCTTTTACATTTTAATATTTGTAAGTAATGTAATACTCTAATCTTTAATATTTGATGAGAGAAACAGGAAAAGGAAGACTTTAGTTTTACCAGAAATTGATAACCCTCTTGTGCACCCTTCATTCCAGTCAGGGTCAAAGTTCCTAGAGCTTGGTGAGGGTTTAAATTCTCCCTTGAACTAGGCATAGGGTAGGCAAATATCTTTACAATCTATACTTGCTCCCTGGATCTCAACCTTTCTCAGCCTGAGTCCTTTTAAAAACACCTTACCACCAGCCCAGTGCTATTCATATTAACTAGCCATAAGAAAGTCATAAGAAGTTTTTGAATTATTTTTAGGCCTTTGCCCCTATTTTGCTTTTGCCAGACTTAGGTTGAAACAGAGAAACCAGCAGCCCATGTCACTGTACCATATTGTCAGAAATTTTTTAAATCGTATTTATGGAGCAAATTATATGCTACTTACCATAGGAAATGAAAAACAGTAAGTCAGATATGGTACTATAAATATGTTTTAATTCCATCTCTTAAAGAATCAATAGATGTTTGTGATAACTACTAAACAGAGGAGAAAAAAATTATTTTAGAAACTTCTTTATCCTCTACCATTCTTTAAGTAAGTAATGCAAACCATTTATGAAAACGTTTAAGTCTTCAAAAACTTCAATTGAAGAAAGGGATAATTACAGTGTAAATGTTTTAAGAATATATGATACCCATTTCACAACTTCTGTACTCTTTTTATAAATGATTAATAATTCTAAAATATATGTCATTAGGGATTATATTACTATATGGTCCTTTATATTTACTTCATGTTAAGTTTCTATGTACTTCTCACATCAATTACATTATCAAGTAGTGATTTAACTCTAGTGAATTATGCATGGCACAGCACTTGATTTGAAAGAGTTTTTATTTGAATTAATAAATATATAAAAAACTTGTTCTGTTATTCTCCAAAAGTAAGAAAATTCAGTGAAATAATAACACTACAAAATAATGATAGAAACTTTTCTGTATGTCTTTCATGTCTTAAAATAAATGTTAAAATACATTCTCTATTAATTTAGAGTTATTCTTCAGATTTAAATATGAACTCAATACTCTGACTTATTTAAGTTTTATAGCCATGTCCATATATCATTTCATGGTTTGCATATTTCCAAATTTAAGTATAATTTCTCTATGATTTTCACCTGAAATTGGAAGTATCCAAGCAGCAACACTCTCTATAGGGAATGATCCCTGAGAGAAATTTACAGATTTCATCTTGTTTTAAAAAGATAATATATATGAAGATTTCAGTTCCATATTATTTTCTTAATGAAGAAACTGTCCTTATTCAATGATTCAGAAAATATTTAGTTTCCTCTTAAATTCATAGATTCCTGTTGAAATATAAATGAATTTAGTCTTAGAAGATTAATATCCATATTTTCATTTTTAATAAATGTGCTCTTTCCTTATTAATCTGTTCTTGTTTTTCAGCAGATACGTGTGTGAATACTAAGTGGACACCTTTTGTCTTAATAGTATTTCTAGCCTCTAATGACAGGTCAAGCTAGAGTATCCCTAATAAAACAACCTAATAGAAGGGTTATTAAAGTATGTGACTAAGACACTAATAAGTATTTTTTTTAAAGGGAAGTACTGTTGAATAAGGGGGGAAAATTGTAAGAAACATTGTGTTAAAATGAAGTAGATTTCTTTTTGCAAGAGAGCTAAAATATTCTAATTTTTAAATGGATATGGAACATTTCCAACTGAAAATTCTCTATTTAATACTTTTCTAAACTTATTTGCAACATTTCATAGGACTAGCTCTAGTACATACTTTGAGAAATGCTAATGTAATGGCAAAAAGGTTTAAGGAAAATGTGGCCTTCACCAATAATAAATAAGTAAAAAGGTAAAGATTAATATACTGATACATGTTAATGTAAAGAGGAATTATTTTGTTATGAAATATGGACAGCAAATTGGAGGCTCTGATACCAATTCATCATTGGCATCATGATTTATGGAAGGAATTGTGAGTCAGACTGACAGATAATTTGGGCCATCAGGAATATAATAATTATAATAAATATACTCAGTTAGATTTTTCTACACTTTTTAATGTACACGTGTACTTAAGAACCTCACAGGAATGCAGTTAAAAATAAAGAGTCCCACATTTTGCTTGGGAACGTCAGGGTAGAATTCAGGCATCTGTACTTTCAAGTTTGTAGGTGATTCAAAAGATGGACAAAGTTTGGGAACTAATGCTCAAGAAGAAGAGTGGGAAAACTACTGCCCTTGGGTCACATCTGGCCCACAGCCTGTTTTAAGTTAGAATGGTTTTTCCATTGGTAAGATGTTGTGTAAAAAATAAATAAATAAAAGAGGAGTGTATGTGACAGAAACTATATGCAGCCCGCAGAGCCTGAAACATTTATTCTTTGGCCAACTACCAAACAAGTTTCTTACCTATGGTCTAGATTATTATTTAAATATCAGGTTTATTGAGATAGAATTTACATAACATAAATTCATTCTTTTGAAGTATACAACATACTGTATATTCACAAAATTGTGCATCGTCATCACTGTCTAATTTTAGAACATTGTCGTTGCCCCCAAAAGAAATCTCATACCCATTAGCAGTCACTCCCCATTCCTCCCTACATCCATTCCCTGGCAATCACCCATCTACTTTCTGACTCTATAGACTGGCTTTTTCTGGGCACTTCATATAAATGCCATGATGCAATATGTATACTTTTGTGACAGGCTTCCTTCAATTAGCATAATGATTTTAAGGTTCTTCCATGTTGCTGAATGTATCCTTATTACTTTTGTTTTATTATTAAATAATATTACATTGTGTAGGCATGCTATACCTTATCTGTTTATTGGTTGATGGACATTTGGATTGTTTCAGCTTTTTAGCTATTTTGAATAGTTTAGCTATAAATATTCATGTAGAACTTTTTGTGTGGATGTGTTTTTATATTTTTTCTTTTTTCAATTTTTTGTGATATATATAAAGCTATATATATATATATATATATATATATATATATATATATATATATAAGCTGGTAACTTTATATTTACCACTTTAAGGAACTGCCAAACTATTTTCCAAAGCAGCTGAACTATTTTGGTGTCTAATACATTTCACTTGCAATGTATTTTCCACATTATCCTCAATACTTTTTTCTGTCTGTCTTATTTTTGCCCTGCTACTGTATATGAAGTGGTATCTTGTGGTTTTAATTTGCATTTCCATGACGACTACTGATGCTGAGCATTTTTTTCATGTGCTATTGGCCTTTTGTATATCTTAATTGTAGAGATGTCCATTCAAATCTTTAACCCACTTTTAAATTGAGTTTTATTCTTTTGCGTTTTTGAGTTGTTCTTTATATATATGTTTTATGTGTTCTGGAGACAAGTCCTTTCTCAGATAAATGATTTGTAAATATTTTATCTCATTCTGTGAATTGTCTTTTAAACTTTCTTGATGGTGTCTTTTTTAGGATAAAATCTTTAATTTTGAAGTCTAGTTTATATCTTTTTTTCTTTTGTCTCATTTTTGGTATCATATCTAAGAAAATGTTATTTAATCGTAAATCAGGAAGTTTCCTCCTGTATTTTGCTCTAAGATTTTTATAGGTTTAGGTTTTCATTTAGGTCTATGATACATTTTGAGTTAATTTTATGTATGGTATGAGGCAAAGGTCCCTCTTCATTCTTTTGCATGCAGATATCCAGGTTACCTGACACCACTGGGGGTCTGAATCCTTTTTAAGAAATGTGAAGTTACCATCTGATACTATTAGATTTCAAAACTCACAAAAGATTTTGTATATAAACACATTTTATTATTTAGCATAAATAGCAGTCTTTAATCTAGGTATGTTAGTATATTTCATAATAATTGGGTTAGAAATAACACCTAGTTAAACCACAATTGATAATGCACAAATGTTTCCTATAACAAACTCATTTGAAAATTTCTGTGCTGTGACTAATCTAAACAAAAACAAAAATGCCTAAGAAAGTATATATCAAAGTTATTGCATTTATATATGACAAAGTTACAGGCACAGTAGGAATGTCTAAAAATGTGGCAAGTATTGTGCATGTATTAAGGGTAAACTTCAGCTTCTCTTAGTAAAAATAATAGAATTCCAAAACAAGCAACAATCAAAATATACATATCCTATTTGGGCAAAGAAAAATAGTACCTGATGTAAAGAATTTTATTGTTGCCATGTTCTTAGTCTTTCTTTTCACTACTCACAAATAATTTGATATATTTCTACTGTTGATCACACTTCCTATTTGAAATGTCTTGCTACTGCTTGTGGTTCATTAGTGACCTTATATTCTATACAAACTTATTGTGTGTTAGCTTTTTCTAGATTAGCTTGATAGTTTGAGTTTATTATTAAATACAACCACATCACAGCACCAAGCTTAATGGCTTGAATTGCAGTTTATACAAAGAAAGTTAAGAGCTTTTATTTGCTGTTTAATACCATGCCTTGTATTATTTTCTCCACATGCTAGGTGCTTACGTAGTTTATTAAGAATTTATAAAAAGATTGTTGAAACCCCACTGTGTGAAATTATTGCTTATTGGAAGAAAACATTTGAAAGATTTCACTCAATATAAATGTTAGTTTGGTATAATTTCTCTTGTACTGAAAAGTCACTCTCTTTTTGGTAAAATAATTATTTCAATTTAGTGATTCTATTTTATATATCATGAAAACAAGATTTAAATAAATGTAACAGTTTTCAGAATAACCTAGTGATTTGTTAATATACTACTTATAATGTGCAAAGTATGTAATATATCTAAGGTGGCAGCTAAAAAGGGGGAAATCTGAATCACAGATATAAAGAACAAACTAGTGGTTACCAGTTTGGAGAGGGTAGGGGAGATGGGCAATATAGGGGTAAGAGATTAAGAGGTACAACAGTTATGTATAAAGTAAGCCACAGGATATATTGTACAACACAGGGAATATAGACAATACTTTGTAATAACTATAAATAGAGTATAACCTTTAAAAATGTGACTCACTATATTGTACCCCTGTAGCTTATATAAAATTATACATCAACTATACCTCAATAAAACTAATTTTTGAAAGGGGGGAAATCTTATTGTGAATGGAGGCTGACAGAGTCTAAATTCTAAATTGCTGCATCAGAAAGTGATGGTGAAAAATCAAAAACCAGAGAAAGCTAATTTATTTGGTATTCTATGTACCAAAAGCTATGTCATTTTCCAATCTCTAATGAAACACACACACACACACACACACACACACACACACACACACACACACACCTTAATCACAAGCACCAGTGTTACTGAAGCATAATGTCTCCATGATCATTGTGACTATATTTGGCTTCGGAATAAATTTAATGCCAGAATATATTATCACCTGAGATACACACCATATCAAAGCTGTAAGACAGGAACAGAGCCAGAGCCTGAGCTCAGAGACAATGACCTGGGAATTATCATTTAGATTCCTGTGCATCCCAAAGCAGCTACAAAAAACATGAAACGAGTGAGGAAAAAGAGCATCTCTGTCATTGATGTTTGGCCAAATATCATTTGGACAAAATGCAAATCAGCAATGCACAAAAAATTCTGAAATTCTAAATACGATTGAAAGAGAGGCAAATCAATGAAAGACGATTAAAAAAAGAAACTAGCAGAAAAATACCACTTCTTATGTTTTGCCTTTTTTTTTTTTTTTTTGCGGTACCCGGGCCTCTCACCGTTGCGGCCTCTCCCATTACGGAGCACAGGCTCGGGACGTGCAAGCTCAGCGGCCATGGCTCATGGGCCTAGCCGCTCTGTGGCACGTGGGATCTTCCCAGACCGGGGCACAAACCCGTGTCCCCTGCATCAGCAGGCAGACTCTCAACCACTGCGCCACCAGGGAAGCCCCAACTATTCTGCTTTTACGTGATTGACTGGATGAGCCATTGATAATGCCAAAGAATTCCAGTTATCATTGAGATTGTGTTATTCCATATTTTATTTAGTTAAATAATTCCAATAAATGGTCTTCTATTGAAATCACCATCTGGATAGTGGCATTAAAATTTGAGAGAATTATTCTACACAGGTTTGAAAAAATGAGTCTAAACTTCTTAAGTTAAATTTCAAGACATGAAAGGATAAAAATGGGCTTTATTTATGTAAGTCACAGGATGTTTGAAAATAAAATTAACAAGTTAATATTTGCATCTGGATACTTGACTATAAAAAAAAAAAAGCATGGTGCTTCCAGTATTTTAAAATTAAAGAGTAGCAATTTCTGGAAGTAGAAACTCCTGACATGGGACTAATCAGAGTGTCTCCATGTGGCCTGAGAACAAGTCTTATTGATAAAGTCTAATGCAGCTCAAGGTAGATACACAATTGTGAGTTGTGGTCCGCCCTCCAGAGACACATGTTCAAAGGTGATTCTTTTTTCCAGTGGTCAGTGTAATAGAAATAGGCACATGGTTCCTTGATTCAAACTAAGGGAAGTCAGCTGGGAGAATTTTGGGAAATGTTTCTTCACTAACTAGGTTTAAAAGGTATAAAACTCTTTTTTCTTTGCTATATGCAAATCTATGTTCACACAATGACTGGAAATGCAGAGCCACAGTTTAACAAGTAAAGAACATAAGAGGGTAAACTCACAAAAATAGGGCGTCTTCTTCTACCACTCCTTAGATCTGACATAAGCTTTGCTTTCCTAGCTAAAACATTTTATTAATTCATAGTGATGGTTCTAAATGAAGGCTTTACAAGTAGCCAAGCTGGATAAAATTTGGTAATCCCAGTATTTTTCATACAAACAGTGAAAAGAGTGTGATGAAGGACTTTTCTAAATCTTTTGCATTTTTATATGGAGAAGAGAAAAGTTATGTAAAGAGCAAAAACATAAGAATAATAAGTTGTTTTGAATATATAATAATTTTATAAGTGGAGGAGCAGATAGGAAGACTTATAGTAGAAAAATCTTTAATAGGAACATGTAAATATTTCTGAGAATATGTTATTTTATAATGAAATACTGACTCAATTATGAATTCACATGAATCACTTCTGAAGAGTTTTAAAAATAATTTTGAACACCAACATGTCATATTCAATTCTTGAATTCTTTGTACAACATTTGGCTGTTGATCTTGCAGATTTACTAATAAGAAATATAATCAACACGTTTTTAGTATGTATTGAATCAAAAGTTGCTAATCTATACTAGATATTCATAAGCATTTTTTGTCAATTTTATTACTACCATAAATATAAAGTGGTGATTACTTTGATTTATGGAGAAAAGAATATTATATAATAACTTTTTTAATATTTGAAAATCAAATAAAATTTAAATCCAGTTTGAATATTAAAGAATGTCCTGTAAAGCACAGCACTATTAGTAATGACAGGATATTTATAGCATATTTAATGGATACCTAGCTTTGAATTTTTTTCTTCAATCACATAATTTCTCTATAAAATAGTTAACAAAATTTTGAGAAGTCCTATAGCAACTGGAAATTTTTCCAATCAAGAAAAATATTCATGGCAATGATAAAAATGTATTACATTTGGAGAGATTGGTTCAAAATGGCAGAGTAGAAGGACGTGCCCTCACTCCCTCTTGTGAGAGCACCAGAGTCACAACTAACTGCTGAATAATCATCAACAGGAAGACACTGGAACTTACCAAAAAAGATACCCCACACTCAAAGACAAAGGAGAATCCACAATGAGACAGTAGGAGGGGCGCAATCACAATAAAATCAAATTCCATAACGGCTGGGTGGGTGACTCACAAACTGGAGAACACTTATACCACAGAAGTCCACCCACTGGAGTGAAGGTTCTGAGCCCCACGTCCAGCTTCCCAACTGGGGGTCCAGCACGGCAGGAGGAATTCCTAGAGAATCAGACTTTGAAGGCTAGTGGGATTTGATTGCAGGACTTCAACAGGACTGGGGGAAACAGAAACTCCACTCTTGGAGGGCACACACAAAGTAGTGTGTGCATTAGGACATAGGGAAAGGAACAGTGACCCCATAGGCGACTGAACCAGACCTACCTGCTAGTGTTGGAAGGTCTCCTGTAGAGGCAGGGGGTGGCTGTGGCTCACTGTGGGGACAAGGATACTGGCAGCAGAAGTTCTGGGAAGCACTCCTTGGAATGAGCCCTCCCAGAGTCTGCCATTAGCCCCATCAAAGAGCCCAGGTAGGCTCCAGTGTTGGGTCACCTCAGGCCAAACAACCAAAAGGCCAAACAACCAAACCAAGCTCCACCCGTCAGCAGACAAGCAGATTAAAGTTTTACTGAGCTCTGCCCACCAGAGTAACAGCCAGCTCTACCCATCACCAGTCCCTCCAATCAGGAAACTTGCACAAGCCTCTTAGATAGCCTCATTCACTAGAGGGCAGACAGCAGAAGCAAGAACTACAATCCTGCAGCCTGTGGGGGAAAAAAAACACATTCACAGAAAAATAGAAAAGATGAAAAGGCAGAGGGCTATGTACCAGATAAAGGAACAAGATAAAACCCCAGAAAACAAATAAATGAAGTAGAGATAGGCAACTTTCCAGAAAAAGAATTCAGAATAATAATAGTGAAGATGATCCAGGACCTCCAAAAAAAATGGAGGCAAAGATTGAGAAGATGCAAGCAATGTTTAAAAAAGACCTAGAAGAATTAAAGAACAAACAAACAGAGATGAACAATACAATAACTGAAATGAAAAATACACTAGAAGGAATCAATAGCAGAAGATTGAGGCAGAAGAATGGATAAGTGACCTGAAAGACAGAAAGGTGGAATTCACTGCTGTGTAACAGAATAAAGAAAAAAGAATGAAAAGAAATGAAAACAGACTAAGAGACCACTGGGACAACATTAAAGGCAACAACATTCTCATTATAGGGGTCCCAGAAGGAGAAGAGAGAAAGGACCCAAGAAAATATCTGAAGCGAGTATAGTCAAAACTTCCTTACCATGGGAAAAGAAATAGCCACCCAAGTCCAGGAAGTGCAGAGAGTCCCATACAGGATAAACCCAAGGAGAAACATGCTGAGACACATAGTAACCAAATTGGCAAAAATTAAAGACAAAGAAAAATTATTGAAAGCAGCAAGGGAAAAATGACAAATAATATACAAGGGAACTCCCATAAGGTTAACAGCTGATTTCTCAGCAGAAAAACTACAAGCCAGAAGGGAGTGGCGGGACATATTTAAAGTGATGAAAGGGAAAACCCTACAACCAAGATTACTCTACTGAAAAAGGATCTCATTCAGATTCGATGGAGAAATCAAAAGCTTTACAGACAAGCAAAAGCTAAGAGAATTCAGCACCACCAAACCAGCTCTACAACAAATGCTAAAGGAGCTTCTCTAAGTGGGAAACACAAGACAAGAAAAGGACCTACAAAAAAAAGAAAAACACAAAGCAATTAAGAAAATGTTAATAGGAACATACATATCGATAATTACCTTAAAAGTGAATGGATTAAATGCTCCAACCAAAAGACACAGACTTGCTGAATGGATACAAAAATAAGACCCATATATATGCTGTCTACAGGAGACCCACTTCAGACCTAGGGACACATACAGACTGAAAGTGAGGGGATGGAAAAAGACATTCCCAGGAAATGGAAATCAAAAGAAAGCTGGAGTAGCAATACTCATATCAGATAAACTAGACTTTAAAATGAAGAATGTTACAAGAGACAAGGAAGGACATTACATAATTATCAAGGGATCAATCCAAGAAGAAGACATAGCAATTATAAATATATATGCACCCAACATAGGAGCATCTCAATACATAAGACAACTGCTAACAGCTCTAAAAGAGGAAATCGACAGAAACACAATAATAGTGGGGGCTATAACACCTCACTTACACCAATGGACAGATCATCCATAAATGAAAATTAATAAGGAAACTCAAGCTTTAAATGACACAATAGGCAGATAGATTTAATTGATATTTATAGGATATTCCATCTAAAACAGATTACACTATCTTCTCAATTGTGCATGGAACATTCTCCAGGATAGATCACATCTTGGGTCACAAATAAAGCCTCAGTAAATTTAAGAAAATTGAAATCATATCAAGCATCTTTTCTGACCCCAACACTATGAGATTAGAAATCAATTACAGGGAAAAAAAAAACTTAAAAAAAATGGAGGCTAAACAATACATTACTAAATTACCAAGAGTTCACTGATGAAATCAAAGAGGAAATCAAAAATACCTAGAGATAAATGACAATGAAAACACTACAATCCAAAACCTATGGGATACAGCTAAAGCAGTCCTAACAGGGAAGTTTATAGCAATATAATCCTACCTCAGGAAACAACAAATATCTCAAAAAAACAATCTAACCTTACACCTAAAGTAACTAGAGAAGGAAGAGCAAACACAACTCAAAGTTAGCAGAAGGAAAGAAATCATAAAGATCAGAGCAGAAATAAATGAAATAGAAACAAAGAAAACAATAGCAAAGATTAATAAAACTAAAAGCTGGTTCTTTGAGAAGATAAACAAAATTGATAAACCATTAGCCAGACTCATCAAGAAAAAGAGGGAGAGGACTCAAATCAATAAAATTAAAAGTGAAAAAGAAGTTAAAACAGAGGCCGCAGAAATACAAAGCATCCTAATAGACTACTACAAGCAACTCTGTGCCAATAAAATGGACAACCTGGAAGAAATGGACAAATTCTTACAAAGGTATAACCTTCCAAGACTGAACGAGGAAGAAATAGAAAATATTAACAGACCAATCACAAGTAATGAAACTGATACTTTGATTAAAAATCTTCCAACAAACAAAAGTCCAGGACCAGATGGCTTCACAGGTGAATTCTATCAAACACTTAGAGAAGAGCTAAAACCCATTCTTCTCAAACTCTTCCAAATATTTGCAGAGGAAGGAAGACTCCCAAACTCATTCTATGAGGCCCCCATCACTCTGATACCAAAATCAGACAAAGATGTTACAAAAAAAGAAAATTACAGACCAATATCACTGATGAATATAGATGCAAAAATCCTCAACAAAGTACTAGCAAACAGAATCCAACAACACATTGAAAGGATCATACACCATGATCAAGTGGGATTCATCCCAGGGATCCAGGGATTCTTCAATATATGTAAATTGTTCAATGTGATACACCATATTAACAAACTGAAGAAGAAAAACCATGTCTTCTCAATAGATGCAGAAAAGCCTTTTCCCAAAATTCAACACCGATTTATGATAAAACCTCTCCAGAAAGTGGGTATAGAGGGAACCTATCTCAACATAATAAAGGCCATACATGACAAACCCAGAGCAAACATTATTCTCAACAGTGAAACACTGAAAGCATTTCCTCTAAGATCAGGCACAAGACAAGGATGTCCACTCTCACCACTATTATTCAACATAGTTTTGGAAGTCCTAGCCACAGCAATCAAAGAAGAAAAAGAAATAAAAGGAATACAAATTGGAAAAGAAGAAGTAAAACTGTCACTGTTTGCAGATGGCATGATACTATACATAGAGAATCCTAAAGATGTCACAAGAAAATTATTAGAGCTAATCAATGAATTTAGTAAAGTTGCAGGATACAAAATTAATGCACAGAAATCTCTTGCATTCCTATACACTAATGATGAAAAATCTGAAAGAGAAATTAAGAAAACACTCCCAGTTACCATTGCAACAAAAAGAATAAAATATCTAGGAATAAACCTACCTAGGGAGACAAAAGACCTGTATGCAGAAAACTATAAGACACTGATGAAAGAAATTAAAGATGATACCAACAGATGGAGAGATATACCATGTTCTTGGATTGGAAGAATCAATAATGTGAAAATGACTAAACTACCCAAAGCAATCTACAGATTCAATGCAATCTCTATCAAATTACCAGTGGCATTTTTTACAGAACTAGAACAGAAAACCTTAAAATTTGTATGGAGACACAAAAGTCCCCAAATAGCCAAAGCAATCTTGAGGGAAAAAAACAGAGCTGGAGGAATCAGACTCCCTGACTTCAGACTATACTACAAATGTACGGTAATCAAGACAAGACGGTACTGGCACAAAAACAGAAATATAGATCAATGGAACAGGATAGAAAGCCCAGAGATAAACCCACACAGCTATGGTCAACTAATCTATGACAAAGGAGGCAAGGATATACAATGAAGAAAAGACAGTGTCTTCAATAAGTGGTGCTGAGGAAACAGGACAGCTACATGTAAAAGAATGAAATTAGAACATTCCTTCACACCATACACAAAAATAAACTCAAAATGTATTAGAGACCTAATGCAAGACCAGACACTATAAAACTCTTAGAGGAAAACATAGGAAGAACACTCTTTGACATAAATCACAGCAAGATCTTTTTTGATCCACCTCCTAGAGTAATAGAAATAAAAACAACAACAAAAGTAAACAAATTAGGGACCTAATGAAACTTAAAAGCTTTTGCACAGCAAAGGAAACTACAAACATGACGAAAAGACAACCCTCAGAATGGGAGAAAATATTTGCAAATGAATCAATGGACAAATGATTAATCTTTAAAAAATATATACATCTCATGCAGCTCAATATTAAAAAAAACAAACAACCTAATCCAAAAATGGGCAGAAGACCTAAATAGACATTTCTCCAAAGAAGACATACAGATGGCCAAGAAGCACATGAAAAGCTGCTCAACATCTCTAATTATTAGAGAAATGAAAATCAAAACTACAATGAGGTATCACCTCACATCAGTTAGAATGGGCAACATCAGAAAATCTACAAACAAAAAATGCTGGGGAGGTTGTGGAGAAAATGGAACCCTCTTGCACTGTTGGTGGGACTGTAAATTGGTACAGCCATTATGGAGAACAATATGGAGGTTCCTTAAAAAACTAAAAATAGAATTACCATATGACCCAGCAGTCCCACTACTGGGCATATACCCAGAGAAAACAAAAATTCAAAAAGACATATGCACCCAATATTCATTGCAGCATTAGTTACAATAGCCAGGTCATAGAGGCAACCTAAATGCCCATCAACAGACAAATGGATAAAGAAGATGTAGTACATATATACAATAGAATATTACTCTGCTATAAAAAGTGATGAAATTGAGTCATTTGTAGAGACATGGATGAATGTAGAGACTGTCATACAGAGTGAAGTAAGTCAGAAAGAGAAAAACAAATATCGTATATTAACACATATATGTGGAACCTAGGAAAATGGCACAGATGAACCAGTTTGCAGGGCAGAAATGGAGACACAGATGTAGAGAACAAATGTACGGACACCAAGGGGGTGGTGTGATGAATTGGGAGTTTGGGATTGACATGTATACACTAATATGTATAAAATGGATAACTAATGAGAACTTGCTATATAAAAAAGTAAATTAAATTTTAAAAAAATATTTTACATTTGTTTGGATAATAAGTAAATATTTGGACTGTTAAAATTATTATGAGGATATTAATGACTATTTTTAAATATGTGAAAAATAATCTAGAAACATTTAAAGATGCATAAATATAAAAGGGAAAATATTTGGCACAGTTGATTATTTTCTTCCCTCAAAATATTTCCTTCAATTGCCTACCAAGACACTAAATGTTCCTCAGTTTACTGGGCCTTCATTACCTGGACATTCCTTCTCTGTCTCTTTTGATGGTTCTCCCTCACATCCCTTACCTTGTAACACCGAATGAAGTGCTCCAAGGAAAAGTCTGCTAACTTCTCCCATTTCTATCTAGTCTCACTCTATTAATGATTTTACCATATTTAGAGGTTTAACTACCCTTCACACATGAAAATTTCCGAATTTATCTCTATTGCTTAGACATCTCTCTTGTATTCTACTCATATATCTCACTACCTACTTAACTTCTCCATTTCAATACTACATACTAGCCAATTCAGCACGTCCAACTCACTTTCTCACAATTACTTTTCTTCCTATAGTTTCCTCAGCTCAGTTAATCAAATTTCAATTTTTCCAGTTTGTTAAGCCAAAAATATTAGAGTCACCATTGACTTCTTTCTCTCCCATCTAAAATGCAATGGCTCCAGTAATCCTGTTCATACTATCTGTTATGGACAGAGTTATCCCCCCAAATTAATATGGTGATGTCCTAACCCACAATGTGACTATATTTGGCAATAGGGCCTTAAGTGGGGTACTTAAGGTTAAGGAAGGTCATAAGCACAAGGTCCTAATCTGATAGGGCTGGTGTTTGTATAAGAAGAGGGAGAGACACGAGAAATATGAGTGTAAGAGTGGAGGTAGCTTTCTCTTTTTCTCTGTGCAGATACAGAGAAGAGGCAATGTGAGAACACAGTGAGAAGGCAGCCGTCTACAAGCTGGGAAGAGAGCCTCACTAGAAACCAGCACTGATCCCTTGATCTTGGACTTTTATCCTTCAGAACTGTGAGAAACCAAATGTCTATTGTCAAAGCCACCCAGTCTGTGATATTTTGTTATGGCAGTTCAAGCAGACTAATGTTCTATCTTTTAAAGAATCTCACCACCCATTATATGTCTTTGTCTGCCTCTAGCTTGCCCCAAGCCATCATTATCTTGCCTATGTAATTACCTCACAGATGGTCTCTCCTTTCTGTCTTTCTCCCCTTCTCCCCTTCAGTCTCACCATAGAATCCTCAGCAAGCCTCTAAATTAGAGGTCATTCTTTTTTATATTTTTTTTATAATAATATATTGTCAGAAATTGGAGGTAAGTATTTATTTATTTTTGACTGTGTTGGGTCTTCTTTTCTGTGCAAGGGCTTTCTCTGGTTGTGGCAAGTGGGGGCCACTCTTCATTACGGTGCGCGGGCCTCTAACTATCGCGGCCTCTCTTGTTGCAGAGCACAGGCTTCAGACGCGCAGGCTCAGTAGTTGTGGCTCACAGGCCTAGTTGCTCCGCGGCATGTGGGATCTTCCCAGACCAGGGCTCAAACCCGTGTCTCCTGCATTGGCAGGAAGATTCTCAACCACTGCACCACCAGGGAAGCCCCTTTTTTTTAACTTTTGATTTTATATTGGAGTATAGCTGATTAACAATGCTGTGTTAGTTTCAGGTGTACAGCAAAGTGATTCAGTTGTACATATACATGTATCTCTTCTTTTTCAAATTCTTTTCCCATTTAGGTTGTTACTGTGCTATACATTAGGAAGTTTGGGATTGACATGTACACATTTCTATATTTAAAACTGGAAGTCATTCTTGCTCATAATCCTTTGTTGTCTTCAAAGCAGAGCATGAGACAAAGTGCTTAAACTGATTTGGCCTCCTCTTACTTCTTGTAACTCATATACTGCTACTCTTTCCATCCCTTATGCAGTTGTAGTCACACTGATCCCATAATAGAACCTTGACTACGCCAACTGTCTTCCTACATCATGGCTTTGCACCAGCTTCTCCTTTTCTGGAAATCATCTTAAAGATATCCATATGGGCTTGCCCTCAAACCATTTCCCTCATTCTTTGCTCCAGTTAGACTTTTTACCTGAGTTCTTCCCTGACACTCTATTTCACTTTGACCTCTTCCCACACTCACTGTTATTCCTCTAAGTTTTTCCTAAGCTTTCTTTTTCTTCATAGCATTTACCCCTGTCTAAGTTACTGTAAATATTACTTATTTGCTTCTTTTTCATAAGTTGTATATTTTCCCCTCTCTCATCAGAATGTAGTCTATCAGGTATATTAGTTTCTCCATTGCTGACAACAACTTGCCACAAAACTATCGACTTAGAATAAAACAAACATTGTCTCAGTTTCTGTAGGTCAGAAGTCCAGATACTGCATAGTGCAAGTGAATTCTCTGCTTAGAGTCTTACCAGGCTGACATCAAGGTGTCAGCAGGACTGCATTCCTTCTTGGAAGCTCTGGGAATGAATCTGCTTCTAAACACATTCAAGATGTTGGTAGATTTAAGTTTCATGTAGTTGTCAGGCTGCAGTTCTTTTTCTTTGTTGATTGTTAGATAAGGGTGATTCTCCACTTCTAGAAGCCACCCTCATATTCTGGCCACTTTCATCATCAAAGCCCGCAATGGCTGGGTGAGTTTTTATCATGCTTCTAATCTTTCTGACTTCTCCTTTGGCCTCCTTCCTCTCTGTTACCTCCAGCCAGAGAAAATTCTCTGCTTTTAAGGACTTGTGTGTTTAGATTGCACCCATTCCAATTATCCAGGATCATCTCCATGTATTAAGATCCATAACCTTAACTACATCTGCAAAGTTCTTTTGGCCATGTAGTGTAACATTTCAGAAATTCCAGGGATTAGGCCCTGGACATGTTGGGGGAACATTCTGCTTACCACATGATTTATAGATTTGTGAATGTGTGCATGTATTTTTTCCACAATGCCTGGTTGAGATTCAAAGCAAATTAATATGTTTTTAATAAATTGTAATAGTAAACTCAAAAAATCTCCAGGTTAACATTGAACTATCAATTTAATATATTCTAGTAGTGCTTAAAATAACATTTCAAATTAAACTGCTACATTTTTTCTATCTTGCTGCTCAAATATTTTAGATTCATTTTAGTACTATCATTTGTCTTACAAGCTCCAAGAATTCTAATGAAATTTAGTGCTTGGCATTGTT
Source organism: Tursiops truncatus (assembly GCF_011762595.2). Lineage (NCBI taxonomy): Eukaryota > Metazoa > Chordata > Mammalia > Artiodactyla > Delphinidae > Tursiops > Tursiops truncatus. Next base: position 119,657,984 of record NC_047037.1, read on the forward strand.
ACCATGGAATTTATCATTTACTAAAAGGCATAAAGAAAGGTCAGAAATAACTATAAAACAATAAATGATATGATACGTCATGAAGGGATTTATGACTTTTGAATATTATGAGACTATGTGGTCATAATGGTGGGAAGAATAAGGAAAAGTTTCACAAGAAATGTGACTTGAAGAATTAAAATAACTTCAAAGGATGGGGTGCTAGGGGAAGAAGACACCCCTAATTAGAGTAAAATATGATAAAGATGTAGAAGTAAGAAAGTGTAGGGCTTGTTTGAACCAGAACAAGCAGGATTTGTGAATTTTTCTGAAAATAAATGATATGAATGAGACAGCAAGAGATAAGTCTGGAAACAATTACATTAACAGTATCTATTTATTAGTATCTATGAAGACCATGCACCCTTCATTGGGTACATAACACAGTAGAGAAGAAAAACAAAGTTCCAATGTGTGGACACAAATATAAATAAATACAAAAATATATAACCTATCAGTTATATAGAAAAGAAATCCTGGTAGGAAATCTTGGGAGTGTCAGAAGGTCATGCTGGTTTGCCTAAGGTGGTCAGGGAAGGCTTGTCAGAGAAAGAAACATTTAAGGACATATCTGAAGCAATGTGATGGACTGAGCCGTACTGGTCTTGGAAGGAATAGGCTTCCAGGGGAAGAAATTGAATGTGCAAGGATCTGAGATTAGATGAGCCAGGAACAAGTTTAATTAAAAAAAAAACTCTCTTGATTAAGTGAATTGAAAAATAAATTAACCAATCACTACCCCAGTTTTATGCCACAAATGATTTGAAGAGTTTATATAGAAAAAAATGCAAAAGAATGAATGAAGATCAGAACAACCACAAAGCACAGATTAGAAGTTATACACCTGAAGAGATAGAGATAGGGATTAAGATACCCATGGCTGAGTTCCATATTTAAACTTTAGTTCACCAGCAGTCTAAATAAAAATGGTTAAGAAAAGCAGTAACCTCATTGTCATTGCTTATAGAGTTAAACAGTATGTTCCTCTGGGGATCCCAAGTTTTCCTAGAATTATTTCTGATTTATTTTTCTTTTGTGGGCTTTATATCAGACAATGAAAGGCATAATGTGAAATGACATTAACCACATTTCCTCAACAAATGTAATTGTGGGTTTTAAAATTTAATCTTCATAGGTCCTTTGAAGAAAGATGAAAGTAAGAAAAAAAAAGTGAAGCTCAGAAAAATTGGGGAACAAAAGTCAAGAAAAGTAAGAAAATAATCTACCATTATTGTGGTAGAAAATCCAAAATTAAATTACAAATATACAAGTTTACAACTTTCAAATGGTCCAGCTCATTCTTCCCTAATGGAATGGATGGACTATTATGGAATAATATGTCCTCTGCTATTAGCAGATTGGGCATGCAAATTTTGGTCTATTTTTTTTTTCTGGGGTTTAGAAGGATATCAGGTATCCTACAAATCCTTAGCAACCATTATATTTCTTATTATGCAGGACAGATAGCCAACACTATTCAGCCATTTCTACTTCCATACTGATAAATTCATGGTTAGCCAATATTGTCAGGCATCCGTGTTCTAAGACATTTAAAATCTATTCCCACAAATATTTCTTATATCTACAGATATAAATGGGCAAGATTAACACTCCTTGTGTCCATTTCTATGCTTATCATTTTTATTTCTTTGTAATTCTTTCCTCTGGACTCACTTTTCTTCTTGCTGATACATATCCTTCAGTAGTTTTTTCATTGAGTGCTGTGGATGGTACATTTCTCACTGTTTTTATCTTGGGGTTCATTTTAATAATATGTATTTTATCAATTCCAGGTTTTGATGTTTTCATATTATTAATGTTCATTACATTCCTACAACATGTCTAGATTTAAATTTTTAAAAGTTATCTTAATTTGAGAATGCATGTTTTCTCTAGGATACCATTTCCAGACAAATTTCAGTTCTTATTAACTAGCAAACCAAATTAGAACAATTTCTGAACCGTAAATCCAGCAGGCCAGTATCTTAAGCTCCTAATTTTTGTTTCTTGTTTTACAAGAAGTTAGATTTTGATTTTCCATACATATATGTTTCCTTTTTTGTCTATCATTGTAATATATTTGGAGATAGTGGTGAAGTTAAAAACATGAAATCACAAAATTCATTCTGAACTGTAAATGCATTGGTAATATGCTAAGTTTTTTGTGAACTTTCCAGCATGATGTTGATAAAAAGAGCTCAATATTCCCATTTTGAAGTGTTTTATTATTTTATTCAATATCAATAATTATATTTTTATGAATGAAAGGTAAACATAATATCATGTAAAGATTTCAAATTCAAATATATTGGTAAAATGTTTTGTTTGGGGGAGGGATTTGTCACCATGAAATTCTGCTCAGTATTAATGCCATGACCTTCCCTTCTACATTGTCTTTGCTCTTTTGTGTGTCAAGTACCTAAGCATTTAATTTGGTAAGTGTGAAGATTTGAGTGACTGAGTTATTAAAAATGTATGTCTACCCACAGCAGTTAAATGGGTTTCAGCCCATCTAGGGCATTTACAGACATCATTCTGGTAGAAAATTTAAAATCAAATTACTGGAAACTATCTATGGAAGGCACACACCCCACAGCTAATAAAGGTTTAATGATAGAGCATTACTTATATTTCAGGGCTCTGTCCATACAAGGAGTTTATAGTGTTTCTAAATGTGGTCTTCCTGTCTCTGGTTCCAACCTCCATGGTCATCTCCCATCCCATCCTCCTTACCTATACCCAAGGAACTCTTCATGTATCTCCCTGGAACCAGGAAAGTCTAGTTCATTTCATATTTATTTAAGTTCTATTGTGACATAAACTCAATGCTTGTTTCCTTCAGTTTGTCCTTTTTTATTAACAGGAGTATCCCTTACAAGTCAAAATTCTAAATGGTGATTTTTGAAAAACAACTTTCTCTTAGTTCCAACTTGAATGATTCTGCTCCTTTGGATATGTGAACATCGTTCACTGATTTGATCTAACTCAGGAGTCCCTACCATTCCCACCATGCCAAACTCCCTTCTTTTTGGCCTCAGCCTATAGTGAATCAGAAAGAAGTTGCTTACAAAGCTATGTGACCTGGAAAAGAAGAAAGTTAATATTTCAAGTTATTATCTGTCTTAACAATCATCTTACATGGTTTCTATACGCTTCTCATTTCAGCAAGGATAAAACTTGCATCAGTGCCTTATATACTGAAATTCTAAAAATAGCACAAGTATGCATTTAACAAACAGTGGAGCAAATTTCAAAAATCGAAGAAAGAATGTTCTGACTCATCACTCTGTTTAGTAGAACTACACATAAAACATAGATATAGAACATCTTTATTTTTTTTAATTTAGATCAAATACATCAGCATTTTTGCAGATTCAGCAAAAATGTTAGTATTTACCAGATTCGGCTTATGAGTTGCTTACAGCTACTTTACATTTTGGAGGATTTCCAATATCACTACTTACCTAAATGACATTTGAGGTGGTGGCACTTAATGAGGTACATGCAATATAGTACTTAACTCATGACATCTACCAGGAAGAAAATGCTTTATTACCTGATCCTGTTCTATGAATATAAATTTATTTTCCCCACAGTTAGTAAAATTGGTTCTTCAACTATACTTAAAGATAGAGTTAACTGGATCCATCTAGCAAGTTAGAGTATATTTCCTTGCATAAATGATGGTATAAATGGGAGAGGGTACTTAAGTCTAGTGATCTTTGTCCCTAGGCATCATGTTTATTGATTGCCCTACATTTAGGTCAGGAAGAAAGGTCTTACCTTGTAGAGACCCTGGAGTTTAATCACTTTGCTATAAAGCATTAGGTAATTCTTTTTTGATAAATGAATACCATAAATGTCAAGGCTTTAGCAATAATAGACTAGAACTTTGAAAAAAATTGTCTTCATCCAAATTCCTTGTTTCTGAATCACACTGTCTTTGATTCATAAATGCAAATAGTTTTCAGTTATTGTTACAGTTACTGTTATTCTTGAGCACACACTGGACACCTCAGGCCATGTCATTCAAAATGGAGGGGATAAAAGGAGCATGAGTTTGTTCCCTTTTATCAAAATTATTTCAACAAAGAAAGAGAGATAGAGGCAAAGGGAGAAGGAGAGGGAGAAACAGAGAAAGACAGAGTAAGAGTGAGAGAAGGAGAGAAAAGGCAGAGAAGAGAGAAAGAAATATTGATTGCAGATAATTAAAATTTTGTAATCCAGGCTTAAGAACAATGAATCATCAGAAAAATGAAATTTTCATGTAGGTATAGGAATGAGGAAATGCTACTAGAGGAAATTTAACTTGAGCTCAATGTTTAACAGTATGTAGGATTTACTTAATTAGAGGGGACAGAGAAAATGTTTCTTAGTAAAGAATATAAGTAAACTTCATGAGATAGAAATGGGGAATAGAAATAAAGATTGCCTTCCTGATATGAAAACCAGTATGAGATGTGGTACTGCTGGATTGTATCTTTTGTCAACTGTTAAACTTCTTTTAACTTCATATTTGAAGCCTTACTTATAAAATGTAACTCCTATATTTTGTACACAGAATAGAGATGCAAGTCTAGAAATTATGTTATATGAGGAATGCATAGAAAATGAGGTGATGCTTGTGAAAAGTATTTTTAAGATTATACTTGCTAGTTGCTTTTTTTATACACTAATCTTTAATTATATTATTGATGGTTTTCCTGGAAAGAGAAGATTGAGAAGAAATATAAATCCTGCCAGTTAATATGTGACTGGCTGTCATTCAATAGAAAGATTGTGTTATTATGCATGATGCCAAAGGGCAAAGCCAAAACAACTGGGTAAGAATTATAAGTAATTTGGGATATAGTAAAATAATGAATAGTTTCCATGGAGTCAAACATTAGAAATAGCCTAATAATAAAATATGTCATTATTAAATGTACTTAAACAAAGGGTGAATTATCTTTAGACAATGAGTGCTACAGAAGTAAACCCTACATTATTTTAGATAGCTCCTAATGTTCTTCCTCCAAAGAATCTAATATTTTATAAGTAGATTCACTGTGATAAGTTAAGTCAAATTGTAGAAGTCTTGGGAATAAATATTAAGGATTTCATTCTTGATGTTATTGCTACAAGAGAAAGAATCTAAATTTTGTTAAAAAGATAACCACAACAGAGTGGCAGTGATTAAGGGAATGTTAATCCAGCAGTAACATGAAAAATTAGAAACAAACTTTCGGGTATTATTTTAAGTTCTTCTGAAAAATGCACTGAGTATATAACTATGATCGTGGGATGTCATGACTTAGATGGGAAAAGCATAGATAGAGCGTTAAAAATATCTTGATATTTTGTACTAATAACATGGGTTTGTTAAAAAATCCTTTAGTTATTTTTAGGTCCAAAAAGAAGTCATAAAACAAACTATATATAATTTTTTTCTGATGTAAAAAGACATAATTTTATGTTTGTATTGTAAATAATCTTTCTTCTGGAGAATTTTTGTTGTTTTTTTTTAATAAAAAAAACATGGAGAAGGGTAGAGACAAAAAGAAGATACATGGCATAGTATGTGAGCTGCACACATGTGTACACAAACATGCTTGGGAACACTTAAGAGATATTTTCATAGGGGACATTCATCTGCATGTAGCAGAAAGTGCACATTAAAGTCATTTAAATGATGACAACATTCACTGTCACATAGAACAAGAAGTTCTAAGATATTTATATTATTCAGTGTATTAATTAGGCATCTTGTCAACATCAGAAATGCTTTTCATCTTTCTTGAGTCTCATACTCAGTGTATTGCTTTGATCTTTCAGGCTATTTTCCCTTGTGGTTACAAGATGCCACATCAAGACCTGACAATTTTAGGGGTGAGATAAAAGATCATATATTCCTTGTGTGTTTTTAAGAGCTAGGAGACCTTCTGTAGAACACACACCACCCTCTAGCACACCTCATTGGACAGAAATTGGTAACATAACCGTCCCAGAAACCTGTTACCTTCTAGGGAATACAACTACTAAGATTGACTTAAAGAATGAGAATTTAATACAAGAATTATGAAGCAACCACACTTAAATTTACTACTACTATAATCAAAACAATTTGCCCTGGCAAATGAAAACTAAAAATAAACACACTGTAATGTGCTCATGATTCTGCCCTCTTTTTAAATGTTAGCTGGAGAGAAAGTCTATAATTCACTAGATATCTGCCTACATGAAAAAGTGTACACAATGTACATGCAGGCAAATTCACACATACTCACACATACACGCTGACTCATGAGCATTTAATTATCTAAAAACTGGCCAACTATCAGGCTTATCTATTTATATTTAGCATCTGAGCTATGAATAAAGAGAAATTATAATTGACTGAAGTTCTTGAAGTTAAAATATATTAGATAAACCACAGCATTTGCTTACCCCTGCAATTTATATTTTCTTAATTACAGAATTTGAAAAAGTAGGGAAAAAATTCCTAGCTCATTAAAAAGTCTGATGCACTGAGTTATTAAGAAAATTACAAATTTACCATGCTCTTGTTCTACGTGTGTTCCAGTGTGGTCCAATTCATGGATTTTAGCACTGCACATCTATCATTATTGTTTTAATTTAGGTGAGTAATAAACATTAAAATATGTAGTTATGTCACTTTCAATGACAAATAACACAGCAATTTTGTTTAAATAGAATTCCTAATATGATTACCATAATTTGTAATATTATTGCTTCCCTGTGATATATAAAATTCCTTCTATTATAATCTTAGTATTTAATAATCTCACATTTCTATTTTATACCGATCAATGAAAAGCTGAGTTAAAGTTTGGCTATTGTTTGTATGCAATTTTTTAAAGTTCTTGACTATGTGAATTCATCACAGATCCCAAAATGTTTATAACATTTATATTTTTTGTGTATTTCTATGAATATTTATATTCACAATGATGACCAAGTTGTGAATATTTAAATATTTCTATGGAAAAATTTTAAATATGTTATAAGTAATTATAGGGAGTTAAATTTTGATTTCTAGTTAAGTAATTTGAGTATAAAAATATTTTTCAATCAATCAAATTGTTTTTTAAAATATGGAGCTATCAGATAATCTGGGAGAAGTCTGGATTAGTGGAGCCTGAAGCTTATACACTTTGGGGAGGCCTTCTTTAAGGGAAAAGGATACAAAATTATAAAATTAAATAAATATAAAAATAAAATTTTGGCATGAAAGTGAAATATTTATTTAGAATCATAAATGAAAACCACAAAAAATTGCTACAATCTACCAGAAATGCTTGCATAGAAATACTTTATGACTGCAATCAACCTTCTTTCCCCACCTAGAATATTCCACAACTATAAAAAAAAAACCTAGTACAGTAGTCCCCCCTTATCCTCAGGTTCACTTTCTACGATTTCAGTTACACATTGTCAACCACAGCCCAAAAATACTAAATGGAAAAATCCAGAAATCAACAATTCATAATTTTTAAATTGTGTGTCATTTTGAGTAGTGTGATGAAATCTTGAGAAGCCTCACTTCATTCCACTCAGGACGTGAATCATCATGTTGTTCAGCGTATCCTGCCCATTAGTAACAGTGGCCCTCTTGGTTATAAGATGGACATTTGTGGTACCTACTGCTCTTGTTCAAGTAACACTTATTTTACTTAATAATGACCCCAGAATGCAATAGTGATGCTGGCAATTCAGATATGCCAAAGAGAAGTCGTAAAGTGCTTTCCTTAAGTGAAAAATGTGAAAGTTCTCAACTTTAATAGGGAAAGAAAAAAATCATATGCTGAGGTTATTAACATTTACAATAAGAACAAATACCCTATCTGTTAAATTGTGAAAAAGGAAAAAGAAACGTGTGCTAGTTTTGCTGTCACACCTCAAGTTGCAAAAGTTACAGCCTCGGTGCTTGATGTTTAGTTAATGTGGAAAAAACATTCAATTCATACAGTAAGATATTTTGAGAGAGACAAAGATCACATTCATATAACACTTATTACAGTGCATTGTTATAATTGGTCTATCTTATTATTAGTTATTGTTGTTAATATCTTACTTGCCTAATTTATAAATTGAGCTTTATCGTAAGTATGCATGTATGGAAAAAAACATAGTATATACAGGGTTTGATACTATTCATGGTGTTTCAGGCATCCAAAAGGGGAGGTCTTAGAATAAATTCTCTGCAGATAAGCGGGGAGAGGGTACTGTAGTCATAGAGACCTATCCACATAAGAGACTCAGAAACATAAGCTTCTTTTGTTTCTGGGTATATTCTCTTCTGATGGTAACTCTAAAATAATCAGCATCTTTGAGTTAAAAATAGAAAACTAGCTCCTCTTCATTTTGTATAAATAGGAATTTGCTATATATTCAAATGGAAATGTTTTTCAGCAAATATATTAAGTGAATGTATAAGAGACTGGTTTCAACTTAATTAATTTGTTACTGATGTCCTTCCCTCTTTTCATCTTTCTTGTTTGCATTGATGATCTTTACAATCCTTTTTATTTCTACATTTCTATAGCTATGATTTAAATAATAAAATTAAACATATACTAATTATTCAGTCCTTGTGTCAGTCTATTGTCTTCTGTTCCAATAAAATATTAAAGAAATATTAAAGAAAAATGTCTTATTGAATAATATTTTAAAATTTGATTCTCCTATGACTAAAATAAATAAATATATTTTAAAAGTTGGCATTTATCAGTAATTCTTGAAAGTTAAGAATTTGTGAGACATAATTTCACTTTGACGCAATTATATTTAGAGAAATTTTCTTTACTTTGCTCGTAAGCTATAGTTCTGTATTATCACTAGGTCAACTATGGCAGGCTAGTGTGGCAGCAATAAATGAACAGTCAAAAAGCACTATGAAAATTTTTAGTATCTAATTTTTAAAACATGATAAACATTCTGGTTATCATTGTAGAACAGTTATAACTGGGTTAAAACTTTTTTCATTTGTAGTAAATATTAATACATTTTTTAAAGTCTTGAAATAAAAAGAGATGCATAAACATATTTTGAATATTTAGACCTGAGGAACCCTGCCCTTATTCAGATACCATATTGGATTTTACCATTCAGTAAGATGTGAGAGAAATATAAAGATATGATTTATTACATACTTAAGATTGTAGGTATATACTACATCTGAGAAAAAGTACTCATCCTAGTATTCTAGATATTTTGATGCAATGATACACGCACATGTGCACACATAGGCATACACACATCCTTATGTCATTGACTTGTACACCTAACTGTGTGCATTAATATGATTAATCAAAGACATGTCAAATATACATGGTTTATCGTATTAGGTGTGGCCAAGAAGGTGGGTAGGAAGACCCTGAGTTCAGCTCTTCCCACAGGGACACCAAAATTACAACTATTTATAGAATAACTATTGATGAGAACAACCTGTAAACTAGCAGAAAAGATTTTCCACAACTAAACAGATAAAGAAGGAACCACAATGAGATGGGTAGGAGGGGCAGAGAAGCAGTCTAGTCAAGACCCATACCCCTGGGTGGGAAACCCACAGATGGGAGGATAATCACAATTGCAGAGGTTCTCCCCAAGTATCAAAAGTTCTGAGCCCCACATCAAGCCCCTTGGCTTAGGGGAAGCCCACAAAGAAAAGCCCCCAGAACACCTGACTTTGAAGGCCAGCAGAGCTTATGTTCAAAAGAGCCATAAGGCTTTAGGAAACAGACTTCACTCTTAAAGGGCATGTGCAAAATCACACATGATCTGAGTCCCAGGCTAGAAGTGGTAATTTGAAAGGAGCTTGGGTCAGAACCCCTTGCTGACCTTGTACATACTCCTGGAGAGGCAGGAGGCAACGGGTAATGTACACACTGTTGGCAGCCATTTTTAAGAGCTTACCCTACCAGGAGGACACTGGTGCTAGCAAGCACCATTTTGGAGTTTGCCCTCTAGCCTATTAGTGCTGAGGCTTACCGACCCACAAGTAAGCTGGCACCAATCCCAGGTACCCATGGGCCATGCAGCCAACCATGCTAGGTCCCAACCCTGCTCACCAGCAGGCTGGCATAGGCATATTGGGATCCAGCCTTGCCCCCAGTGGGCATTTTTCCAAAGAAAACATACAGATGACCAACAGATACATGAAAAATTGCTCAACATCACTAATCATTAGGGAAATGCATGTCAAAACCATGAGATATCACCTCATGTCTTCCAGAATGATTATCAACAAAAAGGCAACAAATAACAAATGTTGCTGAAGATGTGGAAAAAAAGGGACTATCATGCATCATTGGTGGGATTGTAAACAGATGCAGCTGCTATAGGAAAAAGTATGGAGTTTTCTCAAAAAATTAAAATTAGAACAGCTATATAATCCAGCAATTTCACTCCTTTATAATACATGAAAAAACACACACAAAAAAAAACCTAATTGGAAAGGATATATGCACCCCAAAGTTCACTGCAGTATAATGTACAATAGTCAAGATATGCAATCAACCTAAGTGTTCATTAATAGATGAATGCATAAAGATGTGTGGTGTGTGTGTGCTTGTGTGTGTGTATATATATATATATATATATATATATATGTATATATAAAATAGAATATTACTCAGCCATAGAAAAGAATGAAATCTGGTCATTTGCAACAAAATGGATGGTTCTATAGGGTACTATGCTAAGTGAAATAAGTCAGATAAAGAGAAATACTGCATGGTCTCACTTATATGTAGAATCTAAAAAAGAAAACAAGTAAACATACAAAACAAAATGAAAACAAGCTCAGAGATACAGAGAGAAATGTGTGGTTGCCAGAAGGGAATAGGGTGAGGGGTGGATAAAGTAGGTGAATGGGATTAAGAGCTACAAACCTCCAGTTATATAATATATAAGTCATGGGGCTATAATATACAGCATAAGAAATATGTTCAATGGTATTATAATAACATTGTATGGAGACACATTGTTATTATACTTATCATGGTGATCATCCCATAACATATGCAAATATCAAATCATTATGTAGCACACCTGACACTAAAATAATATTGTATGTCAAATATATTTCTATAAAAAACAAAACATGATTCATGAAAAGAATAACCTAGTCCATCTGGTAAAATAAATATTCAGATGTTCCGAGTATTACTGAAATGAGCATTATATTAGCATAAGACAGGCTAATAGATTTCAGTGGAAAGTTTCCAGTGTTAGAAATTCTATCATATTAAAATATAATCTTATTAAATCTAAAATCTATTAGATTTATTACCATCAGTGATTTTTAAAAGTTTACCACAATGAACTTGGCAAGTATATAGACAGGAATTATTAGAAATATAAAACAGTATTATATCTGATTTGTTCAATTCATCTACATCATGCCATTTGATTTTAGTACTATTATTTCAAAGATATTTGAAGCAAAGTCATTTTTGAATTAATTCATAATTATTTGACTCACAAATCATAGAATTAAAGAGTCTGCTTTATTTCTTTAGAAGTAAAAAGAAGAAAATATCTCTAAAAATTTATTTTACTTGAAAACATAATGAAAACAGTATAATTTTTTATCAAAATTGTGATATGCACAAAGCAAATAAAAATGCTTCAAATTGTTCATTGGCATGCACATGCATACATTTTTAAAATTATATAATTTCCATTTCCCCTTAGGGTTCATAAGACTTGAATTAAAATACTGTAATACCACTTTTAAAATATATAACCTAAAACATCGAGGTTATTTATCAAAATAATTGTCAGAAATATAAACTGTAATTAGGTTTTATATAAATGCAATTCTTTCCTTTCCCACTACTCAGTACAATCCCTTTTGTTTCTCTAAATTTCTAACAGTAAATCCAGATCTATGAAGTCTAAGAATAGTTGACATATTCTCCCTTACTGTTCAGCTATGAGGTCCAGGCCTGTGTATAAAGCAGTGGCATTATTTCCAGTAGCAGATGGGAAAAACACGGAGCCGTGTAACAGAGTAAAACAATCCCAGGTTATGTTTTTGAGCCTTAACATGTGGCTGGAGCTACAGTCTTCTATTTAACCCCAAATTCAAGAACCCTTTTCCTACTATGTACTTGTATAGTGCACCTGCCAAGAAACCTCTGTGTTAAATATATACATGAGGAAATAATCAGAAAAATGCAGAATATGAGACATCCAACAGGACATTTGGCCTGGGACTCTTCAAAAATCTAAGGTCATAAAAAAATACAGAAATGTGCAACTGTTCTAGATTTGGAGAGAAAAATGGCAAAACAAATGATTGTAATGCAAGAATTTTATTTGCATCCTTAAAATAAAATTTAAAGATAATATATTTTGTAGCAGTTTGGAAGTCAGGCTTGTATAACAGATGATTTTATTAAATTAGTGTTTAATATGTTAACATTATCGTGGTTATATAGAAAAATGTAATTTTCCTTAGGAAACACATGCTGAAGTACTTAGGGATGAAGGGTAAGATATGTTTAATTTCCCTTAAATAGTTCAGGAGAAAAAAAGATATTTCCACAAACAAAGAGAGACGAAAAAGGAATAAAATGTTAACAAGCTAAGTAAAGTGATTACTAGAGTTTGTTGTATATTCTTTAAACTCTGTCACTTTAAACATTTGAAAATCCAGCAATAATTTCCATGGAGTGGTCATGTTTACATATGAAAATTGGGACACTACAGTTTTGGTAAGAACTAAAATTCAGAAAAACATGCTTTATATACTTTTATTTGTACTTGTAAAGTGTATGTGAAAGTCATATTTACCAATGATATAACAGAAAATAATAAAAGTACAATTATTCTATAGCAAGAAATTACCTTTTTCATTTATTTGAAAAACAAGGCTTAATAAGTAGTTTTAAGAATAATGTGTTCTTAATAAATACCCAATATATTTGCCTTTTATTTTGATTTTCTTTCTTTTATTTTATATTTTATTTCTTCTAGTCATCTTAACCTTAAAAATATTTGTCAGTTTCAAATACTTACAAATCAGAACCAAGGAATGCAAGTAGTTTGCTACCATTCAGACTTGAGAAACTTATAAACACTATATGAACATTTTCAATGAACTATGAAATAAATTCAAGGGTGAAATTTTAAAAGTCTTAAAAGTTACCTAATCAAAACTTATTAATTAAATTTGAATCCAAAATGACACATTTTATTGATGATATTAAGCACTGGTATTTATTTTAACTTCATTATCCAGAATAATGCAAACTAAGTAGTGATGAACAAAAATATTCAACTGACTATGTATATGATCATTTTAACTGAGGAAACTGGTGGATATATGTTGAAACTTTATGCCAGTTTCTATACCACATCAATAAGATGTTATATTAAATATTATAAAATTAAATATAGATATTGGAAGTATAGGCAATGTTTTTTTAAATACCTTGTTTCTTAATTAAATTTTCTTCATGTGTACTCAAACATCATACTGAGTTGGTTAGCTTTACAATAATTGGTTTTAAAATGACATCTAGTTTGCACTGAAGTTCCAAGTGGATGAAGAGAAAATGGGAAATAAGTGAATGCTCACATTTTTAGGTGACCATGATAATTCTATTTCAGTTGCCATACAAATAACAGAAGTTATATTCATCTTAAAGTCTGGGTTAGAGACATCAAATATCATTTGGAAAATAAATCACACAAAGACTATCTTTCTCTGTCTCTCTCTATCTCTCTCTGTCTCTCTCTGTCTCTCTCTCTCTCTCTCTCACACACACACACACACACACACACCAGAATCTATGTAATGGTGATAGAACATGGAACATAAATAAACATGGTTCACATTGTACTGTTAATTTTTGCTACTTTAATTTGCAATTATGTTTTCTGAAATACAGTATACCTCTGTCTAGCATATTTCAATATTTGTGTATAACTTTCTGTCATATTTAAGAGCATGCATATGCATATTAAGTTCAGTTTTCATTCATGTAACTTAGTAGTCTCTAGTTCTTTTAAACGTCAAAAATAGAGTAGAAAAGTAAGTTCCTTTTACATGCAATTCCTTACTACATCCTGTACTTACCCCAGTTGGATTTTTGACTAATTTCTTTCTATTTGCCACAGTATCAAAAAAGCCATAAATTTGAGAATTTTTGTGATTAGAGTATAATGTGGTATAGAATTATTTAAAACACAGCCTGAATGTGTTTTATGTTTTCAAGTTGTCTATTTGAGGTTTTGATGTAAATATTGTTGAATAGCAATCTCAGTTGCTTTGTAGAAGTTACTGTCTATAGATAGGAAACCAATGGAATAATATGCCTACAGAAAATTCATTCTGCTTTATTTCAACTTCTGGTCAAGCAAGTTCTTATGAAATGTCCACTAAAGCCTACATTCTTTTCCTTAATATCAGGCAATTTCACAGAGTAGATGAAGTTTTCTGAAAATCCAAGTTATAAGGCTCAGTTTAGGAAAGGAATGACAAGGTAGAAAACCCTAAAGTAATGGAAGATGGTAAATTTATTACATACTAATTGCTCATCTCAAGAGAGAATTACTAATTGCTAAACAGTGAGTTATAGAGAATCGATAAGAGAGATCACCAAGAATTCCCAAAGTAAATGAAATTTGAGAAGGGCTTTGATGAAGTACTAAGATTTTTGCAGACAGATGAACAAGCTGGGTGTATCAGGTTAAGAAACAAATAAGCAAAGTCCAGGGAATAGGGATGAGTATGATATAAAGAGGGAACAGTAAGATCTCTTCATGACAAAACTAGAATGTCTTATTGTGTAAGAATATTGGGAATTATTATGATAGACGTAATATGAAACTAACATGAAAGCCATAATTACTTTATGAGTGATGATGATCAGAAAGTGGCTTTTGCTTAAAATAGTTAATTATAGCTGTTCTCACTGAACCGAGGTATCTTTGGGCATAAGAAACTCCTTTTCACCTTCATATACCCAGCAAAAGCATAATGCCTGGAGTAAAATTATATAGTAAGTAGCATGGAATTAACAGTGAAGGGATGAATGAAGAAATAAATGAAGCGGTGAATAAATGTTTAAATTAAAATACTTTAGAATATTTATTCTGACAGCAGTAAGATATTTTCAATAATTCTAAAACTTGCCTAAATATCTGAAAATAAAGTAAAAATTTAAACCACCTTTGGAAATTAGACATATGTAATCAACAATATCAAAACTTCATAAAAGCCTTAAGAGATGCACCATTATTATTATTTTAGAAATAAAAGTTATTTCTAAACTTTTAAAGTTTAGATAGTAGATACCAGACTTAAAAGTTTATTTTAGTATTTGGTTTTCTATTTTGGTTTAGCATGATGTACTTTATTTTTCTTAAAAGTACTGTTTTAAGTAGATAATTAAAATAAAATATTTAAGATGCTTATCAATACTCTTCCTGATATTTGAAAATACAATGGAGTATAAAATCATAATGAGGCACAGTGGCAAGTCCGAACCGTGAATACAGTACACTGGGAATTATACCATCATTGAACGCTTCTTTGTATTTTCTTTTTCCCTAAGAAAGAAAATGAAAACTGCATTCAGATTGCTTTATTTATATCAAATTAGAATATAAATATAGTTTTAAAACATTAGGTTTGTTGTTAAAGAATTAGAAAACATAGGAGAAAATAACAATCGGTTCCTTTATTGAACACAAGATCTATGTAAAATGAAACAAACATTATATAAAAATTTGTATTTTCTCTCCAACAAGCAAAATGTGAGAAGCGTCCAATGATGAAGACACAAAAAACAATGAATGCTGCAATTTTCTATCATTGTATATGTTTAGTTTTTGAGACTTGTTAGACTAACTCACTACAAAATGAGTAAGCATCATGTCCTTTACTGATTCTCTGTGAGCTTACATAGAGAAATTAAACCTGCAATAAAATAAATAATAACCATTCAAATTTATACACATATATTTGAGTGATGTTTAGAGAACTGGTTATGAGTATGAATTATTAGGTACCTCCACACTGAAATGTGTGTGCTTTGAGTCAATGTTTATGATAATTTTTATTTTTCTATCTAAATAAAAATCAATCCAAATATTTTGCTAAATGATTGCAAGATTTGACTGATGAATCAGTGAGATTTTAGAATTGTGATATATTATGTGCTATAATTGTGGAATTGAGATAGTGTAGCTTTGTGAATACACACACAGATTAAAATTTATGTGTACATATACATATACCCCAAATACCCAAATTCATTTGATCCCTAGCTTTGTCTATTGAGAGGGTCTAAGAGCAGCAATGGTCCAATAGCATTGAGTCTATCTACTGCCTATATCTTAGATTCTCTATGTCATTTTCCACTAAAGGGAAGGCTCCTTGGAGGAATGACTGATTGTCATTCAGCCTGGTACAAAAAAAAAGTACAAGATGATAATGGAAACATCATTTTGTACCAGAAAGCAAGAATGTGCTATAAAGAAAGTTGGGCAATAAGTTGAAAGGATGCAGAAGTCAGCTTGAAAAGGCTATCTATCGCTGGTCAAATTGAAGACAGTGTGAGCTTCAAGATAAATAACTGAGATAACATAACACACTGAATAAAACAGAAAGCAAACTGTCCATGAATATATAAATAAAGAAAAATAAAGAAATAAATCAAAACTTGTATGATAAAATGGATATTTACATAGTTTCAAAGTATTTCTAAGTGAAAATAATTACTACTTAGAGAAGGAAAAAAATAGTAACTTCACACTGAAAAAATCCCAGCAGACATTACCATAATCCAGTGATCTAAGTGAACATTCTCAGTAATGGAACAAATTAACACTATATGCCACCTCACAGAATGCATTAAGAAGAATTAAACATCACTTCTAGGATGTTCATGCAAAGATACATAACCTGAAACTACACATGAAGAAGCACTCTTAGCACTCTTAGGAACATTCTGAAAAAAAAAATAAGGACACATAAAATAACCATTTATGTCAAGTCATGAAAATCAATATAAGATTAAGGAACTCATAACTGATCCCTCTGTTATCAAGACATTATTGTCACAATTGTCAAACTAGACAGACATCTGTATATTACATAGTAGTAATGTGTTAATGTTAATTTTTTGTCTTGATGATATATTGTATAGATGATTATATTATATAGGCAAATGTCCTTTCATAAGCAACATTAATACTAATCTATATGAGTCATCAGATCTGCAACTTATTTTCAACTGCTTCAGGGAAAAATAGTTCTTTATACTGTACTTCTAACTTTCCTATGAGTTTGTGTTTATATAAGAAAGAAAGAAATGCCACAATTCTACCCTAAATTATTTGCCAGATTCTGAAGCTTTATGATTCGAGACTTGTTTTAAAATTGAAATATAGTTTATGTACAATATTATGTTAGTTTCAGATGTACAACATAGTGATTCAACATTTAAGTGCATTACAAAATGACTACCAAAATGTCTAGTAACCATCTGTTCCCATACTAAGTTATTAAAGTATTATTGACCATATTTCTTATGCTGTACATTACATCCCCATGACATTTATTTTATAACTGGAGGTCTGTACCTCAATTCTTTTCA
This sequence comes from Tursiops truncatus, assembly GCF_011762595.2. Lineage (NCBI taxonomy): Eukaryota > Metazoa > Chordata > Mammalia > Artiodactyla > Delphinidae > Tursiops > Tursiops truncatus. The sequence goes on from NC_047037.1 coordinate 119,675,638, forward strand.
CTTATTTTGCCCATTCCCCACTCCACTCTCCTCTGGCAACCACCAGTATTTTCTCATATCTATGAGTCTATTTTCATTTTGTTATATGTTTCTCACATATAAGTGAGATCATGTAGTATTTGTCTTTGTCTGACTTATTTGACTTAGTGTAATACCCTCTAGATGCATCCATGTTGTTGCAAATGGCAAGATTTCATTCTTTTTTTGTTTAATGGCTGAATTAATATTCCATTGTTTATATATACATCATTTTTTATGATTCAGCAGTCTAAGTGATACCCAAGAACCAAAACATGAAAATTCTACAGTGGGTATAACAGATTTCCATAAGGAGAAAGAAAAAATGAGAAAGAAGCAATATTCAAATAAATAATGAATAATAGTGTGTCCAAACTTATTAACAAAAGTATCAACCTGAAAAATCAAGAAGCCTCGTGAAACAATCATGTTAAAATTTTCATAAGTAGAAATTATCAAAATTTCTACTTTTATGATATTTGCACTTTATGTATGTAAAAAGTAGTAAAAATAGGAGGTTTTTTTTTACAAACATGGAGTCCATTTAGAAAAATTAACTGACAAAATTTAAGTTACTTGAAAATGTACAAAATTTAAGTTACTTGAAAATGTACATGACAGTAAAATTTAAAACATTTCAACAAATGGTAATTCCCCAACTTTTGAATTGTTTCTTCAATGCACTTACATGAATCTTTGTCTCAATTTTTAAAATTGAACAAAATGCTATTAATTTCATTTCATGTACATAATATGTTCCCTGTGATAACATGGCAAACTTTTTTTTTCACCTTGAAAAGTAAATAAATTACCTGAGACTAACTGAATTTTTAAGAACAAAGTTTACGATTCTATAATTTTATACATATTCGTGGACTTAAAGCTGAAATGTCACATATTTAGTATGTATCAATAGCTCAAAAATTAGTTTCAACTTTTGTTTAATCATATTTTAAAATTTAATACTTTTTTCCTTCTCAATAATAAACATAGAAGGTCAAGGAAAAGATGCTGATTGCCAGAAGCTAGTTACGCAGATTCCAGTTTAGCTACATTTGGTATATAAATTCTGGGTGTGTTAAATATTGTAATGTTACCTTACACCCAGAGTATCAATAATAGATTTTTCGGGCTTCCCTGGTGGTGCAGTGGTTGAGAGTCCGCCTGCCGATGCAGGGAACACGGGTTCGTGCCCCGGTCTGGGAAGATCCCACATGCCGCGGAGCGGCTGGGCCCATGAGCCATGGCCGCTGAGCCTGCGCGTCCGGAACCTGTGCTCGGCAACAACGGGAGAGGCCACAATAGTGAGAGGCCTGCGTATGGCAAAAAAAAAAAAAGATTTCTCAGCTACTGCTCTGTGCTCTAAAAATTTATGAGGTCTTTAGTAAAGAGAACCTTAACAGAAACTTGTTTAGTATAAGAAAATCCAATATTAAATTTTCTAAGCAGGGTTCTCAATCTGCTGACTTTTGGGAATGGACAGCCTTTGCTGTGGGGTTCTGCGCTGTGCATTGCAGAATGTTTAGCAGCTAACCCTACCCTCTACCTTTTATATTGTAGTATCTCTTCCCCCCACCATCAAAAATGTCTCCAGACTTTGCCAAATGACCTTAGAGGAAAATTATGTCATATTTGAGAACCACTGTTTGAAAAAACAGGGATTTCCTAAAAATAAAAGTGTCATATACCCTAAAGATCTTGTAATAGGGACATAGTTCTCAAGATTTGGGCCCTTTTATCATTAACTACTTTGGTTAACACAATGATCTACCCTTTAAGTATGATTAGTGAGAACTTATCTACTGAAAGACAATGACATCCAAACCAAGGTTTTAATTTCTTTGATAATTCACAGCTCTGTGGCTAGTCAAAGTGTGTCTCCACTTCATAAGCAACGTTTGACTCTAATGTTGAATAAGATTTTACAGGGCTTATAGAATGAAAGAAGTAATGATTTATAAACAAATATTTACAAAAAGGCATTATGAACTTTTCAACAGTAATTCTATGAACTTTAACCCTATTGCTATCTTTCTGATTGTGAGATTTCTTTCTGCTGTTTTCTTCAAAATATTATAAATAGATAATGAATTTCCAGAAGAATTCACTTTATTTTTGACTAAATTATATAAATAAAATGAATTTATTACCAATTATGTTCTATAGTTATATATGAGGTAATTGAGATGTAGAAACATCTGTTTCTCTCTCTCTCTCTCTCTCTCTCTCTATTTAGTGGATTCTACTTACATAGATCATACAGAGTTACTTTTTATGACTCTGTTGACAATAAGTTTTTTGTATGGAAGTGAAATTGTGAAATCACAAGGTAGTACTTTAAAAAGTGTGGTTATTTGTAAGAAAAAGGCTCACTATAAAATTTAAGTAAATAATATACTCTCCTTTGTAAAAATTTGAGAAATAAATCTGAATTCTTAAATTGAAATACAAAATTTTAATATGTAATTTTTACAACTAAGAAAATATGATAGCAATGGTTATTTATAATTTGATAAATAAGATTAAGTCACATATGGCTACATTTAGAAAAAGAAAGTTTATACCATATTTTCCCATTTTGTTTTTACTTCAATGCCTTCACATTAGGCACACATTATAAGAGTGTTGATGTAGAAATACACTTTTCAAAAAATATTTGCTTATAGTGAATTAGGATTAGGAACATGCATACATCCTACAACTTTTAAATTATAATTTCTGCTAAGTGAAACAATACATAAAAGACCAGGATCTGGCAAACTTTTTCTATAAAGGGCCAAGTATGTAATATTTTAGGCTTTGCTAGCCATACATCTCTGTTGCAATTGCTCAACTCTGCCATTTTTGCAGCAATGGACAGTATACAAACAAATGGGTGTGGCTTTTGCTCCAATAAAAGTTTATAAAATCAAGCAAAAGGCTGGATTTGTCCAATGGGCTATACTTTGTCCAGTCCTGTAACAAATTATGCATATTAATGAAACACATTATTGCTGTTAGTGGGGAGATGTTCTCCTTTCCTAGGTGATAGGGTAATTTCCTATGTCCTGTATAATATAAAATACATACTCCAGTTAATAAATTAAATAGTATTTTTTATTTCTTTTAAATATATCCATTATTATCATTATGAAACCTCTTTTTTTTTTGTAGTAGTTCATTCAAATTTAACTCAACTAAAACCTACATAAATATAAACATTTTCACGGATAAAAGATATCATTTGTTATGGAAATGTGTACTGATTACTACCAACTATACTTTAAACAGTGATTTGAAAATGTACAATGAATACAAATGACAATAAAAATTAGGTTAAGCTAAGGAGGATCCAAGTTGCTGAAAGCTTTGATAAATGTTATCATTTTGTAAATATAAAACTTGAAGATAAGTTTGCTAAGGGGGAAAGGTCTTTTGGCATCAAGAGTTCCAACTGCTTCAGGGCTTAGCCATAAAGAAATACATTTTCATAATATATCTCAGGGGAAAAAAAAAAGAAAACTATTATCCTTTGAGGAGACAGAGATTTTTTTTAAATATTTTTCTATTTTTAATAACAAAAAGCAAACATTCATAAAAATCTTATTTTTTTACATATTACAAAAACTTTCTCCATCTCTTTGTAAACTTGGAATGCAAATGTTGATTTGTTTTTTGTTTTTTCTAATCAACTAAGGAACAATTACAAAGGTTATCTGTTTTATGTTCTGACTTGAACATACCTGCTTAGCGAAAATAAACTTTTTATGTTAACAGAAAACAATAAATGGCAATCTTACTAAAAATTTCAAGGGTTGCCAGTGATAAGTACTGGCTTTCTTTACCTATTCCCCTGCTCACATTGATTACTACCTACTTCCTGTCCTTGATATCACATGCAATTTATCTTTCTTTGTTCCTTTCTAACTTTCCATCACATAGACTGAAAAACACCTACTTTGAAAAAGTTTTGAGACTTCTTAAATCAATCTTTTCAGTTTTTTCTCCCTGAAGTATCATTGTATTAAAAGGTCCACAGGGACTTCCATGGTGGCACAGCGGTTAAGAATCCGCCTGTCAATGCAGGGGACATGAGTTCGAACCCTGGTCCAGGAAGATCCCACATGCTGCGGAACAACTAAGCCTGTGCGCCACAACTACTGAGCCTGCATGTCACAACTACTGAAGCCCGTGCACCTAGATCCCGTGCTTGGCGAAGAGGGAAGATAACACAATGAGAAGCCTGCACACCGCAAGGAAGAGTAGCCCCCACTTGATGCAACTAGAGAAAGCCTGCACACAGCAATGAAGACCCGATGCAGCCAAAAATAATTAATTAATTTTTAAAAAAAGAAAAATCACAGTTTAAAAAAAGAAAGTCTTTCAAAAAAATTTTTTAATAAAATAAAAAAATAAAAGGTTCACAAATAGAAGAGATTAGAATTTATTCACATTCTCAACCTCCCCACCTCAACCAGAAAAACGAACACTTATTTTTTAACATAAAACTCTATATTTAAACTATTGTTTAAAAAACTCAGTTTTCACAGCATACAATGATTTGTCAAATCATTTTTACAGGGTATTTGTATATAACACACTTTTTTTTTAAATATTTTCCATCATATGTTGAAATTACTTGTGATTTTAGGGATCTCAATTTTATTCTACTTACTTTCTCTCAGTAGAGAAGTCTCAGTTATTCTGAAATTGAACAACAAATGTCAGCACTGTCCCTTTCAAATATTGACTGAAATTCATCAAGTTATATATTTAGTGTACATGCGCTTTTCCATAGGCACATTATACTGCAACAAAAAATTTTAAAACTTATAATGACAGTAATTTAGGCCTAACTAAAAATTACCCCTTAGAATATAGAAAAAATTGACACCATTTACCTTAAGTGTTGTATAATTGTCCAAGTTTAACCACTTTATAAATGCTGTGTATGGGTTACAGAGGCATAGCTCGTTATTCACCATTGATGATTATGCAAGTATCAATTAATATTTAATAATTAATTATTTTAACTAACAAAATGTTATTTAAATACCAATTTACTGTACCAGCTTATTGTAAGAATACCAGCATCCTTGGGAAAAGCTTTAAGAAATAAACAATTACTTTATAAATGCACAACAGGAAAGTGAAAGTTCCTGTTCTCTCTAAATTGACATTTGACTTCTAATTTTGTTTTTTAAAAATAAGTCTAATTAATAATCAAGAACATCAAGCTTGATTGAAATACTAAAAACACTAACTAATTATATTCCTATGTTATGAATGCCAGTTGTTTAAATATACCAATGGCAATTCTTTTTTCCAGGAACGTTTCTCAAGTACACTGGTCTCTAGAATTCACCCCAACAAGATTTGCAGGGAAACAAAGCATAGCAAGGACATTGCTGCTCATTTTGCAGTTGAGCTATTTTTTTCAGCATTTAAGTTTAAGAAATTCTGTAGCTGACATGTAAAGATTGCTTTGTGTAGTTTAAGGAGAAGCCTTGATTAGTTTGGTTTCTTTTGATTGAACAACTGAGGGTGAATTATCACAGTTTTTCAAAATCAGGAAGAGATCCCTGGTAAGTACAGTGCACTTTATGCTGGCAGAGACCTCTTACCAACTGGAACAACTAAAAACATGAGATGTCTGCCTCATAAACTATTTTATTATAACATAAATATATGTACATAATAAAAAAGAAATATTACAAAAGTCTGCGTGAGCTTTATCCCTAGTGACACTGCCTAGAGGAAACAGAGTTTAGCTTTCTTAGCTTATTGGTTTATCCATTAATTCCCTGCATCACATTATATTAAATACATTAACTCCATTTCTTGATTCGTCAACTTATATTCAATTAACCCCCTACTATGAAGAAAGAACTGTAAATAAATCCTATTTCCCCTTCTTAAATATCTTAGTAAGATTTTTCTTAATTTCTCTTATTAATCTCATGTAAAATATTTATGCCTTTTTATCTTGTTAAATCAACTGCAAGTAGATATCTTGGCTTCTTTTTAAGTAAAATGCAGAAATTTGTACTCAATTTCTCTTAGTCTCTAGTATGCTCCTTTACTTTTCAAATTTTTCTAGCTACTTTTTTGTTTTGTTTTTACTTTAGCAAGGTGTATAATATTATATAAAAAGTATAACAAGTTGGACCCACGCTGTCTTTACAAGTTAAGTCTAGACATTCAAGAAGAGCATAAAATTATTTTGAGTGTCCTCTGTATTACCGGAAACCACTAATGTGATTGGACCTGTAGAGAAATAAACATAATGTAATCCCTTGTCATTCAAATTGTGCTCTTTGATGCAAATAGGAATAGTTTTTATATGTCAAGGACAGATCCCCCTCCCAAACTGTTACATTCTGTATATTGTTAAAAATTAGTCTGTATTTTAGTTTGCTTTATGTTTGTCCCATGACTCTTGAACATTTTTTCCTGAAATTTGTAACTGTTTTTCTTTCTTATTGACAAAAGAATCACGTCATTGTAATATTGCTAACATCCATATTCTTAATATCTTACTAGTTATGATGCAAATTTAGCTGTTGACAATAATCAAAATAACTATTTTTTTTTAAACAACAGAAACATTTCTTTTTAACTAATAGTTTAGTCTTAAGAAGCAAAGGTTAGTATGTTACCTCCATGTGTTTTTTTGGTTTTTGTTTTTTTTTTTGCGGTACGCGGGCCTCTCACTGTTGTGGCCTCTCCTGTTACGGAGCACAGGCTCCAGACGCACAGGATCAGCGGCCATGGCTCACGGGCCCAGCCGCTTCGAGGACCGGGGCACGAACTCGTGTTCCCTGCATCGGCAGGCGGACTCTCAACCACTGCGCCACCAGGGAAGCCCATGTTACCTCCATGTTTTAAGGACTCAGATTTTTTTGGTCTTGATCCTCTTCCATCCTCATAATTAGATTTGCATCTTGCAGTCTAAGAGACCTGTACCAGCTACTAGTATAATATCTACATTACAGCCCCTGGGAGGGGAAGAGCCAAGAAGAGGAGGTTAGGATCCTTGCCTTTCATGAGTAGCACTAAGAAGTTGCACATATAATGTAACTTCAATAATTTAGTGTTAACTTGTGCAAGATGCTAAAGCTCTTCTCATCTGCAAAATTTAAATAATAATAGTACCTACTTCGTAAGTATGCTGTGAGAATTAAATGAGTTAACATTTATAATGCATTTAGAATAGTACCTGACACAGTAAAATAATAAGCACAATAAAATTCTTTAATACTATTATAACTTCATTTGTCATTTAGTGTCCAGAACTTAATTGTATGACCAGAGTTTGTTGCAAAGAAGCTAATATAATTTGTTGCTTCACCTCCATGTGTTTAGGTAAAACTTCTGAAAGAGAAGATCTTAGGGGAGACTGTAGCAAAGTCTGTGACACATTCTATTAACTAAAAACAACAACATCACATCTATTCTTTTTCTTGATGATATTTTGCTCCAAATGTGAGGCTCATTCTGATATAGAGCCATTCCTCTCAACGCTTTCCTTTCCTTATATTACTGTATTATATCAACTTTTGTGGTCTTTCTTGGATCTGTTTTCCTTTTGATAGAATATATTCTTTTCTCTTCCTCACCTCTTTGTGTCAGAAAGTGCAAAGATTACATTGTCTTAGTCTGTTCAGGCTGCTATAGCCAAACTCTACAAATTAGGTAGCTTATAAACAAACAACAGAAATTTATTTCTCACAGTTCTGAAGTCTGGGAGGTTCAAGGTCAAGGTGCCTGCATGGTCACATTTTGGTGAGGACCCTTTTCCTGGCCCATAGCTGGCATCATGCATCCTCACATGGTTAAGGGACTATGGATTTCTGTGGAGCCTCTTTTATAAAAACACTAATCCCATTCATGTGGGCTCCACCGTCATGACCTAAGCACCTCCCAAAAGCCACATCTCATAATACCATCATCTTCTGTACATTCAGATCACAGCATACACCAGTGTTTTAATTGCTTATCTCTGAAACTGTATCTAGTTTTCATATTTTGAATAATTGCTTTTAAGAATCTTGATTTTAGTTCATATATCATGTTTCCACAAAAAATTTTTAAAGCTCACATTCCATTATTTTCTAAAAGCTAGCATTGCTGATGAAAAGTCTGATAGAATACTTGAGTTTTATCTCTTACAGATAAATTGTTAATTTTTAAAAAACATTTTATGTTTGGTGTTCTAAATTTTCAGAAAAATGTGTTAAAATGTTTATCATTTTTTTTATGATGTATGCTGTTCAGGACTGAGTGAGCTCTTTCAATCTGAAAATTTTTGCTTTTTTTTCACTCTGGGAATTTTTTAAATCATTTCTTGATTATTTCTCCCATTTTTTAAAAAAAAAATTTCTCTTCCTGGCTCATCTATTAGAAAATTTGAAAACTTCATAGTTATTCCTCCAGGTAGTTTCATTTTAAAATTTCTTTTCAAATATTGTCCATTGTTTTTCTTTTCTTTTCTTTTCTTTTCTTTTTTTTCTTTCCCTCCCTTTACTTTACATGGTGAGGAATTCCCTAGCATTCTTCTTCCAGACTTTCAACTAGATATTTTACTGTACAACCCTAACTTCCAAAAATGCTGTTCTGGTCTCTGATTATATTTTCCAAGAGTAGACTGTTCTTATTTTATGAGTGTTACATTTCATAAATCTGTCTAAAATACTAATTAGAACTATCTAGGTTTTATCTGTTCCCTGAATGATTTTAGGTTTCTCTAAAACCAGTTATCTTTCATGTTACTGAATTTCCTCATATGCATAAATTAAACAATTTTTTCTTTCCATATTTAAAAACCAAACCAAACCACGGCTTGTTTATTCTAAGGGCTTGATTGGATTGCTCTTACGCTGTGAAATTATTTTACTCATTTGACCTCTCCCCTGAATGTACAGCTTGACTTCTGCCTCTGTGAGACACGTTGATTGACTGGTTTCACTTTAAGCTGTGTGGATTCATGCTCCCTCCACCCCCAGCATGAGTTCCCCAAATAAACATGGCTTAACTCTAAAGTACCTATACTCAGGAATTCAATTATGCCCAAGTTCTTTAGAAAGGAAATACCTGCTTTAACCTGCAGGCCAAAGTTGTTGATGCCACTCCTTGTTATTAGTAGGAAATTTAACCAGCCCATTCCCACTTGCTAGATTGACTGACTCCAAGATTGGATTGTTTCTAAGGTTCAACAGGGAACAAATAATTCCACTTCCATTGACTTTTCCAATTTCTCCTTCCTGTTGTGGCCAATTATGCTCTGGTGTATCAACAGGAAACCAAGTACCTTAGATCTTTCAGAAATGAGTCAAAGTCCCTGGTTCATTGTTGTTCCACTTCTCACAAACGTCTAAGATCTGCATTTGATTTGCTTTGCGTACTTTGGATTTTAAGGAGGGAAAGAATAAAATGCATGTCCTAATGTTTTTTATATCAAGATGTACATACTATTTTAAATCTCTGGATATCTTCAATAATGGCACAGGGATAATAAGAGCATTTTTCAATATTACAATGCAAATGCAATAAATGGCAGTGGAAGCAGATGCTCCAAATTGTCTTTGAAACACAGTGACATAAAATTCTCTTGGGAAGGAAATTCATTTATCCAGTGGGAAATCTTGTCAAAAATATTTATACTGTTTAACTACGCAAAATATAAAGTTTGTTAAACCTTTAGAGGAGAGTAGAATTAAATGCCAAGTTGTTTATTTGGTTCAAGAGATTCCATAATTTACTTGAAGTAGATATGAGTCTTCTAAGTTCTCAGAGCTTAAAGCTCTCAAATAAATCACATGTACCTAGTGGATGATAGCATACATTGCTATGAAAAGCCTTAAATCAATCACATATACCAAGTGAGTGATAGTATACTTTGTTATAAAAAGAACAAAGTTTGATAAACTACAGAGTCTAAAATAAATGAGGTTAGATTGAGGTGTTCTTCTGAATAGCTGTGTGAAATTAACCACTTACTTAAACTCTTCGAATTTCTGTTTCTTCATCTAAAAAGAGAAGAACAAACTACTTTCCTTGAAGGATTTTTGAAAGGAGAAAGAATGTTTTATATATATAGTTGATATTTTATAGATAACAGCTACTCAGTAATGTTGAAAACACTAGCAGTGACAAAAAAGGTACTGAAAATACTAATCAGAATCATCTAAATTTTATCTGTTCCCTGGATGAACTCGAATTTCTCCAAGATCAGCTATTTATTCTGGTATTTATATAATTCATATTAATGTTATATAAGTTCTAAAATCAATCTAATTTGATAAAATAAGGTTAATCTACATAAAAGTATTGGGACATTGACAAAAATACATAAAGAGCTGCAGAAAATTATCTTTTTAATTTAAGACAAAAAGTTTTCTGATAACACACACAGTTATTTGAAAGAAAAGACCAAGAAGGAAATCTCACAAGAAATCTTAAATAAGGGCAGTTATTATTTAAGTGATTTTATCAAAGTAAAACATCTTGATCTGGGACTATTTAACACATCAAGTACTTTATGGAGTGGTTTATATTTTATCATTTCCTCCTTACAACATGCTATCACACTTGCTTATTTCAAATGTGTATATAATGAAACTGAGGATTGAGGAGATGAAGTATCAATAACTTGCCTATCAGTTTATAGCTCATTAATTGTGAAGCCAGAAGCTTACATCAGTGTTACAACTGAATTATGTCCCCTCAAAATTCATGTTTCAAAGTTTTAACCTCCAGTATCTCAGAATGTAACTATATTTGGAGACGGGGTCTTGAAAGAGGTAATTAAGTTAAAGTGAGGTCATTAGAATAGGCCCTAATCCTTATTAGAAGAAGAAATTAGGACACAGACACAGTCAGAGGGAAAACCATACAAAGACAATGGCAAAAGACAACCATCTACAAACCAAAGAAAGATTTCTCAGAATAAGCACAACATCAACATCTTGATCTTTGACTTCTAGCCTCCAGAATTGAGAGAAAATAAATTTCTATTGTTTAAGCCACCTAGTCTGTGGTACTTTGTTATGGCAGCCCTAGCAAACTAATATACCTAAATTGGACCAGGTGCTCATAAGGTCACAACCTGCTCATAGGCAAAGCTTATGGAAACTTATAAGGACTTTGTATAAAAATACTGATAACTTGCAGATTGTAAATCAATTTGGTATTCTACACACAAAGCTATTAATTATGTGTTACAAATAAATATAAGTAGATAATGTGATGGTTAATTTTATGTGTTCACTTGACAGGGTTAAGGGATGCTCAGAAAGCTGATAAAAGAGTATTTCCGGTTTGTGAGGGTATTTCAGGATGAGATTTAGCACTCCACACTCCAGAACTTTCCTTTATTCTCCTCAACCCTCTTTATTCATTCTTTGTTCTTTTGTGTATAATTCTATTTGCTCCTCTATTTCATCAAAATTTTCTTCATAATTAGGACTCTATGATTAATTTCCTTTCCTCACAAGTTCCTGTCTCATAACATAGCAAAATAATATAGCAAAATTAGTGATAATTTTATTGTTGTACTTAAATGCTAATTGAAAAAAACAAAAGGAAATATTAACTTCTACTAGCTAGAGGAGCTACTTTACTATATTTTCTTTGTCCTTTAATTCTACTTTTTCTCACCTATGTCTCTATTTGTTTGCATATATGTTTGCATAGGGGAAAAATGTTGATATATTCTTCGTTGTTTCTCTTCCTTCTCCTTTTATTAATTATAGCAGTTTGTTCATTGAATTGATTGATCAGCAGAAATTGTCTTTTGAACAAAAGGCCCAGGTCCCAGAGGAAGAAGTCAGAACGGATTAATAGAGTAAGAGTCTGAGAAAGGGAGAAAAGGGGAAGATTTGTGTATCCTAACAGCAGAGATGATCCACACCCTTCCTTTAGGCATGTATATGGAGAAGGCAGACAAATTCACGAAGAATAAACACACTATCTGGGTTTCACAAAAAAACAGAGCCTGAGGCAGACAGCCTATTTGCTAACAATTATTTGACAGAGTGCACTGCTAAGGAAATAAGAATAAGGGGTAAAGGGAGTGAGCTAGGGAAGGAGGGAGAGCAAACACAAAGTGATGCATCGCCAAGCTGGTGACAGCTTAACATCAAAACACAACAGGTTCCTGTGACACTTGGGGGCATCTCCCAAGTGCCTGCTTGGAACTACTGCATTTCAAAACAGTTCATTGCTAGTGAAAAAGAGTGACGGAAGATTGAGCAATTAATCTGCCATTTCTTTATTGTCTTTTATCTCATTGTACTTACGGGGTGTAACTCTGTGGGCCCCCACAATCACGCAGTTCTGGGGAGTGTTTTCTAGCCCTTTTAAGCAGCCACTGAGGAAAAGTAGAACCATCACACCCCTTGCTTATTGGTCTCTCCTTATCAGTGGATGCAAAGATGGGTGGAGTTGTTCTTGGGCAGTGGTGGAGGCAGTTGCCATGGCACCCTGATCTTTAAGACTGTGAGTACAAGGTGAGGCATCAATAGAACAGATCCAGAAAAGAAAGAAGGCAAACGACCAAAGCCCAGAAATACAGTGTAATTTAGAGGAGAACTAAGAAGATCTGAAGTCAGTCTTTCTACTAGCCTGGAAATATAAGCCTTTGGGTGAGGAATTATTTACTTGTGTTTCTAGTTTTTGAATTTCCTACCTGCTATAGAGAAGAGTCTTATCTGGGATTTTGCAAAACAAATTGACAATCAAGAACTGATGATAGATGTGATAAATTCATGCCCATACATATTTACAGTGCTCGTAATTTTGTTGCATAGTTGATATTGAGACGTGAAATGGACTCTCAGAAATCACAACTCAGCAACATCAGGGGACCTCGATGAGACAGAATTTCAAAGTACTACAGAACTTGGAGGATGGTAGAGGAAATAAAGAGAAGGTCAGTGTAGTTTTTTGTTTGGGGGAAGTTTTTGTTTGTTTGTTTTTATTTATTTTTGGCTGCATTGGGTCTTCGTTGTTGCACACAGGCTTTCTCTAGTTGTGACGAGCGGGGGCTACTCTTCGTTGGGGTACATGCGCTTCTCATTGCAATGTCTTCTCTTGTTGCGGAGCATGGGCTCTAGGCGCGCGGGCTTCAGTAGTTGTGGCACGCGTGCTTCAGTAGTTGTGGCTCGCGGGCTCTAGAGCACAAGCTCAGTGGTTGTGGTGCACGGGCTTAGTTGCTCCGTGGCATGTGGGATCTTCCTGGATCAGGGCTTGAACCCGTGTCCCCTGCATTGGCAGGTGGATTCTTAACCACTGAGCCACCAGGGAAGCCCAGGGGGAAGTTTTTTGATGAAATTTATTTCCCTGACTTTCCAGAATACCTGGGGAAAAAAATTGTGTCTGCATTTTCCTTAAGGACCCTGATTTGAATTCTAAATTTCTAAAATAAATTAATAAAAGAACAAATAATCACTAAGAAAATAAATCTCAGAGTTAAAAAACAAAGTATAACCTGATAAAAGACAACCTCACTCCTTGATCTTTTCCTACATCTAAAGTTGGAGAAAGTTACAGAAGAGTTTGTCTCTCAAACGAGAGAATAGTTAGAGGCCACATCAGCATAGTTAAGATATTTGTAGATATTAGGGTCTGGGTACATCAGTCCTCAGCCATACTTCACCTCTATCCCCATGCACCACCCTTCACTCTGCCTCTGGACTGTGTACGTCTGCCAAGATATGTGGCACATATGTAAGATATGACCTGAGAGGAACCCATAACAAGAACTGAGGTCAAAATTAATGTCTTACTATAGAAGATAGAATTTAGAAATGGAAATAAAATGGAATTAAAGAGAAATTAGAATTTTGCATATCTAAGTTTGTCAACTGGCATTCTTTCTCTCTTCCTCTTTCCCTCTCTGTCTCTCTCTATATATATATATACATATATAAATATTCAAGTATACAAACTGAGAATATTGACAATACATCACAAAAATATAAATGAAGGCATATTTTATTTTTTAAACTTTGCTTTGTTTAGTAAACTTTTACCAATATCATTAATTATATGAAAATACCTTTAAGTACTATATTAAGATATATAAATGTGCCATGTTGTACTTATTTGTACTTCTGTTGGTGAACATCTTGTTATATAAACTCTGAGACACCTCTGATTACTCCCCAAGGAAGCATTTCTAGAAGAACTATTGCTCATACAATTTTTAAATACCCTTGGGGTATTGGAAAACTTCCCTCCAGGAAATTCACTCCAATTTACAATTGCTCTAGCAGTGCATTAGAGGTCTTGTTTTACTGCAACTCCTTACTATTGTGAGCTGTTTTTTTTTAATTCTAGTTCATCCCTTTTACTTTCTGATTTTCAAATGTACTTCATGGCATAAAAGAAGGAATTAATTTGGTCTAGCAATATCACAGTAAACTATGTTGATTTGGAGCTCAGACTTTGTGGTCAGTTCAGAAGACTACACTTCTTAATTTATTGCTCATTTTCTTGGTGACCTTGGATAAGTTACCTATCATCTTTCAACCTCAGTTTCCTCATCTATAAAAATGGAAATAGCAAAAATATACACTTCCTAATGTTGTGTGATTTAAACAACATGATATATCCAAAATTGTTTAGCATCTACTGGCATATTATATATACTAAATAGAGGTTAACAGAATTAGAGGAAGCACAGTTGACACTTCTGCCAAAGAGAAACTTGCATTTCAATCTGAATGTCACATTCTAACAACAACAACAACACACACACACACACACACACACACACACACAATATTTTACTGGTATTGATGTGTCAAACCCAAATAAGAAAAACTCTGTTTTAAAATTACATGTAAAATATATAATAGTCATGTTAGTGAACTTCGTCATAAGAAATGAGTGGTTTGGATGCGGCAGATCCATCATATTAAGGAAGAAATCCCTTACTGTGTATGACATTATAGAATCTTCTCTGAAGCTATAAGCATATTATACGATCTCGTAGAATTCTGTTGTTATTTCCTCATACTTGTAGCCTGTTAACTGAGACAGTGAGTAGATTTTTAAAACATTTTAAGGCTTTCAAAATATATTTTGTAAATAAAGGTTTGAAAACTGTCTCCATTAGGCTGCTCTTGATGAAAGCAGTATAAACGTTCAACAATTAATGAATATAAGAACGTCCTCCCTTAAACCATAGGCAGGTATGTATAATCCACCTAAGAAGCTGTCCAGAGGTGAGCTGTCCTGCTGCTGTTCCCGTGACTCAGCAGTGTCAGCGAGGACTCAGGTCTTTCATCCAGCTCCTCTGACATCCTTAGAGACTTGCCTCTCCTCATTGTAAGAGATCTGCTATAATATCAGACTTTGGGCCCTCACTGAACAGTAGGCAAAGCAAGAAGGGAAGCGAAGGAAATTACAGTGTTCTCCCCTTTAAGTTTCTCTTTTCCCAGGGAGAGTCCTGTTTTTCCATAATTCCTCCTTGTACCCTTTCTCTTGCATTCCCTTGCCAGTACTGGATCACACATCAACCTTTAGACTAATTAAGGAGAATGAATTTACCATGAGGGGTTTAAACCAATCACAGTCCACACCCTGGGGATGTTAACATTGCTGCTTGAACAGAGCTGAGCCACATAAGAAAGGGAAAAAGGGCACAACTGTTGAGTAAATGTCTCTGTTGTATCTGCAGCATTTTAATTTATGAATGTAACTGAGTGACAACACAGACATATCATTGAGGTGCCAATGGAAGAGGAATGAATTACATTTGCCAAGAATGTCACATGGGGAAGCACCAGTTTTAGTCAGAAGACAGAAGGAAGGAGGGGAAAACATGGCCCAGAGCATTTATTGTATTTTCCCAGGGAAAGGCACAGCAGGGCAGGTGGATGGTGTAGTAGTGCTCATTTGAATAACGTTACTGGGCTTTCAGCTACAGGGGTGGTCTCTAGTCGTCTGGTACATGGCCCTAGGTTGATTTAGGGCAGGGGAAATCTTGGCTAGGTGGATGAGAGTTAGACAAAGGAGGTGGTTGGGGGCATGGATTGGGGGTTGGTTGGTTTGCAGATGAAAGGCATGTTCCAGGCAAATTGGAATTAAGAATTAGCTAGCCCTGGGAGGAGGAGTCTCTCCCAGGCCAGGTAAGCCCCTAAGGTGTCAAAGCATCATAATGTGAAGGAAATTTTTTAAAAAATGAGTAAACAACCAAACATCTCTCACTAAAATAATTGTTACTACTTAAAATGTATCCAACACGTAGGCTAATCATATGTGCTTGCTTATTTAATTCCCATACAGCACTGTGATAAGAAACTCATCTTTATTTTGACACTCAAGTTACGTAACAAGTTCAAAATTACAAAGTTAATGATTGGTGGAGCTTGAATATCAATTCATTGTGACTCCTGAGCTCAGGTTCTTAATTAGGACTCTCTTCATTATTTTCTAAGAGCTCAACTTGAAATACACACACTTCTAAAATAACAGAGGAAAGATGGTTAAACAGGAAAGTAAAAAAATTCAGTGATAGTTTACCAAAAAACAACTCTTGGTCTTTTAAAAAAATTTTTGCCCTGAAAACTTAGCTCTGAAGAAATGTCTAAGGAGACACAACAAACATAGTTAACAGAAAGTCGATTGAAGAACTAGAAATTAAGTGATTATTTCTTTGCCCCAACCTGGATGTAAAATCAGCTTTTAAAATATGTCAAATGATAAATTTTTACTGCAGACAATATAAACTTTCTATTTTACACTACGGTGAGATGTATGAAGATTTTTAAATTACAGAAAAGTATCACAACCACTGGCTGTTAATCGCTGAGGTTCTCTCTTGCTCCAGTGCAGCATACAATGTCCTTTGCAGCAATATCACAACCAGATCAAGAAGCACAGCAGAAGTCTCAGGGGCTGAAATTTTCTGCTTTTAAAACAGAATGCGGCATATTTTTTTCTAACAATGAAGCAGCTGATCCAGGGCATAGAAGCAGACTTTGCCCGGATTTTCTTTTTTATACTCCCTGTGAGCATTACCTTTGAAACTTACCTGGAGTCATGAATGCTGTGTGCTGTAGTGGAAAGAACAGGATAGTTCAAGTCACATTAAACTGCATTTGGGTACATGCTTCATTTTTGACCCAGAGTCATTTGAACAGGTTATTCAATATATCTGAGCCTATGTTTCCACAGATGTCAAGTGCATGTGTATTGGGGGTGGGTAGGAAGAAAAAATCAGAAGCATTAAAGAGTTAACCTATATGAACTAAGCAGCACATAGTAGTGACTCCATAAACGATTAGCTTCCTGCTGGAATCTTCTCCAGCAGATTAGGGCATGCTTCCAAGCCTCACATGCTACACCCTGGTTGCCCATTCTCTAAATTAACAAAGTGATATCTAATGTTCTCATGAGTCCTTTTCTTCTCCCCTTGTCCTCTATCCTTCATTGTTTTCTATTTGACTCCCCCTCCAACTTATTTATATGATTTAAAGCCTTCACTACCCCATGGAACCTTCTAAAAAAATAAACAGAGAGATTGGATCTTCATGATTATTATTTCCTGAAGGAAACCTCTCAGTGTCAGGAAGTTTTAGAAATTTACAGCTCACATCAAGGGCAAGCTCTGCCCAACTTGTCAATTTCTTCTCTTACCACCATCCCTCCTCTTCCCTGCTTCTTTTCCCTTTTTATTCCTGCTGACATAGCCTCTTGGCACCAAGACTGCTGGAATAATAATGGTGACCTCAAAGTATCTATATTCTCTATTGATAATCTAAAGGTCATCTTGCAAACTTGGTTTTCTAAAAAGTTGTTTTAATTGTGCATTTAATAATAGCAAGCCAACTCCATTTGATATATTGTGATTATTAATTCTGAAAATAAATATTAATCTACAATAGATATGTGCAACTTACATTGCTTTCAGTATTTTAACCCAGTGCATATGCATGGAACTATAGACTGTGTGTGTGTGTGTGTGAGTGTATAGAAAGAAAGAGAGAGAGAGAGGTACTTTTGCCTCCTATAAAGATTCTTATATAGTGTTCATGATTAATTAAAGTATATTGGATGACAGTTTTTTGGACATACTTTCCATTTCACATGTAAGTAAACTATTATGATGGTTGGTGCTTTATCCTGAATAAGTGTTCAGAACTTCCAAATAATTTATTATTAAATTATGATACTCATAGAGACAAGTATACAAATCAAAAATGTATAGCTAGATGTATTTTCAGAAATTGAATACACCTGCATAATATACACGCTGATCAAGAAAAAGCTTGACCAATGCATCTGACAATGATCAGTTAAACATATTGTGATTCATTATAGGGAACTGACCTTTCCCAATTGTGTGAACTGGTTAAACAGTCTCTGTAATGCTCTTGTCTTTAGGTCTGATGCCCACGGCTTGAAGTCCACAGGGCAAGTGGTCAGGAAGGGAAGATGGATATGAAGTGGGTGAGAGCTATGGCAGCCTGGAAGCCACAAAGGTGCACAGGGATCTTTGTCAATCCTCAGTCTCTCCAACCTTCACACTGTGAATGACTTGCAGGGGAAGCTGGCCAGCTTCTTCCTGGAAGCCAGCTCAGGAGGTGGGGAAGCTGAGGAGGAATAGCAGGGAACGTGGAGCAATTGCAGGTCCAACAGTCAGGCGAGCCAAGAGATAAGCAATAATATGTGTGACATGTAAAGCCAAGAGATAAGCAATAATATGTGTGAGATGTAAACATACTGATGGAATTTTTAAGAGTAAAAAAAAAAAATAGACTGCTCCTTTACTTCTGACTCGTAATATCTTTTGTGGTCCACTATACTAGAAACACAGAGAAAAGGGAATTCTGAGAAACAGCTCAGTACAGCTCAGCTGACATTTCATAAAGCCACCAGGACAAGTATCCCCAAAGCACCCCTTGGCATCCTTCTATTTTCTACCTCACACAAAGCTAATCACTAGCCTAATTTCTAATGCCATAAATTAATTGCCCATTCTTGGAGTTTATATAAATGGAAGTATGCAGTATAAATTCTTTTGCAACTAGTTTCTTTTACTTAGTGTTATGTTTCTTGGATTCATATATGTCATTGTCTTCAGTTGCTGATATTTCATTCTCATTGCTGTATTGAATTGCATTGTGTGAATATGCCACGTTTGATTTGTTCTTTCTACTATTGATGGGCATTTGGGTAAGCTCCACTTTGGGCCTATTTTGAATAATGACTCTATTAACATGTTTTTTAGTGAGCATGTATATGCATTTCTGTAGAGTTAATATCTAGGAAAGGAAATGCTGGATCATATGGTATGCATATACACAGCTTTAGGAGATACTGCTAACTAATTTCCAAAAATAATGTACAGATTCAAATCAGGGTCCCAATCACTCCATAACTTTGCCAAGATTCAGTGATATCTGTCTTCTTATTCTTAGTCATTTTTGTGGTTATGTAATGGTAGTAAATCCTTGCAGTTTTAATTTCTATTTCCATAATGATTATACTGGGTATATTTTCATATTTTATTGGCTATTCTGATATTCTATTTTCTGATGTACTTGTTCAAATATTTTGTCTCTTGTGGGAGAGGTATCTTGGTCTATCTTTTCTCATGGATTTGTAGTCTTTTCTGTTAGTGCTATGATTCATTTGTTGAATATATATATATGTGTATATGTACATATATATGTATATACGACACATATCATCTACCACTCTGGGTTGCCTACTTGTCCTTTTAATAAACACGAATGACTTTTTGATTTATTTAACAAGAAACTCTAAGTGAAATATGAGATTAAACACTTAGACCATAATTAACAGGAAAGTAGTTAAAAATCCTCTAATCAGATTTTTTTTTTTTTTTTGCGGTACGCGGGCCTCTCACCGCTGTGGCCTCTCCCGTTGTGGAGCACAGGCTCCGGAAGCGCAGGCCCAGCGGCCATGGCTCACGGGCCCAGCCGCTCCGCGGCATGTGGGATCCTCCCGGACCAGGGCACGAACCCGTGTCCCCTGCATCGGCAGGCGGACTCTCAACCACTGGGCCACCAGGGAAGCCCCAGATATTTTAAAGAAAATATTCGTTAATATAGATAGACACATTTGAATTTATATGTACAATAAATTAATATAGCTTGTATAATTATAATATATTTTATAAACATTTAGATTATTTTTAAACGTGTCTAATATTAAGGTTAAATGATTGCATTAATACTCACAGTAAAAGTAGAGTCTTAAATCATGCAGAAGAAAGTAGTAACACTTTTAATGAAAACTATTAGGTAACTTTATAAAAATTACTGTTCTGAGTGGAGCATAATTATAAAATAGTGTCACATAGTATTAAAATAAAAATCAATTATGAAATTAGCCTTTTACAACATAAATAAAGCTACTCTAGGTTATTGATAGGGAAAACCAAAGTAACATTTCAGTCTGCTTCCATTTCTCAAGCTTTTACTTCTTTTCTTGCTCATGAATTTCACAGTCCTATTCTTCTTTCCTCATCCCTTCATCACCCTTTCTCTTATTTAGGTAAAACTATCTCGGGATTTCTCCTGGCCCAAAGGACAATCTACTACTTAAAGAAGCTTCATCAGGCACTTAGTATAAAACTCTATTAGCTTTAACACAGCACCTGGCAATTAGCCCAGGGCAGTTCCTTCCAATTTGGTTCCTGTAAATACCTAGTGACTTAACTTCAGTATTCTGAGAGCACCAGGGCCCTTTCCCATTCCAGAATAAAACTGACAGCTCATAAAAGCCATCTTTTGCTCTTTTTAGTTATTTTCTATTTAAAGATGATCTCCCTGATCTAACTGCCATTCCTTTGCATTCTAATCTAGTATTTGAGGACAGGAATAAGAATGTAGATTGATTCTTGTGACTACTTTGCTATTGGTTGAGTGTTTCAAACATGCTTTAAGCATGAACCTAATGTATTTCTTCAAAAACTTAATTCCTCTTTATTGTAGTTTATTAGACTAGGAGAATTGCTTTAAGAAAAAAATTACCTTTCTAAAATAAAACAATAATACTAAAGTATCCTATTCACATTGAAACCAGTGGAGAAATGATACCAAAATTGTCCACTTGGAGAAGACCAGATCCATCAACAAATCTCATCTATCAATGTTTCCATTTGCCTAATTAGAAAAACCCAAAGTGACTTGAATAACAAAAATTATTATAAAGAGTTCAATTTTATGAATTCAACAATCTATCCAACTTATGAATGGCCTAGTAGAGTCATTCATGATTTAGCCAACACATACATTGCTGGCAGGTTTGGACACCACATATGTTCATAACTTGGGTACATTGTTTCCTCCCCAAAGTATTGCTTGTCCAATGAAATTGTCAAATGATACGTGACCCCTCAGTACCACCCTGTCCAAACCTGTTGATTCTACTGAAGTCCCCTGCCATGTAGAGCCAGTGCATGCACGTTCCCATTTGTCCTAGTCAAAAGAGTAAAGCACTCTCTAATGTACTGTGTAGGTGAGAGAGATCTGCTTCCCACAATACCTAGGTAACTGTATCAGTGCCGGAGCACCTTTAATCTCAGCTACACCTCCATCTATTCAGCATCATCCATCCTGTGAGATTTAAAAGTAATAAATAAGATTATTACTCATGAGTGAATATTAATCATGATAGCTCCAACTCACTACCTGTCATTTAAGTCATAAAGGGGTTCTGTTTCACAGCTATTCTCTAGATTATCCAGATGCAGTCTCTAAGCAGAACATTAAATCAGCAAGAATTTTTTTTTCTTTTAACATCTTTATTGGGGTATAATTGCTTTACAATGGTGTGTTAGTTTCTGCTTTATAACAAAGTGAATCAGTTATACATATACATATGTTCCCAAATCTCTTCCCTCTTGCATCTCCCTCCCTCCCACCCTCCCTATCCCACCCCTCCAGGCGGTCACAAAGCACCGAGCCATAAATCAGCAAGAATTTAATTTCCCTTCTCCAGGCAAAATAGGTCAGGTGGACTCTCCTAGCATCAGCTGTTTGTTGGTTCTATATCTTAGAGAAATACCTGAGTACTGTTATTTTTTTCTAGATACTCTTGTGGGTAAAGGGCTACTACTTCCTTCCCTGGCATCATGATCCTGTTGTGCATCTTCTTTCCATTTTCTATCATCTTCCTTCCATTTTACATTTTAATTATTTTATTCCATATTTTTTCTTCCCCCAGTGGGGCACCTGGTTCATATACATTCAGTAGGCAGTAACATCGTTCAAACCAAGACTTTTTCCTTCGTCCATTTACCAGTGTGATGTCACAGAATTTGATAGTAAAAATTACAAGAATATTTCTGACACTTGGTAAAGGTACCAATTCACAATTAGCCTTATTTTAGTAATATAGGGTAAAGTTAGATTCACTTCCAAGGTTTTACTTGGAATACATGCAGTCAAACTCAGTGGTGTAGTTATCACGTCATATAAAGTGATGCCCTGGCTACCAGCACAAGAAAGTAAAACTCTTGCCCTGTAATAATCAGATAGGGGAAAATGTTAAAAATTGTGAGATAAGAAAGATATGGATATGTGTTTTATCATCTCCTACGCCATCACTCCCACCTTCCAGTTTTAGTAAAAGCTTTAGTAGAATTTCCTTTAGAGCACCCCTCATATACAACTTGGGACATATTGATTCTTTCAGGCATCCACTTAAGCCCTTTTCTCTTCCGTTTTAAGTAACAGATGTTTTATTTGCATATTTTTAACAGATCACCATTCCATTTCTGATAAGGAATGTGATATGCCCTTATATGATGCTTTATGCCCAATTTTCTTGTTGGCGGCAAAAAAAAAAAAAAAAAAAAAGGGAACTATCAACATATAAGTAAAGACATTTTCAGAGATACAAAACTGAAAGAAGTCTCCTCTAGTAAACTAACATAAGAATTTCTTTAACAAAGTCCTATAGGTTTTAAAAAAGATATCAGATAGAAACCCAGGAATAAACACCAGAAAGAGTAAATGAGTTATTAAAAGTAAATGATCTATGTTCTTTATCAATGGTTTTCACACAAAGATGAGAGCAGTTTTGTCTCCCTCCTCCTAGAGGACATTTGTCAATGCCTAGAAACGTTTTTTCTTGTCATGGCTGGTGCAGAG
The DNA here is from genome assembly GCF_011762595.2 of Tursiops truncatus. Classification (NCBI taxonomy): domain Eukaryota; kingdom Metazoa; phylum Chordata; class Mammalia; order Artiodactyla; family Delphinidae; genus Tursiops; species Tursiops truncatus. The sequence continues at coordinate 119,698,770 of NC_047037.1, forward strand.
AATGTGGAAATTATTGGCACCTAGTAGGTAAAGACCAGAGATGATGCTAACCACCCTACAATGTACAGGATAGCCCTTCCCCCCAACAAAGAATCATCTAGCCCAAAACGCCAATAGTTCCGAGGTTGAGAAACCCTGATCTATCATCTATCTATCTATCTATCTATCTATCTATCTATCTATCTATCCATCTGTCTGTCTTTCTATCATCTATCTATAACTAGCTATATCTATCTATGTATCTATCTATCTTCATGTTTATTTATCTATAATGTGTATATATGTAAAGCTCTTTAAAACTATTAGTGGTTAAAATCAAATAAATGTTCATTTATAGAATTTTTAGAACTAAAATATGTAAAAATAAGAACACAAAGGGTAGAAAGACAATAATCAGTGAGGGTTTGTCATAAAGTTCTTAAAACAGTCATGAAGTAATAGAATTCTCTTGAACACAGACCCAACAAGTTACAGAGGTATACTGAAATCCTTAACAAGAATGTGAAGAGGAATAACTTAAAAAGCCATTAGAAGAGATAAAATAAAACAATAAACAATGTTTGATTCAACTTAAAAAGGCAGGAGAGAAGTAATGAAGAAACAAAGAGCAAATGGGACATATAGAAATCAAATAACAAGAAGTGAACTTAAATCCAAACATATCAATAACTACACTGAATGTAAATAAACTAAAAACCCCCAATAAAGGTAAACTTGACAGATTTAATAAGAAAATAAGTCTGTATGCATTATTTACAAAAAAAAAAATTCACAATTGACTCCTAAAGACACAAATAGATTGGGAGTAAAAGCAGAAAAAATATTTACATGCAAAAAATGTATGTAAGAATACTAATATTCTAATGGAGAAAATAGATCTCAAGGCAAGAAAATTACTCAAGATTAAAAAAGGACATTTCATGATGTCAATTGATCAAGAGAATACAAAAATAGTATATGTGTATGCACTCATTAACAAAGGTTCCAAATACATAAAGCAAAATTGACAGACTTTAATACTCCCTCTGTAAAATGAACTGATAAAACAAAAACAAAGTAGGTAAGGATATGGAAGATGTGAATGGCTCTATCAATCAACTTGACTTAATGAGTATATATATATATATATATATATATATATATATATATATCGAAGACTGCACCCAATGAAAGAAGAAAACTAATCCTTCTGAAATGGGAGACCACTTAGAAGACATGGTACATGTCAAGGAGTGTTTTTCCTGTTTTTCTCTAATCCATTTGGAGTTTATTTTTGTGTATGGCATTAGGTAGTGTTCTAATTTCATTCTTTTACATGTAGCTGTCCAGTTTTCCCAGCACCACTTAATGAAGAGGTTGTCTTTTCTCCATTGTACGTTTTTGCCTCCTTTATCTTAAATTAGGTGACCATATGTGCGTGAATTTATTTATTTATTTATCTCTGGGCTTTCTATACTGTACCATTGATCTATATTTCTGTTTTTGTGCCAGTAATATATTATCTTGATTACTGTAGCTTTGTGGTATAGTTTGAAGTCGGGGAGCCTGATTCCTCCAGCTCTGTTTTTCTTTCTCAAGATTGTTTTCACTATTTGTGGTCTTTTGTGTTTCCATACGAATTGTAAAATTTTTTGTTCTAATTCTGTGAAGAATGCCATTAGTAGTTTGATGGGGATTGCATTGAATCTGTAGATTGTTTTGGGTAGTGTAGTCATTTTTGCAATATTGATTCTTCCATTCCAAGAACTTGGTATATTTCTCCATCTGTTTATGTCATCTTTGATTACTTTCATCAGTGTTTTATAGTTTTCTGAGTACAAGTCTTTTGCCTCCTTAGACAGGTTTATTCCTAGGTACTTTATTCTTTTTGTTGCAATGGTAAATGGGAGTGTTTCCTTAATTTCTTTTTCTGATTTTTTGTTGTTGGTGTATAGGAATGAGCAAGATCTTTTTTGACACACTTCCTAGAGTAACAGAAATAAAAACAAAAATAAACAAATGGGACTTAATCAAACTTAAAAGGTTTTGCACAGCAAAGGAAACCATAAACAAGACAAAAGGACAGCCCTCAGAATGGGAGAAAATATTTGCAAATGAAACAACAGACAAAGGATTAATCTCCAAAATATATAAACAGATCATGGAGCTCAATAACAAAAACACAAACAATCCAATTAATAAATGGATGGAGGACCTAAATAGAAATTTAACCAAGGAAGACATACGAATGGCCAAGAAGCAATGAAAAGCTGCTCAACATCACTAATTATTAGAGAAATGCAAATCAAAACTACAATGAGGTATCACCTCATGCCAGTCAGAGTGGCCATTATCAAAAAATCTAGAAACAATAAATGCTGGAAAGGGTGTGGTGAAAAGGGAACCCTCTGGCACTGTTGGTGGGAATGTAAACTGTTACACTCACTATGGAAAACAGTATGGAGGTTCCTTAAAAAATAGAACTACCATAGGACCCAGCAATCCCACTCCTGTGCATATACCCTGAGAAAACCATAATTCAAAAAGAGACAATGTTCACTGCAGCAGTATTTACAATAGCCAGGACATGGAACTAACCTAAATGTCCATCGACAGATGAATGGATAAAGAAGATGTGGCACATATATACAATGGAATATTACTCAGCCATAAAAAGAAATGAAATTGAGTTATTTTTAGTGAGGTGGATGGACCTAGAGACTGTCATACAGAGTAAAGTAAGTCAGAAAGAGAAAAACAAATACCACATGCTAACGCATATATATATATATATATATATATATATATATATATATATATATATATATATATATATATATATAATCTAAAAAAAAAGGTACTGATGAACCTAGTGGCAGGGCAGGAATAAAGATGTAGACATAGAGAATGGACTTGAGGACACAGGGTGGGAGGGAAAAGCTGCGGCAAAGTGAGAGTAGCATCGACATACATACACTACCGAATGTAAAATAATTAGCTAGTGGAAAACAGCAGCATAGCACAGGGAGATCAGCTCGGTGCCTTGCGATGACCTAGAGGAGTGGGATAGGGAGGATGGGAGGCAGGCTTAAGAGGGAGGGGATATGGAGACATATGTATGCATATGGTTGATTCACTATGTTGTACAACAGAAACTAACAGAGTATTGTGAAGCAATTATACTCCAATAAAGATCTATTAAAAAAATTTAAAAAAAAACGACATGGTATAATAGAGGACTACAGAAAGAATGAGGGTAAAGTTGTGCTAAGAAAATTTAGAGGTCTTGAGAGTTTCAAATATTCTCCTGGTAAAGATATATCTTTCAAATCTGTTAGAAGAATAAAGTTAATTTTTTGGAATTATATTAAGGAATTGTATCAGAAGACCTCGACATGAGTGAAGCATGGTATAAAGTGAACTGATATAAATTAGTGAAGTTGATGGAAAAACATATTTGAGATTTTTAGAAAAGTTGATGTGAATGTATAATAATACAATAATAAAAGTTTATTGAAATGATCTCTAACAATGAGGGCTGAGAAGTCCCATGAATTTGTGGCAAAGTGATCAGCACTGTTTTTATGTTAAATTATGGTCATGGTCCCTGATAAAGAAAGGATATGATGGGATTTAACAAGTTTCTCAGATTGATTTGAAATGTATATTATTAATAAAACAACAACAACAACCAGGGAATCAATAAAAGAGGGTATATGAATCATGAATAAAGATGCACAAATTCATGAATTAATGAATGAATGACTTTTATATTTAAATCAAAATTTTGACTAGAATTTTATCATGCATCTTTTTATTATCCCAGGCTTTTGAAAATAAAATCATTGTGTATTGGTTTTGAATACGTTGCTAGGTAGAAAAGTATTTTTTTTTTCTTAGTAAGAGGTGTTAGAGCTGTTCAGTAAGCATGTGTGGATCAAATGAAACTGTTTTATCAATGTTTATATTAAAAATTCAGAATGTATGATTTTATTAGGAATGACCATCATTCAAATAATTCTGATATCACTAATTTAAGAAGATAGTGGTTTATATATTTAATCAGTTTTGAACAAATGCATAAAGTATTTGAAAAATACAAATAAACTCAAAATGTTAAGTGTTTCAAAAAAAAGAAAAAGAATGGTCATGGAGTGGCAACATTTAATTTTATTAATTGCATTATAGCCATGAAGAATTAAATTACAGTTTCTGTGGAGTATTAAATTTTCCACTCTTTGATATTAGAGATAAATCAGATCTTAAAACTTAATTAGTGGCAACAAGATAAGAGAATTTTTTGAGGTCAATTATTTTTCAGTTAAAATGAAGATTTGAAGAAACAGTGAAGATAGAGCAAATTTCTTCACTATTCTTTATTAAAATATAGCTGTTGATAATAAAAGGAGATATTTTGTTCCACATTGTACTGTGCATAAATCTCTCCATAATTGTTATCTGTAACCCTCAAAATTACCACTTTTACAAATTTATAAGTATCGCTTATAAACAGTAGTAAAGCAAACACATTTATGTCAAATACTGACATATGAAAAGTACGTCTATTTTATAACACCCTTCTGAAAGATGTTTTTATCTAGTCAGAGAAACAGGGTAATAAACCTGGATGAAACTTTAGAAATTACACGATCTAATCCTTTCATGTTAATTTTTTGAAGAGAGGAAACTGAGTTTCTAGAGAAGATAATTGGCTTGCTCAAGGTCAGAAAGCCAATCCAGGGCAGAGCAAGAAATCATACGCTAGTGTTAAAAAATGACTAACCTTCTTTTGTGTTGGGCAAAGAGCTGTGTAAATTTTCTGAGCATGCATGACTGATTTTCAATCTGGTAACTTTGTCATAAAATTCAACAACAATGTCAGCAGCACATTGTTACAGATTTCACCTAGCACATTTACCACAATTCACTGATAATTTCTTTCCATTGTGAATTTAAAATGTAATTAAACATTGATAGTCATTATCAGGAGTAAACACATGGTATATGCATTTCTGCTGGTAAAGTCAGCATCTGAACTGTACTGATGATAAAAGGGGAAAGAACAAATGGAGTGAAGCGTTGACATCCATGTGCTGCTGAAAATATTACATTATAAAGCTGGCTGGATATCTGAAAGTTACAGACCTAAAATTCTGCTTGAGTGAAAGCAGAATTTGGCTGAGGAACGGTGGACAAAGAGAATGATGAATGAAATCAGGGTTTGATGTGGAGTGGAATATGGGGAACAAACATTTCAGTTCTTTTGTGGAAGCCTTTATTTCCTTCCAGTTTTTCAAAGAGAGTAAAAAACTGTTTTGGAATGCTATGTACACTTTTCTGTCCTGTCTGCTAAATTGCCTTCTCTCTTCATTTTTCACATTTTTTTCCTGTGGGATTCAGACCCACCTTATACTTCTCTGGACAGTGAGCACGTGCATTTAGTTACTCTGGAAAGGAATTTTGTAGGAAATGGGAAAAAGGTATCATTTCCTTTCCTTTTCTCATTTAACTGCAAAGCACAAAGAAAATATTTGGGTAGATAGTACTTATTTACCTCAAAATACGTTTTCTGAGAAATCATATATAATTATTTTGTAGGTGTAATTATTTTATGAAAATTTTTAAGGTATGTAATAATGCAAAAATATATAGTGTCAAGATGCTTGGGTATGAGTCATACTCCAGTCATTATCCTTGATGGAAATTCAGATGAAGGAGAACTAGAAAATATGAGGTCCCTAACTATTTGACGTTCTGTTATTTAACAATTTCTAACAAATCCTTCTGTAAAAGGGAAGAGTTCATTGTGCAAAAGGGTACTAACAAATTTGTTTTATATGTATCCATTTTCCTTAGATTTCAAATGTTATTGTCAAAATTTTTAATTAATAAAGGGCGCAACATAATCTGAAGGTGTTATCAAAGTCGATCATGGCTCTTACTTCAGAAAACAGTTGGAACAGTCTCTATTTTAGGCTGCATTGTATATTGTTAGCCCCATACTCTGAAAGTTACACTGATTTTGACCACCATGTGACAAAATATCTTGATAAAATATCATAACACAACAGAGGCTCCAGGAAAAATGCAGGAAATATCAAGTCCACATATATATGAATCTGTTCAAAAAGCAATCACCATCAGCTAGCCTGGACTTTGACAGCACAAGGCAAATCATATTCAGAAAAGACATTAATACAAGGCTAGGTCAGTGGAATACAATTCACATTCCATTCAAATATTAATATTTTATCAAGTATTGTTTTATCACTTGAAATATGGATGACTAGAAATATTGAATTATCAAGTGATCTGTATTTTATACGTATTTATTATACTGAGATTTAACCTTTGTTTCAAAGTCCCTCGACATCTATAAACTAATATTGGAGCCATATTCTACCAAAAAACTTCCAGATTAGTGGGAAGCTGCAGGTTGGATCTACAATTATTATTTAATCTGCTTACCCAGAAGTACTTAGAACATTAAAACAAACAAACAAACATCTTTTACATCTATTTCTAGAAAATTTTCTAAAATTATGTTTGTTTTATTATCTCAAAATTTCATGAATATTCCAGGAAAAACTATCCATAAGAAACAATGTAATAGTTTGTAAATAAAAGAAAGAAAATAACACTGCACTAGTTTGAATGTATCCACACATGGATGGCAAACCAAAGAGAAGTGACCATCATCAGGAAAATCCCTCACGAAAACTGGAGTATTTCAGGTAGTTCTTGATAGTGTTGTGTATATATAAATACTCTCTCAGCACAAACATGCCACCAAAACCTTACTAGAAAGAGGCAGGGAGTTCTGCCCAACCAATTTACCCACAATTATCTCGTTTCAAATCTTCTCTGTTCCTTTAAGAAAGGAAAACATTTTAAATGGTAGGAGGTTGGAGGTACAGGCTAGATTTGGAAAGGTGGTGAAGTAGGTATTTTCCTCATAGATCTTTCATAACAGCTACAAATGTAGTTTTGTTGTTAGTTTTATAATTGTTTTATAGATATTATATTTTCCTGTACAAAAATATATTATTAAACTGATAAGAACAGATACTACAGGGAGGGTGGGAGGGAGGGAGACGCAAGCGGGAAGAGATATGGGAATATATGTATATATATACTGATTCATTTTGTTGTGAAGCTGAAACTAACATACCATTGTAAAGCAATTATACTCCAATAAAGATGTTAAAAATATATATATATATATTATTAGTCTTTCCACCTTGATAATTCTGTTAACCAAGAATGACACTCGTTTTCATTGCCAGCCTCCACTTTTCCTACTGTGCATAAGATGGGTGGTTTCTTAGTTACAGTTGAAAGGTTTTCAACTGGCATATAGAAATAGCAAGTATTTAGAACTGAGGATATGTTTACAAATACAGGTGAATTTCATCATGACCAAGAAGATACAATATTTTTGTAAATGAGATTATTTTTAGTTGGATCTCATATTAATTCTACTCATAAATTTTCTTTAATTCAACTTGCAAGAAGACCATTTATCATTTCCCACTAGAATACAAAAGGGCAGCACAATTTTTTATTGATAAATATACAGCCCTTAACACCATTCATATTATACTGTATGTGTTCAATAAATACTTGATACATGAAAGAAAAATTTAACATTTGATATTTTAATTATGTTATTAATTTTCTAAACCAATATTTAGAAATTTAATATATATTTCACATAAAAATAATGTTCTGTTTCTCTATAATACAAGCATGCTGTCCTCCAGTTTGATTTGTTTTTAGTCATGTTTTCCTGAAAATGTAATTTGAGATAAAATGGTGTTCCATCCAATTCATTAGTATGTTAATGACCATTCAATAGACCTTACTTTTAAAAGAAAATAAATACACATAGACTTTTGAAAAAACACCAAATGTGTGTGTGTAAACATGTGTATATAAAATGTATATAATATATAATGTATATATGTATAAATCAACATGTTAACCTTTTCCTGTTAAGATGGTCAAGAACCTAATCAAGAATTTGGTTTTAAAAGCCAGCATGGAGATTTTTGTTAATGTGAAAGCTTTAGTTTAGTTTTTCTTTTGTTGTTGTTGCTGTTTTAGCTGAGCATTTGTTCTGCAACAAGCGAATTCATGTTGAGTACCAGCAAGATGAATTGCCTAAAATTCAGACTGCAGCATTTTCAATATGGCATGTTGTAGTAGTACTATGCCTTTGAGAATACAATCACAGGGTTGAATTTTACTTTATATCCAAATTCTAATCTAACTAGAGTGATAACTACATAATCCAGTATCTAAAATTAAAGAGAATATTCAAAGTTACCCAACACTATGTATATATACATATATATGTGTGTGTGTGCATGTGTTTATATTTTAACTCCATCAGAAATTGGATTTCTCATGTTTTATAATTTTCAGATAGCACACATCTTAAAAATTTAAAATAACTAACATTGGCTCACAAATGGGAGCATTAAGAATAAATAAGCTCAACTAATAATTCCAGAAAAGAGCAATCAGAAATAAATATAACATGGTACACAAAAAGAACACAGACTTTGGGTCAAACAGATTTCAATTAGAGTTCTGATTTTGACGTATACAAATATGTGATTATGTGTGAGTTACTTAATGTCTTGGAGCCTCAGTTTCCTCATTTAAAAAATATACATTATAAAAGCCTCTTTCAAGGTTGTTGAAAGAATGTAAATCATAGATGATAGATATGGGTTTATATTTACAGCCCTCAACTAAGAATTCAGAACATACAAGTGTCCAGTAAATGGCTTTTACATTTATTATTACTAAATTTCTTATCTTTATTCCTTTGTTATTTAAAATTGTCATTAACTAGTATCTATTGTGCAACATTTATTAAATATCTACTACATTTGCCAGAGAATCAACTTGTTACTATAGCTATAAAGGCAATAGGTCATGGTGTTCAAATTCCAATGTTCCCAGTTCAGTTTATCTACAATACATGACTAAGTATATTTTCTATTTATTGAATATCCTAAATGAGAGAGTATCTATAGTATACTTATAATTTCAATTTTAAATAATTAAAATACAAATATATTTCATTTACAAATAAATATATTATTTAATCTATGAGTAATTAGAAAATACTGGGTTATTATTATGGGCTTCTATTTTTTACTTTGTTATGAAAATGACCAGTGATACATTGGTGGGTGTGTTTTGACCTAAAAAAATACCTCTTGCAAGTTGCTACTTGAATAGGTCACTGTTATTAACTGTCTGAAGTTTCATTGGCTCTTTTTATGAAAAGCTTTCCTGATTAATGGGAAAGGATCCAATGTTGCCAAATGAAATAACTCAATCAATTATAAAATTTGAATTAAAAGGTGAGTTTCATTTTATTGTAATTATCTTTCAAGTTAATTCTGACTTATGATTTCCTTTTCTTCCATAATTTGTTCAAGTAGCTTTTGTTGAACACCAGTCTAATTATAGTAATCAATCACCAAACTTTAATAGAAGAAACTGTACAGTTATGTTCTGGAATGGCAGTTTTTATGTCAAATTAATTTATATATGCATTTTATATGCACACTTTAATAATAATGGAAATTTGAAAATTTTAATTTATATGTAATAGTTTTTTTAGATTCCAGAATACCAGTGGATTAGGATTGACATTTTTTTTTGAATTTTTAATTTAATTTTATTTATTTTTTTATACAGCAGGTTATTATTTCTCTATTTTATACATATTAGTATATATATATGTCAATCCCAATCTCACAATTCATCCCACCACCACCACCTCCCCTGCCACTTTCCCCCCTTGGTGTTCATACGTTTATTCTCTACATCTGTGTCTCTATTTCTGCCCTGCAAACCCATTCATCTGTACCATTTTTCTAGGTTCCATGTATATGCATTAATATACGATCTTTGTTTTCGTCTTTGTGACTTACTTAACTCTGTATGACAGTCTCTAGATCCATCCACATCTCTACAAATGACCCAGCTTCGTTCCTTTTCATGGCTGAGTAATATTCCATTGTATATATGTACCACATCTTCTTTACCCACTTGTCTGTCGATGGGGATTTAGGTTGTTTCCTTGACCTGGCTATTGTAAAGAGTGCTGCAGTGAACATTGGAGTACGTGTGTCTTTTTGAATTATGGTTTTCTCTGGGTATATGCCCTAGTGGGATTGCTGGGTCATAGGGTAATTCTATTTTTAATTTTTTAAGGAACCTCCATACTGTTCTCCATAGTGGCTCTGTATCAATTTACATTCCCACAAACAGTGCAAGAGGGTTCTCTTTTCTCTACACCCTCTCCAGTATTTGATGTTTGTAGATTTTCTGATGATGCCCATTCTAATTGGTGTGAGGTGATACCTCATTGTAGCTTTGATTTGCATTTCTCTAATAATTAGTGATGTTGAGCAGCTTTTCATGTGCTTCCTGGCCATCTGTATGTCTTTTTTGGAGAAATGTCTATTTAGGTCTTCTGCCCATTTTTGGATTGGGTTGTTTGTCTTTTTTATATTGAGTTGCATGAGGTGCTTATATATTTTGGATATTAATCCTTTGTCTGTTGATTAATTTGTAAATATTTTCTCCCATTCTGAGGGTTGTCTTTTCATCTTGTTTGTAGTTTCTTTTGCTTTGCAAAAGCTTTTAAGTTTCATTAGGTCCCTAATTTGTTTACTTTTGTTTTTGTTTTTATTTTCATTGCTCTAGGAGGTAAATCAAAAAAGATCTTGCTGTGATTTATGTCAAAGAATGTTCTTCCTATGTTTTCCTCTAAGAATTTTATAGTGTCTGGCCTTACATTTAGGTCTCTAATCCATTTTGAGTTTATTTGTGTGTATGGTGCTAGGGAGTGTTCTAACTTCATTCTTTTACATGTAGCTGTACAGTTTTCCCAGCACCACTTATTGAAGAGACTGTCTTTTCTCCATTGTATATCCTTGCCTCCTTTGTCATAGATTAGTTGACCATAAGTGTGTGGATTTATCTCTGGGCTTTTTATCCTGTTCCATTGATCTATATTTCTGTTTTTGTGCCAGTAGCATATTGCCTTGATTACTGTAGCTTTGTAGTATAGTCTGAAGACAGAGAGTCTGATTCCTCCAGCTCCATTTTTTTTCCCTCAAGACTGCTTTGGCTATTTGGGGTCTTTCGTGTCTCCATGCAAATTTTAAGATTTTTTTGTTCTAGTTCTGTAAAAAATGCCACTGGTAATTAGATAGGGATTGCATTGAATCTGGAAATTGCTTTGGGTAGTACAGTCATTTTCACAATATTGATTCTTCTAATTCAAGAACATGGTATAACTCTCCATCTGTTTCTGTCAGCATTGACATTTAAATATAGAGTCTACCATGTGGAATGCTCAATAATTTAGAAATAATGCACTAAGTTTTAGTTTTTCTGTGAAAATTATAACAATAAGATAGATATGTACACTCAGTGATGAGGACAATAATTCTTCCTTTTATGCATTTTCACTAAAAATTGGCAGTTTATCCCTATTTAGTCCTTATTGTAGATATTGTGGTTAGTTGTGTTTTTAGTTTTACTCTTTTCTTAATCTCAAAAGTGATATGTGGTTTACCAGGTAAAGTTAAATGAGTTAAACTAAACAAAATTAAAAGAAAAAAATGACAAAACAAAACCTGACAAGTTTAATATGTATAAAATAAAAGCTGTGGGCTTCCCTGGTGGCGCAGTGGTTGAGAGTCCACCTGCCAATGCAGGGGACACGGATTCGTGCCCCGGTCCGGGAAGATCCCACATGCCGCGGAGCGGCTGGGCCCGTGAGCCATGTCCGCTGAGCCTGCGGGTCTGGAGCCTGTGCTCCGCAACGGGAGAGGCCACAACAGTGAGAGGCCCGCATACCACAAAATAAAATTAAATAAATAAATAAATAAATAAAAGCTGTGGTAAGAGGATAAAAGAGGAATAAGTCCTGAATGGTTATTACAAAAGACTGCTAACACACATGACATCAAAATGGGATCTAGTGCTGAGTTTAAAAAGATTTCAAGTCAGAAAAAGTAAGTACAAATTATCCTCTATTACCTAGAAAAAATGCATTGTGCAGGGAATTTAACAAATCACCAGAGAAAGAACAGAAAAAAAATATTACAAGAAAGATTGACACAAATTTAGTTGAGTTGCTTATCACTCTCAGGATACATAAAAGTGAATAGAAACCACAAAATGTAACTGAGATAATCAAATTGCATTAACTATGATGAAATGGAAGTAAAGGAAAATTAACTCAATAATAATAGACAATTTGGTGAAATTTGATGATGTTATGCTTAATAAAGATTTTAAAAATACATAACAAATACAAAATTTTTAAATTACCTGGCATACAAAAAGAATGCAAAGAATCCAGTCTAGGGAGAAAAAGGAAGATAATAACATTCTTTGCAAAAGCTTTAAACCTGGAAACATTTTAAATTAAACAAAAGTTCAATTCTATAAGAGTTAAAGATTAGATAATAAACAACAGATTGACATGAAAGAGACATTGGTGATTTTAGAAAACAAATAGAGAACCAAAACACTACCATTACTGGAAATTAAATCAATGAGAATAAGCTGGAAGCCTTACGTAAACAAAATACTTATAATAATATCAATAAATTCAAAGGATACATAAAAGTGGGAAGAACTCAACTTCAAATAGAAAAGTATCCTAAGGTTTAACATATGAAATTTTCTGGAATGACAAGAGAACTGCGGGTGCAGTTCAAACTAACATTCAACATTTGTAGATAGAGGGTTAGATAGATAGATAGATAGATAGATAGATAGATAGATAGATAGATAGATATAGATAGACAAGCTTTCAACAGTGAGACTTTTCCTGTAGAGCTCTTATAAATAAGAAGTTTTTAATAATGTAGATAAAGAAAAGATTTTATGTGGGTTGATGATTGGTAGAAGCAGAACTAAGAATGGCCTCAGATTTCTTCTCATCAGCTTTCAAAGTCCCAAGACAAGAGAACAATGTCCACAAAATTCTAAGAGGGGAAAACCATGAAACAAGAGTATTATTCTCAGCTAATGTTTAAATAATTAAAGAAAAAGCAAACATCCTTAAGTCACATTCACTTACGCATGGGGAGAGGGAACTATTGGACAAGATTTATCCAATTAAGAAGGGTATTGAAAATTTTAATTCTCTTTTTCCTTCCAGCAATTGGGTTATCAGCATATTACTTATCCACTGCTGCATAAAAAATTACTCCACAGTTTAGCATCCTAAAAATGTCACATATGTATGTTCTCTCAGTTTCTGTGTGTCAAGAAACTGGGTTTGGATGATTTGGTTCCTTAGTTTCAGGGTTTCTCACAGTTTGAAATCAAGGTATTGGCCAGTGTTGTTATCTTAATCCTTGACTGGGGGTAGATCCAGTTCCAAGCTCACTCACATGGTTTTGGCAAGATTCAATTCCTTGTGGACTGCTGGACCAAGATCCTCAGTTCCTCACCGATCCTCAGTTCCTTGACTAGTTCATCTTCAATTCCCTGTTGTGAAACTGAGCAATCCTCAGAAAGGTTTTTCTCAGTAACAGACCTCTTTGTGTTCCCACCTCTTGCTTACAGAAAAACTTTAGTCTCTTGAAACTTCTTGGAGTTTCAAAAAGTCTGGCTCATGTGTTAATGATCAGAGGAATGAGAACATGCAGAGACAAAGAGTAGTCAGGGAGGAGAACTGGTAACAATTTAAACAATAAATCAGCTATATAGCAAAGTCACAGGACTTTTAATCCTCGCTGAAGAATTGACATCCTGAATGTCTGATGTACATTTCTAAGTTGTTTTTAAAGTTTTTACAGAAACCAGCCTCCCACCATATGGGAACTGCTGACCACAAGCACATAGACTCCAGACAGGTTGGAGTTAGAAAGTTGATGACTGAAATTCCCGAAATATCACCATGTCATCTTGCCATCAACCATTCAGAGAATTTTGCACAAGCTGATCATGCACCACATGACCCTCTCCCTCACACTGTCTTTAAAAACCCTTCCCTGAAAGCCATGGGACAGTTTGGGTCTTTCGAGCACAAGGTGCATGTTCTCCTTGCTTGGCACCCTACAATAAATGCTGTACTTTCCTTCACCACAACCCCATGTCAGTAGATTGGCTTTGCTGCATGTCTGGGGAACAGACCCAAGTTTGATTTGGTAAGAATCACATGGCTCTTTCCAACATGGCAGCTTGCTTCATCAGAAAGATCAAGTATGGAGCACCTAAGAGAGACTGTCAGCAAGAGAGAAACAGTACAAGCATGATGGAAGTCACAGTCTTTTATAAACTAATCTCAGAAGTTACAACCTATATCTTTGTTTGGAGCAGGTCATTAGGTCCATCTCAGCCCCAAATAGAGGTTATTACTCAAGGAGGAGAAGACCATAGTTGCAAATATTTGCGAGATGTTTTGTAAGCAGCTCTCACAACCAGTTTGTTTCAGATTAACCATTTCATTGAGAACTATTAAAAACACCAGTCAAAACATTAAAAACAAAATCTTTTTGTTCTCCAATGAAGGCATTGGAGAAATTTCAAGGCACCAAAGAATTATAGGACCAAGATTCCAAAGAGAAGGGATGTTCCAAAGAGCTGAGTTCAATAACTGGCACTATTTTATTTTATTTTATTTTTTGTGGTGTGTGGGCCTCTCATTGTTGGGGCCCCTCCCATTGCGGAGCACAGGCTCCGGATGTGCAGGCTCAGCGGCCACGGCTCACGGGCCCAGCTGCTCCACGGCATGTGGGATCCTCCCGGACCGGGGCATGAACCTGTGTCCCCTGCATCAGCAGGCAGACTCTCAACCACTGCGCCACCAGGGAAACCCAACTGACACTATTTTAAACTTCAAGTCATTACTCAAAAGGAACAGCTGAGAAAGTAGAAAACTGAGCACATATGTTAGCCAACTGAAAACCTGGGAGTAAAAACACTACATTTCAGGTACTAACTAGGAGGAAGGGCTCTGTTACATATCCCAGGCTTTAGTTTAAACCCCATAGAATTAAATTCCAGGTGTAAGAGAAAACCACAAATAGAATGACTCCATGTTATAAATGTATAGGACCTTAAATAGAATACTAATTCAAATAAAATAAAAGTTCTGAAAGAAAAGTAAAATCGAACTTGCAAGATGAAAATATAATTGGAAAAACAATTAAAAGCATTTTGATTACAGGACAGGTGACTTTTCCTCAGTCAAAATCTTTAGCTGTCATGCAGAAGACCTAAACTTATTCTAAAAATTACATGCTGAAATATAGACCAAATCAGTCACCTAACAAATATAAATACAAAAATATAAATAGAATGAAATTCTTCATACAAAAAGACATTTCTGAACTATAGTGAAAACTGCAACCCAATTCTAATATGTAAGAAATGTACATCATTTTTCTTGCTCATTATGACAGAAGTTCACTTAGGTAATATTTCAGAGTAAATTTCTTTTTTTTTTTTTTCTAACATCTTTATTGGAGTATAATTGCTTTACAATGGTGTGTTAGTTTCTGCTTTATAACAAAAGTGTATCAGTTATACATACACATATGTTCCCATAGCTCTTCCCTCTCACATTTCCCTCCCTCCCACCCTCCCTATCCCACCCCTCTAGGTGGTCACAAAGCACCGAGCTGATCTCCTGTGCTATGCGGCTGCTTCCCACTAGCTATCTATCTTACATTTGGTAGTATATATAAGTCTATTCCACTCTCTCACTTCACCTCACCTTACCCTTCTCGCTCACCATGTCCTCAAGTCCATTCTCTACAATTGTGTCTCTATTCTCGTCCTGCCCCTAGGGTCCTCAGAACCATTTTTTCTTTTCTTTAGTTTTTTTTTTTAAATTCCACATATATGTGTTAGCATACCATATTTGTTTTTCTCTTTCTGACTTACTTCACTCTGTATGACAGACTCTAGGTCCATCCACCTTACTACAAATAACTCAATTTCGTTTCTTTTTATGGCTGAGTAATAATTCCATTGTATATATGTGCCACATGTTCTTTATCCATTCATCTGTCAATTAACACTTAGGTTGCTTCCATGTCCTGGCTATTGTAAATAGAGCTGCAATGAACATTGTGGCACATGACACTTTTTGAATTATGGTTTTCTCAGTAGTGGGATTGCTGGATCTTATGGTAGTTCTATTTTTAGTTTTTTAAGGAACCTCCATACTGTTCTCCACAGTGGATGTATCAATTTGCATTCTCACCAACAGTGCAAGAGGGTACCCATTTCTCCACATGCTCTCCAGCCTTTATTGCTTGTAGATTTTTTGATGATGGCCATTCTGACTGGTGTGAGGGGATACCTCACTGTAGTTTTGATTTGTATTTCTCTAATGATTAGTGATGTTGAGCATTCTTTCATGTGTTTGTTGGCAATCTGTATATCTTCTTTGGAGAAATGTCTATTTAGGACTTCTGCCCATTTTTGGATTGGGTTGTTTGTTTGGTTGATATTGAGCTACATGAGCTGATTGAAAATTTTGCAGATTAATCCTTTGTCAGTTGCTTCATATGCAAATATTTCCTCCCATTTTCAGGGTTGTTTTTTTGTCTTGTTTATGGTTTCCTTAGCTGTGCAAAAGCTTTTAAGTTTCCTGAGGTCCCATTTGTATATTTTTGTTTTTATTTCCGTTTCTCTAGGAGGTTTGTCAAAAAGGATCTTGCTGTGATTTATGTCATAGAGTGTTCTGCCTATGTTTTCCGCTAAGAGTTTTATTGTGTCTGGCCTTACATTTAGGCCTTTAATAAATTTTGAGTTTATTTTTGTGTATGGTGTTAGGGAGTGTTCCAATTTCATTCTTTTACATGTAGTTGTCCAGTTTTCCCAGCACCACTTATTGAAGAGACTGTCTTTTCTCCATTGTATATTCTCTCTCCTTTATCAAAGATAAGGTAACCATATTTGCATGGGTTTATCTCAGGGCTTTCTAAACTGTTCCAATGATTTATATTTCTGTGATACCAGTGATCTCTTGGTTATTAAGTAGTGTAACTACTTAATAACAATAACTGTTTAGCCTCCATGCATTTGTA
Organism: Tursiops truncatus; assembly: GCF_011762595.2. Lineage (NCBI taxonomy): Eukaryota > Metazoa > Chordata > Mammalia > Artiodactyla > Delphinidae > Tursiops > Tursiops truncatus. The sequence goes on from NC_047037.1 coordinate 119,715,845, forward strand.
TTTTTTACAGATTTTTTCCTGTAATTGATATCTAGTCTCATAGCATTGTGGTCAGAAAAGGTACTTGACACAATTTCAATTTTCTTAAATTTAGTAAGGCTTGATTTGTGACCCAAGATATGATCTATCCTGGAGAATGTTCCATGAGCACCTGAGAAGAAAGTGTATTCTGTTGTTTTGGGATGGAATGTCCTATAAATATCAATAATTGGGATGGAATGTCCTATAAATATCAATTAAGTGCATCTTGTTTAATGTATCATTTAAAGCTTGTGTTTCCTTATTTATTTTCAATTTGGATGATCTGTCCATTGGTGAAAGTGGGGTGTTAATGATCCCTACTATGATTGTGCTACTGTCGATTTCCCCTTTTATGGCTGTTAGCATTTGCCTTATGTATTGAGGTGCACCTATGTTGGGTGCATAAATATTTATAATTGTTATATCTTCTTCTTGGATTGATCCCTTGATCGTTATGTAGTGTCCTTCCGTGTCTCTTGTAACATTCTTTACTTTAAAGTCTATTTTTTTTTTTTTTTTGCAGTACACGGGCCTCTCACTGTCGTGGCCTCTCCCGTTGCAGAGCACAGGCTCCAGATACGCAGGCTTAGCAGCCATGGCTCATGGGCCCAGCCATTCCGCAGCATGTGGGATCTTCCCGGACCAGGGCACGAACCTGTGTCCCCTGCATCGGCAGGTGGACTCTCAACCACTGCGCCAACAGGGAAGCCCTTAAAGTCTATTTTATCTGATATGAGTATTGCTACTCCAGCTGTTCTGATTTCCATTTGCATGGAATATATTTTTCCATCCCCTCACTTTCAGTCTGTATGTGTCCCTAGGTCTGAAGTGGGTCACTTGTAGACAACATATATATGGGTCTTATTTTTGTATCCATTCAGCCAGTCTGTGTCTTTTGGTTGGAGCATTTAATCCATTTACATTTAAGGTAATTGTCAATATGCATGTTCCTATTACCATTTTCTTAAGTGTTTTGGGTTTGTTATTATAGGTCTTTTCCTCCTCTTGTGTTTCCTGCCTTGAGAAGTTCCTTTAGCATTTGTTGTAAAGCTGGTTTGGTGGTGCTGAATTCTCTTAGCTTTTGCCTGTCTATAAGGTTTTAATTTCTCCATCAAATCTGAATGAGATCTTTGCTGGGTAGAGCAATTTGGTTGTAGGTTTTTCCCTTTCATCACTTTAAATATGTCCTTCCACTCCCTTCTGGCTTACAGAGTTTCTGCTGAAAGATCAGCTGTTAACATTATGGGGATTCCCTTGTATGTTATTTGTTGTTTTTCCCTTGCTGTTTTTACTGTATTTTCTTTGAATTTAATTTTTGATAGCTTGATTAGTATGCATCTTGGTGTGTTTCTCCTTGGATTTATCCTGTATGGGACTCTCTGTGCTTCCTGGAATTGAATGACTATTTCCTTTCCCATATTAGGGAAGTTTTCAACGACAATCTCTTTAAATATTTTCTCAGTCCCTTTCTTTATTTCTTCTTCTTCTGGGACCCCTATAATTGAAATGTTGGTGTGTTTAATGTTGTCCCAGAGATCTCTAAGACTGTCCTCAATTCTTTTCATTCTTTATTCTGATCTGCAGTAGTTATTTCCACGATTTATCTTCCAGGTCACTTATCTGTTCTTCTGCCTCAGTTATTCTGCTCTTGATTCCTTCTAGAGAATTTTTAATTTCGTTTACTGTGCTGTTCATCATTGTTTGTTTGCTCTTCAGTTCTTCTATGTCCTTGTTAAACATTTCTTGTATTTTCTTCATTCTATTTCCAAGATTTTGGATTATCTTTACTATCATTACTCTGAATTCTTTATCAGGTAGACTGCCTATTTCCTCTTCATTTATTTGGTCTGGTGGGTTTTTACCTTGCTCCTTCATCTGCTGTGTGTTTCTGTCTTCTCATTTTGCTTAACTTACTGTGTTTGGAGTCTCCTTTTTGCAAGCTGCAGGTTTGTAGTTTCTGTGGTTTTTGGTGTCTACCCCAGTGGCTAAGGTTGGTTTAGTGGGTTGTGTAGGCTTCCTGATGGAGCGGACTGGTGCCTGTGTTCTGGTGGATGAGGCTGGATCTTGTCTTTCTGGTGGGCAGGACCAAATCCAGTGGTATGTTTTGGGGTGCCTGTGACCTAATTATGATTTTAGGCAGCCTCTCTGCTAATGGATGGGGTTGTGTTCCTGTCTTGCTATTTGTTTGGCATAGGGTTTCCAGCACTGTAGCTTGCTGTTTGTTGAGTGGAGCTGGATCTTAGCATTGAGATGGAGATCTCTGGGAGAGCTTTCGCTGTTTGATATTATGTGGAGCCGGGAAGTCTCTGGTGGACCAATGTGTTGAACTTGGCTCTCCCACCTCAGAAGCACAGGCCTGACACCCGGCCGGAGCACAAAGACCCTGTCAGCCACATGGCTCAGAAGAAAAGGGAGAAAAAAAGAAAGAAAAAATATAATAAAATAAAATACAATTTTTTAAAATTAAAAAAAAAATTAAAAAGTAATAAAAAAAGAAAAAAAAAAAAGAGAGTAACCAAACCAAAAAACAAATCCACCAATGGTATCAAGTGCTAAAAACTATACTTAAAACAAACAAACAAACAAACAAACAGAACAAAAAAACGCAAAACTGACAGGCAGAACCTTAGGACAAATGGTAAAAGCAAAACTATACAGAAATATGCACACTCACAAAAAGAGAAAAAGGGGGGAAATATATATATATTTATATATATATATATATATATATATATCTTTGCTCCCAAAGTCCACCTCCTCAATTTGGGATGATTCATTGTCTATTCATGTATTCCACAGATGCAGGGTACATCGAATTGATTGTGGAGATTTAATCTGCTGCTCCTGAGGGAAATTTCCCTTTCTCTTCTTTGTTCGCACAGCTCCCAGGGCTCAGCTTTGGATTTGGCCCCGCCTCTGCGTGTAGGTCGCTGGAGGGCGTCTGTTCTTCGCTCAGACAGGACGGGGTTAAAAGAGCAGCTGCTTCAGGGGTTCTGGCTCACTCAGGCTGGGGGGAGGGAGAGGTACGGATGAGGGGCGAGCCTGCGGTGGCAGAGGCCAGCAGGATGTTGCACCAGCCTGAGGTGCACTGTGTGTTCTCCCGGGGAAGTTGTCCCTGGATCACGGGACCTTGGCAGTGGCGGGCTGCACAGGCTCCCGGGAGGGGCACTGTGGAGAGTGACCTGTGCTTACACACAGGCTTCTTGGTGGTGGCAGCAGCAGCCTTAGCATCTCATGCCCGTCTCTGGGGTCCATGCTGATAGCCACGGCTCACGCCCATCTCTGGAGCTCGTTTAGGCAGTGCTCTGAATCCCCTCTCCTCGCGCACCCTGAAACAATGGTCTCTTGCCTCTTCGGCAGGTCCAGACTTTTTCCCGGACTCCCTCCCGACTAGCTGTGGCGCACTAGCCCCCTTCAGGCTATTTTCACGCAGCCAACCCCAGTCCTCTCCCTGGGATCTGACTTCTGAAGCCCGAGCCTCAGGTCCCAGCCCTGCCCATCCCAGCGGGTGAGCAGACAAGCCTCTTGGGCTGGTGAGTGCTGGTCGGCACCGATCATCTGTGCGGGTACCTCTCTGCTTTGCCCTCTGCACCCCTGTTGCTGCGCTCTCCTCCGTGGCTCTGAAGCTTCCCCTCTCCACCACCCGCAGTCTCCGTCCGCGAAGGGGCTTCTAGTGTGTGGAAACCTTTCCTCCTTCACAGCTCCCTCCCACCGGTGCAGGTCCCATCCCTATTCTTTGTCTGTTTTTTCTTTTTTCTTTTGCCCTACCCAGGTACGTGGGGAGTTTCTTGCCTTTTGGGAGGTCTGAGGTCTTCTGCCAGCGTTCAGTAGGTGTTCTGTAGCAGCTATTCCACGTGTAGATGCATTTTTGATGTGTTTGTGGGGAGGAAGGTGATCTCCACGTCTTATTCTTCTGCCATCTTGAAGGTCTCTCAAGTAAAATTCTGTTTAAATAATTTTCTTCCATAAAATCCTAATCATTGTTTGAATTGTGTTTTGTATGTTTGTGTAGTTGTGCTTAAATATTCAGATAGTAAATGTGTCAATGTGTAGACCAGCTTAAACTGCATGCATAAACAAAGTGGGAATACATTATAAAATATGTAATTATGCTACAATATCTTTGTAAAATGTATTTGACTTATCCAAAGGAGGATGCAGAGTATATTATTCATTGTGCTACTAAACATATCATGCAATTCAAAACTACCTGAAAATTAAAAAATTAAACCTATAATTATACCATTCAGGGCCATTCAACATTCATCTTATCATCTACACTAATGGGAGAGAAGGGAAATAAGTTCTGTTCAAGTGAAAACCAGTTTCTTGATTTTTGTCATCAAGCTAATTCTCACAATGCCACACAAATATTTCTGAATTACCAGTTTACATCTCTTCCATTTCTAATAAGTCACATATTCAAAATTTGCACACATGAGGAACAATTGAGTGGCAAACATCCATCCACTTTGAGAAGTCCAATCTTTTCCCATTACCCTTCTCCGTTGGTTTCTTGGATTTCAGAAATAATGCTTATCTATTTCATATATTATCCTTATTGATTCACATCAACCAAGCAGCAGTGTACTCCATATTATGATTATTCCCATCTTCTACTGATCAGTTCTTGCTATGTTTTAAATTCTCAAGTCTTCACCATATACCTCCATGATGATTTTCTCTAAGACTAGTCATAAACCATCTCTCTCATCACTCAATTCCTAAAAACTCAGCCAGTGCTGGATTGTAATTTAAAAACAGATGAACAAATAAACAGCCAAATAAAAATTAAGAATAAATGATAAATTGTCATCTTAAGGGAATAAGTAGTTATTGTTAGAGCTATCAGCCCATAACGGATACTAGAGCCACTTGCTGAACTCCATACTATGAAGGACTTATTGATCCCCACAGAGTAACATGGTTCAAGCTCACTTGCCTTTTATCTTCAGGGATAGGAAAAAATCTCTTCCTCACTCAACCCAAAGCCTGCTGCCTTCCTCTTTCTGAAGTCTAAACCATTGGCGGAGGGACCATCTATTTTCTCAGGGAAAATAAAAATCTACTTTCCCTCACCCCTGCAATTAAAAATGAATCTGATTTCTGTGTCCCAGACATAACAGTTCCCTAGGCTGCAGGCCATCTTCCACAAGCTGGCTTATTCATATGTGCACACCATTTGCTGGAATCCAACAATCTAATCCCACACTTCTCCCATGCTCTCTTGCAGTGTTTCCTCTCGTGCTGTGGGGAGAAAAACTCAGTCTTGTATTCCCTTCTGATATTGTGTGGGTACCTAATTTCCTGTGAGTCAGGTTTTCTAAGATAACATGAATTATTCCCTAGAAATGTGATGCCCAGGAATGTACTAGTCTACATCCTCAATTGGGAGGAATTGACAAAAACAAACAAAGCAAAACAAGACAAACAAATTAAAAAACCCAACCTCTTTCTCTAACTTTCAAAGAACGTCATTTTTATGACATATCTAATTTAAAATAAAAATAAACAAAAAACCTTTTGATTGATCCTCTAAATGTCTGACCTATATTAAATCCTCTTGATCCTTAATGTCTGATGGAGATTGTAGTCAGAAGGGTGCCTCAGCAAACCCCTCAGACCTAACTGTCCAGGTATATACAGTTGATTTTTTCCAGGGAAAAGAAAACCCAAATCACTATCAAATAACTGATTTAAGGGACATTAAAGAAGACAGCATATATACACTATGAAGTATGTAGCCTCATGAAACACTGAAAAAAGGAAGTATTTAGGTTTTGTTCTAAAGGAAAAGAGAAAATGACTATTTATGGGCTTCAAGTCCTGAACAAATCTATATACACATTCATTGGGCTTTTGACTGAATAATCGTAATATACCAAGAACTAACCTGAGGTATGATGAATCTTTTATCTATTAGGTTATGTGGTTTAAGAGGATATTGTGCATACTTGGAAGCATCAGAATCTTTACTGTTGTACGTCCAATAATCCTACTAATATTAGTAGAAATTCTGTGAACAAGAACCCAGGAACTCCTTGAAATCTTTGTTTTCATCATGATGTAGGAACAAGAGTACCAGTAAGTCAATATCCCAATGGTCTGTGATCTTGTTTTGAATAGGCACTCCTCAGGGATTTTAGGTAAGAGATCATCAGTGGAGATTTAATATGGGAATCTTTTCTGCACAGTTGCACAGTAGATTCCTTCCTATTAAATTAGACCTTGTGTGTCACAAAGGAAAAGTAATGTTCCTTAGGTAAAGATCTGAATGATAAGCAAGGAGGTAAGGAATTCTGGGCAGTTGTGGAGATTCTCATGACGGGATTAATTTGTTGACTACAAGGAAGAAGTTATAACAGCAGGAAGGTTTAATGTTGAATGTGTCTGCATCAGTCAAAATTTTCAAGTCCTTTATAGTTAGGAAAAAATTATCCTTATGAATTTAAGGGTAAAGTGGGAAATTGGGTACTTTCTTTCCACTTGGAGGACCTTAATTTTTCATACTTCTTTTTCCTCAGTTTCTTGGCTAATGCAGGATAGCTGATTTTTTCAATGTCCCTTTAGTTTGCAGTATCTCCAAGTGTCTTTACCAAGAGATTTCCTACTCTGATGTTCAAGGACTAGAGTGGGAACATCTAGTTATTTTATCTACAAGGTCATCAATTTACTTTGTGTCTTATGTTCCTTTTGTTCTAAGTTTTCTTCAAAACGTTCAGCCAAGGATTGAAAATCTGGCAATGATGGTGTTTTCCATTCCAGTGTTTGCTGCATATTAAATCCTATGTTGCTGTATAAAGACCATTTATAAAATGTGAGGGGAGAATGCATCACATCTACTTCAAAACATACTTCTGAATGCTGTCTACTTAGCCTATCCCTGAAGTCTCCAATGTGCACATCCTTTCTTTGCTTGGAACAGAGGTCTTTCAACTATACCTACTACCTTTTTTGTAAACAGATTTTTATTGGAATTCAGCCATACACATTCATTTGTTTTGTCTGTGTCTGCCTTCACTCTAAAATGGCAGAGCTTAGTATTTGTAAAAGAGACCAGATGGCCAATAAACCCTAAATTATTTACTATCTGGCTGTTTACAGAAAAAGTTTGCTGATCACTGATATATAGGACTGAATTATAAACTAATTCAGTTTCACAGAAAAGACTTCAGGGATGATAGCCTCCAGGAAAAAAAAAAAAACCTTGTCTAACATCTATATCTACAACTTTCCTAAAACCTTCTGGTTTTCTACACAATGCAATGTGAGGTCTCTTAACACATGACCAAGTTCTTCCTATTCTTGTCTTTCTCATCTCAGTATTTACATCTGAGGTCCCCACTATATACAAACTAATAAATGTAGAACTGGGAGACCTAAGATTGTATTCCTAGAACTAGTCTAAATTTCTGCCTTATTTAGGCTTTAAAAGTCTTTCACAAAGGCTATTAGTTGAGACCAGACCTTATAATTTCTGACTGATTTTTCCTATTCTTCTGGGGTTTTGCTTCAATAGAAAATTGAGATTTGGGGATCTCCTGGGCACCCAGGAGGGAATGGAAGCTAGTCAAAATGAAGAGTAGGAGCAGAGGGGAATAAAGGAGCATTAGATGGGAGAAGAGGAATAGTGAGATAAAGGTTATAAGTTTTTCACATTTTTAAAAATTTGTTTTGGACAACCTTATAAGAGAGCAATTGTGGAATCTGCATTTTTTGAGCTTTCTTCATACCAACACAAATACAAGAACAATTGGTTGTTTGACTCCCTTTTTGTTCTAAAATGTTTTCAAATGGGAAAAAAATTGATTATATCAGAAATTCCTCAAAGTAGTCATTAAGAACTTAATTTACCCTTGTGAATTATGACGTATAGAAAAATGTACACATAAATGTGGGTTATAATGTAAATATATGTAATGAGCACAAGTCTAGTCCACAAGAAATGCACACTTATACCGAATCATACCTCTGAGAGTTTGGCAATAGTTGGCTCAATGTTCTGTTTATTACCTCATGTCTTGGGATCCCTAACTAGAGGATTGTTATCTTAAACCCCAAACAAAACAATCTCTGAGTCCCAGAAGATGGAAAGTGTACAGAGGAGATCCCTCCTAGAACCAGACTCCCAGCAACAAAATAAGACAAGATTAAGGAATGTTCTCACAAGTTTTGATATGGGATTTAAAGCAAAATGCTACAGTGATACTGATATGAGGGGACTTCCTGGATACATTGGCCCTTGGAACTGTGTTGAAGATAAATTTCTTGTGGTCTCCACTTATTCTTTTCCTATGAACTTTTTCTTTAGATTCACAACAAAGATAGTGAGGACAGACAAGAACAAAATATAGGGTTGTGAGTAATGAGCAGGTTTCCACCAAGAATTAAAAATTTCAAGATTGTTTAGATAATCAAAGACTTTCTTTAAAAAAAACCCTATTCTTTATTCCTAAAAGTACAAATGAACTTCACATTGGAGGATGTTGACAAAAATAAATTAGAGACCAGAGCCAATGCAAGACATACTCCCTTGAATATAAATTAGTACAGCCACTGTGGAAAACAGTAGGGAGGATTCTCAAAAATTAAAAATAGAACTACCATATGACCATAATTTGAAAAGATACATGCATCCCAATGTTCATAGCAACATTATTTACAATAGCCAAGGTATGGAAGCAACCTAAGTGTCCATCAACAGATGAATGGATAAAGAAGATGTGTTATATATATATATATATATATATATATATATATATATATATATACACACACACACACACACACACACACACACACACACACACAGTGGAATACTAAGTCATAAAAAGAATGAAATTTTGCCATATGCAGCAACATGAATAACTTGGAGGGCATTATGCTAAGTGAAATAAGTTAAACAGAGAAAGACAAATACTGTATGGTATCACTTATATGTGGAATCTAAAAAATACAATAAAGTAGTGAATAAAACAAAAAAGAAGCAGACTCACAGATATAGAGAATAAACTAGTGGTTATCAGTGGGTGCAGAGGGGCAATATCGGGGTAGGGAAGTGGGAGGTGCAAACTATTGGGTGTAAGATAGGTTCAAGGATGTATCGTACAATATGGGGAATGTAACCAATATTTTGTAATAACTGTAAATGGAAAGTAACCTTTAAAAATTGTATATAAAATACAAAATATTAAAAAAAAAGAACAACATACTTTCCTGCAGTGACTGGGGAAATCCCTGAGTGGTAGGTTCAAAAACCTGAGGAGTCTGTGTTTCTGAGGGGAACATCTCAGGCCATGATGGCAAAGAGGTTTTCACTGTATTTCACTGGCCATACAGATTGTTGACTATTGATGCCCTGAAAGGAACCCCCCTTCCCTGGAAGACACAAAAACCCTGTTAAAGCCAAGTATTTTGCTAACTATAGTAAATGAGACCAAGTACCATGACAGATTCTTACTACGGTGTTGGAAGGGGCATGTCAAGATTGAGATAGTCATAAAGTTTTCAGGATCTTCTTTAAAGTAGGTCCTCCAAGACAGAGACTGGATTGGGATTGGGCAAAAAAAAAATACGATGCCTTCCTGGAAATACATGATTTATGTAAGCAGATGTCTAGAAAATGTACATGAAGGATTCATACCCAAACAACAGGGTAGGTAGAGCAGGTATGGGGATTGGCAACAAAGATGATAGTAAGAAGAAAATTGTTTTCATCTTTATTTTTTGAAACTTGTATTTCAGTAATATTTATATTTTGATTGTATAATTAAGTATATAATAAATATTTAAATTAAGTTTTTCTAAGATATTAGTTTTTGCACTGTCCTACAGGAAGTTATAATTCAACCATGTATTGAGTAAATTTTTTAAATTAAATAAGTTAGTGCTTCACAGAACTGATTTTTCCCCACCAAATATTTAGCATTAATATTCAAAATGAATTATCTGAAATCTATGTGATGAAGACAAAGGTAAAAGAAAAGTAAAGCATGCTCAAAATCTAAAAGCAGCATAAATGCTGATGAAAGATAAATAAAATAGATTTACTATAAATTTATTCAAAAAAAAACCTTTAAAACTAAGGTTTAGGTATCATGTGGGAAATGAATTTGGTTTTCCTTAACAAATTAGTCAAAATATCTGCACCTTAATTTACTAGTTTCTTTCAGTGACCCAAAAACTTTTCAGAGAAATTTTCATTTGTTTCCTGCTGTGTTATGTTGGCTGTATTATATTTCTTTAACTATACATGTTTGTGTGTGCTTAATAAATATGTATATATTTATTTTGATCTATATTTTAATATATGAATGTTTTTCATGTTAATAAAGGTTCATATGTGTATTAGTTTGCTAGGCTGTCATAACAAAGTACCACAGAGTGGGTGGCTTAAACAACAGAAATATATTTTCTCATAGCTCTGGAGATGGCGGTAGGGTTGGTTTCTCCTGAGGCCTCTCATTGGCTTGAGTCATCCACCTTCACTCTGCAATCTCATGTGGTCTTTACTCTGTTCACACTTATCCTTACTGTCTCTCTTTGTATGTCCTAATGTTCTCTTCTTATTAGGACAGCAGTCAGACCGGATTAGGGCCCACCTTAATGCTTCACTTTAACTATCTCTTTAAGGACCTTATCTCCAAATACAGTTACATTCTAAGGAACTGGTAGTTAGGGCTTCACTATATGAATTTTGGGGGAGCAACATTCAGTCCATAATAATAAATAACTTTTTAAAATGCATTGATAATGCTATAAATAAAAATTCACTGGAGCATAATTACAAAATACAGAAAACACATGAAGAAATAACATAATCTATATTCCCAACACTTTAATATGGCTATTTTATTCTCAACAATCTAAAATAGTTATAGATGAATATGACATACATAATGACTTATAATGTTGCATTTTGCTGTTTTGTAAATAGTGCCCTAAATTTAATTTTTAGGTAACTTACAATGGTTTATTATTATGTATATTACTTCATATCATACGCCTGTACATAATTCTTGGCCCATATTTGGTATTCTTCTATTATCTTGAAATGGACTTACAATTGGCTAATCAACTTTTTAGAAAGATTGTACTAATTCAAACACATATCAACGTTGCAGGCATGCTTATCTTACCACATTGGGGTATTGAGACTCTTGCAATGAACAAAGAAATAAGAACGATGCATTTCAAATCAAAAATTAGAGAGGGATGTTTTGGGGGGAATCTCAAGGAAAATAATGAAAACTGAAAACAATCATAAGGGTTGCAAAATAAGCCATCATCGAAAAATGGATCCTCATTTAACATAGAAAAACTCTGTCTGTCTCTTCACTGTATACTGAATCCACTGGTGCTCTTTGGATGGACTTGCTTTGCTGTTTTCTCAGCAACACCTCCAAATGATACTGCTCTATCAGCATGCATCACCTAATCAGTCACTCTCTCTCCTTTCTAATAATGTCTCTTTTTCTACTCCTTCAAGCCTTCCTCTGAAGTACTTCCTACATGCTTTCTATGTGCCAGGCATGGTCTTAGTATTGATGTCTCTATATTCTTTTAATACAGTTCTCAGCTTTGCCTTACTGTGCCATTTATGCAAGTTTATGTGGATCTCAAATTCACTCTTAAGAGTGAGGATCTAAAGTGTTCTGCCAGTTAACAACTAGCTATAGTTTCTCTTACCGGGTGAAATTTTGACCCAGGTCACCTCATAATCACCAGACAACTAAAAAATAGCTATTGTGGTAGAGGCACCGCCTTTCTTTCTTAAATAAACTGTTTTTAAGTTTACAGGTAAAGTGGCATAAAGCATATTGCCCATTATCAGTATATTAAGGATTAATTCAAAAGTATTGAAAAGTATAAAGAACACCGTGACAAACTCTATTAGCTCCATCATCCAGATCACGCATGTACGACAATGACTTTTTGCCTTAATTTCTTCAGATATATACTATTTAATTTAACAAGAAAAAAACAGATAGATTTAAATCCTTAAAGTTTTATCCCATTCCCTTCCCTTCCTGAATATTTACATAATGTAAAGGTGATAAGTATTCATCTCATGAAAATAAAGGTACAAAAAGAACACCTAATACAGAAGCCCACCAGGCAAAGCCATTGGAATACTCTTGCAGCGGAACTAAATTAAATACATTTAGTTTGCAGAGGAACCCTGTGGTATCTCTGAAAAAGATTAATATAGAGAGGGCCTTTGTAGAGTCTGCATATGAGTTGAGTGGTTCTAGGAAATAATCAAGGACACAAGGGCTATTTTAGATGCTGTCAAGAAGGGGGAACAGCTCACCAGTTGACTGTCTTAGTTATTTTTGTTAAGGAAGTGGGCAGAATAAAGCAAGGCTTTAGATGTCCTTAGTAAGAAATCAGCAATAACTGTGGAGAAAGGATTGGTTACTATTTTGCAGCTGTGGTGTGGTCTTGAGTACACACTGTTAGAAACAGGGTTGATATTCTATTAGGAACATCACAGTTTTATTATAAGCAAAGTTGCTTCTCACCTTCTTCCTACAATGTAAACTTTATGAAAGTTAAATAAAACAATGTTATTCATTGAAGATTTAAAAAATCTTTATATATTCATGTTTTAATTTGCATTTCATTTATTACCAAGAATTATTTTCTTATGGTCAGTTATTTGCATTTTAATGTATGTTATCCATTAATGACTTCAGCCAACTTGAAAAAAACATACTTAGATACTAACTTGTTACTCAATGGATATAAGATGCTTCATTTATTTATGATTATTAGTATTTCCTTATTGATATTCATAAGATTTTAAGGATTAATTTTATTAACTTTTGTTGGTCATGTTTTAGCATATTATATGCTATTTTTCTTTTAATACTGCTTATGGTATTTTTAATGTATGTTTTTATGCAGTTACATATGTAGATTTTTTAATCTAAGTTTTTCCATATTTTTGTAAATAGAGAAAGTTCCTATTTTTTATGTTTTATTCAAAGTTTTTTTACATTTGCCTTTTGATCCATTTGGAAGAAAAATATGTTGTGTAACATATAACATGAAATATACAACTTGATTTTCTTTCATAAAAAATGATCAATTTCCCTAGCAGTGTTTATGATTCCTTGATTCTTTAGGGAGTATTGTATTGTTTTCATTATTGGGCTTTATATTATCAGGAAGATTTGCAATAGATTTTGTGAAAAATAGGAGAAGGAGTTCAGTAGGGAACTGGGAAATTATATTCTAATTTACCTAGGATGCTTTGCTCACATCTCTTTTTTTTTCCTCCTATTGCATTCAGGTGAACTTTAGGAAGTTGTCTACATTCAACTGTTTTTGGCTTATCAAAAAATAAATATAATATAGCCTAACCTGTGATTCAAATTAATATTACAAAGTCTTCAATGATTTCAGGTTGTTTTCCTCTTCCCAGATAGATATAAAGTTCTTGAAAACAGTATCTGCTGTGGACTTAATGTTTGTGACCTCCCAAAATTCATATGATGAAGTCTAAATCCCCAATGAGATTTGGAGATGGGGTCTTTGGGAGGTAATTAGGCCAGTGGGGTGCAGCCCTTATGAATGGGATTAGTACCTGTATAAGAAGAGACACAAGGGACTTCCCTGGTAGTCCAGCAGTTAAGACTCTGTGCTTCCAGTGCAGGGGACATGGGTTTGATCCCTGGTCGGAGAACTAAGGTCCCGCATGCCATGTGGCATGGCCAGGAAAAAAAATAATTAATTAATTAAAGGTATCTTATTTAAAAAAGAAGAGATACAAGAGAGACGATCACTCTATCAACTTTCCACCCTGTGAGGATGCATCAAGAAGACAGCAGACTGCAAACCATACAGACGCCAGATCTGATTGCACCTTGATCTTACACTTCCCAGCCTCCAGAACTGTGAGAAATAAATATTTGTTGTTGAAGCCACCCAATCTCTGGTATTTTGTCATAGCGCTTGGACTTACTAAAACAGTATCTGCATAAATATAGCCTTACAAATAATGGTACCTGAGGTGGGACTGACAGGACTAGAATTATAGTTTCAGCAGAGACTGTTAGTTTCTCTCTTCATTTTTATGTTTCAGTCTTTCAGGGAAAGTTATAAAATGAATGAAACTTTTAGTTTATCTTGATTTCAAAATAAAATATAACACTGTTATATTTGTAACTGTACAATTAAATATGATTTATATTCCAGTGAGCCATAATTATTGATTAAATTTTTTTCCTTTTGAAAATGTGATTTTTCATAACTAATTCATCATTAGTAGGAAGAGAAGCATAATCTAATATGCTTTTCTTATTTCAAATAAGGAATGAATTTGAGGAACTATATTTGATTTTGAATTCTATCATAAGTATTGTCACTTGAGAGTCAGTACTGTATATAAAAGTAAACATTTCCCATAGGATGTCTTAATGTACTGCCAGTGTGAATCCCTTGGGAAAAAACCTAATGGCTTATTTTCCCTTTCTGAACCACTTCAAACAGTAATGGAAAAATCCTACTGCTCTCTTACAGTTAGGTAAAAGTAATGGCATCTCTTATTTACATGCAATATATAGCCATTTGCAAAACACATAAGCTACAATTGCACAAAATATCCACATTTAAACACGTAGTTATACTTTTAATATTTCTAGTAACCAGCAGAAGTACTTGGAAGGAAACATCTGAATTTGCATTAATAGTATTATGTGGTAGGCTGAACAATGGCCTCTTAAAGATATCCATGTTGGAATCCCCAGGACCTGTGAATAAGTTACCTTACATAACAAAAGGAACTTTGCTGATGTGATTACTTTAAGGATCTTGAGATGGGGAGATTAGCCTGGTTATTTGTAGTCATATGGTTACCAATGTAATCATAAAGATCCCTATAAAAAAGAGGCAGGAGCGTCACCATTAGAGATGGAGATATGATGACAAAAGCAGAGGTCAGAGTGATGCGAATGCTGGAAGGGACCATGAGCTAAGGAATGTCAGCTGCCTCTAGAAGCTGGAAAAAAGTTGGAAAGGGATTATCGCCTAGAGCCTCAAAAAGGAAAGTAGTTGAGCTCTTGATTTTACCCCACTGAGACTGATTTTGGATTTCTGACCTCCAAAACTGAAAGAAAATTAACTTAGGTTGCCTTAAGTCACTAAGTTTGTGGTAATCTGTTACATCAGCAGGGGGAAACTAATACAAATAGTATTTTATTTTTCAAATTCCCTCAAATACCTGAAATATTATACTCTCTAACACAAGTGCCTATGTGCATACACACAAAGAAATTAAAAACTGAGTCACTGCGTATGTATTCTTTTCTTTCTTTGCGTTTTTAACACCTATACTCTCTTTGAAATACTTTCAAGAACAAAGACTGACACTTTATTAATACATCACTAAATATATACAGGGACAATATTTCCTCACATATAATTTATTTTATAAATTTTCTATCACATTCCTGAAAGTACAGTCCTGCTTTCTTTTTCTATTCCTTTAATGAAAGTCATCTGTACCAGCATACTGTGGAGTCAGGGAGTAAAACAGTGCATTTTACTGAAATTTTGAAACTGAGAAGTCTAAGACTTAAGCTATAATCATCATTTAAAAGGATTGTATTTTCTGTGAAATAGGGAGAAAAAATATAACTAGATCCTGGCTTAAAGCTTGAGTTGAAGAGGTAATAATGTTTTTGTTTCTAAATAAGGTTTTTGCTTGTTTACTGAGGAAAAGAACAGTAACTTTTTTTTTTTTTTTTTTTTTTTTTTTTTTGCGGTACGTGGGCCTCTCACTGTCGTGGCCTCTCCCGTTGCGGAGCACAGGAAACGGAGGAGCAGGCTCAGCGGCCATGGCTCACGGGCCTAACCGCTCCGCGGCATGTGGGATCTTCTCGGACCGGGGCACGAACCCACGTCCTCTGCAACAGCAGGCGGACTCTCAACCACTGCGCCACCAGGGGAGCCCAAACAGTAACTTTTGTATGTGACTTATATAACTTTTCAATTAAAAGTTTTCTCCAGTTTAGAGTATCCTTCTAGTATTAGAAAATAACAAATTCCTGAGAAAGTTTCTAGATTTAACTCTGTCTACAGGACTCTTAAATAACTCTTAAATAAAAAAAGAAAAGTTGACTTGATTGGTTGCTTCATGTGATGTTAAATAGGAAGAAAATCAGCTTTTCTTCCAACCTATTTAAAATAACGTCTCCTCAACTCCCACTTGCCTCATGTCATTCTTTTTGCCCTGTATTCTGTTTCATTTTTCTTTATGGTATTTCTCACCATTTGCTTATTATCTGTTTCTCATTTTAGAACAGAATCCACAAGGGTAGGAACTGACTCTTTTTTGGTTAGTGACGTATTTCCAACACATGGAATAGAAGTATCTTCCTGGGAGTAGACAGCTGATGAATATTTGCCAAATGAATGATATTGGAAAATGTAGAGTAAATTCCATAAATGAGATGACTGAAAGTAATTTGCTCTTATTTTCCTGAGAAGTTGATTGGTCACACATACTCAATTATATATTGAGTGCACACAAACCTGGTGGGTTCTTTTTCTTTTTTTTTCTTGTGGTGTTTCAGTTTACCTGTAAAATTAAAATTTCTTCTCCCAAGTATCCCATGAATGCCAATAAACATCATTTAATCCCTTGCCTATGATGAACACTCAGGAGCTGTCTTAGACTTCTTAATTATTCCCATTCTCCACAGTAGCCAGACTTAATATTCCATGTTGATGGCTGTCAAGTGGCTGTATTGGTAAAGGTGATAACTGAAACAAGAGCTTTCTCATCTATGCATCTGAGCCACCATAAATAGCAATTAAATTCTTTGACAAATCTCATACCAAATGGCACAGCTTGTATTTTTTCCACTTGAATCTGGGATGATCTGTGGCTTCTTCAACCATGTGGCAAAAAAGTGATTTCAAACTGTTTTGAGTCTACCTTTTAAGAGGACTGTGAGTTTCTTTTACATTCCTTTTGAAGCACAAGTCATAGTAGAAAGCTGACTCCCTTGCCATACTGTGAGGAAGCACAACTAGCCATGCTTTATGGAGAGCAGAAACAGGTACAGGGTAGTGTTCAACTATCTCAGCCCCCAGCCTGTAGAGGCATTTGGGCAAAGGACACAGACATCATGGAGCAGAGATGAACCAAAATAGAATTTAGTGCTGGAACTGGTGTGATATCATAACAAAAACCTGTCATGTAGCACTGGCTTTGGGACTGTGTAGCTGGCACAAGCATAAAGGTCTTGAGGAAATTAGTACTAAAAGCTTAGAAACAGCCTGAGAAAACAATGAGAGTTTGAAGGACACTAAAGAAATGTTACTGGAGGCTGGAGTAAAGGAAACCTTTGTTACATAATGGCCAAAAGTTTGGCAAAATGATTGCTTGTGGTAATACAGAAAATAGCATACCTAACAAAGTCATGCATTTGCATGGGTATATTTCTAAGCAAAATATAGAAAGTACAAATTGGTTTCTTCATGCTTCCTAGGGTAAAACACAAGAAGATAAATATAACCTAAAAAAGAAACTTCACTTTTCAAGAAAAATACGGAGGAAATATTTCCAACTCAAGACTTAGGGGGATCAAAACTAAAACAGTCTTATTCTCTATTCTCTCTACATAGAAAAAGACATTCAAAGAAAAAAAGGAGAGGGGGTCCTCAATGCAAATATAAATTTTATGGCACTTCAAGGTCTTAGTGTAAAAATCCTAAGGATATCACTGTAAGACATTCTGTTAAGAACTTAGAAAGATTTAAGGCAGTGCTTCATTGAAACTTTCAGCTACACAGAAGGTATCATAAGGGCTTTATGAACACCCTTCAAGGACCAGGACTTTCTGGGTAGAAAAATAAAACTAATTCTCATCTCAAGTCTTTCTTAGAAGAACATTCTCAAAATTAGAAAGACCTTCAAGAAAAAGATCAAATATAAGAACTGTCCACAATAGGGATTCTAGGAACTGAAGAATACTGTCCCATAGCAGCGACACTGAAGGTCCAAAGTAGAGAGAACCTGTCTCAAAGAGAATAGGGAATGTAGCACTTTCTAGTGGAGTGTACCTAATACATTTCATTAGAAACCTCCATTGATAACCTTGACTTTGATGCCCACTTCCTGTTTGAGTACTGAATTCCCCTAATGCATCCCTTAAAATCTTCGTATGATTTCAGTTTCCTGTGCTAAATCCCTACTGAAACAACTTCTCAAATCCTCTCTCACTGAAAATAAAACCCATTCTAAGTAGCAGTGATTTCAGTGTCTATTCAATAATGAATGCTATTTAATGTATTGGCCCACTGTCACTAGAAAACCAATGTCATTGACTGAGTTGTGTCCCCCTGCAAATTTGTACATTGAAGTCCGAACCTTTGGTGCCTCAAAATATGATTGTATTTGGAGGTAGGGCCTTTAAAGAGGTGATTAAAGTAAAGTGAGATCATATGAATGGGCCCTAATCCAATATGATTCACGTCCTTATAAGAATTGGCAAGGACACAAACACACACAGAGGAAAGACCATGTGAAGACAAAGGGAAAAGACAGCTATCTACAAGACAAGGAGAGAGGCCTCAAATGAAATCAACCCTGTCAACATCTTGCTCTTGACTTCTAGTCTCCAGAATTGTGAAAATATTAATTTCTGCTATTTAGGCCACCCCATCTGTGGTATTTGTTATGGCATCTCTAGCAAGATAATACAATATATTTCTCCAGTAATGAATAATGGGTATGAACTTTGTACAACATTTCACATTGGTTGTTTACTCCTTAAGCAAATTAGGTACAGTTTGGGACCCAATACCCATGACTGGTACATTTATTTTCTTATTTCAGAACTGAACCACTTCCCACTTAATATCTCTTCTCTATTCTCTCTCTCCATACTAAAACTCTGGTGAAATGAGGTACGGCTATTAGTACAGCTACTGAAGGTGAAACAGACATGTAAATTAGCATGTTTTAATGCACTGTCTAGAGAAATGGACTTGAAAAACTTATGAATATAAACCATTTAAAACTACATTAAACTTTTAATTTAAGAATCAGATATATTAATACCACAGACTATCCCATTTAAGGTATAATTTATTTCCTTTGACTAGTAAATAGTAAACAGTTTAGTAAAACTGTTGAGATTTTTATATTATTTTATAAATATATTTATAAAATATATTTTATATTATATTTATATTTTATAACTACATATAAATTGTTGCATAAACATTATATAATTATTAAAAAGAAATAATGTCATGGACTTTTAAATTTTATCATTTAAAAAATGTCTTCTCTATTTAACAGAGTCAGAGCAATAGGTGAAAAGTAGAAAACAGAAGGGAAAAGAAGAACCAAGGTTCAAGTCTTTCTCCAACAGTATAGATAATAGGCATCTGTAAAATTTGGCCCAACAATCACGAAGTTTTACCCTCCAACCTGAAGCAACTTATCTATTTTATCTACTTGGCAAGTCAGCTTAAAGCAAATATCATCAAAATGAAAATTACACAATGAAATAATTTTCATGTTTTACAATTTTTTGTATTATTTTAACTGATTCCAAACATCTATCTTACCTTGTACCAACTGACAATTCTAAACAGAGTTGTTTTGAAAAATACTCTCAATTTCTCTCATTTTGTATAAATAAAACCTAGTCTTTGGTCTTAAAGACAATTAATACCTATTTTGATGGATATACCCACTTAAATCTTTAACTGACCTATAGTGTTGCCACTGTGTAAAATTATCTGGACATTCTGTATCACCTGCTCTTTTCTATAGGTTTTTCGACTAAAAATGAGTTCTATATACAAACAAAAATGAAATTATATCTTTAGCAAATTAACAATAGAGCTAATAAGAAAATAATGGGAGCAATAACACAGCAGACAAAATGGTGGTATCTTAGCTTCAGCTGCTATAACAAAATACCATAGACTGAGTGGCTTAAACAATGGGAATTTATTTCTCACAGTTCTGGAGGTTGGAAGTCCAAGATAAATTTGTGGGCAGATTGGGTTCTCAGCGAGGACTCTCTTCCTGGCTTGTAAGCTGTTTTCTAGTGATATCTTTACATGGAAGAAAGAGGAGGCACCAGTATCTCTACGTCTTTAAAAGGTACTATTTCTAACATGAAGACTCTACCCTCATGACCTCGTCTAAACCTAAATATATCTTAAGGGTCCCATATTTAATACCATCACACTGGGGATTAGGGCTACAAATATACATTTTGGGGTGACTCAAAATTTCAGTATATAATAGGTGGTGAATATAAAACTCTCTAAAATAATAATCATCCTATGTGACAAAAGCATGTTCTAATAAGAAAGAATATTTAAAAAGACTGTTGTTTCTAGAATCAATATTTCATCTTAAAACATGGTCATATAAACAAAGGGTCATATAAACAAAACTAATACAAAAAATAATATATAGACCTCTGATCAATATGTCTCGGAGAAGAGGGATAGTGGGGACAACGTAAGATGATATTATTATTGTTATTATTTTAACATTATTTCATTTTCAGTTGCATTCCTTTAAGTTTTCAATTTGAAAATATAAATTTGTATTTGAGGAAAAAACGTATTCTTTTTCTTTGTTGGAGTATAATTGCTTTAGAATGGTGTGTTAGTTTCTGCTTTACAACAAAATGAATCAGTTATATATATACATATGTTCCCATATCTCTTCCCTATTGCATCTCCCTCCCTCCCACCCTCCCTATCCACCCCTCCAGGCGGTCACAGAGCACCGAGCTGATCTCCCTGTGCTATGCGGCTGCTTCCCATTAGCTATCTACCTTACATTTGGTAGTGTATATATGTCCATGCCTCTCTCTCGCTTTGTCACAGCTTACCCTTCCCCCTCCCCATATCCTCAAGTTCATTCTCTAGTAGGTCTGTGCCTTTATTCCTGTCTTACCCCTATGTCCTTCATGATATTTTTTTTTCTTAAATTCCATATATATGTGTTAGCATACGGTATTTGTCTCTCTCTTTCTGACTTACTTCACTCTGTATGACAGACTCTAGGTCTATCCACCTCATTACAAATAGCTCAATTTCGTTTCCTTTTATGGCTGCGTAATATTCCATTGTATATATGTGCCACATCTTTATCCATTCATCCGATGATGGACACTTAGGTTGTTTCCATCTCTGGGCTATTGTAAATAGAGCTGCAATGAACATTTTGGTACATGACTCTTTGAATTATGGTTTTCTCAGGGTATACGCCCAGTAGTGGAATTGCTGGGTCATATGGTAGTTCTATTTCTAGTTTTTTAAGGAGCTTCCATACTGTTCTCCATAGTGGCTGTACCAATTCACATTCCCATAAGCAGTGCAATAGGACACACTTTTCTCCACACCCTCTCCAGCATTTATTGTTTCTAGATTTTTTGATGATGGCCATTCTGACTGGTGTGAGATGATATCTAATTGTAATTTTGATTTGTATTTCTCTGATGATTAATGATGTTGAACATTCTTTCATGTGTTTGTTGGCAGTCTGTATATCTTCTCTGGACAAATATCTATTTAGGTCTTCTGCCCATTTTTGGATTGTGTTGTTTGTTTTTTTGTTACTGAGCTGCATGAGCTGCCTATAAATCCTCTGTCAGTTGCTTCATTTGCAAATATTTTCTCCCATTCTGAGGGTTGTCTTTTGGTCTTGTTTATGGTTTCCTTTGCTGTGCAAAAGCTTTGAAGTTTCATTAGGTCCCATTTGTTTATTTTTGTTTTTATTTCCATTTCTCTAGGAGGTGGGTCGAAAAGGATCTTGCTGTGATTTATGTCATAGGGTGTCCTGCCTATATTTTCCGCTAAGAGTTTGATAGTTTCTGGCCTTACATTTAGGTCTTTAATCCATTTTGAGTTTATTTTTGTGTATGGTGTTAGGGAGTGATCTAATCTCATACTTTTACATGTAGCTGTCCAGTTTTCCCAACACCACTTATTAAAGAGGCTGTCCTTTCTCCACAGTATATTCCTGCCTCCTTTATCAAAGATAAGGTGACCATATGTGCATGGGTTTATCTCTGGGCTTTCTATCCTGTTCCGTTGATCTATATTTCTGTTTTTGTGCCAGTACCATACTGTCTTGATTACTGTAGCTTTGTAGTATAGTCTGAAGTCAGGAAGCCTGATTCCTCCAGCTCCATTTTTCGTTCTCAAGATTGCTTTGGCTATTCGGGTTCTTTTGTGTTTCCATACAAATTGTGAAATTTTTTGTTCTAGTTCTGTGAAAAATGCCAGTGGTAGTTTGATAGGGATTGCAATGAATCTGTAGATTGCTTTGGGTAGTAGAGTCATTTTCACAATGTTGATTCTTCCAATCCAAGAACATGGTATATCTCTCCATCTATGTATCATCTTTAATTTCTTTCATCAGTGTCTTATAATTTTCTGCATACAGGTCTTTTGTCTCCTTAGGTAGGTTTATTCCTAGATATTTTATTCTTTTTGTTGCAGTGGTAAA
Source organism: Tursiops truncatus (assembly GCF_011762595.2). NCBI lineage: Eukaryota > Metazoa > Chordata > Mammalia > Artiodactyla > Delphinidae > Tursiops > Tursiops truncatus. The sequence goes on from NC_047037.1 coordinate 119,738,367, forward strand.
TGGGAGTGTTTTCTTGATTTCACTTTCAGAATTTTCATCATTAGTGTATAGGAATGCCAGAGATTTCTGTACATTAATTGTGTATCCTGCTACTTTACCAAATTCATTGATTAGCTCTACTAGTTTTCTGGTAGCATCTTTAGGGTTCTCTATGTATAGTATCATGTCATCTGCAAACAGTCACAGCTTTACTTCCTCTTTTCTGATTTGGATTCCTTTTATTTCCTTTTCTTCTCTGATTGCTGTGGCTAAGACTTCCAAAACTATGCTGAATAAGAGTGGTGACAGTGGGCAACCTTGCCTTGTTCCTGATCTTATTGGAAATGCTTTCAGTTTTTCACCATTGAGGATGATGTTGGCTGTGGGTTTGTCATATATGGCCTTTATTATGTTGAGGAAAGTTCCCTCTATGCCTACTTTCTGCAGGGTTTTTATCATAAATGGGTGTTGAATTTTGTTGAAAGCATTCTCTGCATCTATTGAGATGATCATATGGTTTTTCTCCTTCAATTTGTTAATATGGTGTATCACGTTGATTGATTTGCGTATAAGGAAGAATCCTTGCATTCCTGGAATAACCCCCACTTGATCATGGTGTATGATCCGTTTAATGTGCTGTTGGATTCTGTTTGCTAGTATTTTGTTGAGGATTTTTGCATCTATGTTCATCAGTGATATTGACCTGTAGTTTTCTTTCTTTGTGACATCCTTGTCTGGTTGCTCCCACCAAAAGATACAGATTGGCTGAGTGGATACAAAAAAAGACCCATATATTTGCTGTCTACAAGAGACCCACTTCAGACCTAGAGATACATACAGACTGAAAGTAAGGGGATGGAAAAAGATATTTCATGCAAATGGAAACCAAAAGAAAGCTGGAGTAGCAATTCAAATATCAGACAAAATAGACTTTAAAACAAAGAATATTAGAAGAGACAAAGAAGGACACTACATAATGATCACGGGATCGATTCAAGAAGAAGATATAACAATTGTAAATATTTATGCACCCAACACAGGAGCACCTCAATACATAAGGCAAATACTAACAGCCATAAAAGGGGAAATCAACAGTAACACATTCATAGTAGGGGACTTTAACACTCCACTTTCACCAATGGACAGATCATCCAAAATGAAAATAAATAAGGAAACACAAGCTTTAAATGATACATTAAACAAGATGGACTTAATTGATATTTATAGGACATTCCATCCAAAAACAACAGAATACACATATTTCTCAAGTGCTCATGGAACATTCTCCAGGATAGATCATATCTTGGGTCACAAATCAAGCCTTGGTAAATTTAAGAAAATTGAAACTGAATCAAGTATCTTTCCCGACCACAACACTATGAGACTAGATAGCAAATACAGGAAAAGATGTGTAAAAAATACAAACACATGGAGGCTAAACAATACACTGCTTAATAACGAAGTGGTCACTGAAGAAATCAAAGAGGAAATCAAAAAATACTAGAAACAAATGACAATGGAGACACGATGACCCAAAATCTATGGGATGTAGCAAAAGCAGTTCTAAGAGGGAACTTTATAGCAATACAGTCCTACCTTAAGAAACAGGAAACATCTCGAATAAACAACCTAACCTTGCACCTAAAGCAATTAGAGAAAGAAGAATAAAAAAACCCCAAAGTTAGCAGAAGGAAAGAAACCATAAAAATCAGATCAGAAATAAATGAAAAAGAAATGAAGGAAACAATAGCAAAGATCAATAAAACTAAAAGCTGGTTCTTTGAGAAGATAAACAAAATTGATAAACCATTAGCCAGACTCATCAAGAAAAAAAGGGAGAAGACTCAAATCAATAGAATTAGAAATGAAAAAGGAGAAGTAACAACTGACACTGCAGAAATACAAAAGATCATGAGAGATTACTACAAGCAACTCTATGACAATAAAATGGACAACCTGGAAGAAATGGACAAATTCTTAGAAATGCACAACCTGCTAAGACTGAATCAGGAAGAAACAGAAAATATGAACAGACCAATCACAAGCACTGAAATTGAAACTGTGATTAAAAATCTTCCAACAAACAAAAGCCCAGGACCAGATGGCTTCACAGGTGAATTCTATCAAACATTTAGAGAAGAGCTAACACTTATCCTTCTCAAACTCTTCCAAAATATAGCAGAGGGAGGAACACTCCCAAACTCATTCTACGAGGCCACCATCACCCTGATACTGAAAACAGGTATTTCAATACAACCCAATGAAGTCAATAATGAAGTTAAAGTTCCACCAATGAAGTCAATAATGAAGTTAAAGTTCCAATTATGGCTGCTGATTTTGTAGAAGGGCACGCCCTCCCCAATAACTACCTTATCTGTCTCTGCTATGCAAACATTCCTCCAGATAGTAGCCAAGGAAATTAAACCAGATTCTGAAAGGGAGTGACAACTAACCTATAGTCTTAGAGATAAACAATTCTGATCATCATTCTAGGCCATGGAAAATTTGATCATCACAATCATGGGGTGAGTGGGTGCTACTGGTATTTAATACTTGGGGGTCTTGAAATGTCTAAAGATCTTGCAGTTCTTCCACAGTCTCATAAAATGAAAATAGATTACCTAGTTTTTTTTAAGTGAAAGACCAATTTCTTTCTTTCTTTCTTTGATTTAGTTTGAAAAGATCTAGTCAAACAGGAAGTCAGATGCTTGGAACAACTCCTGGCCATTTATTCACTGGTTACGTTCAAGCTTATGATGAATTTCTTTTCCAAAGGTAAGGGAGTAAAGAGTGTATGATAAAGCAGATAATTAGATGATATTCAGGAGGACAAGCACAGGTTAGGCTGCTATCCTGTGCAATATTGTCTAACATTCTGCTGATGAAAACTGGGGAAATGGCAGAATCCAATGAGTAAAGGATCTTAAAAAAACTAAAAGTAGAACTACCATATGACCCAGCAATACCACTACGGGGCATATACCCTGAGAAAACCATATTTCAAAAAGAGACATGTACCACAATGTTTATTGCAGCACGATTTACAATAGCCAGAACATGGAAGCAAGCACTGTGTCTATCGACAGATGAATGGATAAAGAAGATCTGGCACATATATACAATGGAATATTACTCAGCCATAAAAAGAAATGAAATTAAGTTATTTGTAGTGAGCTGGATGGACCTAGAATCTATCCTACAGAGTGAAGTAAGTCAGAAAGAGAAAAATAAATACTGTATGCTGACACATATATATAGAATCTAAAAAAAAAGGTTCTGAAGAACCTAGGGGCAAGACAGGAATAAAGACGCAGATGTAGAAAATGAACTTGAGGACATGGGGAAGGGTAAGTGTAAGCTGGGATGAAGTGAGAGTAGCATTGACAATATATACACTACTAAATGTAAAATAGATAGCTAGTGGGAAGCAGCTGCATATCACAGGGAGATCAGCTCGGTGCTTTGTGACCACCTAGAGGGGTGGTATAGGGAGGGTGGGAGGGAGAACCAAGAGGGAGGAGATATGGGGATATATCTATATGTATATCTGATTCACTTTGTTATACAGCAGAAGCTAACACAACAATGTAAAGCAATTATACTCCAGTAAAGATGTTAAAAAAAAAGACATGAGTGCAGTGTTACTCTTTTGTTCTTTTAATTTTGGCAAGACAGTGTCCTTCCCTTCCTTTTCTTTCCCTTCCCTTCCTTTTCCTTCCCTTTCCTTCCCTTCCCTTCCCTTCCCTTCCATTGAAAACTAGGGCTGTTTCTTCTTCCTCATTTACAAAGTGCAACATCTGGGCAGAAAAAAAAAAGGTTGCAAAGATATTTTCCCTGTGACTTAAGAAAAAGATCATTGAGTCTGCTTTCTGAGCTCGTAACCTCTGTAATCAAGCAAAAGAGCCTGCCTCAAGCCTGACTCTCCACTCCCTTAGCTACTTTATCCTGGGGCCACTTGGCAGAAGTCCTTTCAAAGGCTGTGGCTAATTGGAACAGAAGGAACAGGATTGCAACAGGACTGCAATCTCCTCCAGGTTTCACTTTTACAAAGTGGAGGTGTTAATTGACTTCTACCAGTGTTATCTGTTTTACTTATTTCTTTTTCTTTCTTTTTTTTTTTTTTTTTTTTGCGGTATGTGGGCCTCTCTCTCACTGTTGCGGTCTCTCTGGTTGCGGAGCACAGGCTCCGGACGCGCAGGCTCAGCGACCATGGCTCACGGGCCCAGCCGCTCCGCGGCATGTGGGATCTTCCCGGACTGGAGCATGAACCCGTGTCCCCTGCATCGGCAGGCGGACTCTCAACCACTTCACCACCAGGGAAGCACTGTTTTACTTATTTCTGATAACTTTATGTCATCTTCTCAGGAGTTGTAAGTTGACCTTCACTGTCTTCCAGAATTTTTCACATGTGAAAGTCATCCTTTCTTCCTATTTTACAATGGTAATGCATGCCTGCCTCTATTTTTATAATTCTATGGTTATTTCAATTATGATCAGTTGAAGTAACAGAATAATATATCTGTCCTCAACTCATAATCTTATCAGGAAGTAAAAAAAATGCATTTTCAGATAATCATAATCAAAAATGGTAAGAGATGTATCCATCAAAATTAAGCTTTTTAAACATTTCTAATATCTACTAACATATTCTTTCTTTTTCTCTTTTTTCCTTTTTTATTTCAAATATATAATTAATTATTTATATATTTTTATGTGGGATTTCCGTCAGAATAAGTCATTGGAGAAACACGGTCCACTGGTTCTGAATCAATTGTAACATATGCCTCATTCCGATAACATAGAAAAACAATTGAATTCTCTTAACTATTTAAAATCTCAGTCTAAAATAGATCTGAGAAAGAACTATGATAATCTACCCCTGTAATATAAACTATATTCTTAAGGAACTGTAGCAATTCTAAGTCCTCTACCTTCACTTATTCCAATTGAAAACCAAGGTTTTATTTTTCCTCTCTCTTATATAAAGTTGTATTTATTAATCAACATGTTATACGGGTCTTTTCTGGTTCAGTTAGTCTCCTAGTGCCTTGGTTTCTGTTCCCTGAACTGAGGAAACTCAGAGTTTTGTCTGCCATAAATGGGACACAGGAAATTAGATTTTTCCTCTGCACACTTCCCTGTGCTAACCCTGTCCTATCTCTTTCCTGCCAAGCTGCATTTGATGACATTTAAAATAAATAGGTTCTTCTAGATTCAGCCTTTCTCAACCAGGTTATGAGATATAATTAAACACTAATGTCCTAAGGCATACATTGTAGGTACTATCCTTGAAAGAATTAAGTAAGCACTGAAATCATTTTCAGCAGACCTTTAGAAATAAAGTACTTATATCATCTCCACGTATATTTGGAGGCTTCTTATCCTTCAAGTTTCTCATTTTTCAAGTTTCAGGCTTTAAAACATGAATCATTCACTGATGAAGAGGGTGGCTAAGGACCTTGTCTTTGACTAATCTAAGCTATCAATTCCTTTTCTGTTTTCCCCTGGTTGCTGTGTGGGTGGACCTTACTTGTTTCTGAAGAGAAGGAAATTCCCTTTTATCATATCTTCTTTTATCTTTACTCTAAACTCCATTGTAAAAATGCTATGCAGTATGCCAGGCCTAGTTCTTGATATGTTAATGAGAGCATAAAAGAACCTGAAAAAAAATTCTCTTAATATCACTTCAAATTCAAGATCATTTTCTTGTTCTGACTCTTTTGCTTTGCATTTTTATTCTCTCAATTGTAATCTTTCCCGAAGTAGAAGGATGTCTCAGGAAAAATAGAAATCAGTATATACAGAAGGATGAGAAATAAAAGTACACTAATATATTTTTTAAAATATGTAAACCCAGTTATTTTCATATAAAAAATTCCTTTGTCTTTGAGCTATTTCTGTGGTACAAATGTTGACAAATGACTCAGTGAGTTTGAATCTCCACTGTTCAGGATACTCAGTTGAACTTTGTTTACTCATTGGCTCAAGACATCAGGATGCTGGTTGCTCTGAGGTCACAACCAACCCCGAGTTCTTGGGTATGAAGAACTTCTACCAATTGCTTTGATTTCAGTACATAGAAAACCTACCATTCCTACAACCATTTAAATATTTTTAATCCATTCTCTGATTCTCCTCCTGGAAAACCAGTTTTAACTCTTTTCAAATCATGAAGAGCAAGCTTCATTTGTGTCATTCTGGAGCTACCTGGCAATACTGTTACTTATTAAATATTAACTTTAGTTTTTAAGGAGAGGAAAATTTAGTAAGGAGTTTTGCTTTGCCTACTAAGAAGTGTAGGGCTAGATAAAATATTCAAGAATGACATTCAAATAATTTAGATTATTGGTTAATTAAAACTGAAAAAGAATTTAATATTTTCCCAACTTTACTTAGCCATGGCTTCCGTTATAAGTCAGAGCAGAGTTTTGTAGGCTAGCAAATTACAAACTATTAAACATATAAAGGAAAATTCCCTGCTGTGTTTTATTGCTAGTTGCCTTTCTACTTCATTCCTCTGTTGTTACTTATTTCTCTGCAACTACAGCATTTTAATGGATAACAATGAAAATGTCTTTTATTTTTCTCCCAATGTGATCTGACACTGACAAAGGTGATCTCTTATAAGAAAAATATATCTTTATTTCAAAAACTGCATAAGGATATTTTTAGGAGCAACTCTAAATCCTCAGTGGTCTCCATGAAGAGAATTTAAAAAAATAAAAGTGCAAGGTATGGGCTTCACTGGTGGCGCAGTGGTTGAGAGTCCGCCTGCCAATGCAGGGGATGCGGGTTCGTGCCCAGGTCCGGGAGGATCCCGCGTGCCACGGAGCGGCTGGGCCCATGCGTGCGTCCGGAGCCTGTGCTCCGCGACGGGAGGGGCCGCAGCGGTGAGAGGCCCCCGTACCGGAAAAAAAAAAAAAAAAAAGCTTAAGGTAGAAAAGTAGAATAAATTAAATGGAAACTATTAACATATTTAATTATAAGTTAATTTTTGGTACCCTGATGTGCACTTACATTTCTAATGCTGTATGATTTTATAATTCTTATTTGGGAAAGTATCCCTATTGCAATTAAGATGCAAGTAAATTCTTGAATAGGGAATTAGATTTGTGGGTTTAAGTAATTTAAATTCTGCAAATCTGTGTGAGTTTCTCTTTTGTCCAGTTCCACATGGGAAAAATTGCATTTTAAGACTTGAAATAGAAAATGTGGATGACTACCGTGACTATGTTTACAAGCTGCTGACTTGTTTCTTTTACTCTCTTTGGTAAATGTCCAAATACAGCATTATAATAAAACAGGTCTGCCATCTTCAGTGCCACCAAAGGTGCCCATTATTGACGACAGTCAGATGGAATACCATCTAGTAAGAGTGATTTATTATTGAAGGGATCTTTAATGACATGCCATACTTTATATACACTTAAATGTATCATTCTTTAGATACAGATGAGAGTTCCTTCTTAATTTTTACAGCCCCAAAAGATTATATGTATATAAAATTACACAAAGGGATAGATCTTTTGGAATTTTAACTCACTTTGTTAACTTCCATTTTCTTTGAAACTGTGTATTATATTATTACTAATGTAATTATAGGCTACGTGTATATAATAAACATTGTCAAAAAATGTAGGGGAGATTATTTCCCTACTGGAAGTGGTTTAAAAATGTTATCAAAGGCTGTGAAGAAGAAAAAAGGAACAGAGGAATGAAGTTGTTGATTTGAAGGAATAGTTATCTAGGTCAGAAAACATTGACACTGGAAACTGAAAATTTTAGTTTAGATTTTTCTCTCACTTTTCTATATATTCTTTTCAATAAACTTTATCCCAATGTGTAAAATGAATAAACCAATTAACTTGGGCTACAGAGATGCATATATGGAATGGTATATGTAAATTTATATATATATATATATATTAGTACTTAGGATATTTTCTATTGTATACCTGGTAGTATTTTTGGGGTGGGTAAATGTTTATTGAAATTAAATATATTTAATCTTCTTAAACTGGATGGGGTACTGAAATTTAGATTACACATTTTGGAGAATTTTCCCTGGGTCTAGATATACAGCATAAGTAAAACTTAGTTGGTGTTTTTGAATACTGTTTATAGTCTTCTCATATAAAGTACAATTCAAAGGCAGTTTTAAGCAGGATTTTCATGTAGACATTTTTGGAAACATCATCATTCTTTGAAATACTTCTCTCTCTTTCCTCATTCTCTTCTCCAGTGCAGGTATCCCTGTTGTTGAATGGGAAGTGCATGGTGCTCTTAAGTGGATGCTAAGACTTAGGAAAAACATGAAAAATCTTCCAGAAATTTTCTTTAGTTAGATACTGAACACATATATGTAAATGTGTGTGTTGAAAATGCTATATATATATATGTTATTTTATGGACTATATACAACATTTTCATTTTTGATTAGAGCATAAGATATTGCTTATTTCATACTTTTAGCCAACCATATTTTTTTAATTTAATTTTTATTTTATATTAGACTATAGTCATTTTACTATGTTTTGTTAAGTTTCAGGTGTACAGCAAAGTGATTCATTTATACATATACATATATCCATTCTTCTTCAGATTATTTTCTCATATAGGTTAATACAGAATATTGAGTAGAGTTCCCTGTGCTATACAGTAGGTCTGTTGATTATCTATTTTACATATAGTAGTATGTATATGTTAATCCCAAACTCCTAATTTATCCCCCCCCCCTTCCTCCCTGGTAATCATAAATTTGATTTCAAAGACTGTGAATCTGTTTCTGTTTTGTAAATAACTTATCTGCATCATTTTTTTAGATTCCACATAATCCTTGATACTTGCTAGGGTAGTCATTCACTCCTTTTGGTACTGAGGCAATTTTGAAGAAAAATCTTAAAAAGTGCTTTTTAAAATTTCATCCATATTAAGATCTCTATTGTTACAACCCAATTTAGTTTTACACACTACAAATTGTGTATTATATTGTAATTTTCTTAATTCTTGTTTCCACCCACAACTTCTAATTTTTGTTGTAGTTTTGGATTTTATATATCCTTCTCTAAAAATTTTGACTGGCTAATTGATACTTGATTAAAACTAGGATACTATTGGACCATTCTACATTTTAATATATTTGTTAGCATATTAATCAACAGTACTGTTACCAAAAAGGTACTCATGTTGTAATAGGCTGTTTCTAAACATACATGTTTCCTAACTTTGAACTTGAAAGCTAACGTTTTGCTTCAGTACACATTCAGGGGCCATCTAATCACTTATTCATAAAAATGACTAGAGATTTGTAAACAAACTTCAGTGTTGCTTTGAAAATCTCATTTGTGTCTAAGAGTTTGTATGTGTGTGTGGTCCCAAAGCTCTCGAGAATGTAAAAACCTTCAGGTGATTTCATCTAACTGTTTTTTGACCATTCTGGATAAACAGTTCCTGGTATTTACCTGATTACCTTTTCTGGGGATTCACATGTTGTGCTTATATATACTCTGGACTGAATGAATTGACTTGATTGAGTTGAAAAAGGTTATTATAAAAAAAAACAAAGCACAGTTTGCTAAGTGGTGTTTGCTTTTCCAGAATAACAGGCACTCTAAATAATCAGTTTGTCCATACACTTTTCTCACTCAGGTTAATCCCATTTTTGCAATGATTCCAGACTGCAGTGGTAGTGAAGACGAAGATTTACTCAAAGTCACTTGGAATTCAACTTCATATTACTTAACACACTATTTTAAACTGAAGTAACTTTAGAATATATCCTTTCTAAGCAAGGACATTTCCTTAGACTCTAATTCTGTTCCTTTTCTCCTCCTATTCCTATATATAACTCAAGCTAAGTTCTCAAACTATATTCAAGGAATGTACAGAAAATATTTGACTGGAAGATTGTTTTGATTTAAACATTTGTCCTGGTTCTATTTTACCTATTTGAAGTAATGATTAAGTCAATGTAGTTAGCTATATTTTTGTTAGTAGAGATATAATAATTCTTTTGCCTCTAATTTTACAAAATTATAATATTTAGACCATACGATTAATAACAATTAGTTGGCACAAATGCAAACACCCAACATACTATACCCTATAAATATTTAAATATTAAAAGAAAGTTAAATTTACAAATATATGTTATAAATCTAAATCTATCTACTGTTGAGAGCTAGTGTTCAGAAAAAGTGATTCATTTCAAAATATTACTGCTCAATTTATAAAAATATCAAATCACTATGTTGTATACCTGGAACTAATATTATATTGTAAGTCAACTATATCTCAATAAAAATATATAAAGTATTACTACTCATTGACAATGCACCTGTTCACCCAAGAGCTCTGATAGAGATGAACAACAAGATTAATGTTGTTTTGATGCCTGTTAACATATCATCCATTCTGCAGCCCATGTGCCAAGGAGTAATTTTGACTTTCAAGTCTTATTATTTAAAAAATTACATTTCATAAGGCTATAGCTTCCATAGACAGTGATTCCTCCTATGGATCTGCGAAGTTAATTTAAAACCTCTTCTGGAAAGGATTCACCATTCTAGATACCATTAACAACACTTGTGATTAATGGGAAGAGGTCAAAATATCAACATTAATAGGAGTTTGGAAGAAGTTGATGCAACCCTCATGGATGACTTTTAGGGGTTCCAGATTTCAGTGGAGAAAGTAACAGCAGATACACTAGAAATAGCAAGAGAACTAGAATTAGAAATGGAGTTTGAAGAGGAGACTGAATTGCTAAAATCTCATGATAATATTTTAACAGTTGAGAAGTTGCTTCTTCTGGATGAGCGAAGACATTGGTTTCATAAGATGGAAACTATTCCTGGTGAAGATTATGTGAAGATTGTTGAAATGAGAACAAAGAATTTAGGCTACACTTAGTTGATAAAGCAGGGGCAAGGTTTGAGAAAACTTTGGAAGAAGTTCTACTGTGGGTAAAAGGCTATCAAGTAGCATTGAATGCTACAGAGAAATCGTTCATGAAAGGAAGCACCAATTACTGTGGCAAACTTCACTGTTGTCTTATTTTTAAGAAATAACCACAGCCACCCCAACCGTTGGGAATCACCACCCTGATGAGTTAACGGCCATCAACATCAGAGCAATACCCTCCACCAGCAAAAAAATTATGACTCAATGAAGGCTGATTAGGCTAAAAATGGTGGTTAGCATTTTTAAGCAATGAATTTTTAAATTAAGGATTTTTTTAGACACCTTATTGCACACTCAATAGAATACACTATAGTGTAAACGTAACTTTTATAAGCACTGGGAAACCAAAACATTTGTGTGACTCATTTTATTGCTGCTGTCTGGAACCAAATCTGCAATATCTCTGAGGTGATACCTTATTTTTGTTATATATAGCAAAAGCTTATGAGTGTTAGGTAATACAGGCACACCTGAGCGTTAGGTAATACAGGCACACCTCAGAGATATTGTTAGGTAATACAGGCACACCTCAGAGATATTGTTAGGTAATACAGGCACACCTCAGAGATATTGTGGGTTTGTTATCTCTGGTTGGGTCAGAAAATTAAACTGACAGATTAACAGAAGAAAAACATACAAATTATTTAATATAAGTTTTATGTGACATAATAGTCTTCATAAGGAAATAAAGACCCAAAGAAACTGTTAGGCGTGTGTATTTTTATGCTAAGTTTAAAGGGTGGACAGTCATGGAAGATTATGACAGGTTAAGGCTTATGAGGTAAGCACAGTAAACTGGGAAGAACTAAGCGAGTCCTGTTTGTTAGTATTCTTCTTGGTGTCCCTTTGTCTTTGGAGATAAGGATGCTCCTTTCCTCTGGGTACAGGGAGAGAACCTCTCACTTGAAGATTTTATGACCTGTTTAGTGGAGAAATGTTGGGGGGTGGTGGAAGAGGTCAGAGTGACCTGCTTGCTTCTGTGGTTTTCTCAAACTCCTTCAGCTTAAAAATTCAATATTTCGAGGTGCCATATTTTGGGGTAGCATGTCCTGAACCCCATCAGTTTCAACCTGTCAGGCAGTCTGCAACCCAAGATACATCCCAGTCACGAGCTTTTGATCAAGGTGCCATTGCATCCAGCAAACTCTTGTCAAGGAGAGTAAATAGAACATATTCACATCTGTGTTTCAGTCAGTTTTTGAGTTAGCGGGTGAGCAGGTAAGACCCTAGGTTGCTAAGAACTTGGAAGTATTATAGAATTAGTGGAATAGCTCCTTTTCTCACAGCACAAGTTAGAAGGTGGCTGAGTCAGGATGGGTGCACCTAACAATTGCCTCACTCTACCACCTACCACACTCCCTCAAACACAGAGATATTTGGCTCTTGTAGCTGAATCTGATTGGTCATATAAACTTCTCCTCTATGGCAGACTTGCCTTCCAGCTAGAGAAATTACAGGGATTAAGAAATTAGCTAACCAATACCCTAAGGAAGAGTCACACAAATTAGAAAGAAGAAAATTCTACAAAAAATAGGATCATATTCTTCAGTAAGTCAAAGCAACTCAAGGAAAGAGCGTGTTGAAGATTGAAAACAACAACAACAACAACAAATTAAAGGGCAGAAAACCCAGATGCAAAGTTCAATATGAAATTGTAGCCTGGCTCGGACTGACCAAACACAAAAGATACATTGGGAGTAGCTAGTGAGAGAAAAATATGGTTCAAATATTCTATCCTGCTAAATACTAATTATTAATTTTGTTGATTTTGAAAATATTTTAGCATAAAATACAATTTAAAAAAATAATATTGACGTATTTACTGAAGAAGACTTGCTTATAATTTACTTTAAATGTTTTACCCTGGAATATGTAATTAGCTTAAGATATACCCTTTGTGTGATGGATTGCTCTAATCAGAAATCCACATCCCAGGCCTAGTACTCTCCAGGCACTGACTAGGATAAAAACATGTGCCTTCTAAATTTCAGGGAATGTAATAGATCTCGTAATTAGCATTAGGAATTTCAAAAATTGAGATATTGTAGGGGAATTTTTAGTCTTATTATTCACGTAATGGATGCCAGAAATGTGTTCTTAATGTAGAAAATTGGCAGAATTCAAGATACATTGATTGATAGAAATACTCTAAATGGTTTCTTCACCTTTTCATGAAAAAATATTTAGTAAATCTAGTAGCTTGTATATGCAGCAGAAGAGCCTTGTACATGATTCCTGGACAGTCAGTGACTAACCAGTTATTCAGAGGATTCTTGTAAAATTATGTAGACTCTAAATCATGAATCCTACTGCTGGAATATTGCCTTGATGCCTTGAGTGAGCCTTTGTGCTGTAAGGAAATTTAGATCACCTAAAAGGACAGAGGTATAGGACTTCCATGAGCTTACCAAACATCATGTAGAAACTACATATGCCTGCTTGTAAGTAAATGCTTTTACAATAAAAGTTTTCCTATGTTCCAGATTTTGACCTGAAAACTGCTTTCTTTATAACTTTATGATTATTTATAATTGAATTATCAGAGAGTAGTTTAATGACTGGCAGCTACTTTTATATATTAAAAAAATAAGGTGTACCTGATGTAATTGATCAAATTACTTTTTCTTGTGTAACAATAAAAATTTAATAACTGGTTTAAAATTTAATAAGTACAATATCTCAAAGCAATTTTTGTATCCTATTACACATGATTGTGTATTCAATTTAAAATACAAATAAGCTATTAACTAAACTTGTATCCCTTTTCTCTCTTCTCTTTGAAGAACAAATGTCTTACTTCTGTTTGTTTACATTACTTCAATTTTTGATCTCAATATATAATAAATTGATTTCTGCTCCTACCATTGCATGTAACTGAAACCACCAATTGTCACTAATGATCTGTTTAACAAAGTCAATAACATTTAATTAGTAGTTGATTTATTTGGCTTTTTAAAAGCACTGACAATTTGATACTATAAACCACAGTCAACTTCTTAATTTTTCTCTTCTTTCTTTAAACACACATTCCCTGTTTTCTTCCTTGATCTCTGACTAGCTCGAGGTTATTTCTTAATATTTTCTAGTTTTTGCCATGATTTATTTCTCTCTCTCTCTCTTTTTTTTCAATACTCTACACATACTCCATGGCCAATCTCACCCACTCCAATGACATCAACTGTTACATAATCACAAATCAATCTCCGATATCTATCTATAAACACCTTCAAGAGGATGTGCACAGACACAGATTTACAACTGTATTTCTCTTAGCTGGGTTTCCTGTAGCACATCCTATTTCAGGTGTTGATATTGACATCCACATAGTATTAAAAAAATGAAATACCTATGGGGCTAAAATATAATGGTGTTTGGCATTGGCATTCAGTTGCTTCATAATATGATTTATCTTCAGTCACATGGATGAATACATATTTTAGACAGGGAACTGTGTTCTTCCTTAGACTTAATAATAGATAAACTTCCAAAGGAAGAACTCAGCAGATATTTCATTTGACAGAGTTATACCTAGGTTTCTAATTTTCTATTTTCTTTTAAATTTTAGACTAAACAGCCTCTGGTTATAGAAAGATGTTCCTGAACTGAGTCTAGCTAATGAGGAGGTTCATTATGATGCTGTTCCTTTCTGGAATTGTGTATTCCAGGGCACAACCAGTTTTTTTCTCTATATAAGTAATAATTACAATATTCACTGTAGTGGATTCTCTAATGTATCACTCAAATAGCCTTTAAGACTGAAATAGATTTTCCCCCAGCTGCAGAGGATTCTGCTAGCTAAGAACCCTCAATTCCAGGATTCTCTGGAAATTGCCAAGGCTGAAGAGAACCACTGAGCCAAATGTCATACCCTTTATGGGGACAGCCTGCATCTTCACCCAAACTCAGAGCAACTCCGAAGAGCTGCCTCAGTTTCTGAGCTTTCTGAAGGATCACCTGAGGCCTTTGTTAAGACTACAGCAGACCCCAATTTCTCCCTCTCCCAATTCTGCTTTCTTCTTTTCCCCACAGGCACTGATCTCAAAATTACTCTTTAATGAACTTCTTGCATGCTAATCTTTATGTAAGATCTGCTTCTTAGAAACCGTATCAGCAATAATTGGTATTAGAAGTGATTCAAGAGGAAAGTCCTTAAGATGGGAATCACTATTCCTAATCACTTTCAACTGCAGGACACAGAAAGCTGAAAAAAAATTCTTGAATTTTCTTCTTGTCTCACAAAGCCTAAAATATTAGCTATCAAGCCCACTATAAAAAAAAAGTTTTCTGATTCTTGCTCTATGCCATGAAGTAGAGTTAAGTCACAGCATAACCCAGGGCTGAACCTGCTCAAGGACGGGGAAAAGAAAGACTGTACCAAAGGAGCTGCAGAACCTAGCAAACATATACTGGCAGGAGCTGAGAGAGCACATATAAAGCTAAAGTCTGGGGCTTCCCTGGTGGCGCAGTGGTTGAGAATCTGCCTGCCAATGCAGGGGACACGGGTTCGAGCCCTGGTCTGGGAAGATGCCACATGCCGCAGAGCAACTAGCCCCATGAGCCACAATTACTGAGCCTGTGCGTCTGGAGCCTGTGCTCCACAACAAGAGAGGCCGCGATAGTGAGAGGCCCGCACACCGCAATGAGGGCTGGCCCCCACTTGCCGCAACAAGAGAAAGCTGTCACACATAAACAAAGAGCCAACACGGCCCTAAATAAATAAATAAATAAATAAATAAATAAATAAATAAATAAATAAAAAGCTAAAGTCTGAAGATGCTGGACTGAAGGAGGCTTCCAAAAACTGAAGTTACCAGTCTTTGTGCTTCCTTTGTATTAGTTTTCTATTGCTGCTGTGATGAATTAGCACAAACTTAGAGAGATTAAACAATACAAATTTATTACTTTATAGTTCTGTAGGTCAATAGTCAGACTCACGCCTTACATATCTAATATTGAGGTGTGGGCCTAGCTGCATTACTTTCTGAAGAATTAGGGAAGAATGTATTTCCCTGCCTTTTGCAGGTTCTGGAGGCTTCTCACATTCCCTGGCTCTTGGCCTCTTTTCTCCACGTTCAAAACCAGCCAGGTTGCATCCTTCCAACTTTGCAGCCTCACTACATCTCTCTCCAGAGCAGGGATAAGTTCTTTGTGCTCATGTGATTAAATTGGACCTACTAGGATAATCCAAAATAATCTCCCCATCTCAAGGTCCTTAATGACACCTGCAAAACCCTTTTTGGGACATATAGTGACATATTCACTAATGCCAGGTATTAAGACACAGAAATCTCTGGGGGCCCATTATTCTCCCTACCACATCCTTCCTGGTGCTGGAAGGTGTGAAATGTAATTTGTCCTTTACTTCAGAGGGAATATTCAGACATGGTCCAGACTGTTAAAAATTTTACTGATGTAACAGGCCTATGAATATAGTTGGACAAAATGAGCAAAAGTGTCAAGTGATTTGCTGACTTTGGTAAGATACATGCACCCTAGAAAGTGAGAGGAAAATATAATGTAGTATCAGAGCAGGGAGGGCCCATTTTGGTCAATGGATGAAGGAAAAGAAAGCCCAGACTTGGTTCATTAGTGAGAATGCGTGAGTTCAGTATTTACATTAGGGCTTCCCTGGTGGCGCAGTGGTTGAGAGTCTGCCTGCCAATGCAGGGGACACGGGTTCGTGCCCCGGTCTGGGAAGATCCCACATGCCGCGGAGCGGCTGGGCCCGTGAGCCATGGCCGCCGAGCCTGCGCGTCCGGAGCCTGTGCTCCGCAACGGGAGAGGACACAGCAGTGAGAGGCCCGCGTACCGCAAAAAAAAAAAAAAAAGAGTCCTTGACAGAGTTGATACTTCAATCCTATGTGCTTTGGATGACAATCTAACACCTTTATAAAATAACAATGTTCCCTTTGTATTGATCTACTAAACTAGGAAACTTTCAAGTTAAATATAGACATAAGAAGTTATAAATTATACCCACGTTCTCACATATCTGTGTGAATTTAGAAATTGTGAATATTTTTTAAAGTGTTTATAATATTTATCAAAATGTAAGATTCGTTACAATTGCATTTGAAATTATATTGAGTAATTGTTTTTGGATTTGTGATTTTTAGTAGAAAGACATGACAGCTTGTAAAACTACCATATTACTACGTTTAAGAGAACTTACATTTATTAACTGGGTAAGTTTAGTTGATTACATTGAAATTAGTTGTTTAAATTCTTGACAAAGATTGATTTGTCAGTTTCTGGCAGTGAAAGAAGGAAATCCTGTCATATGTGACAACATTGATATACCTGGAGGATATTATACTAAGTGAAATAAGCCAGACAGAGAAAGACAAATACCATATGATTTCACTTGTGTGGAATCTAAACAAACCAGACTCATAAAAACATAGAGTAGAATGGTGGTTGCCAAGGATGAGGGGATGTGGGAAAGAGGGAGAGGTTGTTAACAGCATACTTTTAGTTAAAAGATAAATAAGGTCTGAGGAGCTAATGCATAACATAGTGACTATAGATGATAACACTATATTGTATAATTGAAATTTGCTAAGAAACTAGAAAGTAAATGTTCTTATCAAAAAAAAAAACGGTAAATGTGTGAGGATGTGAGGTGACTGATATGCTAATAAACTTGAAGGAAGCAATCCTTTCACAATATATACATATATCAAATCACCATGTTGTGCACTTTAAATATTTTATAATTTTATATGTCTGTTATACTTCAACAAAGCTGAAAAAAAAATCAGAGCCTCAGAAATATAGCATTTAGAGAATTCCCTGTTCTCACAGAGACTTCTGGGAACCATTGTAGTTTGTGTGTAAATATCAAGTTGATATTACACATTCATAGCCATAATGGAATAGGACTTGGCAGACAGTGAAAGTGAAGTTACAACATGAAATTTTACAATAAAAATTCATATTGTTGTGCTAGAAAATAATGCTTTGACCTAATAATATTTTGTGTTACAAGCATTAGAATCTCCTGGATAATTATTTCAAAATCAATATACCTGTGACCTTTTTCTTAAAGACTCCAATTTAGTTTGCAGTTTCCCTAGCAATTATGAGCTACTCCACCTATTGTGAAAACTGGCTCTTCTAAAACAAAGATCCTATGGATATAAATGGCTAATTTTTCCTTTAATGTAATTTTTCTGATTTTTAGTTATACTGAACATCATCCCATTAATCATTAAGGTTGTTAGAACATTTCTGCCTTTGCCCTGAACACTTTTTTTTTAAATTTAATTTTTATTGGAGTATAGTTGCTTTACAATGTTGTGTTAGTTTCTGCTGTACAGCAAAGTGAATCAGCTATACATATACATATATATCCAATCTTTTTTAGATTTCCTTCCCATTTAGATCGCCATAGATCACTGAGTAAAGTTCCCTGTGCTATACAGTAGGTTCTTATTAGTTATCTATTTTATACATAGTAGTGTATATATGTCAATCCCTATCTCCCAATTCGTCCCAACCCTCCTTGCCCTGACTCTTTGGAGAGTTCTTCTTGGCTTAACAAAGTCCTCCTTATCTTTAAACATATACGTCAATGCTGCCTTTTTCTGAAACCTTCCCTTGGTCTCTGAGAGGTAGCATCCTTCTTCATTGTGCTGCAAACTGCCTTACTGACACTTCTGTCATAGCTCTTAACACACTGTGAAGCAATGATCTGTTTATAGTATGTCTCACCCACTAGATTATCAGTTTACAGGGCAGTAATTAAGTTGGTAAGCATATTACCAAGCGGTAGCAATAAAAATCATTTTATAAAATTGGTTAAAATAAACATTGGCAATGACAGCCCAGCTGCAATAAGATCATAGCAATTCAATGTCAGGGCACTGTGATTTTCAGACAATACCAGCTTTACTTCCTTGTATTGTTTCTTGGCAACAATAGCACTTAAAGGGCAATTTTGAGGGAACTCTGCTAATATTCTTGGTAGATATTTAACCTTATGAAAGGAAATCACTTATCCAAGACTTCAGTATTTTCATTTCAGTGACATTTAAAATGGAAATGAGTCCATTTTCTTTTCAGACTTTTTGAAAATGCTTTGGTTCAAAATTAAACACATTCAGTGAATTATTCAGCTAGGACAAAATCAGAATTTAAGGAAATTGAAGAAGCAGATTTTTTTTCAGTGTGGCTCTTATATTTGATACATCCTATATTCTACATTAATTGTACCAACAGGTAAAACATACTAATTGCCAAACAATAAAATAGAGTAATTATTTCTAGTATATAATGAATTAATGTTTAACTTCATTGCTTTATGCTATTATACAAGATAATTTTAGATAATTTCAGCATATATTTGTGCCCTTAATCATCTCAGGAAAATGAGTCATTTAAAAAATATGTTTTCATTTTATTTATATATTTTAGTATTGATGAATAATAGCTTTTAAATCTTATCTCATTTTTTACATTATCATGATATTAAAAATTGAATAGGAAGGTTTTGAAAGCATAATGTACACAGAATTATTCTCTAAAGTATTTGTTGATACTTTTATTAAAGATTCATTTTATTATTTAATAATAAAGACATGGGTTAAAGAATTAATGTATTAAGATAACTTGTTACAACCTAATAGATTTAAGGTGGATGTGACTAGATTATCTTGGTTGTGCCTATTTCTCAGTGTCTGGATGACTCCCAAACTCCTCAGAACAAAACATAAAATCCAAGCCCAAAAGCCTTTTGGCTAATGTAAATCATAATGAGGTTGGGGAGAGGTGATAATTTACACCTTACCTAGCACATTTATCTTCTAAAAATAAAATATTTATAATAATTTTTGTCTCCCTTTATGGCTCCTCTTTCTGTATCTCCTGCTTCAACCTTTCATTTACTATTTGACAATCATCTCCATACACAGTTTACAAAATTAACCTGGTTCAAGCAACTGTCCCACATTTCCTGTTATGTTGCACTGGGCACTCAGCGACCCAACAGGACCACTGTTGGCAAGCAAAAGAAACCAAGCAAAACAGGTCATTTTCCCCAGCAAATGTCGTTCCTCAAGCATGCTCTTTAGGATTTTCAGTTTATCCCTCTATCTCTAGAGAACTGCAGTGTGAAGCCCCCAAATACATAATTCATATTTCTAGAGAGTAACAGAGAGTAAGTTGGTAAATGTTTAACAATCACCTCTCTGAACAACAACAAAAAGTGATGATGGTATGTGATTTCTGTCATGTGGATATCCCCCACTAGGACCACTTTTGAACTACCAACGTGTCATCACTGAATGCAAAGTTGGGATGTCATGTGCTGTAGCATGCCATTATCTAAACAGATAAAATACTTCAAGGCCATATATGATAATAAAATATAGTAAAGTAACTAGGATTTAACTAGTTTTTATTAATTGAAAAAATTATTTCATGTTATAAAAGCTTAAAAAGTAATTTAGCTTTGAAAACAAAATGAAAATTGGTTTAAACATCTTCCACCTTTCTTTAAATTGACCAAAAAAAAAAAAGCCGTGTCTAAAGGTAATCAAACAAGAGACCTAGAAAATTACATGACCATTCCTCTACATTGTCCATTTCATTTATGTTATTTTTTTAACATCTTTATTGGAGTATAAATTATTTACAATGTTGTGTTGCTTTCTGCTGTATAACAAAGTGAATCAGCTATATGTAACATTTATGTTTTTATGTAAATCTCTCTTTATGAATTCCTTTTTAAAAATGTATAGTTGTATGAAATGGAAAGATAATGGAGGCAAGGGATTTCACTACTAATTTTCTCCAGTAATTTCAGCCTGGATAAAACTTGCATTGGCAATTACCCCTCACCTGTCTTATTTATGAATGTGGAAATGAAGAGGCCAAAGGTCAGATTCCTTTCTAGGGGATACGTCCACATCACTAAGTTCAAGGCAAAGGATACAGTGATAAAAGTGCTCAAAGTTTTAAAATCTGGATACTAAAATGATGTTTCTGGATTCATAGAAGATCCCATTCTAAGATTCATTCTAAGATTGCACTATAGTTTTTCTGGAAATTTGCTCTGAGCCATT
Source organism: Tursiops truncatus (assembly GCF_011762595.2). Lineage (NCBI taxonomy): Eukaryota > Metazoa > Chordata > Mammalia > Artiodactyla > Delphinidae > Tursiops > Tursiops truncatus. Next base: position 119,759,372 of record NC_047037.1, read on the forward strand.
ATAGTCCACCACGGTTCATCCTCTTGGCCACTTCTAATTAGATGAGCAATGGACACCTTTCCAAGTTTGTTCATCATCTTATATCTCCCTGAATTTGCAATTAGGACCAATAAGCCAGTTCAAAAGGCTGGAATTATAATACATAAGCTCAGTAACTATACAGACAGGCATATTTTGACATGTGGTCTAGAGAAACAAAGAAATTTCTAAAAGGGAAAATGAATAAGTAGAGATAAATATAGGTACAAAGGCGAAGGACTTTACAGTGTTTGGTTCCAGTTTCTTCCTAAGTTCCCATGCACTCCTGCTTTTGGTTTCTATGAGGCACATTTAAGTTAGTTCTGTTATATATTTAAAAGCATTAAATAACATAAGGTTTAAGAGTACCTGAATTTCTGGCTGTGTTCATCTCAAAATGAGCTGCAGTATTACAGATTTCTGAAGATCCATTTCACTACTCACATGTATGCATTTCAGCCTAGTTCCTCAATTCAGGTACAAGAATTTATTTATTTATTTATTTATTTATTTATTTATTTATTTATTTATTTATTTATGGCTGCATTGGGTTTTCACTGCTGCGTGCGGGCTTTCTCTAGTTGTGGCGAGAGGGGGCTCCTCTTCGTTGTGGTGCGCGGGCTTCTCATTGCGGTGGCTTTTCTTGTTGTGGAGCATGGGTTCTAGGCACACAGGCTTCAGTAGTTGTGACACGTGGGCTCAGTAGTTGTGGCTTGTGGGCTCTAGAGCACAGGCTCAGTAGTTGTGGTCTATGGGCTTAGTTGCTCCTCGGCATGTGGGATCTTCCGGGACCAGGGCTCGAACCCATGTACCCTGCATTGGCAGGAGGATTCTTAACCATTGCACCACCAGGGAAGTCCCTCAGGTATAAGAATTAAAAAGAAAGAAAAGAGAAGAGAAGAGAAAAGGAAACAAAAGAAACGTAACAAACTCTTTAATACATAGACTAGATGAGTTCTGGAAATGTTTAGGAAAGGAACAAGGGAGTACCCTGTGGATACCCCAGAAATAAATGATTTCCTGCTCTCAAGGTTTCTCCTTGTGTTTTCCAGTCAGTATTTAGCAAGCGAGTCAGTTAATTAACATTTATCAATTATTAGGAGACTAGTTAATGCAGAGGGGTCAGAATGTAGAACATTATCCCTGCCCTGTGTGAAGTCAGTAAATTCTTGAGAGACGGGAAAAAGAGTTTATAATAATAATAAATGTAGCTCTTGACTTTGTTCTCTGTGGGTCATGCCATCCTTTTTCATCTTCAGAACCATTATTCTTCTCCATTTAAGGTTTCTGTGATTTAGGACTCATATCCTTGAGGACATACCAAGCCAAATGCCAAGGCAGATTTGATCACAAGTTATGCAGATGGTGATGATTTGATTAGGAATTTGTGCACAGGGCTGTCATCTGCGATATCTGCAGGACTTTCTTCTTTCCTGAGGTGTAGTTTGACCAATTGTGTTGAATGATATTTTGAAAAGTATGGCTTTATCAATAATGCAGTGATGTACAACTTTTGATTTTTAAAATTCAATCTTCACTTTTCTTGTCTTCTCAACAAAACTATTGGTCACCTCTTTCTTTGTAGTGTCCATCATAATGTATTTCTCATATAATAATATACAACTATCTAATTAGGTGCCATCTGCCACTGTAGAGAAAAACTCTTTAATGCCTATCTGCTGAGAGTTATAAAATGACACTGATGATAATGTGTATATCAATCCGTTATCTGGTAGGTATTCTCAATAAACGAGAAAGTGAAAATAAACTGACAAGAAGAATATGATGTACTGCACATTACAAACATAATATTTCCACAAAAAATGGGCTGAATTCATAAAAACTTAGTAAGTTAAAAGGCAACATGGATAATTCTTATTTTCATACAATTGCTTACTTAATTCTTAACCTGACTGAAAAAAACATATAATAGCATGTATCTGAGAAAGCATACTTACAATTGATTCTACAAGCTAGAAAATAATTTGCAGATATCATTTCTTTAAATTTTTTAAATGGAACTGGTAAATTATGGCAAAACTTAAAATATTTATAATGGATAAATACATGATGAATTAATGTTCAATTTTCTTGTATATTCATGGCTTTATTATATTGTATATTCTATTAACTTCCAAATAAGAATTTTCACTGTTAAAATTGTCATACCTCGCTCTTGCCTTCAATCTAGTAATCTGACATTAACCATGCTTTTGGACCATATTCTTGGTCACATGACTAGCTGTATTTCAGGATGGTGTCTTCCAAAACTGAGGTGGCCTCTTGGTTTCAGGAATAATGCCCTTTATGTTCCTAAAATATCTTAGCATGTTGCAGAAATGTTGCAATCATATAGCCTCTACAAGGAACAAGGGTGCTTCCTATGTATCTTCACCATCCTTGATGTACTATCAAGTTGAAGCAATGAGAAAAAACGATTATTTCCTCCGAGATATCACCCCATTAAGCTTGCTAACTTATATTTTCATGGGTTCATATGGAAATTTTAGCAGTATTACCTTTGTACAAATTGTTTATTGTCATTCCTGAGGGTCCAGAGATGGATATCTCTGTGTGGCCCTAAACCATTCTGATGAGTCTACAACTGTCTCCTCCAACATCACTGCCAAGCTTGAGTGCTTTGCCTTTCTTTGGTGACAAGGAACTTCTTATGAAGTATAAACTGTAAAATAATTGTATTAGCTATGTATTGCTATGTAGTCATTTTGCCACAAATTTAGAAGCTTAAAATAATACCCATTTATTATCTCATACTCTCTGCAGGTCCAGAGTTTGGGCTTGGGTTAACAGAATCCTCTGCTTCAGGAACTTAAACATGCTATCAAGGTGTTGGCCAAAGTTTCAGTCTCATATGAGGTCTGACTGAGGAGAAATCTACTTCTAAACTCCTGTGTTTGTTGGCAAAATTCAGTTCTTTGCAGGCTACTGGACAGAGGTTCTCCTTTTCTTGCTGGTTTTTAGCCAGAGGACACCCTCGGCTCCTTGGCTTTCCAACATGGCAGCACACAATATTGCAGGTTGCTTCTCTAGATTACCAAAGGAGAAAAAGTTTCTTCCCAATTTGGGTGTTATAGTGTTATACAATGTAATCATGTATGTGTGATCACATATATCCTGTTATGTTTGCCATGATCTTCTATTGGATTGAAGCAAGTCATAGGCCTGCCACATTCAAGGTGGGGGGTGATGACATAAAGATGTGAACAGTGGAAGGCAGAAATAATAAAGTTCACCTGAGAATCTGTCTCTCACAAAGAACCTCATTCCCAAAAATCTAGCTGAAAATCTCCTCCTATTTGACCATATCACCTTCTCAAGTTTCTCAACCTATTGTTCTTTGGACCTTGGATGGGTTCATTCTGCAAATTTTCCATACCTGCCTAGACAAGATGACATCATCTTAAAGTTCACCTACCTGACCTTTGGAACATCTTGCAACATAAGATGATTCCTATGAGGATATTATTCTAAAACTATACTTATTTTTATTCCAGTTACTCTTTTAGTGGACATGTATCAGGACCTACCCATGAAAACAGAATCAAACTATATTCAGCATGTCTTCTTCAGCAGATACCTCAATGACTTATACTTTTTAGTTAAAATGTCTTTTTTCCATTTTTAGAACAGATGTGAATAATCTGCTTTTAATCAAAAATCCATATTAAATTATATCTTTAATTCTAGTGAGAAGTAGGAAAACATCTTAAATGTAATTTGACTTGTGTATATGATTTCTTAATTAGATTTACTTCCTTTTAGATATGTCAAAACCTCATTATCGTGAATGCTGATGATGTAATGAAGAGATTAAGAATCTGTACACCATAAACCACGAAGAGCTATAGGATCAAATCTGAATTACACAAGCCTGTGCTAAAAGGATCATTGAGCAATTTGGTCCATTTAACATTATATGCCCATGTGACTCTTCCACATTTTGAAGCAAGAATCAATTTAAGACAACTTTTGAATTTATTATTTATTTATCTGACTTCATTCTATGTATCTACCTCAAGAGTTGGAGCAAATAATTAGAATGTTTTATATATCTAATCTGCGTAATCTTTAAGGAAAGACTAAAAAGGTAAAGGTAACTCTTATGCATGATGTGGAAAATTTTTGATTCTTTCTGATTTTTATGGGCAAATTTATTGGCTACAGAGGGAGAATTTACCCTAAATGACTGAAAGCTTTTTTGTCAAAGAGGGAATGTACCGTCTATCTTCTAACAGACTAGGCTAGTCTAGGGCCTTATCACAAAACTGTCTTCATCAATCCAAGACAGGTTCAAGGGTGATTTCTCTTCCCACTCATTAGACGTAATGTCAGCACAGCTCTGCAGTAGCACAATTCCAGGAGATGCAAGAGAGAAGAAAGGAGAAAGCAGATTAGCACAGTTGTGATAATCCTCCTTTTGGCCGTTGTGTGCTTACCTCTGGAGAAAACACTGCTGTGCCTTTGATGCTACCTCTGTCCTCTGGCTTTTGGGAGACATCTGCAATCTCTATCACAGCCCTGAGTCCCAGACAGTCCTATCTTTCCAAATCACAACCAAAGATTTCTAGAAGGGCTTTATTTGTAATAGATGCAAAATTAAATTCTATCAAAATCACACATTTTCCTTTTCCTTTCATATTTTTATCACGTTAACAACATAACATATTCCACAACACTCAAAGCACTCATCTTAGAGAAAAATGTAAGTTGAAGGAGGTGGATCTTTAGGACTGAAGAAGTAAAAGATGTGAGAGTTTTGGATGTGTAGCTAAACAGGAACCAGCTCAATTTGTTTATGAGCTCTCACTCCACAAGGGAAGCCCTAAAAGATACTTTTCATGGAGTGTGTGGCCCAACCAAGCAATGAGACCCTGGGCAGGTTTCTTATAGGCCAGAAAATCAGGAGGAGAGGAACCTTGTGCATCTTAGATGCCAAGGACCAAGACTTAGACAGGCAGAAAGACCTCCCTACTTAGCTTACAGGGAGTGGAGAGTAAGAGTGGAGTCAGTTATGGAATTATTGCCTCCTAAGGCTGCCAAATGCTGGGAACAGTGTGTCAGACAATGAGCCCTCAGGCACAAAGACCTTCAGGCATTTCAAAAATGCCTCCTACTGAATAGCTGAAGGCTATGGAAACCTTGTCAAATCTGACTTCTGCTCCTGTATGGTACAGAGAGGAAGGCTGGGATACCTGACAGAGAGCTGGGTAACAGAGAACTTACTGAAAGACAGGAAATACCAATGCAAATGGAGAAAAAGCCCCAGAAGATAATGTCAAAAAAATAAAATGAAAACAGTGTTTGCTGCATGTGTATTGGGTAGAAACTGTGTGGCAGCACTCTTCTACACACTGGGGATGCATCAAATCCTGACTTCTCACACTCACCTTTTGTGAAGACAGATCACAAACAAAACAACTAAGTAAATTATGTTTTTAGTTAAAAGAGGATACATATTTTCAAAGAAAATTAGAGTAAACAAAGACAATAGCCAGTGAAACTGCATTTGTGGGGAGTAGAGATAGGATTGAAATTTTAAATAGGGCATGGCTGTGACCTTCTAGAGAAGGTGACATTTGGCACATTGGTAAAGAAGGTGACAGAGTGAGCAATGCAACTAGCTATCGGGAAGCAGAATGTATCTGGCACGCTTACAGAAGTCCTGAGATGCTAATGTGCCTGGAGATGGAATAGCAAGTATAGAGGCTCTGCAGTGAGATCCCACCTGGTGAATTCTAGAGGAGGTAAGAGATTTTATATTTTTTTGTATTATTCTTATAATTAAAATTAAACTTTCATTATTTTTCTTAAGGCTAGTGCCAGAAGCTGGAACAAAAATCTCATTATTTTCAGGGACTCTGATAGAAAGATTTGGCAACAATAAGGCATTGTCATTATAATGTAAGAGCAGCATTACTAAAAAAAATAGGGTCTACGGCAGGGGTCAAGCAAATGTTACCTAACTTTGGGAAAAATATTAATAAATATACATGTTTATGTATATTATATATATGTATATGTCATTTGCTGGCAGCTGTGTGATGGTAATTATTCAAATTATAAAAAAAACTTTTTGCAGAGAAGATAAAGAAAGGAATATTGCCTCAACCTGCCCCCTGAAAAGGGAAAATTTCCCTGAAAAGGGAAAATTTTCAGGAACTCTTGTCACATTCCTCCTACGATCTTGAAAACCATTGAACACTCCTCAAATAACTGTTTTGCTTTTTTATTGTTGTTATTCTATGAAGCAGATGGAAGTGGAAGGCTGTGACCAGAGTCCATTGTTCTTAAGCAACATTCCTCAGAAACATTTGTGTTCCTACCCAGAATGTAGATTATCTATTACAACATACCAGGAATGTTTAGAATGCCTGCAAATTACCTATGAGAGCTCTCTCTCCATCTAAAATTATTCTTGCTTGCTTTTAATGTTTCTGTACTAACAAAAATAAATCTGGAACTGCACTGCTGCACGTTAGTTAAGTTATAATTGAATATCTTGGCAAAGCCCAAATTTCTGTCCCAGTCAAGTTATTGTCAGTGTTCTTGTTTTTTTGTTGGGTAGTGAATTCATGTGTGGGTCATTACACAACTAAAAATAAGTATGCTGACCAATAAATAAGTAAAAGAGGGCTATATCTGGACTGATAATGACAGTACACCATGAGTTAAACATCATAATTAATTCTCTACAGTGTAACTGCAGTCTATTCAAGGAAAAATGTGAAAACATTAAAATTAGTAAAATCCATTTGACTGGCTTCTGTTGTTGGTGTACTGGATCTTCTCCCCCATCATGGTTAAAAGAATCTAAAATAGCACCCAGCCCATATTCTCTTATTTTTTAAAAAATGGCAACAATTTAATTACGATAAATTCATTTTGAAAATCAAGTTTCTTTTTTATTCCATAGTTTCATTTATTAAAATATTTCCAAATATGGGACACAGTTCCTGAAAAAAATGAAAGCAGTCACTTTTTCCAGTATTATATTTTCCCTGGATATGTAAATATATTAAATTCAGTCAGGAGTTAAGTAGCAGTGCTTTTCAATAAATAAGAAATTGAAACCTGCCAAAGAAATTATAAATTGTTAATTAATGTTAATTGAGTAAATTGACTAGCATGAATTGACTAAATTAAATATAAGCCTTTGAAAGTAATAAAGATTATACTTTCCAACCTCTACTCCAATTCTATATGGGAATATTTGTAAAGTCTAATCAGTTTTCATGTGTCACATAAAGTGGAGATTTCTAAATGTTGTAAGTCTGTGAACATTCTAGGTTGGGTGATTAAGAATGAAGAATGAGTATCCAGTTTGTGAATTTAAAGGAATTATCATGAAAAAGTGAAAGCAACATGCTTCAACTCAGAAGTAATTCCCTCAAGATTTTTACTTAGTTGCTGGTATTACTAAATATTCTCATTCAGAAAGCTAAAGCAGTTGAGGCAAAACAAATTTAGCCTGATTTCCATTGAGAAAGGCTCACAGGTAAATCTCAGGTGGCCTATTGCTTCTGATTTACTAACCATGTGAGCGGTGGGCAAGGTTGCCAGGCATCCCACCTCAGATTATACTAACAGAAGGGAAATCAACTATAAAAAGATTTTGTTTCTTCATATACTTGAACTGCTTGGGTACACACTCCATGTTCTAAGGATGCTTTAAGGCTTTATTAAAGAATGAGTACTTGCAAATGGAGGCCCATGAACAGCTGATTCACATTCTGAGAGAAGTCAGTAACACTTGCCAATTTCCAGCTGCTTTTCTTTTTTCCAGTTTTATTGAGGTATAACTGAAAAAATATAAGATATTTAAAATATACAACATGAGGATTTGATATTTGTATACATTGTGAAAGGATTCCCCTCATCAAGTTAATTAACACATCCATCATCTTACATATTTACTTTTTTCCTTTTGGTGAGAACATTTAAGATCTACCCTAGCAAATTTCAATTATACAATGCAGTTTTACCAATTTTAGTCACCTCTAGAAAGTGTTTACCCTTTTCCAACCTTCCTCTATTTCTCCTTCTCCCAGCTTCCTGGCAGCCACTTCTACTCATCCAGTTAGCAATGCAGGAAAACTGCATGGATTTGTGAATGATGTTTTCTTCAGGAAAAAGTGGGAAATTTGGTTAATGGAGTCAATGTATATGTGCCAGGTTTATTAAAAACAACAACAACAACAAAAAATCCCCAGAACTTATCCATTTTATTTCTTTGTGGAAACCTGGTCTTAAGTGTCCATTTAATTAAACTCATGTGAAGAGGTGTGGGAGATTGGGATAAACTGTTTCTGATTTCTCTATCCATTGTCTCCTCAGGAATGGACGATGTTCCAAAGAAAAGGTATTTTGGTTGGTAGGGTATGGAGTACCCTACCCTCATGATATTCTCTACGTTTGTACAGCACACCTGTTTATCTGGAAGGAGCAATCCTCTCCAAAATTCTAGTGAACATCACACAAATATGAGCACACCTCATCCTAGTGAAATCTCTGGACTTCTTGGAGAGTAGAAAATGGCTTTTTCTCTGAATCATATATACAACTCATATTCTATATTGAGAAAATTTTACTAGGAAGAGAAAAAGTCCCTTGGGTACCTTGGTTGGTAAAGAAGGGAAAGAATTTCTAGAAGCATACAAAGGAAATTATACCTCATTTAGCCCTTAGTTTACTTTAAAAGATTTTACCAATGCTTTTTTCATTACTTTGTCATAGTTCATACCTTTTCTCTTCTACATGTTTCTCTTACCATGGCCAGATATTTATATTTATATCTATCTACCTGTTGATCTCCAGAATCAAGAAAGGAGAGAAAGAAAAGGTGTGTGTGTGTGGGGAGAGAGAGAGAGAGGGAGAGAGAGAGAGAGGGAGAGAGAGAGAGAGAGAGAGAGGGAGGGAGAGAGAGGGGGGGGGGAGAGGGGGGGAGAGAGAGAGAGAGAGAGAGAGGGAGAGAGAGAGAGAGGGAGAGAGAGAGAGAGAGAGAGAGGGAGAGAGAGAGAGAGGGAGAGAGAGAGAGAGAGAGAGAGAGAGAGAGAGAGAGAGAGAGAGAGAGAGAGAGACTCCCTTGTGGTGGCAGGATAAAAAGAAAAGAGAAAGCTTAACTTGTTTACTTATTCATCTGTTAACCTCTTGTCTCAAACTTAATGGAGCCATCACTGCCCGAAGTTTTCTTAGCTGAATTTCCTGGAGAATCAGACTCCCCCTAAACCACACACTGCCCAGAATTCCTTTTCTTATAATTGGTTGTTTTGTTGTTTTTGCCATAAGTCTAAGGAAACCCTCTTCTCTTTGAAATGCCCTAAAGAAAACAGTCTCTTCTCGCGTCAGTGAATGGTAATTTCAGTTGTTAAGAGATAGACGCTGTTAAAAAAAAAAGTAACAGTTCTCTTTTACTTCACCTTTAAGATAATTATCTGGTATTCACTATCCTAATTTCTTAGCCTTCTGTTATTTAAATAAGTTTTCTTGAATTCTTTTTTTTCAGAAATGTGCACAGGGAGGAAGCGCTTCCTTCCTCACTAGTTCCACCTCCTCATAATTTCTGAGGAAGCACCCCAGAGAGGTTCATTCACGGTCAAGCACAGGAGACATTGCCTAGATAGAACTCCTGTGCTCTTCCACACCTTAGATTATTGACATTGAGGATTTCATCCAACAACCTTATTTTCTTTTTTAGAGCACTGATCATCAGTATCTTTTATTTCTCTAATCAAAACCTTTACAAGTAGCAAGCATGCGACATTTCTTATGGTATGGAATAAGATGTAAAAACTAAAAAAAACTTCACATGATTTTATTGCTTCCCATTGATGTAACATACTTAAATAGTTTCTTAAGAATGGCCTAGGTATTGATGTATCATGCTACTTCAGGGACAATCATTAAGCTCATTGTTTTCCCTGATGAAGGAAGGATACTCACACATCAGATGGCAATGTAGTCTTGACCAGCAAAGCAGGATTTTTCAAAGATTCTTGTTACCCCCTCTCCTTACATCCTTCTTGTTGCTCAAATCATATATGTTCATTCAAACAAATTTTAGCTACATTTTTGTCAGGAAGTCCTAACTCAGATATTGAAAAGAACAAAGCAATTACTCCTTTTTTTCCCTTCCTATAATGATCCCGTGAACCTTAACTGTTCTTTCTTCAGCCTTAAAAGGGTCACCTCTATTTCTGCTGGTGTAGTTGTTACTGTGCTCTAGACTTTCCTTGAGTTATAACTTACTCTCGTGTCACCTCCACATTGGTCTGGATGTTTTCCAGGCAGGATTCTTTAGAACAATGTGAAAACAAGATCTTCCTGTTACCTTTCATATAGGTTTAATCAATTATTTTTTCTATGAAGACATTAGAGACTCTGGCTACTTTTAAATATTGCTATTGCGATGTTTTTCCACAATGTAAGGCATATTTAAAATGCAACAACAAGGCACTTGCTTTATAGAAAGTGTTCAAGAAGGAAAATAGAACAAAACCCAATGATATTTAAAGCTGAAGCTGTAAATCATCGATTCTGCATTTTGTTGAGTTCTAGGTTTAAGATGAAGATAGATACCTAAGAAATGTTACTAATAACAAATACAACAAAACATAGTATTTTTGAGTTGAAATAGTATTCAAATGTCCCAAATATGTCTTTTCTCAAATAGGTTAGTTAGCTCCTAAGTTTGCTAGTACTTCAGTCATAATCAATGACTAAAAGGAAGAAGCTAGAACTGAGTGCATTCAGGTCTAAGAGGAGTTGTCTGACCATAGGATTAACCCTTCGTTACAAATTATAATCTACAAGGGAGGGGTTGCCTTTCGACTTAATTTATGCAAATGCTTATATCTAGAGTGTCTATTGGGAGAATGGTCTTATGCTACCATGCTCATTAAGCTTTGGGCACACTGCAAATCAGCAGATTACAGAATTCTGGCTCTCAGCAGTACAACCAGCTTGGATGAAGAACACTACCAAAGCCAAGGTTGACAAGAAACAGGATCCAGTTTTTTAAAAGGAGTCTGGAGACAACTAGTCCGTCTTGTGAGGGATCTGGCCAACCTTGTTGTGCTCAAGCAACATGTGCCGCAAGGTTTGGAAGAACAGAACAATAGAAAGCCTAAGCTGAAAGCATACAGTGGAGTAGAAAGCTATGGTCAGACTTGGAGATGTCGGACGTGATGGCAATCAAGACATGGCCATGGGAGGTACTATATCTCAAATTCATTTGGATATTGTTTTAAATATCCATCGAAGTTTATATATCCATGAGTTTGAACAAATGTTAGGTTTTCTAAGTTGGGAAAATATCTTTATATGTTTTAGAAGCCAAGAAAATAAAACATGCAATTGTGTGTTCAACCTCAAAGTTTCAAATTTTACTTAGAAGAAAAGGATTTAGCTAGTTCAAGCCTTAGGAACAAGCCTCTTTCAAGGTCTTAAGCCTATTCAAAAAGGTCTCAGTACGATAAACTAATAATATGAAAAATGCTCTGGGAGTCTGCTGCTCTGGTCTCAGACCTGGCCAAATTCTCTGCTTGTAATATCCTGTTAAGTTGGATAGGAACTGCCTTCCTTGAATGAGTAAGACTTTTAAAATTGGAAAGATTTAGAATTAAGTTTGTAAAACATTAAGAAAATAAAGAGCAATCATTTCACTTATATTTGTGAGTTAAGAAACTGTGCATGTTTGATATTTTGTACTCTTGTAGTGTTTAAGAGAATTGTGCCCATCCAAGTATCAACTATGTAATTCCAATTTGTAGGTACAATTAAAGAATTGATTAAAACCTAAGATATTAAATTAAGCTTTTCCTAAACTTGTTCAGACCATTATAACATTTTTGAGAATATAAAGGTCACCACATTTAATCATAAGACTTCATTACTTAAAAGAGAAATAAAACACAGTAGGTTATAATGCAGCTTAGAATTTCTGAAGATATTAAGTCAGCAAATGGATGAAGCTTTACTCCAAAACCTCTAAAGATGAATAAGATTTGATATATTTAAAATAGAATTAAATAACTGATTTTCTGAATTGTTTAATAAATTAAAATACAATTTTTCATAAGAAAAAGAAATCTTAAAGTCTCCTTTGCTTGCAAAAATTGTCTTTATAGATAATAATTAAAAAGAAAAGCATGTCATCAAGGGAAAGACACATAATTTGGTGTTTCTGCTGAAAAGTATTCTGGAAAACCAAATATCAGGTTTCTGGTATCTGGCTGGAGGGCTAGATATCAGTTTTCTGATAGCTTTCTGATACCAGATAATAGTAGAAATAAATCTGCAATTATAATAATGCATCAGGATCTGAGAAAGGCAAGCAATTATAAGCACACACACATGCACACTCTTCACAGGTCTTTTCAATATCTTTCTTTAGCCAATGAAATGAAAGGTGTGGAGCATCTCACATAGGTATTTCTGCTATTATTAGTTTTGGTTAAATGAAACTGAAATACAGACTGGAGAAGAATTCATATAAATGAAATATCTCCAAGTATCTTTAATAACTAAAATGTGTATTTTAACTAACTAGAATTACCCTGCGCTTGCTTAGTGAAAATACATATTATTCAATAGAAATAACGATTAATGCGTTCTCTTTCATTTTTCATCTACAAATCATTAACTATCATCTGAATAATGTAAAGTCTGTTACAAGTTCTGAAATCCTTAAAAGTAATTTTATAACTATTTTTTAAAGTACAGCTTCTATATATTTTTCTGTTTTTGATCTGTTTCTCTTAATTACTGCTGCTCTTGAGATAAAATTTTTAATGTTTCCACACAATCCATAGAGAAAGATAGAAAATGCTTTAATTAAGATGTTATGTAAGTTTTGAACAAGCCAAGCATAAAAGCGTGGCTTAAGTTTGATGTTCCAACCTTTTGTGATTATAAAACTAAAAATAGTTTAGCCTAACACTTCAAATATAACCTATTTTAAAAAGTCAAAATAAAATAAAATGTGATGTTTCCATGACACTTTTAGCAGAAGAGTAATTTTGGGGCTTTTAGCTATGTATTTGAATTTATAACCCTTTTTAAAAATGGCTATTTAATGCACCTGAGTTGATATTTTTATATTTTGCATCAATCTACGTTCTTTCAGTTTAGTACACTTATATGTTATTTTTCATTCTTTTTTAAAAATATGTTATATTATGCACTGTTAATTTGATAAATAGAATGACTGAAAAATTCATTTAGAATATAGGTGAATGTATAAATAACAAGTGGCTGATGATTACTGTCTTTTCCTTAAATTCCTTCTCCTACATTTTTCATTCACTTACAAGTAGAGGGAGAACAGGAAAATGACAAGGACTTCCCTTCAGGTTCTTCTGTCCAACATAGAAATCAGTGTTCCATGGTTCCAAGCAGCAGCCTAGCCAAATAGGAAAGAGCTTAGATAAATGTCATTCAGAATGTTTCTTCCTTTTTCTATCCTTTTGTGAATGTTTTCATGTTAAATCAAAATGAAATACAACTCAAAGGCTTCCCTGGTGGCACAGTGGTTGAGAGTCTGCCTGCCGATGCAGGGGACACGGGTTCGTGCCCCAGTCCTGGAAGATCCCACATGCCATGGAGTGGCTGGACCCATGAGCCATGGCCACTGAGCCTGCGTGTCCAGAGCCTGTGCTCCTCAACAGGAGAGGCCACAACAGTGAGAGGCCCGCGTACCGCCAAAAAAAAAAAAAATTAAAATTAAAAAAAGAAATACAACTCATCAAAAACAGCAAACAAGACAAACAAAAAAAAGCATGCACAATATAAAAATGGTCCAGAAGCCATAATTATGCAGCTACTACACATTCAGGTGAGTTGTAAATTTTTAATTGTAAAGAAATGACTTTTAAGCTAATATATATGCTGCTGTTTATTAACAGTTAGAATCCATATTTTCAATAGGACTCATATCTGTGAAGCTCAGAAAGCTACATAGGCATGATCTCGTTATTTTAATACCATAATTATGATATAAGAAGAACAGCTATTTTCATCATCTTAATGATAAGAAAACAATGGTGCAAAAACAAAGTGTTTTGTCCAAGTAACTAAGGAAAGAACTAACTGCACAATTAAAAAGTCTCATCATAACTTGCTCCCTTTGTATACTTCATCTAGATAAAATAATATTTACAAGTACCATTTATAGATTATTTTTATGTACCCAGCTCTGCACTATGCACTTTACATGAACTGTCTTATTAAACTTTCACAAAAATCATAGGAAGGAATTATTGCTCTAATCCCAACTTTACTGATGAGAAACTGAATAATGAAGAGTGAAATATGTCATCCAAGGTCAACAGCAACAGTAAGTGCAGAGCCATGACTCAAACCGGGTACTCCCATGTGAAAACTCATGCATTTATTTAAGCTCCTTGATGGTTGTTATGGACTGAATTGTCTACCCCCAAATTCACATGTTGAAACTCTAAACCATAATGTGACTATATTTGGAAATAGGGCTGATAAGGAGGTATTTAAGGTTAAATGAGGTCGTAGAGTGGAACCTTAACCCAACAGGACTGGTGTCCTTATAGAGATCCCAGACACATGTGCACAGGTGGAAGGCCATATGAGGACACAATGAAAAGGTGGTCTGGCCAGAAACCAGCCCTTTTGTCACCCTGAACTTGGACTTCCACTCTCCAGAACTGTGAGAAAATAAATTTCTGTTGTTTAAGCCCCCCAGTCTGTGGTATTCTATTAGGGTGGCCTGGGCTGACTAATACAATGGCATCTGGTTCAGTGATTGGGTGCCAGGCCTTCTGATTTTGGCCCCCCCTTATTTTATTATCAGAAAACAGTTGCCTTTATACTCCCTGTTCCTTCTCTTCCTCTTTTTGTTTATTTTATTTTATTATTGTAAGCTAAGGGAATACTTGAAGGTTGTTGATTTGTGCTGTTGCAGAGTTGGAAAAAATCTTTTGTTTTTTGCTATTGAACCTGAAAGGACTTATGCTATGAAAGGTGTGCTTTCCTTTGGTTATCTGTGTCTCTATACTGTGTGTGATATATCAAAGAGTCTTCCCCACTGTTGGGTCATGCCTCAAAGAGCAGTATTAGTAGCAGCAGATGTCACAAGAGACATACTGACAATGAAACAGGCAGCAGAATATAATGGCTCAAACCAAAGACAGTGGTAGTGGCTAAATTGTTACTATTAATTTTGTGAATATTTAATCTGTCCACAATTTCATAACATTTATGTGTCTACTTATGTATATATCTGTGTGTGCCTGCTTTAGCATACATATGTGTGATTGTGTATACAGGCATTCTGGGTTTATATTACCATCACTAAATATTCCTCTGGGGGTCTATGAGGGCAGAAACATGAGCTTGATTTCTTAAGACCCTCGAGAGGCCATTCTAAATTTATACCTCTGAGTGGTCCAATGCACAGTCACAAGATTAATGTGCTGCAGTTCTCCAGATCCATCTAGTGAAACTGACTCTCTGGACACATATTATTTATGGATTTTATGTTACCTTCTTAAATGCGAAAGAGAAGGAACTTGGGAACTTGTAAACTAAAATCAATACTGATAATAACCTTTCACACTGAGAAGTTGGGATGTCTCTGTTTATTTCATAAATGTCTTGTGGATTAGACATACTCCTTCTCACTAAATGACTTCATGCTTTCTTTGTGTTTCTTCCTTCTTGTTCTTTTCTGCTTCACCATATCTCATTTTCTTGCTCTACTTTTCTATCTCCCACACAGAAAATCATGTTGGATTTCATATGATTACTTGACTAAATAAAATCACTGAAAACAGGCACAGGAGGAGGCAGGAACCCATTTATTTCACAGTGTGATAGTGATTGCTCAATATCCAGAAGAGAGGAATAATAGTGTATATGGAATACATTTTTTGTATGATCATTATTTGAAAGATTTCATCTCTAATAGTGTCTTGTTTAGGGTTTTATAAAATAGTATTAAATGAACTGATGTCTAGAGAGATGTTTGTAAACATTTAAATAAAACCCTCACAATTCTTAATAGAACAAATTTTAATATAATCAGCAATTTTAAGAAACCATCCAAAAGGTTTGGGTAACTGAATATATTTCCTTGGCTTAATACTGTGGCTGTGTTAGAATGAGAGACTATATTCCTAAATAGAAGACATACTTAACTACTATAAATGTTTTGTATAAATTATGACTTTTCTTTAAGATAAGATACAAAAGAAACCTTAATGCTTTTTCCTTTATGGTCTAAGCCATAAAGAACATAAAAACCATTCCGACAATTTTATTAGCTACATATTTTCCCTTCTATCAAACTAAATAGTTGTGTTAAATCTATACAGAATCTAAATGTTTTTACATTTATTTACTCAGACTTTTCTGCATCCTTTTAAATTCCTAGGACATTTACTCCACTCAAGAATCAGAGAAATACTGTTTTCAGGAAATATTGGAAACTTGTGATTTAACTAATTTGACTTTCTAATGGGCATTGAATAAGGATAGTGACTAGTGGCGATTGGGATCGCTCATCTTAGGTAAACTCTACCTCAAGACCAATAAGATATTTTCATCCCTGTCCACTTGCTAGAGGCATTCCAAACATGTTGCTAATTATGCTGATGAGTTAGGGAATGGAAGCTTTTCCTCCCATATTTGTATTGCCTTTTATGCTGGAGATCACGAATGTCTTTTAATAGGAATGGAAATTTCATTTTATAGCCACATTCAACATATAGTATATAATGCAAAACAATTCATCAATTAGGACAAAGAAATTACCAAATATTATGTCATACTATGTAGAAGAAAATAATCACTGCATTTTAAAATTTTCCATCTTTGCAACAATTAGTACAGACTAGTTAACCACCTACGATCTATTAATTGGACAGATTCTGTACAACATGCTTTGCTTTATTGATTCTGATTATACCCAAGAAAACTACAGTATGAACATCATTTTGAAAAAGAATCCAAAAAAAGAGTGGATATATGTCTATGTATAACCGATTCAATTTGCTGTACAACTGAAACTAACACAACATTGTAAATCAACTATACTCCAATAAAAAATTTTTAAAAATATGAACACCATTTTAAAATCTTATGAATGCAGAGTTCACCTTCAGCTTCTTCAAAATAATGCTAGTTATAACATTATCAGTGAGTTGAGTAATACTCAGTGAGTATTAATCTCTACCTGTTGTCTTTTCTCTTAACTATAATTTAGATTTAATTTCTGCACTTCATTTTCACTATCATTAGAAGAGTGTTTTATTTGGTTTATTATGATGAGTGTCAGATTAAGTTAATTATGTTTATGAATTATAATTTTCATATGCCTTTAGTTAAATACACACTATTTTTTTTTTTTTGGTACGCGGACCTTTCACTGCTGTAGCCTCTCCCGCTGCGGAGCACAGGCTCCGGACGCGCAGGCCCAGCGGCCATGGCTCATGGGCTCAGCCGCTCCGCGGCACGTGGGATCCTCCCAGACCGGGGCACGAACGCACGTCCCCTGCACCGGCAGGCGGACTCTCAACCACTGCGCCACCAGGGAAGCCCTAAATACACACTATTTTAATAGGTGTCATCATATATAGTTTTTGGTTACTTTTGCAATAACATGTGGGAAAATAATAATTTCCATTTGTGGCACAAAATGCAATGTGAGATTAAAAATAATTTTACACTAAATATGAGATGTATGTCTTTGATTATAGATTATAGCTATCTTATGAAAGACCTTTGAATATTTGCCACTGCTTCTTATACCTGAAGTGGTCCCAATATTGGGACAAAATGTGGAGATCAAAAAGTGGAGAGGGGGCATAGATTTGTGGTCACATTCTTTGCTACTAACAGTAGCAAATAGTTTATTGCTGTAGAAAATTGGAGGGATTCAAATTCTTTCCTGCCTTAACTTATCAATATGTAAAATATCAAGAATTTTCTTATCTTACTTCATTTTTAGGAATAAACATGGCTTTGTCTTACATTCAATTTACTAATTTGCAGCAGAAAGGCAAAAAACTTTCTAATGTGAGTCTCAGGTGAATAACAAAACAATTAGTAACCAGATTACTGGTGAAACATGGTTTCATTGATTTTCCCTTACAGAAGAGACTGATAAAAACAAGGGATTAAAAATTGACATGCAAAAGGGAGAATTCTGCAGGGCAATAAAGTCAATCGAAGAGAAAAAGAGCATGTGAAAAATTGTAAGTATCAAGAAAAATGTTGTATGATTGTCAATGATAAAAAGCAATTGACATAAAGAAGTTACTTTTTCCCATCATTTAATGGAAAAGCTTAATGAGAAAAAGAAAAAATTACACACACAAAAAATGATGAAGTACAGTGTCTACAGCATTATGTTCATATAGTGACTTATAAGATGTGCCAATCATCTAGTTGTCTTTCAACTTTGAGCAGTCATTCTCTACCCTGTTTCTGGTGCTGAAGCTGGACTCTATGATCCACTTTTCTACTTTGCTAATAGCCTTCCTCTAGTTTTTGCCAAGAAGGAGCACTAGAGGAAGACTGCAAAGATGGGGGTTAGAGTTAGGGTTAGGACTATTTTAAATTCCATATATAAGTGAGATCATACTTTGTCTTTCTGAGTCTGGCTTATTTCACGTAGCATAATGTCCTCTAGGTTTGAAATCCTGTCATTTATGACAACATGGATGAAACTGAATTAAGAACATTTTCTTTTAAATTTGTTCTATTAAAACACTAGTTTTATTTTTATCTCTGCCTTGACCTTGACTATTACAAAATTCAAGTTCTAGAAACCTAGAACTTGAATTCATTACTTTTGAACAACTTTTAAAATTCTGTAACTTGGAAATACAATGTTCAGTTATCAAATTGAAGATCTTTCCCTAAACTCCATCATATCTTACTTTCATCTATGGCTTTCTTACCAGGTTAACCTAGTTAGGAATTAACTTAAATGTTGACCCATTTCTGATATCTTCTGATATCTTCTAAAACCCCCTGCAAAGGCTGAGGTAGCTCCATATCCAATTGCCCTGATACCCAGTGAATACTTAATATAATACTTATCATGCTGATTGGAGGCACGCATTTATTTGCCTTTCTGTTCTATAACATGGAAAGCTTTTTGAAGAATTGAATCAACTCTTATTCATTGAAAATTGAATGTACATTAGTATTACTGCCATATACTATGTGCTCAATAAATAAGTACTGCATGAATAAACATGAATATTTCAGAGATGGGTTATTTTTTTGTAATTACGGTTGCCAGATTTAACAAATAAAAATATAGGTCTCCCAGTTAAATTAGATTTTAGTAAAACAATGAATAATTTATTTAACATAAGTATGTTCCAAATATTACATTGCTAAAATAATATATGTTGTTTACGTAGAATTCAAATTTAACTGAGTGTCCTGTATTTATCTGGCAACTATAACTTGAATGAAATATTTCCATGTCAATACTGACTTTTGACTGAATGAGTTCTGTGGAAAAAATTTATGCTTCATACAGAAAAGTGTAACTCTTGGCTTGATTATTCAGACATCGTTCTTCTCAGTGAACAGTGTCTGAAAAGATCTGTAATGTTGGTCCTTTTTTATCATTCAATAAGTTGTTGATTGAATGGAAAAAAGTGATTGTCAGAATGTTTTTTTAAATAGTGTACGCATACTGAAATAATATGTGTACATACAGATGCATTTATTTACATTTGTGTCAACTATGAACATCATTTAGGTCTGAATATTTTGTCATTTGATGGATAGAGCATGCCAATTGCCCCAGTAGTTAGATCTCATGTCCTAGATTTAAGATTAATGCTTTTCTAATAACTGTGGAACATACTTCGTCTTCCAGCAGGACATGTCTGGATATCTATTGACAGGCCCTGTGGTCTGCTTCATCTAGGCAAAAACTAGCCTGAAGGCCATCATTTCAAAATTATACTGTTCCAGGCAGATCCAATAATGTCAATCCATCCTGGGTCAGCCATCAGATTTCTAAAACATTGAGGTTCTGGAAAATAAATGTTCCGAGCACAGTTTTTTTTTTTTTTTTTTTTTTTTTTCCGAGCACAGTTTTTGACAGCCAATAATTGTTTAACAAATGATGGCTTCCTTTTCCAATATACCTGAATCCATTTCATAAAAATGAAAATATTGTTTCAGAGAAGCTTCCAGGCCATGTATGGCCAGCATTTTAGAATCACATCCTCTGCAATCAAACCAACATTCAGGATTGTTATGGTGGTTTAATGGAATGTTGAAGCACGTACTGTTTTTCTTAAATCAAATATTCAACTTATACAGATGTTATTTAAAGCCATAGAGCTTGATAAAACCCCAAAGGAAAAGAAATAGATAAAAAAGATGATGGATCTAGGACTGGGCCTTGAGTCACTCAATTTTTTTTTACAAATTTATTGAGGAATCATTGACAAAAATAATTGTACATTCAGTTGTTTATATCTAAAGTCCATGACATGATAATTTGATTACATATACATTGTGAACTGATTACCAAGATCAAGATAACAATCCATCACCTCTATCACCTCACATCATTAACTCTCCCTTTTTTTTTGTTTTCTTTTTGTCACTCACTCAAACTTAAAGGTAGGGGAGAAGATGAAAAAGCAGTAAATGTGACTGAGAAACAAAGTGAGATAATCAGAAAAGAAAGTGTGGTATTCTAGAATCTAAAATACTAGACTCTAACTGTAAGAAAATCATCAGACGTATCTCATTTGAGGGACATACTACAAAATACTTAATGAAGTATGCCTCAAACATCTCAAGATCATGAAAAATAAAGAGAGATTGAAAAACCATCACAGATTAAAGCACGCTAAGGAGACAATATGACTAAATGTGATGTGGTGTTTGGATTGAATGCTGCACCAGATATAGGACATTAATGAGAAAGCTGGTGAAATTTGAATAATCTGGGCTTTAGTCTTAAAAAAAACCAAAAACTTCTTAAACATGAAAATAACAGAATAATATAGTAAATTGCTGATCTAAATAATATGTTTAAGCTTTTGGGTTTTGTGGGAACTTCTTTGGCTTCACCTAATTATAAGAATATTGATGTAGGGCATGGCTGTGCTACTTGGCAAACATCAAATGAAGAGTATATCAAAATTTTTTTTAACAATGGCTTCGGACAAAGGTCTTTGTTCTAGTTTGAACTTTAATAGTTGTAGAGGTATAAACATATCCTATGGCTCTCACTGTCAAACCAGATGTGCACTGGCTGCCTCTGTATTTTTAATTGCCCTACAGTGATCATAGAAGCAATGAAGGTGTAAATATTATACTGGTTTTCAATTTTACATCTAATTACACCTCAGATGATTTTTTTCATACATATTTGTACCTAGAACCCTGGACAATTAAAAGATATCTCTCGATTACATGCAGAAAAATGATGAGTTAGCCTACACCATCATTTAGCAATGTAAGATAGCCTTTCTAATGTTTTTAGAAATCATAGATATTTAAAGATGACCCATATTACAACTGTATTTTATGTAATTCTACTTACAGAGGCATTCTCTATATGAACAGAAACAAAAAGTGCTTTGCCTGTGTTTGTGTGCTTAAACCTTTTTTAAAAAGTTGTTTTGTTTTGTTTTGTTTTGGCTCAGAGTTAGCATAGTATGTGAAATGCTCCAGTGCACTTTTTCACTTTATTCCTCTACAGAGTTATTTTTTATGATAGGATTCTATTAAATAGTTATAAATCTTTTCCCTTTGGCTTAGACATGGTTGACTACTCTTTGCCAATCACATGTCAAGAGCAGGCAGTCTGGCTGAAAGGAGCAGTCAAGAGGCAAGAGATTCAAATATATGTAAGTTCAACCAATGTATATTAATAACATCTTTTGCGACCTGAGAGAAGGCACTTGCTTTCTCTTTAAAAACACATACACATACACAGATTCTCCTATGCAAATTGCTGCATCCCCGTGCACTGGATAAAATAACTTCAGAATATCATTTTTTCCTCTCTACCTAATACAGATCTTGAAGCGTATTTGCATTTGAGAATATGGAAGTAATAGCTGCTTTAAAAGAGATTACAGAAGCCTTCCGGAGATTGAAATTACCCTGTTGTAAAGTAAAAAGGGACAGAATAAATAAAGCTGATAGATTTTGTTTAGTTTTGTTTTCAGAACTCTAAATTGTAGACCAAATTTAATTACTATAAGGCAGCTTTGCATTAGATCACTGTTCTGTGGGCATGGCTTCTGAGGCTCCTAACTTCACTCCATTTCTTGAATAATACTTTTACTTGTTCAGAAAGTTTATTTATTTTCTGCAATGCACAGACTGCCAGAATGTGGCTCCATATACTGTTGTATCTACCATACTTTCAGGAGCAAGTCTCCCTCTGTCAACATATTCAAGTAATGGTGTTTCCTTTTTTTGCATATCTGTTCACACCTGGTAGCTAGCGTGGATACAGAAAAATTATGATCCCCAAGAAAAAGAGTGCTGTTAACCATCCAGGTCTACAAGGGTAGCTCACTGCAGCTGACCACCAACAGTGCACCCTGAGAGGAATTCAGCATGAAACACAGGATGAGGCACTCTGTGCTTTGGACTAGCAGGCCCTTAGATAGTTAGATGCCACGTACCTCAGAAAGAAATTCAATGACCCCAGATTCTTGCATCTTCCCATACAATAGAAAAGCACTAAAATCTTTAATGTAAGCTGTTCTTTGAGATTAGCAGTAATCTTTTACCAAGATGTATGCTTGACTGCATGAATTCTCTAGCCAAAAATCATATATAAACTGACTTCTCCCCTACTTCCTCAGAGCAGTTCCTCAGGGTTGAGTGTCTGTCTCTTGGTCTATAGTCCTCAGCAAGACCCTGAATAACACTTCAACTCATGGCTCTTGTTGTGTGTCTTTTTTTTTTTTTTTTTTTTTTTTTTGCGGTACGCCGGCTTCTCACTGTTGTGGCCTCTCCCGTCGTTGCGGAGCACAGGCTCCAGACGAGCAGGTTCAGCGGCCATGGCTCACGGGCCCAGCCGCTCCGCGGCATGTGGGATCTTCCCGGATCAGGGCACGAACCCGTGTCCCCTGCATTGGCAGGCGGACTTTCAACCACTGCGCCACCAGGGAAACCCTGTTGTGTGTCTTTTAAGTGGATGCTAGAAATTCATGTCAAAAGTATTTTGAACTATAAAGAGAGGATATAGAGACAGTAGCCCAAGCATGTTAGCTGCCAAGACGATTTAATTTCTTTGATAGGCTCTTAAAGAAACCTAGGCCTCCAAAATTTGTCTAAAATAAAAAAGACAGGTAAAAGGCAGTCTAGTCTGTGTGGCAAAACAAGGTTTGTAACAGAACATAATAGTGTAATTCGGAGTTAGAAGATAGTTAAAAAGAAAACAGTCCAATTTCATGTTATCTTATTTCAAACTGCAGTCTTGCATCTGTTGCTTGTCAGAAAATAAAACGAGCTATAGTACTCATTTAGAAAGGTGTGAATCAAACGAATCTGTGCTTTAGAAGAGTCCCAATACCCTGTTCATCACAAAAATAAACAGATACAATATGTTTTCTTTCTTTTTGATTAAGAAATAATAAATATGTTGATGTCTCAAAAAACTTGTGTAAATCTGGAAGAGAAAAATCATATCTGAGTCGATATTAAATAGGGGTTAAGCTCTAGGAAGAATGCATTAACGTTAAAAAATTAAGCTTCTAAAAATTTCAAAACACTCAATAGGGATTATCAGATCGGTACAATTACTACAATAGTATAAAAATATAAATAATGTCCAAGCATGTAAATGATTTCAATTATAGGGCTTTTTGCATAAATACATTAAATTATAATTGTTAGTCTGCTGGTACTTTAGGAACATGGCAGGGATCTTTGTGCTAAGTTCTCATCTCACTTATCTCTTTTACTCCTGCTGAGGGTAAAACCAGCTTAGACAACACTCTTAGACAACACTCTTCATTAGCGTTAAAGCATAGTTGTTAGTAGAACTGGATGTTTTCCTGCATAAAGGAAGGTTAAGATGTTTTCTTGGCTGTGGAATATTTAGATTAACAACAAATTTGTAATTATATTAAAGTAAGTGGATAATTTATCCAAGTGAATTCTGCATAAATGGCCACAGGAGCTTAAGTAGTAACTTTAGACACAGTTATAGTAGTCGCTAGCTGAGATCATTGCATGTGGTGTAAACTCTACTTTTTGTCATTTTGCTGGCTCTTTATCTGTAACTACATTACATACATTACAAGTGACCTTGGAAATATCTCTATTTAATTATAATGTGTGTTCTTCCAGAATCCTTATACATTTTTTTCAAGTATGACATGTTTGCAACACAGTTTATATTAAAAGTATCACTAAAAAATTGGAGAAGCACTATGCATCTGTATCCATTATTTCCTGCTGTTCAGTGTTTAACACATAAGGATGATAGATGACAGAAGATAGATAGATGATAGATAGACAGGTAAATGACAGACAGATAGATAGCTTTAATTCATGCTATACTATGATCTGATTTGCTCATTTTATGGTATTGTTCTTTTTATTTTATCAGGGTGCACAACTCCCCTCGCCCCTTATTTGAGTAACTCACTTAAATACAGAAAGGTTTTAGTGCTCACTAGAAAACATTAGTTATCCATAATACTGTTCTAGTGGGGCATTTTGGTAGGCTGTTAGAATCTATGGTTCAGCGTTCAGAGAGAAGCCATAAATATGGAAAATTCTCTTTATCCCTGAAAAGACATGGTACACTAGTACATAGGTGTGTTTTATTTTGATCCTGACTGATTTGACTATCTAATTTGACTCTGTAAAATGTACAGACTTTTTAACCTGCATTTGGCTTAGTTTCTTCACCTATGAGATGGGGATTAAAAACTACAAGAGAAAGGCTACTACAATGACAGAATGAAATAAAAAACTTCTTACTACACATTATAGACTCAATAAACAATAACCATTATTAAACTGATATTTTAAACACAACTCCAGTATATTGCAAAGCACTTTTAACTAAATATGAAGCACTCTCCTGCATTCTTACTTGAATAACTTTAAACAAATAATTTAAACCCCTAGAACCTTGGTTTCTCCATTTGGGGAAGTATAAAGTCTAAACTCCAGGTTAGACTAGAAACAAAATAAAAACAAAAATATTTCCTGCTGTAAATTCTTATACTTTTGTAGATTAGATATCAAGTTTGCATTGAAAAATTTCAGTGTAACCATAGTGTCTTTCATGATCTTAGATTTGGTGTTTATTTCTTGGATGACTGCTTTTGTAAAGCCTGCCTAAAGATAAAGAGAAAGTGATTAAGAAGTTCTAAAATATTCTTGTGCCTTACACCCCAAGCTGATGAGGTTCACAGTCTTGTAATTAAGTTAATAATTGGATCTCATTTCTGGTTTATGTCACAGTTGTTAGAAATTCATGTCTTCTACATTTCGTATTTCAATGGTTTCTTACTCTAAGCTCTTCTCTCTTTTCTCTAAGTAATTGTATGCAGATAATTCTGTTCCTGACTCCTGGTTGATAATGCATTCCCCAGTCTCTAGTAAAGTACCTTGAATACTCATTGATTAATTGATCAAATACTCTCAATTTAATTAGTTCCAAACATATTTACTTAGAGTGTTATTTGTGTTCTAATTCTCTAAAATAAACTCTAATTTCCACTCTCTAGTTAATCTAGCACGTTGGGTCACTCAACATTTCTGAATATCACTAAATTCTGGGAATATAAGAGAATTTTTAAATGAATCATTAAATGTATACAAAATATGATGACTGATAACTAAATAGAATTAGAGATAAGGACAATATTTTTCACTTAAATGTGTTTGGACACCAAAAAGAAAACAATTTAGAAGTCTAACCCAATATATATCATGCAGGTTACAAGTATTTGAAAATCCCAAGGTTGAAAATACTTATTAAAATACAGTAGACACCTCTCAGTAATTTCCTTGTTATGTGGAAAAAAGGGATAACATTCACACATTTATTCCAATGTCTATGTTATGAATGGGACTAAGCACAATAGGTAGAGCGAGGGTCTCATTGTCTACGGTACCTCTGGGTTGGTTTCATATTGCATTAATACACAACTAACTCATCTTAATCTGCTTTACATATGTTAATATGATGCTTAGCATTGCAGACAAAATCAAAGTATCTGTATTTTATTCTTTGGAAAATCAATTTCTCATTCTTTTAGGGCCAAAATTTGATCTCAGTAGTTCTAATCTTGCTTGTGTCCTCAACTAAATAGAGTAAAATAAGAAACACTGTATACTATCAATGGTTAAAAATTGTTTCATAGCTGAATTCCATGTTCATATAAGAGGTATTTCAATAAAAGGTATTTCAATCCAGAGCACATGGTCCTGGGTAGTAAGTATGGGGTAAAAGTAAAAGAAAATCTGCATTGTGTGTGCTTATCCCAGCATTGAGAATTCTTACAGGGAATGCTCTATTATAGTTTCTTTTCTCTGATTATGAAGCCTGTCTTTTCAGTTCAAAAGCCCCCTGTGATTTGAGAGTACAAGGAAATCGTCCACTGGTGAAGTGACTTGCCAGATCACTGAAGTTCAATTTAAGCATGGAAGGCAGGTCTGGAGAGAGCAGCGCAGCTCTGGTCTGTGAAGATATCTATATACCCTGAGCTGGTAGGAGGTACAGAGAAGTGATAGCAGAACCATGGGGTACCTTTGATTCACAACAAGATACTGCCTCTTTTAGAATGAAAAGCCACCTGTTGTCAAAAGGTACTACTTACTGATTATTGCTTTACATATTAATGCAAAGAACGCTTGGAAGTAGTCTCCTGTGCAGCTACTGAAAGGCAGTCTTTCACCTGTCTCCAGTAGGGCAAACTTTAAAAAAAATGTTTTGTACAGCCAGTGGAGAAGGCTTCCTTCTTTAAAGAAATCAGAGCCGTCTGCTGTGGGCAATGAAGGGGTGACGATATAGGGAGTACTGAGTTGCTTATTGCCAAGCACAGAAAAATGCTAATAAGACCCATGCTGAGAAAAGCTCTCACTCATCAGGGTGCATCACTGCAGACAGTAAACTTAGGCTGGGAATTGCTGTTAGCCAAAACTGGAGAAAGTCTAACGAGAATTGTGCTAGAAAGCATTTCTAGTCACCCTGTGAATTGCTGTCTGGGGGCCTGAGGTTTGCTGTATTGTTTTTGAAATGATTTACATAGCAACATTTATCTGGTGAACTTGGTAAATCTATCAGTACATGATCAAGATATATTTATATTGACAAGTTATTTGCTGAGAAATATAAAATGCTAAAGAATAATTATACGATTTGATTAATAATCAAGTGCGTGAATGCAGGCACATTAATTATATACATAATAATCTAGTGTTTGCTCCATGAGGTTCTGAATCTCAATGAAATGGGATTAATATGAGACTAAAGAAAATCTGAAGAGAGTCGTTTCCTGGCTTTTCAAGTGAAAGGCCATAAGAAAATTTTCTCCCCTCCATTTCGACAACACAGCAATGTATACCATCCATAACTGAGGCAATTTGCAAAGAGGCAGACCCTCAATCTTTTTTGTTTCAGGAGAAATGAAGCCGATAATAGCATAAGGCATCCAATTCAAAAGTAACTGGATTGCATGCTGATAATTGTATCATTCTTGTTATTTTAACACTGCCGCTTGCCTTATGCATTTCCCCTCAAGCACATGTACAAGAGAGCACCAGGTCATGATCGATGAAATGTTAGAGGAAACTGAGCACAGTGGAGTCCCTGATATTGCATAAGAGACGTGGGTTAAGATGTGCTAATGCACACAGTTCATTTTAATTGCCAATAACTATTGGGATTATCTGATAAACATGAAAATTATTTTTACCTTTCTATATAAAATCCTGATTTAAAACATGCCTTCTAGTGCAGTCAGGGAGAAATTAATAGAGATGCAGTTTAGGGTAGTGAAAAATTGAGAAATTTGAATTATATTCTCTATTCTTTTGCTAATTAGCTTCCCTTGGGGCAATGACTTCGCCTGCATGTACCGCACAATTTCTGCTTTAAATAAAGGTCTGCACCATTCATTAAAATTTCAAACCTATAATAATGTGTGGATTCTGTGTATAGGCAGAGAATTCAGTTTCTCCTTCACTCATTTGATAGTTCAAAAATAGAATGAGTGCTCTAAGCTTTTTCAGTGTGTGTGTGTGTGTGTGTGTGTGTGTGTGTGTGTGTGTGAGAGAGAGAGAGAGAGAGAGAGAGAGAGAGAGAGAGAGATCCGGAAATGTCCTAGCTGTGAAAATTTCCTCATAATTAGTGTTGGGTTTTCTACCTTTCAGTTAATATCACTTTCCTCTATGTTTTCCATACCGATTAAAAAACCTGCTTAGGATTCAGATAGGAAATTTTGTTCAGAAGCACATTTTAACTTCCAATTCTCCACCTTAAATTTAACTGATCCATTCAAAACTACTGGTCTGTACCCTGTAAAATAAGTACTACAGTGGGCACGTGTTAAGGCAGAGAGATTGAACTCAACTCTATTGAAGCAGAACAGAGGGGACTTTAAGCCTGGGATGAGTTAGTGGAGAAGTACTAGAGGACTTCATGGGGTAGGCTGGCCAACATGTTTGGACCATCTATGTTCACTAATTGTCCTGTATCTAAGTTAGGCTCCTACCCTGCCACAGGGAGTAGGAAAGAGGAGCCTTATGATTCTTGATGGTGACATGTCAAAGGGATGGCTCCCAGGTCATTGAGAAAGACAGTCCTGTGTTATAGAAGATTTGAGTCTCCAAGGGGCAGAGAAACTGCAAGTTTTCTAAAGTAACTGCTCTAAGGAAAGGGAGGTGGAGGCTTTAAGTCAGGAAGAAGCTTGTCTAAAGTTTAGTCAAGCTGAGGAGAATGTTAAGGCCTCACAAGAAAAGCCCCCTCTCTCTCTCCCTTCCTCTCTCTCTCTCTCTCTCTCTCTCTCACACACACACACACACACACACATACACACACACACACGGATGGGTTGATCATGCTGATAGGAGAGGAAGACCAGCCAGAAGACAACAACTATGACATCTGAGCCCTTCTGTCAAATCTCCTGACACAAGACCTTTTTCTCTGGCGGAGAGGTCTAAGTGAAGGAATATGGGAGGAAAGAAAAATCAGAAATGTTCTCTGAAAAACTGCTTCCATTTGAGGAATATGCAAAGTCCCTGTAAGCTTAAAGAGATATTAAAACTTGGGAATTATCACTCATTTTTAATTCCTAACCATAATCAAAGAAAGAACACATGGGGGTCTATATAAAATAACACCCTTTGCTACTAATTATGTTATCTCTGTCATTTCTTTGTCTGTTTCTATTGAATTTTTCATCTCAGTATGAATAATATTTTTCTTTGTATATTGGGTGATTTTTTAATTGGATGTTGGACTCTTCTGTGTACATTTAAATATTTTGGTATTTTTTTTCTGGGACCCAGTTATGCTTCTTGGAAAGAGTTCAATCAATCTGAGATTTACTTTTGAGGTTTTATTAGGTAGCATTACGATAGCCTTGAATTTAAGGCTAATTTAGCCCCATTACTGAGGCAATACCTTTCTTTTTTAAAATATTTATTTATTTATTTGGCTGCTTCAGGTCTTAGTTGTGGCACACGGATCTTTGTTGCAGCATGCAGGATCTTTCCTTGTGGT
Organism: Tursiops truncatus; assembly: GCF_011762595.2. NCBI lineage: Eukaryota > Metazoa > Chordata > Mammalia > Artiodactyla > Delphinidae > Tursiops > Tursiops truncatus. The sequence continues at coordinate 119,789,139 of NC_047037.1, forward strand.
GTGAGGGCTTCAGAACGTGCAGGCTCAGTAGTTGCAGTGCGTGGGCTTAGTTGCCCCACAGCATGTGAGATCTCAGTTCCCTGACCAGGGATTGAACCCACGTCCCCTGCACTGGAAGGCAGAGTCTCAGCCACTGGACCACCAGGGAAGTCCCGAGGCAATACCTTTCTGAGTTCTCCGCTGGCTACTTTGTGTTAGGAAGACTTGCCAGGTGTGTGTGGTCTCCAGTAATTTTTGTATCTACTTCTCTGTGGTCCTTCATATAGTTCCTTCCATGCACACAAAGACTCAAGGGAAGTCTCTGCAGATCTAAGGACTGTTCCTCTCTGTGCAAGCCTTTCCCTTCTGGTAGTTTGCCTTCCTGTACTGTGAACTCAACAAAATCTCTGAGCTGGCTCTCTTTGAGCACCCCCTCCTGCACTGTGTCTTAGAAACCCTTTATGTAGTGAACTAGGCACTTGTCCTCACTTGGTTTATTTATCTTCTATCAGAGTTTACTGTCCTGAGCTGTCTTTTGTCCAATGGCTGAAAACCATTATTCCATATACTTTGTATATTGCTTTAGTTATTTAATGTGGAAAGATAAATCTTATCTCTATTACTTTGTCATGACTATAAGTCTCATCATTCGTATCCTACATAGCATGTGTGATGTATTTAGAAAGCAAAGTGCCAAGGTAAATATTGGTGAAAATGAATCTAAGAGAAGCAATGAATATTTATCATATAGTTGCCCCAGGATTTGATTTAGGAGAATGAAATATTTGGACTGTACAAAATAACGTTGGCTACACTTTGTTCCATAGAACATATGCTTTGAAAAATATTAGATGTTTGTGTGGGGATAATATTTTCAAATATGCATTGGAAACAATACCTTCTAAATCTTATTGTTGAGGAGTCATCATAAGCATTTGGATATTTAGCACCTGTGTGACCTTAGATAAGTCGTTTATCTCTCTCTGTATCTTTTTTCTCATCTTTTAAATAGCAACGATAATAGTATCCTCCTCATTAGATTGTTCTAAAGATTAAATGATTTCAAACTTAGAATTATTTCTACTTCCTTGAATTTTATCAATAAAAGAGGTAAGAAAAGATTACAAGATTTCTTAAATATAAAGAGATTATAACTACATGGCACACAGTAAGTGTTAGGTAATGTTCACAATACTTTGTAGTCTGACAAGTCCTGCAATTAAATTCATATACATACATATGACTGTGTAGATTATTTTAATAAACACACCTATGTATGAAGAGGAGACTTTCACCTTGGAAAATGTGTTATCTTTCAGATCAATATGTTTTGAGAAGCATTGACACAAAGAAAAGGAAAGACTAATACATATTCTCCTTATTATTCTCCATAAATAATATTTTTTAAAAAATAGGGAAATCATTCTTTTTCTTGTTCTGCCAGTTTTAATGAGATATAGTTGACATACAGCCTAGTATATGTTTGAGGCGTACAGCATAATGATTTGACTTACACATATCATGAAATGATTACCACAATAAGTTTAATGGTCATCCATTATTTCACATAGATACAAAATAAAAGATAAAGAAAAAAATATATTTTTTCCTTGTGGTGAGAACTCTTAATACTTGCTCTCTCAACAGCTTTCATATATAACCTACAGCAGTGTTAATCATATTAATCATGTATATTGCATCCCTAGTACTTATTTATTTTATAACTGCAAGTTTGTACCTTTTGACCACCTTCACCCAGTTCTCCCTCCTCCTCCCCCCCGCCTCTGGTAACCATAAATCTAATCTCTTTTTTTATGCGTTTATCTGTTTGTTTGTTTTTGAAGTATAATGGATCTATAACACTATGCTAGTTCCTGGTGCACAGCAGTGATTCATTATATCTATACATTACACAACAGTGATTCATTATATCTATACATTACAAAAGGATCACCATGGTAAGTCTAGGTACCATCTGTCACTATACAAAGATATTAGATCATTATTGACTACACACCCCTCACTGTACATTTCATCCCCATAACTCACTTATTTTGTAACTGGAAGTTTGTGCCTGTTAATCTCCCTCACTTATTTCTCTCATCCTCCCACCCCTCTGGCAACCACTCGTTTGTTCTCTATATTTGTGACTCTGTTTCTATTTTGTTGTTTGTTCATATGTTTTTTAGATTCCACATATAAGTGAAATCATATGGTATTTATCTTTCTCTATTTTATACATACACACACACACACACACACACACACACACACACACACACACACACACACACACACATACACGTACTTTATCCTGTCTTCTATTCAGGGGAATTTAAGTTGCTTCCCTATCTTGGCCATTGTAAATAATGTTACAGTGAACATAGGGAGACATATACTTCTCAAATTAGTGCTTCTGTTTTCTTTGGACAAATACCCAGGAATGGACTTGCTGAATCATACTGGAGTTCCAATTTTAATTTTTTAAGGAAACTCCATACTGTTTTCCGTAGTGGCTGCACCAATTTACATTTCCACTAACAGTGCACAAGGGTTTCCTTTTCACCACATCCTCCTCAACACTTGTTACTTCTTATTTGTTTAATAAGAGCCATTCTGACATGTGTGAGGTGATATCTCCTTGTAGTTTTGATTTGCATTTCCCTGATGATTAATGATGCTGAGCATCTTTTCTTTTGTCTGTTGTCTATCTGTCTTCTTTGAAAAAATGTCTATTCCTTTTTGGCCATTTTTAAAAGTTTTTTTAAATTTGTTGTTGTTGTTGTTAAAATGTATGAGTTATTTGTATATTCTGGGTATTAATCCCTTACCAGATATATCATTTGCAAATAGTTTCTCTCATTCTGTAGGCAGCCTTTTTGTTTTGTTGGTAGTTTCCTTCACCATGCAAAAGATTTTCATGTAACTTCCTTTGTTTATTTTTGCTTTTATTGACCTTGTCTGAGGAGACAAATCCATTAAAAAAATATTGCTAAGACAGATGTCAAAGAGCGTACTGCCTATGTTTTCTTCTAGGAATTTTATGGTTTTGGGTTTTATATTTAAGCCTTTAATCCATTTTGAGTTTTATTTTTGTATATAGTGTGAGAAAGTAGTCCACTTTGATTCTTTTGTATGTAGCTTTCCAGTTTTCCTAACACCATTTATTGAAGAGGCTGTCTTTTTCCCATTGTGTATTCTTGCCTCTTTTGTTGTAGATTAATTAACCATATAAGTGTGCATTATTTCTAGGCTCTCTATTCTGTTTCGTTCATCTATTTGTCTCTTTTTGTGCCAGTACCATACTGTATTGATTACTGTAGATTTGTATTATAGTTTGAAATCAGGGAGAGTGGTATCTCCAGCTTGGTTTTTATTTCTCAAGATTGTTTTCGGTATTACGTGTTTCCATACAAATTTTCGATTTGTCCTAGTTCTGTGAAAAATGCCTTTGGTATTTTGATAGAGATTTCACTGACTCTCTAGATTACCTTGGGTATTATGGCCATTTTAACAGTATTAATTCTTCCAATCCATAAGCAAGATACATCTTTCCATTTGTTTCTGTCATGTTCAATTTCTTTCATCAATGTCTTAGAGTTTTCTGAGTACAGGTCTTTAAGCTCCTTCATTAGATTTATTCCTAGGTATTATATTATTTTAGATGCAGTTTTGAATGAGGTTCTTTTCTTTTCTTTTTTTGATAGTTCATTGTTAGTGTATAGAAATGCAAAAGATTTCTATATATTAATTTTGTATCCTTTAGCTTTACTGAATTCATCAAAGAGTTATGGATTTTGGTGGCATCTTTAGGATTTTCTATATATAGTTTCATGTCATCTACAAAAAGTAACAGCATTATTTCTTCTTTTCCAATTTGGATTACTTCTATTTCTTTTTCTTTTCTGATTTCTTTGGCTAGGACTTCCAATATTATGTTGAATAAAAGTGGTGAGAGTGGGCATCCTTGTCTTGTTCCTGATCTTAGAGAAAATGCTTTCAACATTTCACTGTTGAGTATTATGTTAGCTGTGGTCTTATTATATATATGGCTATTATTATGCTTAAGTATGTTCCCCCTATACCTACTCTGTTGAGAGATTTTATCATAAATGGGTACTGAATTTTGTCAAAAGCTTTTTCAGCATCTATTGAGCTGATCATATACATTTTATTCTTCAATTTGTTAATGTGCTGTATCACAGATTGGTTGCAAATACTGAACTATCCTTGCATCCCTGGGATAAATCCCACTTGATTATGGTGTATGATCCTTTTATTGTATTGTTGAATTCAATTTACTAATATTTTGTTGAGGATTTTTGCATCTATGTTCATCTGTGATATTGGCTTGCAATTTTCTTTTTTGTGCTCTTTGTCTGGTTTTGGTATCAGGGTGATAGTGGCCTCATAGAACGAGTTAGGAAGTCTTCCTTCCTCTGCAATGTTTTGGAATAGTTTGAGAAGGATTGGTGTTAACTCTTCTTTAAATGTTTGGTAGTATTCACCTGTGAAGCTGTCTGATCCTAGGCTTTTATTTGTTAAGAGGTTTTTTTTGTTTTTTTTAAATTACCAATTCAATTTCATTACTGGTAATTGGTCTGTTCATATTTTCTATTTCTTCCTGATTCGGTCTTGGGAAATTGTACATTTCTAGGAATTTGTCCATTTCCCCTAGGTTTTGCATTTTATTGATGTATAAGTGTTGGTAGTAATCTCTTATGTTTCTTCGTACTTCTGTGGTGTCAGCTGTAACTTCTGCTCTTTCAGTTTTGATTTTATTTATCTGGGTCCTCTCTCTTTTTTCTCCATGAGTCTGGCTAAAGTTTTATCAGTTTTGTTTATCTTTCAATGAAGCAGCTCTTAGTATTTTCATTGATCTTTTCTAATCTTTTAGTCATTATTTTATTTATTTCTGCTCTGATCTTTATTATTTCTCTCCTTCTAATAACTTTGGGTTTGTTTGCTTTTCTTTTTCTAGTCCCTTTAGTTGTAAGGTTAGGTTGTTCATTTGAGATTTTTCTTGTGTCCTGAGGTAGGCTTGTATTGCTGTAAACTTCCCTCTTAGAACTGCATTTGCTGTGTGTCATAGATTTTGGATTGTTGTGTTTTTGTTTTCATTTATCTCCAGGTATTTTTTATTACTTTTTATAGCCACATTTTTATTAGGTATTAATAAAGGTTTTACTCTCAGCAAGAAGATGCCTATAATATGTCCTCTGAAAGGCTCCATGGGTCTTGGACAGGGTTCAGATATACCTCAGTCTTGGAGTTTTTTAACTTCATATATAATAATATCCTGGTAGATGGATTTCTACTGAAATACACATAATTGATAAAGCATCACCCTATCTACAAAAATTTCCTCCTAAACAAGAGTCAAAATTTAAATATCCCTGTGGCTATTTCAGAGTTGATGCTGGTACATCACTTATGTGTTCCATGTTCTCAAATAAATGTATGAGTTAGATCCATACAAGATGGGTTATGTTTAGAATATTTCTCCTTGGTGTGGTGAATTTTGAATGTGTCAAGGCATCCCTGATCTTTTAAAAGTCAGGATGCTAGAGGGATCTGGCCCAATAGATACTTGAATTTTATTTAGGACCATTCAGCAGGGGCATCTGTATCAGTTGATTATCATCTGGACAGATGACTGAAATAATTCCTAAATAGGAAACTCAGGGAGGACATTCTGCCACTGGAAGAGTGAAGTGATGTGAAGGCACAACTCATGACCTAGTCTGGTCCATTGTGACTGGAAATAAGGGTAATTCCCATTAATTTTCTTGCATGAGACTTAGAATCATGTAGAATTTTTCACTATTGTTTCATGCTGTGCAACATGGCCACCTGAGGACTACCAAGAAAAAAATAGTTTATGAAATGCAAGTTAATGTTAATCATTGTGTTGGGGTGTGGAACATGCCTTTTCATTTAATTGAATAAAATGAATTTTCTTGTACTTTGTAGTAATTTGAATAATAATAACCAGTCCATGTTTTAAAAAAAAAAATCACTGTAGATTTTTTTAACTTTTAGGAAAACGGTGATTCTATCCTTAGTCAGAAAGCACAAACTTCACACGTGACCTCAAAACAAATCTGTGTACGTTTGCATTGAGAAACTTAATATGTTCACTTAGATTAATCTGAGTTCTTAAATTATTTCTGACGTTTTACATTAATTTTAATCATTTTCCTTAGTGATTGAAATGTAATAATTTAATCTTATGTAATTTTCATGCTTACTAGACTCCTGGGGAAATTCTGTATATGAATTTTAGTCGTTTCATTAGTAACACACACCTAAATATTAGTTGCGAGCGTCTAGCAATATACTGTCTTTTCTTTACCATGGTCTTAAAGAAGTGTGTGTTCTGCTAGAATATTAAGCATGCAGTTGAGTTTGTAAGTAACTGCTACTCTCTATGTGTTATCATTGATATTAACTGCAATTTCAAAACTGTCTGAGGTAGGCCCTCTATGGTAATATCTTCCAGACATTTTAGCATGCTTCTTAAATTTCACTAATCATCTTGTTACAGTGGCTTCTATTTATCTAGTGTATGGTAGAGGGAAACTGTGAAATGCACTGAACTACTATGAACTAACAATAACTTAATACGTGAAATAAAGGAAAAAAGTAAACCATTATTTTTAATATATCAATTGTTAGATTCACAAAAACAAAATTTTTCTTTGCTTGTGATACTACAAGTTGGCCATAATATCTGGAAATTCAGGTGAAACTATTTATATATACATATTATATAAATATTATAAAATATATAATGTTAATAATACAAATAGAAATAATATGAATATATTATATACAATGAGTTTATATATTATATATATAAAATATGGTTTATTGACATTTTAACACAATACATAAATACATTATATATTCCATATATGATTAACATGTGTTCTCTCATTAGAAACACATAATACAATCATGTGTTGCACCTGTGCATATATGCACCTATGATATGTACCCTCAGAGAATCTGTGTCTCTGATTTTCATTGCATAAACCTGTGTCTTTAGCATAACTGGAATAAGTAATCAAGGAGTTTCAAGTTGATTTAAAAAAAAAACAAAATTAATATCAATGTTTTTAGGATTTCAGGCAATTATATTTTAACTTACTTTTCATAAAATTAAAAAAAATAAGTTAAATGATTACTAGGCCAATATCAAATATGACACTAAGAGCCCATTTAAAATATTTTGGTAATTTTCTGCAACGTACTAAGAGTTCTGTCATATAGTAACATCATAAACACCAAATTCAATATTCAATATGAGTTGAATAATGCTGTTCTTGTCAAAAGGAATTCAATGTTGAAATGCTCTTATTTCAGAGCAGTAACAAAAATATTTATTTATAATATTTTATGTTACTAATTAGCTATGACAGTTATCTTCTGATAAAATCCAATTTTCCAGTGTAAGTTGCATTTATTATTTTTTGTGCACTCAGTATGTTGACCCCTTACTTCTACTTCCACTGGGTAGGAATTTGGAGATCTCTCTTTCTTCATATTTGGCCGATAAATTTTTGGTGGGGATCCATCTTACAAATTCAGATCTATGAAAAACAGTTTATGTTATTCCCTTGACTACAGTGATTGTTTCATGTATCGTTACATAAACCAATCAAAGCAAAATGATTCAATAAGATTCTTGACGAGAACTCTTTGTAAGAAACTTATTGTTTTCCCTAATACACTACACATAAAAGTTGCAAGGGCTGAAGTTGAGTCTGCTGTATTTTTACCTGATAATAAAACTATCATAGTGAAAAGCAATGCTGAGAGATGAATAGAAACTTACTCACAACAACAAAATTGAGCCCTGAAGCCAGCCATGACTTATGCCAGCCTACCCAGTGAAAATTTCAATGTACGTGGAAAGAAATTTCCTTTTTGCCTAGCCCGATTAACATTACTTTTCATTTGTTTGGTAAGCAAAATGCAGAAACTGACACGCTTGGCTGGATTTACCATCCCTTCAAACAGTCTCCTGCTCAGGGAATTAGCTAATATTGGAAGACTGGTCAATGGGTTCGTAGGTACGGTGGTCAATAATTATGGGTTGAAAACCAGAGCTAAGACAATGAGCTTCCATTGACTATCAAATTGATACTTAAAAGAAAAATAAAAATTTTCTTGAAGTGTGGATCAGAGAAAAACAGGCCCATACAGAGAATCTAATGAAATGTAATTATGGAGCGTGAGGATTGAGACTTTTCAACCTGCTATGTATGCCAAGTCCTACATTCCTGTGATCTGCCCTTACCATGGTTCTTGTTCTTCATAAGGATAGATTTCAGCTTTTTCTCTGCATGGCTAGATAAACTTCTATTTTTTCAGGGAATTAACCAGTCTGCTCAGGGAACAAATTATTAAAAAATTAAAATATTTCATTTTGATACCATATGGATTTAGATTTTCCAGACATATTTTTTATGTTAGGTCATTGAAATAATATTATCAATACCCTTATTTTTCATCATTTTATTATTCCAACTTGAAGATTATTTGGGCACGGTGGTGATGGTTACATGAGTGTAGGCCTTTGTCAAAATTCATAAACATATACACTACAGAAGAATTAAATTTTAATAAGTGCAAATTATATCTAAATAAAAATGTATACTGGAAAAATTGCACAGGTGGTCATCATCATCATAGTCATCATCACTTCACTGTTGTCCTCATAATTTCCCTCCAGTGAGAAGAGGAAAGGTGGGTTAAAGTATAAATGATGCAAAATGGCAGAATAATTATAACTGCTGAAGCTGGGTGATGGATACATGAAGGTTCATTATAATGTTGGTTTAACTTAATTTGTATATGTTTTGATTTTTCCATAATAAAAGTTAAAAAATAGCAAAATAGACACACACACACACCACACAAAAATGTTATTTGAAGATTGCACAAAAAATTATCAAAACTAGACAGATGCCAATCTCAAAGTTTTCCTTCACATTCTACAGATTATTTGTCCAAGCTACAGATAAATTTGTCTAAAATTCATCAAAATCTACTAATATACCTATTGAGGGATGAGGCAAGTCTTCATTTTGGGCAATGATACGAAAACATCTAAAATAACAAGCAAATTACTTTTATAGGTGTCTAGGGAAAAACTAGTAACATAATAGAATGGGGAAAGTGGAGCAAATTTAGAATCTAAAAGTTTGTGTTTGATTCTATCACTTAACCAGCTGTGTGAGTTTATGGAAGTAATTTAACTTCTCTGAGGCCCAGTTTCATCAATAAAATGTCAATGAAACACTTGCCTCATTAGGTTGTTTTGAGGAACATTTGGAATAATGCATGCAAGAGCTATTTGTAAAACTGAAGTCATAGTTATTATTCACTCCTATTTTGTGTCTTAGAAACTTTTTTGAATAGACATGCATAACCAGCAACTCACTCACTTATTCTGTAATTTGTAAAGAATTCAAAATGTTGGAAAGTGTCATCTCTTTTATCTAATATTTTTCTTTTTGATTTTGTAGTTCACAGACAGCAGCAGTCAATTACTACCCTAGCTCCAAATGCTTTAACAAAATCATTCTGTATGCTCAGACAGAATAACAACTTGAAGAGAGAAATAAATTGATTAAAATATGGCACAGCACAAAGTATTTTATAAAAGTACATACACTGCATTGTCCAATACTTCAATCTACTTATTTCGCTGAGAATGCATTAAGAGAAGAATGCTTTCCTTTGTAAAACATGCACATACATCATTGATTTTGTAAATTGTATATCTTAGTAAGGAATAGATTATAGATAGCTTTGGGGGAGACAGCTGTGATGTTGAAAGACAGATGAACTTGGTGTCAGAACACTTTGGCTGAGATCTTTACTCTTCTAATTGCTAATTATTTGACCTCGAATATTCATCTGCTTTTCAGAGTGTTAAGTCCATGATATTCAGAACAGTAAATTATATTTACTACTTCAACCTTTGCTACTCCAAGGACCGTGACACATTTTTTAAAACTAATAAATATAAGTATCTCCTCTATAATATATATTTATTTAATTTAATGGATATAAATGCATTAATGAAAAATTCATTTTTGTTTTTATCTCCTTTAGAAATGACTTTATTTTAATCTGAAAATAATATATTTTGACAAATTATATCAGGTTTTAACAATGAGATTGCTCATGACAAAGAATAGATAAATACTCTAATTGTGGTAAGTCTCTATCTTCTGTGATTATAAAATTTAAAAATTTCCCCTAGCTTTACTACAGTAAAAGTATTTTTCTTGAGCAAAATTTTGTTAAAGAATTACTTTAACTTTTGATCAACGTATATCCCATATTTCAAAAAGCCCCAAGTTATTATGCTATTAAAATGAATATGCTTATAAAATTATATGTTAATACATAGAATATATATTAATATAAAGGATAGGTATATGTTTCTGCCTTTACCTATCATTATTATGTAATTTCCCATATATAAAAAAGTCACTTGACTTCTGTGATATAAAAAAGCACCTACAGGAAATATATTTATATTTTATTTGGTCTAATAATAATTTACTTTAAAGATGAAATACTTTTAATAAATGTAGTGCTGCCAATAGATAGAAAGATAGGTATAGATAGAGATAACTCATTCCCATTAGCAATTTTTAAAAAAAAAATTCCACAAAACTGGTGAACGTTTATGCATGGAGATGAAAGCTTCCGAACAAATACCAATAATTTTAGTTTTAAGGTGATATATGTTTTTATTTCAAATTAAATGATTAAAAATAGTATCAAAAATGCACAGCAACGTATACTATATAATGTATCTTTGACTGTATCATCATGTTGATATAAAAACAGAAACAATTTATTTTTGTTAAAAATTTATTTTTGATAAATAGCCATAAAGACACAAGATGGCAGTACTAGTCTTTATGAGTTCTGGAAATATGGCAACGCATATAAAAACTTTTAATGCATTTTTTTCTTCTTGGTATTTGTTTGGAAGCTTTCATCTCCATGCATAAACGTTCACCAGTTTTGTGGAAATTTTTTTTAAAAAATTGCGAAGGGGAATGCGTTATCTCTATCTATACCTATCTTTCTATCTATTGGCAGCACTGCATTTATTAAAAGTATTTCATCTTTAAAAAACTTCAGTTTCCTCTTCTATATAATGAGCATGTTGATCTAGATAAACTTTAAATTTCTTCCACTTCTGGATATTTATAGCATTTATTAAATCAGGAGTTGTACATTTCAAATGAACTTTGCTATATCTTAATGATTAAATGTATTTAGAATTGTAGATAGCAATGCCAGCATGCTTCCTTCTTGTTCAGTGGTTGAGTAAGGGCCAGTGGTGGCTATGACTATTCATATTTCAATAGATTTGGAATATCTGGATTCCCCTAACTTTCATGTAAAGAGCAAACATATTTATTATCATTTAGCATTTTAATGACCATTGTTAGGCAGTCTGTGTTAAAGAATACATGATATACCATTATATTTTTTTTAAATAAATTTATTTATTTTTGGCTGTGTTAGGTCTTCGTTGCTGCACAAGGGCTTTCTCTAGTTGCAGTGCGTGGGCTTCTCATTGCGGTGGCTTCTCTTGTTGTGGAGCACGGGCTCTAGGTGCACAGGCTTCAGTAGTTGTGGCACACGGGCTCAGTAGTTGTGGCTCATGGGCTTAGTTGCTCCGTGGCATGAAGGATCTTCCCAGACCAGGGCTCGAACCCGTGTCCCCTGCATTGGCAGGCAGATTCCTAACCACTGTGCCACCAGGGAAGTCCTATACCATTATATTTTAATAAAAAGTGCCAGGCATGGTATCTGCCAACTTCCCATTTTCCCATCCTCAAATAACTTTCTCTCTAGTTCTGCTGATTTTAGAGGAATTGAGGACAGTTTTCCTTTTCCAGCGGTAGTATGGTAGCATTTTATTCATTTGTTTCTGTTTTTTGGGTTTTTTTCTTCAGGAAATGTAGGCTTGAGGTTTTCTCTGTCTCAGTCTGTTTGGGCTGCTGTAACGAAATACCACAGACTGGAGTGGCTTATAAACAACAGATATTTATTTCTCACAGTTCTAGACATTGGTAGCCTAAGATCAAGGCAACTGCAGATTTGGTGTCTGGTGAAGAATTGCTTCCTGGTTCATAGACAGCTGTCTTTTTGTTGTATCCTCACATGGTGGAAGAAGCGAGGGAACTCTCCGGGGTCTCTTTTATTAGGGCACTGATCCCATTCATAAGGGCTCCACCCTCATAAGCTATCACCTCCCAAGGGCCCTACCTTCAAATACCATGTCACTGGGGAACAGGATTTAACATATGAATTTGGGACACAAACATTCAGTCTGTAACATTTTCTATTCCTACATTTTTCATCTCAATTTGATATACCCTCCACCTATTCTGTAACTGAGCAAGCCACTTTAGGAAAACAGCTCCACCATGGCCCCATGGCTACAATGCCTCTATCCACATAGACCAAGCAGAGAAGACTACATGCAGTCTGACCCGAGTGTTTGTGTAGCACCCTGTAATCCTCCCAGGGATATGACAGATAGGCAGTCTTGTGAAGAACTGTGACAGGGCTATTTCCCTTTCACTTCTCCAACTTGTGGGAGAAAGCAGGGTTTCTCATTAATCTCTCTGGTTCCAGTGAGCCAGGGAGCTTTCCACCTCATCCTCCTTAGGGTACAGCTGCAGGCTATAAAGCTGCTTAGCTGCAGTATAGAATCTGCTTCTCCATGACAGAGTTGTCACCTCTATCTGCCTCTTCCAGTTATAGGAAGCTGACACCATGCAGATCTTGCTTAGTTTTTTCTCAATCCATCTGCACTCATTGTATAGTTACAGGCCAAATCTATGGAAGTATAACAAGACAGCCTAGCAGCTGCAGTTATTTTCTGCTCTTTAGGGACAACTTCATTACCTCCAAATGCCATGTCAGGGAATCCAGACACTTTAAGAACTCCATGAGATTTTTATATGGTAGAAAGAGTCAAAAATTAGCAACAACACTCTTACTTTTATTTTGTCATTAAATCCTCTAGGATAATAATTCTATAGTATTTTCCTCTTTTGAGCAAAAGACACAGTTCTGTACTATCATATTTTAAATCTTTACATGATCTTCTTGTTACTGCTAGAAGCCACTCTATTTTCTGCCTTCATGTTACTGAAATGCTTCGTAACTAGCAGTAGTCACCAACTTCATTATGTCTTTTTACCCTTTCCAGCTCTTAGACTCTGAAACATAAGTTCTAAACTTACATTCCGATGAAAACAGACTTTTACCATTTTGCAGGTTCTACTGCAAATGAGTTATCCTCAGTACTCATCCTACTTAAACTGCAGCATTTTGTACTTTGACCAGATTTTAAAAAGCTCCTTCTAGCTATTTAATGACACTCTAATCACTATATTGTCTCTTATTTAACAAAATCCTCCCTTACTTTCCACTAGTTTCTCTTCCTTTTTACATTTTTCTCAGTGTTTTTAAAAAGATTTGGTTCTCAGGCCTTTACCTTCCTGTTCATGTGCTACACTTTGGAGGTATTTAGCATATTCTTACCTTCCAGAAAAAGGGAAGGAAAGTCACTTTCAGAGTGTATAATAAATGTCTTATGTCACATATTATACAAACTATAGGTAATTATTATGCAAGGTGGTCTTTATACTTGAGGACCAAGTAAAGAGGAAACTTTTGTCTACCCACTTGTCTGAAATAGCAACAACAAAGACACAATATATAAAACCCTTGTCTTCAAAACACCAGGTATCAGTGATATTTGAGAGGTAGAGAAAATATAGGTCAATTATTTCAGATTACAATCTTGACGGTTTCCAGGCTATGACATGGGAAGGATGAATGCAGGCGGAACCCTGTAGATCCTGTGAGTTGAGAAGACGGAGATCACATTTTGAGAAGAACAAGGGAACTAGAGGTCAGAGGACAGAATAAGAGTTCTCTAGAGCTATGCAGAGGTTGCTCCTCAAGAGTTCAACAGACTACTTACTAATCAGTGAATATGTGTGAAGAAACTACCTGAGGCTAAGAAAATAACTGTTGGAAGGGACTAGAGGAAACTTACCTGATGCTTACACAAGCACTGGGAACAGCCCTGTTCCCAACATCTTGAGTGGAAAACCTCACAATTCATGGGGTTTTGGATATAGTAGTCAGCAATATCTTGACTTACTAGTGGGGAAAAAAATAGTCTTAGACTAAACACTACTTTGGTCCTGCCTTACAAATTTTAAAAGCAACATCTAAATGGACCAAACTGTCTACAAGGAAAACAAAACAAAACAAAAAAGGAACTGTAGCCAAAGATCAAGTAGGAATATATATATAAAAATATCTGGCAACCAAAAGGCAAAATTCACAATTAAAAGAAGCATAAAAACACAACTGGTAATAAGGAGGAAAATTAAACAATTCAATCCAAGTGAGAACTGACAGGTTAAAATTAGTAGACACAAGTCAACAAAATAGTTACTATAAATGTATTTCATATGTTCAAAAGTTTAGAAGAGACATGAACAATGTAAAAAAAGGAAAAGAAAAGAAAGCTAAAGTGGAATTTATAGAGACTAAAAACTACAATGTCTAAGATGAAGCATTCACTAGATGGGTATAATGGCATACTCTACACTGAAAAAGATAAAGATTAATGAATCTGAATTCACAACAGTAAACACGATTCAAAATTATATATATATATATATATATATATATATATGTATATATATAATCTTAATGAAAATTACCAATAAGCTTGTGTGAAAATTTCAAGGGGCCAAATATGCATATAGTTAGAGTCACTGAAGGAGAAAGGGTAGAAATAATACATGCTGAAATGATGGTTGATGAATTTCCAGTTTGATAAAAACTATAAACCAATAGATCTAGGAAGTTCAATGAAACCCATCCAATTAAAAAAAAATGGACAAAATATTTTAACAGAATCTTTACCAAAGACAAAATATGGACTGCAAGTAGATACATGAAAAAAATGCTAAGTATCATCAGTCTTTAGGGAAATGTAGATCAAAACAACAATGAGATAACATTAGACACCCATTCAATTGGTTAAAATGAAAGGATCTGACCCTACCAAGTGATGTAGAGATTGTGCAGGAACTACTGGTGAACAAATAAAATGATATAACCACTTTGGAAAAAAAATTGATAATCCCTTTAAAAAGTCAAATATAAAATATACACATACTACATGGTTGTGGCATTCCACTAGTAGGTATTTATCCAAGAGAAATGAAAGCATATGTCCATATAAGACTTGTATACAAATGTTCATGTTCACAGCAGCCTTATTTCTAATGGCCTAAAACATAAATAACCCAAATATACATAATCAAGTGAATGGATAAACAAATGTTGATGTATTAGTACAATATAATACTACTCAGTAATAATTAAAAGTAAACTACTGATTTATGCATGGATGTGGAAGAATCTAAAAATGATCATGTTAAGTAAAAAAAGTCAGATAAAAGAGTGCACACTGCATGATTGCAATTAAATAGCTTCTAGATAATTCAATTTATTCTATCCTGTAGAAACAGATTAGTGGTTGCTTGAGGATGGAAGGGGATGGGGGCTAAGAACAGGGGAGAGAAAAGGCAAGGGGCATGAGAAAACATGCGATTGATGGCTATGTTCACAATCTGGAATTGTAGTGGTTTCATATGGCAAAATTTACAAATTATGTATTTTAAATATGAATAGTGTTAATAGTATGTCAAAAGAACCATAGAAAAAGACTTGAAGATCCTCTTTTTGCCATCTGACTAAAGAAATACTTTTAGAATTTCCTGGGGAGAAATAGATAAAATAGTAACAAAAAAACTCATCGCTAGGTTTTCTTTCAATTGACAATCACTGGCATTTGACCTCATGTAAACCAAACAATTCACATCACTGACAAATGAATTTATTCAGTCAAAATTTATTTTAAAATGCAACATGCTATGTGGGGATAGAAAAACAAAACACTGTAGAAATGCTTATTTTGAGAGAGCTCACAACCTACTTGTTTTCACTAAAACCAGGTCTGATTTCCTCCTCACAGAGAGTTCTCTCTCTTTCTTTTTCCTTCTGGTTTTGCATACCTACTAATACTCTTCCCTTTCCTGCATCTAATCTGACATTTTTACCTTTTATTTTCTTCTCTTCCCTGCGATTTACACTTGTGAATACAGCTCATTTATTCTGGCTACTCCTCTGCTTTCCAGAGTCTAACTTCAGGACCCCCTAGGAAGGATGGGGTTAGTTAGTGACGATTTGTGATTTCACAAATTCCAGGTTGCTCAAGCCAAATTCAAGTTAGAAAACTAAAGAAGTCAAAAGCTATATTTCACTCTTTTTTCCTTTGTCCAATGCTGTGTCTCTAACAATTTGGGCCATTTTAATTTATACTAACTTGCACTTTTAGGTAGCATGCAACAATAGCAAACAGTCTACACCTAATCAGTGTTTTATTTTGTGTGCATCACATCCTGTACTAAGCCATCCTCTAAAACTTTATCAAATAAGAACTATCATTTCTCTGACTTTACACAGGAGGAAACTGAGGCATGCAGAGGCGAAGTAACTTGCCCAGTCTGTAGAGATCAAGGCAGCCTAACTCCACATTGTGTGTACGTGTGGAACGCACTGGGAGAAAAGAGCTGATTCACACAATTCCAGTAATTCAGAGAAGCAGGAACAGATCTACACGATAGTCTTTATTTTCTTATTTCCTATACCTGAAGACTCCACCTCAAAGAATTATTTTCCAGACTTGCTTGGTCTTTGCAATTCCATCATGTAGTAAAGAGAGACGAGTGAAAAGGCACTGTGGTAGCAGAGAGGAAAACAAGCAAATGCTCATTTGTGAAATTGTTATTCAATTGAAAATGCTAATTCCAAAGAAAACTAAAGATAATAGGATAAAAAATGTGTGTTTGAGTACAAATGACTGCTGCATTCTTCAAACACAAAAAGCAGAAGAACAGTGATTTTTGAGAAATCCAACAAATAAATATGGGTGCTAGCCAATTGAGAAGGCAACAGAAAGCAGTAATTGGAAAAATTCTTGCCTTCCAGAACTACCCATTCACTTAAAAATTATTATCTAGCAGAACAACAACCCCACCCAAAACCTGAGAGAAATAATTAAAATTCCTGGTTACCGTGGGTTTCTTTTTTGTATCAAGGTTCATATGGGAAGGTTAAAGTCAATTTAAAGTAGAGAGCAGAGCTAAATGGCCCTGATTCAGTGGGAACTTTGAAAAGGTATGGAAGCTTTAAAAAAAAGTCATCATAATTCTCTGAATCGCAGGTATTTTCTCTTTAGGCAGCCTGCCAAAGCTCTTTCATGCCAGTGAAAGTAAGCTATGTGTGCTACTTTTCGATGGTATCGCCCATGATAAACCTTAAATGGTAAGGGAGTTCATTTCAGATACAAATCTGAAGCTAACTTATCCAACATACCTGGTCAGAAAATCTTGCTGTAAATCTTTCAAAAACAAGATAACTTATGAGATTTTTAGTAATCCTGGATTGTGTCTAGGGAGAAAATGTGACATGAGCAGTTATCTCTATGGTTTCAGCTAAGACTAGGAAATGCAGGACCCAGGGAAATATAAATCCACATGTGAGGAAGAACACCAACTCTTCCCAGAGTCCATGATGGAGGAAGGATTAAAATCTGTGTGCTTAGTGAAGTTAAAATTTTATTTAGCTTAAGGAGTTTCCACTTTTACTAAATTCATTGCCTGAAATATTAGAATTTAAAGGCTGAAAATATGAATAATTCAATCCCATTATGATTATTTTTTTCAAAATCAAGATCTGATCTACAGTCTTATTTTCTAGAGGAGGTGAGTAAAAAGGTAGTGCATATTTTAAAAGTGTCATTTGACCCTTCTAGTGATCTAGGTAAGCTAACCGGACCAAAAAAAAGAGGGGTTAGTCTCAAAAACTAAAGCTGAAAACAAGATATTTTCAAGAAATGAACTTATTTTGCACTATTTTTTCTTTTGCATTACAGTCACTTGGCATAGCAGACTTTTAAAGAAGATTTCAATGGGCAGATATAACAAACATGGATGTTTTAGGAATACTGAATAATGTAATAGTTGGCTAAAACATATTTAAATTCTTTGGAGAGAATATTTAAATGATATTCAAACACAGCTTTGCTGACATAGATGGGCCTCCCTCTCCAAGAGAAAAGCAAAAATTTCAAAGTCCTAGCTCAGCTTTTAGATTTATTACATAATTACGAACAAGTTATCGTCTTCTTCCTGTTCTCTT
Organism: Tursiops truncatus; assembly: GCF_011762595.2. NCBI lineage: Eukaryota > Metazoa > Chordata > Mammalia > Artiodactyla > Delphinidae > Tursiops > Tursiops truncatus. The sequence goes on from NC_047037.1 coordinate 119,807,466, forward strand.
CCTGAGACATTTTGGACAAAACACTAAATCTCTCTTGACCTCAGTTTAGCATCTATAAAATGTGAGGGTTGGAGCAGATTATCTCTGTGTCTTGTAACCGTAAAATTACATGCCCTGAATTATTTCTCCATTTTTTTCAGTTCCCCATACTGACATGAAGACCTTAAAAAATGAGTAGTACTTACTGTATGCTAGGCCATTTAATATTATTCATGAAAGTAGAAACAATAAAATTCCCAGCCTTTTTAAAACTCAATTTTATAGATAAGGATACTGAAGCTCTTTAACACCTTGCCCAGCCTCATACAGATAATTAAGCCTAGGACAGCAATTTAGTTTCAGGCTGATTTGAATAAAAATCTCATATACTTCCACTGACTACACCATATCCAACTGAGTCCATAATATTTCATATCTTTGCTATTTTAAAAGTGCTTTTTAAAATATTGGTATATGTGCTTTGTAATTATATCCTTTGAGCCAAATATACTTGAGGAATTTAAGAGATTTTGTATACCTCTGTTAAAGAATCATAATGTTGACTAGAAGAAAAACCACAAGACAAAGGAGACTGTGACTCTGATAAGTCAAGAAATAACATGTAGAAGCAAGTTAACCTAGACTTAGCAGCCCAATCCAATCACACCCTCCAAAGCACACAGGTTCACTTTTGAAACAAGCTAAATGTCAAGTTCCAAGTAGAATGATGGCATAAGGGTTAGACTATCCAGAATTTATCTAAGGACATAAACTTGTTAAGGTTTAGAAGTAAAAGCTCCAAAAACTTCGAAATTAAAAAAGAATTGTACAATAATAATAGCATAATATTGGAGCGTAAGAAAATGGTGCAGTTTGTGCCATCCTGTCGAAAGGAGATGGTTAGATGATGGATTAAAGAAATCAAATTATCACTCTCAATATCAATGGCATCCCTGGAGGAAATCCTTTTGGTGAGATAAGGAGAAGAGATAGATATCAATGTTATTTTTTTTTTTTTAAGGAAGGAGGGATTAAATCTAAGGAGTATAAACATTTAGCATTAAACAAGATTTAGAAGAGAGTATAAACTCTCCACTGACTTTCTGTACATTTGTCTGTCTGTGTGGCATACTCTAAATTCTCATACATCTTTTTGTATATACAACTTTTAATAACCATTATTAGATAACTTTAGGGCGGGAGTTTTAGTCATTTTTATGTCTTAGGACCTTAATTTACATCTAGTTTCTATACATTCAATAAACAATTTAATTTAACAGTGATTTCCTTAATTAAAAGTGAGGTACAACATTAAAAAAATGCAGAAAAGAAGTCACCACTGTTAAAATTTCCTTTCCATCCATGTGTATCAGTTACCTACTGAAACAATGATGCTATGTAAGAAAATATCCTAAGTGTCAGTGGTTAAAAAGAAAAAAATATTTAATTCAGTAATTTTTCTCAGGTCAGCTGAATGTGGCTGCTCTAGACTGAGCAGAGATGGACCTGATTACAGTAAGCTGTGGGTTGGCTCCGGGTTAGCTCCATGCGTCTGTCATGCACCTTGATCTAGCAGGTTACACAATGCATGTCCTTATCATGAGAGCAGAAGAACAAGAGCAGGCAAGCAGAAACACAGGATTCCTTTCAAGGAAATCACACACTATCATTTCCATCCATATTCTATTGACCTACGAGGCTAAGCCCTACACTCTTTTTTTCTAATATAAATCTCATAAAGTTAGTTTAGCAAGAACTTTATTTTGTCAAGATTAATGTAGGTGGAATATCTAAACACATATTTTTAATTAAATTCAGGGAAAATGTTTTATAATTTCCATTTATAAATCTTTTGATTGTAAGATAAACAAGTTTTATTTTTCCTTTTCAATAGACAAAAGGATAAATTATTTCAATAAATAGTCTGTCCTTCCATTAGAAAGAGACTGCCATATACATAGCTAATGTATGAGAATGAGGCTTCACCATCCTGTAAATTTAATAATTAAATCATCCTTCTATGGTAGCAATGACCATAAAATTTCAGTTTTATTACTGGCAATGTTAATTTTAAATATGTGAAGTCATTTGTGCTTTTTTTCCATGATGTAAGCTGTAGTTCTCTTCTTGAGGGTTTGCTACAGTTTGTTTATTTCTCATCATGTATATCCATCCCCAATTTATACAGAATTTGGTTGACTAAAATTAATAACTACTTGATATGACTAGAAATTTATTTCTACATGTAGTCATCAGCTTACATTTTTAACAGTAGTCTGTACTGTAGGAAGAAAGGTTTTGGAGACAAATGAAAACGTTGGAAATTTCTGTATACTAAAAGTGAAAGTGTGTGTGTGTGTGTGTGTGCATGTATTACTCCTCCTTTCTTTTTAAATAAACTGGACATTATATTTTATGATCAAATATTTTATTGTTCACTTTACTAAACTTCACTAATGTCTGTCAAATTTCCCCTCCCCTTAGTTCTTCAATTTACTTATTATTAAATTTACAGATCATCATTTACAGAAAAATTATGTGCCAATCCTCTAAGATAAGCCTGGAAATGAAAACATTAAAAATAAGACAAACATTTACTTAAATTGTGTCTTAGTTCATTCAGAACGCTATAACAAATTACCACAGACTGAAAGTCTTATAAAACAACAGATAGTTATTTCTCACAGTGATGGAAGTTGGAAGTCCAAGATCAGGGTATCACCATGGTCAGTTGAGAGCCCTCTTCCAGATCTTAGACTTCTCAGTTGTACCTTTACATGGCAGAAGGGGGCTAGGGAGCCTGTGAGGTCTCTTTTATAAGTGCATTGATCTCATTCATGAGGGCTCCACCCTCACGACCTAAGCACCTCCCAAAGACCCCCTTCTCCTATTACTATCACATTGGCATTAGGATTTCAACATGAATTTGTTCATATATATCTCATGGCACTTTGCAGAGAAACTTGCCAAAAAGTCTAACACATTATTACTTAGTGGATGACAAAAAAAAGATCTCTGAGTTATAAAAGTAAAATAGACCAGGAACATCTTATAAACAGCATGTAATTAATAAAATTAACCACTTATATCAATCTATGCTTGAGTTAGTGAACCTACTTGACAACTGGTGGGCTTATCAGGGCAAGGCGGTCTATGTATTTAGCCCTGCAGCTTGATCACACTATTTCATACATTTCATAATTGCTTTTGTGCAAATTTAGCCTTAATGATGGTTCAATTTACACTAGAACAATTACCTGAAAAATTAGTGTCAGTTCATGATCTATGGACTTTTTTGTGGTGTGTGGGAGTTTCATTAGTATTTATTTTTAATTACACCTTTGTAGGTTCAGATATAATTACATTATATCACCTTTATCCTCATCACTTAATTTTTTTTTAGTTAATGTTAATATATACATGGCCTTGCACTAGATATTCTTTAAAGCTAGCTCAGTAGCTTCCTTGACTTTTGTTGAAACTAGGTAATACGCATATGAGCTTAAGCGGGCAGATATACAAGAAGCATGGTACAAAGAACGGGAAAAATAAGAAAATTGGAGATATAGTGTGAAATTACATCAATGGCAAATTGTTAATCTATTCAAATAAACATATTTTTACTTATAATTATGAATTATATATGCAATATATAATGTAATGATATAATGTTATACATCCTTCCTTATTGTAAACATTGTTATAATTGAGGCCAAGGCACCCACAAAAATTTGGCCTTGTGTCAAAATTTAAAAACATAACCTTATTTTCCTTGAAGATGAAATAAAAGGAGTATTTATCCTTTCTGTGGAAAGCAAATTTTAATACAGCTACTACTAATGGTATCCCAGTTCTCTTTCCTTAAATTTTCTATTGAACTCCTACATAACTTACTAATTCAGCAGGTAGTTATAGCAAGATCTTACTATATGCCAGGAACTGTGTTTGGTTTTGAATATAGAATTATGAGGAAACAAACATCCCTGCTCTCATAATTGTGACTGATGAAGGGTGGAGCACTGTACTTGCAACAACAGCAAATGATTTTACAAATTTGCCCACAGGGTTCCTTCCTAGACATTTGCTGTCACTACAAAATTTTACTGTCACGTAGGACACTGTTGAAAGATCAACCATTTTGTTTTCTACTTTATTTGTGTTTATACATAGGTCATCATTTCATTGAATAATTTAATTTTCTATTTCCTTTTTCATTAATTTCAACTCTTATTTTTATTATGTCTTCTTCCAGCTTCACTGTCTTTTCCTTGTCATTTCTTTTCTAAATTTGCATATTAATTGTCAAATATCCTCATTTTTAATATGTGCATTTAAAATTAGAATTGCTCCTCATGGTACGACAACTGCTTCACCTATAAGCATTGATATGTTTTATTTTTGGATTTTCAACTGTAAGTATTACATGCAATAAATATTTTTTCTTTGATTCATGAATATTTTAGAAAAGTGTTTTTTTTTTTCAATTTTAATTTCCAACTAAAGGGAAGACTTTGATTTACAATTGCATTCTAATTTATCATTTTATTGCTTTGTGGTAAAAGGTGTGATAATGTATTGTATCAATTTATTGGTATTTGGAAACTCTGTTTATTACTCTGGTATACAGTGAGTTTTTATACTTTTTTTTAAATGTATGCTTGACAATATGGGAATTATCTAATTTTAGAGTCTGCACACACCCAAACACAAACATATACATGTGAGCAATTTGTTGACTTCATTGTCAAAACTTCTATATCTTTTTCTATCAAATTCTAATAGTATGTGAGTATGTGTAAAAAATCCCCCACAATGACTGTGCTATGACCTTACAGATAGTTCTCTGTTAAACGATATTTATAACTGCAAAAGTAATATTCGAGATTTAGCTTGCTCAACCGTCCTATTGCTTCTTTTTGTAACCTTGCTCTTCACTCAAAATTGTAATTCTTCTGGAAACTTACTCTCTCATAGATTATATTGCTAAATCATTACCCATTCCACAATCTTGTCTTTTCAGATTTATAATCTTGGCTTTCCTCCGTGCTACAATTTCATCTCTTGGTTTTGCCTTAATCTCATTACAGATGTTCCAGTATAAAACAAAGCTCCTCTCTTTCCTTAATTATGCAGTTCCTTACCACCTCTGCTTCTAGAAGTATTCCAGAATGCAGCCTCAAATACTTTACAGGTTTGCCTAGGATTTAGGCTATTGACAGTGTAGAGAAAAGGCAGACAATCATAAAGAAACTAATTCCTCTTAATCTCTTATTTAGCAATCTAAAAAATGATGTGATCTAACATTTGATTGGCTTTTGAAAGCTCCGTATTATAATTACCTAATATTTCAAAATTACTGATCACAGAAAAGTAAGCCAGACAAGACATTTCTATTACATCTTTTTGTCCATTCCTGAGTTTGAATAATTTTTTTTAAGATTCTCTTGTCAAAGGAAACAAATAAGGTTATTGATACTTTTACTCTAGCTGAATTGGTTATTTAGCTTCATCTTCTATTCAAATGGAAGTTCTAAAAAGTTTTATTTCAACTGAAATATTCATTGCCAAGATGTATTTTTACTCTCAATTAAGGAGAGAATATAATATGTTTCCAATTCCTGTTCCATTTGTTCTGAATGATGAATGTCTTTTCCTGCTTAATTTAATGTCTTTTAGACAGTGCTTTGCAAAATTTCTTTAAAGGAATCAAAACAATTATCCAAGTCTACATGAATAGTTCCTGAGGCTTTTCTTTTGTCGGTCTGATATTCTCATTTTCACTAATAATTTTGCTTCAAACTACTAATGTTTTCCCCAAAGATATCTTTCATTTTATCTTTTATATGAAAAATTTCTATCCATGCTATTATTATCAAAAAAATATTGGCAAAAAAGTAAAATGCTGTGAAATTACCTCATTATTCTTCTGACTCCTCTCTCGTATTTTCACTTTGTCTCTTTCCTTATTGACCTCTGCCTTGCCTCTCATAAATCAACTTTATCAGGGGTCTGCATTGAAGGTCATTTAACATGGACTTAATTAATATAATAGGATTCCTGGATTCCTTATTTATTTATTTATTTATCATGCACCTACCGTGAGAAGTGTTGATTAGCAAAGCAGGTATTCCTCAGCTCTCATCAAAATAATATTATGTACAATCTAAACTTTAACTTTACTGACAACTTATTTTAATTTGCATTAGTAGTTTGATCCCCATTGATATGAATATTTTAAAGACATGAAGAATACGGAGAATAGATATTTTTAACCTAAAGGTGACACAGAAAATCAGTGAGCCATCCCTTTCCAAATTTTAAATTCTTCACCTCCTTTAAAAATACAGTTACATCATATGATATCACTTATATGTGGAATCTAAAAAAAGGTACAAATGAACTAATCTACAAAACAGAAATAGAGTTACAGATGTAGATAACAAACTTATGGTTACCGGGGGGTAAGGGGGGGAGGGATAAATTGGGAGATTGGGATTGACATATACACACTAGTATACATAAAATAGATAACTAATAAGGACCTACTGTATAGCACAGGAAACTCTACTCAATACTCTGTAATGCCTATAGGGGCCATTAAAAGAGTGGATATATGTATATGTATAACTGATTTACTTTGCTGTACACCTGAAACTAACACAACATTGTAAATCAACTATACTCCAATAAAACTTTTTGAAAAATACAATTATGTTTCTTAAGTCATGTAAATAGTCATGTATAATCTCTTTTAATAAGATTAGTCCTAAATTAAACATACAAATGTACCTTCCCATACATATAACTTTAAATGACACTAATCTTGTACCTATAATTCCCTCTCAAAAATATATGCTAAGTAGAGCTTCCCTGGTGGCGCAGTGGTTGAGAGTCCGCCTGCTGATGCAGGGGACACGGGTTCGTGCCCCGGTCTGGGAGGATCCCACATGCGCAGAGCGGCTAGGCCCGCGAGCCATGGCTGCTGAGCCTACGCGTCCGGAGCCTGTGCTCCCAACGGGAGAGGCCACAACAGTGAGAGGCCCGCGTACCGCAAAAAAAAAAAAAAAAAAAATATATATATATATATGTATGCTAAGTAAACATATAAGATGTCCCCATTGATTGCTGCTTTCTAGTATTCATGCCTTTTGTAATTCCTTTCCCTTGAATGTGGGCTGAGCCTAATGGTTGGCTTCTATTCAAAATATAACAGCAGAGGTGAAGGGGTACCAGTCCCATAATTAGGTTATTAAAGACTGAATTTCTCCTGTATAGTATTCGATACCAGGAATGAGTGGTCAAAGATCCTTGTTGGACCATTCCTCTGAACATTCCAGGATCATTCCCTGTTTTTACTGTTATGGTTATACCAGATTTAATGGTTAAAAATAACATGAATGTTGACTAGATGCTTACTTGCTTTACTATGATATATGCCCCTAGCTTGTCAATAACTCTCGGACATGAGTCTATTCATAGGCCAACAGCCTATCACAGAGAATGGGCTTTTCAAGGTAAAATACACAAAATGTTTCTCTAGTCTTCCTACAAGAATCTGAAATAATTTTCTACATGTGTCTTGGGTAAAGGAAACTTCTACACCCAACAACCATTCTGTGTTTCACTTTCAGTACACTATTTAATAAAATAAATGAAATATTCAACACTATTATAAAGTAGGCTTTGTCTTAGATGATTCTGCCCAACTGTAGACTAATGTAAGTGTTCTGAGCACATTTAAGATAGGTTAGGCTAAGCTATGATGCTCTGTATGTTAGGTGTATTAAATGACTTTTTGACTTACAATATTTTCAACTTATTGTAAATAAGATGGGGTTATTGGGATGTAACCCCATCATAAGTTGACAAAGATCTGTACTTCGTTTATTTTCTATGTTCCTCCACTAGAATGAAAACTACATAGTGTTTCATTTCTGTAATTTAGCTGTTTCAAAACCCACACTTAGAACTGTGCCTCCTGTAGTATGACATTTTTGCTGAACAAATGATTAAAGTTTAAAATTTTTTAAATTAAAAAAAGTTACAATGGTAAATTTTCAAAAAAAGAAACAGTTGAAATATTGCTGATTTCATTTTAAATCCTCCTTGCTTTCTGAGCAGCATGATGAAAGCTTGCAAATATCCTATCATAAACTTTTAGTCTATATCTTGTAAAGAAAAAAAATAGAATTTTATACTGGCAACATAGCTATTTTTGAAGACTTTATAATATATAGTTTTCTTTATATCCTAGTGTTCAACTACCTTCCTTTTTTTCCCCTCTTTGATCAACTATTACAAGTTTTTTAAAGCAATGTTGAAAACCTGTGGAGTAGTAAGTATTTTTTTCAAGTTAGAGGTAAGATTTCTATTTTATCAGTCAGCACAAGTCCCAGTTACTACGAGATATATTTCAAAGCCGATGCAAGAGCCTATGTGTATGCTAACTGAAAAACTGTATTTGCCTCTTTTTCAAATGGATTTTTTCTGAGCTTAAAATGAACTAGTTTTAAATATCCTGCCTTGTTACAATTTCAAAGATGCATACTTATTACCCTCATGTAAAAACAGACAGCAAAAGCATGCAGAGTATACAAAAGTTTTCTCTTAAACTACTTCTTCATTCTTTTTTTTTATCTTTTTAAGGAATGATTGCCTGTGGTTATATAGAAAATGTGAATATCCAGACACAGTAAGATTCAGTAAGATGCAAAAGTGATTCTGTGCATTCAACATCTGTCTCCTTGTAGGCTTTCAAAATAATCATGTAGATATCTCCAGCATTGCTTTTCAGTACTGTCATTTGGTGGGTTTTCTTCAAAGTTGGCTACAGTGCACTGAGTTCTGTACTGGACAGCCATTTGTTGGTGACTTAGATAATATTAATTTAAAAACATGTTTGTTAATGCATAGCCAATGCTAGAAATATAAATTTCAGTGCTGCATAACATATGATAAACTGAAATTTGCATACAGTAAAAAATTTAAAATAAATAATAACGCTTAATTGTCAATTATTCTGCTGGAGTAATTGAATGTTACATAGACAGAAATTAGGATGATTCTGTTAACTAAATGTGAAGCATATTGGACCTTGTAATTTAGAGGAAGAGTCAAGAATATAAATTTAAATATCCTATAGTCTATATATCTAAAATCTATAATTTATATACCTAAACACTTTATAATCTGTTTGAGTACAATTACTTCTTTTCTGGCACAAACTGATGTTTGACTTTAGGTAGATGTAGCAATCGAAATTAGCCAGGCTTTACTGTAATAATATTTGATTTAAATAAGTAATTTGTTTTTTGCTCGTTACATGTATTGTTATGTGTGTCAGGGAGGCTTGATACAATGGCCAGAGATATAGTAGATAAAAATAAAAGTCATTCAGTTAAATTTAAATATCAGAAAAACGAGAGATACCTTTTTAACACAAGTATGTCCCATGTAATATTTGGGATATACTTATACTAATTTTGTTATTATTTTAATCTGAAAATCAAATTTCACTGGGTAGTCTACATTTTTTGTGACACTCCAACTCTTGATAGTCACTGAGGGAATCAGGCTAACAGAACAGCCACAATCCCAGACATCACTGGTCACTATACCAAAGGAAAGGGGAGCCTGGAGATTCCATATCAGAGGGCAAAAAATCAGAGCCCTCAATTTAATTTTTTTTGCCTGTGCCATTACCCAGAAGAACGTTTTATTTTTTTCCATTTCCTATTTTATGTAAATTAATTCAGCCTCTAGGAGTCCTCCATAGGTTTATAACCAGTTTGTAATACTACCCTTTGGGAGAATAAACTAAGGAGAATATGCCTCAGTATAATTATATTTTGTTCTTTATCAAAAATGAGAATACATTTTTTTACTAGCTCAGTAAGTATGGTTCTGAAAGATATAAAGCCTTTGGTCATATCTGTGTGATCATATGCTATATTAGCTAAGAGGAATGTTTGAAATTGCATAATTATACAAAATGTTAATTAAGTTGAAGAACAAAATAAAATGTAAAACAGGGGAGGCAGACATCTTGGCAAATAAAAACAAACATTGCTGGAATATTCCAATTGTACTAATTTTTTTAAACTGTTACTGAAAACTATTTTTTTAACAGACAGTGCCTCTAAGTCTGTTTTTAGAACAAGTCATGCATTAGAAAGATTTAGATCCAACTGTTGTTCCATATTTCTCTAACATTTCTTGAGAAATAAAGTTTGATATTGACTATATATTGTCAATCTCTCCCATAAGGGGAAAATTGAAGTATGAATTTGTAACAAACAGCTACTTAAACTTAATAATTTATTATCTAGATATTACAATAGTCAAGACTAGTCAATAGCAAAGTGGGTTAATTTCAATGATGGATATTTTGGTTGAATTTGGGAGAATATAGTAATCTTTTTTTTTTAGTATTCAAATGTGATCAAATCTGGATGTGTTGTTTAGTTGGGGATGTCAAAATATTGCTGTGCATGAAGAATACAAGCAATGCAGATGAACAAAGGATCAGTTAACTAACATCTCAAGGATGATTTAAAGCATGTTTATAATTTGTCCTTGTGATAAAAAACCATCTCAATGTCTTTATTTGATTATTTGTTTGTTTTTATCTGGAAATGGAGAATTTTCCTTATGTCTCAGAGCACTTATTATTCCTGAATCTGGAGTTTCTATAGGCCTCCTTAATTTTAAGGATGTTCTAGTATAATTTGAGAGGATTACTAAGCGAGGTGATAAAGACTTAGCACTTTCTTTTCTGCTTTAGGGTCTGAAAATATTTCTAATCTTTGTGAGTAGTAATTATTAGATTATTAATTTTGTTGAAAAGGAAGTGATGACTCTGGATTACATGCCTCTTTTTATCTCTTAGTCCGTTCGTCCTGCTAAAACAGAATACCACAGACTAAGTGGTTTATAAACAAAGAAATTTATTTCTCACAGTTCAGGAAGCTGGAAAATCCAAGATCAGGCCCTTGCAGATTTGGTGTATGGTGAGGGCCTGCTTCCTGGTTCCTAGATTGCAACTTTTTGCTGTGTCCTCACATGGAAGGAGGGACAAGGGAACGCTCTGGAGCCTCCTTCTGAAGGGCATTAATCCTAATCATCAGGGCTCCAACCTTATGACCTAATCACCTGACAAAGTCCCCACTTCCAAATAACATCCTATTTGGAATTAGGTTTCAAGATATGAATTTTGGGGAGACACATTCAATTTACAGCAATCTCTTCCTGTAAATATAACATTCCATCATTATTAATAGTAATTATTTATATTTTAGGGGTATATTTGAGCTTCAAAACCTCATTGTTAGTGTTAAAGCAGCTATATATCTATTGCAAGCTTTAACATATATATTCATTTATTTTTTAATACCACATTAAGCTTATCATAAAATAAAACAATTATTTACCCAAACTGTATGTCTTGATTATGTTCTCATTATAATATATAGGTAGGCACCTCTTATTATTATTATCATTAATAATGTATCGACGCTATCAAGGTTGTGGGAGTCAAGGCTATGGAAAATTGAGAAATATTCTATGGAAATCCACCAACGATCATCCTGTTGCATAATTCAGAACTTGATATTCATTTTTGATACCTCTCCAACTTTGACACCCAAGTTTATCTCTTATCATGTCCTGTCAATATTATGTCTTATATATCCTTCAGGACATCCATTTTTCTCAGTATTTATTACTACCATTCCAAGTATCACCATCTCTTTGTTTAAATTACACACCAGATTCCTAGTTGATTTCCTCTCAATTACTGTTAGCTTCTCCGGGTGTATTATCTATGTTTCATCAAGGGTGCATATTTTTAAAAGCACAAAATGGTTTCCCATTTTTTAGGATAAATAAGTTTAACACAGTTTCCAATTTCAAGTGATCTAATTCTTGTCCACCTCTGCCACATGATTCTATGTTTCTCTACCTTTTGCTCCCTATAATCCAGTAAAGAGCAAAGCTCCTTATAATAGCAAACCCTTTTATCACATTTCCCGAAGGAATTTTTATTTCTTCTGTTATAGGATTATTACCCACTAGGTTTCGTCTGTAAGGAATGCTCTCACTTTTTCATTCTCATAGAAATTAGGAAATATAAAACCAGGTAAGAATTGGTTGAATCAGATGAAGTAGCTAGACTATGCTGATAGTATTAACTAAATGGAACTAGTGGTCTTGAGACTTTCTTAACCTAGAATTAGGATAAGAGCAATTTTAATAGAAATAGAAAAATGACCATTGTATTTAAGTATAGATAATGGATTATTGCATTATAATGGATTATTTACCTAGGAAATTATTGAAAACTATTCTCTGGAAAAATAGTTATCTGAAATACAAGTTCAGTTCTATTTTAGAGTTCATATGAAAACTCCTAGCATTGTTCTCCAAGGACATATTCAAATTTAGTTCCAGAGATGAGGACATTTGATTTCAGTTGTATTTTAGAAAAAGGGCGATTGGTGAGATGAACTATAAAGATCCTTGAAGCTCTATACTTTTATGAGTCAGTTTCTTCCTTCTTCATGGAATTGAATCATTTAACTTTTAGTTCCAGTCACAGGAATAAGAAACTTCAAGTCTAAGTTCTTTAGAAAGAGCGCTGTTATGGACCAATTCTTGAAACCTTGCCAAATTGTTAACATCTCTTTTTCTGTTTTCTTTAAATGGCACTTCCCAAAAGTATCCTTAAGACTGCTTGAATATTAATTAGCTAATGTATGAAAAGCACTATAGAAATACTAAATGTCTCTGCTAATGTATTAACTGGAAAGTTTATGTGCTTCAATCTTTTAAAGCACCACTATTCTTTTGTCTTCATATGCAAAACCAGGAAAATACAACTTTAAACAAAAGTTCGTTCATTCAAGAAAAATCTAGCTACTGTCAATATGTGTTAAGCAGTGTGCTAGGTACTAGGGGTCTTGTTTTAACAAACATTCAGATATACTGTCTTGAATTTATCAGTGAAACAACAATACTGTTTTTTTTCTCTCTCACTGAAAATATTATTGTAATAATATCAGACTGAAGAACAGTATTCTCAGCTAGGTTTAAATTCATGGGTACATATTTTCAATTCCACCCTCCAAACTTGCCTTTTTAAAAGAACAGCTCTATTCTTTTATCTTCTCTTTGTACACTCAGTAACTCTCACAAATAAATCAGAGAATGTTGCATTTTTATGTTCTAAAATATGGGTTTAAAACATACTGAACCTCACTTGGAAAATGGTTGAACAGATTAGAAATCTATGTTGCTTCTTTGTGCATACTGTCATTTGTTAATATCTGTAGGCATCACATATTTAGGGTAAACATGCAGGTTAATATATTTAAATTAATAAAAATTAAAAATGGCATTTAAAGTATTTTATTTGCCTAACTTTTCTTCTACCTGATTCAATTTCCATTGCATTTCATAATAAAACATATATTACATCAGAGCAGGGGAAATATGAATGCTACATTTTTTTCAAGTATAATGACATTAATGGTAATTCCTTGAATGTGAGGGAGGGGGTTGACAGAAAACTTTTAAGTGAGTTTTGTACATTATAAAAGTAAGTTTAGTTAAATGGCATAATTTGTAAATCAGGCACAGATAAATTATAAAATACCAGAACACTCTAAAAGAAAAGAATAAATGTGGGAATAATTGTTAATTTCTGTGCATTTGAAACCCTTATTCTTTCTCCTGAGAACTTGTCTGACATATAGACCAAGTAAAGGAGACAACAGAACTTGTACATTAAATATGTGATACTAAGTTTAATATATTTCTCAATTCTAGAAAATATATAGAAGTTTGATCTTTTTCTTCCAGCTCTTGATGGATTATCTTTGTTCCCTTTTGATGTTTATATCCCACTAGAGAGACCAGTGTTGCAGAGCAAGAAGGAGAGAGATCATGCAGACTTTTCTAATCCAAGTAACAACTGTGGTTTTATTCCATTTGCAATAGACCCCAGTGAAAGTTTTAAAACACTAGAATGAATAAGCTGATTTGCATTCTAAGAATAAGAATGCTGACTCCTTTGAATGATGAATCAAATGAGTTTAAGAATGGAGACAAGAAAATAAGTTTGGTAGCTATTACAGAAACCTACTTAAAACAAGGTGAAAACTTGAAGTAGGCTGTTGGCCACAGAGATGGAGAGAAGTAAGCAAAAAAAGTCATCAATATAGAAGATAAAAGAGTCAGGAATTGATGATTCATAAGTGGTCCATAATAAATACATAGGGACAAGTAAGATGGATTTGAGAATTTTTGAATATTTGTACTGTTGGTTAAATTAAAATAAAAATATGAAGCCAGAATCTGTTTCCTGGAATGAGCTGGAGTGAGGAGAAAAGAATATTAGTTCTGTTTTACACATGTTAATTTGGGGAAGCCAATTAAATATCCTCATGCAGTTCTCCATCATAGATGGATAAATGGATCTGGGGATACAAATATGAATCAACAGGGCTCCTGGATGAAGATGGAAATGCAAATCAAAACAACAATAAGATATCACACATCTGTTAGGATGAATGTTATCAAAAAGACAAGACTTAACAAATGTTGACCAGAATGTGGAGAAAGGGGAATCCTTGTACACTGCTGGTAGGAATGCAAACTGGTACACATATTTTTCATTTTTACCCATTTTCTAAAAAGTGATTGTTTTTGTTTTCTATCATGTATGTGACTGGATCTGAAAAGATCCAGTAAGAGATCTGTAAGAGAATTTTATGTTTGCATGTCTAAGGTGAAAGCATAAATGTTAAGGCCTCAAGAGTTTAGAGGTGTGGTGCCTTAAATCTGAACCCTTAGAAATTGCAAGGAACATTATAATCTATGTCTGTAAACTGCCTGCCTCATTCTGACCCAGTATTTCCTCACGTATTCCCTGTGATAAAACATGTGCTTAAATTCCTCCTTTTTAGTTAGTATTTTATATTTACTATATGCCTTAAAGTATGAGCTATACAGGTTCATAGTAAAAATAGAAGAATTTGGAATGTAACACTAAATATTGAAAAAATAAATTCATGATTTTTCCCAGGACTCAATCCATTAGTTATTTGAATAACTGTAGAGAAGATGTTTTTCCTATCATTACATCTCAATAATTGATACATCAAAGTTTTCCTTCTCTGTCTCTGAGGAAGACCAATATTCACTTCTTACCAATATCCAGATCTCCTTTTTCTCCCGGTCCTATGCGAAAGTCTGTGTATGACTGGTCTGGCCAATATGCATGATGTGTGATGTTCTGGAGTTGAGGCATTGGGGACAGTTCCATGATACTCTGGTCTGTTTCCTCAAGGGGGAGGCACTGGGTTGAGAATACAAAGCCACAGTATTAAGGTCATCAGGTTCACCGAGTCACTGCATGCAGGATAGGTGTCCTGGAGAATTATGTGATCTTGCAGAGAGGGCTTTGCATGAGTCAAAAACTGACTGTATTGTTTTGATCCAAGTTGGTTAGCAGATTGATCCAATTCCTAGGGTTGATACCTTTTTGGAACCAATATACTTCCCATCTTAGTGATCGCTCTCTTCAGCTTTTAACACAATTGAATGCATTTTTATTTCTTTAAAAATTTTTTTCTTAGGTTTACTGATGTAAAATTGACAATAAGAGTGCATATATTTACAGTGTACAATGTGACATTTTGGTATATGTATACCTTGTGAAATAATTACCACAATAAAGCTAATTAACATAATCATCTCATTACATAGTTATAATTTGTGTCACCTTTTACTTACTTATTGCCTGTCTGGTTATTTTTTTAAAGAACCATGGAGCCTTCAGCAGGTTTCTTTCTGCCAAAGAGCGTTTTCCTTTCTTCTCTAGGAAGACAGGGTAAAGAGCTGATCTCAAATTAGGGACTGAATTGGGTCATCTCTGGGCTCCAGTCTACATAAGATTCAATCTACCTCCGGTCTGTCTGTTCTTGGGGCATGTTATTGGGACATTTTAATCTTTGGACTGGGAGCCTGTCAGATCTCTTTTTCCTTAGCCCTGAAAACCTGGGAGATTCTGACCTGCAGAAATGTTAAGTTTAGCTCTCCAGATGTTTGCCTCCTCCTGTTTTTAAATCTTGCAGATATGTTGAGGAAAAAAATAACTGTGTTTTGAGACAGGCTCCATTTCTTTAGTAGATCTGTCCTAAGTATAACTCAATCACAGGAGATATTACTCAGTTTAGTAGTAAACAAGCCACCTGCCAGCAGATTGAGATTCAGAATTTGTCCATTGGAGAAAACTGGCTCTATTGGGGTATTCTCACATTGTCTGTTTCCTCTATCAACTCTGTAAAGTTCCAGAAGACTTACAGCTTTTCTTACTTCCAGTGGAGTTCCTCGGCATGGGCTAAGTCTGACCGAGAGCCAAGCCCCTCCTTGGTCCCAGCTTATAATCGGTAAATATCATTAAAAGAATATAGCCAATGATGGGATACTCAGCTAACACATAAGGAGAGTCCCCCATCTCTGGAATTCCGATTTGATTCATTGGTGCTTCCACTGCTCTTTAGTGTCTTTAAAATTACAATTTTTGCAACGGAATTAGCTTTGCTAGTCGTTGCAGTGGAACTGTTACAGTTGTTATGATCTTCAGAATACAATATGAATATGAATAAATGAATTAAGTGTATTCTGAAGATCATAAACATAATAATAGAAGTTATATTACTATACCAGCTTCTAATGGATCTCACTGCTTCAGACCTTAACTTGTCCCCACATCAGAGTACATTCTCCCAACAGAAGAAGGCATATGGTTCTTTAAAATATAACGGTGTGGTGCTTCTCCAACCTTTCTAGTGGCTTCTGTGCACATTTAAATAAATCTATAAACCTTCCTATGGCTTAAAACGTTATATCATCTGATTCCAGAATGCTATTCTGGCTTTTTAATTCCAGAAGTTCCAACAGGAACTACATATCTATTAAAAATAGATTCCCATTTTCAGGCTTTCCTATCATGGCATCTATCACCCAAGATTATGATCCCCCGCCCAATTTCTTCCCAGTTTTGTACTTGCCTAGCACACATTGATCATTTCTCTTATCTTTGAAAATGCCAAGCTTATTTTCATCTCAGTTCTTTATCACTTGCTCACACTCTGTCTACAGCTATTGCATTGGTAAACTACTCCTTATCATTTAAGTATCAAATCAAATGTCACTTCCACAGAGAAGCCTTCCCCAAGCACCTTACTTAAATTAGCCTCTTCCCATCATGCTCAACTATAATACTATTTTATATTTTACTTCCTTTACAATACTCAACCCTACCTGAAATTATCTTTTTTATCTGTCCATTCTCTACTGCATACTTCCAAATATAAGGAAAGCTACAATAAACTTTCTTGTACCATTTTCTTTTGACATTTGTCATTATTTCTAGAGTGTGTATCTGGAGCAAATCAAAGTTTATATTGCCTGTTTTTGTCTTTGAATCATTTTGCTATGTTTTGAGAGAAAGATTTTACCAATTTACATTTACACAAACAGTATTTGGAAGTTCAATAAAGTTATTAAATACAAATAAAACAAAAATATTACACTATTCTTTATTTAAATTCCTTGAGCTTTAGTGTTTAGTGATTGAATATTTTTGTATACTTATATAAGTAGAGAAAAATTAAATTAATTTCTCTGGTCTCACATTTTTTATGACCAAGAAAAATGTTCAACGTAATACAGAGAACATTTTCCATACATACACAAATCTGTATTTATATACCTCATGATTCAGATTCAAAATGCACTCTACATGGAGTGAATCATTCAAATTTAAACCTATAAAGTGACATAATAATGGCTAAAATGAAAATATTTTTATTGTTAAAATGCTTCAGAAAATATTTAAATTAATTTAAAAATTAGAAATGAATTATTTCCTTAGCTAGACTGTATGGATATCAAAGAGTTTTATTTCATTTTAATTCCAGATATTTTATTAATTGCCAAGGAATGTTATTCCTTAGTAAGGCCAATAATTTTCAAATGCAGTTTTTGCCCAAATGTTGATTTATGGCTGGTATATTCAACGTTTCTTCCTCACCTTTTAGTTTCTGGTTTCACCTCATCATTGTGTCTTCTAAATATTCCCTAATTGGGAAGAATTTTTTTGTGTTCTCTCAATATGAAAAGTAGTCATGAGGCAATAAGAAAGGCTCTGACCATCTCCCTTCCCAACTATCACATCTTCTAAATAGGAATTTGATGCAGCTGCTGTATTTGCATTAATAAAATCAGCTGCTTTCATCATTAAATTCCACCCACTGCTTAATGCCTAGAGCTGCAAAATGAGAATTTCAGCATGAGAATTAGCTGAAAGAGGCTCAAATTAGAGAAGAAAATGCAGCCTTTGAAAACATATATTACCACCCATAATCTTGCATAGTGGGAAAAATCACAATTAGCCCCTGGCCACGTATGGAATACACCAAATTCCTTCACAGCGGAGGGAATTTAAATCAAAGGAAATTATGGGAGGAAAGTTAAGTCTGTGTTGTATTGTTGGGTTAAGTAAACACTGATGGAATGGAGTCATGAGTGTCATAAATGTGATAAACTTATTCAAGATCTGAATTTGAGAATGGAGTCTAAGTTCTGAGAAATTGTATGTCTGATTATGTACTACACTAGACAATTTCTAAGTAAGAAACATTTAAACTAAATTAAACATTAAATGCCAGTGAGATAATCATATATATATATATATGTCATATATATATATATATATATATATATATATGAATCTTTAAGTGTATTTAACTTTAGAATGTGAAGATTACAGAATGAAGAATAGACTAGGAGGGATATAAGCAGTAAGCTGGTAGCCATAGAAATTATATTGTATGGGTATCTTTGGTTTTAAAGCCCCTTTTTACTATATAGTAAATATAAGAACTGTATCTTCCCCTTCATGCCATTCACTTAAGATGTGCATATCGACTTCATTTGTCCACAGTGTAAGATATTAAGAGTAGAATGATCCTTGAAACAAAAGTCAAGTTACACAGAACTGCCAAGGATTGATCTCAGTCACTCCCTCACTTTGTAATATAGATCCATCTGCATTAGATTAAGAGCCACTTCCATCTAGGTCTCAGAGCCTTGGTTTGGGGAATATTTAGGTAAGATTCTTTTGCTACATACTTGACTAGATCTTTGCTTTGTTCTCATTTACAGATTACTGAGATTCCTTTCTCCACTGAAATTAATACCTTTCAGAATTCATAGGTCCATTCACAACCCTATCAAAAAATGGGCAGAAGATCTAAATAAACATTTATCCAAAGAAGACATATGGATGGCCAAAAGGCACATGAAAAGATGCTCAACATCACTAATTATTAGAGAAATGCAAGTCAAAACTACAATGAGGTATTACTTCACACTGGTCAGAATGGCCATCATCAAAAAGTCTACAAATAAATGCTGAGAGGGTGTGGAGAAAAAGGAATCTTCCTATACAGTTGGGGGGAATGTAAATTGATACAGCCACTATGGAGAACAGTGTGAAGCTTCCTTAACAAACTAAAACTAGAGTTACCACATGATTCTACAATCCTACTCCTGGGCATATATCTGGAGAAAACTGTAATTTGAAAAGATACATGCACCCCAATGTTCACTGCAGCACTATTTACAACAGTCAAGATATGGAAGCAACCTAAATGTTCATCACAGATGAATGATAAAAAAGACATGGTATATTTATACAATAGAATATTACTCAGCCATAAAAAAAGGAATGAAATAATGCCATTTACAGCAACATGGATGGCCCTAGAGATTATCATACTAAGTGAAGTAAGCCAGACAGGGAAAGACAGATATCACATGATATCACTTACATGTGGAATCTAACAGTAACAACAAAAAAAAGATACAAATGAACTTATATATAAAATAGAAATAGACCCAAAGACATAGAAAACAAACTTATGGTTACCAAAGGGGTAAGTGGAGGAGGGATAAATTAGGAGTTTGGGATCAACATAAACATACTACTATACATAAAATAGATAATCAACAAAGACCTACTGTAGAGCACAAGAAACTATATTGAATATTTTGTAATAACCTATAAGGGGAAAGAATCTGAAAAAAAAATGTATAATTGAATCACTTTGCTTTTTACCGGAAACTAACACAACATTGCAAATCAACTATACTTCAGTTAAAAAATTATTTAAAAAAAAGAAAAAAAAAGAAGCATCCTGTATAACATTACTAAAATCTCAATGTATTGGATAAATGGGTTGCAGCTTCACTTCATTAAGAGTTTGAAACATTCTCCAGAATTGGGAAATATATCTAATAAATATATACTAAATCACTGATTATTTTTCAGAGCTCTAAAGATTGCTAAAATGTTAAATCTCTAATATCCAACTATAAATTAAATTAGGTGATATGTAGCCTCATTAAAATGGACCATATATACACATATATATATATATATATATATATATAATCTGTTTGATTTTATTAGGATCCTAATTTTTAATGATGCTATTGACTTTTAATAAATGAATTTTTATCTGAATAATATTCAAATCAAATGGTATGCTAATACATATAGGCTTCATAGAGTATTAAGACACATATCCTGATTCATCAACCAAAATTTTATTCAGGATCTAAAAATCAGGGCTTCCCTGGTGGTGCAGTGGTTGAGAGTCCGCCTGCCGATGCAGGGGACACGGATTCGTGCCCCGGTCCGGGAAGATCCCACATGCCGCGGAGCGGCTGGGCCCGTGAGCCATGGCCGCTGAGCCTGGGCGTCCGGAGCCTGTGCTCCGCAACAGGAGAGGCCACAACAGTGAGAGGCCCGTGTACCGCAAAAAAAAAAAAAAAAAAAAAAAAAAAAAAAAAAAATCAATGGCAGGCTTAATGCTTTTTAAAATAGATAGCACTGTTTTAATTAAAAATGTCAGCAATGTAATTACTCCTTAAGCAAAAGGCCACAGAGAGGAAAATTGGATGATACTTAAATTAAGCATATGAGAAAATTAATTTGCATTAAAAAATAGCAATTAAACATTTCCATGGCATTATAAGTGATCATACTTTCAAGTTTTTCACTCCTGTGCAAAGTAGAAATTATTGAATTTATTTCAAAGGAAAACTGAAAATCTCTAGAAATATAGAATATAGCACTAGTTGCCATATCCAAAAAAGCATGCTATCTTAAAATATTTCTAGGGTATTTCAGATTGTACTTGACCCGTTAGGTCTTCTGCTTCTTAATTCCTGAAATAAATTATTCAGACTAAAGTTTTAAGTCCCCTTCAAGATCTAAAATGCTGAGATTTCTGTATAATTTTTGTGGTTTCTTAGATAATTGCCAAAATATGTACTGCTCTTTTATCTGAGCAGACTGGCCATTTAAAGTTTACTTAGCAGGAAGAAACAGTTATTTTCCTCCTAAATTCTATTACACTCTGTAGACAGATTCTTTATTCTCAGTATCTTTCTTTCATAATTTATAAAAAGAGAAACTCAACAAAGGTAATTTATTCACTTATTTATCCGTAGGTAAAATCTCCATTTACATTCCTGACAGAAAATCCTCAAAGGTGGAGTATTGGATTCATTTGATTGAAAGATACATTCGTTTGTCAAGGATAATTGTTGCATTATAATTTTATAAATACAGGTAGTCTTACCACTTAGATACATTCTGAAATAGGTCACTTGACTAACTAGGAATGATTTCCACTTTGTCTTTGAATGCTTACTTTGTTTCTCTTTTCCTTTGAAAGTCACTGCTATAAGTGATAGATGGATGATGCATATGGTCCATCTACATCATTTCACTGATCATAGCCACAATCACCTTTTCTTCCCCTTCATCTGGTCCTGATTTCATACTACAAGGAAGAGAGTAACAACGTCTGTTTTCCATTTATTTACTTATTATGTCTTTCTCTTTCTCTCTGAAACCTTATTTTGTTCCACTGCTTCTAGAGAAAAAGCTAAACTAAATGTTCAAGTGCCTTTTGTGTACATTTTACTAAAGCCTTTATAAAGAATTACATTGTAAAATATTAAAATAATGAAATAAAGCTTTTCTCCATAGGTATGAAATATTCCTACACATTTAATGAGATCTGACTGAAACCATTATATTTTGACTCTGGGAGAGCAAAGTTTAAATGCCACTAATAACTTAGGTATTCTTTTCTTGTTTTCATACTTCAACACATTTCCTGGTTGTAGCATCTCTAAATTTTCTACTCTTTCAAATCAATTTAATTAACCTCATTAAAAGCCTTTTTTCTTTTAAAAAACTTTTCATTTTTCTAAGTATTTATGAGACAAGATTATTTTAAAATTAGTTTCTCTTACAATGAATGTTCTCAGACAATATTATTGTACTATAATGTTTCCTCTTGGAAGCAAATGAATCAAAATTCAGTGGGACACAGTGATGACTGATGATGTCTTGTTAATATAAGAATGTTCCTACATTTTATTCCTTTCCATGGCAGCACAGTTTGTGGATTTTCTGATTTAATCATCATCAGTGATTAAATCTATCTTGAAAGAAATGCAAGTGTAATTTTTTTCCTCAAATTATTCAATGTTGAAATACTTTTAAATTTCAATTCTTTCGGTATTCACTTTTAAGGATCTAACTTAATTTCTTTGATTTTTTTCTCCCCCTGGAAGAGAAAGATCTGAGTGTTGAAATGTATGTTTATTCTTGTTCCTTTGTTTTGGATCATGTTGAATGTGAATGTCTGAAGAATCTCGTGGTGGGGCCAATAAATGTATGGCTGACAGAGAAATGTATGTCTGGAACTGACAGAAGTGGTTTGAAATAAATTTTAGATTTGACAATTACAAGAATACATGCAATACATGAAATCAGGCAATTAGGAGTGGATGTGTAGTGTGTTCATAGAGAAGTTGAGGAGGTACAGTTTGGTAATGGGATTCTGGGAAGAGCCAATAATGAGAGGACAGTCAAAGAAAGGAGATTAAATGAAGACACTTGAGAAACAATGTTCAGAAAAACTGGAGTGAAAACCTTGATGTCATAAATAAAAAGAAAGGAGAGAGAGAACCACAACATAAAAGACATGCCAGTGATATAGAACACTCCAGAGAGATTAAACAAGAATTAACATGTGTCCATTTGATTAAGCAATCAGTGGGTTTATGGGGGTCACATTTATGAGTCATTCAGTGGAATGGTAAAAATGGATGCTTAAATGCAGTACGTGAAAAAAGCTGATGAAATGAAGATTTAAATCATAGTTTGGATAGCCTCCATTGGATAGACTGGAAAACTGAACATAGGCAAGGAAACAGCAGAGTAATTATTGAAGGAAGGAAGGTTATACTACTGAGTTTTTTTGTTTTGTTTTGTTTTTTCAGTCTCATGGCATCTATATTTTATCTGCTCAGGAGGAAGCAAAATCCCAGACAGACAAAAGGTGGGTGGGAAGAGGAGTTGCTTGTTTGGGTAAAGAAGCATGTAAGATGAGTAGGTCAAAGTTTTGACATAGTTACCTTGAGTAAAATTATGACTTAAAATCAATACAGGAAATCGATATTTAGCAAGAATGAAGCATAAATGAAGCTATGTATCAGACTCATGTGTAGATGCTGATCTGACAAATTTGTCTGTGTCAAAATCTACTTGCATACTAAATTTTACAGCTCTTTGAATAAAGTGTAATGGTCAGCTGTGCCCAGAGCCTCCTCAGTGGTGGTACTTGGGTCCTGGTGGCAACTGTAGCCCAAGACCATACTGATGAGGTACCATTTTAGCATTCACTCGGGGAGGAGGTGGTACATATGGCTGGCTGTAGTCTCAACATCTGCACCTGGCATTGGATGACCAGTATGAGGATGGGAGAGCCTATGGCTCTTTGACTACAGAAGACCTGATATTTATTCCAATTCAGAGTATCCATGTATGTCTTAAAGAATGGTTGCAGCAAGCTAGACTGATATCAATAGGAGCTGGGCAGTGAGATTTGAAGCCCAAGAAGGATTCACCATCCCATCACTGGCTTAAACATTGAGGCAGTCACATGACATGGCATGTAGGTGGCCTCTAGATATTGTACAGATGGCCAACTTAGCTACTTATATTTACAAAAGCTGTATTAGTGATTATTGTAGAAGTTCCTCGGATCACAGTAAGTGCTATTTTTCTTCATACTTTCTAAACAAAAGACTAAATCTTCATGGGAAAACTGAGTACTCCTTAAGCTGCCTTGGATCTTCAGTTACTTCATTCATGCTTCAAAAAAGAGAGAACAGAGACTTTAATACAATGTCTCACAAATTAATTGATTTGGGTTTGGTATTTTTTGAAGAATTTATCATCATTGTGCTCTTGATATTAACCTTTGCGGTAGGATCTTGCTCTAGACACAGCAACATCTGTAAAACAATATGCTCTTTAATTGGAGCATTTTCAGTATCCTATTTTAAAGGCCTGGGCATTATTATTAAATAACTTTTTTGTGGGAAAGTCTGTACTGGACATCCCCTGGATTGGCTTCTTCTGCTAAGCTTTATAGTCTGTGTAATGCACATAGATTAATTAATTATCTAAATAGGGCCCTGGATATATTCAACACTTCTATAGTGATTCTATTATATTAGGTATTCTTTACAACATTAATTTTAACTAGTTCAGCTCTTATTTTTGAGGAGTGACAAGATATGCCTGTTGATAGTACTTTGAGTGTCTACAACTTTGTGGGAAAAATGTTTAATACTTTTGTGCCTTTAAAGATGTTAGTTTTCATCTACTACGTCAGGCTATGTCTTTTCAAAGAGATGAAAAAGTAATGAATGACAATCTCTTAAATATATATGCAATTCTTAATAATAATGAAGAAAACTTAACTGGTGTCATTGAACAGCAAACTGGAGAAAATCCCTAGAGAAATGGAAATCTGATAGTTTTATGAGGAAAAATATTTAAAAGGCTAATTTGTAATTCTGCTAGTAAATGAATTTGAATATCAAATGTGTCTGAAAAAGGATTTTCCTGTGTTAAGCAGAATTTTAAGATGTCCCCCATGACCTTTACCTCTAGGTGTCAGTCCCATGATTACGTTATATTACATGGAAAAAAAGATGTTGCAGATGTAGGTAAGATTACAGAGGAGTTGACCATAAAAAAGAGAAATTATTCAGGTGGTGCTAATCTAATCACATAGCCCTTTAAAAGAAGAGAGTTTTCTCACTATTGACAGATGAGGTCAGAGGGATTCAAAGCACATGAAAGATTGACCGGGCAAATGCTGGTTTGAAAATGGAGGGAGCATATGAAAAGGAATGAACGTGACATCTAGAAACAGAAAGCAGTTCCTGGCTGACAGCCAGAAAGGGAACAGGGACTTCAGTCCTACAATGACAAGAAACTGAATTCAGCCAAAAACCTGAATCTGGAATAAAATAAGTCTGGAATAAAATTCTTCCCCCGAGCCTCCAGGTAAGAACTTAGTATCTTGACTTAACATCTTGACTTTGGCCCTATGAGAAACTAAGCAGAGACCCAGTTGACCCTGCCTGTACTTCTCATCTATAAAAATTGTGAGTTAATAAAAGATGCTGTTTCAAGCCACTACATTTATGGCAATTTGTTAGCGAAAGAAAACTAAACAGTCCTCAAATAAAATTCTCTAAAGGAAATCATCTTCAGGTTTCCCAATTTAAAACAAGAGCAATAACCTCTCTTATAACTATGGCACAGTAGGTCACAAACATGACCTCAGTGCATGGTTGGTTTCTATTTCTATTCGCATTCTATTACTCTAGAGATATTTTAAATGTTGACTCCTTCACCAAGAACTAAGTGAACTAATAGCAATTTTAAGAATAAACAAACAAATACTTTACCTCCTCACTGGTGAAATAAAACTTGTAAAAGTTTGAAATATACTATTAGGCTAAAGCCTCTTCACTGATGAACTTGCATTTTATTTGGTATTGAAACTTTGGGGGGGAAAAGGCTATCCACTGCTGTTTGTGATAGACTATATTATTTGCCCCAAATTATTCCTGTTCTATCCAATTCAATCACAGCTTCCTCGTGAGTTCATTATTCTTTCACATACCTCATTGACTAAACATGAGACTTACTTTGGCAGATGGAAAGAAGACAGAAGTAAAAGTGGGTCAGGTTGTGAAATAAAGCTGTAAGAGACATGGCCAGTTTCACTTAGTCCTTTTGGAGTTTTTGCTACTGCCATGAAAAAGCAGGCCCCAGGTTAATGTGGCAATTTCAGCCTGGATTCCACTTTCAGCCACGGTCCCACAATGAAGATAACATGGAGGTGACTTGGACTCAATTCAAAGTCTGGAGCCCAGCCCAGCACAGATGTATCCAGCTGACCCCAGATGAGATGGGCTTAATCTGAACCAACATGCATACCTCTAAGTATGAAATAAATGCTTGTCTTCTAGCTACTGATATTTTGGGAGTTTTTATAATGCAGCATTATCTCAAGAAAAATTTAATCAGTCCAGTATCATGCCAGATATAATTTATGAAAAGTATATGACATAATATCTTGGGGATAGGAGAGGTATTATCAATATTCTCATTGCAACCATATAAAATACTGCTTTCACTGATGAGTTTGAACCTGACCAAATAAATTACCAATAATAGCTAAACAGCTGAAAGTTCTATTTTATTTTCCATTTTGACATTAATCCTGTTCAATGTAGCTTCCTCTCATCAATGTACCATAGAAGTGGAAACTTAAAAATAATCAGCACCTATTACAGAATGTTTCATAACTTTTTAACTACATCATTCATATTTAAAATATTAACTTATTTCCTCTTAATTGAGGTTGATGGACTAGTCGTAATTGCTTTAGGGGCAAAAAGTATCTGTATTGGGCTCAAGACAATTATGGTAAATAGTTATATTAAACAGCAAACTATCCATAAATGTTGACTGACTGAAAAATGTACAACAACAAATAAATCAGTGACACAGTGAATAAAGCCAGTTCTTGGCCATTAAGTGCCATCCTTGTAGTTTGCTGAGAGTGAAAGGGAAAGTTTAAAATCCTCATATAGTACCGGGAAGGAAAAGGTTAAGCAGCTGGACTATGAAACCTGTAATCCTTTTATAGAGGGAAGGGCAATGCAAAGAAGGAAACAAGGCAGGTTACAAGACTCATCTCCTGTTAAGAATATTAAAGACAAACATACTGGTCTTGGCAGCAATGGAGGACTTATCTTTGGAAAGCTTTTAATAGAATACATCTGGTTGGCTAGGCTTACTTAAAGAAAACAAATCTAGAATCTTTGGATTTACCTTCATGTTTTCCTGGAAAACGTCATGTAAGCTACACAACAATCTGAGTGTAAAATGGAAATGTCTTATGAACTAAATTGCTCCACCTGGGTGTGCATGCCTTATGTAGAAACCTCATCTATTAACCTGGGCCAAAGATGGTCTGAAAAGAAAGGACCTGGAAGATGAACTAAGGCAGCCCCAGGCTCCCTGCTTTACCTGTGCAGCTTGAGCTCTCATATACCTAAATGATTAGTAAAGCTTGATGTTGGGAAATGTCTCTGATTCATGGGAGCCTGATTTGACAATCCAATTCTCTGTGGTATCCAAGTCACTTAAAATGACTAAATTTAATTACAGTATTATATATTTACAGAAATAGCTAAGAGATGAGAAAGGCACTGACCCTTTGTTTCTATTTCTTAAATAGGTTTCTAAGCTATGCCTAGTAAATTTTTAAAATCCCATTTTTATATAGATAAATATATATCTTGATATACATAGGTGAGTTTGCCTAAGTTTTAGACATTTTCATTGTGTCAGTCAATACAGTACAGGTCTTTTACACACGAAAACAGATTTTTAAAAGTCCCTTTTAAATCAATAAAACAGATGCCTTCTTCTAACCATTGTAATACAGAATGATGATATATACAAAATTATTTTACTAATGATACATATATTTGTATTCAAACTACAAATGACTTTTTCTATTTTGAGCATCTAGCATTATGGAAAATAGAAAGTACCTTTATACAACAGAGCTACTTTGTGCCAGGACAGAGAATTATCTTTGAATGCCAAAGATTAGGCTCTGCTTCATTGGCCAAGTAGTCAATTTCACAGTGCAACTATTTAGTCAGCTTTACAATTGAATGTAATACAGAGAAAAGCTTTGGAAATAAATTATTATGTGTACTTAAGAAAAATACATTTTAGAGTACTTAAGCCAAAAATTTTGCTATGCCTAATGGGAAACAAAGTGCACTAAAGGCTAAGTGGAAAGATTGTTCAATTTTGGCTACAGGGAAAAAATAGGTATGTATATTTAAAGAAAACTAAAACCCAACCAAATATGTCCTACCTATTTGATATCTAGTCCTTCCCTGAAACTTTTCTGAGACTGTAAATAAGTCCATACTATGCCGCTCTTAAACACAGCAAACAAAAGACATTTCACTGTAATACTTAAGATATGTGGCACTAATTGGAAATACTCTGCAATATTTGAGTACATACAAATATGAAAATATAAGCCTTTCATAGATCACTGAAAAACAAGAATGCATGAGAAGAGTTGGCAATTTTTTATAGTATACAAAAACATAATATATGGTAATGAAACAACAAATTTTTTCTAGAGACATTTCAAAAGGAAATTGTAAAGGATTATGTGGTTGATATTAAATTTTTATTAAAATTAGATTAAGAAAAAATACTTTCTTTAAAATAGCAAAAAATGTGAAAAAACATATTTTGAAACACTAGTTTCTATATATTTGCATAACGATGAGAAGGGATACAGATGTGATTAAATTATATAATTTTAAATGTTTAAAATTTTATATTAGAGAAAATCTCCAAAGGAATTATACATGTACAAATATTTATGTATATAAACAGATATTTATCCAGTTAGAAAATCTTTATGCATTTTGATCCAAATTTGTTAGGTAATATAGTATTTTTTCTTATATAGTTATTAAAATCATAATAAAACATTCTAACGTGTAATCAGTTTTCTTTTATCCTTTTGATCTAAAAGTTAAGTTGGATTTTTTTATTGGAAAAAACAGAATCTGGAGAACTCAGGGAGACAAATAGCTTGATAAGCAAACTAAGATTTGTATTTACAAATTCTGCATAAAATCCAGTCTCTTTCAGAGTAATTTTTTAAAATAAAGATATGTTCTAGATACATGAAATATCACCACTTTAGTATTCTCTTATGGATATAGAGCAACTTATAACCTACTCTTTTATACTTTTATTTATGCCTTTATGCATTTATTTATGTTTGCCCAGTTAATGCATTTTAAGCTTAGCTTTGCGTCTATTTACTAAGTAGCTAATATATCTATAGAAAATGTATATAGTTTTTTACTTGAAAGGAGATTTGTCTCTTATCTTTTCTAATCACATTGCACTAAATAGAAACTAACTGAATAACCAGCATATCCTGCCATCTAATAAAATAAGCTCCAAATATCAGAAAACATGAGAGTGGCGTCTCCCATATGTCTCATCAATCACGATCTATCAGGAAACTTTGGCTATGAACTACGGATATGGGTTGGCAAACGTCTTCTATACCGTACCCAACAAATTATAGGCAATTCTATATACCAAGGTTTTTAGACAGTATTGAAAATGATTTTGTTTCTTTGTAGAAATCAGTATGATTAAGATACTTGATCCATGGATAAAGGAGCTTTATTTTTAAGGCAGGCCTAACTTTTGAAGAAGGAGAGAAAGTTTGTTAAATATATCTTTAACTCACCTAATTAACCCTTTTCACCTAACTCATACTTGGTATTCCCTGGACATTTGTGCTCTAAATCAACAAATTTACTAAATTTATTTTACATAAATTTTAAATTCCACTATGATAAACAAAACAAGAATCTATTAGAAGATGCCCTAAGATGTTTGCTGTCATGAGATAGACAGACACAAGCAGCTGTAAGTGCTATGGTAGAATAAGTTAATTTTATTCTGTATAATTAAAAGTAAATAACCTGAGGGTCTTTGAGTAGTCATACTTAATGTTCTGTCTTAGGGCAAGACATAGCTTTGCATGTATCTGCACATATCTATACATATGTATGATTCCATTTAGAGAGCCATTTGTAACTGAAATGTTTTTTGAGAATTATAAGAAAACCAATATTTTCATCATATGCAAATTTGCAATATGGACATTGCACAAGATGCAACATTGTTGTTTAAGGTTTTATTGGCATTAAGCCAATGTAATACAGGAAAGTAATATATTAGAATAATTAAAGACATTCAGTACCACTAAGGGAACTAGAGATCATTTTAACCTAGGAAGAGTAGAAAAATTTTCATATAGGGTATATAAATTGAACTATACTTCCATAGGTGGGTAGGTTTTGGAAAAATGAAGAAAATATAGGGCATTCTAGATAATAGCATACTCTAATATAAAAGGGAAAAGTTTGATATGTAAGTAAAATAGCACGTATAAAAATTTGCAAACCCCAATAACATCAAACCAAAGTAGATACAGTATATTGGATGATAGTAAGTTCCAGTGGAAAGTAGCAGATTTGTAACCATATACGTTTTCCATTTTTCTCTGTTCTAGTAATAAAACCTCTTTCTTGGTGAGAGTTAATGTATTGACTTCACCTGAGACAAGAAAGAACAAGTGAGCTAGATCTAGTCAGATGTCCCAGTCCTCCGGACAAAGTGATTTGTTCACAGAGGGAAAAATGAACACAAGGATGTCAATTAGACTCCCACTATGATTTTTGATGCTGAGAAAGAAAGAACTGCTGGGATTTCTGGAGAGAGATATACTCCTGGATAGATTAATTTGCCATCTGGTTTGGCCTTATTTTGGCATCTTAACTTTAATATTTGCATCTAAATTTGTTTAAACCCAGACCTCTGCATGAAAAAGGGGCAGAGGTCAAGGGAAATGGAGTCCAGAGCTAGAGAAAAGGAGAAGCAGAAAACAGACAACCTCATTTTAGCATCCAAGTTTATCCTTGCCTGATTATTCAAGTATGTGAGACAAAAAAAATCTTCTTGCTTTTTTTGTTTCTTTAACATGCAATTAAAATAAACAGGCTCTAAAGTTGGAAAGGTTATAAACATGGGCAAAATTTTTGGCCACAGAGGTGAGAAGGTGTTTAACATATTTAATGTCAGTAATGATAATAAATCACTTTTTGAACATGTTCCAGTATAACAATGTAAATAGGAAATGCCTTATACTTAAACTCAGGGATGTGCCTGGCCAAGTGTCTTATTAGAATATAGAAAGGGGTCAATCAACATTTGTGGAATACATGAGGAACTGAATGGTCATGCTATGAAAAACAAATGAAACATGTCACAAACTCCTTGTTCAGTGAAAGTGTTTATATGTTCTTTTTCTTCCTTTATCCTATCTACTTTTTCTTGTTATTTCCATCCTAGTATAAAAGGTTTAATTTACTAATATAATTCGAATGAAGAAATAATACATAATAAATTATTTCTATGGCAAGAGGCATATTACCTTAGTGCGTATGGTGGACAAACAAGAGACCTAATAGAACAGAAATATCATCCGTTTTCTAGATTATTGGCAGGCAAAGAAACAAGAACAACTTGCTTGATAGTCTGATATATATCTGACTGATTAATTATCAAACCAAAGAATAAAGCTTTATTTTGCAGAAAACAGAAAGTAACTGCTGAACAGTTAATGACATAATCAAATGCACAGAATAATGATACAATCAGAGCAAGTTTTTAAGATAATCAATCTTGCAGCCTTTGCTGGAGACTGGAGTGCTGTGTGTGCATGCATGCAAGTGTTGAGAAAGGTAATCTGTAGGATGAGGAGAGAATATCTTAGATATACTGTGTTATTATAATTTCCCTGCTAGTTCAGTCTAGGTTCAAGAACTATGTGTTATTTTTTTCCTTTTAATCTCTCTAGTACAATAACAAAGTAAGCATGTAGTCAGCAAAGCTTATAGATCTGCCTATAAAAGTTTTTGAAAACTCTGTAGATGAGACTAGTCAGATTCAGCTGGGTTCTCAGCTAAGGGTCTTACAAAGCCTAAACAAGGGGTTTATTGATTGGACTCCTATCTGAAGGCATCTACTTCCAAGCTCATTCAGGCTGTCAGAAGAATTGAGGTCTTTTTGGATGTAGGACTGAGGTACTGGTTTCCTTTCTGATTGTCAGTTAGAGACCATTCTCAGATTTTATAGGCAAACTGCATTCCTGGTCACATGGCCACCTTCATCTTCCAGCCAGTAATGGTGGACTGAATCTTTCCATGCTTCAAATCTGACTTCCTCTTCTGCCACCAGCTGAGAAAACTCTCTGCTTTGTAAGCATGAGATTAGATTAAGCCCATTCAGTCAATGTCTCTTCCTAAAGATCAACAAATTAGTAAACTTAACTACATCTGCAAAATCCCCTTTTTGCCATTTCATATAAAATAATAACAGGAGTCACACCAGAGGCAAAGATTACAAAGGTCATTTTATTAAATTGTGGTAAGTACGCTAAACATGAGATCTACTGTCTTAACAAATTTTCAAGTGCACAATACAGTATTTTAAACTATAGGTACAATGTTTCACAGCAGATCTCTAGAACATATACATCTTGCATAACTGAAACCATATCCTTGAACAACAACTTCCCATTTCCCAGGTAGCCAACATTCTACTCTCTGCTTCTAAGAATTTGACTATTCTAGATACCCCCAAAGTGGATTCATGCAGGATTTGCCCTTCTGTGACTGGTTTATTTCAGTTAGCATAAAGTCCTCCAAGTTCCTCCATGCTGTTGCATATTGCAGGATTTCCTTCTTTTTTAAAGTTGAATAATATTCCATTGTAGGTATTTACCATATCTTCTTAATCCATTCATTAATAGATGGATATTTAGGTTGTACCCATACCTTGGCTATTGTGAATAATGCTGCAATGAACATGGGGATGCAGATAATTCTTTGATACCTTAATTTCAAATTTATTGGAATATACACAGATGTGAGATTATTGGGTTATATGGTAGTTTCATTTTTAATTTTTTGAGGAAACTCCATGTGTTTTCCCTAGTGGATGCACCATTTTATATTCCCACCAACAGCATACAAGGATTCCAGTTCTTCAAATCCTTGTGAACATTTATCTTTTGTTTTTGATAAAATAGCTATCTTAAGAGGTGTGAGGTGATGTCTCATTGTGGTTTTGATATGCATTTCCCTGTTGATTAGTGATGCTGAGCATCTTTTCATGTACTTGTTGGCCATATGTATGTTTTCGTTGGAATAATGTGTATCCAAATTATTTGGCACTTTTTAAATCAAATTATTTGCTTTGTTGCTATAGAGTTAAAGAAGTTCCTTATATATTTTGGAGGTTAAACACTTATCAGATATATAGTTTGATTTTCTCCCATTCCATTGGTTACCTTTTCATCCTGTTGTTTCCTTTGCTATTCAGAAACTTTTTGGTTTGATGCAGCCCCGCTTGTCTGTTTTGCTCTTGCTATCTTTGCCTTAGGTGTCACATCCAAGAAATCATTGAAAAGACCAATGTTATGAAGCTTTTCCCCTATGCTTTCTCCTAGGGTTATATATTTTCAGATCTTATATTTAGGTCTTTAATTCATTTTGAGTTGATTTTCGTATATGGTGTAAAATAAAGATCTAAGTTCATTCTTCTGCATGTGGAAATCCAGTTTTCCTAGCACCATTTGTTGAACAGGCTAGTCTTTCCCCTATATGTAGCCTTGACACTCTTGTCAAAGATCATGTGATCATATATACATAAGTTCATTTCTGGGCTCTCTATTCTATTGCAGTGACTATATGTCTGCCTTTATGCCATAATCATACTGTTTTCATTACTGTAGCTTTATAATATGTTTTTAAATAAGGAAGTGTGAGGCTTCCAGCTTTGTTCTTTTTTTTTTTCAGGATTGTTTTGGCTATTCAGGTTCCTTTGTGATTACATGTGAATTTTAGGATTTTTTTTCTATTTCTGTTAAAAATTCCATTGGAATTTTGGTGGGTATAGGATTGAACAAAGGTTGTCTTAAAATTCTGCCTAATACAAGGAAAATGTATTTTCAGACACATTCTGATGTTCAAATTATTTACTAGCAGGACTACATATTAGTCTTTAAATATTTTCCTCAAAGTCACCACATTTTCATTTCTTTAGAAGATATTTTTGTCAGTCTTCTATTCTGTTCCACAGTTTAAACTGTCTTCATTTTTTGTAAAGAATTGCGTATATATTAGAGAGATTTCCATTCACAAGTTCTCATTTTTAATAAAAGACAGATAAACTTGCTAGGTGAAAATTGACGACTGTAAAAGCATACAAATAACACAATGATGGCAAGGTAGCTATTCAAGTGTAAAACCACCAACAGGCAGATTGCTGGTCATTAAAAAAAAAAATAGCTGAACTAGTTAAAACTGATATTATAAAGAATATATAAAACTATTGGGGTCCACATTCCCTCAAAATTTGTTTATACAATATGAAAAAATATTGTTTTCAGTCCTCACTTAGCCCTGTATATTTTGTAATTTAAAAAAATACAGTTACTTAGAAAAATTGTAAATAATCACAATAAGTATAGGAAGGTTCAAATATTGCACATTAAACAGACCAAAGAATTTTCTTTCAAGAAGAAATATAAATATTACCATTTTCTTTGAAATAGCACCTGTCACCAATAAATTAATAAAACTATTATTTTCAACAAAATTAGAATTATTAGCTACTCATAAATCTTTACTTTTTTAACTCAAGGGAAAGGGTTAATTCAAAGATCTTTTACTAGAAATAGGGTTTTAACTATTATGGAAGATAAGTTCAATAGTGCGTATATAATGTTTGAAGATATACATGTGAACGGCAGTTATAATTTTTGAGTAGTACAAAATATTTATGTAGGTCACTGAGTATCTCTATGCCCTTGAAAAATGAAATGAGTTAAAGAATAAATAAACTAACCAAATTGATCACAGACCACAAATGGCATCATGAAACTTAATACCTGCATAGTGATTATAGTTTCCGGTACCCAAGTTCAGTCAAATTTTCACTGATAATAATTGGTAAAATATGTAGTCATAAAAACTGATAAATGCTTAAATATAAATTGTCTGATAAATTAAAGCCTACAGGTCATATTTTTCAGAAATAAATTTTGTCCTCAATTAAAAACATTTTTCTGCACTGCATTGCAAAATGTCTAAGGATATGGATTTGGAAACAATGCCTGTTTCAAACAACAACAAAAAAAGGGTAATATACCAGATAAAGAAAATCTTCAGTGATATTGAGTATGTATTAAAAGTACAAAGTATTATCAAATTGTCTGCTATTTAGAAAGGAGAATATTTGAACTATTAAATTCTGTTTATATCAAGAATGAAACAGAATGTCAGTCTAAATATAAAGCCACTGTAGTTCCTAAGTTATATTCCTTGCCTGTCTTAATTTAGCAATCTAATAGAATAACTGGCTCGATTTAGAGCTATTAAGGCATAACCTTAAATAAATAATTTTAATATTTGATAACATACGTAGACACATTCATTAATAATGAAAGTGGCAAGATTTATCATTGAATTATTGGACAGAGTAACAGTGAATTATGGAAAAATTATAATAAAGGCAGTCTAAAATTCTTGGAAATATGCATTTGATATCTTAAAAAGATCTGAGGAAATATGTTTAATTAAAAACTTTAAGCAAATAATATTGAAAATTAAAAATGAAAAAATAGAAAATGAAAATGAAAGAATAGAAAAATTGAAATATTGGTCTTTAGGAAAATTTGGCCTAGTTGTTTACTTCCTTGTATATATTTAGTTAATTATGGAAAATGTCAGCAATAAGAGAATGCCACCACCAAGAACCCCAATGATTTAATTATATATTTTAACATTTCAAAGATAGTAGATGCTCTAGTTTTTATATAATTATAATTTTATGCTTAATTTCTTCAAATGTATGACCTCTCTCAGTACTGTCTTTGCTTTTTAAATCAGTGAAATGACCTCTGGGTCCACAGTTTATGCTACAACTGTCTCTCCATCCTTCTATCAAAAAATCAGATTAAAATGATGATAACTGATTAGACCAATTGAGATTTGTGCTGGTTCAATTAACTACACACATGCTCCCCATTTACCCTTAAGTGAGATATTGGAAGTCATTTTAATTGCTAGTAAATGGTACAGTGTAAAACACACAAAAAGCATTTATGTAATATCTATTTTATTGCTTCTTGAAAGAGTATGATTGAATATATGACTTTAGGTACTTGAGTTTTTCTTGGTTTTTCAAACATGTCAGTATGATGGAATTATACTTTGAAAACGTACTTCCATTTATGAAATAATACTTGGAAATGGTAAAATAGTAAGTGAAAGTCCCTTTAGTTCATTGAAAGAGAGGGCGTTCTGTTACATCATACTGCCTCTTGGAATAAACATTAGGATGTACACTATATGCCCTTTGCTTCATCTCATTGCCTGTCAGCTTTGTTTTTTCCACTTCAGCATATAACTCTCAGAATATTCATTACCCAGAAGTTTTATTTCATATCTTAAAAGCTCTTTGATTTATATAATCACAGAGGTTTTCTATTTAAGGTCAGTTATTATGTTATATGTCACATCTCTTAAAAAATTAAATATGGCCATCTTTATCTTTTTGCTTCACCTGAGGAGCCAGTGTGTCATGCTTATTACCCAGCACATAAATTGTTCTTTAAAATACACTGGATTTATTTGGTTTTAAAAAAAAACTTCTGGGCTTCCCTGGTGACGCAGTGGTTAAGAATCTGTCTGCCAATGAAGGAGACATGGGTTTGAGCCCTGCTCAGGGAAGATCCCACGTGCCGCAGAGCAACTAAGCCCGTGTGCCGCAACTACTGAGCCTGAGTGCCACAACTACTGAAGCCCACGCACCTAGAGCCCGTGCTCCACAACAAGAGAAGCCACCGCAATGAGAAGCCTGCGCACCGTAACGAAGAGTAGCCCCCGCTCACCGCAACTAGAGCAAAGCCCGCATGCAGCAACAAAGACCCAAGGCAGACAAAAATAAAAATAAATTAATTAATTAAAAAAAACACTTCAATATTTAAATTAAACACAACCTTAATTGAATTTGTACGTTTAGAGGACAGGCAATGATGCTTCACTATTACTAGAGAAAAATAGCAGTAATTATTCCCACTATTAGAGATGATCCAATTTTACTTTTACCTATTAGTAAGAAATACATATTCTGGCAACTGCCTCACAAGTTATCTGTATATCTTTATTAAATCTGTGTGTTAATTTTTGTGTAAACACTAACTTCTATTTTTTGTAATTATGAAACTATTTTATTTAGGCTTTATTTGGAGAAGATATTTCTGGTTGTTCCTAACTAATTTTAATATAATTAGTTAAGCTTTTAAAAATTATGTCATTACCTAACAAAACTAATTTTTTTTTTTTTTTTTTTGATGGTACGCGGGCCTCTCACCGTTGTGGCCTCTCCCGCTGCAGAGCACAGGCTCCGGACGTGCAGGCCCAGTAGCCATGGCTCACGGGCCCAGCCGCTCCGCGGCACGTGGGATGCTCCCGGACCGGGGCACGAACCCGTGTCCCCTGCATTGGCAGGCAGACTCTCAACCACTGCTCCACCAGGGAAGCCCACAAAACTAATTTTTTAAATAAATTAAACCAAAATAAAAAATTTAACATTATATATACATATTCAATACCATTGTGATTACGATGGTAATCTTTTGGGAATGGACATTCAAACCTTATCTCCATTCTTTTGTAAATGTGTGCTCAAAAGCTTGACACTTAATATTTTTAA
The DNA here is from genome assembly GCF_011762595.2 of Tursiops truncatus. Lineage (NCBI taxonomy): Eukaryota > Metazoa > Chordata > Mammalia > Artiodactyla > Delphinidae > Tursiops > Tursiops truncatus. Next base: position 119,845,381 of record NC_047037.1, read on the forward strand.
TTTATAACTGTGAATAACAAAGTACATATATAAATTAGCAGAGCTTGCAATAGTGTAATCAGTCAAAATAGTATTATTTTATTAATCTGATTTTAAATTACAAAATATTTTATATAAAAGCTGCTTAAGGTGTCTCTGAAAGTCGAATTTTTTCATTTTGATGTGTTTTAATTTTGCCCTAATCTATAATTGGTGTGTATCTCCAATGATAATTTCTACCTCAGAATGCATAATCATAGAATTTTATAGTTGTTTTATATCTTAAAGACCATTTCATCCAGCATCTTCATCAGTGATACAGAGACTCATGACATAAAGCCCCAGCTAGTTATTAGCAGACTAGTGATTAGAACTAGGTGATAATGATGACATTAAAGCAATCAATCTAGAATGACAAATTGCCCCACCATATATATTATTCTTAATCTTTCATTGATTCCCTTATAAATGTCAGTGTAGTACACATATAATTCTGATGAACAGTTATAAATAATTGAAAATTTCTTATTCTATTAATTTGGTAGGAAATGTACATCTACTTCACATTTTTCTTAATTCCTTTCTTTCTTCACTCCCTATAAATTACAGGTTATAAGCAACTAAGTATATCTATTTGCCCGAATTAGTTTCATTATATGTGTAGATGTTGGGAACTCTTAACTGTTGAATCTGTCATTACAAGAATTCAGAACAATGTATATAATATTGTGTTAATCATCAATTGCTGTATAACAAATTATACCCAAAATTTGTGGATAGCAGGAACAATATTTATTATCTCAGTTTCTGTGGGTCAGGAAGCTAGGTGCTGTTAAGCTGGGTCTTCTGATTCTGGTCACTTACAAGGCTGCCTTCCAGGTGCCAGGTGACCAGCAGTTGTCTCAAGACTCTACTGGTAAAAGAGCCCTTCCAAGCTCACTCATGTGGCTGTCTGGAGGATTCAGTTCTTTGCACATTATTGGACAGAATTTTCGCTTTGCTCCTTGCTATGTGGGCATCTTAGGAGACTCAAAACAGGGCCACTAGCTTCATGAGACTGAGCAAATGAGAAGATAAGTAAGAGAGAGCAAGACGGAAATCACAATCTTTTGCAACTTAATATTGGAAGTAACATATAGTAACATAACTTTTCCCATTTTATATTTATTAGAAGCAAGTCTCTAGTCCCTGCTTGTATTCAAATGGAGAGTATTACACAAGGATACAAATAGGGGGTGGGGACCACTGGGAGCCATTTCAGAAGCTGCCTACCACAGAAATTATAAATGAGAAAGTGACTTTCCCAATATCCTAACTCTCCATATAACTTTCCATCTACATGTAGAAGTGACTTTATTAAAAAAATGACATTCTTAGAAATTAAAGATGATACAAACTGATGGAGAGATATACCATGTTTTTGGATTGGAAGAATGAACATTGTGAAAATGACTATACTACCTAAAACAATCTACAGATCCATTATTTTAGCTTTGTAGTATAGTCTGAAGTCAGGGAGCCTGATTCCTCCAGCTCCGTTTTTCTTTCTCAAGATTGCTTTCGCTATTTTGGGTCTTTTGTGTTTCCATACAAATTGTGAAATTTTTTGTTCTAGCTCTGTGGACAATACAACTGGTAGTTTGACAGGGATTGCATTGAATCTGTAGATTGCTTTGGGTAGTACAGTCATTTTCACAATGTTGATTCTTCCAATCACAGAACATGGTATATCTCTCCATCTGTTTGTATCACCTTTAATTTCTTTCATCAGTGTCTTATAATTTTCTGCATACAGGTCTTTTGTCTCCTTAGGTAGGTTTATTCCTAGGTATTTTATTCATTTTGTTACAATGGTAAATGGCAGTTTCCTTAATTTCTCTTTAAGATTTTTTGTCGCTAGTGTATAGGAATGCAAGAGATTTCTGTGCATTAATTTTGTACTCTGCTACTTTACCAAATTCATTGATTAGTTCTAGTAGTTTTCTGGTAGCACCTTTAGGATTCTATATGTATCGTTTCATGTTATCTGCAAACAGTGACAGTTTTACTTCTTCTTTTCTGCTTTGGATTTCTCCTATTTCTTTTTCTTCTCTGATTGCCATGGCTAAAACTTCCAAAACTATGTTGAATGACAGTGGTGAGAGTGGGCAACCTTGTCTTGTTCCTGATCTTAGTGGAAATGCTTTCAGTTTTTCACCATTGAGAATGATGTTGGCTGTTGGTTTGTCATATATGGTCTTTATTATGTTGAGGTAGGTTACCTCTATGCCTAGTTTCCAGAAAGGTTTACCATAAATGGGTGTTGAATTTTGCCGAAAGCTTTTTCTGCATCTATTGAGATTGTCATATGGTTTTTACCTTCAACATGTTAATATGGTGTATCACATTGATTGATTTGCATATATTAAAGAATCCTTTCATTCCTGGAATAAACCCCACTTGATCATGGTGTATGATCCTTTTAGTGTGCTGTTGGATTCTATTTGCTAGTATTTTCTTGAGGATTTTTGAATCTATGTTCATCAGTGATATTGGCCTGTAGTTCTTCTTTCTTTGTGACATCTTTGTCTGGTTTTGGTATCAGGGTGATGGTGGCCTCGTAGAATGAGTTGGGGAGTGTTCCTCCCTCTGTTATATTTTGGAAGAGTTTGAGGTTAGGTGTTAGCTCCTCTCTAAACGTTTGATAGAATGTGCCCGTGAAGCCATCTGGTCCTGGGTTTTTGTTTGTTGGAAGATTTTTAATCACAGTTTCAATTTCAGTGCTTCTGATTGGTCTGTTCATATTTTCTATTTCTTCCTGGTTCAGTATTGGAAGGTTCTGCTTTTCCAAGGATTTGTTCATTTCTTCCAGGCTGTCCATTTTATTGGCATAGAGTTGCTTGTAGTAATCTCTCATGATCCTTTGTGTTTCTGCAGTGTCGGTGGTTACTTCTCCTTTTTCATTTCTAATTCTGTTGATTTGAGTCTTCTCCCTTTTTTTCTTGATGAGTTTGGCTAACGGTTTATCAATTTTGTTGCTCTTCTCAAAGAACCAGGTTTTAGTTTTATTGATCTTTGCCATTGTTTCCTTCATTTGTTTTTCATTTATTTCTGATCTGATCTTTATCGTTTCTTTCCTTCTGCTAACTTTGGGGTTTTTTTGTTCTTCCTTCTCTAATTGCTTTAGGTGTAAAGCTAGGTTCTTTATTTGAGTTTTTTTTTGTTTGTTTGTTTCTTGTTTCTTGAGGTAGGATTGTATTGCTATAAACTCCCCTCTTAGAACTGCTTTTGCTGCATCCCATAGGTTTTGGGTGGTCGTGTTTTCACTGTCATTTGTTTCTAGATATTTTTTGATTTCTACTTTGATTTCTTCAGTGATCTCTTGGTTATTTAGTAGTGTACTGTTTAGGCTCCATGTGTTTGTATTTTTTACAGATTTTTTCCTGTTACTGATATTTAGTCTCATAGCATGTGGTTGGAAAAGATACTTGATACGATTTCAATTTTCTTAAATTTACCAAGGCTTGATTTGTGACCCAAGATATGATCTATCCTGGAGAATGTTCCATGAGCACTTGAGAAGAAAGTGTATTGTGTTTATTTTCAATGGAATGTCCTATAAATATCAATTAAGTCCATCTTTTTTTTTTTTTTTTTGGCAGTACGCGGGCCTCTCACTGTTGTGGCCTCTCCCGTTGCGGAGCACAGGCTCTGGACGCGCAGGCTCAGCGGCCATGGCTCACGGGCCCAGCCGCTCCGCGGCATGTGGGATCTTCCCGGACCAGGGCACGAACCCCTGTCCCCTGCATCGGCAGGCGAACTCTCAACCACTGCGCCACCAGGGAAGCCCAAGTCCATCTTTTTTAATGTGTCATTTAAAGTTTTTGTTTCCTTATTTATTTTCATTTTGGATGATCTGGCCATTGGTGAAAGTGGTATGTTAAAGTCCCCTACTATTATTGTGTTACTGTTGATATCCCCTTTTATGGCTATCAGTATTTACCTTATGTATTGAGGTGCTCCTATGTCGGGTGCATAAATATTTACAATTGTTTTATCTTCTTCTTGGATTGATCCCTTGATCATTATGTAGTGTCCTTCCTTGACTCTTGTAATAGTCTTTATTTTAAAGTCTATTTTGTCTGATATGAGAATTGGTACTCCAGATTTCTTTTGATTGCCATTTGCATGGAATATTGTTTTCTATCCCTTCGCTTTCAGTATGTGTTCCTAGGCCTGAAGTGGGTCTTTTGTAGACAGCATATATACGGGTGTTGTTTTTGTATCCATTCAGCCAGTCTATGTCTCTTGGTGGGAGCATTTCATCCATTTACATTTAAGGTAATTAACGATATGTCTGTTCCCATTTTCTTAATAGTTTTGGGTTTGTTTTTGTAGGTCTTTTCCTTCTCTTGTGTTTCTCTCCTAGAGAAATTCTTTTAGCATTTGTTGTAAAGCTGGTTCGGTGGTGCTGAATTTTCTTAATTTTTGCTTGTTTGTAAAGGTTTTAATTCCTCTGTTGAACTTGAATGAGATCCTTGCTGGATAGAGTAATCTTGGTTGTAGGTTTTTCCCTTTTATCACTTTAAATATGTTCGGCCTCTCCCTTCTGGCTTGCAGAGTTTCTGCTGAAGGATCAGCTCTTAACCTTATGGGGATTCCCTTGTAGGTTATTTGTTGCTTTTCCCTTGCTGCTTTTAATATTGTTTCTTTGTATTTAACTGTTGATAGTTTGATTAATATGCGTCTTGGCATGTTTCTCCTTGGATTTATTCTGTATGAGATTCTCTGCACTTCCTGGACTTGACTGACTATTTCCTTTCCCATGTTAGGGAAGTTTTCATCTTAATCTTTTCCAATATTTTCTCAGACCCGTTGTTTTTGTCTTCTTCTTCTGGGACCCCTGTAATTCCAATGCTGGTGCATTTAATGTTGTCCCTGAGGTCTCTAAGACTGTCCTCAATTCTTTTCATTCTATTTTGTTTATTCTGCTCTGCAGTAGTTATTTCCACTATTTTATCTTCCAGGTCACTTATTCGTTCTTCTGCCTCAGTTATTCTGCTACTGATTCCTTCTAGAGAAATTTTAATTTCATTTTTTGTGTTTTTCATCAGTTTGTTTGGTCTTTAGTTCTTCCTGGTCCTTGTTAAACGGTTCTTGTGTTTTCTCCATTCTGTTTCTAAGATTTTGGATCATTTTTACTCTCATTACTCTGAATTCATTTTCAGATAGACTGCCTATTTCCTCTTCATTTGTTTGGTCTAGTGGGTTTTTACCTTGATCCTTCATCTGCTGTGTGTTTTCCTATCTTCTCATTGTGCTTAACTTACTGTGTCTGGGGTCTCATTTTCACAGGCTGCAGGTTGGCAGTTCCCGTTGTTTTTGTGTCTGCCCGCAGTGATTGAGGTTGGTTCAATGGCTTGTGTAGGCTTCCTGGTGGAGGGTACTGGTGCCTGTGTTCTGTTGGGTGGGGCTGGATCTTGTCTTTCTGGTGGGCAGGGCCATGTCCGGTGGTGTGTTCTGGGGTGTTGTGAACTTAGTATGATTTTAGGCAGCCTCTCGGGTTGTGTTCCTGTCTTGCTAGTTGTTTGTCATGGGGCATCAAGCACTGGAGCTTGCTGACTGTTGGGTGGAACTGGGTCTTAGCATTGAGTTGGAGATCTCTGGGAAAGCTCTCGCCAATTGACGTTATGTGGGGCTGGGAGGTCTCTGGTGGTCCAGTGTTCTGAACTCAGCTCTCCCACCTCAGAAGCTCAGGCCTGACAGCAGGCCAGAGCACCAAGACCCTGTCAGCCACACTGCACAGAAGAAAGGGAGAAAAAAAAGAAAGAAAAATAAATAAAAATTAAAAATAATAAATAAAAATTAAAAAATATTATTAACATAAAAAATTATAATAATAAAAGAAAGAAGAGAGCAACCAAACCAGTAAAAAAAATCCACCAATGATAACAAGTGCCAGAAACTAAACTAACATCAGAAACAAATCAGCTGCAGACAGGAAACCCCAAGTCCACAGTTGCTCCGAAAGTCCACCACCTCAATTTTGGGATGATTCATTGCCTATTCAGGTATTCCAGAGATGCAGGGTACATCAAGTTGACGGTGGGGATTTAATCCGCTGCTCCTGAGGCTGCACCAAGAAATTTCCCCTCTCTTCTTTGTTCCCACAGCTCCTGGGGTTCAGCTTTGGATTTGGCCCCGCCTCTGCACATAGGTAGCCCTCAGGCACCTGTTCCCTGCCCAGACAGGAGGGGGTTAAAGCAGCAGCTGATTAAGTCGTGCTGGCTCACTCAGGCCGGGGGGATGGAGGGGTACAATAGTCATAATTGGAATGCTGCAAAACCCTGCAGTGGCAGAGGCTGCCATGACATTGCAGCAGCCTGAGGCATGCCGTGTGTTCTCCCAGGGAAGTTGTCCCTGGATCACGGGACCCTGGCAGTGGCAGGCTGCACAGGCTCCTGGGGTGTGGGTGGTGGGTGTGTGTGTGTGTGTGTGTGTGTGTGTGTGTGTGTGTGTGTGTGTGTGTGTGTGTGTGTAATGAGCTGCACTGGCACCAGGGATTCCTGGTGGCTGCAGTAGTAGCGTTAGCATTTCATGCCCATCTCTTAGGCCGTGTTCTGCCTTCTGTGGGCAGACAGGGAAGGATCTCCTCGTGTACCCCGAAACAATTGTCTCTTGCCTCCTTCGGCAGGTCCAGACTTTTTCCCGGACTCCCTCCTGGCTAGCTGTGGCACACTAGCCCCCTCACGCTGTCTTCACACAACCAACCCTAGTCTTCTCCCTGGGATCCGACCTCCGAAGCCCGAGCCTCAGCTCCCAGCCCCCGCCCACCCCAGCGTGTGAGCAGACAAGCCTCTCCGACTGGTGAGTGCTGGTCGGCACTGATCCTCTGTGCGGGAATCTCTCCCCTTTGCCTCTGCACCCCTTTTGCTGCGCTCTCCTCCGTGGCTCCTAAGTTTACCCCCTCCGCCACCCGCAGTCTCCGCCTGCAAAGGGCCTCCTAGTGTGTGCAAACTTTTCCTCCTTCACAGCTCCCTCCCAGAGGTGCAGGTCTAGGCCCTTTTCTTTTGTCTCTGCTTTTTCTTTTTTCTTTTGCCCTACCCAGGTACGTGCGGAGTTTCTTGCCTTTTGGGAAGTCTGAGGTCTTCTGCCAGCGTTCAGTGGGTGTTCTGTAGGAGTTGTTCCACATGGAGATGTATTTTTGATGTATTTGTTGGAGCAAGGTGATCTCCACGTCTTACTCCTACACCATCTTGAAGGTCGCCTCAGCAAGGATTTCAACTCTCACGGCCGTGAGTCCCTAGGTCCCCTGACCGCATGGCCCAGCCTGCCCCAGTCGTCCCCCAAAATACTTTCTTCAAATACCACCATGACTGGTAGTAATAATAATTTATAGAATAATTTATTATAATTATTATTACTGTTTCATGTATTTATAGATCAGTCACCTTCAGTAATTTAAGAGTACTTTCAAGTTTAAGGAGTTTAAGAGTGAAGGAGTGGGGCTTCCCTGGTGGCGCAGTGGTTGAGAGTCTGCCTGCCGATGCAGGGGATATGGGTTCGTGCCCCGGTCCAGGAAGATCCCACATGCCGTGGAGCGGCTAGGCCCGTGAGCCATGGCCACTGAGCCTGCGCGTCCGGAGCCTGTGCTCCGCAACGGGAGAGGCCACAACAGTGAGAGGCCCGCGTACCGAAAAAAAAAAAAAAAAAAAAGAGTGAAGGAGTGCATCTTTTATTCCAGTTAACACTATTTTAAAATGTAGTCCCACAATACATAATTAAAAGTTTGAACATACAAAAAATGCTCCAACAGAGGAAATTTAATACTCTTCAGTATCAAATACTGGAAACATTAGAAGGGGAAACCCACTTTTCTTTAGCAAAGTGTTCAAAAGAATTTCAGGAAGACTTATAAAAAATTAAGGTAGTGACACTGGGCCACAGAGTGTCCTTTTAAACATCTGTAAGGTTTAATTACCGGAAAGTCTATGTTTAAGTACAGTAATAAAAATGAAGATTACTTCATTTCCTGGCAGAAACTATAAACGTTAAAGAGACTTGCACTTGGAGTAATCAAGTAGCACTGTAACTTGGCTACTCCTACCTAGGCATGACCTACCATTCTGAGCTTCCTCAAGGAACTGTATAAGGCAATTTGTTAGGTTCCCAGCTTAGTTGAAAAATGATCTTTTCAACTTGAAATTTACAAAAATAATTATACTATAAGTTTCCATGCTGTCAATATCATGAAAAAATTATTATATTAAGCATAGAGCCTTAAGACACATCTATTTATTTTGGAAGTAATACTGTGTTTTCTCAGAAGCAAACACCTTATTTTTTTTATTGAAGTATAGTTGATTTATGATGTTGTGTCAATCTCTGCTGTACAGCAAAGTGACTCAATTATAAAAATATATATACATTCTTTTTTAATATTCTTTTCCATTCTGGCTTATCACAGGATATTGAATATAGTTCCTTGTGCTATACAGTAGGACCTTGTTGTTTATCCATTCTAAATGTATAGGCAAACACTTTATTTTTAACTTTTTTTGTAGTTTAGCTATAATTCAAAGAGTTTTTATAAATTTAAGGTAGTAATCTAACATTCTAATATGTTCCAAGTGATCAAATTTGTTGCTAATTTTTATAACACGTATTTGGTGATTAGCTAGCTATGATATCTCTTTCTCTTTTTCGTCACCTCCTTCTCCTTTATCATTTCCGTCTTCCTAGCCTATATATATATATATATATATATATATATAAAATTCATTCTTTTAATACATATACATTATTCCCTTCATTCTTATTTCTACTTTAAAATATATTTGTTATTGAGTAACCTGAGATAAGAAATATATTATTCCAAAATTCCATGAAGTAAGGTGATTGTTTACACAAGATGGAGGATCAAGGGATGCAAATTGTAAAGGATATCATAATCATTCAGGAAGACCAATTGATTGTTTGACATGATTACAGGTAAGAGGCAAGGGATATATTCCATTCAAACAAGAATCAGAAATGTCCAGAACTTAGGCACAAAGTCAAAAATATAGCTGAAATGGTGAGTCCAGAGGGTTTTCAGCATTAATTCCGAAAGAGACATATAAGCCAAAAATCTTTTCACCAAGTTGACAACAATGCAAAAAGCTTACCCTGAATTTAGTACCACTGATTTAGTATGACATGGTGTTTTATCATTAAAAGACATTTAAAATGAGACACTGCTTTTTAGGGAAGGTTGTAATTTTTAAAGAAAGTAAAAGTGGAATAAAAATCAGAAAGTGAAAAATTATTGGCTTTTTTGAGAATCTAAAGTAAAAGCATCTGTGTTTTAAGTAGTAGTGACAATGGAAGTAAAGTATGAGCCAAAGTGCGACCTCCAACATACAAACATAGTAGTATTCCTTTACTGAGAAATTCTTAGAGGGTAGTCTGATAAATTATATATATTATTTCTTATAATTTTGACATAAAACAATTATTGTCACCATGATATAAGAAAAGAGACAGATATATGGAGTTTGAGTACTTTTCAAAAAGTCACACATTTCATAAGTTGTAAAGCATCTACACTGCACATGGAAAGTGATAACAAGTGGTTCTTATTATCTACTATACTGATAATAAACTCTCAAATACTGAAATCATAAAACCTATGAAACTATGACAAATATTTATTGCTAATTAAGTATGTAGGAAATACTTTTGAAAATTTAAAATTAAATATTTTCTTTATTTGAAATAACTAGGAGAATTTTTCCCTGAATATATCATTCTTTTAAATACACAGGGTCTATATTTATATTGATGTAAACAACATATAGACAGTGAAATTTTTCACTAATTGTGAAACTGGGCAAGTTATAATTCATTCTTTTAATCAAACACCTTGAACTCATGTGGCACTATAATGTCATACAAAACTTAAATATATGTAGCCTTCAACCTTTAGTGCTAAAAAGATAATCATATCTTTAAGGAAGTTCTCTTTTTAAAATAGTGATTGTTATAATGTAAAAAGCACATGAAATAATTCAAAATAAATCACCAAGAACACTGTACATAACCTGTCAAACCTTCCTCTGTGAGATATTACCAGGGTGACATGCAAAACAAACATGTTTCACCCAAGAGCTCTGTTTGTCAGGAATGAATCACAGCATAACAGTTATCACTGAAAAGATAAATGCTTAAAAAAAGAAAATTGGTATTTCCAGATGCGTCCCAGAGAGATCTGTCAATTTGCAAGGTTAAATTCAAGGATTTTTTAAATGTAAAAGGCACAATCCTGACTCTACTACTTTAATAATAACTGATAGAGTACAAATAAAAAAAGATTCCAATGAATATGTAATTTTAAATATAAATATATGAATTAAGGGGCAAATTAACCAGCTTCTTAGAATTCTGAGATTGTTTAAATACATAGTGGATGTTCAATAAATTTTTTTGAATTAATTATCAGTGAACTAAGAACTATATTTTTCCATCTATAATACTTGCACATATGGATTTCACATTCATGTCTGCATCTATATTTAGATTTACTTTTAAATCTCCACATTTATGGATATGACTTTGTGAGAGTTTATTTTTTGTTGTTGTTTCTTGTGCTGAAAAGTATTTTGCCATTGCTCTAAAGAAACAGTTTTAAAATGTACTAATAATTAGTGCAAATTGCCCTGTAGTTGTGGTATTTTCTCATTAGGTGGTCATCTCATGGATTTGAGAATCCTGTGGCTTGTAGGGGAGGATCTTTGCAGAGCTCCTCTTCCTTCCCTGTTTCACTTCTACATCTCTCTCTTGCTTTCTGGTATCACATTCCCAAATACATTACTCACAGAGAAGTCTTTGTCTTGCGTTCTGCTTTGAGCAAAACCCACAATAAACCACTCTAATCTAGGAGTATTTATTTAAAATTCATACTCAATGTTTCATATTTATGAGTTATTGAGTATGGCATTAAATTCCACCACAGAGAAAAGTTGTTGCCCTCATCTAAGTGTAGGGTTCTAGCAGGGATAATTTATGTTAAAATCATATTTGTAATACACAAAGAGCCTGGTGTGATGTCTTACACACATAATGAATACTAAGTTTTTTGTATATAAGTAATAAATATTTGCTAAAATAATTTTATCAAGTGCTTTATTTATATTATCAAGGCTTTCTTACACTTCGCAGATTTGAGAAACAGAAGAAGGCCAGTGTCCCTGTACCTCACTGAATGAAAGGGAAAGAGACTTTAGAGAGAAACAATGATAGATTACTTGGGAACAAAATAAGCCTTGTGCACAGTGTAGATATCATTGTAAGGAAAATGGTAAGGAATTGAAAAGTTTTAAGATAAGAAGGGACAAAATATATTTTATTTTTAAAGAAAGCTTTGGCAGAATGGGTAGAGGTAAAAACAGGAAGATCTGGGAGATCAGGTGGAAGTTGATTGCAATTGTAAAAAGACAGATATTTGCTTGGATTAGGGGAGGACTCAATAGCGATGGAAAAGGCAGATATATTTATAGAAGGTTCTGGAGATGTGGCTTGACAGAGCATGTGAATTGGTCCTGTTCTGCACATCAACATAATAGTGACAAATATTTAGTGCCTTGACATTTTATTTTACTAAAGTTCACTTCATGTGCTATAATGATATTATTAAGGAGGGCAGGGAAGACTATCATATAAAAAAGAAAGGAGTAGATGATATTAAAAGGAAATAAAGCAAAGGGGGGAACTCTTCAAGAATGTAGTATAAAATAAGGCAAAATATTATATAAGCTGAGAAACATTTTATAAATCTACTGAAAGTAAAACAAACTTGAGAATGCAGAAAAGGTACTTTTTTTTTTTTTTTTTTTTTCGGTACGCGGGCCTCTCACTGTTGTAGCCTTTCCTGTTGTGGAGCACAGGCTCCGGACGCGCAGGCTCAGTGGCCATGGCTCACGGGCCCAGCCGCTCTGCGATATGTGGGATCTTCCTGGACCGGGGTACAAACCCGCGTCCCCTGCATCGGCAGGCAGACCCTCAACCACTGCGCCACCAGGGAAGCCCAGAAAAGGTACTTTTGATTCATCTATTATTCACATTGTTTTTCATTTAAACTTACATAATCATGAAAATATTTTGAGAATATATTATGTAGTACACTCTGATACTGATGAGTGATACATCCCCAAACTAATCTGTAAACATAAACATAAATGTATAGCATGGAAATCTCCCCATAAAATTGTCTTATGATGATGAGTAGAGAACAACAAAATCAATGAAAAGTAATGTGAGTGACAAGCAAATACTGTATTCAATAAATCTGTATTTCCAATTTGTGGTAAATTTTCTGTTATATGGCTAAATTTATTTCTCATGTATGACCTAAAAAGAAGTGACAAGACTAATTAGTGACATAAGAAACTTTGAAGAGGTAATATATGCAAAGTGGGGAGTAGAATTTTTGAGAACTGACAGTCCCAGACCAGTATTGCTTGAGAGAAGTTAAGAAACAGAATGGCAGACTGTGATTGGCCTGGGACGTATGGAAAGGAAGCAGAGCAGTAGGAAAATATATATGAGTAGTAGCACAATAATATATGGTGACACTGGTGGTGATGGGCAGAGGTAATACATGAAGAGAAATTCTTATGAATGGAAAGCAGGTACAGTTAGAAACCTACCTGATGCAATTCCAGATTCTCAGAACTCCTACATTCATAGTATCTCCTTCAATTATTTTTTAATCATATTAAAAATCCATCCATTTCTGTTTAAATATGAATACTTTTGGGACATTTTATTTAGGCATTATTGGTTATTGCTAAAATATATATTTCATAAAATTAAAAAGCAAAGAATATGAAAGTCTTTCTTGGAAAAAGCATTTGATGAAATGCCAAATATACTTTATTTGATATGTAAATGTCAGGTTATGTACTAACATAATTTCTGATCTCAGAAATTTCTTGGAATAGGTTTTATTATTTACTTGTCCTAAGACCGTATAGCAATTTCCTAATTATTGGAATTTGACAAATCAAAGTAGAAATTTAGTTTATTTCATTTCATAGGGGAAGAGAGTCTTCAAAATTGACTTTGTAATTATAATTGTTTGTAATCTTCTTCTGATTATTACACCCATTTACATGAAATCTGTCATAAAATTGTGATAAACCAATGCCATCTAATTAACAGTATTAGAAAAACACCATTATCATATTTTTCATAACAATAAAAATATTACTATTGGCTTGCATCTGTGTTAATAAACATTCACTTATGTGATCAGCAGTCATTACCTTTACATACACTGGAATATTCTAAAATATTTTTACCTTTTTCCAGAATGTATCAATTTCATTATCTACTATCAGACTATGGTATGCAGAATTCTAAGATGGACCCCAAAATTCCTGCCCTATGGTACACATGCATTGTATAAATCCCTCCTCCTGAATGTATCCTAGTCTGTGCATATAACACAGACTGTGTTTACTTTACATTATATAACAAAAATGAAAGGATTTTGCTGATGTAATCAAGGTACCAAATCAGTTGATTTTGAGTTAATAAAATGGGAATTTTCTGGGAGGGCCTGAATTAATCATGTAAGGACCCAAAAAAGGAAGAGGTCTAGAGTGTAAGGGAAATTCAATTCTACTGTTAGTTAAGAAGATGGAGGGGACCACCACGTGGCAAGGAGCTTAAGGTGGCCTCTAGGACCTTGGACTACAGCTAGAAACAGAACAGGGGCCTGACTGCTAAAAGCACTAAGACTGAATTCTATCAAAATCCACGTTAGCCCTAAAAAAGACTTCAAGTTCCATAAAGAAGGCAGCTCAACCAACACCTTGATTTCAACACCTGATTAGCTCTTGAACACAGAACAAATTAATACAAATGTCTAGACTCCTGACCCACAGGTATTTTGAGACAATAAGCAGATGGTCTTTTAAGTTACTAAGTTTGTGATAATTTGTTACACAGCAATAAAAACTAATGCAATGATCAAAGTTATTCCCATCTGAATTGTGAACTTTAGAATCAGACTAGAAACAAATTATTTAAGACCCAAATCCATCACACATAGCTGAAACTAGTCCCACATTGTTGCACGGCTAAAAATATTTTATAGTGATGGATGTTTGTTAAAGAAAGGGATGGACATCAGGAAGAGTATATTAAGCGAGTCTGGAAAGCAATGAATTCAATTTATAAGGTGAAGTTAAAGTGAATCTGTTGGGATCTAGATCGTGACTGTAATCTTATTCACTCTGGTAACTGCAACATTATACAAATTCTAAATTGCTAAATCCACAGTCACTCTTTGAAAGGCTGCTATACTTAAAGATAATATATTTATGTTATATAATTCCAGGCTATATACTGGCTGATGCTCATATAAATAACAATTACAATAATTAACAAACAACTTTTGTTCTAAACCTCTAATTTCCTCAGATACAATTAATGACCTTAAGAAAACTATTAGTTTGATTTTCAAATAAGTTTGGGAGGTACAGTAAAAAGAATTGATAATAATGATGGTTCTAATCCTTATATCATAATTGTACCCGTATGACAACTAATTGAGATTGCTTCTCTTTATATTTTATACATGAAGAAACTGAGACCTGAAGAAATGTCCAACACAACATACCCAGTGTGTAGTATACTGAAGTAATGAAATTAATCATTCTCTATCTCTACAGCCCAAGGTTTTAACTACTAAATTAGTCCAACAGTAAAGATCTATAGTTCATGGTTTTCAACCTGCTCCAAATCAAAGATTTAATTTCTTCCTCAAAAAGCCCTTGATGCAGTCAATGTGTTGAGTGGAACTGAACTGAAAAAAATATTTCTATAATTTTTATTCAGTTATTCACTTCACAGTTAATAAGGTATACAGTTAATGCTTTCTTGCAATATTACTAGACTTACTCATTGGCAGCAATTAATTTTGAGAAAACACATTTCCTGACACCCAAAAGTTAAATTACTCTTTTCAAAACATATGAAAAATTCCAATTCTTGCAAAAGTATTACATCTATCATTTTCCCATTAATAGTTGTCTGAACTTACATTATTAATCTACAACAGTAGTGTATAAATCAAAATACTAGTAGCTAAAATTAGACAAGAGTATTTTACAAGTGTTACATTACATATCTTGCCATTTGAAACATTATATTTCATATTTGTGTAAGTTTATTTTAGATAACTGAAACTTCACAGAATTTAACAGAAAAAAAGTTTAAAAAATTGGTTTTGTACATTAATTTCAACTATCTCTATTTCAGTCTATAAGACTCATGTCATAGTTCAGCTCCAAAAAGATCTGCAAAACTATCTAACCAGTCTTATTCATCTCATGTGATAGTTTTTGTTGTTTATTAAGGTGGAAGTCTGAGAAAATGCTTTGAAAGAGAGTCTTGGGCTTTTTGTCATTTTACTGATATCTTTCTCAAATTATTTTGACCATACAGTAAACAGCTAATGGCAATATTTAGAAATATATATTGACAGTAAACTTTCATAAAAATAAAAAAAATTAATGCAATTAATCTTATAATGTAATTTTTATTTACAACCAAAGAATTGCATTTAAAACATATAACTATAAAATGATCAATTATAGTTCACTACTTTAGTTCAATTGTAACCTGTTTGAAATAATATACTACAGAACTGAGAGAATTAATATACAAAATAGGCAATGACCATATGGCAATGGAACTCTAACCCACATAAGAAGCCCACAAAGCCAATCCACAATGTCTGCATCAATTGACTGAGGATGTCCAGGAGTTGATCTTGACTACCAACTTATCTATTTTTTTCTCAAACCAATCATATAATGTGCTCTGCTGTTAGTTAGCTAACCTCAAACATCCTTATGACAATGACTTCCAGTTACAGCATACCTGAAGCCTTCCAATTTTTTTTACTATAAAGCATTCCCACTGCCCTGCCTGCCTTTGAGTCTCTGTCAGATTTAAGCTTGCTATAGAAAGCTCTGAATAAACTCTTTGTCTTCAGTGTTGGTCTTCATTTATTTCATGAGCATATTCATAAAAGTATCCTCAAGTATATAGTAATCACAATGATAGCTATCAGGATTGAAGGATACTTGAATACCTCATTACAACAAGGATACTTGAATACCTCATTACAACAAGGATACTTGAATACCTCATATACAACATATACTGTAATATGTAAACTAGATTTCCTTCAAATCTAGTTTACATATTACAGTATACTGAAACTTTGAATTTTTCGAAGTGCTTGCCATTAGATAAACAAAGTAGGCATTAAACTAGCTTTTCTTAGATAGGAATTACCAAATAGCTTTATTATTTCCTATATATAAAAATGAAAAATGTAAAATTTTATCACATTAAAGACTACATCAGTGGGGCATATAAAGCAGCCAACAATCTCTGCAGAAATGTGGA
Organism: Tursiops truncatus; assembly: GCF_011762595.2. NCBI lineage: Eukaryota > Metazoa > Chordata > Mammalia > Artiodactyla > Delphinidae > Tursiops > Tursiops truncatus. The sequence continues at coordinate 119,861,803 of NC_047037.1, forward strand.
GAAAGTGATAAAAGCATGAAAGAGAAGAGGCTCTGACTACTGTGACTTAACCTGACCTTGTGAATTTACACATGGAGTGAATTTCAGGCAGCAGTGTAGTACAATATCTTGGGACTAAGTCTTAGGTTGTCTTACAAGATCTGAATTTCTTTTCTGTGATGCCACTCTGCTTATCACCGTAATGACCCCCTATCTACACATAATTTTTGTGTTTAAAATATATTGACAAGGGAATTCCTGGTTGTCCAGTGGATAGGACTCCGTGCTTTCACTGCCGAGGGCCTGAGTTCAATCCCTGGTCGGGGAACTAAGATCCCACAAGCCGCATGGCGCGGCCAAAAAAAAATATTAACAATATGTGAGACTGTGATTGGTGCCTCTAAGACAGTAGCTACCTGCACTTCACAGGTAGCTCAAGGGAAGAGTAGCATGAGAAACCTTATTAAAATAGAGGAAGATAGCGTCACTGGAGCATTCATCAGTATTGTGGAGGAACTGCGTAGTTCACCTTCGTCATGTCTGGTTCATACTCTCTACAGATTTTTCGTGGCTTTTTAAATAGCTGAAACCTAAATATACAACCTATTCAATTACGTATTTAGATTTCTAATGGTTATAAATTTGGAAACCTATATTACAAAAGTGTTTTATATATAAGTAAAAAATGTGACTGGAAGTTAATCTTAAGACACAATTTTATATTTCCAGCTAAAGTATAGTTATGGTATTTAAGGTGTGTAATTCTAAGTGAGCCTTTTATGGATTATTACTATAGCTCATTTTTAACACAAGGTTAAAGCACAGGCTCAATAGAATAAATTAATAAAAGTATCAGCTACTCTGAAACCAATAGGACCTCAGGAGTATTTAGTTTTCTTTAAATTCTAAATGCTTTAACATGGCCTAAATGGTCCTACCTATGTGGACCCATGGCTACTTTTTTGATATTATCTCCTGCAACTATTTCCCTCATATTCTAGCTCCAACGACACTGGCCCTTTTTTCCCCCTATTTCTAGAACATACCAAGTTTTCTTATGCCCTGAGAACTTTGTACCACTTGCTTCCTCTATTAGAAACACACCTCTTCCCAATGATATTTGCATGTTTTACCCTTCACTTTATTCAATTCTCTGCTCCAATGTTCTTTTAAAATGGCATCAATTAGTCTCTTTTCTATAACCTTGCTGCTGTGCAATGTGTCTTTGCAGCAATTTTAAGATAGCTGGCCCTATGACTTGCTTTGACTAATAGAATACAGAAAAAGTGACATATATGTCTGTTTCCACCTTAAGATTTAAAAAGCCTTGAGCAGTTTGGCTCAGTCTTGAAAGTGTTCTTCCATGTACACAAGTCCAGACTTCTCTGCTGGATGTAAGAAACCACAGGAGCAAAGAAAAGCCATCCCAACTGACATCATCCCAAAACAGTCAACTTAGCAGTTGATTACAGACACATCAGTGAGGCTGAGATCAGAAAAACACTCAGCCAAGCTTTTCTCAAATTGCCAAACCACAATATTTTGATTCAAATAAATGATGGTTGATTTAAGACCCTATATTTTGAGATGGGTTGAGCTATAGCAATAGCTAAGTAATACATTTTCCCAGGGTGGGTATATATTTCTTATTAAGTAACATTCATTTATTCCTCAAAATCCACTTCTTTTTTCTTTTTCTTCATAGAACTCATACTAACCACTGAATATATATTTATTTATGTATGTAGGTATGCATGTATTTATTTATACGTTTCCCCAAAAGTAAGTCATTATCTGTGCCATTCAAGTTGCATCACCAGCACCCAGAACAGTGCCTAACACAGAATGGTCATTAAATACATATTTGCTGAGTGAATGGATATTTTTTTTTTTACATGTTCATTTAGTTTAGTAAAACTAAAACATAATAGAATAAGTAAACAGAAGAGAAGGCCACAAGCAGGATTTAGTAATTTAGTCACATAATGAAAAGGGCTAAGCGGAACACCAGAACTTTTCCTGAAGAGCAGCTATTCCTCCCTTGCCCAGAATTCCTTATGATTTTTAGTGGCTAATAAGGGTATATAGGAATGTAAATGTTTTAGTGAGGACATAAGTTCACAAATCATAGACTCCTATTTGTTATAACTGAAATATAAAATTAGTGGGCTTGATATCTCCTCAACCGATTCACATAAATTTTTAAAAATATTTTTTGATGTGGGCCATTTTTAAAGTCTGTATTGAATTTGTTACAATACTGCTTCTGTTTTATTTTTTTTTGTGTGGTAAGCAGGCCTCTCACTGTTGTGGCCTCTCCTGTTGCGGAGCACAGGCTCCGGACGCGCAGGCTCAGCAGCCATGGCTCACAGGCCCAGCCGCTCCGCGGCATGTGGGATCTTCCCAGACCGGGTCACGAACCCGTGTCCCCTGCATCGGCAGGCGGACTCCCAACCACTGTGCCAGCAGGGAAGCCTGCTTCTGTTTTATGTTCTGTTTTGTTTTGGCCCTGAGGCATGTGGGATCTTAGCTCTCCAACCAGCGATCGAGCCCGCACCCCATTCACTGGAAGGAAAAGTCTTAACGACTGGACCACCAAGGAAGTCTCTGGCGTGTCATTTATTTAAAGCCCTTTCAGCAGAGACAGAGTTAGTAATAAAATTATATAAACTATGCCATATATACCTGCAGATCTATAATTGTTTCTGCCTTTATTCATGTGCATTTATATTAAACTAAACATAACTCATGTTGTCTTCAATTTAACCAGTTTATTCTAGCCTTCCCCCTCTTGCTTATCTGCAACTTCTATGCCAACAATGAGAAGCTTGCTCTCAGCATAAACTATATATTTACATATTTGTTCAACCAAGTGTTTGTGGAAAGCAGTTTCAGAATGTTAAAACTGTGTGACTGTAAGAAGCTAATTTACCAACTTGAGTACAGTGTTTATTATGCACAATTCATTTTATCCTTAGCTTTACAGATTCCAGTCAAAACACTCTTTTCCAATATTACTTAGGCCAGCTTCCTTCTTCCCCTTGAACAATTTCAATGTGGTTATGTCATGCATTTGTAATAAAGTTAGATTTATTTGTCTTCATTGTGATATAATTCACATAAACATGTAATTCATCTTGTTAAAGTGTACAATTCAGTAGTTTTAATATACTCACAAGGTTGTACAACCATTACTACTAATTCAGAACATTTTCAAGATGCCTTAAAGAAAACCCATATCAGCAGTCATTCCACAATCTTCCCCACACGTAGCCACTAGCAATCATACAGTTATTTTCTGTCCCTAAGGATTTGCTTATTTCAAACATTTAACATAAATGAAATCATACTATATGTGACCTTTTTTTCCTTTGGTCTAGCTTCTTTCATTGAAACTATTTTCAAGATTTATCCATTTTGGAACATGTATCAATACTTCTTTCATTGAAAATATTTTCAAGATTTATCCATTTTGGAACATGTATCAATACTATGTTGATTTTTTATGACTGAATAATACTCCATTGTATGGATATATCACATTTTGTTTATCCATTCATCACTTAGAGGCATTTCTTTTTAGTTTTTGGCTGTCATGAATAATGATATTAAGAATATTTCTATGCTACATTTTTGTGTCAACATATGTTTACAATGCCCTTGAGTATTTACCTAGGAGTAGAACTGCTGGGAGGAAATGTATAATGGTTCCAACTTCCCCATACTCTAATGAATGTTCATGGGGTTAAGTAGCTGAGTACAAAGGAGCACAGTGGAATTTGTTAGGCTGATACACCCTTCTTTAGTTTGATTGTGGTAGGGGCTACAGAATAAATGTATGCATTTATCAATACTCGCAGAATTTTACTCTAAAAAGGGTTAAAATACTGTATGTAAATTATGTCTTAATAAATAATATTAACATTTAAAAATATCAATTGAAAAGACAATAATTCTGGCACACAGAAATATCATGGGGAAGAGATCTGATATAATTAGATATCCAGGGTTGGGTAAGTTTATTCTTTTTTTGTGGTAGACATAAATTTACAAGATGATAATTTTATTTAAAAATTATGGATAACTATCAAAATTCCCTAAATATTTGCATCTGTTTAATCTAAATTTACTCAATGTTACATAAAAACAAATTGAGCAAACATTTGTGTGAGTGTAATTAACAGTGTTTGTCACCTTTATCATTACATTTCCATAGATGCAATATATAGCTTATTTTATCTTCCTATGCATTATAAAACTAGTTTTCTCTTTGGAATAAACATAACTTCCAGATTTACATGTATTAACACCCAGAAGAAAAGGAAATATCTTTGTAGGTTGTGACATAAATATTATTGACTTATTTTCAGAAAAATGTGAAAATTTTATGTTTTGAATATCATGTTAAGTATCTATGAGAGATATCCACAGGGCTGAATATGTGCTTCTCTGTGTGCATGCTTGTGTGTGCGTGTGTGTGTTTGTGAGAGAGAAAGAGAAAGAGAGAGAGAGCACATTTAGAATGCTTCTCTGAGAACATAAAGGCAGGAGTACAAAAGGGCAGTTATTAATACTTAATGTACAGTTTAAATCTAGGCACATACATTCCTGTAGAACAGGAAAAGTTTCAATCTTCTTAAATTGGTCTTCTTCACTCACGGTTTAAAAAATAAATATATTGAAAGTCTTCTGTAACAGACTCAGTACTAGTCACTGGGTGTTGTGATGAATAAGTCAAGTCCCTGCCATGGGAGCATTTATAGTACATTGAAAGAGAAAGGCTTGTAATCACGTAAACTCACTAAAACTCATGAGTGCAGTGAAAATGTGAAAGGTGAAACTGGAGAGGGCAGAATAATCATATTGCGTCCATTCTTTTGCTGAATGCCCTCATCACTTTCCAAATTCTATTCATTTTAATCAGTATTATTCATGACATTGCATATTGGTGACTACACAAGTCTTGAGATTATTTAACTGTGTAAAACTCTTCATCAAGGAACTCAGTCAAGTACATTAACTTCTATTCAAATGATGTATATACTATATTTACATATAAACAAACTCCTCTGAGTACAATTATACTCTTAGGGAGATGTCTAGCTGGATGATGATAAGCTTTTCCTTGATATGGGACTACTCCCTACAACATTTTGAAGAAAACTAAAAAGAAAAAGGAGGAATAGGAGAAACACATTAGGAATACAGTATTAGCTATGCCTCTTGAATAAATAAATGTATACACATGACCCTATTTACTGATTAATTGTTTTTGCAAAAAAAATGATGTATGATTTATTGAAGAGACATTAAAAACTAATCAATGTCTACAGGGCATCCCTCTGGGTGATCTGATTCCAGTTTTCCATTGTCTTTTATCTGTTTTATAACTCTGTAGTGGTAGGTAAACGATAACCAAGTAAATGATTCCTATGTACATTCAAATTCTGTTATGACCAGTAGAATTTCAACTAATGAACTTCCCTCGCAGAAGAAAAAAATATTTTTGCCTTCATTTATATATCTCTTTCAAAAATCTTGGTCGATATGTGTATCTCTTCTTTGGATTCCCTTTTGAATCAGTTACATCATCAGCTAGGTTGCCTCAAGAGTTAAAATCTCTAACTCAGCTTCAATTTTATATCAGTATGAAAGTCATGGTTATACTCTTTTCAAAAAATACCTTTTAGTACTATTAATAACACTCTTTCTTAGTACCCCAAAGTTTTCTTTGAAAATATTAAGTGAGCTGGATACTTAGGACAGATCCACTAGAAGCAGAGCCTGAGAGAAGGGTTAAGATATGCCTGAATTTTGGGGTAAGTGCTCTTCAGGAAAAGAACTGAAGCAGTACAGGGAAGGGAAAGAGAAGACCAAAGATGTTCCACATCACAGGGGAAGGACTCTGACTGTACATCACCCCACAAGATTGTCTTTTATTTTAGGTCACAGGGTGGGGTTTTTAAACCCCAAATTGTTAATCATGGACTGAGGGTCATTTTCTGGGGGAGGGTTGATGTTGTAAGTTTCCTAGTGAGGTGGCTCCCATTAGTCATTTAGGGTAATTCTCTGGAGATACCTGGAAGCTCTGAGCTCTTACCAGCAACTCTCATAACAGCTGGGGGCTGCATGTAAAGGGGGTCTAGATTGGACAATTTTACACCTACCACTGCTCATAAAGATGCTCTATGTCTAGGCCCTCACACAGCAAAGCCTAGATATAGTAAATATTTATATTCAGTAAGTTATATTTATTCACCAAATAAACACAAGTATTTCAGCAAAGGATTTTGCTAATCCTATCTACAAAGCCACAGACTTTGTCCACTTATACATACAACTTCAGAACTTAAACTTTTTTGAAAACCTACCACCATTCTTCCTAAAAAAACAGAAACAGACCATTCAAGCCAGAGAATACATGTGGCTGACCTTAGTATAGAAATGGGCAGAGGGAACTCATAAAAGAGGAAATACAAATCATCGATTAAAATCTAACTATTTAACCTCATCAGCAATAAAAATATTTCACTAAAAAGTGACATATTTTTCCCATCTAATGTGCTAAAATTTTACTTTCTTGGATTAATGAAGGTGGCAGTTAAGTAAACAGGTTCACTTATGATTGTGAAACTTTTACATCAGTATAAACTTTTAGAGCAATTTAGTAAACAGGAGGATATTTTTCGAAATATCAATTCCACTGGTGAAAATAATCCAAAGGAAATAAATCAGAGCTATATAAAACTGAAAGTTATTCTTAGATAGGCAAAACTGAAAGAAAGATACTCTCTGAGGCACTTCCTGAAAATATACATGACAAATGTCTACAAAAGCTAAGTTCTCTACTCTGTATAAAAGAAGTTCTATCATGGCACGGGTGGGAGATTTATACGACAAAGTTATATAACCTAAAAATTATTCATATATAAAAGTAATGGAAAGAAAGAAAGGAGGGAAGGGAGGAAGGAAGAAAGGGAAACCTTGTACATTCATAGATATAGGACTATAGAAGTCAAGTTCTTCTTGAGAAAATACAGTCAAGGCAATAAAAAATCCAAACTAAGAATTTAGTCTTGGTTCCACTTCCTTAATTTTTGTCCCTGCTCTTAATGTAACAACATAGTACCCATGATAAGGTATTTTCAGGTCCCTTAAGCCTGTATTAATACTACTTAATGTTGCTCCTCAGAAACCTTTGCATTTGACTGTACAGGGCATACAATTGAAAAACCCAAGTTAAGTTGGTTCTTATTTCTTTCACCAACTAGAATTATGCTTAGCTTTCTTGGTCAAACGTAATACCAGGCTGTAATATGAGCAGCACGTGAAAATATATTTAAACTACAAACTGTCAGCTCTAAATTTTTTGCTACTTTAAACATTTAATAATAACCTTTTCATTATAATGTTAATTTCTTGTCGCCACAGAAAAGTGCTCAAAGAGGTACATAGGAAGGGATGTTTCATCAGAGGCTGCAGTATGGCTGGTCTTACATGCATCAAAAGATGACATTCAAATTTTAATTATTCCAAGTCTAAGTCTTGAGTGTATGGATATTCCAAGGTTCCAAAGATCCCAGGCAGAGAACAGGACCAGGGCAAGTATCAAATGTCCATAGTTACTGTCCTAATCATTTAGGAGCCTTTAAAACCTTGTGTTTTCACTCAAGCCCAAAGAGACTTGAACCTTCAGTAGCTCTGAGAAATGACTCAAGACTCATAACTTTTATCAGAACCTTCTTGTTCATGTGTAGTATATACAGTTTCTACCATGGTACCTTGTATTTAGATAGCACTAGATGTCCTAATTAGGAATTGCAAGTCAGATAAGTCTCACTGTCCCTCTTAGAAATTATTCTCAACCCCAAGTTCTTCAGTCAATCATTCCTATCCCAAACCTCTGCTAAGTAAATTTCCCTCACCCCACAAAATGAAAGGAATTCAAGATACATCTTTGGTTCCTTACAGGACACTGTGAAAGCATGTCTTGAAAGAAGTAACAGCATTAGTATTTTGGATTCTCTTCAATCATTAATGTGCAAATTTTCTCTATGTAAAATGTATTACAAAAGTATCACAGAATTTTAAAAATTATGAGCCACTGGTTTCTTTCCTTTTATAAAAAATAACGGCAATAGGAACAGTAATGCAAATCAGGTTCATAACCTACCATTTTTGTGTCTCTTTTCCTACTGTTATATGTGACAGAAATAACTGTTTTGAAATAACTGAAGCCAGACCTATTGTACACGATCATAATTTTATCTATTTTGAATATCTAAACAACCTCACAGTGGGGTCATGGTCTCTAGCAAAGCCTATTCTCTGCTAAAAATTACCTATGAGCACTGGAAAAAAAATTCAGGCATTTTCACTCCCTTTCAAACACAAAGAGAAAATACAGTTATTTAAAAAGCCTGCTAATAATTAAATGGAGATCTAAAGGACCAATTTGCAATAGGCTTTTTTAAAAGGGAAGTTCATTGTGCTGCATTGAACTTATAATTGTTCATGGAATATTTGCATATGAGAATTATCTGCATTCCTCAAAACAGTGGGATAAAATTGGAACTCTCCTTTTTTTAATATATTTGAATGCATCTACATGTGCATAGTGAATTGGAAAAACATGGTTATTATATGGAATAACATTTACCACTTTCTGAAATATTTGAATATAGAGGCAAACGGTATTTAAAAATGGAATTATTTTTCTCTCTAATTCAGTATTTCTATTTTAATTTTTAAGCTCAAATTATAGATTATGCAGCAACTATGACTGAGTGTAGATACACTAAATATGCAGATCATCTGACTCCTTTAGTTAAAATAGCAATGGGTAATTCATGTCCTCGGCGTCACAAATCCTTGCCCAAATGTGTTATTTTTATAGAACCATCATTTCTACTGATTCCAATATGGTTAAATAAACATGTCTCTGAAAAAACATCTAAATCTGTCTATTTATAAATACTTAGTTATGGCATCCCATTAGATAATTCCATTACTTTTATCAGGAATTTTTATTTTTATGTATAATTTTAATTGAAAATTGAGGGTGACAAAAGTATTAAAGAAAAAATCTAAAAATAAAAAGTCTTCCATAGGTTTTCTACTTTAAACACTTATTTAATATTTTTAATCAAAAACATTCTATTATTTTTATTATAATCCTCTTTCTTGTCCACAAGTGTGATGGTTAACTTTCTATATTAACCTGACTGGGCTAAAGGATTCCCGGGTAGGTGGTAAACCATTATTTCTGGCTGTGCCTGTGAGGGTGCTTCTGTAAGAGATTAATATTGGTGTCTGCAGACTGAGTAAAGAAGATCGCCCTCACCAATGCAGGTGGGCACCATGCAATCTGTTGAGGACCTGAACAGAACAAAAAGTTGAAGAAGGGCAGATTTGCTCTCTCTGCTTGAGCTTAGACATCTATCTTCTCCTGCCCACCACATTCACGCTCCTGGGTCTCAGGCCTTCAGACTCAGACTGAATTATACCGCATGCTTTCCTGGGTCTCTAGTTTGCAAATGGCAAATCGTGGGACTTCTCAGCCCCCACAACTTCATGATCCAATTTCTATGATAAATCTCTCTCTCCATGTATGTTAACTATGTTAATCTGGCTAGACTGAGCTACATTTAATGTTTGGTGTAGCTGTAGGTGCCAGAGCTTCAGTTTTGTCTAGTGCTCTAATTTGTTTTTCTCCCCTATTTTCTTTGGATTATTCATTCATTCCTAGTGTGAAATTTGTAGACTTAATGAGCCAAGAGTTTGTATTTGATCCCAACATTTCAATAATATAAAGATCTATCTCACTTCTGCTACTATAATATGACCTATAGACTGGAGAATGTTTATAGCATGACATGTATTTTTTTGTGTCCTGTATCCTGCAACTTTTCTTCCATCACTCAAAGCAGAATCACTTCCCTCAAATTAGGTTTTTATTATTCAGACACATTCCCATGCATAAAATTGGATTATAACTTGAAAAGTATAAAATACACGTAATCACTATGCTGGTTCCCCTATGTTAATAATTGTTCTTTATAGATATAGTGTTAATTACATGAGAAAAGAAAGAAAGAATATTTACGAGTATAACCACAGCCATTTTGTTTGTTTTGATATGACATTCAAGTTCATACCTTCTTTCCTCTAAAAAATACTCCATTATAAACATTAACTACATCCCAGTATCAAACATGGTCTTTTATATTTTGTAACATCCTGTATCCACCCATTAAACATCTGTAGAAACAGTGAAAGGACATGATAAGACAAGCACACTCTAAGGATTGTATGTATTTAGGTTATTGTTATATATGACAACATTTGTTCCATAATACACATAATATGATGGAAAACAACAACCTAAAAGGAGAAATGTGTCTGGATAAAGCACTGAGCTGGGAGTTTCAGGGTTGAGTTGCCCATGGAGTGAGTCTGCTATCAGTCCACTACACAACCACCAGTTGTCCATGCCTGATTTCCCTCTAAAAGTTGTGGGAAGTTCAAGGGACTTGGGGTTGATTAAGGATAAAGGTAGGACCACAAGAGGCAGTAACTCACAGTAAGCGTTATTGGGCAGTGCTTAGACAGGATTGCATGAGAGGGGAAAGCCCTGAGAACATGAGACCATCCAGACACTTAAGAGTGTGCGGGTCACCAACCAGAGGGAGAGAAGGGTAGGGGGACTCTTAGGGAAGAGGGAGATCAGACAGGGTGCTTACATGTCTAGCAGATGCTGCTCAGCAAAGTCTGTGCCAGAGAGCTACAAACGGTCACAGAAGCCTGGGGCCTTAGAACTATAAGGTCCTATCTTATCAATGGACAGCAAATGCAAGCTGAAGTTTTACAGCTATGCAAAATACGCAGGTTCTAAATGGCTAAATATCTGCTTCAGGGAGGGGCTATTTTTGAAATAACTGGATGTATAAATTTTGAGTTTGGCACTGGCAGGCTTTCACACTAGTGGGTGTCAGCTTGCCGTGAATAAGTAAACAACCTAGGGACCAATACACAGAGGCCATCTTTACCGCATTAGTATAACAAAGTGGAATAATCATTCTTGCCACATACCTGCCATATGAGTGCTGGGAGGATTAATGAAATAATATTTGCAAAGTCTTTTCAGATTCTTGTCAATGAAGTACTTTATTAATACAAAACAGGCTATTATGGTAAGAAGCCTTTTCTCAAAGTAGAGCTGTTCATGGAGATTATAAACATTAAAATGATTCCTCTAGGTTTTATTGGGAGGGTACTAGTTTTCATATTAAAGTATTTCAGGAATTTTTAAAATCAATTTAAAGCATGGTTTAAACAGAATTATAAAATGAGCATTTGGGTTTGCATAGAAATATTTAAGTAATTAGTTTTCCAAGGATTATTTCTATTTAAATAAGACTTGTTAAGTATAAACTGAGGGAAACATTCTTAGCATCATAAAATATAAAAAAAATCCTGAGTTAATAATTGTGTTTTAACATCTATCTAAATCAGTGCTACACAATTTAACATATATCTAAATCTGCATCTATGATCGGTTTGGGGTAATATTTTTTAGAATAAATGAATTCATTCTTCATATAAGTCACTGTGAATGTCACACTTTAGAACATATGTGTGTGTGTGTGTTTCTGACCAACTTTTCTGTAATTCTTGTGTTTTTTTACATAAATGATTGTAGTATTTAATTATTTTCAATCAGAAGAAAATTCCCTCTCTCTGTCATTATTTTGCTCTCTCTCTTTTCTGTGTGTGCGTGTGTGTGTGTATGTGCATATACATATATGTTTAGTGAGACTGAATGCACAAGTTGAAAGAAATTGTTTTGTATACCAGGAGAGCAGATATGTCATGTTTAATGAATGCCTTTTGTATGATTTATTTACATTTATATAATGTCACCATAGCATAGGTGAGTGAAAAGATAGCTAAAATAATCTCACATAATCTTATTAGCAAATTGTATATATTTTTCACCATTAACCTTTTATCAAATAAAGAGCAAATAATAAAAATCACAACTGATGCTTATATTTCCTCTCATTTTTTAATATATCTCCTCTTAGAATTGTGAGTTCATGAAAAGAAGAGCACATATCTAGCTGGAGAAAGAAAAAAATTACATAATCTGGTCCAACTGATTATTGTTAAGGTACCATTTGTTATTTACCCTAGGTGTTAACTTTCCACTTTCCCTCTTCTACTGGATCTATAAATTACTACATATTACCTTACTTCAGATTCCTGAGAAACATTAACAGGCAGATGGACACTCTTTATTTTTGTTTGGAGTCCTAGCCTTTAATCTGTGCTTAATCACTGGTGACCAGGCCTGAACAGTAATTCATATGAAAAGCATCTATTGTAGTAAATACAGATATTATATTAGCTAATTTAAGAAAAGGAACTTTTAAAAAGGAACTTCAGACAATATTTGTTTTGACTTTCTACCAAGCAAATAAACACACAATAATTAAAATAACCAGAAATTAACAGGATGAAAACATCCAGAATAATTCAATATATTCAATTTAATGATTGATGATCAGATCAACATAACAATTGAGAAAGATGGAATACTTTTGCCTTTTTATGTTCTTAATCCACAAAATTGATTTATAATGAGTAAAACCTATTTGTGGTCAGTTGCCCCAGTAGAATCTAGGATGAAAAAAATGACCAAGGGCCAGAAAACAGATTCAAGAAGATCTAAGGTGATAACAGAAAGTATCTTATACAGTCAGGTTAGTTCATTCGGATCCATTTCTGTCCCTATTACCAAGCTCCCACCTAACACTATGGAGCCTCCAAATTTTGTAAGAATAATATGCTTTCACTTCTTACCTGAAAGAGTAGACATGCAAATCCAAAGAATCACAGAATTTCCTTCCAATTGGTGACCAGCCACAATATCTGAAAAGACAAAGTGAGAGAATTTTACTGAGACAATCTACAATCCTCAGTGCTACAGCTATTCCCAAGGTGTGATTGCATTTTTTCCACAACCCATACAATATTTCCTTCACTTTCAGCCAGCATTTCCACTGGTCTGGTTGCTTGACTAGTAATAGATCTCCAAACCTTCATCCCTGAGAGATTTGTGCTCACACAGTTACTTTGCCCTTGTTATTAGATGGTTGCTGCAATTTACCATTTTCAAGTCTTTTTGGGTATGGATATACCAAGAAATGTCCCAGAAAATCTCCAGGATCCAGACATATTTCTGCCTTACCCCACCAGGTATAGGAAACAAGAGCCCACGTGGGCAAACAGGGTTGATTACCCAACCAGTTCTGTAAATCCTTTCCTTTCTTCTTGATTCATTGGTGTGGGGAAGCCAAAATAGCAAGAAGGTCTATTCTGCTTCTAGTTTAGTGTAACTCATAATATTTTTCTTGAGGGAGGTATTCTTTTCCTAGGAGCAAAGACCTTAAACCTAGTACTATCTAAGACTGCAAAGATGTGAAGCACACACTGGAAATGATGCAGCTAGAGGCGGATCCTACTTCTACTCCTTGGTTCTAGATCTACTCATATTGAGGCACTCTGCCATATGTCTGCCCTCGGAACAGTGCATCTTGCACATCCTAGAAACAATCTGTCAATCCTATAGGGTTTTTTGTTCATGCTGACTCTTTAGGAGAAATCAAAAGCTTTATAGACAAGCAAAAGCCAAAAGAATTCAGCACCACCAAACCAGCTTTGCAACCACTGCTAAAGGAACTTCTCTAGGCAGGAAAGAAAAGGCCACAACATTTTTGAAACAAGAAAATTACAAAATGGAAAAGTAAAGGCACACTGGTAAAGGCAAACATATAGTAAAAGTAGGAAATCACCCATGCACAAAGGTAGTAGGGAGGTTAAAAGACAAAAAATAGTAAAATCATTTGTATCCACAATACGCAGTTAAGGGACTGACTATAAGAGCCTGTAAATGTCATTACATTGGCTACATATATATATATATATATATATATATATATATATATATATATATACACACACACACACACACACACACACACACACATATAAATAAATAAATGTCATCATTATTATGCCATTGCTCTTTTGCCATAAAATGGATCCTCTTCTCTGAGGTAGGGTTGTTTTTGAGATACTGCATAAAAAATCATCCTTGAGCCTTCAGATATTGGGGATGAAGAAGTCACTGAATGTGAGCAAGACAAATACTTATCTAGAAAATTACATGATTGATTACCTAGAATAGTTATCAGTTATGGTAAGGCTGTCTTCTCCAGGCTGGAAGAACTGATATAAGTGATCTACTACCAAATGGCTGAATGGTTCACTATACTGTACTCACTCTTGGTATCTGCAGTGGTGACACTGACATTTATCAGGCAAGAGGAAGCCTATGAAACTGGGCCATTTCATAGTTGCCATCCTTGCCACCATAACTCTTCTTTTAATGAGGTTATTATACTGACCCTGGAGTAGCTAAGAAGAGAAGATGATTGGCATCCTTCTGTGGTGGCAGTGGTAGTAAGAGTCAAATATCCATACATTTTGTGCTTACTTCTATACCTCCTTCTCAGACCTCCAGGCTCCTCCATCTTCCATCAAGTCTTATTCTTGTCAAATCCATGATGAAATGCTTGGTTGTTCATCAAGCAACCACAGTTATGCCCCTTCTCCTTTCATAGAAATCCACATGAATTACATGCTCAAGTATAAGTGTCACAATCCTTCCCACTGGGAGCCATCCCTAAGTAGTGATATAATGTGACAATTCTTTTCTTTTTCCTGGCTATCACCAACACAAATCCCTAACTTACCTGTGATCTAGACCTAAAACTCTACCAGTTAGTTGTAGAGAAACCCCATGAGTCTATAGTTGTGAGGTAGGTAACATGGTGGTTTGGACCCCTTATCATATACTTTACTCATGTATACCATCTTATTCATATGCCATAATCATCTGGTTTTCATAGAGGCCAGACAAATAAAATGAATGGAAATCGATGAGAATCACTACTCCTTCATTCTTCAAAACTTTGAATCTGAATTCCATCTGAAATTGCTTTTGATTTGCTATTTTCTTCAGAAATAAGCTATTTCCTACAATATGTCCTTTTATTCCACATGTGAGATAAAAGACATGAAAATTCTATCAGATTCTAATTATATCCCTCTAAGTTGAACCCAATGTTATATAGGCTTGAACCAAAACTCCAGGAACAGACTAATCAGAAAATCTGACAGTGTCTTAGGTCTCAGTGTAAGAAGTTATTTTACAGCTGGACTGGGACTGCCTCTGCTTATCTCTGAGGAAGTTTGGAATTATGATACTTAACTTTAGCCAAAATGATGTCAAAGGGGCTAAATAATAATTTATAATATGCTGTTTAAAGTTCTAAAATCCCACAGTGGTTCCCAAGGCTGGCTTGTTTACTGGGGGCTGTGTGAAAAGAAGGACATAAAACACTCTACTAGAAATGTTTGGAGAGTTCTTCTAAAAACAAAATTCCTCACACAAATCTTAATCATTCAAAATTTTGAGATAAAAAACTTTAAATAAAAGAACCCTGGGGGATATGCCTAGGAGTCTTCTGGGCGTCACAACTTCTTTGCACTCACTTTTCTCCTCCTATATCATATTATTTATCTTCAATAAAGCCTTATAATAGAATGCTTTGTGGACTTTAATAAGTCCATTTAATTACCTGATGTGTATAACATGTGTGGTGCCCTTACAGCAGTGTCAACCAAGATTCAAAATGTGAGTTCACGATTATTGATTTTTTGGGGGGTAGGATCCAAGGAATATCTATCACATATACATGAAATATCATTTAAGTGTCTTTGTTCAAGAGGACTCAGCACTGTTTGATCAAGAGACTCTGTGCCTGATTTACATTAGTACACTGGTTGGGAGATGGCTTTTCATGCAATGGTAGCCTTTAGACTCTGCTCACCAGGTCTTATTTTTTATTTCTTTATTTTATTTGTTATTGTTTATTATTCTTGAATTTAGACAATTCAAGAAACACTACAGTTAACTGTGTACATAGCATGCCCCTAAGAGCACCATAATATATTACCTTAAGATATCAGGTCACTGAGAGTCAAATACCCTGATTTTCACTCTGGCCTTCCATTCTTCTATGGCAATCAATTCCACCTTGCTTTTGACAGTTAAATGCTGCTATCCTGAAGTCTCCAGTATCAGTACTACTATGGACTCAAGTTTCATGGCAACAGTGCCCACTACCAACTCTTGTCTTTAGAGGATAGCCACCATGGAGTCTCTCAAAGATACCAGCTCCCCTTACCAGGGCATTCTTTATTTCTTCAGTTAAGGGAATGTCTTCTGGGCTCAAACAGGAAACAGAATTCTTAGGTAGTATATGCTAAATATAGTCTGAACCCTTTTATCCCTTCCTCAGTACTCCAACAAAGTGGTTCTGTCATTTTTAACTCACTTATTCTAGGCTGTTTTCAACTTTCAAGCAGACATTTCAGGAAACTATGAGGACTGGGTTTAATTTTCTTTCTAGTACATAAAATCTTGAGCAACAGTGTGGTCGCATAAATAAATTCTCTCCAATACAAGCTTATATCCCACTTGCCTTATTTCTATACTTTTCCAGTATACCCACAAAGTTTTCTACCAGTTTCTGCAGGACCTATTTCCCAGATTCTGTATTTTCTTTAGCAAATAAATTATTTCATTTTGCTGGATGAACCACACTGCCTTTCTGATGTTCTTTTCAGAAGTGATCCTGATTAATGGCCTGAAGGTAATGAGTGGTAAAACAGATACATATTGAGAAGAAAAAAGCATTATCTTATGAGGAACTTACCTCCCATGTGGTAACTGCACATGTTTAGACATGAGGACATTTCTCATGTGTAAGACTGGGAAGAGAGTGCTATTTATTTTAGCCCAGAGAATTTAGGAGAATGTAAGGGTTTAATATTTTCATGTTCAGTTTCCTCATTCTCCTTGCCAGGTCACAAGTCCACAATTTTTACTTATCAGAGCCATGCTATAATGTAAGAACATTGTCAAGTCTGGCCATTAATTTTAATTGTCAGCTTTGCTACCTTTACAATTAAATCTGTGGCTTAATTTTCAATAAAAGTTGCCCTAAGCCTGTAAGAGATGAGCATCTACTCAAAAGCTGCCACAGAAGCTCTTTGCTTTTACAGTTTTACAGAACACCTTCAATTTCCAGTTGGCTGCACTGAGCCTATAATTTTCGTTCTGTGGGCTTTCCAATGTCATTAATGGAAGCCAACCCACTCTTCAGTCATTACCATTATCATTGCCCTTGTACCATTCAAGTGCCACAGTTCCCATATATCCAACAGCTCTCCATCCACTTACACCTCATCCCGATTAATCAAAGGTGAAATCCTTAACACTTGCGATGTGAATACATGCCACATTTTATCACTGGTTCATTTCTGGTATCAGCTGTTTTATTGTGGGCTTTTGGGAAAGCAGACCTTGAGGCAAACACTCATAGGCTACTACTTGATTAGGAAGTACAATCCTAAAGAAACCAGAGGTGGGGAAAATGTGAGTGAGACAAGGAATGTCAGAGAGAAAATAAAACCTCCTGGTTACCAGAAACTTTGCATTAAGTAAAATCATTTTTCTGAGAAGCAGTATATGTTACTCTGTCTATCAACAAATCAGCCCTGGAGTCAAAGGAGAATTTATCTGCTGGCTTCTTCTCTCTCTCATTGGTTAAAACTTTGCTTTATGTCTCTGCAGCGTGGGACATGTGAGGGTAATATGCATGTCGCATGGATGTGCATGTTTTGGAGTCCCAGGGAAAAACTGAGGGGGAGGTGAGGGACACTTGGTGTGGACATGAGGTAAAGTGACATTGGGCTGTGCCTGCTGCTTGGGCTGCAGCCTTGGCCGAGATAAAACAGATTGTTGCCATGCTTAGTTGGTATGAAACATGTTGGCAAGAGCTCCAGATATATGAAAATTACAAGTTTATGAAATTGTGTAAATGAAGTGGCTCATCCAAACATAAACCAAAACCAAACAGCATTTCTTTTCTCCACACTCTGCTGCCCTCTTGATTTTTACCTCCCAAAGGCAAAACTTTCAACTCTTTTTGGCTCTTTCTTCTGGTATTTAGCAAAATCTTTTTAATAACAAACTTACTGGTGTTTAGGCAAACATTTTAAAACAACATGCTGCTACTATTCTTCCTTTTTAAAAAAAATCATTTTAGGCAATAACTACTGACCTTCTGAAGCTGATGATTAGGTCACGTGAATTACACTACCACATTTACACATATACACACATACAAAATGCACTCATGCTCTAATATGCATACACACACCCAAGCGCACACACACACACATCTGTCCTACCCACTTAAAAATAAAGATTGCATTATAACTGCTTGGTTGAATTACTGTTATGACCACATAAATGCTATTCACAGCTGGCTCACATTCTAATATATGTTTTTGTTGCTGTTCCATTGACCTAGCTTTAATAATTGACTAATTTACTTGCTTGCACAGTTTTTTCTACTGTTGCTAATTCAGCATCAAACATTAAAAAAAAAGAAAACTATAAAAATTGTCCTCAGGTTCATGAAAAAGAAATCTCCCATGACCCACCAGCCTCTTACTCTGCACTGAACTGCCAGCTCCAGCTTGTAGCTGTGCTCCACAGCTGTCCTAATGGGATGTCCTCAGCTGTCCTGTGATGTGCCCTCATAGATACTTTGGGATTTGCTTATTCCTCAGTCTTCTATTAAATCCCTCATTTAGATTCCTGGGTTCAATGGTTTTCTTTTGCTTGTTTTACTTCATCATTTATTATGGAGTGTATCTTTTAAGAAAGGAGAACTGTAATATAACATATTAACACCTTGTATTTCTTAAAACATATTCATACTGCTTTCGTATCTGACTATTTTGCCTATACCTCTCTGCCAAGTCATTTAGCACCCTCGTATCTCAATACCTCCTCCCATTTTCCCAGGTCCTTTTTTTTGTTGTCTCACATTTGATCAGGTCTTCTGATTTTTGTTTTTTTATTTATATAGAATTTTTATTCTCTAATATATTTTGAGTGAGAATTTAGGAGGGAATGGATATACACATGTGCATCAACCACACATGTTTAATCTTAAGTCTATATACTCATGTCTTTTCATTTTTCCTAAATTATGAAGAAAAGACACTGGAAGAATTACATGAATCTTGTGGTACCATCACTTATGTTATATAACATCTTTTCCAGTGGGACATTCAGTTCTTCTGGACATAGGATTCCCCCAATACCCTATACAAACAACATGCCAGAAGATATATTCAAGTCCAGAAAAGTGCAAGAATCTCCACAATTCAGTGGGTCTTTTATTATCAGTTGGATGAGCCACTTCTGAATCACTCTAATACGTAAAAACAAAATTGTGTGATAGTTTCTTCAGTAAGTATGTCAGTATGTCGTTTGCAAAAGCCTAAATCTTGTGATCAAGAACATTCTACATATTGACATTTTCTGAAGTTGCAAATTTAAATTGGACCCTACAAAATTTGTATTTTCTCTCAAACTCTCTTTCATAGGTATTATATTTGACTAGATTAGGCAAGTTATGTTTAACTTTCTCAATGGAAAAAGTATAATATTTATGTCATTGTGTAGTCAGAAAAGAATGAGTTGCAGTGTTTAAAATATACAGTATTACAAGCATTATTTATAAATATGAGGTAAAAAACAATATGCACCACTTCTCTTGTGACAATACACATAACAAAAGGTTGATAACAGTTGATAGGAATTATTTTCTGAACGCCATCCGTGGAGACTGATTGGCTGCTCTTTAAATATATGATGGCTATTATTATTATTTATTTATTTATTTTTAGTTTTCTTATATATATTTTTATACAGCAGGTTCTTATTAGTCATCCATTTTATACACATCAGTGTATATATGACAATCTCAATCTCTCAATTCATCACACCACCACCCTCAACCCCCGCTGCTTTCCCCCCTTGGTGTCCATACGTTTGTTCTCTACATCAGTGTCTCAATTTCTGCCCTGCAAACCGGTTCATCTGTACCATTTTTCTAGTTTCCACATATATGTGTTAATATATGATATTTTTCTCTGACTTACTTCACTCTGTATGAGTCTCTAGATCCATCCACGTCTCTACAAATGACCCAATTTTGTTCCTTTTTATGGCTGAGTAATATTCCGTCGTATATATGTACCACATCTTTATCCATTCGTCTGTCGATGGGCATTTAGGTTGCTTCCATTACCTGGCTATTGTAAACAGTGCTGCAATGAACATTGGGGTGCATGTGTCTTTTTGAATTACGGTTCTCTCTGGGTATATGCCCTGTAGTGGGATTGCTGGATCATATGGTATTTCTATTTTTAGTTTTTTAAGGAAGCGCCACACTGTTCTCCATAGTGGCTGTATCAATTTACATTCCCACCAACAGTGCAAGAGGGTTCCCTTTTCTCCACACCCTCTCCAGCATTTGTTGTTTGTAGATTTTCTGATGTGTATTCTGACTGGTGTGAGATGATACCTCATTGTAGTTTTCATTTGCATTTCTCTAATAATTAGTGATGTTAAGCAGCTTTTCATGTGCTTCCTGGCCATCTGTATGTCTTCTTTGGAGAAAAGTCTATTTAGGTCTTCTGCCCATTTTTGGATTGGGTTGTTTGTTTTTTTAATATTGAGCTGCATGAGGTGTTTATATATTTTGGAGATTAATCCTTTGTCTGTTGATTTGTTTGCAAATATTTTCTCCCATTCTGAGGGTTGCTTTTTCATCTTATTTATGGTTTCCTTTGCTGTGCAAAAGCTTTTAAGCTTCATTAGGTCCCATTTGTTTATTTTTGTTTTTATTTCCATTACTCTAGAAGGTGGATAAAAAAAAGATCTTGCTGTGAATTACGTCAAAGAGTGTTCTTCATATGTTTTCCGTTAAGAGTTTTAGAGTGTCCAGTCTAACATTTAGGTCTCTAATCCATTTTGATTAGAGACCTAAATGTTAGACCAAAATCCATTTGAGATTATTTTTGTGTATGGTATTAGGGAGTGTTCTAATTTTATTCTTTTACATGTAGCTGTCCAGTTTTCCAAGCACCACTTACTGAAGAGACTGTCTTTTCTCCATTGTATATCCTTGCCTCCTTTGTCACAGATTAGTTGACCATAAGTGTGTGGGTTTATCTCTGGGCTTTCTATCTTGTTCCACTGATCTATATTTCTGTTTCTGTGCCACTACCATATTGTCTTGATTACTGTAGCTTTGCAGTATAGTCTGAAGTCAGGGAGTCTGATTCCTCCAGCTCCGTTCTTTTTCCTCAAGACTGCTTTGGCTATACAGGGTATTTTTGTCTCCATACAAATTTTAAGATTTTTTTTTTTTTTTTGTTCTGTAAAATTGCCTTTGGTAATTTGATAGGGATTGCATTGAATTTGTAGATTGCTTTGGGTCATATAGTCATTTTCACAATATTGATTCTTCCAATCCAAGAATATGGTATATATCTCCATCTGTTGGTATCATCTTTAATTTCCTTCATCAATGTCTTATAATTTTCTGCATACAGGTCTTTTGTCTCCCTAGGTGGGTTTATTCCTAGGTATTTTATTCTTTTTGTTGCAATGGTAAATGGGAGTGTCTCCTTAATTTCTCTTTCAGAGTTTTCATCATTAGTGTATAGGAATGCAAGAGATTTCTGTGCATTAATTTTGTATCCTGCAACTTTACCAAATTCATTGATTAGTTCTAGTAGTTTTCTGGTGGCATCTTTAGGATTCTCTATGTATAGTATCATGTCATCTGCAAACAGTGACAGTTTTACTTCTTCTTTTCCAATTTGTATTTCTTTTATTTCTTTTTCTTCTCTGTTTGCCGTGGCTAGGACTTCCAAAACTATGTTGAATAATAGTGGTGAGAGTGGACATCCTTGTCTTGTTCCTGATCTTAGAGGAAGTGCTTTCAGTTTTTCACCATTGAGAATGGTGTTTGCTGTGGGTTTGTCATATATGGCCTTAATTATGTTGAGGTAGGTTCCCTCTATTCCCACTTTCTGGAGAGTTTTTATCATAAATGGGTGTTGAATTTTGTCAAAAGCTTTTACTGCATCTATTGAGATGATCATACAGTTTTATTTTTCAATTTGTTAATATGGTGTATTACATTGATTGATTTGCATATATTGAAGAATCCTTGCATCCCTGGGACAAATACCACTGGATTATGGTGTATGATACTTTTAATGTGTTCTTGGATTCTGTTTGCTAGTATTTTGTTGAGGATTTTTGCATCTATATTCATCAGTCATATTGGTCTGTAATTTTCTTTTTTTGTAGCATCTTTGTCTGGTTTTGGTATCAGGGTGATGGTGGCCTCATAGAATGAGTTTGGGAGTGTTCCTTTCTCTGCAAGTTTTTGGAAGAGTTTGAGAAGGATGGGTGTTAGCTCTTCTCTAAATGTTTGATAGAATTCACCTGTGAAGCCATCTGGTCCTGGACTTTTGTTTGTTGGAAGATTTTTAATCACAGTTTCAATTTCATTACTTGTGATTGGTCTGTTCATATTTTCTATTTCTTCCTGGTTCAGTCTTGGAAGGTTATCCCTTTTTAAGAATTTGTCCATTTCTTCCAGGTTGTCCATTTTATTGGCATAGAGTTGCTTGTAGTAGTCTCTTAGGATGCTTTATATTTCTATGGTGTCTGTGGTAACTTCTCCTTTTTCATTTCTAATTTTATTGATTTGAGCCCTCTTCCTCTTTTTCTTGATGATTCTGGCTAATGGTTTATCAATTTTGTTTATCTTCTCAAAGAACCAGCTTTTAGTTCTATTGATCTTTGCTATTGTTTTCTTTCTTTCTATTTCATTTATTTCTCCTCTGATCTTTATGATTTCTTTCCTTTTGCTAACTTTGGGTTTTGTTTGTTCTTCTTTCTCTAGTTCATTTAGGTGTAAGGTTAGATTGTTTAGTTGAGATTTTTCTTGTTTCTTGAGGTAGGCTTGTATAGCTATAAACTTCCCACTTAGAACTGCTTTTGCTTAAGCCCATAGGTTTTGGATTGTCGTGTTTTCATTGTCCTTTGTCTCTAGGTATTTTTTGATTTCCTCTGACTTCTTCAGTGATCTGTTGGTTATTTAGTAACGTATTGTTTAGTCTCCATTTGTTTGTGTTTTTTACATTTTTTCCCACGTAATTCATTTCTAATCTCATAGCATTGTGGTCAGAAAAGATGCTTGATATGATTTCAATTTTCTTAAATTTACTGAGGCTTGATTTGTGACCCAGGATGTGATCTATCCTGGAGAATGTTCCGTGCACACTTGAAAAGATAGTGTAATCTGCTGTTTTTGGATGGAATGTCCTATAAATATCAATTAAATCTATCTGCTCTATTGTGTCATTTAAAGCTTCTGTTTTCTTATTTATTTTCATTTTGGATGATCTGTCCATTGGTGTAAGTGAGGTGTTAAAGTTCCCCACTATTACTTTGTTACTGTCAATTTCCTCTTTTAGAGCTGTTAGCAGTTGCCTTATGTATTGAGGTGCTCCTATGTTGGGTGCATATATAATTGTTATATCTTCTTTTTGGATTGATCCCTTGATTATGTAGTGTCCTTCCTCGTCTCTTGTAACATTCTTTATCTTAAAGTCTATTTTATGTGACATGAGTATTGTTACTCCAGCTTTCTTTTGGTTTCCATTTGCATGGAATATCTTTTTCCATCCCCTCACTTTCAGTCTGTATGTGTCCCTAGGTCTGAAGTCTAGGTCTCTTGTAGGCAGCACATATATGGGTCTTGTTTTTGTATCCATTCAACAAGCCTGTATTTTTTGGTTGGAGCATTTAATCCATTCACGTATAAGGTAATTATCGATATGTATGTTCCTATTACCATGTTCTTAATTGTTTTGGGTTTGCTTTTGTAGGTCTTTTTCTCCTCTTGTGTTTCCCTCTTAGAGAAGTTCCTTTAGCATTTGTTGTAGAGCTGGTTCGGTGGTGCTGAATTCTCTTAGCTTTTGCTTGTCTGTAAAGCTTTGATTTCTCCATTGAATCTGAATGAGATCATTTCTGGGTAGAGTAATGTTGGTTGAAGGTTCTTCCCTTTCATCACTTTAAGTATGTCATGCCACTCCCTTCTGGTTTGTAGAGTTTCTGATGAGAAATCAGCTGTTAACGTTATGGTAGTTCCCTTGTATGTTATTTGCCGTTTTTCCCTTGCTGCTTTCAATAATTTTTCTTTGTCTTTAATTTTTGCCAATTTGATTACCATGTGTCTCAGCGTGTTTCTCCTTGGGTTTATCCTGTATGGAACTCTCTGTGCTTCCTCGACTTGGGTGGCTATTTCCTTTCCCATGTTAGGGAAGTTTTCATGTATAATCTCTTCAAATATTTTCTCGGGTCCTTTCTCTCTCTCTTCTCCTTCTGGAACCCCTATAATGCAAATGTTGTTGCATTTAATGTTGTCCCAGAAGTCTCTTAGGCTGTCTTCATTTCTTTTCATTCTTTTTTCTTTATTCTGTTCTGTAGCAGTGAATTCCACCATTCTGTCTTCCAGGTCTCTTATCCGTTCTTCTGCCTCAGTTATTCTGCTATTGATTCCTTCTAGTGTATTTTTCATTTCAGTTATGGTATTGTTCATTTCTGTTTGTTTGTTCTTTAATTCTTCTAGATCTTTGTTAAACATTTCTTGCATCTTCTCGATCTTTGCCTCCAATCTTTTTCCGAGGTACTGGATAATCTTCACCTTCATTATTCTGAATTGTTTTTTCTGGAAGGTTGCCTATCTCCACTTCATTTAGTTGTTTTTCTGGGGTTTTATCTTGTTCCTTCATCTGGTACATAGCCCTCTTCCTTTTCATCTTGTCTGTCTGTCTGTGAAAGTGGTTTTTGCTCCACAGGTGCAGGATTGTAGTTCTTCTTGCTTCTGCTGTCTGTCCTCTCAATGGCTATTATTAAATTCAATTTATACATAACTTCAATGCTCTGGAAGTGAGATCATTGTATAAAAAAAGTGTTTGCTAGATTTGTTAAAGTAAGACTGTGATAGCATTCCAGAAATTAATGTTCACTCATGCATGTATATCCAGTTAACTCTTAGCAAAGATGATAAGCTCTTTCAACTTTAAGAATAGTATTTTCTTAAATACTTAAGCAGCTACCAGGGGGAAAGTATTTAAAGTAGTACTGATTCAAAAATTTGGGAAAATAGTATCTCAGTAATAGCAGGGTTAGAAAGAGACAATACAACCTGCAGCAGAGCAATATGGGATCAGATGCACCTTTTTCTTTGTGTACTTACTGTTAAGACAATACAGGGATTTTAAAAGATTCACAATGTTTTAGACACAATATTTTTATGTGACAGAGATTCATAAAAATTGATATTTTCTTTCTTCCTGAAATTTAGTTTTAGAAGAGCAAATTTTTAAATGTGACATTCTAATAAAGTTATGTTGAATTTTTGGCCTGTACACTTTGCAACATATTTTTTAAAAGTATTAGCTTTTGGCTTCAGTTTGTTGTGTATATGAATTATTAGAAGTGTTGTACATGGAAAAGAGTTAAATGTTCCATTGTTAAGACTGTAGTTATAAATGTGAGACATTTTTACATCCAAATCTCTTTTTAGAGAAGAAGTACAAGCATAGTAAAAAGCTTTTTTCTAAAACAGAACAATTATGTTTAATAGTGGAAAGAAGAAGTACTGTAATGTGTTTAATTGATATTAAGATTAGTCTCCGTCCTGCAGGAAAGTGAAATGGCCAATTCTACTTACCAACATGATGGCTCCAAAGGAAGTTAATAAAAAACAGCTGAAATTTCTTGAGTCCTTAATCAAAATCTTTTGTTTTCAAGTGGATCATCAAATACTTTACTCCCATATATTCTATATTAGCTGAAATCTTAAATTGATTTGCTTCACATTTCTAACTAACTTTATTCTAATTCCTAATGTCCTAATGATAAATGCATGCTAAGTTAAACATGTTAAACCTTGATTCAATTGTATAGGCTTGTTTTATTTGAGGTTTTCAAGAGTATATTTTTATAATCACATCGTCTCTGATTTATTACATTACAATGATGCTGGGAACAATAATAATGGATCTAAAAGTCTATGACCTTTTAAAGAATATATGAAAACCGTTCGGATGAATGATTAATACAAGGTACGTACAAAGACAGATGGTGTAAGATCTCTGACATTGTACCATGTTAGTATTTCAGACCAGTTTGTTATAGAAAAAGGTCACTCAATATTAGAGACAGGCTGTAAGAGAAAATGTAGCTTGAAAGACTGACGAAATAAAAGTTGGGAATGTGGTAGGACCTCTATGAATATTAACTGTATTATGATTGTAGATATAAGCAAATGCATTAAAAAGTCCTGAAAGTACATAAAGGAGTAAGTATGCTCTATCTTTGATTCAACTACTACAGTATTTTGAAGTGTTTTAACTTCCAATTAACTCAATACATAAGTACATATGATTTTTTAAAAAAACAATTTGGCCCATATCTGCCTTTTCTTCTCTAACTTCACATCACCTCTGGTCACATTTTCCCCTGTAAGTACTATACATACTGTTGACTCCCAAATCTATGATTTTCCACCCCATAATATCCAAGGATCTCCAGAACTGCATGTACAAATTCCTTTGATACTTCCCTTTGAAAATCTAATACATCTTAATGTTAACATGGACACAAAATAGTATTATTGATTCCTACCTTCCCCCATGCTATCTTTGCCTCCTCAGTTTTTCCTGATTCTGTATGCAGCATCACATCTACCCAACATAAAAATCAAGGACATATTTCTGGCTCTTCCCTATCCCTAAACTTCTATCTCATCCATCATCAAGTTCTTCAATCACTATCTTTAAGATGTATATTAAGTCCCCAGATATTCCATCTCAACTGCAACCATCTACATCACCAATATCTGTCCCCTAGACTACTGTAATACACACTTACTGGCCTCCCTGCTTCTAATTTTGGCCTTTACAATCCATTTTCCACATAGCCAGTTATTATCAACTTTTCCAAACAAAATTATTTATGTAATTTCCCTGCTTAAATTGTTTCAATCATTTCCCAAAGCAGGAAGAATAAAGCCCCAACTCTCTAAACTGGATTACAAAACATGATACCGACACATCCTTTAACTACCTAATCTCCTACATTCCCATTATTTTTCAATGACACTGGCTTTTGAAATGTTCCAGATTATTTCTGCCCTTGGACATTTGTGATAATTGGCTGCTCTTCTTGAGAGATGCTTTCCTTTGGTCTTCATGGAGCTGACATCTTACCTTTTTACATGCTCCCAAATGACACTTACAAAAATGAAACAACAAAAAATGAAAATAAATATGGAACCCTGACTACATGCAGCAAAAAAGGGGGAACCCCGGAGTGACACTGAATAAAAAACCCGAAAGGTTAGCGCAAAAGCCTAGATACTAGATTTATGTATTCAACTCTAAATCCACTTGAACGTTTTATAGTGAATTACTGATTTTCCCTCACCATTTCCAATATGTTCCATATCTCCATATCTGCTGACAGCTAGTACATCATAGTCGATCATATAAAATCCCCTTAGGATCATCTTTGACACCTCTCTCTTTTTCATAAGCTGTATCTATTGTCTGAATTTTTTTTGGTTACACATAACATATACAGAATTTTAATACTTACCAACACATCCATTGCTCCACCTTGGGTTAAATTTCCATTCCATATGGCTACCAGCAATAGCCTCCACAGGGATCCTAATAAAAGTAAGTCATGTCATGTTTCTCTTCTGCTTAAAAATCATCCACGGACTTCCTATCTCACTCAGAGAAGAATGAATGGTTATCAAAATGGATAACAGAAATGACAAGACCTGGCTTCCTATTCAGATCTAGTGTCCTCTTCCACTTGTCCTCTTTGATCTTGTCACAAAGGCCTCACTGATCTTTTAAATCAAACCGAGCCTGTAGAGGCAGGATTTACCACTTCCTTGGCTTTCTGCCTTAAATGTTCTCTCACCTGGTATTTACCTAGCTTGTTCACGCATCAACTTCAAGTCTTTTTTCAAATGTTAACTTCTCAGTGGAAGATACCTAAACACCATGTTTAAAGATACATGCTTGTTCTTTCCTCATTTGTTCTCTCCTTTCCCTTGTTTATTTTTAGAGCACTTTTCATCATCTAATACTCTATAAACTTTACCTAATCAATTGTTTAACTCTCTTCTCTCTTTCTCTCTCTTCTAAATGAATATAAATTATATAAATGTAGGGATTTTTGTCTGTTTTGTTCAATGTTATCTCATACTTAGTAGGCAGGATGGCAATATTGGATGCTAAATAAATAACTATATAAATAAATACACAAATAACCAAGTAGTTAATGAATCTAACAGACAATATGAAAACTTTGAAGGAGAAAAAAATTTAGCTATATGGTAAGACTTTAAAGGATACCTATATCAATAGCATTTACTCCATTTTTGCATATAAAAATGATAAACATTACAAACTTATCAATCTCTTCAACTAGGTTATAGATTCAGTGCAACTTAAAATCAAAATGATAATAGAAATTTAATTTTTTGGAAACTTGGTAAGCCTATTAACATTATATAAAATAATTAAGTCCAAGGATATTCAAGATACTCCCCAAAAAGGATATATCGGTGGCACTAGCCCTATCAGATAGACATTCTAATTATAAATACATTGTGTGGTAGGCAGTCTCTAAGATAAAGTTCAGTGATTTCTACTTCCTGGTCTTCTAATAACCCTTTGCAATCCATTTCATTTAAGTGTCTCCTGAATTTACTGACTTGTATGTAATAAATAGCATAGGGCAGGTACAATGCGATGCTAATTTAGAGACTGAGTAATAAAAAGACTGTTGCTTTTGTGTTGGGTGTACTCTCTCTCACTCTTCCTCAAACTGCTTTCTCTGTGAGATGAAAATACAGCTGCCATGTCATGAGGCAGCCCTGTGGGGATCCCCAGGTGGTGAGGGGCCAACACCAACCACGTTTGGACATAGATCCTTCCCCAAGTTGAGCCATCAGCTGACACTGTTGTTCAGTCAATAATTGGTCTACGGCCTCATGAGAGACCTTGACCCACAAGCACATGAAGAAGTCATGTTTGGATTGCTGACCCAAAGAAAGTGTTAAATAATAAATGTTTGTTGTTATTAGATTCTAAGTTTGGGTATAATTTATAATGCAGAAATATGCATTACAGCAGCATAATATGTAGCAAAATCAGGGTAATTAGGAAATGATATATTGGAAAGAAGATATATAAATGTTAAAGAAGAGAACAGAGAGTCCAGAAACATATTTATGCATATATAAAATCTTGATCCAAAACAGATGTAGAATTGCAGGTTAAAAAAGGTACCACTTATTGCTGATTTGTCTAATAATATTTAAAATGTGATTTTTTTTCTTGTAAAATTGCGGAAGTGAAATGGGAAAATACTAACAAATATAGAATGCTACTTGTTTCCTTGGAACTGATGCACTGAAGATTTATTCCTAGCTTGTGGAAGGACAGATTATTATGGCAAAATTATTATTGTTACTAGAATACCAAATGCTATAACAAATTGGTACTGACAGAAGGAGGATTTGATTGAATTATCAAATGCACTCAGTCAAAATTCTAATACAACAAAATCAATTGCACTTCTGTTCTTTTGTCATTTAAGCCCATTTGTATTGAATGGGGAAATAAATGGGAAAAAAACAGGAAATAATTTTACTCATTCACAAAATATTCCCATTATTTTTCCTGAAATAAAAATTTTATACATTACCCAATGTTAATACTAACAATATTCTGAGTAGCTTACTAAAACAGGACATAAAGACCTCTAATTATTACCAAATATCTTAAGAAGTGTATATGTCTACTAATGTGGCTAATTAATTGTCAAATGTCACTGGAAGATGCAGTGGTAACTAGTACCAATAATCAAGCATTTCACATAGAAGGATAACTGAATGACATAGGTTATGTGCATTGTCAAAAGTCACACACTGATTGTTAAAAAACAAAAACCTGTCTCATCTCTCATCAAGAAGACAAATAGCTTTGTTATCATTATACAACTACTTCCTGAATAACTGACAGTTATGTATAACCAGTCATTGTTTTTGGTTACTACGTTTTGTATTAATGTCAATAAAATATGTACTTGAAAACCATTTTCTATATCTGATCTAAATTTTTAGGCTCTATACTTTCATAAAATAGTATTTAAGCATCAAGATGATCTCCAACAGTATGTAATTTCTCCATTTTCATCACTAAATTCATGGGCTATAAAAGGAAGCGATTAAACTCTAGCTGTGTCAGACCATAAAGACAAAGGTACAAAGTATCTGACCTTATAGACTTTTTATGAATTACTGTACATCAAGGATGATGAAAAGCTATTAATTGAAAATTCTGAACATATCATAAAAGTTTTAATAGAAGTTTGGGATTCCCATTGTTCATTGATAATATATAATTTTAGGAATTATTTTGGTAAATTATCAGACTTGTGTGATAGAAAAATTGATATACACGTTATGATCTTAACAATATATTCTGCAATTAAATATAGAGTGAATTTAATGTCTATGATTCCTTAAGGTAAACTTCTGGTAGCTTGGATGTATGTATGTGTGTGTGTGTGTGTGTGTGTGTGTGTGTGTGTGTGTATTTAACACCTTTAATTGTCATCTTTCATATATATATATGGAAAACATATGAAATGTGATAGGGGCTCAGTGAAGTGTAAGTTCACTCTGCAGGACAAGCAAAAATGTTTCCTGAAAACAAGTTTGTGACTCTTTCAACATTACCCACATTCAGGACACAAAATGCTCAGGATTGGAAATTAAAATATAAATAGATCCAGGAAAGAAAAATCAATAAATGGCATATCATGCATATTAGAAACTTCTGCTCTGCAAAAGACTTTATTAATTAGATAAAAAGTCACAGAATGGGAGAAAATATTTGCAAATGACATACCAAAGGATTTTTAGCCAGAATATATAAAGAGCTCCCTACATCCAACAGTAAGAAAACAATTCAATTAGAAGATATGCAAAGGCAGTTGAACAGACACTTTTAATAAAAAGGATAGCAAATGGAAAATAAGCACATGAAAAGACATTTAATTCATTAGCCATTAGGGAAATGCAAATTAAATCTATGATGAAATAGTACTACACACCTATTAGAAAGGCTGGAATAAAAAGTACTGATTGTTCCAAGTACTGGTGAGAATGTGGAGCAATTGCATCTCTCATACATTTCTGGTGGGTAGTAAAATGATAGTCATTCTGGAAAACAATTTGGCAGTTTCTTATAAAAATATAACATGCATCTACCATACAATCCAGCTATCACACTGATGGATATTTATCCTAGAACAATGAAAACCCATATTCATAGAAAAACCTGTTGATCCATGTTCATAGCAGATTTGGGCTCATATGAGCCAAAAACTGGAAACAGTCCAAATGTTCTTTAATGGATGAACGCATGAACAAATGGTGGTACATCCATGCAATTGAATATTACTTAGCAGTAAAAAGGAACTGACTATTGATTTCTACAACAACTCTGATGGATTTTGAGGTCATTATGCTGGGTGAAAAAAGCCAATAACAAAGGTTACATACTGTAAGAATCCATTTATTTAATTCTCTTCAAATTATACAATCATTGTAACAATAATAGAGAAAAGATTAGTGTTTCTCATGAATTAGGATTTGGAGGAAGCTGTAACACAAGGGAGCTTCTTCTCTGTGATGGAAGAGTTTTTGTTTTCTGATTGTGATGATGCTTACACAAATACACACATCTGATAAAATTACACAGCACTATACACCAAAAAAATGTGCATGTAAAAACTAGTGAATCTTTTGTGTTTCCATACAAATTGTGAATTTTTTTGTTCTAGTTTTGTGAAAAATGCCATTGGTGGTTTGAAAGGGATTGCACTGAATCTGTAGATTGCTTTGGGTAGTAGAGTCATTTCCACAATGTTGATTCTTCCAATCCAAGAACATGGTATATCTCTCCATCTGTTAGTATCATCTTTATTTCTTTCATCAGTGTCTTATAGTTTTCTGCATACAGGTCTTTTGTCTCCTTAGGTAGCTTTATTCCTATGAATTTTATTCTTTTTGTTGCAATGGTAAAGGGGAGTGTTTGCTTAATTTCTCTTTCAGATTTTTCATCATTAGTGTATAAGAATGCAAGAGATTTCTGTGCATTAATTTAGAACAGTATGGTACTGGCAGAAAAACAGAAGTATAGAACAGTGGAACAGGATAGAAAGCCCAGAGATAAACCCGTGCACATATGGTCACCTTATCTTTGATAAAGGAGGCAAAAATATACAATGGAGAAGATAGCCTCTTCAGTAAGTGGTGCTGGGAAAACTGGACAGCTACATGTAAAAGAATGAAATTAGAACACTCTCTAACAACATACACAAAAATAAACTCCAAACGGATTAAAGACCTAAATGTAAGGCCAGACACTCTAAAACTCTTAGAGGAAAACATAGGCAGAACACTCTCTGACATAAATCACAGCAAGATCCTTTTTGATCTACCTCCTAGAGGAAATAAAAACAAAAATAAACAAATGGGACCTAATGAAACTTAAAATCTTTTGCACAGCAAAGGAAACCATAAAGAAGATGAAAAGACAACCCCCGGAATGGGAGAAAATATTTGAAAATGAAGCAACTGACAAAGGATTAATCTCCAAAATTTACAAGCAGCTCATGCAGCTCAATATCAAAAAAACAAACAACCCAATCCAAAAATGGGCAGAAGACCTAAATAGACATTTCTCCAAAGATATACTGATTGCCAACAAACACATGAAAGAATGCTCAACATCACTAATCATTAGAGAAATGCAAGTCAAAACTACAATGAGGTATCCCCTCACACCAGTAAGAATGGCTGTCATCAAAAAATCTACAAACAATAAATGCTGCAGAGAGTGTGGAGAAAAGGGAACCCTCTTACACTGTTGGTGGGAATGTAAATTAATACAGCCACTATGAAGAACAGTATGGAAGTTCCTTAAAAAACTAAAAATAGAACTACCATATGACCCAGCAATTCCACTACTGGGCATATACCCTGAGAAAACCATAATTCAAAAAGAGTCATGAACCAAAATGTTCATTTCAATACTATTTACAAGAGCCAGGACATGGAAGCAACCTAAGTGTCCATCGACAGATGAATGGCTAAAGAAGATGTGGCTCATATATACAATGGAATATTACTCAGCCATAAAAGGAAACAAAACTGAGTTGTTTGTAGTTAGGTGGATGGACCTAGAGTCTGTCATACAGAGTGAAGTAAGTCAGAAAAAGAAAAACAAACACCGTATGATAACACATATATATGGAATCTAAAAAAAAAAAAATGGTCATGAAGAACCTAGGGGCAGGATGGGAATAAAGACACAGACCTACTAGAGCATGGACTTGAGGACACAGGGAGGGGAAAGGTAAGCTGGGACAAAGTGAAAGAGTAGAATGTACATATATACACTACTAAATATAAAACCAATAGCTAGGGGGAAGCAGCCGCAGAGTACAGGGAGATCAGCTTGGTGCTTTGTGACGACCTAGAGGGGTGGGGTAGGGAGGGTGAGAGGGAGGGAGATGCAAGAGGGAGGAGATACGGGGATATATGTATATGTATAGTTGATTCACTTTGTTATAAAACAGAAACACACCACTGTAAAGCAATTATACTCCAATAAAGATGTTAAAAAAAAAACCCAAATAATAAATGGGACCTAATGAAACTTAAAAGCTTTTGCACAGCAAAGGAAACCATAAACAAGACGAAAAGACAACCCTCAGAATGGGAGAAAATATTTGTAAACAAAGCAACTGACAAAGGATTTAGCTCCAAAATATGCAGGCAGCTCATGCAGCTCAATATCAAAACTAGACAACCCAATCCAAAAATGAACAGAAGATCTAAATAGACATTTCTCCAAAGAAGATATACAGATTGCCAACACACAGATGAAAGGATGCAGAACATCACTAATCATCAGAGAAATGCAAATCAAAACTCCAGTGTGGGGTTTCCCTGGTGGTGCAGTGGTTGAGAGTCCGCCTACTGATGCAGGGGACACGGGTTTGTGCCCCGGTCCGGGAAGATCCCACATGCCGTGGAGCGGATAGGCCTGTGAGCCATGGCCGCTGAGCCTGCGCATCCGGAGCCTGTGCTCCACAACAGGAGAGGCCACAACAGTGAGAGGCCCGTGTATGGCAAAAAACCCACGAAAGACAAAAAAACTACAGTGTGCTATCACCTCACACCAGTCCAAATGGCTGTCATCAAAAAGTCTACAAATAATAAATGCTGGAGAGCATGTGGAGAAAAGGAAACCCTCTTGCACTGCTGTTGGGAATGTAAATTGATACAGCCACTATGGAGAAGAGTGTGGAGGTTCCTTAAAAAAGTAAAAATAGAACTACCATATGACCCAGCACAGCCACGACTGGGCATATACCCTGAGAAAACCATAAATCAAAAAAAGTCATGTACCACAATGTTCACTGCAGCTCTATTTACAATAGCCAGGACATGGAAGCAACCTAAATATCCGTCGACACACAAATGGATAAAGATGATGTGACATACATATAATGGAATATTACTCAGCCATAAAAGGAAATGAAATTGAGTTATTTGTAGTGAGGTGGATGGACAAAAAGACTGTCATAGAGAGTGAAGTAAGTCAGAAAGAGAACAACAAATACTGTATGCTAACACATATATATGGAATCTAAAAAAAATTTTTTTTCTGAAGAACCTAGGGGCAGGACAGGAATAAAGATGCAGACATAGAGAATGGACTTGAGGACATGGGGAGGGGGAAGGGTAAGCTGGGACGAAGTGAGATAGTGGCATGGATTTATATTTACTACCAAATGTAAAATAGATAGCTAGTGGGAAGCAGTCACATAGCACAGGGAGATCAGCTTGGTGCTTTGTGACCACATAGAGGGGTGGGATAGGGACGGTGGGAGGGAGACGCAAGAGGGAGGAGATATGGGGATATACGTATATGTATAGCTGATTCTCTTTGTTATAATCCAGAAACTAGCACACCGTTGTAAAGTAATTATACTCCAATAAAGATGTTTAAAAAGAAAAAAACAACTAGTGAATCTGAACAACGTTTATAACTCTGTTAGTAGGATTGTATGTTTCCTGGTTTTGACACCATATTAAGGTTATATAAGATGTTGTCATTGAGGGAATCTGGGTAAAGAATACACAAGAACTCTCTGCATTAATTTTACAGCTTCTTGTGAGTCATTTTCAAATTAAAAAAATTACAAAAGATGACTTACTCTAAAATTCAATTGAAGTATTAAAGTACTCATGATAGGGGTGGGGGTATTTATGGTGTCATTTATTCTACTTATTATGGTCGTTAATTCTCTGAAAATTTTGTAATAATAAAGCATAATCATTTATTGTGGTTGCATCCCACTCTCATCCTTTCTCAGCTCCAACAGTAGAGGTTGGGAGGTATTCGCACCACACCTCAAGCCTGGGAAATGGAGCTTCACCAGGTCTGCACAGAACACTTGCTATAATTTCTTTGTGTTTTTGAGAACTCAGTAGACTTTTAACAGACTCATTCTTAAAGATGTTTAAGAAAAGAGAAGGTAGGCGGGTGAGTGCTCTCACGTGGGGGAAAAGCAGCAGTGGCTGTGCTGTGATTGTCTTGTATTCCAATTATGGATCCAGATAACAATCTTGTGTGATGGAGAAGGAGTAGGGGACTGGGACTGAGGCCAAAAATAACTCATGGAATAAGAAGTTCTAAAGACTCCCAAAGGTACTGCATCTTTGAAATTCTGTTTGGTATATAAAGCTGAAACTGCCATAGTTCATTTAAGTAGTGTCATTTTTTTTTTTTTTTTTAGTGCAGCTACAATAGAAATTGTGCATTTCAGTCATTAGTGTTTCCTTCAAAAAATTTAAAGGGTTACAAGGACATGTTCTACTGAGAGTCTTATGGAAATTTTCTTTGCCCCCTACTCTGGTACTAAGAAACTCCTGGGAACCCTTCCCTCCCTTGCCTGTTGTTCTGATACACCTACCCCAAGAAACACAGGGTTTCTCCTCTGATTGCTTGCTCTGACTTCTCACCAATTGTCATCAGTTCTTTTCCCCACAGAGAGTGGTGATAAAACAGCTCAGTTGTGAGGCCCAATTGCTCTGATCAGGAGAAAAGCTATGAACACCCAGGCATTAATATTTTCAGCCTCTCACTATTATTTGTTAGTTGCTCAAATTCACAGAACTTTTAGAAAATAATTTTATTTCAGAATTTGGGGCCTTGATATACATTACCTTTCTCACGCCACTCCATATTCAACAGTAAATATGTACGTATATGAGTTATTTTTGAAATATTAAAATTCATGTTTGACAATTTCTTTTTTTTTTTTTTTTGTGGTACGCGGGCCTCTCACTGTTGTGGCCTGTCCCGTTGCGGAGCACAGGCTCCGGACGCACAGGCTCAGCGGCCATGGCTCATGGGCCTAGCCACTCCGCGGCATGTGGGATCTTCCCGGATCGGGGCACGAACCTGTGTCTCCTGCGTAAGCAGGCAGACTCTCAACCACTGAGCCACCAGGGAAGCCCAACAATTTCTATTTTTAACGTTTGCCACTGAGTCTCTTCTTCAACATAAATGAAGAGTTATAAAACCATATCTTTTCTTTGCCTATTGAAAAAATGACTTGTTTATAAGTATGATTTGTATTAACAGCATTATATTTTTTGTTATTTCTAAATAAATTTAAAATTTCCCATTTCATTTGTTAATAGACATTTTTTTAAAGTCTTGCTAAACCTACCATTTGTCATTGGGTCTTGTCCATGTTACATTCTTATATGTATATTCTTTTGAAGAAATATTTATGATATGTAACTGTAATTGGTTAAGGTCTTAATCAGTAATATTAGGCACTAGTGTGAAAATAGAGTAATTTAAAAATTGCACTTAGGAAGAACTAAAGGAAAATACCACAATATATTATATAGAACTGATAGAAATAATTTTGTATTCAAAAACATTAATTTTTTTAATTATATAAACACTTACTAAATGAATAATTAAGCTGCTAACACGTTATCTTTCTGTTTGCAACTTAACAGAATATGAATACTTTTTAATAGTACCTTAAACACATTATCTTGTTTTGTTCTTAAATTTAGGATTTGTTGATGCTTTCCAAGAAATGGTTGAAAAATAACTGTTTGCAGGTGTTATTAATTTTTAGCCATCTTACAAAATAGCAACATGCAAATAGTTTTACATCTAAAGGCCTCAGTAGGGAATATTCTAAAGCTGACATTCATTCCTACTGTTTATTAGCATTCTGATTACGTAAAACTAATTACTAATGCAAACCAAAATTTTTGATCCTGGATGTCAATTTTCCATTATGGAATTTAGAAAAATATGTTTTAGTAAGTGGTACTGGGAAACCCGAACAGCTACATGTCAAAGAATGAAACTCTTAACACCATACTAAAAAATAAACTCAAAATGGATTAAAGACCTAACTGTTAGACCGGACACTATAAAACTCTTAGAGCAGGGGTCCCCAACCCCCAGGCCACAGACCTCTACAAGTCCGTGGCCTGCTAGGAACCTGGCCGCACAGCAGGAGGTGAGCAGTGGGTGAGCGAGCGAAGTTTCATTTGCTGCTCCCCGTTGCTCACATTACAGCCTGAACCATCCCCTCCCACATCCGTAGAAAAACTGTCTTACACGAAACCGATCTCTGGTGCCAAAAAGGTTGGGGACAGCTGTCTTAGAGGAAAACATAGGCAGAACACTCTTTCACACAAATCACAGCAAGATCTTTTTTGACCCACCTCCTAGAGTAATAACAATAAACAAATGGGACCTAATTAAACTTAAAAGCTTTCGCACAGCAAAGGAAACCATAAACACGATGAAAAGACAAACCTCAGAATGGGAGAAAATATTTGTAAATGAAGCAACTGACAAGGGATTCATCTCCAAAAAAACAAACAGCTCATGCAGCTCAATATCAAAAACACAACCAACCCAATCAAAAAATGTCTATTTAGGTAGAAGACCTAAATAGAAATTTCTCCAAAGACATACAGATGGTCAAAAGGCACATGAAAAAATGCTCAACATCCCTAATTATTAGAGAAATGCAAATCAAAATTACAATAAGATATCACCTCACACTGGTCAGGATGGCCATCATCAAAAAAATCTACAAACAATAAAGGTTGAAGAGGGTGTGGAGGAAAGGGAACTCTCTTATACTGTTGGTGGGAATGTAAATTGATATAGCCATTATGGAGAACAGTATGGAGGTTCCTTAAAAAACTTAACATACAACTACCATATGACCCAGCAATCCCACTACTGTGCATATACTCAGAGAAAACTCTATCAAAAAGATACATGTACCCCAATGTTCATTGCAGCACTATTTACAATAGCTAGGACATGGAAGCAACCTAAATGTCCAACAACAAAGGAATGAATAAAGAAGCTATGGTACATATACACAATGGAATATTACCCAGCCATAAAAAGGAATAAAATTGTGCAATTTGCAGAGACATGGATGGACCTAGAGACTGTCACACAGAGTGAAGTAGTCAGAAAGAGAAAAACATCGTATAATATCGCTTATATGTGAAATCTAGAAAAATGATACAGATGAACTTATTTGTGAAGCAGAAATAGAGACAAAGATGTAAAGAATAGATGTACAGATAGCAGGGGGAGAAGGGGAGGTGGGATGAATTACAAGATTGGAATAGACATATATACACTAAAGTGTATAAAATATATAACCTATTTTAAAATAGATAACCTATAGATAATGAGAACCTACTGTATAGCACAGGGAGTTCTACTCAGCACTCTGTGGTGACCTAAATGGGGAGGAAATCCAAAAAAGAGCAGATATATGTATACTATAGCTGATTCACTTTGCTGTGCAGCAGAAACTAACACAACATTGTAAAGCAACTATATCCCAATAAAAAATTTTAAAAAAGTTTTACTTCTTCTTATATCATTTCTTTCTTTACATATTTTTAAATAAATGAGTGATAGTCTAATTTTTTTAAATATAGAAATTATGGGTTATATTTCTGAACAATAGGAATAAAGAGGCAAACGTAGAGAATGAACTTAATACAGGGAGGGGGAAGGGCAAGCTGGGACAAAGTGAGAGAGTGCTATGGACATATATACACTACCAAATGTAAAATATATAGCTAGTGGGAAGCAGCAGCATAGTATAGGGAGATCAGCTCGGTGCTTTGTGACCATCTAGAGGGGTGGGATAGGGTGGGTGGGAGGGAGAAGCAAAAGGGAGAAGATATGGGGATATATGTATATGTATATGTATAGCTGATTCACTTTTTTATAAAGCAGAAACTAACACATCATTGTAAAGCAATTATACTCCAATAAAGATGTTAAAAAAAAAAGAAAAAAAAAAAAAAGAAATTAGCAAGGTGGCTATTCCAGAATACATGGAGCCCTACCAGCCATGGTGCTATGATTTATGGGGTCTCATCTACCAACCTGCTTCAAGACAAGCAGCTTTGTTTTGATCCCAATTATACATTGTGTACAAAACACAATTCTACTTGAAAAAAGAGATCTGTAGCTGAAAAAGATAAAAACACCATCAAGCTCTGCCAGTGGCTTCAGGCTTAACCTCCACCATTTCTGGAATGGGCTCATAGATTCCATGTAAAATATGGAGTGGACAAATTTTACATTACATTAACTAGTTTTCATAATTTTTTTTCCTTTTTTGTTGGCCATGATTTCTGCAGCCTTTATTTCATGCATGTTCAATAAATATAAGGTTTTTTTCCTTTGCCTAATGCTACCTTTCTTTGAATGAAAAAAGGGCACTAAAAAATTGGGAGGTAATTTTGTTTCAATATTGTTTCTTTTGTTTCTATTATTCTATTTGTTGGCTGTATTTACAAGAGAATTAGAAAAACTGGAGTAGAGATTCAAGTAATTTAGAGGAAAGTATTTTTTCAGAAACACAAGCATATGTAAGGCACGAAACTTTAGATAATATAATCTGTTTAATCTGTCATGAGTATTCTTTAAATTTCTTATTGTTTTTGTTTGTGCATCAGCAGTTTTCTTGTGACAATGGCACTTCTGTGTTTGGTATGGAAACATATGTATGTATTTTCTATCTTTTTGTTCAATTTGGGAATGTAGCTTTGTCTTTCACAGGAAAGTACCTACATTTTCCTTACATT
This sequence comes from Tursiops truncatus, assembly GCF_011762595.2. Lineage (NCBI taxonomy): Eukaryota > Metazoa > Chordata > Mammalia > Artiodactyla > Delphinidae > Tursiops > Tursiops truncatus. Next base: position 119,902,209 of record NC_047037.1, read on the forward strand.
TGTGTCTAATCAATCCATCATACACATCAATAACTTACATTTTCTTTCTTTCTTTTTCTTTTTCTGTACAACGTACTTCAAGTGTTTGTGAGGAGAACCAAAAAAATAGAAATATGAAACATCTTCCTTGGTTCAGTCTGATTAGTCTCTCAGGATTTTATTTGATCCATTATATTATGCAAACAAAAAAAATTAGCATTTTAGCATCAGTGATTATGCCATATACAAGAGAGGGTGCATGAAGGCGCAAACGACTTATCATTGCTGTACTGCAGTGTTAGGAGATGGTGTGTTATATGTTAAGTGAAAAAAATTTCTCAATTGTCTTTATTATTTAACAGGTTTAAATTAACTGTCTTTGGGATATGTTTCCAATACTAAAATGAGACAAAATTTTCACACCCAGAAGAAACAGCTGATTAGAAATAGAAAGATGCACGACTATATGGGAGATAAGACAGTATAGATGATATTTAACTTAAATTAGTATGAAAGTGCTCAGTTCTATACATACCTTGAGAATTTAGATACCACATACTAGAAAACAAAACTCTAGTTTTATGTTCCTCTGCTTTCATTAGTAAAACCAGCATTTGCATTTTCCTTCAAATACATTTAAAAGTTATTTTCCAATAACAGAAGCTCTATTATTCTTTATTTGAATATTTCCAGCAATATTTCCAAGAATTATTTATTAATAATAGCTTTCTAAATATACCTGTTTATTTTCTTTCCTGTGCAACCTAGCACCAGCAAATTCTATATCATTTCACTTATCTCAATGTTACTGAAAGGATATGAAGCAATAAAATGTGATGGAAAGTGCATGTCTGAGGAATGGTTTCATATCTCCTGAGTCTTACAACCACAAGAATAAAGGCTTTTTCTTCCTATTTTTAAAGCAAGACAGCTATTTTTGGATAACTTCCATAAGGGGCACTAGACAGTTAGGCATATAGATTTATCATCCCAAAAGTAAAATTTACAGTGAACCAAGAATGAGCCAAATTAAATGAAGAAAACAAGATAGGGTCTGAGTTGTACTAGAAAGAGCTTTAATCAAGAAAAATGCAAGGGTTATCCTTTTTAAGAATCTGAATAAGATAAATTTATATTCCAGTGTTCAATCTCTTTCAAGATTAACACTCTTTGCTTGTGAGCTATGTAGCAAATTTTGAAAATTAGCTTAAACTTAAAGTAGAAGTTTGGAAATGGCAGAAATATGTCATATCACATGTCAAAAAGATTATTTCATAATCTGCTATAAAATATAATTTTGAAAATATACTTGAAAATATGTGTGTGTACTTATGAATAGAGACACCACTCTAAATGAAAATTAAAATAATCAGGTAAATAAATTTGTATTTGAAAATACAAAGCAAGCATTTAAAATTTTTTCATTGCACATAAAATTGTACATAACTTATGTTTAACCACATTTTACTACAAGAGTTAGTTTAAAATTCCAAATTTTGGCAATTATTAATAAGGCTGCTATAAATGTCCATGTGCAGGTTTTTGTATGAACCTGTTTTCAACTCCTTTGGGTAGATATCAAGGGGCACAACTGCTGGATCATATGGTAAGTGTATGTTTAGTTTTATAAGAAACCACCGAACTGTCTTACTAACCGCCTGCACCATTTTGCATTCACACCAGCAATGAATGAGACTTCCTGTTGTTCTATTACCTCGTCAGTATTTGGTGTTGTCAGGGTTCTGGATTTTGGCCATTCTAATAAGTGTGTAGTGGTATCTAATTGTTATTTTAATTTGCATTTCCCTGATGATGTATGATGTAGAACATCTTTTCATATGCTTTTCCAACTGTATCACTTCTGTGGTGAAGCTTTTGTTAAGCTCAGTTTTTAATAGCATTTTTTAGTTATCTCATCATTGAGTTGTCATATTTTGGATAATGATCCTTCATCAGATGTGTTTTTTGCAAATATTTTCTCCCAATCTGTGGCATGTCTTCTCATTCTCTTGATATTATCTTTTACAAAGCAGAAATTTTAGATTTTAATTTCAGCTTATCAATTATTTCATTTATTGATTGTGACTTTGGTGAAAAATCATTGATATATCCAAAGTCATGTAGATTTTCTCCTATGTTGCTATGTTGTCTTCTAGGAGTTTTATAGTTTGGTGTTTTACATTTAAGTCTGTGATTTATTTTGTGTTAATTTTATGAAGTGTCTAGGTTCATTTTTTTGCATGTGGATGTCCAGTTGTTTGAACTTAATCTCAATGCGAGAATAGCACTTGTCGCACACGCAGTGAGAGTCCAGGAGGTGCAGGGACGAGGTGGAGGCCACGGGGAAGTGCAGGGGGTGTAAAGAAGAAGTAACAGAATATTCAGTGGGACTCCACCTGAATTTGAGGAGTGATTAATATAACCATTGATGGATATGGTGCCTGTTGAAACTGTGTGCCTCTACATTTTGAAGAAGAGAGGATATTCATTTAAAACAAAAGTGGAGAGGAGCTTCAAGATGGCGAAGAGTGAGAAGAGGAGATCACCTTCCTCCACACAAATATATCAGAAATACGTCTAACTTTGTAACAACTCCTACAGAACACCTACTGAATGCTGGCAGAAGACCTCAGACCTCCCAAAAGGCAAGAAATTCCCAACGTACCAGGGTAGGGCAAAAGAAAAAAGAATAAACAGAGACAAAAGGATAGGGACGGGACCTGCACCAGTGGGAGGGAGCTGTGAAGGAGGAAAGGTTTCCACACACCAGGAAGCCCCTCCGCGACACGGGGTAGTGGGGGGAAGCTTCAGGGCCACGGTGGAGAGCGCAGCAACAGGGATGCGGAGGGCAAAGCAGAGAGATTCACGCTCAGAGGATCGGTGCCAACCAGCACTCACCAGACTGAGAGGCTTCTCTGCTCAACCTCCATGGTGGGCGGGGGCTGGGAGCTGAGGCTTGGGCTTCAGAGGTCACATCCCAGGGAGAGGACTGGGGTTGGCTGCATGAACACAGCCTGAAGGGGGCTAGTGCACCACAGCTAGATAGGAGGGCGTCCCGGAAAAGGTCTGGAACTGTCGAACATGCAAGAGAATTTTTCTTGCCCTGTTTTGCAGTGTGAGAAGAGAGGGGATTAAGAGCGCCGCCTAAATGAGCTCCAGAGAGGGGGAGGAGCCGTGGCTATCAGGACAGACTCCAGAGACGGGCATGAGACGCTAAGGCTGCTGCTGCCACCACCAAGAAGCCTGTGTGCGAGCACAGGTCACTATCCACACCTCCCCTCCCAGGAGCTTGTGCGGCCCGCCACTGCCAGGGTCCCGTGATCCAGGGACAACTTCCCCAGGAGAACACACGGTGTGCCTCAGGCTGGTGCAATGCCATGCCAGTCTGTGCCACTGCAGGCTCGCCCCACATTCCGTACCCTTCCCTCCCCGTGGCCTGAGTGAGCCAGAGCCCCATAATCAGCTTCTCCTTTAACTTCCTTCTGTCTGGGCAAAGAAGAGACACCAGAGGGCGACCTACATGCAGAGGCAGGGTCAAATCCAAAGCTGAACCCCAGGAGCTGTGCGAACAAAGAAGAGAAAGGGAAATTTCTTCCAGAAGCCTCAGGAGCAGCGGATTAAATCTCCAAAATCAACATGAAGTACCCTGCATCTCTGGAACAACTGAATAGACAACGAATCATCCCAAATTGAGACAGTGGACGTTTGGAGCAATGATATATATATATTTTTCCATTTTCCCTTTTTGTGAGTGTGTATGTGTATGATTCTGTGTGTGATTTTTGTCTGTAGAGCTTTGCTTTTACAATTTGTCCTAGAATTCTGTCTGTCCATTTTGTTTGTTTGTTTTTTTAGTATAGTTTTTAGTGCTTGTTATAATTGGTGGACTTGTTTTTTGGTTGGGTTGCTCTCTTCCTTCTTTCTTTCTTCTTAATTATCATTTAAAAACTTTTTTTTTTACTTTCAATAATTATTTTTTATTTTAATAACTTTATTTCATTTTATTTTTTCTTTCTTTCTTTCTATTTTTCTCCTTTTTACTCTGAGCCACGTGGATGACAAGGTCTTCGTGCTCCCACGGGCAACAGGCCTGTGCCTCTGATGTGGGAGAGCCGAGTTCAGGACATTGGTCCACCAGAGACCTCTGAGCTCCATGTAATATCAAATGGTGAAAATTTGCCAGAGACCTCCATCTCAACACAAAGACCCAGCTCCACTCAATGACCAGCAGGTTCCAGTGCTCAAAACACTATGCCAAACAACTAGCAAGACAGGAACACAACTCCACTCATTAGCAGAGAGGCTGCATAATAAGGTCACAGACACCACACAGCACACCACTGGACACGGACCTGCCCACCAGAAAGACAAGATCCAGCCTCATCCACCAGAACACAGGCACTAGTCCCCTCCACCAGGAAGCCTACATAACCCAGTGAACCAACCTTAGTCACTGGGGGCAGGCAGCAAAAACAACAGGAACTACGATCCTGCAACCTGCGAAAAAGAGACCCCAAACAGAGTAAGTTACGCAAAATGAGAAGACAGAGAAACACACAGCAGATAAAGGGGCAAGGTAAAAACCCACCAGACCAAACAAATGAAGAGGAAATAGGCAGTCTACCTGAAAAAGAATTCAGAATAATGATAGTAAAGATGATCCAAAATCTAGGAAATAGAATGAAGAAAATACAAGAAACGTTTAACAAGGACCTAAAGAACTAAAGAACAAATAAACAATGATGAACACAATAAATGAAATCAAAAATTCTCTAGAAGGAATCAACAGCAGAATAATTGAGGCAGAAGAAGGGATAAGTGACCTGGAAGATAAATGAGTGGAAATAACCACTGCAGAGCAGAATAAAGAAAAAAGAATGAAAAGAATTCGGGACAGTCTCAGACACCTCTGAGACAACATTAAATGTACCAATATTCAAATTATAGGGGGTCCAGAAAAAGAAGAGAAAAATAAAGGGATTGAGAAAATATTTGAAGAGATTAAAGTTGAAAACTTCCCTAATATGGGAAAGGAAATAGTTAATCAAGTCCAGGAAGCGCAGAGAGTCCCATGCAGGATAAATCCAAGGAGAAACACGTCAAGACACATATTAATCAAACTATCAAAAAATTAAATACAAAGAAAAAATATTAAAAGCAGCAAGGGAAAAACAACAAATAACATACAAGGAAATCCCCAAAAGGTTAACAGTGGATCTTTCAGCAGAAACTCTGTAAGCCAGAAGGGAGTGGCAGGACATACTTCAAGTGATGAAAGGTAAAAACCTACAACCAAGCTTGCTCTACCCAGCAACGATCTCATTCAGATTCGATGGAGAAATTAAAACCTTTACAGATGAGCAAAAGGTAAGAGAATTTGGCACCACCAAACCAGCTTTACAGCAAATGCTAAAGGAACTTCTCTAGGCAGGAAACACAAGAGAAGGAAAGAACCTATAAAAAAACCCACAAAACACTTAAGAAAATGGTAATAGAAACATACATATCGATAATCACCTTAAATGTGAATGGATTAAATGCTCCAACCAAAAGACACAGGCTTGCTGAATGTATACAAAAACAAGACCTGTATATATGCTGCCTACAAGAGACCCACTACAGACCTAGGGACACATACAGACTGAAAGTGAGGGGGTGTAAAAAGATATTCCATGCAAATGGAAATCAAAAGAACGCTGGAGTAGCAATTCTCATATCAGACAAAACCGACTTTAAAACAAAGACTACTACACGAGACAAAGAAGGTCAGTACATAATGATCAAAGGATCAATCTAAGAAGAAGATATAATAATTATAAATATTTATGCACCCAACATAGGAGCACCTCAATACATAAGGCAAATGTTAACAATCATAAAATGGGAAATCGATAGTAACACAATCATAGTACAGGACTTTAACACCCCACTTTCACCAATGGACAGATCATCCAAAATGAAAATAAATAAGGAAACACAAGTGTTAAATGATACATTAAACAAGATGGCCTTAATTGATATTTATAAGACATTCCATCCCAAAACACCAAAATACACTTTCTTCTCAAGTGCTCATGGAACATTCTCCAGGATAGATAATATCTTGGGTCACAAATCAAGCCTTGGCAAAGTTAAGAAAATTGAAGTCTTATCAAGTATCTTTTCAGACCACAATGCTATGAGACAAGATATCAATTACAGGAAAAAAAATCTGCACAAAATATAAATACATGGAGGTTAAACAATACACTACTTAATAACCAAGAGATCACTGAAGAAATCAAACAGGAAGTAAAAAAATACCTAGAAACAAATGACAATGAAAACATGATGACCCAAAACCAATAGGATGCAGCAAAAGCAGTTATAAGAGGGAAGTTTATAGCAATACAATTCTACCTCAAGAGACAAGGGACAACTCAAATAAACAACCTAATCTTACACCTAAAGCAATTAGAGAAAGAAGAACCAAAAAACCCCAAACTTAGCAGAAGAAATCATAAAGATCAGATCAGAAAGAAATGAAACAATATCAAAGATAAATAAAATTAAAAGCTGATTCTTTGAGAAGATAAACAAAATTGATAAACTCTTAGCCAGACTCATCAGGAAAAAAAAGGAGAAGACTAATCAATAGAATTAGAAATGAAAAAAGGAGAAGTAACAATTGACACTGCAGAAATACAAAGGATTATGAAAGATTACTACAAACAAGTATATGCCAATAAAATGGAGAACCTGGAAGAAATGGGCGAATTCTTAGAAAAGTACAACCTTCCGAGACTGAACCAGGAAGAAATCGAAAATAAAAACAGACCAATCACAAGCACTGACATTGAGAGTGTGATTAAACATCTTCCAACAAACAAAATCCCAGGACCAGATGGCTTCACTGGCAAATTCTATCAAACATTTAGAGAAGAGCTAACACCTATCCTTCTCAAACTCTTCCAAAATGTAGCAGAGGGAGGAACACTCCCAAACTCATGCTACGAGGCCACCATCACCCTGATACCAAAACCAGACAAAGATGTTACAAAGAAAGAAAACTACAGGCCAATTTCACTGATGAACATAGATGCAAAAATCTCAACAAAATACTAGCAAACAGAATCTAACAGCACATTAAAAGGATCATACACACCATGATCAAGGGTGGTTTATCCCAGGAATGCAGGATTCTTCAATATACGCAAACCAATCAATGTGATACATCTTGTTAACAAACTGAAGAATAAAAACCGTATGATCATCTCAGTAGACGCAGAAAAAGCTTTTGACAAAATTCAACACCCATTTATGATAAAAACCCTAGAGAAGGTAGGCACTGAGGGAACTTACCACAATATAATAAAGGCCATATATGACAAACCCACAGACAACATTGTTCTCAACGGTGAAAAACCAAAACCATTTCCACTAATATCAGGAAGAAGACAAAGTTGCCCACTCTCACCACTGTTATTCAACATTGTTTTGAAAGTTTTAGCCACAGCAATCAGAGATGAGAAAGAGAAAAAAGGAATCCAATTTGGAAAAGAAGAAGTAAAGCTGTCACTGTTTGCAGATGACATGATATTATACACAGAGAATCCTAAAGATGCTACCAGAAAACTACGAGAGCTAATCAATGAGTTTGGTAAAGTAACAGGATATAAAATTAATGCACAGGAATCTCTTGCATTCTTATACATTAATGATGAAAATATGAAAGTGAAATTAAGGGAACACTCCCATTTACCACTGCAACAAAAGGAATAAAATACCTAGGAATAAACCTACCTAAGGAGACAGAAGACATGTATGCAGCAAACTATAAGACACTGTTGAAATAAATTAAAGATGATACAAACAGGTGGAGAGATATACCATGTTCTTGCACTGGAAGAATCAAATTTGTGAAAAATGACTATACTACCCAAAGCAATCTACAGATTCAATGCAATCCCTATCAAACTACCACTGGCATTTTTCACAGAACTAGAACAAAAAAATTTCACAATGTGTTTGGAAAAACAGAAGACTCCAAATAGCGAAAGCAATCTTGAGAAAGAAAAACGGAAGTGGAGGAATCAGTCTCCCTGACTTCAGACTATACTACAAAGCTATAGTAATGAAGAGAGTACGGTACTGTCACAAAAACAGAAATATAGGTCAATGGAACAGCATAGAAAGCCCAGAGATAAACCCACGCACATATAGTCACCTTATTTTTGATAAAGGAGAGAAGAACATACAATGGAGAAAAGACAGCCTCTTCAACAAGTGGTGCTCAGAAAACTGGACAGCTACAGGTAAAATAATGAAATTAGAACACTACCTAACACCATACACAAAAATAAACTCAAAATGGATTAAAGACGTAAATGAAAGGCCAGACACTATAAAACTCTTAGAGGAAAACATAGGCAGAACACTCTATGACATAAATCACAGCAAGATTCTTTCTGACCCACCTCCTAGAGTAATGGAAATAAAAACAAAAATAAACAAATGGGACCTAATGAAACTTCAAAGCTTTTGCACAGCAAAGGAAACCATAAACAAGACCAAAAGACAACCCTCAGAATGGGAGAAAATATTTGGAAATGAAGCAACTGACAAAGGATTAATCTCCAAAATTTACAAGCAGCTCATGCAGCTTAATATCAAAAAACAAATAACCCAATCCAAAAATGGGCAGAAGACCTAAATAGACATTTCTCCAAAGATATACAGATTGCCAACAAACACAGAAAGGATGCTTAACATCATTAATCATTAGAGAAATGCACATCAAAACTACAAAGAGATATCACCTCACACCGGTCAGAATGGCCATCATCAAAAAATCTACAAAGAATAAATGCTGGAGAGGATGTGGAGAAAACGGAACCTTCTTGCACTGTTGGTGGGAATGTAAATTGATACAGGCACTTTGGAGAACAGTATGGAGGTTCCTTAAAAACTACAAATAGAACTACCATACGACCCAGCAAGCCCACTACTGGGCATATACCCTGAGAAAACCATAATTCCAAAAGTGTAATGTACCACAATGTTCATTGCAGCTCTAGGACATGGAAGCAACCTAAGTGTCCATCAACAGATGAATGGATAAAGAAGATGTGGCACATATATACAATGGAATATTATTCAGCCATAGAAAGAAACAAAATTGAGTTATTTGTAGTGAGGTGGATGGACCTAGAGTCTGTCATACAGAGTGAAGTGAGAAGAGAAAAACAAATACCATATGCTAATATATATATATGGAATCATAAAAAAAAAAAAAAAGGTCATAAAGAACCTAGAGGCAGGACCGGAACAAATATGCAAACCTACTAGGGAACAGACTTGAGGAAATGGGGAGGGGGAGGGGTGGGTTGGGACGGAGTGAGAGAGTGGCATGTACGTATATACACTACCAAATGTAGAACCGATAGCTAGTGGGAAGCAGCTGCATAGCACAGCGAGATGAGCTCTGTGCTTTGTGGCCACCTAGAGGGGTGGGATAGGGAGGGTGGAAGGGAGGGAGACGCAAGAAAGAGGAGATATGGGGATGTGTGTATATGTATGGCTGATTCACTTTTTTGTAAAGCAGAAACTAACACACCATTGTTAAGCAATTATACTGTAATAAAGATGTTAAAAAAGATAGAAAAAAAGAATAGCACTTGTATATAGTGGGATGACACTAATAGAATCTGTTATTTTGCGGGCTGTGCACTAACGGATCGAATCAGAAAATCTGGGTTACATACCTTCCTTCTGCCACTTAGTAGCTTAGCTATGTGGCTTTTTTGAATCATATATTTTTAATCTGTACTATGATAACAGAAATACTTATTGCATGGTATTCATTTGGTGATTCAATGAGATTATGAATTTGAAAGTGCTTTAAAAACTCTTGGATGTTTTACAAACTGTCAATAAGATCTGAAACTACTGAGGACTCCCTCAAGTATTTAATCTTGTTTCAGAGACACCATGGTCCGCGATAATCCTCTTGCTGAATTTCCTCCTCTTTCTGAGCTCTAATTGTTGGAGGGCTCTGAGATGATGTACTCACATTTTATGGCTTCTCTATCTGTCTATCCACCACCTGAATGTCCTCATCTAGCTAGACAGGTTAAATATCATGTGTATGCTTGCAAATGTCCAAATCTCTCTCTCAAGTCAAGAACTGGCCCCTGAACTCCAAAGTCATTGTGCAACTGCCTGGATAAGTAATGAGAATAATTTAAAATTAACATGATTCCCTCTCCCAAACCCCTGATTCCCTCAGTGTTCTCCATTGTGGTAAGTGGCTGCCCAGGATAAAAAGCTTAGAAACACAGTATAGTTCTCTCTTTTATCATTCATTCCATCAGCAAATCTTACTGTCTATCCTCCAGCTGTATTATAAATCAGATCACTTTTCAGCAACTTTTTCCCTAGGACTCCAGTCTCACTTTATCATCTTCTCATACTTGGTCTGCCTTAGTAGCCTTCCTACTTATTTCTCAGCTTCCATTTTTACTTTTTTACAGTCTGTTCTCCACAGAGACATCAGTGAAGGCTCTGGACAATGCAAAATGGGGTCATGTCCTTCCCTGCTTATAGCCTTCCCATGGTTTCATATTTAGAATAATATAGAAGTACTTACCATGCTCTGGTAACTCTTCAAAAAGCTCTGAAAAACAGATTTGTTTTTTTTTCTTTTGCGGTACGCAGGCCTCTCACTGTTGTGGCCTCTCCTGTTGCCTGTTGCGGAGCACAGCCTCCGGACGTGCAGGCTCAGCGGCCATGGCTCATGGGCCCAGCCGCTCCGCAGCATGTGGGATCCTCCCGGACCGGGGCACGAACCTGTGTCCCCTGCATCGGCAGGCGGACTCTCAACCACTGCGCCACCAGGGAAGTCCCTGAAAAAGTTTTTAATAAACATTTTATTAGTTCATCTATAAAATACAAAAACTGACCAACTATTCAAATCAAGCTTCTATTCTTCCTCTCATTTTACTCTAATCTTGTTAGTCTTCTTGACATTCCTCTAAATCCCAAACATTCCCACTTAATGGTTCTTTAGTTTGGCAAATGTTGCTTACTAAGGCTTTTTTTGGCATATCCTGAAACAGCATATCTTTTCAATACTCTAAGAATTTCCACACTAAAAATAAACTGTTAACATGTATGCCTTTCCAAAAATCTTGAGTTAACCTTTGGAGTCAGACACCTTTCTTTATTATCTATACCTCATAACTAGTGAGGTTCATATTGCTTGCCTTCACCTCAGACCCTGTTCACATGAGTGGTAGTTTATGTAATCATTGAAAACTCTGCCTCACCCACTAGAATGTTAACTCCATGAACGTAAGGCCTTTATTCAATTGTTTACTACAAAGCTTATCACAGTGGCTCATATATAACAATACGTGACTCTCTTTTTGGGTGAGTGAGTGAGTGTGTGTGTGTGTGTGTGTGTGTGTGTGTGTGAGAGAGAGAGAGAGAGAGAGAGAGAGAGAGAGAGAGAGAGGGAGAGAGAAATTGAGAGAAAATAATTTAGAGGACCATGGGAATTTCATGTCCATATTCTATAGGCAATAATTACGAAGTTTTGTTTTTCTTTTTAAAGTTCACACCTTATATGTTATAACTTATAGACCGATTTAATTACATGCTTAGTGTATAAATTAGTTTTTAATAATGTAGAGTGTCAAAATATTTTTCTTATTTTCTATGTATATTAATAGTATAAATCAACTTTCAAGATTTGGCACATGCAAATGCATAACATTAAATTGGGTTAGTAAAGATGCATTGATTATTTGCAAAATAATATTTGCAAAAAAGTAGAGAGGTAATCAATTTGAAATAATTCCATGTTGTTGGTTGATTTTTTAAAATTCATGCAGCAAATTTTTATTGAATGCCTAATATGTGTCATGCATGTTTCCAGGCACTGTAGTAATGTAGTGAACAAAACTGACAAAGACCTTATTGACATGGTCTAGAGAAGTAGACACTTTCATACATTTGAATGTTTTGCTATTCCACAACTTCTTCCCATGATATATCGGCATAATTTTGTTGTTTTATGTTGTAAGAGAAATTATTTTTGTAGCTGAAAATACATTACAAATCACATCAAAATACTATAAATTACTATATCACGACTTGAATAAACATTACAAACTAATATCAATAATTTAGAAATCAGAAAAGCAAAATCCAAATTCAGAATCTGCTAAATATTATTTGTTGAGCCACGTGTGAGATTTATAATGTAGTTACTTACAAAGGAATAATTAAGATATTCTTCCAATTCTAAATAGCAATACTGATTTTCAAAATTGCTTTTAGGCAGCGTAGTACTGCCATTTATGTTTTTGTTTTAGCCTTGATTAATTGTACTTCCCTGTATTGTCTTGTTTTACCTATATAATGTTGATTAAATAAACTTATGATAGTTGAATGAAATTCTCTACTCCTCTTGAGCACACTGCTTATCATTTTGTTTACAAGAATTAATATCAAGGATATAATGATACTGAATGTTGCAGGGCAGTTTCCTATCTCCTTGGTGCTTAATATTCTTAACTATGTGATATGCTCTTGTACTCAATTCATGTTCAAGACTTGTGCTCAAGATCATAAAATCTAAGAAGCTAACTATATCTAAGGAAAAGAGAGTGATTTGGATCTAATGGGTTGGATTCTGTCTTGGATCTATACATTCATAGGAGAAAATCTCATTATTGGTTATGAAAATTTCTATATTTCTCAAAGTTAGAGAATCTGTTCATTAATAACTTGAGTAGAGTTGAAAATAAATGAAACGTTATCAAAATGACAGACATAACAGATCAATCACTGATTGATACTAATGTGAATGATATATTATTTCTGCATAAAAAGTTGCCAGATATATTTTATGATTTCATACCATTTTACTCCTATTTAATAAAAAGGTCCCCATGTTAAAGTTTTATTTACCTAAACGCTGATGACTTAAAAGAATTAAAATATAAAATCAGAAGACTTATTCCTTGAGCATATACGTACTTTTTCTTGGGTACGTTACTTAAAATTTCAAGGGTTGATTTACACAGTCAGCCTGAGAGGATAAATTAATAATAATACCACATATTTTTATTTAGATTTCTCTACATGCCATGTTATTTATACACAATGAATCTAATCTGTATTTGAATACAGATGTATCCATATTCAAAGTTTAGGTACTTTTGCTGCCATAATATTCCCACACCAGAGCACTGGCTGTTAAAAAAAAACGAAAGGGATGATAAACTGCTCTGAATGTTTTCTGTAAAATTTGTCAAGTATTTATTTTTCAAAATCAAATGGCATAAATTTAGAAATACTCATCCAAGTTATTATGTATGTAAAAATGCAATTTAAAGCTTATAAAATACTGATATAAAAGACAGCATGGAATTGTAACCATATTTAAAATATTTGATAGGTTACAATATATTTTGGTATGTGTTAGAGAATATATGTGTACCTTTAAAAATTTTTTATTTTCAATCTTTGTAGCATATTAAATAGAAAATTATATATGCATTCTAATACATATATTTTCCTTTAGATTTGACAGTTACTGATCTTTTGTAATATTAACAACCAAATCAAGACATCTGAGATTTTTGCAAATTGAGAAGGAATAAGCTAGCTCTATGCTACTCTTTTCTTTCTTTTCATTTTATAGTAAAACAAAACCCTACTTTGCTGTTTCTTTTCAGGATAAATTGATAAAGAACATAAATCTAATAAAACAGTGAAATAAAAATATCCTTTGACACATACCACAGTTAAACTTGTATACAGTTTTATCAAATCAGCCATTTTTATTTACTTAAATTTATGATAAAGGAAGCTTCAATCTTTGGCTAAAACAAAGAGAGATACTTTAGCCAGACAGGAAAAACCAGGATGCCCAATTCTACTTTAAAATAAGATGAAACAAACTAAAAAGTAATAATATGTTATGACTTAAAATACTGCCCTCATCAGAACTTGGCAAAATAAAATGAATATAGACCCACTCTGTTTTAAACTTTATTTCTGCCTAATATTCAATTCCAGTACTGCAACGATGATGCACTCATGTTGCTAACCTGCTTCAATGTGCAACTGTAGTTGGGTGAAAGAAGAAAATTTTCTGATTTTTTAAAATCCTATCATATTTTAGTAGTTTGTCTTAGATATCTGTTTACTTTTTCATTTTTTAAATTTTATTTTAAAAAATTAGTCAGCCAAACCTGGTACAGGTGTCTTATACAGACTTTGATAATTAAAAAATAAAAGAATTATATAAAGAAACCACAGAAATCATCTTTCCATTTATATAGGGATGACCTTTACTATTTACTACCTTTTATAATTTTTTAAGGAATATGGTCATAAGGAGTATTTTTAAAAGGCCTACTTTATTGTTTGGAGACCTTTAACTCCTAGGAAGTTGTTTTATGGTATACTGATAATGTTCCCCTACGTCCTCAGCCATAGGGCACTAACTCACTGGCAAGAATTACTAGACCACATATGGCCTCGGCTTCTATAATATTCACAGTAGGAAGTTTTGCTGACTGAGGAATGCTTACATGATTACTTGTGTGCTTGGAAGCTTCACCCACTAAAATAACAGATACTTTCTATTTTATAATACTTACATTTCACCCATGATATTGTCTGCCTTCATTCCTTACTGAACTATTTTTCAGTTTCAGATCCTGCCTTCCTTTCAATTGGCTTTAAAAAGCACTTGGTATTATGATAACTTATGATCCATTATTTAATTCCTCCAGGATTCCAGTCTGTGTTTTGTCAGTCAAGATTTTTTTCTTGTCTCCAGTACCCAGTGTCTTCTAATGATCTCCATATACTGAAGACTAGCCCCTATATATAAACTATATTTGATTCAAAGTTGGCAGCTCTATAAGATGCAGAAAATTCAGTGCAGATGAAAATATTCCAGAGTATAGAGAAGAATCAACATTTAACAGACTATTTTATAAATCATGTGTGATTAACACCAAAATTATTTAACAGCAAAAAACTTTGCAAACCAATCGTATTAATAAATGTTAACACAAAAACATCAAAGAAAAAAATCAGAAATCTGAAGCCAGCAAAGTACTAAAGTATTTTCTATGTCACCAATAATTATGATACAAGGAGAATTAATAAAAACATATATTTAATCAAAATAATAAGCTAAGTAAAATCATACTGAAAAAATCTAAAATTTATAAAATTCAACTAAATATCAGTTTATGATAAAATATTTTATATAAAATCATACAAATATATTCTGTAAAATATTTTATTTATAGCAAGATATTCACAATGAAATGTTAAAAGTTAATTCAAAAGCATGGATATGATTAATGACTAGTACTCTGGAAATTCGAGCCAGTGGCAAAAGACAAGAAATATAAATACACACAATTGAAAGGAACTTTCAGGACTCTGTATAAATCCTATGATTATCTACTTACAAAATATAAGAAGTGCAACTGTAAGCAATTAGTTCTAGGAATCATGTTTAGTAAGGTGATCAGGTAAGTTACATATATATATATACACATATGTATATATACATATATACATACACACATATACCATTTTTTTACATATTTGCATAAAAACTTATGAGTAGTTATAGTAAATGTGCGGGAGTCATTTGAAGAATATTACAAAAATTCACTTACAGGAAAAATAAAAGACTTAGATAAGAGTATATAGTGATATAAATATACACTACTCCCAAACAATCTATGTAATACAGACAACTTCAACCAAAATACCAAAGTGAGTTTCTGTTTGTAGTAACCTAATTATTGTAATAATCATCTAAAATAGCAAAAACAACAGAACAGCCAAAAACGGTTTTCAAAAATAAAACCATTTAGTGAGATCAAGTACGACCAAACATAAAATATACTAAAAATCTATAGAAGTTAGAATCATGTGGTGCAAGGGTAGAAATATCTTTATTTACCTAATTTATTTCTTACCATTATCCTTATCTTTATTTCATTAGTTTTATATTTAACTTTTTCAAGTCTGTTATGTTTCTGTGTCTATAAAAGGCCATAGTGCTTTGTCTCTAAATTGGTTGTAAATGTGAAGCCAATGTATTCCTCTGTACAGTAATTATGTAAATACTCTTTATTGTAGGATCAAATTATTGACTAAGTCCATTTTCTTTTTTACTGATAAAATAGCATGAATCCTGGGACTCTGAATGTTCACAGCTTAACGGTTATCTTGCTATTTTCTCTTCGTTTTTAAACACACTTTACTTAGTGAAAACCTTGCCATATTTGTGTTTGTTTTGAATATGGATCAATATTTTCTTTTATCCCACTAGTGTTTTTATGTGTGTGACTGTCCTGGTGCATGTGTCTGGGTGTATGTGATGTTTCTAAATTAACTTGTTTGGTTGAAAAAATGGGTATGGCCTATTATCACACTTACCCAGATTGGTAGGTAACACATGTTTAGCAGGATCCTGATTTCCTCCCTAGAAACCTCTTTCCTAGTGTCCTCTGTCTTCTGCCTCTAAATTGAACTATTTTACTCTCCAGAGCTGCACTGAAGCTACCACACTGGAATTACCCCCTCCACTGTTTTCCATATGGGAGCCACTACTTCCTGGTTCTCAGATAACTTCTCTTTGATATCTTTGACTTATTCATTTTTACAGATTTTAATATAAATCCACATGCAGTTCATCTTCCTCACAAAGTTTGAAGAGTTGTTCCATTGTTCTTTATCATCAGGCCTGTGGATACAAGACTTACGCCAACTTGACACATATTTCTACGTAAGAGATAAGAATCACCTAGGTTCTCTTTATCCTTCTAGAGGTGAGACTCCATAAGTGTGTTAACATGGGTGAGATTATTTGATATAGTAGTCTCAGTGGACCCTTGCTCTCAGAAAGTTATTCCTACAAATGTTCTTTGAAATTTTATTTTATTATTGTGTTTATAATTTCTGTTCTCACATGTTCTTGGATTCTTATTTTCAGGTACTGTATTTTTGGAGTGATCTGCATCTCTTTACCATTTCTCACATATTTTCCTTATTTTTATATTTGCTTCTAATTTTAGAAGAATTTACTTGGATATAGATTTCTGTCCCTTTGAATCTTTGGTTCTCCTGTAAATCATAATTTTTGTTTCAATTAATTCTACATTCATCCAATTGTGTATTTTTTCGTAATATCCTTTTATCCTATGTTTCTATAGTTCTTATATTACTATACCTCTATATACTACAGAGTATATGGTAGGCCCCTTATATATAGTTTTTTTTTTTTTTTTTTTTTTTTGCGGTATGCAGGCCTCTCACTGTTGTGGCCTCTCCTGTTGCGGAGCACAGGCTCTGGACACGCAGGCTCAGCTGGCCCAGCCACTCCGTGGCATGTGGGATCTTCCCGGACCAGGGCACGAACCCGTGTCCCCTGCATCGGCAGGCGGACTCTCAACCACTGCACCACCAGGGAAGCCCTATATATAGTTTAATCTCTCTCTCTCAGGAACTTTTTTCATGTAGTTTCATCTATAATTCAAATTATATTTTTTCACATCTATAACCAGCTTTTTTAATTTGTTGTTTTGTTGTTTATTTATCTTTCAATCTATCTATCTTCACTTTTTATAAAAGCTGTTTGCTTAGCTGTCTGTTCATATTTAAGAATGAAATACTGGATTGTTTATTTTAAATTAGTAAGGTGTCTTTCTTTTTCTTTAGTTTATAAAACTGTTTCCTTAAGGACGTCTTTAAAAAAAAAACAAACAAAAAAACTGACCAGGACACTTATTCAGATAAAGCTGCATGTTAACTGAACAGCTTAATTTTAAGAGTGCTCACTAGAAAACTAGTGCCACCTCCCCACACATGGTATTTCATAAATAAATGTTTACCATGGATGACCCACAGACACTATGAACACCTTTGCTCTCCTCTGAAGCTTGCATAATTTCTTTAGAAAATTGCCCTATATCTCAGGAATTAAATTCCTCTCTCGATGTTATATCTTTACATTTAAATCCTGCCCATCAACCTTACCTGACAAATTACTGCGAGTCCTCCTCTGGTATTTCAACTTGGAGAGTAACATCATATTCCCTTTCAGTGTTATCTAAGCTGCAGCTGCTTCCATTCTGCTTATATGTAAAAATATTTATCAATACTACATATTCATGAATATAGTTAAACTTATTTATTCAATGTTGAAGGTTCATTCTCTCCCTAACCCTTATATCCTCTTTATTGTTATGCCATTTTTACATTAATTATTTGGCATTGTTTTTTCAATAGGGGTATTGGGAAGGATGGGCATTCACACGATCTTTTTACCCAATGGTTGAAATGTCTTAGATTTTAGTGTATCAAACATATAATGTTAATTTCATGTGAGCTGCGTATACATATATATTTTTTTCCCCAAACTTACAGTCTATTTATATGGCTGTGGAGTTCAAACTTAATTATATTAATATTAATATAAAATAATGTTTTGCTTATCAATAATATATATTTTGTACTTTATAGGATTTTTGTGAAGATTAAGTGTTTTCAATAAACATTAGTTCTAAACCTTAGTAATAATTTTATTGCTATTCATTTGATCTGAATTCAACACTAATTACTGCTAATTATGTTTTAATCTGGCTTTTGGGGTTAACAAGTCTTCTCTTTTCTGAAAATCTAATCTAAGAAACTATACCCAAGACTCTAATACTGCATGGTGATATAGCTTATATAAGCTATTTACATAGTTGAACAGTAAAAAAAAATAGTAATCAAACTAAGCAATAAGAACAAAACTAAGTAAAAAGGCATGCCCTAAAGGAGAAACTCATTTTAGCACGTATTTGAATAACTGTATGTGCTAGACATACATAGATTTTTTTTTCTGCAGTCACTGACAGTTTATTATAAATTAGACAAGTGATACCTAGTTACACCTAGCCTAAGTAAGAAATAATGTTTCCATTATTCTCCTTTCTCAGTGAATATTTATTTTATATTTAAAATGTTTGTTTTCACTATTAAATATGTATTTATATCTATTTTTGATCTTTTGACCCATTTGGTTGATCCATTGTGACTTCTGTTTAAGTAAATTTCTATGTTTTATTTTGTAATAAATGGCAGCCATTTGAATAAATTAGTCAAGCTTTGAACTTTTTATCTTGGCTTTTATATTCTTTCTATCCTGTGACAATGTTCTCCTTAATAAGAAAGAGAAAACAAGTTACTTTCTCCCCTATTTGTCATTGAAAGAGGCTGACTACAATTGGATTGAATCCAGGAATTCTAATATATACTAAACTCTTAGGAAAAAAATTTCATTTTGAGCATTTTCTTTCAAAATAAAACTCACTTTGAGACCCCAAAGAATTTAAAGATATTTTAAAATAACGTATTTCACTTGTCTGTCCACATTCAGTGATTGATTTTTTTAAAAAATTACTTACTTACTTATTTATTTATTTATTTATGGCTGTGTTGGGTCTTCACTGCTGTGTGTGGGCTTTCTCTAGTTGCGGCGAGCGGGGGCTACTCTTCATTGCGGTGTGTAGGCTTCTCACTGCGGTGGCTTCTCTTGTTGTGGAGCATGGGCTCTAGGTGTGTGGGCTTCAGTAGTTGCGGTGCATGGGCTCAGTAGTTGTGGCTCACGGGCTCTAGATAGCAGGCTCAGTAGTTGTGGTGTATGGGCTTATTTGCTCCGCGGCATATGGGATCTTCCCGGACCAGGGATAGAACCCATGTCCCCTGCATTAGCAGGCGAATTCTTAACCACTGTGCCACCGAGGAAGTCCCATCAGTGATGGATTTTTGATATATTTTTTGGAATATATTTAGTTCTTTTAAAATATTATTGCTTATACTCAACATCTCATACACTGGACAAGAATGCATGTTAAATTAACACCACATTATGTAAATGAAGGCTTCAAATGAATTTAATAAACAATATTTTACATCTTATATGTCTTTCAGCTCACTGTTACACTTAAACTCACTGCATTTCATAAAGGTATACAAGGAAGTGATAGAAGATTAATGTCTTCCATTATAAAACACATTTCAAGAAATTTTTATTTTCTGAACTAGGTTAGTTAGACTTGGACAAAACATATTGTCATGCATAAGAAATAAATACATATTTGTACAGTGAAAAATTCTAATGTTTAATAATCTACTTATTTGGTTTTATAACTTCCATCACAATTTATGCTTTATCACAGCAATGCAAACTTTGATACTTTCAAAACATTTCTCTCCAATACAGGTCAGAATCACAAAACTCCTAGAAGAAAACATAGGCAGAACACTATTTGACCTAAATTATAGCAGTATTTTTTTTAATGTCTTCTCAGGAAACAAAAGCATAAATAAACAAATGTGACCTAATTAAACTTAAAAGCTTTTGCACAGCAAAGGAAACCATTAATAAAATGAAAAGACAACTTAGTAAATGGGCAAAAATATTTGCAAATGATATGACTGATAAGGGGTTAACAGCCAACATATATAAACAGCTCATACAACTCAACATCAAAAAATAAATAAATAATGGGCAGAAGACCTGAAGAGACATTTTTCCAAAGAAGACATACAGATGTTCAACGGGCACATGAAAGAATGCTCAACATCTTTAATCATCAGAGAAAGGTAAATTAAAACCACAATGAGATATCACCTCAAATCAGTGAGAATGGCTATCATGAAAAAGACCACAAATAACAAATGTTAGTGAGGATGTAGTGAAAAGGGTACCTATAACACTGTTGGTGAGAATGTAAATTAGTGCAGTCACTGTGGAAAATAGTACAGAGGTGCATCAAAAAACTAAAAATAGAACTATCATATGATCCAGCAATTCCATTTGTTGTCATATATCTCAAGAAAACAAAAACACTAATTAGAAAAGCTATATGCATCCCACTATTTATAGCAGCATTATTTACAATAGCCAAAATAAGAAAGCAACCTAAAGATCCATAAACGAATGAATAACGAAGATGTGGTATATACAAAGCTACAGTGATCAAGACAGTATGGTACTGGCACAAAAACAGAAATACATCTCACTGGAACAGGGTATAAAGTGCAGGGATAAACCCATGCACTTAAGATCACCTTATCTTTGATAAAGGAGGCAAGAATATACAATGGAGAACAGAGAGCCTCTTCAATAAGTGGTGCTGGGAAAACTGGACAGCTACATGTAAAAGAATAAAATTAGCACACTCCTTAACACCATACACAAAAATCAACTCAAAATGGATTAAAGACCTAAATGTAAGGCCAGACACTGTAAAACTCTTACAGGAAAACATAGACAGAACACTCTCTGACATAAATCACAGCAAGATCCTTTTTGACCCACCTCCTAGAGAAATGGAAATTAAAAAAAAAACATAAATAAACAAACGGGACCTAATGAAACTTAAAAGCTTTGGCACAGAAAAGGAAACCATAAACAAGACAAAAAGACAACCCTCAGAATGGGAGAAAATATTTGCAAACAAAGCAACTGACAAAGAATTAATCTCCAAAATATACAAGCAGCTCATGCAGCTCAATATCAAAAAACAAACAACCCAATCCGGAAATGGGCAAAGACCTAAATAGACATTTCTCCAAAGAAGATTCACAGATTGCCAACAAACACATGAAAGGATGCTCAACATCATTAATCATTAGAGAAATGCAAATCAAAACTACAATGAGATATAACCTCACACTGGTCAGAATGGCCATCATCAAAAAATCTACAAACAATAAATGCTGAAGAGGGTGTGGAGAAAACGGAACCCTCTTGCACGGCTGGTGGGAATGTAAATTGATACAGCCACTATGGAGAACAGTATGGAGGTTCCTTAGAAAACTAAAAATAGAACTACCATGTGACCCAGCCATCCCACTACTGGGCACATACCCTGAGAAAACCATAATTCCAAAAGTGTCATGTACCACAATGTTCATTGCAGCTCTATTTACAATAGCCAGGACATGGAAGCAACCTAAGTGTCCATTGACAGATGAATGGATGAAGAAGATGTGGCACATGTATACAATGGAATATTACTCAGCCATAAAAAGAAACGAAATTGAGTTATTTGTAGTGAGGTGGATGGACCTAGAGACTGTCATAGAGAGTGAAGTAAGTCAGAAAGAGAACAACAAATACCGTATGCTAACACATATATATGGAATCTAAAAAAATTGTTCTGAAGAACCTAGGGGCAGGACAGGAATAAAGACGCAGACATAGAGAATGGACTTGAGGACACGGGTAGGGGAGGGGGAAGGGTAAGCTGGGACGAAGTGAGATAGTGGCATGGACATATATACACTATCAAATGTAAAATAGCTAGTGGGAAGCAGCTGCATAGCACAGGGAGATCAGCTCGGTGCTTTGTGACCACCTAGAGGAGTGGGATAGAGAGGGTGAGAGGGAGACGCAAGAGTGAGGAGATACAGGGATATACGTATACATATAGCTGATTCACTTTGTTATACAGAAGCAACTAACACAACATTGTAAAGCAATTATACTCCAATAAAGATGTTAAAAAAAAAAGATGTGGTATATATTCAGTGGGATACTACTCAGCCATAAAAAAATAATGACATTTTGCCATTTGCAACAACATGGATAAACTTGGAGGGTACTATACTCAGTGAAATAAGTCAGACAAAGACTAATACTGTACAACTTATATGTGGAATCTAAAGAACACAAGAAACTAGTGAATATAACAACAAAAGAAACAGACCCACAGATATAGAGAAAATAGTAGTGGCTAGCAGTGGGCAGAAGGAAAGGGGGAGGAGCAAAATAGGGGCAGAGGAGTAAGAGACACAAAGTACTATGTATAAAACAAATAAGCTACAAGGTTATATTCTACAGCTCAGGGAATATAGCCAATATTTAATAACAACTATAAATGGAGTATAAACTTTAAAAATTGTGAATCATTATATTGTACACATGAAATTTATATAATATTGTACATCAATTATACCTCAACTTAAAAAAACAAAATTTTAAAAAGTAAAATAAAATGAACTTTTATTTCTGACCAGTATAATCATTACAGACTGGATCCATATAGTAAACTGAAGCCTGAACCTATTAAAATTTCTCTGTATGTTAAAGAATGAAAAGATCTTCTTCTTTGTCACTTAATTTTTTTCTTCAGCTTCCTGAGTTTATCTACTATATTTCTCAAGTTGTCCAATTTATGTTTATGGTGCAAATCTAAAAAAAAAGTATCAAGTACTATGACTGATGTCACCATTCACACATTTTAACTGATATTTACTGAAAGGATGACAAGCTGAAGAATATATTCTGTGAAGCAATATGACTTTTATTGGCACATAAACACCTCTTCCAACTGTAACAAACACTGTGCTTACCCCAACATTCCAGCTGGCACCTCTGAAAGATCATAAAGACATATATTCACATAGTGATATAAAATCACACTTAACACTGCTGCTAAGGTTCTGCTGGTAGAAAGACTGTTATTTATATTTTCTATAAATTATATTCATATTTTATGTAAGAGCTTCAAAGTTTTCTATGATGTGGAATCCAGAGGCATCTTAGAGGATGCCTAAGTAATTTTTCAATATTTACCTTTATTTTTATTTTACCTTTGGCATTTTACAGTCTAAGTAATTGCATAAGAATGCCTTATTTTTCTTTCTTTTTTTGAAACTATCCTAGCCACTTGATAATTTTCAATTTAAAGATTCAGGTTATAACATACCTCTTATAAATTGGTAATATATATATTATACATAGAATATATCGTATATATATTATATATATAATCTCTCTTCCCTAGTTTTCTTCTGTGTTTTGGGGGATTCTATATATTTTCCCTTATGTATTGCTTTTAATGTTTTTTTCTCTCATAAATTCTGGGATTTCCAGTCTTCCACCCTTCATTTGGGAACATTTCAGGATTTTTATCCACCAGTTATTCTATAGAATGTTTTTCTCACCAGTCATATATAATATTTAGAACTCGTTTATTTTTAATTTCCAGCTGCTCAGAATGCCATATTTGTTATTTGAATGTGGTAACTTCTCAGTATTTATACTAATATTAATTAAATTTATGATGTTGATTTAAGGGTTTGTTTTGCTTTTTTGTTTTGTTTGCTTCTAGAATGATCTCTATGTCATTGGGTCCTGCTGTTTATTTTGTTTTTTCACCAGGTATATAAAGGTCCCACCAAATGTTTATACTTTCCATTCCTGTATCCTCCCAATTCTATTTCTCTTCTCTCCTCCAGAATTTTTAATCACCTGTTTGTTCTGTGCCTCACCCCCTCCTAAATTCTTTTTTTTTTTAATGTCTTTTATTGTTTGCATTTCTGCACAGTGCTAGTTTCTTATGAAAGATAAGGGGAATACATGTGAGCCTGGGCTGCCATCTTAATCTAAATGTTCTATGCTTAGTTTTTTATAAAAAAACATATAAAGAACAATATAATCTTAGCATATCTATTGAGTAAAGATAATATAGTTTATGGCAAATGGATATGCAGTTACCTAATATTAATTTTATATGATTTATGTAAGTATATCTGTACTGTTACTTAGTCTGTAAAAATAAAGGAATTTAAATCTTTTAGAAGATCTCAAATATGATGGACTATAAGATGTAAATGCAGGATAATGTTTAAAATAGTAAAATAAACAAAATATATTTGCCAAAAAAGGGAAATTTTTTGTGTGATACAATGATCAACTCTGCACCATTAAAAATATGTCTCTTTTGTGGGCTGAACTGTGTACCTCCACAAATTCATATACTCCAGTATCTTAAAATGAAATCTTATTTAGAAATAAGATCCTTGGAGATGTAATTAGTTAAGATGAGGCTGTAAGGGTGGACCCTAATACAATATGACTGGTATACTTGTAAAAAGGGGGAATTAGAACACAGACACATACACATGGGGAAGATGCCATGTGAAGCCTGGAGCCTTGTTGCCTGCCACAAGTCACAACCAGCAGTCAGGAAAGAGGTCTGGAACAGATCCTTCCCTAAAACTGTCAGAGGGAACATGGCCCTGCCAACACTTTGATTTCAGATTCCTGGCCTCCAAACTGTGAGAAAATACATTTCTGTTGTTCTAAGACACCCAGTTTGTGGTACTTTACTGTAGCAACACTAGGAAATGAATACATTTTATTTGTCCTCATGGAATATCATCCTTGCGTCTGTTAATTCCTATTTGCTAGTTTTTATCTCATCGCTGTTTTATAAAAATAAAAATATTATTGATAAATTCGAAGCTGTGCATGTTCTGGCATCTGCCATCCACTCAAGCTTTCCCTTATAATCTTCCATGACTTAACCTTCCCTGTCCTCTACTCCCTCCAGCCACACTGGCTCCTGGTACTACTACTGATTCTGCATCCCCCTTCTATCACCATTATCATCATCTGCTCCTTGAATGGGTCATTATTTTTCCTGTTAGAGTGTCTCTTCAAATGTTATTTTTAATCTGCTTAGAAAAATTTCTTCTCTACCCACTCATTTCATGTAGTTAACTACTATCTCTCTCTCTCTTTCTATCTATTGGCTTAATTCTTGGTCAACATCTATAAACTTTCTCAGAGCACAGCTGTGTCTGTTTTCATTCATCATTGCATTCCCCTGAATCAAAGAGAAACATTAACTGTTGTAGCTGAGGCTGTAGGAGAAGATACAATAAAATTACCTCATTTTGGTTACATGGGCTTTGAACTCTTTATATGTGAAAATAAACATACTCTAGCTACAAAGAAATAATAAATTAAGCATCATTAAAATTAATTAACTGCCATGATCTCACTGATAGCTATCATATTACAATAATGTGTCGTGGGCTGCAATTTAGGTAAATATAAAAGGCTTTGTAGTCAGAGCAAAGAAAATTTCATGTTTGAACAATGTTTGAGGAAAGATATAATTTTCCAGGAAGAGAATGGAGAGTAGGCAGAGACACTCTTGAAAGCAAGAGCAGAATGAATATTCAAGGCTGGCTCTTCCTCTTGAATCATCCCCACCAGTGAGCTTCCAAGAGTGAATGTTTCTTATTTCAATGATAGCCAGATATCGGTCATGTCTATGTCAATGAAGTCAACACATGAAAAGTACTTTAGTCAATTTCCTACATTATTGAATTAAACAGAGTATCTCTTGTGAGGATCTTCTATTCTGTTAAATTCATCTCTACCTGACATTTTAGTTACTTTGTACTTCTAAATTGATCACTCAGAAAATGTATGTGCACATCGTCTTTCATGTTTCTTTTTGATTTAGCCATTTTCTGGATGGTGATTTCACTTTTCCATATTTTGTTGTCACATATGCTTTTTGGAGTCAGAGTAACACCAGCAGATATACTTCCGGGGTCATGTAAGAACAATACAGAATGAAGATGGCACATATTTTTAAGGAGATGGATGGAAGGTATCAGAAATGCCTAACTTTTTTGATTCCTCCACATATTTATGCTTCAATATCCAGGCTTCTTGTATTTGTAACCAGAGAAGCCTCAGGCAGTAGAGAATTCAAGTCAGGCTGCAGTTAAGCAACATGTGAGAGCACTATTTGGGCCAAGTTTTCAGCAGGCTCAGAGCTCTGGCTACACCGGGGAAATGTTTCAGCAGCAACAACAGCTACAAATTTTGTGTGCTTATTATATGTCAAGCCATGTTTAAAATTTTCATATGTATAAACTGGTTTAATTTAAATATTTCCTTATCTACTTATAGATAGATAATATAAAACTAAACTGGTTTGACTTCTGCTTCAAATCACTTAATACAATTTAAAACTCTCATTCTTCTTTTTTTCCTTAAATTGCTCTAAAATCACCAGCAAAAAAGGTCTCTAGGTATCTAGATCACAACTGATAACCAGCAAAAGCTTTATTAAGTCCATCAGCAACACAAACTGTGGCACCATCAGCCTGGTCTCCTGGCACTGGAGTCCCTACAGTCTGCTGCTTTGGGCTGTAGACTTGTTCTGGAATTCCCCCCCTTTCGATAAATTCACTTTTCTGACTCTGAGGACGGACCGATTATGTATGGGAAGTGAAAAGCTATTGTTCCCATAAGCTTGGGTGATAATTGGAATCAGAAAACTGTCAGGGATTGAGTTATTAGGACCAGCTTTGCTATTTTTTCATTTTTACCAGTTGGAAATGTGCTTCATTCTGCATGTTTCCTCACACTATACTTGTTAGCTCCCTTCACAATACTTAGCTACTAAATGCATAGTTCTGAACCTTGAGTAGGGTATTATAACCTGGGCAATTTTAGTCATGGGGCAAGTTGGGAATTGTTACAGCAGTGATGTACTTGCCCATAAAATTAACATATGATCTGCATGATTCAATTACTGTAGTTGCTCTTCTTATAAGATATAAAATGCAAGTTTAGGAGTCATGCTTATCTGAAATTAGCAATAATTATTCTTTATTCCCAAAATTGCATTTTAAAAGTAAAAAAAAATTGTTAACAGTTAAATAAATCGTACACACATCACCAAGTATCAACTAAAGGTGAATACTGTGTTAGTCTTATACCAAAATGATTAAAATATAGATATTACCCATGTGATAATTGTTTGGAGACTAGAGACATACATAATGCTATGTTATTAATCATTATATGCTTCTTTTTCCCTTCTACTACTGTCACCTATAGAAGAATAGTGAGACAGAATAAGTGATGGAAAAAGAGATATGGGTCATGAGGTAGTGCTGGAAGAGGGAGAGACAAAGAAAGACTTTTGTTTTGGTAATGTTCACAAATGATTAGAGTTAAAAGTAAAGAAAACAAAACTAATTAGATCTGAAACAGGGAATTAAAAACACAGATCCATATGACAAAATGTCTTTGTTCATTCAGGCTGCTAAAAAAAAAAAAGTAACATAGACTGAGTGACTTAAACAAGTACAAGCTGAAGGATCCTTCAGCTTTGGTGTCTGGTAAGAGCCTGCTTCCTGGTTCTTAGGCTGCTGTCTTCTTGCTGTGCCCTTACTTGGCAGAAGGGATGAGAGAGCTCTGTGGGGTCTCTTTTATAAGGACCGTAATTCCATTCATGAGGACTCTGTTCTCATGACCTAATCACTTTCAAAGGTCACATCACCAAATACCATCACATTGAGAATTAAGTTTCAATTTATGAATTTTGGGTGGGGGGATATAAACATTCAGCCTAAAATACTCAAGATACAAAAGTAAGCAAAGATCAACATGAACACACATGATTATTTGGGAGTTGAGGAGAATAGCAGGCTGGTAAATACAGTAAGAGGTAAGGATTTTATATCCAACCTAGTTATCCTTCTAATACTAAGGCTATAAAAGCATACAGAAAAATACAGAACAGCAAACACAACAAATTTTAAAATACAACACTCGGAATACACTAGCCCACAATTCTTGAGAATCTACAAAAGGATGACCTTCATTCAAAGAAGAGATAAAGGAGGAAACACTGGCAAAAGTAATGATGGTTAACATTTCATATAGTTAAAAGTAGTTCTAAATTGTTTTAAAGTGGATACATATATAGAGGAAAAGTATATAAATATTATATGTTCTAAGAATTAATATAATAGCAAAGGGAGATGAGAGAAAGAAAAAATAAAGTAGGTAGGGCCCATTATCTGATGCATAGAAAATAGGGGTGAGTCAAAAATACCCAACAATGCAGTGTTATCAACTATAATTACCATGTTTTACATTAGATTCTCAGACCTTACTTATCTTATAACTGAAGTTTGTACCCTTTTACCAACCTCTCCCTACTTTCTCCAGCCACTAGTTCCTGGCAACCACTTTTCTACTTTCTGTTTTTATGTTTGTGTAAGTTCAACTTTTTTTTCACATATATGTGATACCATGCAGTATTTATCTTCCTCTGTCTGGCGTTAAACCTGACTAACCAGATATTCAAAGGCTAAATAAAATAACAGGAGTCTAAAGACAACTTTAAAAGGAGTCAGAACAGAGGAAAAAATTAGAACAAAAATGCAAACT
Organism: Tursiops truncatus; assembly: GCF_011762595.2. NCBI lineage: Eukaryota > Metazoa > Chordata > Mammalia > Artiodactyla > Delphinidae > Tursiops > Tursiops truncatus. The sequence continues at coordinate 119,931,265 of NC_047037.1, forward strand.
TTCTTAAATATCAAAATTATTTTTAAAAACTATGTAAGAAATCACATTGTACAGAGAAAGAAAAAATAAATATTGTATAATAAACACAGTAAGTATAACATAAAATAATGTAAAACTTGAGCCCCATATTGGGGCTAATCACCTTATCCATAAATGTTAATGGGCTCAACTCATTTATTGAAAGGGAAATGAATCTAACTGTAAAATAAATAGACTGACAGATAGATAGAAATAAATTTTAAAAGACATGAAGCATTCAAATTGTGGGTGAATTCCTCTCTAACCTGAATTATGGGAAAGAATCTTTAAATCTGACTCGAAATCTAGATGCAATAAAAGAAAAGATTAATATATCTGAGATGAAAATTTTTGAAAAAGATTAAAAAAAAAAACTTGCATGTCCTAAATAACACAAAAACAGACAGAAAACAAATGACAGAAAGTAGAAGAAATTTGCAACATATATCAGAAATAAAGAGCTAATATATGTTTAAATTGTATAAAACATTCTTATAATTGATGGAATCAAGACCAACAACTATGTAGGAAATATGCAAAACATTTGAATAGGGATTTCACAAAATAATATAATGACCTTTAAACATATCAGAAGTTCTCATTCTCACATTACAAATCATGCAAATCAAACCTACACTGAGATACCATTTCTCATCTATCAGATTATGAAATACGAAAAGCTTTTTAAAATATTCTATTGGTGAGGCTGTGAGAACATGAGCATTCTCACAGATTCACACAATATGAAAGAAAATTTGGCTATATTGATTGTTTATGTATGTGTTTACATTTTGACCCAGAAACTTCACTGATGGTAGCCTTCTAATAATATGAAAATATATATTACATCATTCTTTCTAATTACAAAATTTTGGAAACAAACTAGATGCCCATACATAGGGAGATGAAGTAATCTGCAGCAAATCCTCAGATAGGAGTAATATGCAGCTGCAAAAAGGAATGTGTAGCATTTCCATTAACTAACTAACTGAGTGATTTCTAGGATATACTGTTACATAAGAAAAGCAAACTGCAAACGAGAGAATGTATTTTACATTTTTTTCTGTAAGAAAGAGGAATAATTAAATATTCATGTATCTGCTTAGTTACGCAAAAAGCAATCCGATAGAGATAAGCCAGACAAAATTTTAATTATTTATAGTTATTTATAGTGAGTGGGTGGAAAAATGTTTGGAAGTGTTGAAGCTTATGGTGTGAAACTTCTTTAAATATACCTTTATTGTAGTCTTTAATTTTGGAACCCAACCTACAAAATTAAAATAAAATCAATTAGAATGGAAAAAACCTGTCTGTATTTCAAATGACTAATATGACTACAGTAAAGAGGAGGAAAGAACTACCCAGAGTAATTTAAAAAGCAGAATTTTAATGATAATGTATCATCTACAAATAGAAAGAAAAAAAATCCAGACAAAATCTAAATTATAATGAACAGGCTTGGGTCTGGGGACAGTGATATGAGAAATAACTGCCCCCAGACCCAGTTTTGTTTTGTTTTTTCTTTTTTTGTTTAGTTTGAGCAAAAATAATTTTATTATGGATAAAGGGAGCCAGCTTTCTCATTGCTGAAGTAATACCTTATCTACATAGTAATGGAGACAGAATAAAACAACACCGGTGGTGCTCTACTGGGATTGGGGTTACCAGTGTGAACATATGATCTAAGGTTCCTTGAATAATTGGCTGATTTCAGGACTGGAGAAGTAAAGTATAAGATGAGCCTGGAATAGCTTTTTTTTTTAATTTTTATTTTTCATTGGCCAGAAAGTAAAGATGTACTCAAAGAAAATTAGGGCATGTAAAAGTAGGACACTGAAGGACACTGGATCCAGTTTGAAGGGGCTCCCACTGGATAAATCTGGGACTATCAAAATAATAACAATACCTATAAATTACAACCAAATAAATAAAATGAGAAATGTACTCATATTTAAATAAATAAATGGGTGATTATGTCAAGAGGGAGAAAAAATATTCATTTAGAGTTGACGTCCACCTACTAAATGTATGGGGATGATAGAATGTCAGAGATTCTTTAAAAATATCTTTAGTGACTATGATATTAATAATTGTTTCAGGTAAGATTCAGTAATGGATGCCAAGACTCATTGGAAAAAGGCTGATGAGAACCAGGGTACAGTATGTATTATATACCTATATACTACTCTCTCTCTCTCTCTCCTCTCTCTATCTAGACAGAGGAGAGAGAGAGAGAAACCAAATGTGATAACAAAGTTACCAAAATGGCAAACTGTTTAACACTTGTGACCTCCATTTTATTCAATACAAAATGGGAAATAGAGTGTAGTTTTGATTATAAAAATGATGTAGGTAAGTAACAGTACATATCTGAACCATTAGAGTGTAGATTCTAAGCATATAAGTTTCCCCCTCTTCCTCAAAAGTGTCAATATGGTTAAAAAACTGTCAACTCATGAATGATACATCATTTTATGTCTACAGTGGGTGCCATTACAACACTAACACATAAAACAATAATGCTTCTCTGCTTAAAAGCGAGGGTTATCAGAAATACACTTATACAATGGCAGAAGGTGTATGGCATGAAAGTAAGAACTAGTTTCTAGAAGCAGCAGACACAGGTTTAGATTCCATCTCAGCTGCTTTGAGCTCCTCGATATTAGAAAAGTTACTTAGAATCTCTAAAGTTTTGTTTCCTCATCAGTAGCATGAGGATAATTATAGTCCCTTCATGGAGTTGTCATAGGGCCCAAAGGAGAAAATTCAAGAAAATACCTAGCACAATGACTGCAACCATAGTTAGTTTTTCATACATGTTAGCTATTGTAATTAATAAGGATTTCACATAATAGACAGAGGTAGTTTGGTAATGCTTCTTCTCAAACCCTACATGGGAAACACTTCCATAGATTTGAAATCTTAACCAATTCAAGATCTAAAATTAAGTTGGTGATTTATTTCACTCACACATCAAAGAGAATGAACTTGGACTTCTTTTTCAGTACCTTTCTTGTAGAAGAAAAAGCAAAACAAAAGGAAAACTATATCTAAAGTAAGTTCCTCGAAGTGACACTTCAAATGATTTCCGCTGCTTCCCGTTGCTACTTTCGTTAGATATGCTCTGACAACATTTCACTTCCTCAACAACCAACCACTTGAGAGTTTTATATAAGTGCTTTTTCATATTATTTGCAGGACAGAGACATATTGTGCAATTGAAAATTTCAAAGCCTTTTACATTTCTTTTACTTGCCACTCTACAATTTTCTAAATGTCAATTTTAAAACATTTTTATTGTTATTTATTGGGCTTTACTCTGGAAGCTCAAATCCTTTATTTTATTATTGTTTCTCTTTGCTAAATAAAGCTAGTAGTGCAAGAAGAGCAGAGAAAATCAGTTTTCTTCTCAATTTTTCAGGTTTACATGATTGGACTGCTTCTCTGCCTCCAGACACTGCACACTCTGATGAATACTGACTTCAGGAGTTTTAGAACAAAGGTAAGTTTAGTCAAAAATAAGACTGGAAAAGAAACTCTATTTTAGAAACATCAAAATTATACAAAATGAAGAGATAACAGAGGTTTGATTATTAAGTTAGCAGCTATGAAACTAACAAACTGCTATGGTGCTTGGTTAATTTGTTGATTTAATTATTCAACACCCAATTATAGGAAGAGAACAGTACTATTTCAAGTGTTTTAAAAAATGAAGGTAGCATTTTTTTGTTACCATATGTTGCCATTTTTTTGGTAACAATAAGATAATGAATATCTTTACTGTTTTAATTATTTCATGGTTACTGTTTATTAGTAACACACAGTATTTGAAAATATATAAAGCCAGCTTTAAATGAAGTTAAGAGTTGCCTTACGAAAGCTAAGCTTTTTTTTTAATAAAATGCACATTTCTTTGAAAGACCTTTTAAAGGAGTTATTTTGTAGACCATCTTCCAAGGATCTATCACTTTCTTAAATATAGCTGTAATCACAGATTTATCATCATCAGGGTAATTTATAGTAATTTATAAATACAACAAAATACTACTGGGTCATTTAAGGGAACTTCAAGTATGCAGCTCCACTTATTTGCCTATGAAGCGTAGTCTGAGTTTGAACAACTGGTGACAGTTTTAAGTCTGCAGTGTTCCACTTCTTTGATTTTTACAGATTGGTATAGAAATCTTTATCCTAGAAAATTAGCCACTGAATTCATTTGGGCCAGCATGGGCCCTAAGAAATATATCTTTAGGCCTGTACATATCAATAATTAAAAATAAAAGGGTGAAGCAGTATCAACATTTAGGCTCTTAAAACATGGCTTTTAATTAGAAAAGGATGTTAAAATAGGGCAACACTTTAAAGTAGTAAAATGAAACCCATTTGTAAGATATTGGCAATTAAACTTATTCTTTTTTTTTACTATTCCTTAGAAACTCTGTGTTGCACTTACAAGGCCATCCTAATTCTTTAATGCTAGTTTTGAATCACAAGTTTAAGCTGCCAGTTATTAGGTTTCTTATTTCAGGTTTTTAAGTTCCCTTGTGCTGCTTTTAAAAACTGAAAAGCGATTTCTTTCTTTAGTTCTTACGTATTTCCTGAAAAAATATTTTTTCTGGATTTATAACAATCAATTTTTGTAGATTGTACTAAGTATGTCTAAAATACAATAAAGTGTTAAGTGAACTTGATATTCAGAAGTCTGACGCTTTTAATGAGGGTCTGAGTATTTTTATACATTACATGTAATACGTTTAAATCAATCAGAAATTTTTCTAGAGGTACAATGTGTAACCTTAATATTGCTGACAAACAATGATTTTAACCACTTCCTTAAGGTTAATTTTCATATATTTAACTACAATTTAATGAATGCCTACTATTTGGCAGCACTGAGAACGGAGGTAAGGCCATGATATAATAATCTCTTCAATCAAAAAATTATCTGCAGGGGAAAACCATTTTGCTTACATTGTATTTTTAGAAAACACATCAACACTTCCATTTCAAAAAGGTAAATGGAATTTGTACTTTAAACCACTTGCACCACTAATTAATATAGAGATCTGATGATACTGAACTGCTGATCTCAAAGCAACATTGGGTTTTTATCTAGAATGTCTATTACATAAGAAAATGCGTTCTGTGTTTAGCAGAAGAGTGATTGATCTAATGAAGCCCCCAAGAGTAGCAGGAGTGAATATTCTGTAGAAAGCATAGTAGTCTTTCTCTAACATCTGAGCTAATATGGATTGAGTTCTACTCCTCAATAACTCAATCTTCCTCTATATCCTGATATCTTTCATAATTTATCAGAGCCATTCTTAAGGCTATTCATACATAGAGTTGATTACTATGGGATTAACAAATGTCAAGGATTTATAATTCTATCATTTCTTTATTTGACTAATATTTAATGGGAACAATTATGCCCCTAGCATTTAGTTACATTTGCATGCACCTTTCTCATGTTTTAGATTTACTTTCATACCTCTGGGCCTTCACATGTGCCATTCCTCTTGTCTGCAATGACCTTTTCCTTATTCTTTACTTGGATTATTAATTTGCCTTCAGGTTTTATGCAAAGTTTGACCTCATGGAAGCCTTCTCAAGTTTTCCATCCAGTATAGTATGATTCAAAATGCTCCTTTTCTCCGTTCACAGATGATTCTTTAATACACTATGATTATTATTTTACTTATCTAACCTGTAGTCAGATTCTCTAAACAAACAGTTTTATACAACAGTTAAGATTTTTGATTGTTATTCATTGAAAAGAATTCACTCCATATTTTGGACAGTTCTCAAAAGTACTCACAGATTTAGAATTTTGCATGGCTCTCATTTACATGTAGTTTTAAGGGATTATCTTTCTAAGTGGTTTGTACATCCTTCATTAAACTAATATTCATTGAAGAGGTATGAGTGTGACACACTGTGGTGGGTACTAGAGGGGACGTTAGGATGGCACATAAAGAGACTATCACAAACTTTTGTTTCTGGAAATGACAGAGAAGCTGATATTAACTAACCTCACTGAGAAAAAAATCTGTGAAAAATTACCCCAAATTCGCCCCGCCCCCCCCAAAAATTACTCTCTTGATTGCAGAGAGCAATCAAGTCAGCCAGGAGACTGTAGAGAGAAGAGTATACAGTGAGTAAAGAGAATAGAGGCCAAGTGGGAAGCAGCAGCCATGGGATTCCATTTGTAACTGAATTGGAGACACTACTGAAATTTAGACTTTGAAAGTGGCTATGTGTTGAGTGGAACAAGATCCCAGAGAGATGAGAATTGAGTTTAAACTGAGCATGTATTTTTCCCTAGAGATACTTGCCTACCCCTAAGTGATATATATATGTGTGTATATACATATATATATATATATATATATGTATTTATACACATATTGTTTAAAAGTCTGAGCAGAGACATTGCCAATGTGATGGATGATGCAGAGACTCCTGAAGTTATAATTCTGGGTCTGAGGAAGTGGAGGCCCTAGTAACCATTCTATGCATGTTGTTAAGACCCCTTAGAAGAAAGGGTAAACAGGAAATCTGTCAAGGCCTACCAACAAATGAAAGAAAAGACCCAACTAGGTCAGAGTCATCTATATACATAGATTATTGTCCAGAAAAAAAATAGAGACTGGTTAAAGCCAGAAGACAACCTGGCATCTTTAAATGGCTGAAGGGTGAAAAAAAAAACAGAAAAACATATTCAGTCAGAATTTTATACTCAGAAAATGCCTTAAACCACTAAAGTAAAATAAAGGTATCGTTTTAAATTAAAACACACACACATACACACACAAATTAATTAGTCAGAATATAGGAAATTAGAATATAAGCCCTAAAGTAATGATTAACATTAAATAATTATTAACGACATTCTCCATACAAAGGGTAAAGGTCATATGTGGAACTATGTGGGAGCATGGTCATGAAGGAAGAAACTAACATTTCAATACGGTAAGTAGGTTGGTAAATAAAAATAAATACTGACTATCAAAACAATAAAAATAACGTCTTTCAGCATTTAAAATACATGTGAATTGAAATATTCATCAGCAGTAGGTAGATAGAAGGGAGCAAATGGAATTTAAGAGTTGTTTGCCTTAAAAATTCTTAGTATTAATTTTGGATGTACTGTAATGATTCAAAGATACATAGCTAATCATTATAATAAATATTGAAACTGTTAAAAACTATAATCACAATATTAATAAAATGATAAACAGAAGAATAATAACCATTTGATCTAAAAGAAGGTAAAGAAAAAAGAGAAAGAATAGATGAAAAAATAGCAAAGTATGGTGTTAGACTTGATTTCAAAAATACAGCTATGCTTTTAAGTATAAATAAAGGAAATACTCCAATTAGAAATATAAATTTTTAGCCAACAACTATATACTGTAAATGTACTACAAGAAGTATACTACACCACTAATTATATGCTGCTTATAAAGTATGCATTTTAACTATAAGGATACTCAGCATTCAAAGTAAAAGAATCATTTAAAAAATATACACCATGCTAGTACAAACAAAAAAAAATGTTACATATATAAACAAAATTGATAAAACTTGAGCCAGGCTCATTAAGAAAAAAAGGAGAAAGGACACAAAGAAACAAAGATATGAAAGAGGAGAAACTACAACTGGTATCACAGAAAGGCAAACAATTACAAGAGGACACTATGAACAGTTATATCCCAACAAATTGGACAACCTAGAAGAGATGGATAAATTCCTAGAAACACACAGTCTTCCAATCAGGAAGAAACAGATAATCTGAACAGACTGATTACTAGTATTGACATTGAATCAGTAATCAAAAAAATTCCATTAAACAAAATTCTGGACTTGATGGCTTCCCAGGGGAATTCTACCAAACATGTAAAAAAGAGTTAACGCCTATGTTGTGTACATACATATACACACAATAGAATATTACTCAGCCATAAAAAAGAATGGAATTTTGCCATTTGTAACAATACGGATGGACCTGGAGGGGATTATGCTTAGTGAAACGAGTCAGATGGAGAAAGATAAATACTGTATGTTATCACTTATATGTGGAATGTAAAAAATAAAACAAATAAATGAATATAATAAACAGAAATACACCCATAGATACAGAGAACAAATTAGTGGTTACCAGTAGGGAGAGAGGTGGAGAGGAGGGGCAAAATAGGGGAAGGAGATTAAGAGATACAAACTGTGAGGTATAAAATAAATAAGATACAAGGATATAATGTACAGCTCAGGGAATTAACTAATACTTTGTAATAATTTTAAATGGAGTATAATATATAAAATATTGAATCATTATTGATTGCACACCTGAAACTGATATAGCAATGTAAAACAACTATACTTTAATTAAAAATAAAGCATGTGATTATAGATGTACCAGTACTGCATAAAATGTTAGGCCAGATGTGTTACTAGAAATAAAAAATGATAATTTACATTGATAAGAGCTAAATGCTAGGAAGAAAAAAATACTATATTTTTATTTGTTCTACATAAAAAAGTGATAACTGTAATAGAAGGACAATTCCTTAATTACATTGCAGATTTTAAACACGTCTCTATCAGTAAATTATAGAACAATCAGATGATAATGTCAGTAAGTAAATTAGAGATGTCATAATATAACTGACTAGCTGAACCTTATTTTCATTTATAAAGCATTATACGCACAACAGCAGAACATTTTATTTTCAAGTTCACGTGGAGCATTCACCAAAATAGAATATACACTGCCTAAATTTAGACCACAGCAGACCATAAATCAGGTGTTAACAAAATTTTAAATAATAAAATTATTTAGAATGTGTTGTATTAGCACAGCAGAATTAAACTAAAACTTAATAATAATAATATAACCTAAACATCCACATATTTATTTATATTTAGGATATTCACATCCTTATTTAGAAAATAAGGAACAGACATTCACAAATAAAATAAGTACCAAAACTTATAAGTTAAGGAGTAAATCTAAAAATAAATTTGCATACAGCTTGATTACACATATAATGAAAATATGACATAACAAAAATGGTGGACACAGGAAAACCAATTTTACAGGGAAATTTATAGATGCATTGAATAGAGATAAAGAGAGACTGAAAAATCAATATTTTAAGCATCCATCACAAAAAGTAGGTGAATATCTCCCCTGCCCCCACAACACCCAGGAAATAGCAGAAAGGATATAATAAACGTGAGAACAAAATACACTGATTTAGAAATTGCTCATATAAAAGAGGAATCCAACAAAGCTAAAAGCTGGTTTTCTGAAAATATTAATAAAATGTCCATATCTTTAGGAAGATTGATCAAAAATTAAATCAAAACTACAAGTTATACTTCATTGGGATGAAAAACAAGGAATGCTTTCTACCAGTTAGATCTTAAAAGTTACCGGAGAAAGCAATTTTATACCAATAATTTCTTAAATTATATGAAGTAGAGAAATTTCTTGGGAAAAAAAACAGATTTTCAAACTAATTCAAAAAGAACTATCAATATAAATAGTTCTATATTTATAAAATACTTGAATCAATTATTTACAACATTGCCAAAAAAGTTCACTAGTGAATTCTTACAGTATTATGAGGAAGTATTGTCAGTTTAATAGAAACTCTTTCAGAAAACAGAAAAAAGGGGAGTATTTCCTAGACAGTCTATGAGGCTAGCATATCATGAATATTTAAACCTTACAACAACAGTATAAGAAAAGAAACTCTCAGCTAGCATATCATTAATACTGAAACCTTACAAACACTGTACGAGAAAGGAAACTAACACCAAATCTCTGGCATGAATATAAACCCAAATAGTTTAAGCGAAATTAACAAGTTGAATTCAGTAGCACATAAGAAGATAATATATAATGACCAAGTTTACATTATTGCAAGGCTGAATTAATGTTAAAAAAATAAATCAAACTCAGATGTTTATAGCAGTTTTCTTCATAATTGCCACAAGTTAGAAGCAACCAAAATGTAAGTGAATGGATAGATAAAACACAGTACATCCAGACAATGGAATGCTACTGGGCAATAAAAAGAAATCCATGGAGGGATCTTACATGTGTTTTACTAAGTGATAGAAGCTAATCTGAAAAGGCCACATACTGTATGATTCCAACTATTTACATGACATTCCGGAAAAGGCAAAACTGTGGAGACATTCAAAGGATCAGTGGTAGCCAGGAGTTGGGGAAAGGAAGGAATGAATAGGTGGAGCACAGAGGATATTTAGGACAGCACGTCTATTTTGTATGATACTACGATGGTGGATACATGCCACCTTATTTTTCTCAAAACTTATAGAATGTACAATAAATACCAAGAGTGAGTCCTAATGTAAACTACAGGCTTCAGGTGTTAATGATGTATCATATACGCTTCATCAGTTGTAACAAAAGTGCCGCTGTAGTGTGGGATACTGATGGTAGGACTGGCTGTGCACATGTGGGGGCAGTGGGTATAAGGGAATTCTAGGTACTCTGCTCAATTTTGTGTGAACCTGAAAATCACATGCCTATCACTAAATCTAACAAAATACATGGTAGAGCTCCACACAGAAAAATATGTAACAGTACCTAAAAAAAAATTAAAAATAAATGAATAAAAGGACAGATCATATACATGGAATAGAGAATTCAATACTATAAACATGGCAATTTTCCCCAAATTGATCTATATTGATTTAAATTAATTACAGCAGAGTGTGTGTGTGTGTGTGTGTGTGTGTATTAACAACCTAATTATAAGTTGTACACAAAAATGTCAAGGCCAGAAACAGAAACAATATCCTTAAAGGAGTACAAAGCTGGTGACTGAAAAAACAGGCTTTATCAGATATAAAGACTGACTATAAACATATATTTCTCACCAGCATTCGCAAAATATTCATTTAGAACTATGGTGATATGAATGGTTAAAGCAGGACACTTTTTTAACAGTTTTGGAACATTTGCATAGGTCAAAGGGATAATTTGTTAAAAAGTAGAGGGAATGTTTCTCAGATACTTCTACTACAAAAACAAACTATGCCCTTTTGTTTGTCTCTTAGAAATTCTAGAAATTCTACTCCTAAAGCCTGCTATTTCAGCTTTTCATTCATATTAGAAGATTTTTCTAAGTGTAACACCTCCTTTTAGTCTCAGTCACCCTCTGTCTCTTCCCGTCCTACACAGAGTAAAATTCAGAGGAGGCTATGTTAAGGTTGGATAGTAAGATTCCTTTAAACTTAAACTCTGATTATATGATATATCCTATATTGTATGAGGTATATTTTAATAAGGGGGGTCGGACACACCAGCATAATGATGGTGTTATCTGCCCTCCTTTAGAGATTTCTAGGGAAAATGGGGCTCTGTGTGGCGGACTGTTCCATTTTTCTGCATCCCACCTCTAGGCCAGCCTCTGTCTTCAGCAAGCCCACTCCAGTACATGGGCTACAGTTTTCTGCTTTCTGTCACAGGTTCCTTCCTCCCTTCTTCCCTTCCTTTCTTTTCTTTGCGGTACGCGGGCCTCTCACTGTTGTGGCCTCACCCTTTGTGGAGCACGGGCTCCGGACGCGCAGGCTCAGCGGCCATGGCTCATAGGCCCAGCCGCTCCGCGGCATGTGGGATCTTCCCAGACCGGGGCACGAACCTGCGTCCCCTGCATCGGCAGGCGGACTCTCAACCACTGCGCCACCAGGGAAGCCCTGTCACAGGTTCTTTAAAACGGAAACCACAGACAAGTGCAGTTGGGAAGTGCACTGAGTGCCTCTCCTCCCTCCCAACAAGAACCACTGGAGGAGAGGAGCCCTGTGATATTTGTCCCAGACAACCTTCCTTTGAACAGACAATCCTGGGAGGCAACTGTGGTTCTCAGATGTCCCTGGATGAATGGAGTCCTTACAATCTGTATGAGAAAAGTCACTTGCAGACCTCTTCTCTCTTCTCCTGTCTCTCTCTGACTTTTCCTTTTCTCACTCCTATTCACCCACAACACACATACTAACTACCTATGCCCTAGTCCTGTTTCATGCTGTGCTTTTAAGGTAACATGAAATAAAAACTATTGCTTCGAACAAAGCAAGAGGAAGTGGCCTTTGATTTAATATGTAAAAGGCAGAGGAAAGTTGAAAGTCTCTCAGGGGGTTATATTTTTAGGATAGTATAGAATAACTGTGGCTCTATCACAAGGAATGGAAGCACACCCATCCTCTTTCCTTCAAAACTTTAATGAAAATATAGGTCATACCCTTTGCCATTTTGCAGGTAATGAAATGCAAGTTGGAAAGTAGAATTCTTTTAGAGATGGATGCAGAATTCAGAAATTCTTAATCCTTGCCTGGTCTGACAGAAATACTTCTTTTCTGTGAACCACATTGTTTAAACATCTGATAAATGCTGTCATTTAATTGGAAGATAAAACAATGATTCTACAACAGAACTCAATGTTTTATTGCCATTTACAATAAATGTCACAATCTGAAACTCACTGTGATTTGTACGCAGTCCTCCAATTTGATTTTGGAATAAGCTCCTTCCATTTATTTATCTCTTCCACTCCCCTATAATATCGCTATGCGATTTACATGCATAGACCAATGAGCTTAAAAGCAAAATAGTCTTAGTGAAAAAATGAAAATTTCTCACAGATCCTTTTCAGTATATTACTACCGCAAGTGATTATTTATATGATACTTTTTATCCTTGTTGCATAAAGCAGAAAATATTATAGAGCAATCAATGGACCATCATTTATATTTTCCTCCAAATTACAATAATTAGAGAGCCTTACAAACTTTTATTGTACTGCCTACCTAATGTGCTCATAGTAATCATTTTATTATAGTGTTACTCAAGCTACTGCTATTTTAGGTGTTAATAGCCATATTATTTAATTAATGACATCAAACTGTGGTGTTCAGAGTATAACTGTACTTCACAAACTGGTAGGTTGTAGTGCTGTGTTAAGTAAAACAAGTACAATTTATGCCTGCTGTTACCACATATTTTTACTGCTCATTTTCTCTCAGTCTTTTCTGCTAAATCAATGGCAGGAGAGTATTTCATACTAATTTTTGTTTTCAGTCCTTAAATTGTATTAATGATATCTCCTGGTTTCCCTACTGAATCTCCTGGAATGGAAATTTGACAGCTAAGTGTAATATACAGTTCACTCAGTTTGAAAATAAAGTGAATATCTGTATATTTATAGTAGTACAATAATGGACTTATTCTAATTGCTAAGGTATTTTGAGCCAAAGCATTTAAAATATTGAGAAAATTTGAACACATACTGGCATAAATATTTGTTTTTTAGGACAGGGAAATTCTCAACCAAAATGAGCCTTGATATGAGTGGAAAGTGACTCAGGTGAGTAAAGGTGTCTGGTGATGAGCAATTTCCTCCTGTAAGGTAAATGTAAATGTTTCAGGAGAGCAGGGTACTACGTACAAAGGTAGAAAAAATGATTAACTAAATTACTTGCTGTCCTAGAGAAATTAATATGCTTTGCTGGGAAAGCCATTTATTCTCAGAGTATTTTACTTATTCAGATTCATGATTGGGTCATATTCTTATCTTCCTGCTCATGAGTCAACCCTACATTATTTGTGAAAGTTAAAAATAAATTTATTATCATTTATTCTTCAAGTTCTTTTGAAGGTAGCAAATAGATTAAACTGAGAACATGGAAGAGTTTAGGCTTCAGACAGAAAATGTTACATGCTTGTTAATGTCTAAATGTGTAGTTTTAATCAAAACCTTTATTCAATTTAATGACATTTCCAATTCTGGGTATTTTAATGGCTGAGATCAGAATAACATGAAATATTTGTGTCTTCATAATTATTAGAATAATTATTCTATTATTGTCATTAATGCTTTTCTAATATATAATTTACTGAGTTATGTGGTGTAGTATTTAATTAAAAATGAGAAATAGTTAAACATACAGACAGGCCCCTAGTCAGGGCCACCTGCCCACATGGACTACAGTTTCTATTCAGCCCAACACTGACACCATCTGGATGGAAACAGAAACGAAGCACAGTATTCAGTGGGCTAACTTCAGAGTGGTTTGGCTAGTGATAACTCAGGAACCCAGGCCATAATTCTAAAAGGATTAACCCTATGGCTTGGATAATGGGAAGTTGGGGGATGGAGGATGTTGAATAAACATTTATGGGATCAGGACACGTGGAAAACATGGTTTTCCTGCAAGATCCTCAGGCAGTTCTCACTGTCTTTTACATCCCAGCTCATAAGATGCTGATCCCCTGGCAATCACGAAGCTGATGCGCTAGCCTGAGTAAGAGCCCTAACAACTACCCTTCAGTAGAAACAGCAGATTGGGTGCACAGAAAGAGTGTCCACATAGCACCAGGATGGGATGGCATAATGCCAAAGATGCCGAATTGACCTTGAAATACAATGACTAGGTTAATGCAGTAACAGCATGTCCTGTGTGTTCTAAACAACGTCCAAAGCAATGGCCAAATAAATCTGGGGCCATCCGTCGGAGTTCCCAATCAGTGAAGGATTGGCAGACTGATTATATTGGCCACCTCCCACCAAGCAAATGTTTTAACTATGTCTTAGATTGTGTAGACACCATGTCTGGCCTAACCCAAGTTACCCCGTCACTGTGCAAACTGGGCTGCCACCATTAGGGGATGAGAGAAGCTGAGTACCATGTACAGATACCCTCATCAAATAGACAGTGATTGGGGATTGCATTTCAAAGGTCATGATGTGCAAAACTGGGCAAAAGATCATGACATTGATGGAGACTACATCTCCCCTATAACCTGCAAACAGCACGGTTGGTAGAAAGGAATAATGGAGTATTAAAGCAGCAGATTAAATTACCTACAAGTAAAACCACCTTGACCAGGTGGACTAAAGTCAAGCTTTTTTTTTTTTTTGCTTTTTTTTTTTTTGCGTAACGCGGGCCTCTCACTGTTGTGGCCTCTCCCATTGCGGAGCACAGGCTCCGGACGCACAGGCTCAGTGGCCATGGCTCACAGGCCTAGCCGCTCTGCGGCATGTGGGATCTTCCCAGACCCGGTCACACCCGTGTCCCCTGCATCAGCAGGCAGACTCTCAACCACTGCGCCACCAGGGAAGCCCTATGCCAAGCTATAATACATTTGAATGATCAACCAGTAGGGCCTTTGCCCCATATGCCAGACTCACCAGACTTGCCAGACTGGGGCACCCTGCTGAGACACACAATACTGTTAAGTTTTGCAAGTCACCAGAGACAGACACTGCCCCCATTCTCACCATGGATCAATGTGCTGAGAATACCAAGTCATATCACACCTGGGAGAGGAGGTATCTACTGGAATTTGCAGTGGGATGTCCCAGCAGGATGGGCGAGTTACTTCACACCCCTGGGCTAGGGGAACTACTTAATCTCCCCTGGGATCCCACTGTCCTGCTGCAAGCTAGACCTGTTGATACACGTACCATGGAGAGAAGGGACAAGGTGGGGGTCCTGGTCTGGCATTAGGTCCCATCCCCAGGCCATTTTCTCATGCCTGACAGCAGTGCCTCCCCTGGTCAACGTGCATGGTATGCACAACCAAGTCAAGTTCCTAAAGCTGCAGCCGCATTAATATCTAAGGACCAGGCCACAGTGTAATTCTTATTGAAAGGGAAGACCTTCCCATACAAGTTGCTACTAAATATCTATCTTTTCAACCTTAGTCTTCTGCTGTGATTTCCAGTCACAGGTTGGGCATCTGATAAAAACAGCTTTCAACTGTGGCCCCATTCATATGCCCAGCAAGGGAATCTATCCAACTGCTGGGTATGTGTGGGCAAGTGCCCTTCTCAGCTCATCAGGATTTCCATGGTGGTATCATCACTCCAGGGAGGGGATGGAGGGCCCTAAAGCAGTGCATTAAGGAAGAAGAAAAAGCTAGGACTAGTACTCTTAATTCATCTGATATTACTGATACTGATCCAGAAATCTGGCCTGCAGCACACACTATCAGTAACACTGGGCATGGGTATTCTTTTTTTTTTTTTTTTTTTGGTCAACCAAACTCCTTAGGCAGCACACCAAACAGCTGATCAGAAGGGTCCTAAAAATATTAGCATAAGAGCCATGGGTGGCTACACTCATATTTGGGACGGATTCATGTGGCTTACCGTAGGTTACAGACATTTGAGCACTCGTGCACACTTATATTGGGAACAGAAAAGGCACTGTAAACAGAACCAACCCAATTGTACCAGGGATATGGGGTGGATATCACCAGAACCAGATAGTCATTCTGCCACATTAAAGGATAGCAACTGGTTTGACAGCCCAGGTATTTATCAGGTAGCACCGAATGGGATCCAATGTTGTGTGGCACAAATCTTTGGCCCTGGCTTCCACCTGGGTGGTTGGGCTGCTGCACCCTGGGTTTTCTCTGGGCACAGGGGAGAATCTGCCCCATGGTAACAAAATTTGCCAACTTCCTTCTCCTCAAGGCCAGATGGACATATTCTGTTTTCCACTGGTACAATCATGTGGCCACTCTCTTTGTTCCCTCCATTGGCCTGGAGGCTGTCATAGCACACACAGAAGCTTTTACAAAATTGACCCAGCAAGACTTAAAGGTCAAAGCCTGTCCTTCAGAACTACTGAAATATCTCTAATGAGAAAAGCTGTCCTCCAAAATGGGATGGCCTTGGATATTATCACTGTCTCACAATGTGCCATTATCCAAACAGAAAGTTGCATGTTCATACCTAATGAGTCTGCTAATGTATCATCTTTATTAAGTCCCATGAGGACACAAAT
Source organism: Tursiops truncatus (assembly GCF_011762595.2). Classification (NCBI taxonomy): domain Eukaryota; kingdom Metazoa; phylum Chordata; class Mammalia; order Artiodactyla; family Delphinidae; genus Tursiops; species Tursiops truncatus. Next base: position 119,948,107 of record NC_047037.1, read on the forward strand.
GAATGCCTTGAGTCATCTGCCCTCAGTCTAGGGGACTCAAATCAGTGTTTCAGATCATGGGGCTCTTGGTGGAAAAAAACTTACTTACTTTGGGAAGTATTACCTTAACATGTGTTTTCTCTTGTGTATGCCCATACCGTTGGTATCTGCCTCCAGTGTGGCCAGATAGCTGCCAAAGGAGCTACCTCCATGCTAATAAACCCACTTGCTGACTGCTCAAGGCACACTGCAGAAGAGGGGAGCACGTAAGATTGTAAGAGCGGGTCATCAGGGGTGGAGTGTTGAAGGAGGTCATCAAGAGGATAGGACCGCAAGTTGACTAGTGAGCTGGATTCAGGCAATTAGAGGCTCCTTACCCCCTCGTCTGTCCTTGCAATGTATGTCCCCATCCACTTCTCCTGCACTTGGAGTCACTTTAAGAACTCGGCCTTAAGAGAGTAATGTATTGTTGAGACAATCTGGATTGTATTCATGACTGAACCCTGTTAAGGCCTCTATGTAAACTCTTTAGATTCTGGCAGGTGGGGACAGAGATCTACACATTTTGAGCCACCCAAGACAAGCCTGGAAATTAAGTCCCTTGCTTATTAAAACTGCTTATTAAAAAGCTTATTAAAACTACCTACCAATCTGGAGCGGGCGGCCTCTTTCTTCAGTCTCTCTTTGCCTTTTGAGTTCGGGGGCCAGTTTCAGACTTTACCCCGGGCACTCCAGAGGTTTCCAATCAACACGCAGGGAGGAGACGGGCTGGGAAGCGCCGAGCATCGGGGCAGCTCAGAGAAACACAAAACCAGGCCGAGGCCCAGCAGCCTGTGAACCAACTTCCCAAAAGAAGCAAGATCTCGCGGGATCTCGGGGCTCTACGGGATTCTACAGAAGCCGGAAGGGGAGGGCCGGGATGATAAACACCTGGGTGCACCCGGTGCCAGAGGCCTCTTTCTGCCAAATTGGCCTGTAGGGAGTCTGGCTCCTTCCACCTATCATGCAAACCCCAATACTTGTGGGCACGTGGAGCCTCTCCCCCAAGTCAGTCACAGTGCCGTGGAGTCTGCGCGAGGCCTGACCAGGTACTGGGGAACGGGCACCGGCAAAGGCCGTGCGGGGAGGGACTGACGGAAGAGTCATTGACTCCCGAACGGGGAACTGAACAGTGGAGTAAAGTGTTAAAGCGAGGGCTGCAAACCTCATAGACTTCCAGGGTTGTATATGTAAATTTTATGTTTCTGCTTTACTGTAGTATATTAAGTGTGCAATAACATGTCTACAAAAATGCCAAACAATGTATGTAACTTAATTAAAAATGATGCTGTTGGAAAAATGGTGCTGATAGACTTGCTGGACAGAGGGTTGCCATAAACTTTCAGTTTGTAAAATAGACAATATTTTTGAAGTGCAATAAAGGAAAGTATAATAAAATTATAGTTGCCTTTATGCTCTTCCATAAGTCACCAAATTAATAAGTTGGTAATTGCTGTTAGGAACCTGAATAGAGCGTCATGGTATTAGCCAAATGTACCTAATATTCAGTACAGTGTCTGGCACATAGTAGGTTGGCAATAAACAACAGTAAAATAAATGTTATGAAATGAGGTTGCTAGATTGACTTGCCAAAATGCTTAGATTTATAGGAGGTACCACGTGGTTTAAATGAAATACAAAATATGGGTCATACTCACAAGCAATTTTTAAAATACATTAAGGACTTCAATCTATAATGCAGAAAACACTAATAAGCATCATGAATAACATTACTTAAAGATACTGTAAATCCCTATATTATGTTATATTATTCAAATTAAGGCAATACATGATGGTGTGATTTTGTAAAACAAAGAGGCAGTGTTTTCAAAAGGTGTATAAAATACTTGACTAAAATTTTCTCAGGCTATATGTAGGGTCCTCTAAGAATTGGAATCTGTGATGCCATGTTGGGCAGATTGCAAAGAAATGGTTGCAGTGATGAACAGTTTGGAATTGGGCAGTCTCTAGGCAAAATAGAACAATGCAGAATCATGGAAAGGGCTTGATATGATATGATAGCTTCATAAATACTAGTCAGATATTACAGAAAACGTTACAAACGTTTGGCCACAGCAGTATATTTATAAGAAATTTATTTCACCTGCCAAATAAAACAAAACCAGTGAGCAAGTGAGCACGCACCCGTGAGAGAGAGCTTGCAAATGTTTTTCAGGAATGTACAACTTTGTGTGTACTAAAATAAGAAGAAGCACCTGATACAAATGGTCTTCTAAGAATAGTACACCCAAATAATCCAGGTATAAAGTTAATATTAATTGCCAATTCTCAGTGTTACAAAAAAAATGCTGTCTTTGCACAGTATATAATTTAAGCTAATTTGCTTCTCTGACTAATATCTATAACAAAATCTCGCTGGTATAGTCATCAGTGACTTATTGGCAATATAAAATAATTGAAATTATCAACAGATAAAATTAAAGGAGAAGGTTTAAATGATAGAATTATAGTACATGCCAGCAATTTCTCAAAGTGAATTACCCAAATATAATTGCACATCTCTGCTGTGTTCTAAAGTTCAACAGCCTGAAATGTTATTGAACTATGCATGCATTAATAAGACACTGCATACCAGAAGGGGGATAATAAGAGAAATGGTTTAAAATCTATATGGGCTAGAAATCTATTAATGGTGTCTGTGAATTATATGCTCTATTTTCTGTTACATTCACTTCAGATGAATCAATCAAAAAGTGTGAGGATAATATTAATTATCCATTTATATAGTATCATAATAATCTCATCTCTAAAATCTTAAGACCTAAACTTCATGCTTTTTACATCATTTTGCTTCAAAAATTGACTTTTTATGTATCTGACCTCAATAGAGTTTTGTATTTTAACATAAATAAATTTGAATTTCTTAAGATAGCCCTTCATATGGCCATGCAGATAGGCGGCATGCGTTGGAAAACGTGTACTAACCAATTGCCTTTTTGAAGGGTTAAGTTTCTATAGAGGAGATGGAACATAGATGGTATAAAATGATGTTTACGGGTCCCTCCTTTTGCAATTCTAATGAAACCAGTATTGCCTAGTCGAGGGTCATTTCCATTGGCAAACTTATCAATTTATTACGTTTACTGCTTAGAAGGATATATTGATGTCTTAAATAATACTGATTAAGGCATTTAATAGTAGGGATTAAAATCTAGCATATTTTAAAGAAGAAAATTTATCTACAATATATTAATAGGATTTGGACATAATGGAATAGAAACTCTAAAATGCTAGGACATATACGAAGAAAAAATAACAACTGAAATTCAAAAATCATCCAATTCTAAGAGATTAGACATACACAATTTTCTGATGAATACAGGTTTTTCTCTCAAATTCTTAGACATAAAACAGTAATTCCAAACTACTTGAGAATATACATGTTTCCTTAGAACTGCCTGCAAACTGAATAAATAGCTAAGACATACATGTATGCTTATCTTTGAACATTCTCAAATCTTTATAAGATAAAATGTAAATCTGACCAATATCCTGCTGCATTTATGATGCTTTTATCTCAATCAATGTATACAGAAAGTATAGCTGCTAGTTAAGAAAAGATACGCAAGATAAATGACAAGAGATTATTTTGAAACAGGATAGTTGGACACATGTTTTGTGTATAATTTGGGGGACGGGGATACACATTGTAGAAGGTAACTGATTTGTAATGCAGTGGTCCATGTTTGAAAATAGAGCTGCTTTTTTAAGACATATATGTTAATGCATCAGAAAAATATTCAACAGTAAATTTTAAACTTTAAAAAAAATTTCATTGATGTAATATATCCTCATTGTTTTAAAAACATGTGTCTATGAGTCTTACAATGAAAACTTTTACTCACTTTCTCTATCTCTTCTCCATATTCATACATTTTCAAAGCAGCCATCCTTGATTCGAATGCTAACTTTCCATAGAACTTATCTCTATATTCTAGATTCCCCGATTGAAAGGCTATTTCGTGATTTATGTATTTTATACATAATCTCATGAGAGTTGCAAGGTTGATGAAATCTTCCCACCAACATTTTCATCCTTATCATCCCTCATACTTAAAGTATTTGGTTAAACAGATAATCTCTACAGTATGTCTACATAAACACTGATCAATAATGAGTCTGCGAAATATAATATCAGTACAATAACTTTTCCTTTCCATCTCTTTTTCTTTATTGTCTCATTATTTTGACTTACATGATTTTCTATGTGGTTATTATTAACTTTATACAAGTAAACAATTCTGCCACTTGCCTTTCAACAAAATAATTAAATGTTCAAACATGCCAGTTCTATTTGTTTTTCTTTTAAAGACCTCAATCTGGAATCCACCACCCTTGGACTGCTATTTGGATTGTATGCGCTCTGGGTCTGTAATATGGAAATCCAGTTGTGTGTTCTTTATATAATCATTTTGGGATTTCCAGTGACATATCTCCTGCATAGATACACTGTCACAAGAATTCCTTGTTTTTATATTTGATTTACATTCTATTTTTCTGGAGCACATCTTTCATAGCTTCATTAGCTTCTTAAAAAGGGCTAGAGATTTATAAACTACTATTTAAAGAACATAAATCTGCATGTAAAAGCACATACAGGGCATTATCATAAAGCATTATAAGGACGAGAGAAAGGAATATTAGCAGTAAGTTAATCACTTCTTATTGTTAAATTCACCAAAAATGCTTCTCACATAGTTTTTGCACTTTGGGGGGAAATAAGTTCAATTTCTGTAGGTATAATACATTTAATATTATCTAGAGATAATATATGGTTGCCACTTTTAAGGTAACTTGAAATATCTTACTAACAAAAGAGGCTAAACTTTTTGTTAGGTTTTCTGTCATCATATTTTTATACATTATTATATATAATTAGCTTTATCTTATTTTGTGTCATTATTATTCAATTTGATGAAGTCTTTGGTAATTATTTGCTAAATAAGTGATAAGTGACTTATTAAAGGACTGTTTGAGGCTTATTTTCCTTATCTGTAACATAGTGGAAGGAATACATAACTTCTAGGATCGTATATGTTTTTTTTTTTAAATACACATGCAAATATAAACAATTAGAATTTGTTGAGTGCTTACTAAGTGTCAGGCACCTTTCTATATAGTTAATCTCGATTAAATAATTCAGTCCTTACAATAACCTTATTACATTGGTACTGTTTACGTATTTGTAGATGAGGAACAGGCTTAGGTGCAGAGAAATTCAGTGCTTTGATCAAGGTCACAAATTCACAGCGATAGCCATGTACTTAATAGTTACTAGACAAATGATCGTTTGTTAGTATTGGTACCAAAACATCTACTTAGCTTTTACAAACATACAGATTTGGTATAAGTGCCATTATTTCCCCCACAGTCATATTTATTAAAATATGTATTGCTTTCAAAAAGTAAAATCTACATTATTCTTACCTACATATTGCAATTTTTTCTATAGTGATACAGACAATAACATGTTTTATTTAAATTTGCATTACCTTAGTGTGAATATAAATCGTGTTAAGAGAATCATTCTGTCATTCTTTTTTTTTTTTTTTTTTTTTTTTTTGGCGGTACGCGGGCCTCTCACTGTTGTGGCCTCTCCCGCTGCGGAGCGCAGGCTTCGGACGCGCAGGCTCAGCGGCCATGGCTCACGGGCCCAGCCGCTCCGCGGCATGTGGGATCTTCCCAGACCGGGGCACGAACCCGTGTCCCCTGCATCGGCAGGCGGACTCTCAACCACTGCGCCACCAGGGAAGCCCTGTCATTCTTTTGATCAAATGTTCTGACCAATGGAACAATAATTTAGTAATTTTAAGTAGAGTTTAGCCTTGATTAGAATATGCTATTAATGTTAAATTTAATCTAACTTGTAAAATAACTATAGTTATCTTGCATTTTCTTAAAAGCTGGTATAATTTCTCACAGTTACTTTCAGTCTTTTACTAATAAGGAGAAAGAAATGAGAAATGTTGTTTTTAACAATATAGACAACTCTCAAGGGAAATAAGAAAAATAAAATTTATATTCTGGGGCTTCCCTGATGGCGCAGTGGTTGAGAGTCCGCCTGCCGATGCAGGGGACATGGGTTCGTGCCCCAGTCCGGGAGGATCCCACATGCCGAGGAGCGGCTAGGCCCGTGAGCCATAGCCGCTGAGCCTGCGCGTCCGGAGCCTGCGCTCCGCAACGGGAGAGGCCACAACAGTGAGAGGCCCATGTACCGCAAAAAAAAAAAAAAAAATTCTATTTGTATAAAGTTATGGTATGTTTAATAATTGCATTACTTAAAATACATATGTATTTGTGGAAATGAATACATTATACAGGTAAATGAGATAGCAGTCTACTCTTTTGCATGCTGTACTATTTCTGAAACCAAGTTTGTATTAATAGAAGGATAAAAACATTTTAATAAAGAAATAACTGGATTTTTGCCAGAAATTTGCAGTTTGCTCACCATACTCCTTCATTCATCTGACTGGATGTATGCATAATTGGGCCACACTTACCACATTTCCTTGTATTCGGTGTAACCATGTGATTGAGTTCCAGTTAACTGGATGAATATACTAATGACGTATCCAGGCCACTCACATACCAAAAAAATTCCATATGTAATCCTATTTCTTGTTTCTCATTTATTCATCTCAGTGGTTAAGACCTCAAGGTCATAAGGAAGGATAGAGCCAAAGGTGGATGGAATCTTGGTCTCTATAATGGGTTTTATATGAATAAAAATGACAATACCCATGTATAAGCCAATGAGATGTTTGTGTTGATTGTAACCACATATTGTGTACCCTGACTAAAGAAGTTCAAAGAAATCAATCCTTTCCCGCTAAAATAAATATTCTCACGACTTCCTAAAATATCTACTAAGTCTACGTTAAAACTTTTCAGTATATCCACCAGACACTCACTATTCTAACAAAGAGAATTTTGAAATGTTAAATTTTACTGAAATTTTCCAAGTCTACAGATTTATTTCACTAAATAAACACTAATACATTGAAGTGTTTTACATTAAGTTGAAATTTCTGAAATCAAATTAGATCAATCCTCTAAACTATATAACCAATTTTTAAAGTATGAAATGTAGTTTATCAGATAGGGTTTATTGTTTTAGGAAAAAATTGAAACTTGCATATGAGATATGAATTGACTAAATAGCCACTCTCAAGAAAATTATAATCTCTACATTTCTTCTGTTTGATTTACTTATCTCCAAATAAGCTTGTTTTGTTTAATAGGAAACAGTATTTCATTGAATTCACAAAACTGTAGCTAGAAAATAAGTACCTTCTATAAATTGACTGGCATATTGGTAAGGAGGACAAGATAGTTTGTTTTAATATAGTTCTGTGTTCACTTGTTCCTTTCATTTACTTCCCTTCATATGATAAATTTCAAATGATGCAAGATTGTTGATGTTTTTGAGATGTTATTGTGTTCCTGTCTTCAATTTGAATCATACAATAACTTTGTTTCAGCAACAAAATACCTCTAATAGATTTGTCTTTCAGTCTTACTTACCTGGCTTGATAAATTTCAGCTTAGACAATTATGTCATCTAGGCTAAGTGAATTAAGTGCATTTTTTTTAATAGCAGAGCAAAATTTGTTTTAAAAACATAATTCATCATAGATACATCATGAATGTGTAAAGGACAGATTTATGTGCATCGTCATCTTTATGGTCAGAAAAATCATGACTCGATTTTTGTTCAACAATCTTGAATTTTATATGCTTTCTGTATCATTACTGTTCACCTGGCTGCTCTTATGATTAATTCTAGAAAGAACAACAAATCTTGCAAAAAAAATACTTTAAGAGCCTCGAGACATTTCCTTGGCTCGTCTGGAAATGAGATTCGAAAAGAGTTTGCTAGTGAATCATAGTATTTAAACAGATTAAAATAAGTTAGCAAATGGCATTAAATTCTGCTGTGCTTTTACTGAGAGACAAGAGGTATATTTTAAAGCCACAGTAACATTTTATACACTATGCTATTTATATATTTTTAAAAAATCTATGCATACTGATAGGAGCTCAATAATCACACTTCAGTTCAATGGACAGGTGGTAAAAGAAATGTGTGTGTGTGGTGGGGGAAGGGGATTGTGTGTGCATGAAAGTCAGAAAAGTGGAAGGTCAGCTTTTGGCCTCAACAGTGTATCAGGGCCATGTATATAGGGTCATGGACATACAGTATTGAACAAAATAGAGTCCCTTTTAGATAAGACAGAGTTGAAATGAATACTTTTCAATTAATTTAAGTAACAAATATATAAAAGTGCTTAGAAATGAAAATCAAGTCTCTTATAACAAGAAGATACAACTAACCATGTAGGCCTCCATAAGAGAGAATATATAAGGGAGATAAAGCATAATTAAAGTTTAAAGGTACAAAAGGAATTAAAGAGTCAAGAAACTAAGAAAAGTTCGTAAGTCAACAAAATGGTAAACATAGCACACTGAGAGTCAGCAGATGTGGTTAGAGAGAAAAATAGGGGCCAGATTACACTAACCTTAGTGTCTATTTGAAGGATGACAGAATTTGTTCTAAGAGCAATAGAATACATTTATTTATTTGAGTAGAATAAAATATGTTTGTTAGATGCACAATGTTGTCTTCTCTATCATATTTCTATCTTATGCCACTAAAATTTTTGGCTGATAATTTGTCATCTTTATTGATGGTGTATTAGTATCCTGATCCCAATTGTATGTTTTAGCTAACACTGAAATTGTATTAGTTGGCTGCTGATGAGAATGCAGAACCAGAAAATTCCTCAGTCCATTCATTATTCTCCACTAAGAATTTTATACCTAACAACATTAGTCAATCATAATGGTAAATAAAGGTCTTTTTTCAAGGGCACAGCAATTTTAGACTTTTAGATCTCAAGAACTATTTTTAAGAAAACTATAAATAAAATAATCTTTACCAGAAAGGGAAGAAAACAAATAGAAAGAAATTTGTAGGGTCTGTGGGCAAAGAATGACACTAATTTAAAATAAAGACATAAAAGAGAGTTGTCACTAAGGAAAACAGAACTGGTAAATTATTTTGTGTGTTTTTTTTCTTGAAGGAGAGAAGTGTTCCGGTTTTACAGTTTTCAAATTAGTGAGTGTTTATATGCAAGGAAAAAATCTAATGGAACATATAAATTATTGATTCTGAGTAAACGAGAACATTATATAAGTTAGGAAATATAAATGACTTAGTTATTAATATTCATATAATAGAAGTTAAAAACACTGAATATTGTTTCAGATATAGTTTTTAGTATAAGGATATTGGAAGGATAGAAAAAGACAGTATCTTTGATGGGAGATGATATTATAAGACATCTAAATTTTCTTCTTCTATAAGATTTAGGCACTAGATAGCATTAAAAAGTTAAGAATTAAGAGATAACACGATAGGTACATTAAACAGATAAAAGCAAATAGCATAAGAGAAACTTAAGGGTTAAAGTTTGTTAGATCTGGTGATTCATGTGCATGTAAAAGAAACTCTGAATAAACCTCATAGTATCTTTTGACTAAACAATATGCACTTAAGCATTTGATTTTCAAATTTAAACTAAAAAGAAAATTTATGGTACATATCAATTCTTCATTTGTTTAAGAGGTGAAGGGAACCACTTCCTTTACCTATCTACAAAATAAGAAACAGAGAAAACTTGCAAGGCTATGTTCCAGGTTGTATTAATCTTTCTTGATAGGAAAATCAAATGAGAAGAAAAGAATAAAAACAGGCTTTGAGTGTCTTATTTAAGTTGTCCTCTGATTTTTTTAAAAGGAAGTATTAATTGTTAAAACTGGATTAAAATGAGAGTTGCTGGGGTTTTTTCTCAAGGTAGCATAGAATTATGGATTGTTGATGCAATACACTTAGGCAGACATATATACATATACATACACATATGCATATATATGTATATTATGTTTCTATTGATTTTGAATACATAGTAATAGAAAATATCTGCAAAAATGCTCATTGAAAATTTGTTTTTCTGTTGCTTTGCACCAGTTACCTTCATAACATATGGGAATTAGTTTGATTAGTTTGATGAAATGTTCTGATTGAGACACCTCAGGTGTAAATCAAAACTGACTTAATTTAATTTCCATTTGTGATTTGATTAGAATCATATTGCAGCTAAACTTATGCAGACGGGCTAGAATTGACAATTTTTTTTTTTATTACTTGAATTTCATTTTTGGAAAACTTAATCCCTGAAAAGTATTAAGGGACATTTAAAGAGCATAAGTTTCATACAGCTACTGACTTAACTCCTTGGTTTATTTGGAGAATATTTTCTAATGCTTTCACTTTTTTTAGGTTTAATTTTTTTTTTTTTTTTTTTTTTTTTTTTTTTTTTGCAGTATGCGGGCCTCTCACTGTTGTGGCCTCTCCCATTGTGGAGCACAGGCTCCAGACGCGCAGGCTCAGTGGCCATGGCTCACGGGCCCAGCCGCTCTGCAGCATGCGGGACCTTCCCGGACTGGGGCATGAACCCGTGTCCCCTGCATCGGCAGGCGGACTCTCAACCACTGTGCCACCAGGGAAGCCCTAGGTTTAATTTTTTAGCATTATATCTCTACATCCAATGTTCTAAGAATTTGTCATTTTTTGTTTCATAATTTTCAAAGTCTGTAGCTTCCAATGCAAAAATGTTAAAATATTCATACTCCCAAGGAACTTAAACTAGAGATATGATTACTGTAAGAAATTACTCATTTAAGCATTGGGTTCTTGAGGGAACTTTTTTCCTAAACGGTGAGGGTTACATGTTTGTGGACACTGAAATATTAATTAGAAGTTTCTGACAAAATCCTCCTATATTCGTTTTCTGTGGCTGCTATAATAAATAACCACAAACCTGGTGGCTTAAAACAATACAACTTTTTCTCACAGTTCTGCAGTACAAAGTCTGAAATCAGTATCACTGGGAGGAAATCAACATGTCAGCAAGGCCTGGCTCTTTTGGAGGCTCCTTCCTTGCCTCCTTCCAACTCCTGATGTCTCCTGGAATTCCTTGGCTTGTGGCTGCATCACTCTAATCATCAAGGTAAGATCTTTAAATTTCTTCCTGCTCCATCCTTACATAGAGTACTCCTATGTGTGTGTAAAGTCTCCCTCGGCCTCTTTCTTATAAAGATACGTATGATTTAGGGCCCACCAGGATAATCCAGGACAACCTTTCCATCTCAAAATCCTTAACTTAATCACAGTTCCAAAGACTCCCTTTGTGACATATAAGGTGACAGAGTTTCCATGATTAAAATGTGAAAATCTTCTAGGGGGACACCTTTCAATCTCTTTTACAATCAGTTGGGCCCTAAGTCTCTAATTTCTCTAGAGCAAATAGAGAGTCACTTAAAATTACAACCATTTTAAAATTGCACGTTTTGTCTCCCTGTCAGAAGCTATTCTGGTCTGATAATGTCTTGAATCTTGCTACTCAGCATGTAGTCTCTAGATTAGACCAGTAGCATCAGCATCATAGGAGGCATGGTTAGAAATCCAGAATTGAGTGGATCCATCACAGACCTAATGCATCAGAGCTTGTTTGTTAACAGGGTGGCTCATATGTACAAGCTGTTCATATGCACTTTGGAGTTTGAGAAACACTGTGGTGTGTGTATGAACTTGTGTGTCTTTCTAGACGTAGTCTAAGAAAAAAAATCACAAACTTTTAAAAAAGAGGTGAAATGACTTACAGAAAGACAAATATTAATGACTCAACATGTTTCTGTCTCAACAGTCTTCAGAAAAATGGAATCATAGATAATCACACAAATAATTGGCAAAGTTATCATTGTAAATAAAAATAGTTTCATTGCCATTTCAGAATAAGTACTGAATAGTTTTCTTAAACATACAGTTTCACTAATGAAAATGGGCTTTATTTGTATTTCAGATAACCTGTTGTCCTTTGTATTATTTCTATTGTGAATTTTTTATCATAATTAGTTTTTCTTCAGGTCACGGTACATTAATTTCCATCAGCATACCAAAATATATTTTGTTTTGACCAAAGTGGAACTAAGCTGCAAAATGTTTAGGAGAGCAAAAATCTTTGCTCAGTAGTACTAAATGTTCACACCATGCTTCTCATTTATGAAGATTATCCATAGGACAATTTGTATGTTACAACAATATGTTACTATTAATAAATTATCAATTTAAGCATTTTCCACCTACTAATATCATATTACTGACTTTTCTTAGATGGACAAATTACAAAGACCTGTAAAATATGGTGCCTTCACTTAAGTTTTAATCTAGTAGGTGAAATATTGAAATTTGAACTAAGAAGTCATTAAGAAGTACAAAAGTTCAGATAAATATTACAAGAATGTAGAAAAGAAAATTTTCATGGGTACGTTAAAGTATGCTTAGTAGAAAAAGAATTCCAAATTATCTTTGTAAAAATGGAAACAAAAGCGAGAGTAACAAGATATTCAAGGTTCAGATACTGATTGGAAAAAAGGCAAAGGAAAGAAAACATGTAATATATTTAGGAGAGAATTAAGAAGACACAGAGTAATACATTTTCTATACTTTTATTATAATGTATGAATTAAATTCCAAATTATTTAACAAATATCTGCATATGTTTTACCTTCTTATAGGTGTGGTAACTTTTTATGCAGTATAATACCAAATGCATGGTCGAGTTAAATAAGTTAGTTAACAGCTTAAAAACAGTATGAAAATTTTTAATGATAAGTGTTTATAAAACTAATGTTGCATTAAAAGGGCAACACATTTTGAATTAGGAATCTTGAGGGTTTATTGTAGCTGAAGTATAGAATGGCACTTGGGGACTGTCAAAAATTTTAGACTAAAGAAAATGGAGGCCAGATATGAAGATTTCTTATGTACTAACGCAGGCTTCCGGAGTGCTTACTATACTTGACATTCCTTACAGCACTCTAGGGAAATTATTTAAAACTTCTGAAATTCTATGAGGTAGGTACAATATGAGCCTCATCTCACAGAAAGGAAGCCGAAAAACAAAATAGCAAAACATCAAGTTCTTAAAATGTTAACTAATGAATGAAATTACTGACATTCAATCCCAGAAATTCTAGCTCCAGCAGCTATGTACTAAGCCACCATGTCATACTGATGTCTGTTATTAGAATGAAGTTCTACTAGTTGGAAAAACCTAGTTAGTACTGACTGATATGTTACTTGATTTAGAGTTAACAAAGCATCAACAACTGGTGGACAAGATCTTTTGTGTATCAGTATAGACAGTTATATCGACTTGGGTATTAGAATACAATTGTGGTGGCAGTAGTGTCCCTGTGTACATTTACCACTTGAATATCAGCTGTCTAATTGACTCCTTTTATCCAGTTATCAATCTGTAGTCAAAATTTTGTGAAATTTTTGTGGGACACAGTTTTTCAATCACACAGTAAAATGAAATTGTATTTAACTTAAAATTTAATTTAAAATATCTATATTATCATAAAGAATAAAATAAATTTATTTTCATCCATGCAAAACCAAACTATAAGCAAACGTACAAGTGTAGGTTCAATATGTATTCAAGAAATCACATTATGTACTCATAGATTATAACTCAATATGAGTTAAGGATTTTTATAGGGGGCCTGAAAGTATTCTCAAACTTTGAAGTAGTCATCATAAAAGATCAATATTAAATTAACTCATAGAATATCTATGTATCCTATATATGCCAAAAAAGCACAAATGACACATCAGCATGTTGATCAGCATGACACCCTCAACTATGGAAAGCTTTATGATTCAGGGGAAGATAAATATATTAATATTTACTATAATTTTATTGTTTTCAAAGTAGTTTATCTCATGAACTCACCATGTGTTAACATTTCTTTGTTGTACAGGAAAATATGATGTCACCATATTTTGCTCTTAACTGGTAATGTAGAAATGAAAAATAGTTTTCACAGCCTTAATTTAACATATTAGGTTGGCCAAAAAGTGCTTTTGGGTTTTGGGTTTTTTTTTACTCTTTGGCTGAGTTGGGTCTTCGTTGCTGCGTGTGGGCTTTCTCTAGTTACGGCGAACTGGGGCTACACTTCGTTGAGGTGCACGGGCTTCTCATTGCAGTGTCTTCTCGTGGAGCACAGGCTCTAGGCACACGGGCTTCAGTAGTTGCAGCACATGGGCTCAGTAGTTGCAGCACACGGGCTCTAAGGCGCACGGGCTTCAGTAGTTGTGGCTTACGAGCTCTAGAGTGCAGGCTCAGTAGTTGTGGCGTGTGGGCTTAGTTGCTTCACGGCATGTAGGACCTTCCTGGACCAGGGATCGAACCCGCGTCCCCTGAAATCAGCAGGTGGATTCTTAACCACTGCGCCACCAGGGAAGTCCCTGCCTTTGGTTTTTAAGTAAAAATAAAAGACACATTTTTCAGTTTCACCAGGAACTTTATAGAACAACGTATTCACCCTTTTGTTCCACTACCTTCTGCGATTTTCCAGGCAACTTCTTAATTCTATCTTCCCAAAACTTTTTATCTTTTTGAGCAAAGGACTGTTCCAGGTGCCTTTTACAGTCTTCCAGGGAATTGAAATTTTTTCCATTAAGAGAATTTTGTAAAGACTGAAATAAATGGAAATCCAAAGGTGCAGTGTCCCGTGCATACAGCGGATGAATCAGAACTTCCCAGCCAAGCTGCAACAGTTTTTGCCTGGTCATCAAAGAAACATGCGGTCTTATGTTATCCTGATGGAAGATTATGCGTTTTCTGTTGACTAATTCTGTACGCTTTTCGTCAAGTGCCGCTTTCACTTGGTCTAATTGTGAGCAGTACTTGTTGGAATTAATCGTTTGGTTTTCCCGGAAGGAGCTTATAGTAGACGACTTACAATCCCACCATATACACAACATCACCTTCTTTGGATGAAGACTGGCCTTTGGTGTGGTTAGTGGTGGTTCATTTCGCTTACCCCATGATCTCTTCCATTCCACATTATTGTACAGTGTCCATTTTTCATTGCCTCTCACAATTTGTTTTAAAAACAGAACATTTTCTTTACGTTTAAGAAGAGAATCGCATGCGGAAGTACTGTCAAAGAAGGTTTTTTTTCACGTAACTTACGTGAAACCCAAACATCAAAGCGATTAACATAACCAGGCTGGTGCAAATCATCTTCAGTGCTTGATTTGGGTATTTTGAGTATGTCAGCTATCTTCTAAGTGGTATAATGTTGACTGTTCTCAATTAATGTCTTGATTTGATTGCTATCAACTTCAGCTGGTCTACCCGACTGTGGAGCATCCTCCAGTGAGAAATCTCTAGCACGAAACTTCGCAAACCACTTTTGACCTGTTTGATCAGTCACAGCACCTTCTCCATACACTGTACAAATCTTTTTTTGCATTTCAGTTGCGTTTTTACCTTTCTTGAAATAATAAAGCATGATAGGCCGAAAATGTTGCTTTTTTTCTTCCATCTTCAATATTAAAATGGCAACACAAAAGTTCACCAATTTTGATGTCTTTTTTTAATTGCACACTAATATGACAGCTGTCACATACAATCTAACAAAATTGTTTTGAATGAATTTTAAGACATCTAAGTGCTACTAGAGCCATCTTATGGAAAAAACCAAAGCAAACCTTTTGGCCAACCCAATATTTAGTTAACTTGATGAAGGAAAGTATAGAAAAAAAAAGTTTAAAAAAACTGAAGAAATGTTATATGGGGAAATTCTGCTCTAAAATTTCTATCACCACTTACATTTTTAGCAACTAGGTTACCACAGATCTTCATGTGGACCTTGAATAAAATAATCATTCCTCAGCTTTAAAATTCTTAAAAAACATATGTAAAAATAAACTAGTCTGGCCAGATGCTGAATAATTTTGTCATAGAAGAGAGAGTAGCTTGTTATGATACAGAGAAGGTTTTGCATTCCAACTTCCTTTGTTAAGTTATCTGAGCCTCTCTCTTGCATCATATATCACTTGAGGACATTAATAACTTACTAGCCTGGTCAAAATAATTTCCTTGAAATTTCCATCAGATCAGATTTAGAATTTCTAAAGAAAATGGTGAAAGTTTATGAAAGATAAGCTAGTTTTCATTGCAGAACATTTGAAATTCTTCACTGTGAAAATATATTTTATACATGCTGAATGTCCCAAGTTTTGTTTACTTCTTATTGCTATTCATATGTTGCATAACACAAACTGTAGATCTTAAGTTCGTCTAGAATATGATCTTTTATTTTGACCTTTCTCTTTAAGAATGAATATGAGATAGATGAGCATTTTGAGCATTAATATGGTCAAATGATGGTAATACATGAAATCTGGTGTTTTATTGTCCTTGAAATTATTTCCATTTGGAAGTTGGTACTGTGTACCATCATGGTTCAATGAAAGTTTTGCCTTTCAGAATCACAGTATGATCTATTACTTAGCAATAATTTTGTATATGTATTTACTTAGGAACGATTCTTGACCTTAAAGTAAAACTCCTAAGACACTTCAGTTTTCAATATAGTGGAGATTATCTGAATAATTTGAAGTTACCAGAAGGCAAGGAGAGGTGCGCTTTTTTTGGAATTCTTACTTATCCTGTTAGATCATAGGACAGAAATTAGGTATCCATAAATATAATATTGTAAGGACTATCAAGGAAGAAAATAATTTATTTGAATAAGATTATATATTCTAGACTATGAGAAAAAAGACTAAATAATATTGAAAGGCTTATATTGAGATATTTTAGTTTTAAAAATTATTAATTTTTAGGGAAGTAGTTATATATATGCTTAGCTCTACAAGTTATTATTGGTCAGTATATTTTCTCAAAATCTCTTTAGAAGATTAAAGACATATTCTTCATGCAAATAAGGCACCAAATTTTTAAAAATATTTATTTTTATAAATTTATTTTATTTATCTACCTTGGCTGTGTTGGGTATTCATTGCTGCATGCAGGCTTTCTCTAGTTGTAGCAAGTGAGGGCTACTCTTTGTTGCAGTGTGTAGGTTTCTCATTGTGGTGGCTCCTCTTTGTTGCGGAGTCCGGGCTCTAGTCACATGGGTTTCAGTAGTTGTGGCTCGTGGGCTCTAGAGCACAGGCTCAGTAGTTGTGGTGCACAGACTTAATTGCTCTGCAGCATGTGGGATCTTCCCGGACCAGGGCTCAAACCCAAGTCCCCTGCATTGGCGGGTGGATTCTTAGCCACTGTGCCACCAAGGAAGTCCCAAGCCACTGAATTCTGTTTCTCTCCATATAGGGCTCCTACTCAGATCTTTCAAGAGATTTTGTCTTCAAGATAAAATGTTGATCTATTTGTATTCTTTCCTAACAGAGCAACCACATGACCCATTCCCTAAGCGCTTTAACTAAAACAAGGCAACCTTTTTTTTTCCCAAAGAGGAAAATTTTACATTCAATGGCAGTGTTACCAGTGCTCGTTTTGTATCTGTTTATGATTTTTGCTTTCATTTTGTGATTATTTTTTGGTTGTTTATTTCAATGCAATTGTAATTCAGTTTCTAAGAAGATCAGCTAAGTCATTCAACAGTAAATCATTTTTATAGCAGGATATTGTAGATAAGAGTCATATAATTTTATCCAATTTATACATCCACCTATAGGTAGACTTATTTCCTTTATAATAGACAAAGCTACTCATGGAAAACATTTCCCTAAACTATCTACAAAATATCTCAATATAAAATTTTAACTTCATAAAATAGTTTAATGTCTAATTAAATAATTCTAGCAATTATAATCAATTTGTTCTTTAATTTAGATTGAAGATATTTAATCAACAGTTCTTTCATGACACTTGAATGTTTTCCATAGGTCCATATTCAGAAAAATAAAATATGTTGTTTGATTCTGCTATAAATGTTTACACATTTTTATTAATTTATTAACTGTAAGAAGTTACCCAGATCATTATATCTGATGACTACTGAAAGTTTAATCCTACTCTTATGTATAAAGTTCCCACTGAGATACCTGAAAAACATTTTCTACTAATCAGAACAGTAATCTAATTTAACTCAAACATTTGTAAGCAAGTTGGTCATGCTGTATCAAAGGGAATATTTTGGGTAAGCTAGTACATTTGTTCATAAACCCATCCCAAGCTTCTAACTGAAATACACATATAATAAATATCTAACTAAATATAAAATATACCTAAAATAAAAATTTGTAATAGTCCCAAATGTAAAAGGGAAGAGTCTAGCATATACCTGATTCTGATCTCATGTAGTTATTATTTTTTTTAAATGTTTACTTATTTATTTATTTATTTTGGTTGCGCCAGGTCTTGGTTGCAGCAGGTGGGCTCCTTAGTTGCGGCTCACTGGCTCCTTAGTTGTGGCATGCAAACTCTTAGCTGCAGCATGCATGTGGGATCTAGTTCCCTGACCTGGGATCGAACCTGGGCCCCCTGCATTGGGAGCTCAGAGTCTTATCCACTGCACCACCAGGGAAGTCCCTTATGTAGTTAGTTTTTGAACAACAGCAGGAGCCATGAAAACATCAGGACAAAGAAGAGAAGGTCTTGGACAATCTTAACTCCCAACTTTATTTATGGGAGAGTAAAATGTCACTCACTTGGGTAAGAGGTGACTGGCAAGGATAAAAAATTTATTAGAATGTCCCACTTGGGTTCTACAACCAATAGTGTTCAGACTTAATTTAACTTCTGTATATCAGCCAGATTAAATTCTTACACTCTGGCTGTAAATAAGATAAACCACAATAGTTCATTAATCCATTTGCACATACTGTTATTTCAGTGTGAAGTACTGAGCATACAGGTATAAAAAAGGCACAGACCTTGTCCTTGAGGATCTCAGGCTAACTGAATAGAGAGAGAGAGATCCTCAAGAGTATTTCAGTATTACAAGATGAATGAAATAATAAGAACATGCATATTATAGAGCAGAATAAAATGAGATATACTTAGAGCTAGATATGTGTTTGCTTTTTACTAAGGGGCTGTCAATTTGAGATATAAATATGGAAGTAATCATAAAATACTGGATAGTTAAAATTTGTTATACAGAAAAGCTAGGGGTGCTTAAAAATGTTTTAATATTATGGATAGTGAGAGGAAATGAACACTTAGTTCTCTTTGCTAAGTGCTTTAACTTTCAATGATGGACAAAAAATGGTTTAAATAAAAGATAACTATTTTTCATGTTATCCAGACATTAAATACGGCTATGAAACCAAATGAATAATTCCCCAAATATTTAAAATGGATTCCATACATTAATAGAGAGAAAAACTTGATCTACATAAGAATATCAGTGAACACAGCAGGTAACATAGTCCTAATTGTGTCAGGTGCCTGAAAGCCAGGGTGCTGGTGCCTACAGAGTGAGGGGAGTTCCCATGGGACGTGTGCTGGGCCTGGAGTCAGAAATCTTGGATTGGATTTGGAAATCTGTTACCTGACATTACAGTGGCACTTAACCTTCTCTGAGCCTCTATATCTATGTTTGAAACTATATGTTTCTCTCTTTCATATAACTGAGAATTAAAGATCACTATTTATTGAAAGCATTAAGCAAAGAGCTGTTACACAATGGCTACTTAATAAGAGTATGTTGACTTGAATTATGAGTAATCTCTACTGTGTCTATATGTTTACCTTTACAATTAAATAGAAAGACATTTTAAGTTAATGATATACATTTCAAGTAGCATTTATTCATTACTGTTAGGCATATGCGTTTGTTTAAAAGTATAAAGCAGTTTAATTGTCATCTTATTTATTCTAACATGCTGGAATAAGAGTTAGTAGAATTTTACAGTGTCTTATATTATGATTAGAATGTGGTTAGAGCATATGGTATGAAAAAAGTATTGTAACTGTCACATGTGTTCCTTTTAAGACATGATTATTATCTTTTTGGAATTAGATGATAGGAAATATTATAGTCATTCTGCTTGGGTTTTTGTTTTCCTCAAAATTTCATGAGTTAACAGAAATTGTCAGGCTAGGGAAAATGAAACAAAAGTAATTTGTGTTTAGACATGTTTCCTGTTTTTCAGCCTTCACTGCAGAAGGTGTCACAAAATCTTAACAGATACAGTTGCTTGCCTGCAGTTGAAGCTGTAATAGGTCTCTCTGCTAAGCAAATTTCTGTGTGTCCTATGTCTTATCCTGCCCAGGTCAATAGATACACAACCACTGTAAAATTAATTTGTTGTATTTCAAGTGAAATTTTCTGAAACCCAGATATTTGCTGAGGTTGTTTTAGATTATTTGTTTTATATGAAATTTCAGTATTTTTGTCCTTAATACTTTGAATTTTCATTTGCACACCTTTCCTTGCTGTTTTCTTATTTTATAATAAATTAAACATATTAGAATTTATGTGACTGAAGTTTTTCAAATCAAGGTAGGTGCAAACTGCAGCAAGATGTGAATGTGTTTTGAATTCATTTTTGAATCAATTTTGAGATGCTGAACAACTGTTCTTTACAACATTATGCAACTTATTCTGAATTTTTCATTTCATGTCATAGGTGAGTTCCATAATTTATCCATTTATATTTTCCTTAAAGTGTGTATGGATTATAGAAGGGAGTTCTTTAGTCTAAAATCAATGTCCTTGGCATTAACTTCTTGATTTATACATGAAATAAAGACTTTTGCTTTATCAAGAATGTCAGTGAAGTAGTAGAATAAAAGAATTAATCTGTGCATATTCCAAACACAGAATAATGAATTGGCCCTTTGAGAATTTCATGCTCGTTAAAATTTATCACCATGTGAATCCAGAATGCTCTCAGTAGCATACCCTAATCATATGAAAACCCTATACATTCTTTGCAAGACTCTTTAATTTTAACTCTTTCATAACTACCATAATATCTTTCTACATATTTTCATAGCCAATTTCACAAATGTTCATATGTTTTGATTCAGTTTTGTATAAACAATTCAATTTGTTTAATTTATATAACTTTTACCTCTTTATCAAAGTAATTTTGTGTTTAAAAAATAAGTCCTTAGGTTTCATTTTATTTTTGTTTTTATTTTCATTACTCTAGGAGGAGGGTCAAAAAAGATCTTGCTGCAATTTATGTCAAAGAGTGTTCTGCCTGTGTTTTCCTCTAAGAGTTTTATAGTGCCCGGTCTTACATTTAGGTCTGTAATCCAATTTGAGTTTATTTTTGTGTATGGTATTAGGGAGTGTTCTAATTTCATTCTTTTACAGGTACCTGTCCAGTTTTCACAGCACCACTTATTGAAGAGGCTGTCTTTTCTCTATTTTGTATTCTTGCCTCCTCTGACATAGATGAGGTGATCATAGGTGTTTGGGTTTATCTCTGGACTTTCTATCCTGTTCTATCGATCTGTATTTCTGTTTTTGTGCTGGTACCATACTGTCTTGATTACTGTAGCTTTGTAGTGTAGTCTGAAGTCAGGGCTTCACAACAAGGGAAACATAAAAAGTTGAAAAGACAACCATCAGAATGGGAGAAAATATTTGCAAACGAAGCAACTGACAAAGGATTAATCTCCAAAATATACAAACAGCTCATGCAGCTCAATATAAAAACAAACAAAAAAAAACAACTCCATCAAAAAATGGGTAGAAGAGCTAAATAGACATTTCTCCAAAGAAGACATACAGATGGCCAACAAACACATGAAAAGCTGCTCAACATCACTAATTATTAGAGAAATGCAAATCAAAACTACAGTGAGGTATCACCTCACACCAGTCAGAATGGCCATCATCAAAAAATCTAGAAACAATAAATGCTGGAGAGGGTGTGGAGAAAAGGGAACCCTCTTGCACTGTTGGTGGGAATGTAAATTGATACAGCCACTATGGAAAACAGTATGGAGGTTCCTTAAAAAACTAAAAATAGAACTGCCATATGACACAGCAGTCCCACTACTGGGCATATACCCAGAGAAAACCATAATTCAAAAAGAGTCATGTACCAAAATGTTCATTGCAGCTCTATTTACAATAGCCCGGAGATGGAAACAACCTAAGTGCCCATCATCGGATGAATGGATAAAGAAGATTTGGCACATATGTACAATGGAATATTACTCAGCCATAAAAAGAAACGAAATTGAGCTATTTGTAATGAGGTGGATAGACCTAGAGTCTGTCATACAGAGTGAAGTAAGTCAGAAAGAAAAAGACAAATACCGTATGCTAACACATATATATGGAATTTAAGAAAAAAAAATGTCATGAAGAACCTAGGGGTAAGGCAGGAATAAAGACGCAGACCTCCTAGAGAACGGACTTGAGGTTATGGGGAGGGGGAAGGGTGAGCCGTGACAGGGCGAGAGAGAGTCATGGACATGTACACACTAACAAACGTAGTAAGGTAGATAGCTGGTGGGAAGCAGCCGCATGGCACAGGGATATTGACTCGGTGCTTTGTGACAGCCTGGAGGGGTGGGATGGGGAGGGTGGGAAGGAGGGAGACGCAAGAGGGAAGAGATGTGGGAACATATGTATATGTATGACTGATTCACTTTGCTATGAAGCAGAAACTAACACACCATTGTAAAGCAATTGTACCCCAATAAAGATGTTAAAAAAAAAAAAAGATACATGCACCCCAGTGTTCATTGCAACACTATTTACAGTAGCCAAGACATGGAAGCAACCTAAATGTCCATCAACAGAGGAATGGATAAAGAAGATGTGGTACATAGATACAGTGGAATATTACTCAGCCATAAAAAGGAGCAAAATTGGGTCATTTGTAGAGATGTGGATGGACTTAGAGACTGTCATACAGAGTGAAGTCAGAAAGAGAAAAATAAATATCGTATATTAATGCATATATGTGGAATCTATAAAAATGGTATAGGTGATCCTATTTGCAAAGCAGAAATAGCAACACAGACAAAGAGAACAAATGTATGGATACCAAGGGGGAAAGGGGGGGTGGGAGGAATTGGGAGATTAGGATTGACACAAATTCACTATTGATACTATGTATAAAATAGATAACTAATGAGAACATACTGTATAGCACAGGGAACTCTACTTAATGTACTGTGGTGACCTGAATGGGAAGGAAGTCCAAAAGGGAGGGGATATATGTATATGTATAACTGATTCATTTTGCTGTACAATAGAAACTACCACAACATTGTAAAGCAACTATATTCCAATAAAAATTAATTTAAAATTGAAAAAGAAAATTAAAAATAAGCCCTCATAACAGATTTCTTCACACATGATATTATGTATAACACTCTTAATAACATGGAATGATTATTTAGTCACTCCATTATGATAATTATTCTCAGTCCTCCATGGGGCTGTGGAAAAATTAGGAAAGATAATTACTTTGGTAAGGCTGAGAAAAATAAAAGTGTTTTTTAGTATACTGATGCATCTGAGTTTGGCTAAGAGGCTATCAATTTTCCCTGAATTTCCAGTCTACCAAAAAGATAGAATAGTGTTCTTTATAATAGTACAGAGGAGTTTTGCTAAAATTTGAGTGATAATAGTTATAAAATTCACCGGTACTGTAAATACTATCTGTAATGGCCTGCATATTTTTGTCTGCCCAAATTTGCATGTTGAAACCCTAATTCCCAATATGGTGGCATTAGGATGTGGGGATTTGGGGAAGTAATTAGATCATGAGGGTGGAACCCTCATGATGGGGGTGTCCTTATGAGAAGAAACAGGAGGATTTGCTTCTCTTTCTGTTCTCCACCATGTGAATATACAAGGGGAAGGCCACCATCTGCAAGCTGGAAAGAGAGCCTTCACCAGATAACAGATCTGCGTGCACATTGAATTTGAACTTCCCAGCCTCCAGAAATATGTAAAATAATGTTAATTTATTTCTCTAGTCTATGGTAATTTGCTGTAGCAGCCAGAGCAAACTAATACACCACCAGAGGCTCAAAACAGTATTTCTTGGGAGTTGCAGAGTGAGAGGCTATAAAAAGGAAAGTTTGAAATGTGGGAGAGCAACATTCTTCTTCTTATATCCTTGAGTGTTATGAAGTTGATTCTTCTGTAATAGATTAAAACATCTGCATTAAATACGAGTAAGAGATGAGTAGAGATGAGTAGTAAAGTTGTATTTTATTTACCACAAGACTCACCAGTAAGCTGGGAATGCAGTGTATTAGTGGATATGAACATTCCTGAAGGTCCTACCTTTCCCAAGGAGGGGCATGACTGACAGCTCAGAAGTAATTGATTTATAGAACCATCTCCACTTGGGGATGGAGAATCACCATGGAGTTCAGGAAAAAAAAAAATGGAACTGCAGAAATTGGTAGAAGGGAATATGTGGTCCTTCGATGAGAACAAGTGGTTTCCCCACAGGTATGACTGCTTTATCTGGATATAGAGAAGAGAGCTTTTTAATGGGGTCTTGTACAGAGAACTACACTGCCTCATAATTGTGCTGTGGAAGCGGTTGGTCCCTTGGAGTGTGATGTGTGAAACTTGAGTATTTTGGTGAAGCTCCTAGAGCTATTTAGTGAACAGGTAACCTAGCACCCAAACTAGTACACTTTTTTTTTTTAACTGAAGTATAGTTGGTTTACAATGTTGTGTTAATTTCTACTGTACAGCAAAGTGATTCAGTTATACATATATATCTATATATATACTTTTGAATATTCTTTTCCATTATGGTTTATCACAGGATGTTAAATGTAGTTCCCTATGCTATACAGTAGGACCTTGTTGTTTATCCATTCTATGTAAAATAATTTGCATCTGTTAATCCCAGACTCCCAATTCATCTGTTCCCCTTGGCAACCACAAGTCTGTTCTCTACGTCTGAGTCTGTTTCTGTTTCATAGATAAGTTCATTTGCGTCATATTTTAGATTCTGCATATAAATGATATCATATGGTATTTGCCTTTCTCTTTCTGACTTCACTTAGTATGAAATAATGTCTTTTGCAGCAACATGGATGGACATAGAGATTATCATACTAAGTGAAGTAAGTCACACTAGTACACTTTTGAGAGTAAAATGGGGAATTATTACTATTAATGATTATGCTAGGATAACCAGCATAAACCAGAACTAGGCTGGGCAAGCTGCAATCTCTATGCATTCTAAGTTTAGAATAAGATTTCTTTGCTCCAAGATGACAATATTTAAGCAAAAGTAGAAAAATAGTCTTACTTAATTCAGTGAAAACAATGTTCAACAAACAAGATCAGGAATCTCTTAGACATAGGATACATTTATTTTTGACCCTAGAACCATATATCCCCAAATGAGGTAACATACCTGTGTTGATCAAATAATGTATTGGCTAGAACTCTGCATATCCTGTGTAAAATCAGGTTCCTTCTATGGAGTTATTTAATTTTTTTCTCTTTATGAGTGGCTTATTTGCATCTGTTGTGACCTAGGCACTATAGAATTCATTGCAAAATAGAGTGATTCAGTTGATGAGAATCCAAAAGATTGAGAGTCCTTCATTTAACAAAAATTAAGATAATTTTCAGCATGGCCCTCAAACTGTGAGATTAAACAAAATTTTATTGAAATGCCAGGAACTCTTTGCTTGGAAAAATAACATATAGATTGCCTAGTTCACATTTTTGAGGGCAATAAATTATGTCTCTGCATCTTCATATGTAGGAAAGAACCATGGCTCTCTATTATGTTTGGGAACAGAAGAGCATATTGGAGTATTCTCCCTAAAACAGAACGTTTCCATTGGGTTTATTGTTTGTCTGCTATTGCAATTCACATGTATAGGAAAATAAATACTCTGATACCCAGATAATGGATAGAAATTGAGATTGGTATTCAAGCCTTGGTATGAAACTGGGAGCAGTTATGCTAACAGGCAGTGGGAAAGGACCCTAACATTTGATAATGGATAATAGAATAGCTTCCAGTTTAGAAATTACTGCAAGAAGATATTGGACCTACAAGGTAGTACATCAAGCCAACATTCTAAGCCCCTGAAAAACTAGAATGGAGTATTCCCTCAAAACAGAATGTTGAGTGTTAACAACATGATCACAGGAGTGTACCTTGTTTTGTCAGTGAAGAGCTGCTACTATTATTATTATTATTATTATTATCATCTTGCCTAAGGATAAAAATCATATAGACTGACAGGATAAAATTTGATAAAGAAATAACCAGAAGTGTCAATAACCTTTTTGTCCCATTGGCTGGCATGTACATGGTTTTTATTAACTGATTCTAAGATCTTTCTAATAGTGACATATACCTTCTCACCCTTTTATACGTTAAGGGATTATACAGCAAAAATGTGACACACAGGAAGTCAGACATAATATTTTATTTTCAATTTTTTTTTGAACATTAACACTGGTAAACATCACGAACATGAATTTGGGGGGGTTTCACGTTGCAAACATGGTATGAATGCTTGCCTGCTAAATACAGTGGGAATGCGGGATAAGTTGTTTAGTGTTAAGATATTTAAAGTATACCAGGTATTAAAATTCTAGAGTTTCATGTTCTAGCCTCAGCAAATATTTTCTGTAATGAATTTTAATACTTTGTAGGTCTCTTTCCTTCCTTAATTCACTTGTCTAGGGAGGTCATAATCTGTTTATAAATACATAGCCTCTTGTGCCTTTTCAGAATCATCAATGCATGAAGAAAAGCAAAAATGAAAACACAATTTAATTTATCAAGTACAGTTTTTTTTTACAACCCATGAATATTGAAAGAGAAGTTTAATTTTATTTTAAAATAAATAACTGCAATTAATTTTCTCTTGTTTTAGTATTAATTAGGAATTTAATTAGGTATTTTCTGTGAAGTTATATTTAAAATTTGACTTCAGAAAAGTGTTTTCAGTATATTTTATGTATTATAATAAAGTAAGAATTCAAGGCATTTTGGAAAACTGGAAAAACTAGCCAAATGGTGTCAACTTTCAGTTTATCCTTCTATAGAAAGAACTACCTCATATTCCATTTTTTGTTTCTTCATATTTCAAAGTTAAAATTATTTTATATTTTAACTTAGAAGTTTTTCACTGTAGAAAAAAATGGATTGTATCTGGTTCTAAAAGGCTTTTATTTATGTAACCTTAAACTTACTATTTTATTATTAAGATATGGCTGGTTTAATTTTAATATGAAAAACTTGTTTTTAATATACTCTCTTAGGAAACCTGCAGTGATATATTGGGTATTGTTGAAATGGAATAAATAAGATTTTGATTAAAAACCCTTATGTTTGGGGCTTCCCTGGTGGCGCAGTGGTTGAGAGTCCGCCTGCCGATGCAGGGGACACGGGTTCGTGCCCCGGTCCGGGAAGATCCCACATGCCACAGAGCGGCTGGGCCCGTGAGCCATGGCCGCCGAGCCTGCGCGTCCGGAGCCTGTGCTCCACAACGGGAGAGGCCACGACAGTGAGAGGCCCGCGTACCGCAAAAAAACAAAACAAAACAAAAAAAACCTTATGTTTGAAGCTTATTTATTATATGTAATTTAAATTTTGTATAATTTAAATGATATATTTTTAAAGACATCAGTTACCACATTTGTGGTTTTTTTTAAACTGGAAGTTTAAAAGTTTTCATATTGTAGACCTTGAAATATCTACAAATGGACCACCTCTCAAGTTCCTTTAGATAAACTTGATTGGATCATAATCGTCTCCATTTGGCTATTAAATATGATATTTGTAATATGTTTGTAGACTCATTACAATGATTTTCCATTTGAATCACTTACTTTCTCTTTCTTGAGGCTTCCTCTTCTCTGGGGTCCTCCATCATCTTATTTAAGCTGTATGAACTTTTAAAAATACATTCTACCCGTCTCCTTGGATTATCTTAGGTTGGAATTTTTCCTGTTGTTGGAATTTCCTATCTGGTGTAGTATGTAACTTTCTATTTGTATTTTTAAAGCACCCTCATAGTTAGCTTTAAAAAAACTACTTGGATTCCTTATTTGCCAAGTTATCTATTTGCATCACTCTTCTTTCTTTCATTTATCTGATAGGAATGGGGCACTTAACAAGTGTTCATGTATGATGAGAATATCATCCATGTATGATATTCCATTTATGGAATATTCTTTAAATTCTTAAGTTAGGACATGTGGTTACAATCAGGTCAGTCCTAGTTTACATGCTCGAAATTACATTGGAGTAGCTTTTCCAGTAACTATGGCTATCAGGAGCTGGACTTAAGGTCTAGAAATCAAAAGTGTTTACTTTTTATTTAATCTGCTTTCCATTAGATTGGACTCTTACTTCCAAAGACATGTTTTTATGTTCTTTGAAAAAAGCCAACAGTCTCAATATGTTTAAAATAGTAGAAGATAATAGATATTTAAAGTGTAGGCAACTATAAAAAAAAGTTCTAATTTTATTTTTTTGGAATGACTGCAGTTTGAGATCTTTTTTGAAATTGTTTTGTAATAACAGATCTCTGTATTATGGAATTCATTTTTTCCTTACATTCTATAATATAATGATTCTGACAGTATTTCTAAGTCTTGGACAAATGAGTCTTAAGTGTGTTCTTTGTATATCCATTTGACTATACGACCCAGAAATACAATATTTCAATACACCTTTAACAAAATCAATAAATGTATGGCTACCTAGAGGATAATTTATCAAGGCTATTGCATTTTCAACTTTACATGAAGAATTTGCACAGGAGTTGGATCCATCACATTGTGATAGAATACTCTATAAATGTATAGTAAATTAGATATTTCTGTTTTATTTTAGTTATGGCATTAATCCTTAATGTTTTTCCTGTAGGCAATAGGAACATTTTTAAGATTCAGAATACTAATTTTAAGATAATAAATTATATTTTAGCTTATTATTTAGCTTGTTTATTTAGCATATAATTTAATCACTACATTTTATTTCTACTTCCAACAACTATAGTTGATCATTTCAATAGGGAATGAGATTTTAACCACACTAATATTAATTTTACCAGCTGAAATTTTAACCCAGCTCAATGCTAAAATGTAAAACTGGATTGATTTTGACAGATGAAAATATGTGGTAGTTTACAAATTATTCTCAAACGTTCAATGTCAAATAATCTTCCCT
Source organism: Tursiops truncatus (assembly GCF_011762595.2). Classification (NCBI taxonomy): domain Eukaryota; kingdom Metazoa; phylum Chordata; class Mammalia; order Artiodactyla; family Delphinidae; genus Tursiops; species Tursiops truncatus. The sequence goes on from NC_047037.1 coordinate 119,977,196, forward strand.
TTAAATGAAACATAGATTACATAGATGTATTTATACACAAAAGTAGTTTGGCAATGAAAAATTAATTTTTTCACATAACTGGTTATTGTGACAATATCCCATTATATGTATATATATGTATATGAAATTTCTATTACTAATCTAAATAATTGTATACTTGTGATGATTCATATGTTAAATTCCTTTACCTATTAAATGGTTTTTCTTTAGTTTTAAGAATTCCGTCTTGACAGTCACACATTGTTTTCTTATCTGTTGAATAAGAGCAGCTTAACAAAGAGCAGGTAATATCTCTTTCACAAGGACATCTAACCTAAGATCAAACTCAAGATCCTCAATTCCATCTTCCATTTGTTGACATGCACAGGTGGTGAATGAAGATGACCACTCATTTCTGAAACAACAGATTAACATTAAGTTGTCCAGGGCCTTTGACACCCAAATTTCCATACCAGGTATAAGATGACTAGACAACCGTCAACTAGTTGGCAAGGAATCCTTGACAAAGCTGTAAGTCTCTTAGGATTTTCCTCTGGTCAGTGCTGTTGCCAGAATCATGGCTACATTATCCTCTGTCCCATACTGTGTAATCTTATAGTACTCCTTAGCTTTTGAAGGTAAAATAAATTGTTCTGAGACAAAGTCTTTCTTCATTATTATCTGTTCACTTATACAGGCGAATCTTAAGTGGTTAATATAAAGCACTATCTCCCTTCTCTAAAACCTATCAGTAAAAATATTGGGTTGGCCAAAAAGGTCGTAAAATTTATGAAAAACACGAACAAACTTTTTGGCCAACCCAATGTATTGGCGATGCCTGGGGAGGTGATACAACATCTGCTTTGGTATATAGCTGCAAAGTTCTGACTTCAGACTAGAATTCATTGACCCAACATCATGACTACATCATCTCAAGCTATTCTCAAATTCTTAAAGCTCATTTGAGCATCTCTGAACTAGTTTCTTGCATATTCTAACCTTTTCTTTTTCTTGTGTAGGAATTAGAATATTTGGAAGGTCTTTAAACTTTAAAATGAACAAATAACTGTACTTTTTGAAGAAAGACAGTGATTTGGCAAATCATATTTTAAATCAAAGCTAAATTTTTGATTGATGCAGATATGTGCTCAAACAAGAATGATCAAGTTTTGCATCATACAAATGAAGATTTGTATCATATGAGAAGAACAATGTGTAGCTGACCTGTCACAGAAAAAATTTTAAAGTATTTATTCATTTATACTGCTGCATGTTAAAAGCTCAAGCTATAATTTAAATGTTTTCAATGTGAACCGATTTCCTATTAACTGCAATAAACCCTATTTTTTATTTGCAACTCTTTGTAAAGTCCTATGTGTTCAATTAAAAGAAAGAGTATTACCCTTAGATTAGAGAATGACAGGTTTTATACTGGTATAACTGGACTATCAATTGAGCCTTTGAAAGAAGGAGTCCAAAATAATCTACTGAGACATTTTTATGTCATATTTCAGTCTCAAATATGTGGTTTCATTAAATCATTTTAAATAGGTTCAACCTTAAACACAGTATCACACTTTTTTATTTGAGACATTATAAAAGTAAATACAATAAATTTTAACATCATATTTTTGTTTTAAGGGCATCTCAATCATTGTTTTAAAAATAATTTATGACAAAGTATTCCAAAGAGTGAATAAGTTAGCAATGGATCACTGCTGCAGAAAGTTTGGAACTTGTTTTCTACTGACTGTCTTACCTATTTAACTTCAATTTCAATATAGTTATTATTGTTTGGGAAATGATATGCAACAACTATTTATTATTTTACCGTGTATTATAGGGTTATTTCAATGTTTTCATTTTAATTCAACTTAAAAATATTAAAGATAGAATTTTAAAGAATTTTTATCCTCAAACTAGTTGGTCAATAATAAAAAATAATAGCATTGTGTGTTGTACTAAAGTTACAAGCATTATGCTATCCATATCTCTATACTAGATACAGTTTGATGTAGTATACTGTTATACAAAAGATGACATAGGAAGAATGCAGCTCAGAAAAGCTAATTAGCTTGTCCATGGTCAAGCTTCTAGTAAGTAACAAAGTTGCTATTCATAGTCGCATCTGTTTTACTCTGCATGTCTTATGGTGCCATGTCCTTTCATAATTTCATGGAATTATACTATCCAACATACCTTGAATAATCTGATCTACTGATAAAACGTTTGTGGATTCTATTCTGTATTATAAAGCTTTAATATCCAACTCTTTTCACCACTGGGGTCTATACAAACATGAACATCCCCATTGAACCTACTGGTGGGAGATAAATGAAAACCCTATATGCTTTAGAGATTTCAGAATTTTAATAGCAGATAAAGCAAAACTTTGCATAGTTTCATACAATATGTTACCAAAACTTTCTCACTCTCTCAGTTTTATATCTGGGATTCCCAGTCATTATATAACTTTCAAATAATGTATTTGCTTTTATAATTCTATAATGCTCCTTCCTTTTATTTAAAGAATGGCATTATAAAATTTAAAATGATTGAATTATTTAATAATGTCTTAGGATTAGAGAAATTTTAGAGTAATTCAAACAGGTAGGTGACAGAGACTTTTACTGCTGCCAAATTTCCATTTATTCCCTCTCCACTGATTCTCCATTCCTTTTAGATATAGTCATGTGATCAGTTGTGTCCAGTGGACATTGACAATAAGTGTGTTATTCCCAGGCAAAAGCATTTAAGATCTAGTGTGTGACCCTCCAGCTCTCTTTTCCTCTGCTTTGAAGAACTCTGAAATTGTATATTGACACACGAGACTTATGTATACAACCTGAAAATGAGCAATAACAGAACTTAATAGTGTTATGCCATGGAGATTTCAGGGTTCATGTTTTACTGCTGCATAACTTAGCTTGTTGACTAATACAGATTTTTGTTTGTTTGTTTTTGTTTTTATAGATTATGTTATTGTTTAGGAGAGGAAAAACTATTTTACCTCTACCCAACTTAGGTTTATTGGCTGGGGCCCAGAGAATTGAAAAGGATTGACAGAAGACAGGGTAATAAGGGGGAAAAAAAAAAGAAGTTTATTAACATGTGCATCTTCATGCACGTGGGATTACCCAGTTGTGAGTAACTCAAAGGGGTGGCCAGAACTTGGGTTATATAGAATCTCAACCTAAGAATATTATGTCTTATTCTTAAACAGGGAGAAATTACACTGATGCAAGAGAAAATAAATCTCCCCTCATTACACAACAGTGATTTTCATTTTAAATCTATTAATCCTATTCATTTAAATTGGTCAGGAATTTTTAAGGCATGAAATAACTAGAATGTCCTAAGTTTAAAAGACTTCTTTATTTACCTACTTTTTGTCCAACTAATTATTTAATCCAATCAGTAGAATTTTTTTAACCATCGATTGAAGGTATATTTAACTGTATTATATGCAGTATTTCCAGGTAAATTTTAACTTAGCTGTTCGTAAGTAAATATAGAGAGGTTCATTTTATTTTCTGAGATATTTGAAGAAATTGAGAAACTATTCAGTTACTTGTAAATCATGCACATTTCTTATGAAAATAAAATATATATCATCATCTAAACAAATTTATTGTGAAGCTCATCCTTTAATGTGATGTGACGATAATTGGAAGAAAAAGGATATGTTTATGAAGAGAGATACCAAAGGTGAGGTTAGACTAATGCTGAACTGTGCTTACACCTCTTTTAAAAACTAAAACCCAAGCTAAAACTTTCATGTAGCTGCACTTAGAAAATTATTTTACAAATTAGTCTATAAAATTGGGCTTCCCTGGTGGCGCAGTGGTTGAGAGTCCGCCTGCCGATGCAGGGGACACAGGTTCGTGCCCCAATCCGGGAAGATCCCACGTGCTGTGGAGAGACTAGGCCCGTGAGCCATGGCCGCTGAGCCTGCACGTCCGGAGCCTGTGCTCCGCGACGGGAGAGGCCACAACAGTGAGAGGCCCGCGTACCACAAAAAAAAAAAAAAAAAAAAAAAATTATACAATGATCTAATTAAAGATAAATTTCAAATTTTATGGCACCAAATACTCCCTTTTCTTAGAAAGAGAAAAAAGATGTTTTCACAGAAAAGTAGTCATAATCCCAGGAAAATTGAAAGTGTATTACTCATAACAGGAATGTTAATTTACTTAAGCTTGCTCCAAATAGTGGTATTTTGTCTTATTAAAGTAAATTATTAGTAATATTTATATTCTAGCTTATGTTCAATTAAACTGTCATTCTTAAATTACTGGTTATATTTTATAGGACTAAGAACCAGAACCACTTCTTAATTATTGTTAATTTTTTTGCTGTGTAATCTTGTAAGATTTGTATGGTCATCTTTTGAATACAGCAACAAAACCCTTCCCTGTAATGCCATTTAGCATTGTGTTTTCACATTTCAATTTCATCATGAGGTCACAATCAACTACTTCTCTGCATGCTGATGCAAACAGTCTTTCCTTGGATAATATAACTAGTACATGTCGGTATTAATATGAGCCCTTGCCCTATCATACTAAATAGTACTTCAGGTTTTCTTAAATGATCAATTTCAGACTAGGCTATTCTCCTAATCCATCATGACTTGGCCTTATAATTATAAGGCCTTATATGGCCTTATAATTATTGTGAGTAATCAGTCTTCCAGGAATGAACTCCCTACATAAAAGTTCAATGCACCTTTCATGCCATGCACTTACTCTTTTGGAAAAGGTATTAATACTCTAAAGTCACGTAGGCACCGTTTGTTCTATACAACCACACAGTCATTGCACATCATTTTTTTTTAACATCTTTATCGGAATATAATTGTAATAAAATGGTGTGTCAGTTTCTGCTTTATAACAAAGGGAATCAGCTATACATATACATATATCTCCATATCTCCTCCCTCTTGTGTCTCCCTCCCACCCTCCCTATCCCACCCCTCTAGGTGGATACAAAGCAACAAGCTGATCTCCCTGTGCTATGCAGCTGCTTCCCACTAGCTTTCTATGTACATTTGGTAGTATATATAAGTCCATGCCACTCTCTCACTTTGTCCCAGCTTACCCTTCCCCTTCCCAGTGTCCTCAAGTGCATGCTCTACATCTGCATCTTTATTCCTGTCTTCCCTTAGGTTCTTCATAACCTTTTTTTAAATTATTTTTTTAGATTCCAGATATATGTGTTAGCATACAGTATTTATTTTTCTCTTTCTGACTTACTTCACTCTGTGTGACAGACTCTAGGTTCATCCACCTCACTACAAATAACTCAATTTTGTTTATTTTTATGGCTGAGTAATATTCCATTGTATATAAGTGCCACATCTTCTTTATCCATTCATCTGTCCATGTACACTTAGGTTGCTCCCATGTCCTGGCTATTGTAAACAGAGCTGCAATGAACATTGTGGTACTTGACTCTTTTTGAATTAAGGTTTTCTCAGGGTATACGCCCACTAGTGGGATTGCTGGGTCATATGGTAGTTCTATTTTTAGTTTCTTAAGGAACTTCCGTACTGTTTTCCATAGTGGCTGAATCAATTTACATTCCCACTAACAGTGCAAGAGGGTTCCCTTTTCTCCACACCCTCTCCAGCATTTATTGTTTGTAGATTTTTTGATGATGGACATTCTGACTGGTGTGATGGACATTCTGACTGGTGTGAGGTGATACCTTATTGTCGTTTTGATTTGCATTCCTCTAATAATTAGTGATGTTCAGCATTCTTTCATGTGTTTGTTGGCAATCTTCTTGGGAGAAATGTCTGTTTAGGTCTTCTGCCCATTTTTTGGTTTGGGTTGTTTGTTTTTTTGATCATGAGCTGCTTGTAAATTTTGGAGATTAATCCTTTGTCAGTTGCTTCATTTGCAAATATTTTCTCCCATTCTGAGGGTTGTCTTTTCGTCTTGTTTATGGTTTCCTTTGCTGTGCAAAAGCTTTGAAGTTTCATTAGGTCCCATTTGTTTATTTTTGTTTTTATTTCCATTTCTGTAGGAGGTGGGTCAAAAAGGATCTTGCTGTGATTTATGTCATAGAGTGTTCTGCCTATGTTTTCCTGGAAGAGTTTGATATTGGCCGGCCTTACATTTAGGTCTTTAATCCATTTTGAGCTTATTTTTGTGTGTGGTGTCAGGGAGTGTTCCAATTTCATACTGTTACATGTAGCTGTCCAGTTTTCCCAGCACCACTTATTGAAGAGGCTGTCTTTTCTCCACTGTATATTCTTGCCTCCTTTATCAAAGATAAGGTGTCCATATGTGCATGGGTTTATCTCTGGGCTTTCTATCCTGTTACATTGAGCTATATTTCAGTTGTTGTGCCAGTACCATACTGTCTTGATTACTGTAGCTTTGTAGTATAGTCTGAAGTCAGGGAGCCTGATTCCTCCAGCTCCATTTTTCTTTCTCAAGATTGATTTGGCTATTCAGGGTCTTTGATGTTTCCATACAAATTGTGAATTTTTTTGTTCTAGTTCTGTGAAAAATGCCAGTGGTAGTTTGAAAGACATTGCATTGAATCTGTTGATTGCTTTGGATAATATAGTCATTTTCACAATGTTGATTCTTCCAATCCAAGAACATGGTATATCTCTCCATCTGTTTGTATCATCTAATTTCTTTCATCAGTGTCTTATCATTTTCTGCATACAGGTCTTTTGTCTCTTTAGGTAGGTTTATTCCTAGGTATTTTATTCTTTTTCTTGCAATGGTAAACGTGAGTGTTTCCTTAATTTCTCTTTCACATTTTTCATCATTCCTGTATAGGAATGCAAGAGATTTCTGAGCATTAATTTTGTATCCTGCTACTTTACCAAATTCATTGATAGGCTCTGGTAGTTTTCTGGTAGTGTCTTTAGGATTCTCTGTGTATAGTATCATGTCATCTGCCTACTGTCTGTTTATATTTTCTGTTTCTTCCTGGTTCAGTCTCGGAAAGTTATGTTTTTCTAAGAATCTTTCCATTTCTTTCAGGTGTCCATTTTATTGGCATATAATTGCTTGTAGTAATCTCTCATGATCCTTTGTATTTCTGCTGTGTCAGCTGTTACTTCTCCTTTCTCATTTCTAATTCTGTTGATTTCAGTCTTCCTCCTTTTGTTCTTGATTAGTCTGGCTAATGGTTTATCAATTTTGTTTATCTTCTCAAAGAACCAGCTTTTAATTTTATTGATCTTTGCTCTTGTTTCCTTCATTTCTTTTTCATTTATTTCTTATCTGATCTTTATGATTTTTTTCCTTCTGCTAACTTTGGGGTTTTTTTGTTCTTCTTTCTCTAATTTCTTTATGTGTAAGGTTATGTTGTTTATTTGAGATGTTTCTTGTTTCTTCACGTGGGATTGTATTGCTATAAACTTCCCTCTTAGAACTGCTTTTGCTGTATCCCATAGGTTTTGGGTTGTCGTGTTTTCATTGTCATTTGTTTCTAGGTATTTTTTTATTTCCTCTTTGATTTCTCAAGTGTTTCTTGGTTATTCCACAGATGCAGGGTACATCAAGTTGATTCTGGAGATTTAATCTGCTGCTTCTGAGGCTGTGGGAGAGATTTCCCTTTCTCTTCTTTGTTCTCACAGCTCCTGGTGTTCAGCTTTGGATTTGGCCCCGCCTGTGTGTGTAGGTCTCCTGAGGGCGTCTGTTCCTGCCCACACAGGACAGGGTTAAAGTAGCAGCTGATAAGGGGGCTCTGGCTCACTGAGGCCAGGGGGGAGGGGCGGAGGGAGAGGTATGGAATGCGGGGCGAGCCTGTTCCGGCTGAGGCCAACATGATGTTGCAACAGCGGCTGTGTGTTCTGCCTGGGACGAGTCCCTGGTTCACAGGACCCTGTCAGTGGCGGACTGCACTGGCTCCCGGGAGGAGAGGTGTGGAGAGTGACCTGTGCTTTCACACAGGCTTCTTGGTGTCTGCAACAGCAGCCTTAGCATCTCATGCCCATCTCTGGTGTCTGCGCTGATAGCTGTGGCTCCTGCCCATCTCTGGAGCTCATTTAGGCAGTGCTCTGAACCCCCTCTCCTCATGCACCCCGAAACAATGGGCTCTTGTCTCTTAGGCAGTTACAAGCTTTTTCCCGGACTCCCACCTGGCTAGCTGTGGTGCGCTAGCCCTGGCTAGCTGTGGTGCGCTAGCCCCCTTCAGGCTGTGTTCACACAGCCAACCACAGTCCTCTCACTGGGGTCTGACCTCCGAAGCCCAAGCCTCAGCTCCCAGCCCCCACCCATCCTGGTGGGTGAGCAGATGAGCCTCTCTGGCTGGTGAATCCTGGCCGCCACCGATCCTCTGTGCAGGAATCTCTCCACTTTGCCTCTGCACCCCTGTTGCTGTGCTCTCGTCTGTGGCTCTGAAGTTTCCCCACCATCACCACCCCCCACCGTCTCCACCAGTGAAGGGGCTTCCTAGTGTGTGGAAACTTTTCCTCCTTCACAGCTCCCTCCCACTGGTGCAGGTCCTGTCCCTATTCTTTTGTCTCTGTTTTTCCTTTTTTTCTTTTACCCTACCCAGGTACATGGGGATTTTCTCGCCTTTTGGGAGGTCTGAGGTCTTCTGCCAGCGTTCAGTAGGTGTTCTATAGGAGTTGTTCCACGTGTAGATGTATTTCTCATGTATTTGTGGGGAGGAAGGTGATCTCTGAGTCTTACTCTTCTGCCATCTTGATGGTCTCTCCTCCCGTTGCACTTCTTAATGCAAGTTTTTTCATGTAACAGGGTGAAATGAGGTCATAAATAAGCAAAGGGTGAGTTTTTTATAAGCTTGTGAGTTCTAGACATAAATGTCTTCTTTGTGTCCTGTTAGGTATCAAATTATTCCTTGAGACTAAAGTATTGCCCCTATTGACCTTATTCTCTGAACCTTATTTAGGACTTCTTAATTTCGCCAGACCAATAGGCCAGTGCTGTATACTTGAATACTCAATTAATTTCTCTGAGAGTGATTGCCATGCTTCCAACAGTACATGAAAACTTTGCATTCTGCTGCAGAAATAGGTATGCTTTTACAGCAAATTTACCTCCCCTATTTTGAATATTACAAGAATCAGTGAAGTCACAAACAGGAAAGGAATTTGCTAACGCTATGAGAAATTGAAGATTCTGTACACAAATATTTAATTTTTAAACATTGAGGAGCACTTTCAAACTGTTTTTATTGACTTTTTTACATAGTTGAATTCCTCTAACTGAACAATGTATGGAATGGATTAATAAGGGGATATTTTAAAATGTGGATATTAAACCATCACACAAAACCTTTGAAATACAAAGAAAATATGGCCTGTAAGAGGCCAGGAATGTTTTCGTCAGCCTTTCTACTCTATGTATAAGCAAATTCCTAATGTAGATAAATTTGGTTTAGAACAAAAGGAGTGAACAGTGATAATATTTTTCATGGCTCTCTAACCTTCAAAACAGTTTGAAAAATTATCATGTATAGAGTCATAGAATAAAGGTCTATTTGGTTTGTTTCACTTCATGCTACTTCTAAATAAGACACTCAGAGTAAATATAGCTCCTTATTTTCCAAATCATCAAAGAGTTGCATCCAGTGTTGTGCTGGTGTTTCATAACCTAATTTCTAATGTAAAATTTATTGAATTTTACCCTTTTCCATTTTATGTATATAAGTTCCCTCCCATGACCGATGTCATGCAACCAACTTGACGCCTCTTCAGAGTTGTGGCGAGATGACCTCAAATGGGCTCTCAGGATGTGAGAAACATCTGTACCAGCCCAACAGTGGATTCAGTCATGATGCAAATTCATTAGAATATCATTGTTGTGATGGCTAAAGTCGTAATTAAAAGATTTACATTTATTTTTTTCTAGTTGTTTACGTTTTCTAAACCCCCATGTCAACATTAATTTGGGGTCTCCTCCATACTTATGTCTGTTACCTGTAACATACCTTTATTGCATTTATATTTAACAGTCTGTCCTATTGGGAAATGATACTACTATGCAACTGCCAAAAATGCATGGAGTGGAAAATACCTTTCCAGTAGCATTAGCAAATTTAAATGAATCAATCCACAATTTTAAATATATATATATATATATATATATATATATATATATGTGTATATATATAGGGTTGGCCAGAAAGTTTGTTCGGGTTTTCCTGTAACATGGAATTTATATATACATATATATTTAGCTTGAAGTATTTTTCCCAGTGCTGTATTCTTCCAAGCGATGGAGTGACTCACCTCATTCCAATGACTTCTTTCTGAATTGTAGTCTTTATAAAGTTTGGCTTTATAAAGTTCTGGTTCATTTGTACTTTTTAAATGTGTCCTCTGGGATTCCATCTGAGTTTTGTTTTTTGTGTTTCATTTTTCTCTTTATTTACTTGTTTGTTTGTTTAAATTCAGGACCACCCTCCTTTCAGAGTCCTAAATTTCAATTTTTGTTTCCTTAGCAACATATGACTGCTGAAAATTCTGCTTTACCTTTTTTTCTGTTACTTTTTACTTGGCTTTCTTCCCCATGTCCTTCTAAGTTCAGGAATCAGCAAATGTCTCTGGGAAATCCAAGTACCTGTCTCCCTTCTCTGCTTCTTTCTTCTATCCAAGACCTTGGATATTTATGTCCTAGCACTCTAGAAAGCCTGGAGTGCCACTTTTAATGTCCATGTGACTGTGATTAATCTTGCGGTGTACTCTGCATATTAGCAGCTATCTCCTTTATAGCTTGTAAGACAAGAGTTGGCAAATTCTCCAAGAGGAAAAGCAGCGTGCAGAATACTGCGCTCAATTCAATAAGTTATTCTTCTTTGTTGGATCTTCCTTTAAAATACTGTGTGAACACATTGCTAGGACCCACTGAAAGATTCCACTGCAAGGAAAGAGTCTTGAAACTTAAGATTTATTAACTTCATAAACCCAGCTGTGATTGAAATAAATATTTTAGTAAATTTCCCAGTGCTCCCTAAATGTTGATAGGTTCCATAAAATGCTATGGGGAAAAGGGTAATGATACAAATTCAGAGTTCAGTAAAGGTTTTATATTAGAGGTCATTTTTAATTTAAATGTTAAAAATCATTAACATATAGAGTTAAAGAAGTTTGAAAAGAGGGTTGAGTCTGAAAGAAATAGCAGCCTGTATAAGCCTGAAGAGGTGTGAAGCAGTATGACTAGTTGCTCTATACAGCTGGAGAATAGAGTATGACTGGGAAATGGGTGGGAATGATAAACAGTGATGGACAGTGAGCCCAGAAGGCAGATCACAAAGAACTTTGTATGTTATGATAAAAGTATGGTCCTTTAGCTGTTCTTAATATAATCATAATAGTAATAATAATAGTAGTAGTAGTAGTTATTATTATGAAGATAATTAAAAGTGTTAAGGACAGGTAAAACTAGTGAATTCATTGTTTGTTTTTTTAAACAAAGATGAGATAATGCTGGAGGACATGGGTATCACAGTTGATTATTATGTTTTTAGTCATTTGAAGTAAGGCAAGCTGTTTAATGTCTTTGAGATCTTGTTCCCTATCTAGGATAGTGTTATTTTTTCTTTCTCTATTCCTCTCATCTCATCTCATTATATAATGTTCTATTATGGACTAAAAGAAATTAAAATATACCTAAGGAACCACATAAATGCAAGGCCTTAGAGAAATACGTTGGGCTGACAGCACAAAATCTGATTGTTTTTTTATTAGGGTCTAGACTCTCACTAAAAGACAGTGAGTTTATGGTAAGTGTTACTACGTTAGATTAATTGCAGAGGAACTCAATTCAGAATCACATATACTTGAGGATAATGTGCATACAGCAGTCAGAAATCATAGGATGTTTACATATTTAGCAAAGACAAGGTCCAAATTCATTTAAAATGCCTTGTCAGTGCTCAGATGCAATAATCCCTCATGCACATTGTAGGGAAGGTCATTGAAAAGAGTAGCTCCAATTGCCTTATTAAAATGGCAATGAAACCAGTCAATGTTGCCAGACAAATGAGAATTTGAAGAAGTGTTTAAACTTTCACTGGAGCATGTCCAGATGTTATGTGCCTACCTCAAATAGCTTGTGTTCTGATTTCATTTCATTGACCCTCGGGAATATTTTCACTTCACCACAGCTCTTACATTTCAAAGTGGCACAATGTTAATTTGTACTTGACTCCAGTTAATTGTGTGGTTTCTCTCTCTTAAATCTCTCTCTCATCTATTATCTCTAATTCCTGCTTATATTGTTATCATCTTGCCCTTAATTTTTTTGATTCAGTGGATTATTTCTTGTCAAATATGTACTTTTTCGGGAAAAACATACCACATCGTGAAAAAATATATAGTTCTATATATGAAAGAGGATATTTTTTCTTTGCTACTTGCTCTTTAAAAATTAAGTCTTTGTGTTTTTTCTTCTCTATTGAAGCTCACCTTCTTAATTTCTATATTTAAATTTCTATATTTATAAGTAAGATAATCTAGGCAAAATGATTTGCTATGAAATCTTCTCAATGGTCTAATAATGAATAGGCTAATTGAACATCTATCTGATTTCAGAAAGTTGAAGGATGAATGGAGCATAAAACAAATTAAAAATATATATTGATAATCATACAATATAAAGGTTTTAAAGTATTATTTTATGAAACAGTAATATAAAATGTAAACATTGTCTCTAAAATGAATCATTTTCATAATTGTATCATGTAGTAAAAATTATAAAAACAAATAATGAGTAATCAATATTAGGCTTATAATTAACAAGGAGAGACAAGTTATCAAGAAAATGAGAAGAGGTCATTCCAAAACAAATATGAGAAAAGGGAAAAATGGCTGATTATCTTCTGAAAACATATTTAACCTAACTAATAGTTTAAAAAATAAAATTATAACAACAACAGTGTGGTATTATTTTCAGTCCAAATCACCCAAACTTAGAGTCCCTTTGAAAATAATAACCCTCCACTTGGCTTTTTTACAGTAAAACGGTCATTTGTATGAAGATAGTGGAAATTTAGATTTGCATAATCTACTTGGAATGATATTTGGCAAAGTACATTTTTTACTTCAAAGGCATTAAATAATTTATGGTACTTCTATTGGCTGCAATATAATTCAGCCATAAATATTATCCTCTGAAAAATGGTTGATTGACATGGGGAAATTATCACCACATGAAGTTTATTAAAAGAATAGCTACATTATATTAAACATAACATGATCATAAATATATAAGAAGCCCTTGTTCATCTCTGTCTCTTCAGCCATCCATCCATTCATCTATTTGTCCTCCATCTGTCTGTCATCAAGATAGAAGAAGTAACCCCAAGGCATTCTTTTTTTCCAGATGGTCTTGCTGCATTCCTTTTGTTGCATTTGTTTTTTCTAGAAAGGCATGTATTTTTATAGCTTTCTTTTTTTCAGTTAAATTTTATTGTGGTAAAAATACTTAAAATGAGATCTACCTTCTTAGCTATGTTCAGTGCTGTTCAGCAGATCTATAGAACTTACACATTTGTGTGATTGGATTTTGTCCATTGATTAGCAAGTTCCCATTTCCCCATCCCCAAAAGCCCCAAACCACCATCCTATTCTCTAATCCTATGAATTTCACTGTTTTACATACCTTATATAAGTGGAACTGTGCAGTGTTTGTCCTTTTGTGACTGGCTTATTTTACTTAGTGTAATGTATTCAGGGTTCATATGTGTTGTCACATATTGCAGGATTGTATTCTTTTTGTAAGACTGAATAAATATATACATAAATATATATAAATCTCACCGTATTTTTTATCAATTTAGCCGTTGATGTGCATTTACATTGTTTCCACATCTTGACTATTGTGAATAGTGCTTAAATGAACATCTCTTTCAGATCCTGATTTCAGTTCTTTTTGGATAAATACCAAGAAGTAGGATTATTGGATAATATGATAGGTCCATTTTTAATACTTTGTAGGTATTTTTTAATTCAAAAAGAGATAACTGTACCCTAAACATGTTTAAAAGTTAAGCAGCAAAAATACATTTAAGAATCTTCCTCCTAAGCTAAAATTTCTAAAAGTGGAATTTCTGAAAAAAAGAGATATTACAGTTTCAATTTAGAAAGATATTGGTTCTTTGCCATCCAGTGAAGCTTCACTAATTTAAACTCGTACAGTGTGCGCTTGTATCTACGTCTTATTACACATGCTAACATTATTATCAAACTTTTGAACTTTTCTACTATGGTAGGTAACATTTCTTAAATTCATTATGTCTTTAATAATGTATGAGGTTAAGCACTTCATGTTGTAAGGCTTTTGAATATATTTTTCTTACATAATGCCTATCCCTGTCTTTTACCATTTTCAAGTTGGCTGCTATTCTTTTAAAAAATTGATTTAAGAATTGATGACTCGAGGACTTCTTTCCAGCATGTGTTCTGTCTCTGCTCAATCATTAATTTCTCCTTCTCTACAGAATTAATACCAGTGGCATCTAACGTACTTTAGTATTTCTCTGCAAAAATATTTTCTCAACTTCACATTCCATTGGATTTACTTTCCCATCAGCCACCATGTTTATGGTGACATTTATAATAGGCATTTATAAATCCTGTCTTTGCCTTCCCATCACCCATTCTGTCCATATGTAATTCAATACTGTCTCTCATATCTTCCAGTCGATTGAAATATCCCCTGTCAATCAAACCAACTTTATCATGGCTTCTTTCTATATATCTTATTCCAGTTTCAGTCTTCTTCTTAGAGGACCACTCATTCTTCCTAAACATTTTCTTAATTTGTGTTTAATAATATCATATTTTGTTGGTTTGCTTCCTACTCCCAAACCTTTCAGTCTCCTTTATTGGATCTTCCCTTTCAGACTAATCTCTAAATATTTCTTGATCAAGACTCAATTCTTATTTCATCTATTCTCTTTCTAGGTGATCCCTTCTACTGCCATGAGTTTAGTCTCCATCAATATGCTGATAATATCCAGGGTCCTCTGTCCATTGCTGACTTGATATCTCCACTAAGATGTCTAAAAAGCACCTTAAATTCAGCATTTCTGAAATAAAACTGACGCTGCATCCAAACATGCCCTAGTCTTCCCAAGCTGAGTTAATAGAATTACCATATATTTGCTTGCTTAAGCCCCAGAGACAAAAAGCTATCCTTGATTACTCTATTAATCCTCTAAGCCAAAATCATTACAATAACCTAAGAGTCCTAGCAGTATTTTTTCCAAAATATGATGTGACTTCAAGCCAAGAAACTACCATAGCTGACTGGTATCCTTGTGTTTTAGTCTGCTTGGGCTTCTGTAACAGAATGCCATAGACTGGGTCAATTAAACAACAAATTTTTATTTTTCACAGTTCTGGAGGTTGAGAAGTCCAAGTTAGTATTAAGTGTCTGGTGAGGGTATTGTTTCCTAGTTCATAGACATCTGCTTTCTCACTGTAACCTCACATGGCCAAGCAAGATAGGGATCATCTCTATCATACCTTTTTTTATAAGGACATTAATCCCTTTAAAATGTCTCCATACTTATGATTTAATTACCTATCAAGTGTTCCACCTCCAAATACCATCACATTGGGTGTTTGGAATTCAACATATGAATTTGGGGAGGACACAGATATTCAGTCCATAGTGCCTTGCTTCTACTTCTAAACCCTGTAATAAACTCTTTGTCATATAGCCTTTAAGTGGGTTTTGTACAACTTAAAAGAAGACAGCATAGCACAATGATTATACATGCAGCATTTGGACACAGACTGTGGCGTTCACTGAATACATTGCCCTTTCAGTTCCTTCTGTCAGGAACATTTTTCCATCAGTTCTTTGCATGGCTCTCTCCTTTCATTCAGGCCTCAGATGAAATGCCACTTCCTCGAGTGGTTAAGTCTTGACCTCCATTTCTAATAGTCATATCCCATGACACACTATTATTTTACACAGTTTCATGTGTAAAATAAATCATATTACCATCTACAGTTAACACTTATTAATCTGGTGATTGTTTTTTGCCTGTGACCTCTAAGAGTCTAAACTCCAAAGACAGCAGGACTTGTCTACCATCTACATCATCTGTTCCCTGGACTAGAGTGGTGCATGTCATATTGTAGAACCACCATGGATTTTTGTTGAAAGAATTGATATATAAATGAATAGCTTGATGAATAAGTAGATGAATAAATCTCCTCTACTAAAACCTTGAAATGAGCCTTTATGACCACCTTGTCCAGTTTTCTGAGATCATATTCCTTTATTCAGGGGTTCTGCTACAGCCCACAGTTTCCCTTTTTCAACTATTTAGAACCATGCCCACTTCTAAAGATGATTTACTGCGTGTATGAGAGATTTTATCTCTTTTGGTAAATTCCATGTTAGCAATATACCTATAAAATTATGCTATATGAACTTTAGAAAAGTACTATTGATAAAATAACTAATTTACCAATCTATTTACTTGAACAGGAGTGTTTCAGATAATGGAAATAATTTTTAGATGCATTCTTTCTTCAATTACTAATTTGTTGTTTACAGAAAAGAAAGCCATCTATTTACAAAAAGAAGAACATAAAAATTCCAAGGAAAATACATTATGCTGTTGTAAATTAATGTTAATGTTTATTGGTACAAAAGGTCAGGTTTTATACTGAGAGACAGTATACTTTTGTATAGAAAACATTTAAATATTCTACTTTCTAAAATATACAGAAATGTCAACTTTTGATTCAACAGGAATAAAAGGCTAAATATTTCTACTGGTTATGGTATTTATTCAACTGCTAATCTGTTAAAAAAAAATCTGTGTTTATGTATATACAGTTGTACAATAATTTCCTGTACAGGTTAGCCTTTTGGGAGTGGGGGTCTTATGTGCTTTACAGAGAATATTTTAGCATACCTAGGAGTTTCAAAGAGTATAAACAAAGAAAGAAAATGTGTTCTCTCTAAAGAAATTAAAACTCCCATAATCAAGTAGCTTTAGAAATAGACATGAGATTAATTTTCCTTACCATGAGATTGCTTTGCCAGGATTCCAAAGGACACGTGTCACTTTGCATAATAACTTAAGTTCAGAAACACTACAGAAAAGGTAGCACATTAGCAAACTTTCATGTTTACCTTTTTATAATGTTTCTCCATTTCTAACAGTAACTAGTTCTGGGCTCCTGTCATACATTTAAGTTTTCAATAGAAATAATGCTCTGCAACTATGTCCTTTTCTGTTGTTCTCTATGCAGTATAACTTGCTTTACTAAGAAAAATAAGAGTTAATTATTTAAAAAGAATAACATATCTTTAGTATCTGGATTTGAAAACTAAAATATGATTATGTAATCTGTCAATATTCTTGGAAATCAATTTACTTAATAAGTTTCCAGTATTAAAAAATATAAAAGAATTACTGGCTTGCAAGAACAATATACTGAAGGTGTTGCTTAGTAATTTGAATTACTAAAATAGTGGGATGAGTTTTAAAATGTCATACTGTGCTCTTGTGTTCACTAATTGTAGATATTCTGTTAAATTATTTTCTCTTTGTTTTAGGAATTTAAAATCAATAAAAGAAGTGTATTGAGGTTCTTTGTCAGGGGTACTATATTTTAAGGTTATAAGTGCTATCAAATCATATAGAACAAAGGATTTGTTTTTATATGTTTATGATTTTTAGTGCTTGATTCATACTTTGAAAAATCATGAAATGTTTTTAAAAAGAAATGATTGTCCAAAATATCCACATTACTGCACTGTGACTATTTATGAAATAACAAATCAAATAGACCCGACTGTTTTTCTGAAGTGCTTAGTTGGAAAGGAAATCAATGGCAAAAAAGCACTCATTCTATACAAAATTCATATTAAGCATGGTAATTTCACCACAACGTTGTGAGTTAGATGCCATTATTATACCCATGTAAACATAGGGAAACTGAGGTACACTTGCCTAACTTTACCAGGATGATATAGCTTGAGTTTAAATAGAGTTGGACTCTGAGCACAGTCCTCAATGTGTATCTGGTATAAGCATATGATATAGAATATATATATTTTTATCTATTTATTATATATATTTCTCTAAAATTGTACACATGCACATGCATTTTCTGGGAGATATATATATATATATATATATATATATATATATATGTATGTGAGAGAGAGAGGGAAACATAATTTTGAAATTATGTGTACATATTTAAAAATAAAGGCAAAAATAATTGTTATATTTTACAAAGTTTACAATGATTATTTAATTATTACTCTACAGTGGAAGATAGAATATTATGGTTATAAGCTTCAAATTTAATTTTCAAATGAACTACAATTTAAATCAATTATTTAACAATCTATTGATTAGCTTGTCAAATACTTTTAAATTTTAACTGTCCATGATAATGCTATCTACCCTAGAGTAATGGCTTTTCAAATTACTGTATCAATCAGAAGTTAGCTGGCGCAAATCATTTGGTGGGGCATTCTAACTGCTACTTTTCTTCCTTTTTTTAAGCGAGAAAGATTATTCAGCAAACCTATCTATACTGAATATGCTGGATGAAAAACTGAAAAGTTTTTTTTATATATGTATTATTTTATTACATAATTCAGCAATAATTATTAGTGATGGCAAGTAGAAAATAACAGATATTTTTTCTTTAAATACTTCCCAGCCACATATGTTCCTTTTAAGCTTTTTCTATTTATATGTTTAGATTTGTTAATATTTCCTCTCAATCCCTTCCTTCTTTTCTTCCTTCCTTCTTTTATTTCTTTCTATCCCTTTGTTTTGTGTTTCTACATACTTTGCATGTTTGGTTATAGTTCTTTCTTACAATTTGTTTTTAATTTAAAGAGAAGTATGTATTCTCTGAGTAGTATTTTAGATTTTGAAAGCACTGAAGCTTAGGGGTTAGTAATTTACAGGAAGAGAAGATACTGGAAATTATTTATCACATATATAGAGAATTAAAAAATACTCTGGGATCTTAGATATAATTCCAGTGGGTTTTTATTTTTTATCAAAAAAATAATAACAAACATGATATTTTTAAAAGGTACATTATAAAATGTTACTTTTGAAGTTTGATGATTTAGGAAATCCTTACAAATAATGTTAGATAAGCATGCAGATACAAATGTAAATGTACAAATTATACATAGTTTTATAAAATTATTTTACTTGCTCTACTTCTTGTCCCCAACCTGCCCCTAACCCACGCTCCCACTACCAAACATGACCCATTCATTCTCTTAATCCATAGAGGAAAAAAATCTTGATATAAACTAAACTAAAGATGCTAACAAAGAGTGAATTTATTATAGGGATGATATTGAATTTAAATTTATTTTTTAATTTGCAGTATGCTATCATTGTTAGCCATTACAATATGAAAGAAATTTAATGAAAATTAAGAAATGAGATATGATTGATTGATTTTAAACTGTGTTCTTATTCTAACAATATATTTAATGCTTCTCTCTTTATTAAAGTAGTTTGTATGGTTTAAATGCATAATCAACACTGATACATTGTTACATAGTGTGTGTAATATCTAAGAACTCAAGCAAAATGATAAACAATCAAGTTACTATTATACTTATATAGTGCATTGTTGTCAAACAAGATACAAACAAAATAAAAATAATTGCTATCATTCTAAGGATTTCTATTTTGGAATACAGATAAAAATTATGGGTATATGAGAGTATTTTTTAAAATATATGTTACAGGAGCCCTTAAATATATTTGTTTCAGTAATGATTCATACAAACACACACACATGCATATATGTGTGTTTTGTTTCTTTCAGATCTGACCTCGACGGTATAAAGACTACCAGTATAAATCAGATATATTTTTGGAACTCAAAGAAATTATATCCTAGTAAGAAATCACACAATACATCTATGAAAAAGAACATTAAATGTGTGTGCACTCACACACACACGTATGCTTTATTAACCACCTTGATGGTGCTTCCATGTTAAAAGCATGCTGTTATCTCATGATTACACAGTAGGATCTTCTTCCATTATCACTCTCTTTAGTGCTGCTATGAGCTCGTATGTTATCTCTGGAGCAAAAGTCTCATCCCTTGTTTCTAGGACAGCCAGAGAGACTCTTGGTTTGGAGAGGCCCTTACATTTAAAGAAAAGCCATAGCTCCATGCCATGCCCAGGCACAGGCTTCATTTCAGGCACCCTGCTTCCTGAGTGTGCTGATGATGGGTTATTACTCAATACTTCCAGGACCTACTGTACTCCTGATTCTAATACTTTGTGAGATTATTAACTCCATGTTAATAAATATATAATTTTAATTTTAAAGAATTATTTTCAAAATGTTTCTTTGATATTATAGAAATAAGTAGAGATGCAACTGCTTCATTTGGGTAAAATGATGTAACCACAGTATTTGACTTAGTAGCAACTGAAAAAGCTTCTTTATTTTGTTAATATGAATTTTAAAATGGAAGGGATAATTTAAAGTTAAAAAACAACTGTTTCATAATCCAGTTTCCTAGATTGTTTTTAATCAGAATTTTGAAGGGCATTGGTTACAGTGAATGCTTATGTCCATTAGGATTTGCACTAGTATTTGTTCTAATTATACCTGAGGTTTCCTGTCATATCCTGAGCTTTCTCAGAGGAGAAAATTAGCAGATTGTCTTCTGGAACAGAAATTTGCTCAGCATTATTGTATTTTCCTAAATAATCATTGGGGAATATCCTAACAGTAGTTGGAAGGAATGGTAAACACAACTACCCAGTAGCATTGTCAGTGTCAGTATTTAATTAATTATTACACTGGAAGTTTCATTGGTCTTATGAAAAATATGCCTTATTAAAAAATAGAAAACTTTACATAAAGAAAGGATGCCATCATTCTTTCTCATCAAAATATCACCAATTTATTTTCTTATATTGGGTATTATACTCTGTTCTGTATAGTTTTTATAGGCTTAATGTTATTTAGATATAGTATATGAGTTTAACTTTAATTTATTATATATTATTTAAACCTTACAAAAATTTTAATTTAAAAATTATTCATGGATCAAAGAAACTAAAGAAGTCAATCTTTTTTTAAAGAGTCATTTGTAGTCAGTTGCTAATTCACCTTTATATCATGTTTTTATAAATACATAATTTTTAGAATTATCCACTTCAGATTTTCCTTTGAAAATCTTTTGTTAATTGTCAGAATTTGATTTACTGTAAAGAAGATGCCTGTCAATTGGCATTGCTTGATTGATGAGACATAGGAATGATCTTAGATGTTGCTTAAGGTAGTGGTATAATTTTCAGACTCCCTTAAGGTAACTAGAAAAAGAATAATATAGCTCTCCACTTACATGAATGAGAAAGGATTGCTGGAATTGGTCTAGTATGTTGGCTTTTTTAGCATGTTTACGTGCTAGAATATTTCACCATTATGTTACCTTTTCTTCCTGGAAAGGAAAATCATTGTATTTTAAACCTCAAGTGACAGACTATAAAAATGGTTACTTCAAAAAGTAAGGGCTTAATGAAGGGGTAAATTATGTTTTTGAGCATGGAAACCAAATTTAATATTAGGCAGCAGGCATCTGTGAAATAAAATTTACTTTTATGTAATTTTACAAATGTACTTTGCCAGAGCTGTGCAGTCTACCTTCTGTCACTAACTCAGGCCCTGTGAAGGCATATTCAATGTTGGACCAACAATTGCTCTCTTGACCTTTTTGTGCAATTGCCCGTCCATCAGGAATCCTTCCCACTACCCCGTCCACCCCTGCTGTGTTCCTTCACTACCACCCACTCCTCAGAAGTGCATGTACGTGATGTGCCAACCTGTTATCTAAGCAGGCAGGGAGCCCTGGTTCTCTTGGCAGAAGGTAGTTGAATGAGGAGGTGTATGTGTCCTTTTCTTTGATAGTTAGCTGTTGTTCTACCAAGTTTTGGGGTGGGTGTGTTTTTCATTTCAAACTCAAATCATCATTTTACAAGTATCTTCAGTTTCTCCTGATATTAATATGTATGAGTAAAAAATGGATCAAAATGAAATAGTAAACAGAATCAAGAATGGGAAATGGAAATTTAATTATGCAAAACTGTCATCTTTAATATCTTAGCTACACTGCTAACTGGGCCTTTGTGATCCCAGCAGTCACAAAGATTGCACAGGTTTTTGATATTATGCTGAATAAATACCCCTAAATAATCAGTGTGTGATCTTGAAACACTGTTTCTGTTAGATTATAAATTGTTAGCACTTTGACACAAGAGGTACTTGATATTTCAGTCAATGACCGGTTCACTGAAGACTGTATTTTTCATCTTGTCATCATGTTGTAAACTGTTTACTAACTCAGGCAATAGTTGATCTCAGTAATGAGGCTATACACTTAACCATTGAGCAGCAACCAGAAGTGAGGGTATATTTCTGTTAAAACACTTGAATGTTGCTCATGGAGAAATGAGTCTTAATATCAGTTCCACCCTTGATGTAACAAGTGCTCTTTGGTGAGCTGAACTCCTTTAATGAGATTATTTGTAAGCATAATGGGGAGTATGGAAATGTGCCAATTGAAGAGTCAGTGGGAGAGGAAAATAGGGATAATGAGTGACAGGGAGAGAAACAGGCCAAGCAAATCAGGCACATTGAAAACCTGTAACATCAAGTGGGTGAATTATAGCTGTAAGAGGATGTCTAATGGTAATCATTGATGTATTTTATACTCAAGAGTGTGAAAGTCACTTTATGCATTCTATTTCTGATAATTAAGAGATTACTCTTATAGGTTTGCCACCTTTCCTTTTGCAAATGGCAAGCCTCCAGATCCTTTCTGTACTATCACACTGTAGAGGGAAGTGGCAATAGAACAAGCTCTCAATAAGCACACTAAAATTCCTAAGTTATTGCTATTAAATAAATATTTTGTAAAATAACTATGTTATATTTTTTCCAAAGTAACATATTTCTTTTTAACAGAGACACTGAAGCTACATTTAAACAGAGTTGAAAGTGGTATAGGAGTGAATCCTGTAGCTATCCAGATATAGAGAAGAGCAAGTACAAAAGCCCGGAGGAGCGGGAGAGTTGTTGGCAGGTTTGAGGAACATCAAGGAGACCGGTATAGCCAGAGTGAATCAGTGAGCGAGGGGAAGAGTAGTGGAGAGCAAGTAGTAGGAAGGGGTCACAAAGCCAAGGCCTTCATGATAAGAACTTTGTCTTATACCCCAAATACATTGTGAAGCCATATTTCTTTATGAAAATATAAAGAGAAATCTAACATTAAGAGAACTGGGGAATGGATATCTGAAATAATAATTTTACTATATATATATATATATATATATATATATATATGTTTCTCTTCCTATCTCCTGGATGTCTATGCAAATATATTATTGAGAAATATTTATATTTATTGCAGCATCTCCTTAGCACTTGTATCTCTTCTAAATGGTTTTTCTTTAATTGTCGTTTGTCAAACTGTGATTACTTTCCCTTCCTACAACTCCAAATATGGCATGTTTTAAGCTGTTGATAATTAATATAGTTTTATATTTTAAGCAGTAGACAGAGGAGGAGGTTTAATTGACAACAAAAATCAGGAATAAAGCATGTTAGTTGACTGCTGTTGAGAAAATATGGAAGATGTGTCTAGGGTAGAGAAGCAATGCCAACGTGAAGGAAGATTTTGTCAGTTTATAAGCTTCTCTAAATATTTGAGTACTTTCAATGGAGTCATATGTTAAAAGTTAAAATCCCGCTTCTGATATTATACTAGAACTTTAGGTGAATGGCTTAATCTTCATGAACTTTACTTCCCTTTTCTTTAAAATGAAAACTATACCTATATTATAGATTTGATACTTGAATATAAAATGAGGTCCTTGACTTCCATCCTTCTCCATATACTTCCTTCTCTCCTGCCCTGCTTCCTCTGTGACCCATCATGCAATGACCCTAAAGGAGATTGCCCATAACAATTTGACAGATGTCATCATCATTACCTGTGTCCCATGCTGTTACTGAGCTTGATGCTCAATTTATAATAATGTATTTCTATCAACATGTAAAACATCACATTATAAAGGGATCAGCCAGCATAGACACACACACACACACACACACACACACACACACACACACACACACATACACATTCTCTTCTACATGTCTTTTTCAGAAAAAAAAAGTTTCTCTCTCTATTTTTTTTAGTTAAGACCATTTTCAACTTTATTTAAATGGAGTTATAATCTATGTATTCTTTTGTGTTTGGCTTCTTTCTCCCAACATGTTTAAGATTCAGCCATTTTGTTGTGAGTAGCTATAGTTCATTTATTTTATTGCTGAATAGAATTTTATTATAGGAATATGCTCAGATTTATTTTTTGAATTTTATCTATTTTTTTATACAGCAGGTTCTTATTAATTATTTTATACATATTAGTGTATATGTGTCAATCCCAGTCTCCCAATTCATCCCACCACCCACCCCCTGAAGTGTTTCTCTTAGAGTGTTTCACCTAATATCTTATTAAAAGCATAAGGGTGTGATGATAAAAATGGAACAATACAGAATATGTTGAATGAATCTTACTCTAGGGTTCACAAGAACAATCTTGAAGTCAGGTGAGTCCCCATATGCAAATGACTCTTGTATTTTTTTGGTGGGGCCCTTACATTTGTTGCTGCTGTTATTTAAATCAAGTGTAAAGGCAGACCTTCTCAAATTTAGAGTTACAATTTTCATTTGGAAGCCAATTACATAAAATAAGACTTTAGTTTCTTAGGTTAGTATTTGAAAATTGGAAGTGGTAGACACCTGGGGGAACTATGTTTACATTTAGGGAATTTCAGAAATGTGGCCCTTTAAAATATCCAATATTATTAAAATATGCTATTCATGTTTGAAATATACTTCTCTAATTGTTGCTTTTGAATAATCCCATTAAATATATGCTAGTTTCATTATAAATATTAATAATCTGTATATACCACCTTAAGTAAAGTTAGTTTGTCCTGTTGCTGTTAAATTTGGATCACATTTGCACTCTGTGTTTTTTTCTTCTCTTTCAGTATTCAGCCCTCTCAAAGAATGAGTGTATGTCTGTTTGTTTTTAAAATGCCACCTGTAGACATTCATTTTCTTTCAAGATAGAGGTCAAATAGCCCAAAAGTATTTTAGCACAACAATTTAAGAAGTGTTTTAAATTAATAAAATTGGGAGGAGCACATGGCATCTTTATACATATAATATTTCCTATGTTTTAAAGATTAATTTCACATGTTTTACCACAAATTCTGTGTTTTAAACCCTATAAGATGATTTGCAATATAAATTAAAAACTAGAGTTGAACTTTCAGCTTTTGAAATAATACAAAATACTGTTATTGACAATGAAATGCAATGATAATATCATTTTTCTATCTGTCCACAAAACATTTCATCCATCTTTAAAAGTACTTGAAATCTGAATGTAATAGTTTTAATTCAAAGGGATAAAGCATATTATTAAGTCTGGAAGACTGATTTATCATATGCAGTTATAACAAGCATATCAGATCATTTCATTATTTCAACCTGTTCAAAACAACATTTTTCATAAGTTCATTATGCTTCCTTACATATTATTTTTCTGAACAGCCAGTGTGAGCTTAAATCTCAAAACAAACAACAAAACAAACAAACAAGAATGTGGTGCCACAAAAGGCTGAAGGATATTTGAACTATATCAGCTACATTATTTAAAAAGCCTTTAATTAAAATCATCTCTCAACTTTTGTAAATTTATCATTCTGAGCTTAAGTTAACATAAAATATGAGATCTTAATATTGAAAATTCTTTATCACATAAAAATGCCCTTTAAAACTTTTAAAGTGACATCAGAATCCTTATATATTCTCTGAGGAGTAAAAAGGTCAAAACACCTATATCTTTTTTTCCATTGGCATATATTGCTATAAACGTTCCAATTAAATAAATCATTTATTTAGCTATCACGTAAAGTCCATTACCTTAATTGTGGAAGAAAATGAAATTTTATTAAGGATTGGCATGATTGCAGTGACTGGAGATAATAATGAGACCATCAGAATAATTTGTCATGAAATGTCATCATCCACCTTCATGTTCCTATTTATTCCCCTTACCATTGCCTCTTGGTATATGTGGGAGGACAGTCCCTACATGTGGAAAATGCCAGTGTAGGTGGGCAATGGCTGCTTTACAGTTGCACAGAATCATTTCATCAAAGAAAATGATATAATCATTATATTTAAGTATAGTTAAGTGTAATATCTAAAATGCTTGTGTTCTTTTCATTTATTTATTCAGATAACTTATTCAAAATTATTATTTTCCTGAGCACTCTTGTAGATGTTTGATAGATAATCAGTTAACTGAGGCAAAATATCCATTTATATGGAACATCTGGTTGACTGCTGTTCACATGTATGCTCACTCATGTTAGAAGAAGGAAAATCAATAAAATAGGTACTTTTTCTGACTTTATAATAATATAACTTTTAAGGAGCATTAAATGAGTTTATTTAGATGAAGCATTTTAATTCCTTTCTTGGTACATGTTAGGTGTTAAAAAACAATGTTTTATATCATTATAAATATGCATCAAAGATTTCTTAGTGAAGGTAATGAATTATTTGACAATTTATTTTTGATAACCTGTTAATTTATTTCTACTATTTTTCTGCTTTTGATTTTCAAAAAGTAAAGTTGGTTACCTAACTTTAGTCTAATACTCACCTTTACCATCACTCTTATGTGGGCAATTTTTTAAAAAAGACTCTTTTTCATCACAAAGAAAAGAGCTAGGAGTTTCAGATTCTCTTAGAGTAAATTGGATAATAAAAAAAAGTCATATCTACTCCAAAATGTTTAATCTTTTATACTTTGAACCTGAACCAAAATTCAGGGCACACTGTCCCAAATATTTATTTTCTTAAATGACTTCCTCAGTATTTTTTCAGTTGGTGTTTTTTCAAACTATTCAAAACCGAACAAGTAAATCATAAATTGAATTTAAAAAATAAACAAACTCCAGCCACGGCAGCAACATCTTCACACGCACTCACTGACACACGAAGATTTGAAATGTAGAGATTCTACCATGACTGAATAATTTTATAGACATGCAATATCAATGCTAAGAAATGATAAAACCTGTTCTTCCTTCCTCATACAGCATGCATCTTAAAAAATGAAGTGGAAAACCGAGTATTTAGTCAAGCAATTTTATCAGTAGCCTTAACCTAAGTAGATGACTCAGGCTTTAAAGAGCTCTCTTCAATAACAGATGGCCAGTTGTAGTCTGGGTGAAACAGTTAAATTCCCCAAGTAGTGCTCTTGGCTTAGCCAGTGTATAAACTGTCTTAGTTTCTTCTCAAGAAAAATGCACCAAGTGCAATTTACAAGTCTACAGATAAGTGGATTTGCTGAGAGTACCATATTTTCCTGATTGGATCCAGAGCAAGGAATCAGATAAAGCTATAGGGATGTTGCATATATAGTCCTAGTCCTTTATACTTCAGTTATCACCCAGGAGTTGTGTGACTTTATTTGGTCAAATTTGGCAACTTTGTGAGAACTTATCCATGGATTTCTACATGAAAGCAAGAGAAGGGAATTATTGGAATCACTTTTTAAAGTTGTGACTTTTCCATAAGCAATATTATTTAAAAGTAAGTGTAATTCTCCCTGGAGCCCTCATGAATCAATTATGGGTATGAAGGAGTTCAAATGAGAGCCAAGCATAAATGCACAAACCAAAGTATTAAGGTAAAGAAAAATTACCTGGGTCATAAAGAAAGGACAAGATTTAAGTTTGGGGATGTTTAAAATTTAAGAACAACTGTTAGAATGTTCAGAAACCATCTTGTCTTTAAATATAATATTTAATCTAGACATAATTCATGATAAAGTTTAGCATTGTCTTTTTAGGGTGGATAATATTTATATTTTCTTCTATTAAATAACTTTTTTTTTTTTTTTGCGTTATGCGGGCCTCTCACTGTTGTGGCCTCTCGCGTTGCGGAGCACAGGCTCTGGATGCGCAGGCTCAGTGGCCATGGCTCACGGGCCCAGCTGCTCCGCAGCATGTGGGATCTTCCCGGACCTGGGCTTGACCCCGCGTCCGCTGCATCGGCAGGCGGACTCTCAACCATTGTGCCACCAGGGAAGCCCATAACTTTTGTTTTAAGATTTAAATTATGAGTACTAGAAAGTATGATAGTATTGCTCATTTCATTCTATATAGCAATTCCAGATAGTTAGATAGAAAAGACCAGGAAAGTTGATTTACAAAATGAAATACCTGGGAGAACAGGTGGAAGGATACATAAGTACAATATGGATTTTAATGTTTTATGATGTTTTGTAAAGTGAGCTATCAATATTTTTATTTAGTTTGTATTCTAAACAAATGCTGTAGACAAAAGTGTAGGTTTCTACCAAAACACTACTTATATTTTTGTTAAAGACCTGACAATATCAATTATTTTTTTATGTTGGAAAGGAATTAAAACAACCTTCCCAGAGAAATTTGTTTTGCTTAATTCCTCTGAGTGGATATGCATGAGACCACTGAATATATAGTTCATCATCCAATTAATAGAGGGCCTGAACTGAGTAAAAAGGTAAAGGAAGAGTGGAAGTCTCACTTTCTCTTCTTAAGCTGAAACATCTACCTTCTCCTGCTCTTGGACATTGGAGGTCCTGGTTCTCAGACTTTTGACTCAGACTGAATTATACCACCGGCTTTTCTGGTTTCTCAGCTTGCAGGTGACATGTTGTAACATATCTCAGCCTCCATAATTGCTTGAGCCAATTCCCATAATGAATCTCCTCTTACATGCTTCTGTATACCCTAATCATCCTGTTACTCTGGAAAACCTTGACTAATAAAGATAGAGCTACTGAGAAGTGGGGATGCTGCTGTAACAAACACCTAAAGGTGTGGAAGCGGTTTTAAAACTAGGTAATGAGTAGAAGCTGGAAGAGTTTTGAAGTACATGCTAGAAAGAGTCTATATTGCCATGAATGGACCATTAAAAGCAGTTCTCATGAGATATCAGAAAGAAGAGAGCTACAGAGAAAACCTACATTTTAAACAATACTTAAGTGTTTGTGAATAGGATGTTAGTAGAAATATGAATTGTAGAGGCTATTCGTTTGAGATCTCAGGCAGAAATGAGGAACATGTTAATGAAAACTGGAGGAAAGGTGATCCTTTGCTATGAAGTGTCAGAGCCTGGCTGAATTATGTTTGTGACCTAGAATTTTCTGGAAGGTAGAGCTTGTGAGAGATGAAATTGGCTATGTGGCTGAGAAAATAACTAAGCAAAATGTTGAAGGAGCAGCTGGCTTCTCTTGAATGCTTATAGTAATGTGAGAAGAGAAACAATTTTAAGATGGAGTTGTTAATCAAAAAGGAAGCAGAACTTAAAATTTTGGAACCATCTTGGCCTATCCATAGTAAAAGGAATTAAAAAAAAAAGTCTGTGAGTTAACATGAAGGTTGTAGCCAAATTTGATAAGAATCTTCTGGATTGGCCATCTTAACAGCAACTAGGAGCTACCTCCAGAGAGTGGGAGAGATTGGTCAGCCGTGTAAACAGAAGTCTGGGCCTATTGTCCAAGACAACAGAAAAATGGCCCCAAAGGCATTTCAGAGATCACTGGGCTGCCCTTCCTGTCACAAGCCTAGAGTGCTGCAGGGGTTTATGGGCACAACGATTTTGAAGGAGGGGCTGCATCTATTTGATGCTTGCTTACATTGTGAACTCCACTCCCTGCATTCCAGCACCACACTCCTCGGCCACTGCAGGTGCAGCTCCAGCGAGTCCTGGTATGGCTTGCACTGTATCAAGCAAAGCATGGGGGACCTGACTGCCTTCACCTAGATTTCAAAGGTTGGAGCCACGTGGAGCCACTAACACATAGCTGAGGCAGAGGACCGCTGCAAGTGTGGGGCCATCACAGAGAATCCCCACTAGAGTAATACTAGTGGAGCCTTGCGGATGGGGCCACCCCCTCAGCCCCAGACCAGTAGAGCCACCAGTTAGTGATTCCATCCTGGGATAGCTGCAGAAATTCCACTCCAACCTGTGAGAGCTGAGGAGTAGACTGTACCCAGCAAAGCTGTGGGGATGGGAATGCCCAACCCCTGCCCAGTGTGTCCAGAAGGTGGGTCATTGAGCCAAAGAGCATTGTTCTCAAGCCTTGGGATTTAGTGTGGTTTGTCCCGTTAGATTTTAGACTTACCTTAGACCTTTTACTCTTTTTTATTCCTTTCTGTTTCTCTTTTTTGGAATGAGAACGTGTATCCTCTGCCTGTCCCATCATTGTATTTTGGAAAGACACAGCATGTTTGATTTCACAGGTTCACAGCTGGAGAGCAATTTGCCTTAGACTCAATCATACCTTGAGTCTCACCCATATCTGATCTAGATGATATTTGGATGAGGCTTTGCACTTTAGACTTTTGAGTTAATGCTGGAACAAATTAAGGCTGTGGGGGCTATTGACATGGAATGAATATATTTTGCATATAAAAAGCATGAATTTTGGGGGCTAGGGGTAAAATATTATGGTCTGAATGTTTATGTCCCCTTAATTTTAATCCCCAAGGTGATGGTATTAAGAAGTGGGGCCTCTGGGAGCTAAATAGGTCATGAAGGGGGAGCCCCTCATGATTGAGATTAGTGCCCTTTAAAAGAGGCCCCACAGAGCTCCCTAGCCCTTTTTTCCATGTAAAGATACAGTAAGAAGTCTTCAACTTGAAGGATGGCCCTCACTGACCATGCTAACACCTTGACTTTAGACTTCCAGACTCCAGACTATGAGAAGTAAATTTCTGTCACTTATAACCCACTAAGTCTGTGGTATTTTGTAATAGCAGCCCCGACTGACTAAGAAACCAATTGGATCCATGTTTTTCTTAATACAGTCAGCCCTCTATATCTGCATATGCTAAATGCACAGATACAGAGGACCTATATATGTTATTTTATATCAGGACTTGAACATCCATGAATTTTGGTGTCTGTGGGAGGTCCAGGAACCAATCACCCCCTGCAGATACCAAGGGACGACTGTCCTACAATGTTTACCTATAGTAAAGGGCCGAAATAACTTACTCTTAGGATATATCTCTAAAAGATCATCACTATACCTAAGGTCATCTAGATTTTATCCTATGTTAGTCATAAAATAACTTGCCGGGATTTTTATTAGGATTGCATTGTATCTATAGATCAAATTGGGAACAACTTGACATTGTGACTATATTGAGTCTTCCTGTCCACGGACATGGAATATCTCTCCATTTATTTGACTCTTCTTTGATTTAGTTCATTAGAGTTTTGTGCTTTATACAGCATTTTATAAGAAAGTCCTGAATGTCATCAGTTTTATTTCATATCATGTGGTGGCCAGTTGAAAACATAATACCAATATATTGTTTGGTGTTTTATTCTTACTTTTGTCTCTCCCTTTTCTCTCATTCATGCCAGGATTGCTTTGCCTAATAAAGTACTAGAACATATACACATTTTTCTCAGGCTCTACTTTCTGGAGAACCCAAGCTCAGACAATTGATAACTAAGTATGGCCCTAGAAAGCAGACCCTCAGATTAAGAGCAGGGAGCTTAAATGCTTATAGTTCTGATAAAGACCACATTGCTGAGAGTAAATATAGTGATTATAACTCCTGGCATTCAGTAGCACCAAAAGTATTAATAATGCTTTGAATGAGTTACAGGTGGAATCTAGGGCATTAGGATATGTGATGTTTGTGGTGTTAGGACTGCACTGGGCTATGGCAATTATATGAATGAGGGCACTCTCAACAGCTAACTCTCCCAGTACCTGGGCATCAAATACTACCTCATGGCATACTGTGAGTAGCTTCTATAAAGTTTTCCAGAAGCTGCAGTATCAGGACAGAGCCTAATTGTAAGGCTCTGTATAACATAATTAAGTGTGAAATCTCAACAAGTCTCATTTGTCAATGTTAGGACTTTGATAGGAGAAGAGTAGAACTGTGAAATTTATGATGAGGAATATGGATGAACAAGTCTGATAAATTTGAATTTCCGAATTCCACTGAATTCATTATTTCAGCAGAAGCTGTCCCCATCCCCTTGTTAGAGGAAAACAGCCTCCCCTTGAATAGTGACTTTGAAATGACCTCACTTGAATCAGATGCTTACAGAGATGAAAATCGTTTCCATAAAATAAATTTCCCTGACTCCCTTCATTGACGCTAAGGCAATTACACACATCAGATTAAGCACGGTCCAAACAGGGAAATAAAATCCCTCTTCCATAAGGAAGAAATAAGGAAATAGTGTACACATTAAAGGAAGTAAAGAACCTAGCTAATTTTTGCTGGCAGGAATTATTGGACAATATTTAGGCATAGATCTTGAGTGTATGCATCCAGGGGTTGGAAAATATGGTTTAGAAGGGGACAACTTAATTACTTTTGAGAGTTTATTTCCACTGTAAAATATCCTAATGACCTATTAATCTGGCTACTTAAATCCTGCACTCAATTACAGTAAATTGGGAATAAATGTTGTTACTTCTTTGACATAGTAGTGAGAATGAAATCAGAAGACTCAGAGAATATGGGAAGGTAAAATGGATTTAATATTTAAGAATCCAGAATAGCCTAGATACTACTCTCTTCAATAAAGCAATAAGAAATGAATTTAGAGGGGGTGTTATGCACCTAGTATAGACTATTCTTTGCCCAGGGGGTAGGCACAAAGCATGTGGATCTTTATTTTCCATGATTGGAGCTGTCCATTTTGAGGTGTGTTTTAGTGTACTCATTTTGGCATAATGCCAGGTAGAATAGGAAGGGTTTATTGTGAACTTAGAATGTCACAGTAGAGACTTGTCTCAGGCAGATCAAATACATATTTAAATTACATGAACATGTAACCCCGCTGCCCAAGTTACCTGTCTCTTTGTACAAATGAATTTCCTTCAACTCATGCTATGAGTTAGTTGATGGGGGTTCCCTTTGACCAACTGATGGAGTAGGATAAATCTCAGCTTATTCACAGATGGATTATTGCAGTATGTTTGTGTTAGGTGAAAAGGGACTGTTGCCTCACTACAGCTTTGTATTACAAAGGGGTGGTACTAAAGTATAGTTATGAGGGACATTATTCCAGTGGGCAAAGATGTGTGAGGTCACCTTGTTGTCACTTTCTGTGGATGAGAAGTGGCCAGAAGTATGGGTATACATGAAATCTGGGAAGTGGCCAGAAGTATGGGTATACATGAAATCTGGATTTGGAAATTAAAAAAAAAAAAGGAAGGAAAACTGGAAGGTAGAGTTCTGGGGAAAAGACATGTGGGTAGACACATGGGAGTGGGCACACAGCATACGGATCTTTTTTTCCATGTTCGTGCGTACCAGAATGACTAATACTATGATTTTCATAAGCCTTTCTTATCCCACCCAAGTTTGGGCAGTAGTCCAGGAACAACAAAATTATGTAAATGATGAAATCAATGCATGGGAGTCATAATATATGCACTAGTGCTTGTAGGCTGATCTAGCTAATTGCTACTGCTGCACAACCACACTGCCATTAGCAGAGACCAATGATGGGTCTCAGGATGACATCATCCCTCAGAAAGACTAGTTATATGGTTAGTGCCATGTCACCTATCTTAAATACCTTCATGCTCTGAAAAGGGCAGCAGTACATACTCACAAAAGGGTATCTCTACTTACTCTGGATATGTATTCATCTTCTTATCTCATAGTCTCTCTGTCAGCACAAGCACACAACCTGATAGTTAAAGTGCCCTCTTATTGGCTCTCCTTCTTTCTCTCCTGTCTTCTTTTTTTCCCTCAACCCAGAACCCTAGGACTGCACTACCTATAAAGTAGTAGCGCATAGCTTTTACTCAGGTTCTGTGTCCTGGGGAACCTAGAGTAAGACAATAAGTACACAATAATTTTAATCATTCTTTATCTGACATCCATATCAAAATCTTTTTTATGATATATATCAAAATCATTTATTTAAAGCCACAATTTTTCTCTTTTAAGTTATTTGACAACACTTCTCTGTAGTCTTTATTTTGCATTCAAATTTATCTTCCTGTAACTCAGATGTGATAGTTATCCTACTCATAAAACTTA
Organism: Tursiops truncatus; assembly: GCF_011762595.2. Classification (NCBI taxonomy): domain Eukaryota; kingdom Metazoa; phylum Chordata; class Mammalia; order Artiodactyla; family Delphinidae; genus Tursiops; species Tursiops truncatus. The sequence continues at coordinate 120,011,333 of NC_047037.1, forward strand.
AAATCATTATATGATTGCTCATCACTGCAGGTTAAAATCCAAAGTTCACAGCAGAGCATGCATAGTCATCCAGCCTTCAGAACAAGTGCAAGTTAACCTCTCATACTCTTTTCCCCTGTCAGTGACTCTGAGCCTTACTCAGTTTTAAGCCTTGTCAGTGATACTACTTCCTTTGTCTGAAAAAGCCTTTATACTTACAATTCCTGGTTTCCTACTCTGTGATTTTTCACAACTCAGATATAAGAAAAAAAAAGGAAGTGCTGAAAAGACCAAGTAACAAAATGTGACACAGACAAAGAGATTATAAATGAGGAAAATCACAGAAAATTGAGAAGTGTAATATATACACTTCTCAGTGTATAAATATATATACACTTCTCGATACATCTTATTGCCTTACAGATATTTCAAGACTGACCTAAGATTTGGAAGTACTTTAAATTAAGTGTATCAAGGCTTACACTATGGGGTACATACTAATTATCTGTATAGGTCCCAGAGTGTTTAGTTCTGTCTGATACATAAAATACTTATTGAATGCCAAGATTTTAGTCAACTCAGTTCACAAAATAAAACTCAATGATAGTTATGTTAACTGTGTATTGGTTTCTGTAAAATTATATGTATAATTTAAATGTATTTATTGCATCATATATATTTATGTGTGTGTGTTATATATATATATATATATATATATATATATATATATATATATATATGTAAAGAGAGAGAGAGAATATGGTAGAAGTTTTTGCAAATAGGAAGCTATGTGAGAAAAATATGCATTGCCTCTCCTGATGGATAGCTCTAGGAGACCAGATAATCTCTCCATCTTCTGTCATGATTTGTTTGTGGCAAGAAGCCTGAGACATTTCTTTTTCGGACATACCTTCTGAATCAGTCTAACAAATAGAGTCTCACAGATTATGTGCACCAACCACTGGTCACTCTCAAAGAAAAGGAACTTGACAATACACATTACTAGAAACATTTACATCTTTCCTTTTAAAGCAAACAAAACCAAAATAAAACCAAAGGCAAAACAAACAGACTCTTGAGCAAAATTTCAGAAATGAAGACCTGATTGAAATACAGAGATGTTTATTTGGGGTTTGTTAGGACTGTATCTCGAGAGACAGATTCAAGAAACATTTGAATTGTGTTCTGCCAGACTACAAAATGAACGAAGCTTACAAAGGCAAAAGCTGAAAGGCTGCAGTTAGTTACAACAGTTGTTTGTCAAGAATTGTAATTGGAACCACCAAGAAGCAAGGGTGCTTGTTAAGCAAGGATTGGTTGGGGTCTGAAATGGTTGCATAGCTACAAGGGGGAGCCTTGAGACCATAAAGTTGGAGCTGACAGATGTTCCAAAACACTTGGTGTTGTCCTTGGGTTTGATATAGTTCAGAGAAAATTCGAGTTCTCACTGGTGCAGGAACGTGTCTGAGACCAGATCCTCAATGGCTACCATTTTTGTATGCCTGAACTACAATTACTTTATTATAATTTCAATTTGTCATCAAAACAAATGTCTATTTGAGCAATTCCAGTACTTCACTCAGGAAATAAAATAACAACAACAACGATAACAGTAACAGTAGTGTTAGTAGTAGTCTCAGTAGCAGAGCCCACAAGAAAAGTAGTATCTGAGGAGTGCTGCACCCACAGGCTGTGTGCTCAGGAGATAGGACTTGGGGAGTTGGACAAGGGAAAGGCCGGCGCCACCACGTCGTCTGCCTGCTCCCCACATGGAGGCCCCAGCCCAGTCAGCCACCCCGTGGTAGCCAGTGAGCATCGAGGTAAAAACCCGCCTGTTGTTCTGCTGCTCCAGGCCTCCGGTGTCTCCCCACCACCTGGAATGCAACCCACCCCAACCTTGGCCTTGAGCATCTGCAGCTCCCCAAAGGCCCCCAATGCTCTTTAGCCCACAGCTGCCTGCAGACCTGCACCTGGCCTGTTACCCCCCTCCTGGGGGTCTTTCTCACTCTCACCCTGGCTGGCCACCTGGCCTGGCCAACCCTCCCCACCCTTGGGAAGACCCCCTGACCATCCAGGCCTCACTGGGCGTCACAGCCCCCTCGTCTTGGTCTCTTTGCTGGATGCTTGTTTGCTGCCTATGCCTTCCACTTCTTCTAGACTGAACCCCAAGGTGATGGCCAGAGCCGCCATGCTGACTGTTACTCTCTCCAGTCTGTCTCCACGTGTGGCACACAGTAGGTGCCTAATAAATTTGTGTAGAAGAAGTAAAAAAAAAAAAGTAGTATTCATAGTAAGAATATAGTTAGTGGCAGTAAATTACTTATATGTGGAAGAAATTTTAGGTGTCTTACAAAATAGGAGATAATACTTCTTTCTGACCTTCAGCACTCACCCATTTAGTGAGTGAGTGGGAGTAAAGGAATGATTATTTATAGTGGAGACATTTATTACAGAAGTTAATTGTCACAAATTAGTTCACAAAATATATTAATGGGTAAGTCCAAGAAATAAAAAATCTCACAAATTGTTAAGTCAGATGCTTCAAGAATCTTTCATCTCCATAGAATGAGTAGTTAGTGCTACATTAAAAAAAAAAAAAAAGGGGAGAACAGTTAATTAGGTTATTAAGTGGAGAATTTGGCTCTATTCAGTTTATGCTGAACAATCTACACTACATTAAATACCTTAATCTTGGTCACTATTTAGCCCTGTTCCTGATTCTCCAGGCGTCCTACAGATCCATCAGTCAAAAAGTTATCAAGATTGCAAGTAAAATTAACTAGCAAATGTATTCAGTAGCTTCTTCCACATAATATTCAAATTGAATTCATAACTTGAAGAAACAATGCACTGAGGTTTTCACTTCAATTTTAAGATTGAAAGGAACTTGGCTAACCTCGTCTCCTTCTTTATGGGTAATCCATTCATACACTCTCATACTGTATTGAAGGAGTACTTATTTGTTTGCTTGTTTACTTATTTATATACTACTTTATGGGCTTTTTCAACAGGCTTCTGTTCCCAACCCATTGATTGGGACACTGTGGATATGAATTAAAGTAATTTTTTATAAATGACTTAATCTGTAAAATACCTATACTATTTGCATGACACAATGATACAGGAACACTAAGGACACTCACAATGAGCATTCCCCAACTCCCTGTGTCTCAGTCAGAGACCAGATCTCATTTACTGAAGGTCAATTCATTTTTCTCAGCTTGGAGTACTATTTCTCCATAATCACTTTCAGCTCTTTCAAGATCCTTTTAAATCCTGTTGATGTTGACTTAGAGAAACAAATTTCTTAGTGTCTACTCTTCAAACATTTCCTTTTTGAATGGTCATATCACTTCAAATATTTAGGCTGTGAAGTGAAATTATTCTATGAAGCAGCTGTACTATGGAGTAACATCTACGCTGTTTGAAATTTTGAATGATTCAGGCCAACTTCAGTGGGCTGATGCCAGTTCACTGACTTAATTGTGTTGGGTGAAGAAAGAGGCTAGAGAAGAGAAAGGGTCAAAATGCAATTCCCAGATTCTCTCAGGGGCTAAAATATAGCTCTCATTCTCCCATTCTGGCAGTTGTCAAAATAAATATCTGGAAGCATTTCTGGAGAGAACAGGGCATTTTGTCTCCTAATCCCAAAGCACCAGAGAAAGCAAGTTGTATTTGCAGTTCTTCAAGGTACTTATGAAAGGTACATTTAAGAATAGCTTTGAGTTATCCAGGTGTGCTCACATGAAGTATGATTGTGAGCATATCACTAACTGATTCACAGGATGGGGTTAATGCATTACTAATGACTGAAAACTCTTAAACGACCCTCAGAGTGTTTCGAGTCTTTCATCTGGAAGCATTTAAACATGAGATGAAGTTTATTTGCAATTTTAGGTGACAAAAAAATACATCAGTATTCTTTTGGAGAAGATGAGATACAGAAAGACTAATTATTAGAAGAAATGACAGGGGGGTGGGTAAGGGTGTTAGTAAGGGTAAGACCAAGGCCACCATAATAGGCATAGGCAGCCGTATGTTTCAAATCACTTTGATGCCCTTGCTCCATGTTAATGCTTCTTATCTCAATAAAACCATAATAATGATAAAACTCATAAAAATGTTTTATCCTTTTCTGAAAATTATAAGTGAACTTGATTTAACTAATGTCCATGTTCTTTTTGTTGTGAAGAGATTATTGGGTAGCTGTAGCATAATTCACTCAACCCAGCGTTTGAAGAGGTTTATTTTCTTCATTTGGGCTGTAAAGTGAACATGGTGAAGGAACCTAGTGATATTCATTTGGAAAAGTAATGGGGATGTGCTCATTCCCTCTCTCAATGAAGTTTCAAATTTCAAGCTTCCTCAGAGATAGTTTAAAATAGCACTTCAATGAAATGATTTAGCAAACATTGCTGTAATATTTCATGGTTGACTAAAAATTTGAATTTGAAATGGAAATCAAGTTTATTCATGAAATCCTCTTACAGTAATAATATATCATTTTAATAGCAGAGTGTCTAGACACCTAATGTCAGATGAGATGATGATAATTTCGGTGCTTTATATCTGCCATATCCATCAGTATAATTATACTTTTTTGGCCATAATTGAGTATGTTAAAAAGAAATCTGATGACTTAAAAGGAAATATTGGAAAGGGGCTCAGGTGAAAGACCAGTTTATAACCTCTATTTTAAGGAAATATTTTTAAAATCTGGAATAATACCTAAAATATTTTAACACACACTGATCTACCTAATATAATTTTAACAAGTGTTAGTTCATTTGCCATACTTTCTTCCGAGCGTATTTTCTAGTAAATAAAATAAAACTAACACAGTTGGAAGTCACCTTTGCATCCCATGCTGGTCCTGTTCTCCTTCCCTCTGCCTTAGAGTAACTGGTATTTAGATGTTGCTATTTATCTTTCCAGACCATTTATTTCAGTTCCACTATGTATGTCAGTCAGAATATCAGAACCACCAGCAGGTGGTATGTGAGTGGGCTTTAACACAGGAAACAGGACAGCTGTGTGTAAAGACCTAAAGCCAGGGAATCAGTGAAATAACCATTCTCTGTACCTTACCCTTGATTTTGCTGTGAACCTTAAACTTCTCTAAAAATAAAGTCTTTTTAAAATAAATTATTATTAAGTTAGCCTGAAGCACTGGAGTGAGAGTGGTGGTGGAGAAGTTGCCAGTCAAGGGAAAGACCTAGGGCAGCCTGAGATGTTGCTTGCCCTCCAGTGGTCACTGGGAACCATGTATGGACAATCTGAAACTACTGGTTACCACTTTACTTCCAGCTTCAAAATCAGTGAGCTCCTTTCTTTGGTAGACTTTAAGAGGACACATTAAGAGGGTTATTCTAGGAAATGTAGTCCCCAGGTTTCAATAACATGATGGTGGTGCCAGGTTGACAATGGAAAATACAGCACAAAGTGCATCCACAAAATAAATGCAACATGGTTTGTTTTAAACTTTTACATAACTGGTCTCATAATATTCATCTTACTTTCTTTAGTTCTTTCTTAACATCTTCATTGGAGTATAATTGCTTTACAATGCTGTGTCAGTTTCTGCTTTATAACAAACTGAATCATCTGTACATATACATATATCCCCATATCTCCTCCCTCTTGCATCTCCCTCCCACCCTCCCTATCCCACCCCTCTAGGTGGTCGCAAAGCACCAAGCTGATCTCCCTGTGCTATGCGGCTGCTTCCCACTAGCTATCTATTTTACATTTGGTATTGTATATATGTCCATGCCACTCTGTCACTTCGTCCCAGCTTACCCTTCCCCTTCCCAGTTTCCTCAAGTCCATTCTCTACGTCTGCGCGTCTTTATTCCTCTCCTGCCCCTAGGTTCTTCAAACACATTTTTTTTTTTTTTTTAGATTCCATATATATATGTTAGCATACGATATCTGTTTTTCTCTTTCTGACTTCACTCTGTATGACAGACTCTAGGTCCATCCACCTCACTACAAATAAGTCGATTTTGTTTCCTTTTATGGCTGAGTAATATTCCACCGTATACATGTGCCACATCTTCATTCGTCTGTCGATGGACACTTAGGTTGTTTCCACGTCCTGGCTATTGTAAATAGAGCTGCAATGAACATTGTGGTACATGACTCTTTTTGAATTATGGTTTTCTCAAAGTATGTGCCCAGTAGTGGAATTGCTTGTTTGTATGGTAATTCTTTTGTTAGTTTTTTAAGGAACCTCCATACTGTTCTCCGTAATGGCTGTATCAATTTCCATTCCAACCAACAGTGCAAGAGGGTTCCCTTTTCTCCACACCCTCTCCAGCATTTATTGTTTCTAGAATTTTTGATGATAGCCATTCTGAACAGTGTGAGGTGATCCCTCATTGTGGTTTTGATTTGCATTTCTCTAATGATTAGTGATGTTGAGCATTCTTTCACGTGTTTGTTGGAAATCTATATCTTCTTTGGAGAAATGTCTATTTAGGTCTTCTGCCTGTTTTTCTATTGGGTTGTTTCCTTTTTTGATATTGAGCTGCATGAGCTGCTTTTAAATTTTGGAGATTAATCCTTTGTCATTGCTTCATTTGCAAGTTTTTTCTCCCATTCTGAGGGTTGTCTTTTCATCTTGTTTATGGTTTCCTTTGTTGTGCAAAACCTTTTAAGTTTCATTAGGTCCCATTTGTTTATTTTTGTTTCTATTTCCATTTCTGTAGGCGGTGGGTCAAAAAGGATCTTGCTGTGATTTATGTCATAGAGTGTTCTGCCTATGTTTTCCTCTAAGAGTTTTATAGTGTCTGGCCTTACCTTTAGATCTTTAATCCATTTTGAGTTTCTTTTTGTGTATAGTGTTAGGAAGTGTTCTAATTTCATTGTTTTACATGTAGCTGTCCAGTTTTCCCAGCACCACTTATTGAAGAGTCTGTCTTTTATCCATTGTATATTCTTGCTTCCTGTATCAAATATAAGGTGACCATATGTGCGTGTGTTTATCTCTGGGCTTTCTATCCTGTTCCATTGATCTGTGTTTCTCGTTTGTCCATTTCTTTCAGGTTGTCCATTTTATTGGCATATAGTTGCTTGTAGTAATCTCTCATGATCCCTTGTATTTCTGCAGTGTTATTTGTTACTTCTCCTTTTTCATTTCTAATTCTATTGATTTGAGTCATCTCCCTTTTTTTCTTGATGAGTCTGGCTAATGGTTTATCAATTTTGTTTATCTTCTCAAAGAACCAGCTTTTAGTTTTATTGATCTTTGCTCTTGTTTCCTTCATTTCTTTTTCATTTATTACTGATCTGATTTTTATGATTTCTTTACTTCTGCTATCTTTGGGGTTTTTTTGTTCTTCTTTCTCTAGTTGCTTTAGGTGTAAGGTTAGGTTTTTTATTTGAGATGTTTCTTGTTTCTTGAGGTAGGATTGTATTGCTCTAAACTTCCCTCTTAGAACTGCTTTTGGTGCATACCATAGGTTTCGGGTCATCGTGTTTTCGTTGTTATTTGTTTCTAGGTATTTTTTTGATTTCCTCTTTGATTTCCTCAGTGATCTCTTGGTTACTGAGTAGTGTATTTTTAAGCCTCTGTGTGCTTGTACTATTTACAGATTTTTTTCCTGTAATTGATATGTAGTCTCATAGTGTTGGGGTTGGAAAAGATACTTGATACAATTTCAATTTTCTTAAATTTACCCAGGTTTCATTTGTGACCCAAGATATGATCTATCCTGAAGAATGTTCCATGAGCACCTGAGAAGAAAGTGTATTCTGTTGTCTTTGGGTGGAATGTCCTATAAATATCAATAAATCCATCTTGTTTAATGTAACATTTAAAGCTTGTGTTTCCTTATTTATTTTCATTTTGGATGATCTGTCCATTGGTGAAAGTGGGGTGTTAAAGTCCCCTACTATGATTGTGTTACTGTTGATTTCCCCTTTTATGGCTGTTAGCATCTGCCTTATATAATGAGGTGCTCCTGTGTTGGGTGCATAAACATTTACAATTGTTATGTTTTCTTCTTGGATTGATACCTTGATCATTATGTAGTGTATTTCTTTGTCTCTTGTAATAGTGTTTATTTTAAAGTCTATTTTGTCTGGTATGAGAATTGCTACTCCAGCTTTCTTTTGATTTGCATTTGCATGGAATAGCTTTTTCCATCCCCTCATTTTCAGTCTGTATGTGTCCTTAGGTCTGAAGTGGATCTCTTGTAGACAGCATATATACATGTCTTGTTTTTGTATCCATTCAGCCTGTCTGTGTCTTTTGGTTGGAGCATTTAATCCTTTACATTTAAGGTAATTATCAATATGTATGTTCCTGTTACCCTTTTCTTAATTGTTTCGCGTTTGTTACTGTAGGTCTTTTCCTTCTCCTATGTTTCCTGCCTAGAGAAGTTCCTTAACATTTGTTGTAAAGCTGGTTTGGTGGTGCTGAATTCTCTTAGCTTTTGCTTGTCTGTAAAGGTTTTAATTTCTCTGTCAAATCTGAATGAGATCCTTGCTGGGTAGAGAAATATTGGCTGTAGATTTTTCTCTTTCATCACTTTAAATATGTCCTGCCACTCCCTTCCGGCTTACAGAGTTTCTGCTGAAAGATCAGCTTTTAACCTAATGGGGATTCCCTTGTGTAAGGTCGGATCTTAACAAACGGCACCACGAAATAGAGGAAAGCTTCAAGTGAGCTTTATTAGGGAGCGCTCCCGGACGAGGTTCACTGGTCCCAGAGAAAGAGGACCAGAGAAGTCGCGCCCAGGCGAGGGTTGGGCAAGATTTTATAGGGGAAGAAGGGAAAGGGGTGTGGTGAATCTGGGAGGGCGCAGGGTATTCCTTATTTGGTGGTCTTTTCGGGTATCCTGGGGGACCATTAGTCCCGCCCCTCAAAAGGCGGGAAGGCTGGGCTGGTTTCAAAGTCCCCAGGTCAGTTCCTGGAACTGGGTGGTCCGGAATGTCTCCAGGGCAGTTTCTGGAACTGGGTGGTCCGGAGAATTTCGTTCTGATGCAACCTGTGCATCTGATTGTGTTCCCCTGCCTCGGGCCAGTTGGCCTTACATCCCGACATCTTTGGTGTAATGAGGCGGCGTTCTGATCTCTGGTTACTTCATGCTGAATGGGGGCGTCGAAAGGGGAGTCGGGCGACCAGAGGTCCGAGGCTTAGGGGAGACCAGTGGGGGGTTCTGTAGGAAGCAAGGTGTAAGAACCGAGGAGCATTTGGTTTGTGGCCACCCGAGAGACTTCCTCTATGCGCCTGTGAAGGAACCTAAGAAAACAGGGAGCAAACATGAGCAAGATACAGATGAGAATTAAGGGGCCTAAGATTGGTGTTAGCCAGGTATAGAGGGTGGATCGCCACCAATCGGGAATTGTGGAGGCGGACTGTTGGTGTTTGCGTTGGAGTTCTCCTCTTAAGCGATGGAGGGCTTTTACGTTGTCTTCGACGAGTCCTGTTTCATTGATGTAATAGCAGCATTCCTCCTGTAGGAACAGGCAGGTACCTCCTTTGTCGGCCGTCAGGAGATCCAGGGCTCGTCGATTTTGGAGGGCAACTCAGGCTACTGAGGTGATCTGGTGCTGGAGGGAGATGATGGAGGTGGCAGAAGCCTCGATGGCTAGTTGGAGTTTCTGTTCTAGGTCACAAGATGTTGAGACACTGTGTGTTAGAGCTCCTCTCCCAACGCCCGCAGCAGTGAGAGAGGAGGCGAGGGAAATGCCTGCGACCATAGGGAGAAAGATGGCCCTTAGAGAGGTCGAGGGCCCGAGTGAGTGCTATCAGTTAAGCCCTTTGAGAGGTTGTTCCTTCTGGGAGGCTGTTAGCCTTGATAATAGTTGAGATAGTTAACACAGCGTAGGCCGCCCATCGGCATCCGTCAGGACCGAGTCAGGACTGAGTATCGAACTACCGTCCACAAAGAGAGTGCGGTCCGGATTTGAAAGAGGGGTTTCAAAGAGTCCCTCTCTTGGTGATTTGAGGGCCTTTATGACTTGGGGGCAGGAGTGGGAAGGGGAGGTCCCGGTATTGGAGATAGGCAAGAGGGAGACCAGGTTTAGGCCGGCCGGAGCGGGGGGGCGGGGGGGGGGGGGAGATCAAGACAAATAGCTGGGTTTTCAATGAATAGTAGGTGGAACTCCTGGATGCGGAAGGGGCCCAGGAGGGAGAGAGACTTGTGGCCTAGGAGGTCGACCAGCAGGTGGGAGGAAAACACGATTAGTGGGTGGGCCAGAGTCAGTTTGAGTGTTTGTTTGGTCAGTTCGGCTGCCGCTGCTAGGGCCCGAAGGCATGGTTGCCATCCCCGAATGGTTGGGTCTAGCTATTTGGAGAGGTAAGCCACAGGGCGGTAGGAAGGCCCTACAGGCTGGGCAAGAAGTCCAGTGGCTATTCCGGCCCGTTCATCCACAAAAATGTGAAAAGGTCGGTTTGGGTTGGCAGAGAAAGGGGAGGAGAAGATATCAGAGTGTTACGCAGGGTGAGAAAGGCCTGCTGAACGGCAGAAGGAGAGGTGAGGGGTCCTTGAGGGGTTTCTTTAGCGGCTAGATATAAGGGTTTAGTGAGGAGAGCAAAGTTAGGGATCCAGTGTCGGAAAAATCCTATAAGGCCCAAAAAGGAGAGAATTTGTTCCACTGTTTCCGGAGGCTGGAGTTCACGGATAATCCGGGTGCGGTCGGCTGTTAGACCTTTTGTGTTAGGGGTAAGGTGGAGCCCCAGGTACGTTACAGAAGATACAGATAACTGAGCCTTGGCTGGGGAGACCCGATAACCTCGAGAGCCAAGGTAATTGAGGAGATCTGCAGTATGTTGTCTTGAGAGACTGAGAGACGGGCTACAAAGGAGGAGGTCATCTACATATTGAAGGAGTGTGCTGGGGGTAAGGGAGCAGGAAGTGAGGTCCCGTGCCAGCGCCTGACCGAAGAGGTGAGGACTGTCGCGGAAGCCCTGGGGAAGAACTGTCCAGGTGAGCTGACTGGAAGTATGAGTATCTGGATCCGTCCAGGTAAAGGCGAAGAGGAAATAGGAGTCGGGATGTAGGGGGATAGTGAAAAAGGCATCTTTGAGATCCAGAACCGTAAAGTGGGTTGTGGATGGGGGGATATGGGAGAGCAAGGTGTATGGGTTTGGTACTACTGGGTGGAGAGGAATTGTGGCCTCATTGATTATTCGGAGGTCCTGGACCAGGCGATAATCCCCAGAGGCCTTGCGGACAGGCAGGATGGGGGTGTTGCAGGGAGAGTCAGTGGGGATAAGGAGTCCCTGGTTTAGGAGTCTGGTGATAATAGGTTGTAGGCCCCTAAGGTGAGTCTCAGAGATGGGAAATTGGGGCCTTGATGGAAATTTGGAGGGGTCCTTTAGGCGGATGAGAACGGGGGAATGGTGTGTTGCTATTATGGGCTTAGAAGTATCCTAGACTTGGGGATTGATTGGGTTCAGTGTGATTGGAAGAGGGGGATAGGAGGGGGAGGGTTCTAGAGACAGGCTGAGAAGAGGAAGCAAGAGTTGGGAGGAGGGGACCTTAGGGTCAAGTCTAACCAGCTGGAGGGAGGCCCCTAAGTGGAAAAGGACATCTCAGCCTAGCAAAGGAACTGGGCAGGATGGTATGACTAAGAAGGAATGAGTAAAAGGGAGTCCTTCGATATGACATGGGAGTGGACCGGTCTGGAGTGGGAAGGATGGTTTGCCATCAATACCCATGACCGAGATCTGGGAAGGAGAAACTGGCCCGGAATAAGTAGGCAGGACCGAATAGGTAGCCCCCGTGTCCACCAGAAATGAGATGGACTTACCCGCTACCTGTAGCGTTACCCTGGGCTCGGCGAGGGTGATGGGGGTCTTCGAGTCCGAGTGCCGTCAGTCGTCAGCCAATCCCAGCAGTTCGAGTGGTAATGCCATTGGGTCGGCCTGCCCCCGCGTGGAGACGCTGAGGGAGGGCCAGTCGTAGGGTAATCACTCTTCCAGTGGCCCGTTAGCCCGCAGCTGGGACAGGGCTTAGAAGGAGGTCGGGGTGGGACATTGGCGAGCCCAGTGGCCTTCTTTTCCGCATTTGAAGCAGACCCCCAGCGGGGTTGTCTTTTGCGGACCCCGTGGATGCTGTGATCCATGGGAGATGGCCGGCCTTAGGGTGGCTACAGGAGCTTGGGTTTGGAGGGCTACCTTCTAGTGCATCCGAGCCTGTCGGCTGGATTCTGCCAAATCCTCACGGCCATTATAGACTTTAAAGGCCATCTTTACCAGATCTCGAATAGGGGTCTGAGGGCTGTCTTCTGCCCGTTTTAATTTCTTTCGGATGTCCGGGGCTGATTGGGTGATAAAATGGGTGGCTAGGACCGCTGCCTCTGCCGGGGTGTCGGGATCCAGCCAGGTGTAGAGAGTTAAGGCCTCTGTAAGGCAATTGAGAAAGATAGCTGGATTTTTGTTAGGTTCTTGGGTTATCTCTTTTAGTTTTTCAAAATTGACTACCTTATGAGTGGCGGCCTGCATGCCAGCCAGGAGGCATTGGATCATGAGGTGGCGTTTACGGCGGCCATCTTGGCCACCCAGATAAGTCCAGCCTGGATCGGTGCCAGGTACGGCAGTCGCTCCGACAGGCATGGAGTTGTCGGTAAGGTGAACCTGATCTGCATGGTTTCGGGCAGCGGTTTGAATTCTTTCCCTTTCATCAGGGGTCAGAGTAGAAGATAGGATCACAAAGATATCGTGCCAGGTTAGATAGTAAGCTTGAGAGAGAGAGCGAAATTCTTTGATGTAGCAGGAAGAGTTGGCAGAAAAGGAGCCTAATCGCTTTTCTATTTGAGAGAGATCTTGGAGAGAAAAGGGAACATGAACTCTACCTAATCCTTCTGCTCCTGCTACCTCCCTCAGAGAGCAGAGATTTGAATCGTGGGAGTCGTGAGAGCGTGTATGTGCACTAATTGGCGAAGCAAGGGGCGTGGGAGGAGAAACCATCGAGGGAGGCGGGGGAACGGTTGGAGGGGCCGGAGCGGGTTCGGGAGGAGGAGGGACCGCCTCAGGGTAGGGTGGAGGTTGGAGAGGAGCTCTGGAGCGGGGAGAGGCGAGAGATTCGGGAGGGTCGGCTAGTGGAGAGGGGTCATCGTCAAAGGAAATTAAGGGCTTGAATGTAGGAGATGTCTGTTTGGCAAGAAGGATCTGGGAAGTGGAACAATCGGCGCAGAGGGAAGGACGGGAGCGCAAATACCAGAAGGCCTGAACATAGGGGACCTTGGACCATTTGCCCGTCCTGCGGCAGTAATTATCTAGATAACGGAGGATGTTAAAATCAAAAGTCCCTTCAGGAGGCCATTTGGATTGATTGTCTAGAGGATATTGTGGCCAGGCCACAGTGGAATAGAAAATAAGTCGTCGGCGACGGAGATCTTGGGAGAAACTGAGGGCTGTAAAATTGGCTAGGAGACACCCCAGGGGCGTCTTAGGATCTGGTTTCGATTGTGAGGTTCCCATGACCCCCAGTCTGTCCCTGAGTGAATGGAGAGGGAGAGAGGCGTCCCTGGTATCAGTCTCCAATTCACGGCGGGTCGGAGAGCGGTCAGGCAATTGGGACGTCTCCACAGTTGCCCGAGGCCCGGAGAGAGGACGGTGGAATCCCTGAGGCGGCCGTGATTAAGGACAGGGAGTCCGGTGGGCAGGGACTCTGAGGGTAGGAGGGAACAAGGGAGGGGGACTTACCCTGTTTTCTGCCGGATCGGGTGGATGAGTAGAGGTTCCCTGGTTGTCTCCTGGGGGAGGGGAGGAGCGGCCCGCGCGGTAACCCGCGGGGTTTGGTACCCCTCCCAGGTTTCGGCACCAAATGTAAGGTCGGATCTTAACAAACGGCACCACGAAATAGAGGAAAGCTTCAAGTGAGCTTTATTAGGGAGCGCTCCCGGACGAGGTTCCCTGGTCCGAGAGAAAGGGGACCAGAGAAGTCGCGCCCAGGCGAGGGTTGGGCAAGATTTTATAGGGGAAGGGAAAGGGGTGTGGTGAATCTGGGAGGGCGCAGGGTATTCCTTATTTGGTGGTCTTTTCGGGTATCCTGGGGGACCGTTAGTCCCGCCCCTCAAAAGCCGGGAAGGCTGGGCTGGTTTCAAAGTCCCCAGGTCAGTTCCTGGAACTGGGTGGTCCGGAATGTCTCCAGGGCAGTTTCTGGAACTGGATGGTCCGGAGAATTTCCTTCTGATGCAACCTGTGCATCTGATTGTGTTCCCCTGCCTCGGGCCAGTTGGCCTTCCACCTTGTATGTGATTTGTTGTTTTTCCCTTGCTGCTTTTAATATTTTTTTCCTTGTATTTAATTTTGATAGTTTGGTGAATATGTGTGTTGGCATGTTTCTCCTTGGTTTTATCCTGTATGAGACTCTCTGCGCTTCCTAGACTTGATTAACTATTTCCTTTCCCATATTAGGGAAGTTTTCAACTATAATCTCTTCAAATATTTTCTCAGTCCCTTTCTTTTTCTCTTCTTCTTCTGGGAACCCTGTAATTCGAATGTTGGTGTGTTTAATGTTGTCCCAGAGGTCTCTGAGACTGTCCTGAATTCTTTTCATTCTTTTTTCTTTATTCTGCTCTGCAGTAGTTATTTCCACTCTTTTATCTTCCAGGTCACTTATCTGTTCTTCTGCCTCAGTTATTCTGCAATTGGTTCCTTCTAGAGAATTTTTAATTTCATTTATTGTGTTGTTCACCATTGTTTGTTTGCTCTTTAGTTCTTCTAGGTCCTTGTTAAATGTTTCTTGTATTTTCTCCATTCTGTTTCCAAGATGTTAGATCATCTTTACTATCAGCACTCTGAATTCTTTTTCAGGTAGACTGCCTATTTCGTCTTCATTTGTTTGGTCTGGTGGGTTTTTACCTTGCTCCCTCATCTGCTGTGTGTTTCTCTGTCTTCTCATTTTGCTTAACTTACTCTGTTGGGGGGTCTCCTTTTCACAGGCTGCAGGTTTGTAGTTCCCATTGTTTTTGGTGTCTGCCCCCTGTGGCTTAGTTTGGTTGTGTAGGTTTTTTGGTGGAGGGGACTAGTGCCTGTGTTCTGGTGGATGAGGCTTGATTTTGTCTTTCTTGTGTCAGGACTGTGTCCGGTGGTGTGTTTTGGGGTGTCTGTGACCTATTATGGTTTTAGGCAGCCTCTCTGCTAATGGGTGTGATTGTGTTCCTGTCTTGCTAGTTGTTTGGCATAGGGTGTCCAGCACTGTAGCTTGCTGGTCATTGATTGGAGCTGGGTCTTAGCATTGAGATGGAGATCTGGGAGAGCTTTCGCTGTTTGATATTACATGGAGCCGGGAGGTCTCTGATGGACTAATGTCCTGAACTCGGCTCTCCCACCTCAGAGGCACAGTCCTGACACCGGCCAGAGCACCAAGACCCTGTCACCCATATGGCTCAGAAGAAAAGGGAGAAAAAATGAAAGAAAGAAAAAAGTAAAGTAAAATTAAAAAATTAAAAAGTAATGAAAAGAAAGAAGAGAGCAACCAAAGCAAAAATCCACCAATGATAACAAGCACTAAAAACTATACTAAAACATAAATAAATAAATAAATAAAACGGACACTCAGAACCCCAGGACAAATGGTAAAAGCAGAGCTTTACAGACAAAGTCACACAAATATTCGTACACATACACACTCACAAAAAGAGAAAAATATATATATATCGTTTCTCCAAAATCCACCACTTCAGTGTTGGGATGATTCATTGTCTATTCAGATATTCCAGAGATGCAGTGTACATCAAGTTGATTGTAGAGATTTAATCCACTGCTCTTGAGGCTGCTGAGAGAGACTTCCCTTTCTCTTCTTTGTTTGCACAGCTCCTGGCTTTCAGCTTTGAATTTGGCCCGCCTTTGCATGTAGGTCACCTGAGGGCGTCTGTTCTTTGCTCAGACAAGATGGGGTTAAAGTAGCAGCTGATTAGGGTCCTCTGTCTCACTCAGGCTGGGGGTGAGGGAGGGGTATGGAATGCAGGGTAAGCCTGAGGCGGCAGAGGCCAACGTGACATTGCACCAGCCTGAGGTGCGCCATGTGTTCTCCTGGGGAAGTTGTCCCTGGATCCCGGGACCCTGGCAGTGGCGGGCTGCACAGGCTCCCCGGAAGGGAGGTGTGGATAGTGACCTGTGCTCGCACACAGGCTTCTTGGTGGCGGCAGCAGCAGCCTTAGCGTTTTATGCCCGTCTCTGGGGTCCGCGCTTTTAGCCGCGGCTCGCGCCGGTCTCTGGAGCTCCTTTAAGCAGCGCTCTTAATCCCCTCTCCATGCGCACCAGGAAACAAAGAGGGAAGAAAAAGTCTCTTGCCTCTTAGGCAGGTCCAGACTTTTTCCCAGACTTCCTCCTGGCTAGCTGTGGCGCACTAAGCCCCTTCAGGCTGTGTTCACGCAGCCAACCCCAGTCCTCTCCCTGGGATCCGACCGAAGCCCGAGCCTCAGCTCCCAACCCCCGCCCGCCCCGGCGGGTGAGCAGACAAGCCTCTCGGGCTGGTGAGTGCCAGTCGGCACCAATCCTCTGTGCGGGAATCTCTCCACTTTGCCCTCTGCACCCCTGTTGCTGCGCTGTCCTCCATGGATCCGAAGCTCCCCCCTCCCATCACACCCGTCTCTGCTAGTGAAAGGGCTTCCTAGTGTGTGGAAACTTTTCCTCCTTAAGAGCTCCCTCCCAGAGGTGCAGGTCCCGTCCCTATTCTTTTGTCTCTGTTTTTTCTTTTTTCTTTTGCCCTACCCTGGTACGTGGGGAGTTTCTTGCCTTTTGGGAGGTCTGAGGTCTTCTGCCAGCGTTCAGTAGGTATTCTGTAGGAGTTGTTCCACATGTAGATGCATTTCTTATGTATTTGTAGGGAGGAAGATTGATCTCCACATCTTACTCTTCAGCCATCTTGAAGCTATCCTTGTCTTACTTAAAATATTTTCTGTAGAGTCTCTAAGAATTATCTGTATGCATTTTAACATTTGCCAACAAGAATATTTTTGCTTTATTTCTTTCAGTTTTTCTGCTTTATTACTCTTCTTTTGTACTACCTGGTGTCTATATTATACTTTTGAATAAAGTACTTTATAGTAGCCCTTTTTTCATACATACTTATAAAGAAAATGCTTCTAATGTTTTTCTAGTGATTTATTTTGTGGAATTTATTACTTACCCATAGTAAAATGTTTAAAAATCTTTTAAAGTGATCTAAAATTATTTTATTATAGATTAGAGTAGAATAATGTCAAGTGTACATTTGTATCTATTGAGATAATTATTTTCTCCTGTAATTTATGCAGTGCATTATGTTAGCAGATGTTCTGATGATAAAACGTCATTGCTTTTTTTGGATAATCCTAATGATGAGAAGATATATGGCACATGCACACACACACTAGACGTATACATGCACACATGTTGAATTTATATTACGCACACATGCACACATATATAATTCAATCATACGGATTTAGTTAGGGAGTATTTTTATCCAAGACATTTACGTTTTAATGAGATAAGTTTATATTTCTAAGTTCTTATACTATGTTGTTAGTATGAATGCTCTTATAGATTGCCCTCCTTTTCCATTTGGTAAGATAGACAGTATAAGATAGGTAATACATACTGCTTAAAGACTTGTTGAATCATATGTCCGTTCCTTCGCTCTCTCTCTACTCTTTCATTTTCTGCTTAAATTCCCTTCGGGTGGTGCCCTTACTGTGCCTGAATTGTGGGAAAATTATGGACTTAGGTTTCATTTTCCTTAAGTTTTTCAGGTATATATATATATTTTTTAAACATCTTTATTGGAGTATAATTGCTTTACAATGGTATGTTAGTTTCAGCTTCACAACAAAATGAATCAGTTATATATATACATATGTTCCCATATCTCTTCCCGCTTGCGTCTCCCTCCCTCCCACCCTCCCTATCCCACCCCTCCAGGCGGTCACAAAGCACCGAGCTGATCTCCCTGTGCTATGCGGCTGCTTCCCACTAGCTATCTACCTTACGTTTGGTAGTGTATATATGTCCATGCCTCTTTATCGCTTTGTCACCGTTTACCCTTCCCCCTCCCCATAGCATCAAGTCCATTCTCTATTAAATAATTTTGGTAATTCATATTTTCCAAGATTGAGAATTTAGTATTTCTTTTAGAATATTAGAATAAATTTAGTGTATTACTTTATTCTCTTCCATATTGGTCATTTGTTTTCTTTTATAATTTCTCACATTATTTAAGTGTGTTTTCAATTTGCTGTTGAATATTCTTTCCTGAGGTTTTCTCTTGGTATTAATTTTTTTCAAAAAACTATTTCAATTTTTTCTTTATTATCGCCATTATATCTTGTTCTTCTCTTTTTTCTCCTATTTGTTCTTTTTGTTCAGTTTTGCCATTTGTCTATTTTTTTAACTGAAATACCTTTTTTTGGAATTCAGAAAATATCTGGCTCCAAATTTTATATTGAACCTATAAATTTCCATCCATTTAGTATATTAACTGCAAATCATAATTAGGGAATGCAGTATTTTATATGCTGTTTAGTTTTAAATATTTTATAAACATGCAATGTGATTATCTCTGACTATGGAATAGCAGGCACTATATTTTCTAATTCTTGAAAAAATTAGATTTCTTTTAATGTTTTTGGTTTTGCTCTCTAATATTATATTTTAATATATTTAGAGAAATGTGACCATATATTATCATTTTATATTTTCCTCTTATATTTTACACATATATTTCTTTAGTATAGTTATTGATTAAGTTTTTTTAATGTATTATGTCTACTAGAAAAAGTATGCTTTTAAGTGACTGTTGTACTAGACTAAGCTTATACTATGTTATTTGAATCATATGTCCATTCCTTCGCTCTGTCTCTACTCTTTCATTTTCTGCTTAATACATCAGTCTACAGACTAAGTGAAATGTATAAACATTTATGGTGTTGTTTTCTTAGTGATTTTTGTCACTTTTATGATTAAATAGTGACTATTTAGATCTCATAAAACATTTTTATTTTATAATATGTTTTCTCTGATATTAATATTTTGACACCATCTTTTTGTCAGTTTGGAGTTTGGTTGTTAATTTTTATACATTCATATCCAGTTTTACTATATCATCATGTTTTTGGAGATGCTTATAGCTGCATTTAAAAACACCTAAACCAAGTCCTTACATATATCATAGTTACTGATCATTAGACTAATTACTGCAAACTTATTCTGAGTCTTCTAATTTTGTGGGTTTTTTCAGCTTCTACTTTCAATCATTTTTATATTTTGGGGGAGTCAATGTGGTTGTAGTTGTCTCTTCCCAATTTTTTAATTTCTTCCTGTTTGAATGGATTACTTTTTACTTCTATATTTTTACACAGATTTCTGCCCTCCTGCCATCCCTAATGAAAAGAAGCTATTATTTTACTTCTACCTGTCTTTTAATTATTTTCTGCACTTAAATTAGTGTATGTAATTGTCAACGCTCAAGACTTTTTTATCTTTATCATTCTGTTTGGCAGTGTCTTTGCTTACCTTTGCATCTTGCATCTCACTTCTTTTTTTCTCAGCTCAGTGTTTCTTTTTACTGAAAGCTAAACCTCTGTTTCTTTCAGAAATCATCTTTAAATTCTAGGTCCTTTCATGATTTATCTAATTAATGTGTTCTTATTTCATCTTCATGATTTTTAAATACTTTTTATGTATAGGACAATCTACTAAGGCACTTGGCTTTTTGTATAATCTCTTTTCCAATTCCTAGCCTCTCCTAAATAATAGATTTTATCTTGTTTCTTTGATGGTATTAATCCCCCCCTCCTTTTTTCAAAGTTCATATTGTAATCTTTTACGTTCACTGAAAAACTGAGATTTGAATTCCTACTTGATATTTCCCTTTTATTTACATTTTGTTCTTGAAATGTAGCAAATTCCCTCATTTTAAGATTTAATATTAAATTTTGAAACCATAGTAACTTTTCCCATGTTTCTAGTTGTTTGAAAGGTAGAGAATCCTAACATAAGTTCATATTCACCAGAGGTTTCAATTCCTCATTCTTTCACCCCTGCTCTTATACTTCCACACAGTTCTTATATTAATTTTAAGACTTTCCACTTTAATTTTATAAGGCAGCAGTCCTTATCTTGAATTAACTTGGGAAATGAATAAATTATTTTTGTCCAATTATAAGAATGTAGTTGAATCTGCCTTTTCTTTGTGGATAGTTATCAACTAGAAATGATACATGTTTTATCTAATGTTAACTTCTACTTGATGTTCATCTTAAATTTTAACATCAGCATAGAAGATAACATATAAATGAAATACTTATGAAAATACTTTATTATTTGAATTTATTTTGTTAACTTTGTTTTTTTTAATTATAAAATAAATATAAACCCCATCTAAACTACTTGTTGAATTAAGGGTTTAATTAATTAAACGCTTATTCACTATGTTTTAATGCAGTAAATACAGTAGCTCAAATTATAATCTTAAGATCTGGTTTCTCTCTAACTCTTGGCTCTACTCTTATCCAAAGTGGTTTATTCTCAGGTCTGTGCAGTGGCCCAATAGCTGCCAGCAGACTCAGCCCCATATCTTCCAACATTCAAGTCCAGTTAAAAACAAAAGGTATCCACCAAAAGCCATCCTTTGCTTACCCAATATTTTTATCCTCATTTCATTCTATACATAGATTTTTTAAGATAGCCTAAATGAATGACTAAAGCATATTCCAGGCAATAGAAGTAGAAAGTACTAAGGATGTGAGGAACAGGTTTCCCTTGACTGTCAGGAGCTTGGAACAGAGGAAAGAGTAGGAAGTTGGAGGAAAGGACAGTGATGTAATGTACGTCTAGAATATGTATGCTTTTGGAACCATTTAAATGGCATTGGTTTTTATCCAGAGTGAAACGTGAAGCTGCTGGAGGGATTTAAGTAATGTGATCATAGTATTCTAAAAGCATTTTATTCTGGCTGCTTTCTTGAATATAGACCATTGGAAAGGGTAGGATCAGGGAGGTCAGTTAGGAGGCTTTGGCTTCTAGGCAGGAGAGAATGGTGTCTGTAATTGGAAAAGGTCTTAAATTCTGGATATTATTTAGAACTAAAATGACTTTGCAACGTATTGAATGTGTGATGCAGGAGAAAAAAAAGAAAAATAATTCTACTTCAGGACGTTTTGAGTGAGTTGGAGTCACCATTAACTGAGATGGGAAAGACTGTCCGCAGGCAAGTTTTAAAGGAAGATACTTTTGATATCCTAAGTATTATGCCATTTTGACTGTAGCTCAATCTGCTAACGGAAGCATGGTTAATTGAGTTTAGCAAGTTTATAAATTATTAGGAACAGCATCTCTGTAAGAGGCACTACAGTATTGAAAAAAGCCTTAGAGTAAGCACAAAAATAATGGCGAAGAAGATCTGTGGATTCAGACCACAACAAAAGAATGTTCTTTGTCTCCTACTTAAGAAAATAAATTTAAACTAGGAAACTGGATTTTAAGTATCAATAAATAAATTTTTTTCTAGGTTTGATTTTGAATATTAGTAATGGGACTATCTTGTGTCTTAATTTTATAAAATAACTTTTTTATACTTAACAGTGTGTAACACTTGCCTTTCCACCCAAATCAGACACAAAATTTTCTGTAATATTTTGTATAACTTCTATTTATAAAATCTCTCATAAAAATGATGATGATGTTAATGATAATACCTTTCTAGATACTTATCTAGTTAATTATTAATGTGAACTTAAACTAGCAATTTGTTAAATGTGTCTTCTTATGTTCTGATTTACTGGTAAATCCCACAATGTAGAAGGACTAACTATATAGCTTTTATAAGCCAATGATTGTCCCACTTATTTTAAGCCTAAATTCCCATGATGCACTTGGACTGGTCTGTCTCACCCCTTTGGGACAAATGGAACTTCTGAGAATACAAAGTTAATGCTGCTTCTATGTCATAACAAAGTTCTTTGTAGTTGAACCAGGAATATCATGTTTTTTCTCCATATCCACGAATCTTTGGCAGGCTAACTTGAAGCATAATATCTCAGATGCTTAAAACTTCTCGACATTGCATACATAATATTTCATCTAATACAAATACCCTTATTTTTCTCTGAGGAAAGACTTTTCCCCATCAATTTGTTTATATATTCTTCAGGTGAAAAAATTCTATGCAGCTAAACAGAAAACATACATCTCAGCTGTGGAAATTTAGAGTATTATTTAACATAGAAGTTAAACTAATGATCGAATTATGACACAATTTGAACTGTTGAAAATGAGATTTAAGACTTCTGTTTAGGGCTTCCCTGGTGGCGCAGTGGTTGATAGTCCGCCTGCCGATGCAGGGGACACGGGTTCGTGCCCCAGTCTGGGAGGATCCCACATGCCACGGAGCAGTTGGGCCTGTGAGCCATGGCCACTGAGCCTGCGCGTCCGGAGCCTGTGCTCCGCAAAGGGAGAGGCCACCAACAGTGAGATGCCCACGTACCACAAAAAAAAAAAAAAAAAAGACTTCTGTTTAAATACTTTTGTAGGAATTTATTTTTTTCTATTAGGTCTTTATTAATTGTAGCTATTATGAGGCATCTTAATATCTATGCATTTATTTCTTTATCTATAAAATAAGGATACTATTAGTTTCTATTTTATGGAATAACAACAAAAATGAAATGAGTTAATTCATGTAAATTCCTTACAGTGTTGTCTGGCACATTGAAAGCATTCAAAGATTGACTATTACAATTGTAATTGTACTTCTGAGAATATGAGCCAAGAGTAGTTGGCAGCTACCAAGATACCACATGGAGAATGAGAATGAATCCAGAACAGAATAGGATTAGAGAAGACTTTGTCCTGGGGAAACTATCTGAATCTCAGATTTCACTTCTGCTTGAAGTTCATGGATTGTGAGTTATGTATACCAATAAATTCCACCCACTTTTTTTCAAAGTACTTCTGGCTTAGATTTTCTGTCACTTCAATCCAAAAAATTCAGTACTAAGGCAAAAAATGGAAATAACCATTCTAACAATTCAGAATAAACTGAGTAAAAGTATGGTGAATTAAAGTAATAACCCCTGTATCCTGGTCTGGAATAGTGAAACATGTGGAACTTCTCTGATTTTCATTTTAGCAGTTCTATCATCTATCATTCACCTAGCAAACAACTCCAAAATCTAAGTGGCTTATAATGATACATTTCTTGTTCACATTATAGATGATCAAACATGAGCTTTGACTCAGTTTTAGCTCAAATTGTCTCCATTCCAAGATTCAACCTGAAGAACACCCCCTTTTTGTGGCAAAGGGAAAGAAGTTAAGAGGGTGAGTTAAACCGTGCAATTCCAGTGATATCTTCTGCTCTAATTTAACATTTAACTATGGCATAAAGCTTAATGACTCAAATCTCATGGGCTAAAGCAAGTCACAAGACTGAGATGTCATCTGTTAGACAGAGGAGTATAATTATTCACCAAAAGCACAAGTAAGCCATTTATACGTGGTGGTGTGCGTGATCCTCTAGAGCAGCCGTCCCCAGCCTTTTTGACACCAGGGTCCGGTTTCGTGGAAGACAATTTTTCCACGGACTGGGGATGGGGAGGATGGTTTTAGATGATTCAAATGCATTACATTTATTGTGTACTTTATTTCTATTGTTATTACATTGTAATATATAATGGAATAATTATACAACTCACCATAATGCAGAATCATTGGGAGCCCTGAGCATTTTTCCTTCAACTAGATGGTCCCATCTGGGGGTGGGGGGAGACAGTGACATCCAAAGTGTGTTGCTTATGTCCAGTCTACTCCGTGATCTCATTCTGGTTGCTGTCACTGCAGAAAACCCTGCTTCACAAAGATAGGATGTTGGAAATGGAAGCAGGCTTTTCAGTGCTTTTGTGACAATCTCAGGATATTCCGCCTTGACTTTAATCCAGAACGTATGGAGGTCTGAAGTTGTCTCAAACATACTTTTAAGGCCACCATCATTTGCGATCTCAAGCAGTTGATCCTCTTTTGGCACAAAGTTGATTCACCTGACTTATTCACAAATGGGCCGTGGACCCATTCCTTCCCAGTTCAGGGCACTTTTGTGGTTGGGAAGTAATGCTCAAACTCTTGAAAGCTGAGATAGGTGATCATGCACCAGCTGGAAGAAAGAAAACCCTGGCTCAGTCTCTTTCAAAATCTCTGCTGATGTTTGAAACATATCAAAAATCCCAATGTTCACTTGTCACCCCCATAATTCCAGTTTGGCTTTGAATGCAGCCACTTTATCTGCCGACTTGAACACAGTTGTCATTCTCCCCTGAAGTGACAGATTGAGGTCGTTGAGCATGTTGAATATGTCACACAAGTAAGCAAGTTTTGCGACCCATTCTATGTCACTGAAATGTGCTGCCAGTGGTGACTGCACTTCTAATAGAAATCTCTGGAGTGGCTCTCGTAACTCAGAAACTCTGGCCAGTGATCTACCTTTAGAAAGCCGTCTCACTTCTGTGTATAAGAGAAGATGTGTGTGCTCTGCGTCCATCTCCTCATAGAGCTGTGTGAACAGATGTGAGTTAAGGGCATGTACTTTAATGTGATTGATAAGTTTAATGACATCCTGGAAAACGTTGTTAAGTGCAGATGACATTTTTCGGCTAGCCGACATTTCTCTATGGATGACACAGTGTGTAGACTCACATTCAGAAGCGACCTCTTTGACCCGAGTGGTGAAACCAAAAATCCATGCAGTCATGGCAGCAGCTCCACCCAGGCATATACTGACACAAAATGACCAATTCAGTTTTCTTGCTATGTATTCATTCAAAGACTTGAATAGTTCTGCAGCTGTGGTGTTGGTTGGCAACAAAAGTGCACATAACATATCCTCATGCACATCTTCCTGAAAAATATATCACACAAAAACAAGCATTGTTGCCTGTTGTCAACATCAGTAGATGTGTCAACCTAGATTGCATACCACGGTGACTCATTAATCCTCTCTAATAATTGTGCCTCAGTATCCTCTGCTATTTAATCAATTTGTCTAGTTATGATGCTCGCCAAAAGAGGAACATGTGCCACCTTTTGAACTGCAGCCTCTCCTAAAAGTTCACAACAAATGTCCTTAGCAGCAGGCAGGATCAACTCTTCACCAACAGTAAAGGGCTTCTTAGCTTTAGCAGTGTGGTTAGCCACTAAGAATGATGCTCTCAGTGCAGACACGTTTGATGAAGTGGTGGCCTTCAGTAATTGCTTCTGTTCTTCGTGTTCACGTTTTTTCTTTTGAAAAACTCCAAAGGCTTGTCTTTTAATGCAGAGTGCTTGATCTCCACATGGCAAAGCAGTTTTGAATGTTTCATGGCTTCGTTGTATAGCTGGTTGCCACATATTATACAAAGTGGGCTTGGAGAATGTTAATCACTGGTTGCAATGAACTCATAATTAAATAGGATTCAATATTTTCTTTTAACTGCAGCTTCCTTTTTTGTTGGCAGTCTTAGAGTCTTCTGCTGCCTCGTCATTGGGTCTTTCCCCCTTTGTAAAGAAGCTCTCCAGCGACATTTGTTTGTTACTCATTTTGTCTAGGGTTAGCTTGTGGGCTTACCAAAACTGTGACTGAGACAAGTGCATAGTGTGGGAAAGAGGCGTGGATGGAAGTGGTAAGTAAAATAATGGGTGGGCCACACGCGAACTAAAATAAGTGTCGGATTCTGACTTACAGCCTGCCACCAGATGCAGCTGTACAGTTGAAGTACATCAACTCACTTGCCACTATAAAGCCTGCCACCAGATGTGGCTTAATTGTCACTTGCCACTCACTGACAGGGTTTTGCTATGCGTCTGCAAGCAATTGATTTATTACGGTCTCTGTGCAGTCAAACCTCTCTGCTAATGATAATCTGTATTTGCAGCTGCTTCCCAGCGTTAGCGTCACCCCCTCAGCTCCACCGCACATCATCAGGCATTAGATTCTCATGAGGAGCACGCAACCTAGATCCCTCGCATGCGCAGTTCACGGAAGGGGTCTCGCTCCTATGAGAATCTAATGCCCCCGCTGATCTGACGGGTGGTGGAGCTCAGGCGGTAATACGAGCTATGGGCAGCGGCTGTAAATACAGATGGAGCTTCGTTCACTTGCCCGACGCTCACCTCCTGCTGTGTCCCAATTCTTGGCCCTGGGGTTGGGGACTCCTGCTCTAGAGAGGTATAGGGAATGAAAATCTGGCTCAATAACATCTGGAACATTAAAGTACTTATTAGGAAAGATTTTTGGTGTAATGGTTTTTACTTTCAGTTTCAATAGCATTATATTAGAAAGATATTATATCAGACTTCAGGTATCCTATTTAGACGTGGATTGGTTTGATGGGAATTCCTTTCTACCTATTGCCTGAAATTTAAAATGGATGGGATAATGTTTTTCTAGATGGAGTTTAGTTTGAACTGTAGTAGGGAAGTAAAACTGGGGTAGATTGGAACCTAGAAGAAATTTTTCCTTTTTTGTACTTTGAAGCTTCTCTTTTAAACACACTTTCTATGTTGAGAAAGGAATACTTTTCTCTGTTTTAAGAGGTAGCCATGAGGCAAGGGCCAGATTGAATTTGCTTCCTCACAGTCATTTTTATGGATTACCCAGAGGTAGAAGCCAGGTAAGACCTAGTAGGATGATCAGTCTAATAGCTAATGGTTATTGGGCATTTAATATTTGTCAGACAGTACACTGTTCTAAACACTTGATACACATTAAATAATATATTTAGTACTGCAACTCCATAAGGTAGGCACTACTAATATCCACCTTGCGTGGATAAGGAAAATTAGGTACAGCTTGTTTAAGTAACTTGTTCAAACGTACCCAGCTGGTAAATGGTGGCGCTAAGATTCGAGCCTACAGGCCGGCTCCTAATCTAAGTTATTAACCAGTGAATGCACTACTATCTTTCAGGATGAAGAAAGTATCAGTAACTTTGATTGTTGGGGAAGGAGAAATTTCCATTCTACCTCTCTTGAGTTCTTGTGGCTGGACTAGTAATAAAACTGACACAAGACAGATTAACAGGAGAAAAATAGACTTAAATAAATGATACAAATAACAGTTGAATTCAATTTCACTTAGACGAAACAGATTAATTTACTTGTATAATAAGGAAAACATTAGTCCTAAAGCCTAGAGAATGAGAAGCATAATCTTCTTTGTCTTTTAAAAAAATGTCATTACTATTTCAAGTCCTCATTTTACTGGAGTATTGAAATCTTAATTTGCCTAAAATCACTATTCCCAGTTTTCTTAGGGCTCTCTTTTAGGGCCAGCATAGCTTTGCTCTCCATTGCATTGCTTTTTTAATCTGATAGCTTTTCAGTTGCCCCTCGTCCTCTGGAGGACATGGGATTTACTGTGATCACTGAGGTCAGGATGTGGTTCAGGAAACCACCATCTCTCTAAGGTTACATATCTACATGTCATCTCTGTCCCTTTCCCCAACCTACTACTCCTCTGAATCGTCCCTTCTCCCGTCAGATGTGGAGAGGATGGTGAGAGAGAGGAGAGCACACTGGGAGGCCTTGCTCTTATCGATCATTTACCTTTCCACATCTTTTTAAAAAGTTTTTTGTTGTTGTTCTGAAAGAATCTAGACCTCTGAAGAGCAAAATCCAGGCTACACCTGATTTTTCCCTCTTTAATATCTTGTCACCTCATTTCTCTGAAAAAGGAAGCTCAGAATAGCCTAATGGAGATCAACAATGGAAACTAAATACTGGAGAAGGATAATTGTTAATGTTTCAAAATATACTTTTCTGTCACACACATTTGTTACAGTTTGAAAATCAAAGCAGCAGATTAAAGAACAAATAAACAAAACCATGCCAAGATGGTCTGAGAAAAATATGGATGTTCTATTTCTTTTTCCTTGTGGACTATTTTTAAAGTCTTTATTGAATTTGTTACAATATTACTTCTGTTTTATGTTTTGGTTTTTTGGCCGCAAGGCATGTGGGATCTTAACTTCCCGACCAGGGATTGAACCTGCACCCCCTGCATTGGAAGGCGAAGTCTTAACTACTGCACTGCCAGGGAAGTCCCCTGGATGTTCTATTTTAGAGAAAGAAATATATAAGAAATAAGTCTCAGAGTCACTGAATACACCTTCTTGTTGACACTGGATATGGTATAGGGAATAAACTGTTCAAAATCACTACAAATTATTCTCTTAGAATATTAGATGTGGGATAAAGATCAGAAAAGTAGAAATTTTCTGTAAAATCTGTATGTACTAACATGAGAAAGTTTTCATAAAACATTAAATTAAAAACAAATTAAAAGAGGTTGAAAAACAATATAAATTTATCTCACCTTTATGTTAGTGAAGTATTTTGCTATATAAGTGTGAATTTTATTTTTAAAGAAAAAGTATTAGCGATGTGAGTTTTAAAACTTTATGTAAAAACTTGCTAATGAGATAAAAAGAGTTAACACATGAAATCTTGTATAAATGTCAGCCCTGATCTATACCTTTGAGGTTATTAAGACTTTCTTACATAATATATTTGTAAGCATTTAATAAATATAAATTATTTTAGTACCTATAAAACTCCCTTAATCACTCCTGGCTAGGTACCTTAGAGAATAGAGGAGAGTAGGAGTAGTCATGTAAGTTTTAGAGTCTTTTGTTTTGGGTACCTCCTGGGTCCTTAATATTTTATTAACCTTTTACAATGAATCATTCAATGAAACTGTTTTGGAATCTTGAAGCCTTTTGACAGCTTCTGCATGCCAATTAAAATAGGTATCCCATTCTGTTTGATTTGGAAGCCCTTGCTTTTAAGTATACTTCTTAAATGAACAATCTTGTCTAATTGGAACATTCCCATAGTGGCTATTGTAATTCTAGGTTATTTTAGTAAGACTTTGTCATTTCTGTAGATACCTGCAGCTTCCACACCACAGTTCTGAAAGTGCACAGAAAGTGGTGCACTCAGTTCTTTGAAACTTGAGGATTCCATTTCTTTAGCTAAGCCTTGGGCCTCTTGGAGCCAAATGAATACCTAAGAGGGATGTGCTGCTGAATGGTGGTTTTGTGGGATTGTGCAGTGTACCTCCTTGCACAGACATTTTCTTGAGGTTGCCAGGTGACCTAGTGTGAAACTAACCTGATCTGTGACCAACTTATCCTAGCAAGAGAGTCTTAGCATTAGATGGTGAATGCTCTAACGCTTTTAAGTGCTTGATCCCTGCCCATCAATTTTGTGGCTTTGGTTTACGAGATTCCCATTAGCAATAGGTTGAAATATATACCTCCAAAGCGTTAAGAATCACTGTTTCATGGCTTGAACTTTGGTGTATTTCCCATTATTTATCTGACAATCTACATTAAAAACTATTAGAAATTTAGCTAATTGGTCTGTTACATGTATAGAGGTGCTCCTGTAAAGGTACTCCTATCATCTGGTGCTTTTAATTGAAACTACAAATGGTAGTGAATCAGCATTTCTTTTAGACTAATGGTGGGGCTTCCAGACTAAGAAAATCATTTCCAAGAGGGACTTGCAAAGTCCATTCAGGCATAAAGAAATCTAACAGCTATATATTTACAATTTATTCTCTGAGAAATGTGTATATTTTCAAATTTGTATCTACTATCCCTCTGAAAAAAGTAATTTATCTATATTGTGCATACAAGACTGTATCTCGCAGAATTAAAGCAGTTTCCAAAGTCTGATAGCTCAGTGACGTCAGATAGTTAATATAATTTATCCTATACTCCACTGATAAACTGGGGGCTCAAATATAAGAACTGGAGTGCAAATTCAATAAGAGACTACTAATTTTCTTCCTCTTTGCGGTAAAGTTTGTTACTACTAAAAGATAAGTTTGAACTGCATGTACGTTTTCTTATTTTCCCAGTACTACCCTCTTTTTCATGTTTCTTCCTAGAATAGTTGACAGACTTTGAAGGACTACCCATCCAGTATCCAGGTCATTTTCTTAGAAACATTCTAAGAAAAAAAAGAATAGGTGTCTCAGGTGATAAATATATTCCTTTCTCATTGGGAGTGCCTCCCCTTTTTATCATATTAGATAAGAAATAGTTCCTTGCCATTTTTAAGAAATTGCTTAGTGCAGTTCCACTAAGACCTGTATTTATGCAGGGTTTGGATCTCAGACAGCTTTCTTCAGACTCTCATGCTCTTCCCTTAACAGTCTGGCTGGCACTGTATACTTCTGCCACAAACAAGGGTTCTCAAGACTCTTGCTCTGCCACAATCTCCCTTCTGAGCAATTGACAGTGGCCACAGAAGAGTTAATGATATATAAAAACAGCCTTTAATTAGGAAACTTCCAGAGATTTTAAACTGCTTTGTCTCCTCACACTTGGCTTATTCGAATTCATTAAAATTCCAGCTGAAAAGAAAAGGAAATATAGAAATACACAGAACCTTCACAGTTTAAGACAAAACCATATGTTGATTTTAATTCATGGAATAAAATAGAGTAGAATTAACGTGTAATTTGCCTTAAATTATTAAGCCTTTCTATATGTCTTCACAGTATGTGTGGTATAAACTTGTTACTTTTTCAGTGAAAATATATTTGATCGTATCTTCTAAGGCAAAACATTATTTTGAAATGTAAAAATCTCTAAGAAATCAAACATGAGTTCGCAGTTTTGTAGCTAACAGAAAGTTTGTTTTATGTATTACTGTTCTTATTGTACTGTTAGTTGATTCTGTTCTCTTAAGCAAACTTCATAAATTCTGTGAGTTTTATCTCAAGGAAAATAATTTATTTTGTCAGTGTTTAAAAAGATATTATTAGACTTGCTCTTTTCATTTCCTTGTATAAATAGGTAAGAGATGTGTTACAAAACTGTTGTGTAATAAAACAGTCATCCTTATCCATTCTGATGAAAGGAAGAACTCTCTTCAGGAATTCCATTGTCATATCTTTAAATGCTTAACATTATCCCTTCCAAATGTTGCTAATCAATTTGGAGATGTATGAAAAACAATTAGTTCAAATATCAAGCATTGGTGGATTTCTATTAAACCAATAGGAACTTTGAGGATATAAGTATCTTGTCCTAAATGTGCAAATATGCCTCTCTTTCACCTTTAGCCTTCTCTGGATTATTAGCGGTAATATTAATATTATTGTTAAGGATGAGTGTTAGATGCTATTAGTGATACGTTTTATGTTTATATGCTTATATTATTCTCTTAAATTGTAATGCTGTTACTATCAGCTTGTAGTGGCAAGAGTGGCATCTCAGTTACTGCAGAGTTGTATCTGAACATGGATAATAAAGTAGAGTATAAGGTAAATAGGTTGCTATTCTTCAATGTGTTTAAAGCATTAGTTAATAAACACAAAAATTTTAATGCAGCTCAGGTTCCTTTTATGAGTAGTCCCCTGAAGTAAACAATAACAAAAAGTTACATGGATGGCAATTGACAATAGTAATTATAATACTATTAAATACAGTTTAAAATTTCTACCACATTCATGATTTTATTTACTACATTTTGGATAATAAGTTCAGTTGATTGAGAATTACATTATGAAAGTAAACAGTCGTAGTTTTTCCATAATTGGAATTAATTTTGTCTTCTTGTCTTGATAGCTCCTTGAAAACATGAGACCAGAAATTAAGTGTACATAAGAAAGAACAGAATAAACATGAGGAGGCCACTTTTTTCTCTACCTTTACCATGTTAGTTTCGAAAAGTCATACCATGTTTTCCTTCACTGTATTTGCTCTATGTTTGTTCTTCACTGTATTTGCTCTATCTGTTCTGTGGTGATTGGTTTACTCTTTATTGGTGGACTACTTAGACTTTGTTTACCTGGTGTAGAGAACTCTGGGGACATTATTAGTGGAAGAGCTGGATACTGTAGATAGTTGAGTGCCCTTCAGAATGTGTCTGAAATACCTCATTGAAGAATCCTGGGCCCCACCTCACATTTTCTGAGTAAGCATTTACAGTGATGCATTTTTTAACAAGAAGCAAGAAAATTATTTTAGATATATGTGTCTAATACTGGGTGCCTGGTGTACAATGAGCTGAGAGCAAGCTGGGGATGGATCAAGATGATAAATAGACATGGATAAGCTAACAAGGTATGTGTGGCTGTGATCTTATTTCTTTGGCGACAAGAGAGCACATTGTTACTTGTGTCCTTAGAATTTTAAGAGTAATTCTAAATAGTGCATTTGAGATCATTCAAGGATACTGAAATCCCAAAAAAATCAATATTGGCCCCTCAGTTTAGACAGTTACATAGAACAAGGTGCTATTAAATGGCTAAATCCTTCATCTAATTTCCATTTGCAAATAAATAGAGATTTTGTTTGAAGAAATACTAGAATATGACATTTAGGAAACTACACAGTGACCATCTATTACAACTAGTAGAGGGGAAAACAAATCACAAAGTAGGTATGTGGCTAGAAAATATGTTAAAATTTTTTAAAAATTGAACAGATACAATAGCTACAGAATTTAAGAGAGATTTCTTTTGCATGTACTGATTGAGCTTGGTTAAAAAGATAATTTAGAAAAGTGATTGGGCTGTTTTCTGTAATTTATTGTGAAGAAATATTACAACGGTTATCATTATTTTTCTTTATGATCATAATTAATAGCAACATAATATATGAGAAAAATAAATGCAATAAGAAATACAGATGAAAATATTACAGAATGACTTATTTTATAAAATAAAGTCTACCTTTAGAAAATATATATGTAAAGAGAGAACTTTTTGAGAGGAAATACTGAGTTGAAGTTGGAATTTGAGAGTGGGAGCACTGATCTATGATAAAAGAGAGGACAGCACAAAAAAGTTACATTTAAAAGAAACTGGAAAAGACATGCAGATTTTGATGAGAGAGAATTAGACCTCAATGGGGTGAGATAAAGAAAAAACAAAAAGAAAAAGGCATAGTTTTAGACTGGTTTTCATGTTTTTAAATATCCCGAGAGCAGATAAACCTATTATCACAGGATGAATCTGACCAAGTGGAGTTAAGGTCTGTAAAAAAATTATACTATAACACTACTGTCTATAATGATGGCATTTTAATCTGAAAAACTACAGGCAACTGGTGTGACCTGTATCACACGATTAAGGAAAATGTAAGGAACTAGGGGAGTAGAGGATGAGTCAGAAAAAAAGGTAAGGAAATAAGAAAAAAATAATTTGCGTTGTGTGTAAAATAGTAACCTTGCCCAGACTACTCCAAAGCTTTGCATCCCTGAATAAACGGTATTTTTATGATAATTTTCATGTCAAACTTTCTTGATTCAGAGCACCTTAGTGTTTCAGTATTTTTTCACGTCTCGTGGGCAAAAAACAAAATTATAACTGAAAGACATTAGGTAACTTAAACACTGTAATATGCATAGTTTCAAAAAATATCACTGTGATTCTCTCAAAAATTTAAAATAGCCTGTGACTCTTCTGTGACCTCCTAGGGTGCCTTGGCACATAGTTTGAGAACCATGTGCCCAGTTACTTAATCTGGTAGTCGTCTATACATGTTGACTTACCTATTTTATTCATTAGTATTGATGTCTCAAACAGATCATTGGTTGTAGCCCTCTGTGATTTGACCAAAGTTTGGAGCAATCCGGTTCAAAAAAGTTGAGAGTTTTAAACTCTTGCTCTACTGTTTCAGCCTTAACACAGTAGTAGATTCTTGATTATGGCCAAACCTTTAGGATATCCAGAGTTGATGATACGAAGTAATTTACAAGGAGATAAAACGTTACAGAAAATGTTTATGACACTCATGTAATTCTTTGTTTTATAAGCGATACATGTTTGGATATAAGATGTAACATGAAAAAAACACCTTAAACCTACATGGTGTTGCACTTTGTGATTGCATTTTCTCATTTAATTCTTTAATTATTCAAAGAAGGTTACATTGTTCCAATTTTTCAGATAAGGAAACTAGCTTAGAGAGGCTATGAAAACCTTGTAAAGTAAGACAGGTGATATGAGATTTACATCAAAGTTTTCTGATTCCAAATTTCATAAGTTTTCTTTCCAAGTATAAACACACACACACACACACATAGTATATGTGTTAGTGTTATAAACAGTAAAGGTTAAGGTTAAGAATATGGTAACGAATTCTTTACAGAAATTTTGAAATTTCAGAAAGAACAGATAAGATTATAAATTAAAGGAAAATATCAATAATTATATAATTATATGTGTATGTGGATAGATATAGAGATAGTTAGATGGTAGGTAAATAGATAGATCATTGATAAATTATGGATAAATGAGGAATGAGAGGGAGAGAGACTTCTTCTTGTTCCTGGAATGTTTTCTCTGCTATTGTTATAAAATTAGTATTATCGGAATGTTCATTTCCATAGCCTGACAATATGGTTCTAAGGTTTATTATAGAAAGAAAAATTAGAAGGTTTTTAATAACTTCATGAGTTCTGAGGTGAGAGGCAGAAAAATAAGGAGAACATAAAAATCTCCAAGTTAACCCTTTAATCCCTTACTCTGAGAGTGTAAGAAAGTCTAAACCAGGGGCTTCCCTGGCGGCGCAGTGGTTGAGAGTCTGCCTGCCGATGCAGGGGACACGGGTTCGTGCCCCGGTCCGGGAAGATCCCACATGCTGCGGAGCGGCTGGGCCCGTGAGCCATGGC
This sequence comes from Tursiops truncatus, assembly GCF_011762595.2. NCBI lineage: Eukaryota > Metazoa > Chordata > Mammalia > Artiodactyla > Delphinidae > Tursiops > Tursiops truncatus. Next base: position 120,045,918 of record NC_047037.1, read on the forward strand.
CGCTGAGCCTGCGCGTCCGGAGCCTGTGCTCCGCAACGGGAGAGGCCACAACAGTGTGAGGCCCGCGTACCGCCAAAAAAAAAAAAAAAAAAAAGCCTAAACCAGAGAAAGCACTTGCTCCCTGTGTTCCATTTCTCCCAAGGGACAGGGCTCCAGTGGAGAGTCCGGTAAATCAGCACAGACATGAGGTTGTCTCACTGTTGAGGGAGCCCCAAATAAAAGGCTGTGGCAGTTTTACGGCCAGGACCCTGAGTTGAGAGAAGGCAGGGGAGTAGGACTAGGAGTAGAAAGGGTTTTCCCTCATTCCCTTTTCCCCTCCCCCCACCCCAGGAGCCCTTGGCGAAGGCACCTAAAGTGGACCTCAGATAAAGAGATTTAGGAGTGAAGGCCGTTGGGCTAGGAATGCAGATTTGTGAAGAGCACCACTGTGACTGGTGGGGAGGAGGTGGGGGAGAGGGGGGGTTCTGAGTCCTAGACCGCAGCTTCCTTCAAAGACTGCAAGGCATTAGCTGTTCACCAGGTCACTGTGGGGAGGGCAGCTTTCCCCCATTGGGGCCTGCCAGGAAAGGACTTTTTGTAATTGCCTATTGTCAGGCCTGAAAAACTACACATTGATTTTTAACTAGGAGCCCAGTGTCCTCCAGAGGAGAAGCAGCAAATATGTATCGATAGTCCCAGAAACTTTTAGTGATAGAAGTTACAGCTCTTAACAGCACTTTGCACCCATCTGGGTGAGACAACCAAGATATATGGAGCACTAGGCACATGTTATCTCACTTAATCCTCATAAGAATTGGTGAAATTAATGTTATTAGACTTACTTTGGTAACGAGGAAGCTAGAACTGAGAGATTAAGGAATTTCACCAATTCTATATAGTTCTTTCTACTACATAATGAAAAAGGAGAAGCTTTTTTCTATGTAAAGATATTAATATTCAAAGGATACAGTGTTACATGACTTTCTATTATTTCTTTTCAGTAGATGTGTTTCTTTTCATAAAACCGATGTAGAAAACTATATTGAGTTTTAAATTCTCAAGTGACCACAGTTATCAATATTTGTGTTGAGTTTTGCTTTTCATAAATTGTCTAATAACGTCTTTCCAAATACAAATGCAGAAATAAGCTATATTATTTAATTTATACTTTTATTTTAAATAGTTTTAAAGCTTTGTTTTTCAAATACACAATTAAAATGCAGTTTGAATTTATGACTGTTAGACAGTAGGATCCCAACAGTAGGATCGTTGTCCCAGTGTGATTTAATGTAGAGTCTGTTTTTCTCCCTCTAATGTGTAAGACTTACTATATCATATACCAAATTTCCATTTGTGCCTGAATCTACTTAGAGGCATTTTATAATTAAATATAAAAATAAAGACTGAATAGCTATATGTAAAATTATTGATAGTAATTGTTTCTGGTAAGAAAAGAATATAAAAGTTTGAGAGATTCAAGCAAAGTGGACATAAATTTTACCTGTAAAGATTGATCTGTTAATAGTTGAAGAGAGATAATGGAAACGTTATGAGTTAATACTGGATGGTTGTTTCACAGTTGTTGGAAACATTATTCTCCATACATTCCTGTGTCATTTTTTTCACTATAAAATACTTTGTAATAAAATCTTAGTATTTAATTTTCCTTTGTGTCATAATGGGAAAATTTTTTGGCTCTTTACTAAGGAGGTTTTAGACAATAATAATTGCATGACTAAATTGAACTTGAGTGATTTCTATTAAATACATCCCTGAAAATGACTTCCAACTTCCAGTAACTGCTTTTGCTATTTGCTTCATCTTATTATTAGGAGTGAACTTAATAAGTAGGCAGGACTCAGAAACCATCTATATGGTGCTATTTTTGGGGCACGAGGAAGGCAAATTACCCAAAATTTATACCCTGCAGCGTGTTATGGTTTCTGAACTCAATTAGTTGAGATGTATTCCTGTGTTTCTCAGACCCTTTTCCGTCTTCTGAAACACTTTCAGGATGCAAATAGCCCTCAGATTGTAAACTCTGAAACCACAGCATTTACCTAAAAAGCAAACAAACAAACAAACTGATTTAATTCAGAATTCTTACTTTTCCAATTATGATAACTGAATGTAAGTGATGTAACTAGTGATTGTATCTAGATCAAACCCAAGACTCCTGATTCCCAGTCTGGACCTCTTGTTTTACAGTAAATCAGTTTCTACCAGATATAGCCAAAGGTTTTATACATTTTTCTGCAGGAACATCTCTTTTACATGATTCTCTCTCTAACATCTACAAATCAACTCTCCTTGAATAGAAATAAAATAATGGAAATGAAACACAAATTTGTTTTAAATGTATTTTGCATTCTTCTGCATGCTCTTATAATATCAAGGAGATATATATATATATCTCATATATATTATAAGATATATATCTTATAATATCAAGGAGAAGGCTCACACAAGCATCTCTTTGACTTCTTAACCATCTTCTATTTCCTTTCAATAAAATCTACAAAACAAAACAAAAAACAAGAAAATAATTTTTTATTTATTAAAAGGTGTTAAAATAACAGAAAACTGATGAAGCAATTATTTGCTTTTTATCATTCATTTGCTAAGAAACAGCAAATAAATTTATCCCTTAAATGTGGTACATATTTCAGTTCCTCTTCACTTCAAACTTCCTATTTATTTAGTAATCTTATATAATAAAAATAAAATATGTTACATAACAAAAATCCTTATGTATGTTTAGCAGCCACTAATGACTTCAGAATAAAGTGTCTTACAGTTTCAAGAGGGCATTTTTCCTTTTCTACATCATGCTGGGCTTAAGATTCATGACTATGGTTGTCTACTGTGGTTCCTGATAACACCTTACCCCACTGCCTCATTCAAAAATGTCTGTCTCATGTCTTATTGCTTACAAGACATTAACCACTGATATTTATTTCCTCTTTCATATGAATTTTCTATTGATAATATATTTTTACAATCAGGTTTCCAAGCAATTTTCACAAGTCTTCCCCATTACTTACTTAATATCTTGTAGTGGCTGGTACAGTCAACCTTCATTTATTATGGCATCTTGGTGCTTTCAATCTACATTCCTCATGCTTCTCACTCTACAGGTGACAAAGAGATCATATCTTGCACATATGATTCATTTGTGGGGAGAATGTGTTGGGACCTGGCCTGAGACCACATGTCTGAGGCAGCAGGATAGACACTGGAAAGAGAAGGAATGGCACAAAGTTGTGATTCTGCTATCTCAGATTGAATCTTGCTTTAAACTTTACTCTTACTCCTTCTACAGAAGACTCAATTCTCTCCTCCACTGTGTATCCATTGCACTTTGTGTTTATCTCTGATTCAAAATTTGATATTGTATCATAATTCATGGTTTGAGTGTCTGTCCTAGTAAACGTTTAGCTCACTAAGCAAATAGTGTTATTAATTTTTATATTTTCACCACCCAAGAAGGTGTATAGCATAAAGCATAGGCTCAATAAATATGTTGAAAGAAAGAATGAAAAAAATGGGATTATATTAAATTAATTTTTATGTAGTAAAAAATCATTAATTTGAATGATAGAACTAAAGTGCGGCATCCATCTGAGGATCAGCAAATCTTAGGGTGTTCAGGTTGAGAATGCCTAGAAAATGCAAGTATATGTAGAAATTAAAAATGAGTCAAACACTAAAAAATTGTGTATGTTTACATATTTTTAAGTAGAAATGTTGTTCAAGTGACAGTTTCTGTGCCAAGAATCATTAGCAAAAGAAATGGATGGCTGAATTAATAGATGAACCTTTGAGATTATATATATCAGGTATGGAAAGGAAAAGAAGCTTTAGAATATTACCTCAGTTTGCAGTTTTTAGTGAATTCTTCATGCTAAGTGAATTTAACAGTACAATTTGGTATGTTGTATTATTAATGATCCTAGAAAATAACATTTTGGCTTTAAAAAGTTAACAGTGTAGAAAGAGTAGTACCAATTACAGACATAATATATAGTGAGAATCTATTTTCTGAAAGTCAGCTTTTTGCATTGAAATCAAGACTGTGAATTATGAATATAAGTGCCTCTAAAATGCATTAACTGTGATTTCTTTTTAAGGGCATAATTCTATATATTTAAATATTAAATACTTTTTTTGATTTTTATCCATCTGCTGTTGCTTCATTTTTTTTCTTCACTCAATTTTCTAGTTAGATTGTTGTTAGTATTTTGATAAGAAACACTGAACTGAGTATAATCTTTCTTAAAGTAAATATGATTTTACTTCGGCTCCAATAAGAATGCTGAAAACTGAATAGGTATATCTAAATCCTTTAAGGGAACTCATTCAATGTGAAATTGAATAGATGTTCTGATATCTAACAAAAAATATCCTCTCAGAAACTGAATTCAGTGTATCCAGACTTGAACCTCTTCTCCAAATCTTCATCCCTGTCAATGGCAAGAGTATTTATCTGATACCATATAGACCTTATTCTGGAAAACTATTTTATTCCTTATTTTCTTTTTCTTGCATATCTGAGTCTCAGTTTCCTTATCTGAAGTAATAAGATACTAGAAATAAAGCACTGTATAAAACTGACTAACATCATTTGCATGTGGTAGATATTGATAAATGTCAGTCTTCAATATCAATATCACTTTCACCGTCATCAGCTAGAACCTTCCTATTCAACACATGTCCATTTGCACAGACCGATTTGTCCAGTTTATTTTAATTTCCTGTCTGGATTTTTGCTACTACATATGAGGTAATAAACTCTTACATCTGTCTTTTTCATTTTCATTGTACATCAACTTTACAAGACAATATGTCTCTCACTTTTATATGTTTTATATTTATATCATATAAGTCAGAAACCTAGCAGCAAAATCTAAATTTATAAACCTGACATTAAACACCTTACATTAATTCACCCACCATACCTACATTATCTTTTTTTATTCACAAAATTATTTTACCTTATTTTAATTGGAATTTACTTAGAAACTACTCTGAGATTGTTAAAACCTGATATAGTTTACATTGAAATTGGAAATGAAAATATTATGACGAGAAATCAATTTGCCAATGCTTAGTAAAACTGAAAATTTGAACATCTGCATTTTACCTAAACCACTCCTAGGAAATGTGTTCTTGGCTATTCATTGGAGAATTGTTTGTAATAGGAAATAAATATGGATACATTCATACAATTACAGGTTATAAGGAAATATCACCATGTAGTATCTATACTGCAGCATTGTTTTGGGAAGTGCCTTGGAAGCTGCAGTGAGCTGCAGAATTGGTGTCCGCCCCCCCCCCCCAAATTCATATGTTGAAACCCTAAACCTAATGTGATAGTATTTGGAGGTGGGACCTTTGGGAAATGAGTTAGGTCACGAAGGTGGAGCTTTCATGAATAGTATTAATACCCTTAAAAGAAAAGTCCAGAGAGCTAGCCAGCTCTTTCTGCTATGTGAAGATACAAGGAGAAGTCAGCTGTCTGCAACCCAGAAGAGGTCTTTCATTAGAACCTGGCCATGCTGGTGCTCTAATCTTGGACTTTCAGCCTCCAGAGCTGTGAAAATTAAATTTCTGTATATAAGCCACTCAGAATATAGTTATATTATTTTAGTAATCCAAAATGACTACGTGAGGGATATAAGCAAACATAGTGTAGAGTCACCTACTCTGTGAGTCTGACTTTAGGATTATTGGAATGGAAAGAAAGAATTCCCACAGTAGATTAGAGTAGATTAGGAAGTAGCAGAAGTTGGATGGTCTTAGTGGCAACATGAAGATTAAAGAGCCCATGACAGTTCATGGGTAAATTTTCTGGGCACTAGGGAAGGCATCAGACATGTAGATATACTGTGAGCAGTCAGGGTACCTTGTATCAAATGAAGAAGTAAGATAAAGTGCCAATTTTAGACACCCAGGGATTTATTCTTCAAACCTACAACCTGCCATGACAATAGTGCTACTTACTTCTTTTTCCAGTCCTATTGTACATCAGGTATTATCATGGAAGAAAGTTGTTGATATATGGTGACATATCATATATAGTTGATATCATGATAAGTAACAGAATTTATTAAATAATATATAAAAGTAATGACCAAATTTAAAAATAATGATAATATCACAAATTGCTAAAATTTATTGAGAGTTGTGGCAGACTGAATATTTGTGTCCACCCCCCCCCAAATTTGTTTGTTGAAAACTAATTACCAATGTCATGGTTTTAGAAGGTGGCTTTTAGGAAGTCATTAGTTTATGAGAACAGAGCCCTCATGAAGGTGTTAGTGCCCTTATAAAAGAGACCCCAGAGGGATCCCTTGAGGGATCTGCCATATGAGGTTAAAGTGAAAAGATGGACATCTAGGAAACGAGCTCTCACCAGATACCAAAACTGCCCACACATTGATCTTGGACTTTGCAGTCTCCAGAACTATGAGAAATACATTTATGTAAATCATTTATAAGTTACTCAGTTTATGGTATTTTTGTTATAGCAGCCCAAACTGACTAAGGTGAGGGTTTACTATGTGTCAAACACTGTTCTTGTCTCATTTATTGAAATCAATACATTCAGTCCTCAAAACAACCATAAGAGAAAGGTATTCTAAAAATTACTATTTTACAGGTGAGATAATGGAGGTTTAGAGAAGTTGAACAATTTTTCCAAGATAATACAACTTGTTGGTGGTGGATTTAACCTGTAATTTCAAATCTGTCTGCCTTGAGACCATGGATTTAAATATGATTCAAATCAAATTTCTATGTAATTCTACTTTCAGAAGCTATATATTTTTATGTATTTACTTATAAGTATTTATGTGTATACGTTTTGTGTCACTTAAATTCAAAATAATGGTAATAATGATATTTGATTGTTTCATTAACAGTGAAGTGACAGAGGTTAAGGAATAGCAAATTAGAGAAGATGGCGGGATAGCATCAGATGAGTTCAATACCATCCAGATGTCTAAAGAAAAATTGAGTACCAGTACTCTCCTTGCTTCTAACTTTCTACTCACATCAGGGTTTTTTTATATATGTTAATGAGATGTACTTAAATTTTACATATGGATATTTGAAATGAGAATAGCAGTATTTGATGTACTTCTTGATTTTGAGATATCTGATGTTACTATACCTTATATATAATTTAACTTAAATCTTTTTAATCTTTATGAGGTTGGTAATTTAATTTTTTTAGTTTTTTTGTTTATTTGTTTTCCTGCTAGATTAACTGTGAATGAATTGTCTATTCTGCCTAAAATATATCTTCTTATGTGTTCAGGTCTACTACTCTATGGGTCCACGTTTGAAACAGTTTACTTGTTTCTGGGGCAATGAGCACTTTTATCTCATGCCAAAGCCCTACCTATATATTGGCCCCCGGCTTGTTCACACTTACTGAAAAGTCTCAGTCAATCCTCATCCCTAGTTTGTAAATGTTTTCTTTGTTCTCTTGTTTATTTACTTCTTAGTCTAAGCATATGAACCTAGCAGTGTAATCTGTTTGCCTGTGTTTGTTCATTCCATTAAACTGCCTTTTAAGGGCAAGGAGCAAATAAAAACTGTAAATCTCAAACCACTTGTTTCAATGTCAGGCACCTGAGAATGCACGATAAATATAAGTGGATGACAAATAGTGGAGAGTCAAGAAGCATAAATAAAGACAAGGAGAGTGGAAATCTAGTACCATGCAACTCTTAGGCAACTTGTCTTGCCCTGAAAAACCTTTAGAGATAAGGTCAAAACATCACCAAGTTTTGCGTAGATAAGCTCTATCCTATCCACTCTCCCTTTTACAGAGCAGGGAGCATAATGCTTAGTATTGACTTTACTCTGATGATTGCTGAACAAGCACAGTTTTGCCTAAGTGACCGATGAGACAAATGACCTGCCAAAGTGGCAATGGGAGAAAAAAAAAAAAAGTATCCACTGTAAAGGTAAAACAATTAGAATGAAATATACTGACCAGGCTTTGCCAGTGTTGACTTGCTGAGTCAAACTTTAAGTATGTCTTTTCTTAACAGGAGGAGGAAAATGAATTACATATGGATATAGGCATAGCTTTGCAGAGTATCTGTTTGATTTCTGAATTTGGTTCCAAAATAATTATACTGAGTATTCTTGCATAGTGAGATTGCAATCATTTACCTTATATGGCATGATCATCATTATGTTATTAAAAGTTCTGCCTTACTGAAACATTTTTTAAAAATTAAGAAAAATAGTCTCTGTATTAGACAAAAGAACAGTTATGTTTTTGCCCCAGAGTGATATTTGAGCATTTAAATCTATTTTTTCCTTAACAAATGTGACACACACAGCAGTGTCACTAACTCTGGTGACATACAAAAGCATTTGAGAAAGTTTCCATTCTCTATAAGGAATAATCTTCAGTTATCTGAGTGTTTGCATATCAAGCTGTCCTTCACTACATCTTATTATATCCTGGAAACACATGTGAAAAGTGACTAAAGTACCGTATTCTTTTGCCTGGGATTTTTATACCATTTCAGTTTTATCTTGTGCTATCATTAAACCCTCTTTTCTATAAAGGCTCAAGCTAAAATTGAAAAATAATTAAAATCCAAGTTCAGCTTACTTGGGTGATTAAATAAATTACATGGATAGAAAGAAAATGACTAAAGTAAAGGATAACTGCAAAACTTAGCCCAATGTGGAAGAGGTATATTAGCAGTAGTCTCTACATTTTCTGAATTTCATTTTCAAACTTTAAAGTTCAAGTTGGTATTATCCTTTATTTCATCCATTATGCCTTTAAACATTTATTAATTTTAACCTACAGCCAGCTAACTTATGACCTGCAACTACTGAAATGACTTTTAGGGAAGTTTAATATTTACTTTGGAAAGTGCACAAGAGCAGGTTCAAATAAGAATACGGTTGATATTTTTCATTGTTTGGTATTATCAAAATTAATTGGGCTCAATCAAATTACCTTGATAATTGAGAAGAGCTAAAGTAGGTGCCAGTGTTTGTTACCTGTAGTTTCCATTACTTACGGAAAGTTCTATGGTATGCCTGGACAGAAAGAACATCCTGGTTACACAGAAAACAGAATGTCAAATTCAGAAGTTATAATTATTTAAAAAATAGTAATAATAATTGGACTTCCATGCTAAGGACAGGGGATAAGCAATGCGACTGTCCAGTACTTCATTTGACAAATAAGCATTTTTAATTACCGTGCACCTGGCAATGGGCAAAAGAGAGACAGTGAGATTCGTGATCAGAAGAAGGAAACAAGTAAAACAAAAACAAGTAAACTGAGAAAAGAATGAGAAATTAAATGTTATTGAACTCATGAATGCAGGGCTTTCTTTCAGAGCTGAGTCCTACTGTGTGTAGTGTGGAATAATGTTAAAAGAACAGAAATGGGTTGAAAATCAGTCATGTCGATTACTCGTTTTCCCAGTTTACTAACTCACCTTCATTTTTTCCCTCTTTCTTTGTTGCGAGTAATTGGAGGGTATTTTCATTTGCAGAAAAAGAGATGATAAACATTAGAATAACCAATATGAGTTAATTATTATGTGTGTCAGGCAATCCGATATTCCTGTGATACGTTCAAACTGAGAGGGCAATGGGCAAATGCAATAGTCAGGAGACTTAAGTCAAGAAAGTTCACTCCCCTCATCTCTCTTTACTGACAGCTCATTGATTTCCTTTTTTTTTTTTCATGAAACCAGGTGGAAATATTAGCAAAAACTATGGAAAAGTACAAATTTTTCACTTCTTTTCAAACAAAAATAGTGGCATTATTTTGGTTTTATCATATGTATAGAGCACTAGTCAGAACCACAATCATAAGATGGTAGTCAACTTTGGGTCAGTCAGCAGGAAAGGAATAAAGCTCCTGTTACTTCAGGAAATGACAGTTCATTTCTTCTAGTCTGTAGCCACTGAAATGGTGGAAAGCAAACATAAAAATGCTTCTCACATGAGAATGTCATCTATTATGTATGTTAAAAAACATTTGAGTGTGTTTATGTAAGAAAAACAAACATACATAGCACCTGCATGCAGACACACCTATGCACACACCACAGCTCTGTACAAATTCCTGTAAATTGCACAGCAAAATATCTTCAGATGATTTTTTGCTTTCCTTTTTTGCCCTTATAAAATAAATTGCATTTCCAGTTGCTCACTACTTCCCCACTTCTTGGTGATTTAAAACAAAAACAAAACTATATATATGGAATATATATATATATATATATATATATATATATATATATATATATATATTCACAAATGTGAAAGCATAGTAAAACAAACCTTATAGGATAACACATATGGTGAACTGAAGTAGCTGGTAGACGTTTGAGTTGTGTGCATTTTTATTTTCCTACACAGTTTGGTTCAGCTGAGTGCAATTTTCTGTCTTCACCTACTTATTTCTCACCAGTTAAATCATGCATAATCAAGCACAGAATTCCCATTGCATTCAGAGTTTTCACTAATATATCAATCATGTGGGAAAAAAAATTGTGGTTTCAAAAAGAGCATTTTTGTCAAACTGACTGTATTTGTGTATCTCGATTCCTTCCATGTAGCCTCAAGTATTGCATTTCTAAAGCAATTCTCAGCTTAGTACATTTCTTATTTGCTTTTGAAATTCTCTTATTCATAACTTTTATGAAAGGTGGGAATTAATGGTGATGGAGACAGAATGAGAGAGAGATGGTTCTGAAATAATTACTACAAATATTTCATTGTTTGCTCATGAAGCCTCTATGCATGCAGTTGAAAATCTTCCCTCATTCTTGAATGCAGTTTACAACATTAAATTATTATAATAAATGTATGAGCAGTTCCTAGTTGGCAACATCCAGTTATTTAGAATTTAGGCAAAATACAAACACACACACACACACGCACGCATGCAGTAAAAGTCAGCATCCTTCCTAAAAGTATTCTCCATGAGGCAAGTTCCTGGGTGACCCCCAAAATGTCCTTGATGTCAACAACCACAGACGATGAATCTCCACTTTGAAGTCACTTCTGACAATGTCCATGGAAAAGGTTTAGGGTGTTGACCCAAAGGTTATTGGACCACTTCAAGCATGTTAGAGATTGAAAGCAGAAATACATTTTAAAAAGATTAAAATGAGGAAAGAAAAATAAAGAAAAATAGCAAAAAGAGAATGGTGTACTGTTATAAATCTGAGGCCTCAGAAGTAGAGACTTATAGAGTACCTCAAACTCAAAACTATTTGCATAATGATACTAAGACATTATTCACACTCATTATCTCAAGAGAAAAAATAAGGTTTTCTAGAGGTTCTGCATGACTTGTGACATTTCAAAGTTAAAGTGGAATAGATTTGATAATCCGATTGCTTGCTATTAAGCCAGACAATGTGAAAATGTAAAGTGATGTCACTCTGTTCATGAATATTTGTATTGGGAAATATAATAATTTGCATATATATACATTATTAACATGTAATAATTGTATTACTATTATTTGTTAAAGTAATATGTAAATATTTTATAAATTTTAATTTTTATATGGTAAATAGTGATAAACATAATCCATATAAAAAGTTATTCTATGCCTTCTAATTTTTAAAAATTATCTTGACTCACAAGTTTGATAAACAATGTTATTAATTAATCTAAAAAGTCTATTGTAGAAAATAAATAGCTAGAAAAATACTTTTGACACAAAATTTCTAAAGGTAATTTGATTAATGTCTATATCATAAAGTTTATAATCTCATAAAGTGATCTATTTAGTAATGATGGATGGATATTTCCTGCTTTTTATTTTAAAATTTACCTGTTAGTTCTGTGTCACAATTAAAATGAATTTCTCTAAAACTAAATGATAAAATCTCACAGAAATTATTATCTGTTGCTATTGTTAAATACGTCAAATCAAACTGCTGGGTTCATAAACAATTTTAACTTTATCAAATAAGGAAACACTGAATTTAAATGAAAACTTCACAAAAGCAAAACACTTTAAAATCTGAAGTGATAACACATATGGGTCACATTCTGAAAAATAAGATGTGTTAATTAAAGAACCACTAGTTGTTTAAAAACAACAATGGCTTCTCCCCTAAATTTCCGACTCATATATCCAACTATCCACTTAACTTCTCATGTTGTTCTTTACTAGGCATCCTTAACTTGACATGGACAAAATAAAGCTCTTTGCTTTTTCGCAAACCTGGATGACCTTTATGTAAAACAATCTAAATTTTACCACCATGAACTGAGTAGCTCAGGGAAAAGAAATTTAGATGACAAGCTAGCTTTGGCCTACAGGCTGCAGTATGCCAACTTTTCTATCTCCTAATGTTATATGATCTCAAAAACCACTCCCCAAAATTGAGGATCTGAATTATTAATCCATTATCACTAAGTAAATTCCATAGAAGAAGTAACAAGTGTTTTGGAAGTGGTGTTTCTGGTTGTTTTCGAATCATCTTTTGTTTGTGCAGATACTGTAATCAATCAGTTCTTTGTTTTACTTGGTTTGTTTGAGTTGTTATGTATGGGTTTGTTTGTTTTATTGGAGGCATTCATGGAAGTGATATCGCCTGAGTTCTTTAATTCTTGAGAACATTTTCATTTGATTACTGTATGAATGAGGATACAAATTGAGTAAAAAATCCTCTGGCATTTTAAAGGCTTCAGAAAGGAGCTAAAATCAGAGATATTTCACTGCATTGATCCTTTCAATCTTGCTAAGCACTTGTGGACTTGATTTGGTCCATTGAACTTTCAAACCAAAAACTTTGGTTTAGTTGATGTTTTTCCTCCAGGATTTTGTTTTGAATAATTATCTCCAATATAAGATTAAATTCTCCTGTTGTTAACTTCTCTGATCTGCCACCTCCTTTCACACCTCCAAAACTGGGCTGGTTAGTCTATCAATCAGTGATTCTAACAGAAAACTCTTGGCTCTTGCTTTATAGTAGATGAGTACAATTTGTCTCATTGGCTTGCTCTACTCTTCTTAGAAGTTCTGAGTATGGTCCTTTGATAAGATATAATAAAATAAAATAAAGAATTATAATCTACAGATCTTAATGTGTTCTGACATTGAAAGTTATTTTTGAGAACTCTGAAGCTAGCATTTTACTTCATGGGTAATCCACCTATGCAGGTGATTTTATTTTCTTTCCCTATGCAGATGAGCAATATCAGTTCTTTAGAATTGTTATTAATATGTGTATCTTTTTAAAAAATATAATTGAGTGTTCCCTATGAATATTTAATTCAGTCTTCCTTTCAAGAGTGTTTTCTTTTAATATTTCTTCAATATAAATTTTCTTATATTTGTAATCATTTCTTCTTCAGGGACAGCACTCCTTTTTCTCTTTTATTTCTTTCCCATATCTTTCAGCTTCTTTCAAATCAGTTTTTATTTACATTTTTCTATATTTTGATTTATACAGTTTTCTGTCAGATTACTGATTTTGTTACCAGTCAGCTTTTGTCTCATCTTTTTGTTGCTTCTAATTAAAGTTAGTTTCTGTAATGGAAATTTGTTGTCTTCTATATTATCTTTCTTTCTTTAGCTCTATCAGTTACTTTGCACTATCTCTGCACTTTTATGCACTCATCTTTATTTTTGATATCATTTGACCAGCATAAATTTCTTTGAAACTGTGTACAAAATAGGAATGATAGCTAATATTTATTGAACACATGCACTATTTCATCAAACATAAATGAAACCATTTCACTATTCTTGGAAAGTTTCTTTTTCTTTCTTTCTTTCTTTCTTTCTTTCTTTCTTTCTTTCTTTCTTTCTTTTGTTGCACAGAGTCTCAAGTTGCAGTAGGCGGGCTCCTTAATTGTGGCATGCAAACTCTTAGTTGCAGCATGCATGTGGGATCTAGTTCCCTGACCAGGGATGGAACCCAGGGCCCCTGCCTCTGGGAGCACAGAGTCTTAACCACTGTGCCACAAGGGAAGTCCCTCTTGGACAGTTTCTGATTCATAAATATTAAGAGTATATCTGGGATTTAATAACAAATACAATTATATACTAGCTACTCTGTTAGAAAATGTATTTGTCTCATTCAATTCGTAACACAGCTCTGAAATATTTATTTTATGTATATAGATGAGGAAACTAGGAATTATATAGTTGAAGAAAAATAATAAAAATTACAGTAAAGACAAGGAAGATGAGGTGCTAGATGTTAAAGCACATGATGGCTAATCTTCTTAGGTGGGAGAGAAAGTAACTCTCCTTCTCCAGCCTGTCCAGAAGTTGGTATGATCATGTTCTAAAGAAGTCAAGTCTCAGCTTTATAGGTCTGTGAGATACTTATATCTGCTTAGAAAAAATCAATTCTAATGTCAAAAGATGCTGAAGAAGGTTGAAGAATAATAAAGGTATTTTCAGTATCTCAAAAGTGAAAAGACCTAGGTGTATGATTCCCATGTGCCTCTGTGCTAGGAACAGTGAAGGCCAGAACCAAATATTAAAAGCTATTCTAGACCCCAGTGATCTCTCAGAAAAAAATACATTTTTGGATAATTGATAACCTGTGAGACTGAGGAAAGAGAGAAGCTAATGTATATGTATGAAAAATGAAAAATAAATTGAGGAGGTTTTAGTGACATAAGCAGTCCTAGCATTAATGGGAAATTAGTTTACTGTAAATTAGGTGATTTTCAGTGACGGAAATTAGCTCTGAATTATTCAGAAAATGAATGTAAGGTTTTAAACCTACTTTTAGATTGTGTAATTAGCGCTGGAAGACTTTTACAGCTTCCTGTTATTCATGCAAACTAGATATGATGTATGTGCACTATTTCAAACTACGTATCTTTGATCCAAAATGATACTTTTCATGTCCCCCCCATATCAGGGTTAGATAATACCATTAAAGTTTGATTTACTACAAAAATCTTGTTTTCTTTACTTAATTACTTTATACTGAATTCAGAGTTTTTATAATTTATTTTAGTTAAAATAATACTGTTTTAAGAGACAATATGACTAATTAATACATTGATCTTTCAACAGGTCCTGTATAATGGGTAATGTAAGAAAGAAAAGGCTAGTAGGACAAAATGAATATTGAAATAAAGGCATGGAATTGTTGAATTTATTAATCAGGAAGAATTAATTATCACTTTTTTCAAGTGCTCAGTTGAAATGATGTGGATTGGGTTCATGGTCTGTACTATTATTTGTCCAAAGTCTCAGGGAATTACAGGGAGGCAGTTTAGCAGAGAGTGACAGAGGAATGGCTTTGAAAGCAAGTGGGACCAAGTATGGGCATTGCAATTTATATCTAGGAGTACCAAGCAACTTGACTTATGTATATTATAAATCATTATACGTCATTTAAATATTATACATAATTTGGAGAAACCTTCAAGATGGCAGAGAAGTAAGACATGGAGATCACCTTCCTCCCCACAAATACATCAAAAATACATCTACATGTGGAACAACTCCTACAGAATACCTACTGAAAGCTGGAAGAAGACCTCTGAGTTCCCAAAAGCCAAGAAACTCCTGACGTACCTGGGTAGGGCAAAAGAAAAAAGAAAAAACAGAGACAAGAGAATACGGATGGGACCTGCACCTCTGGGAGGGAGCTGTGAAGGAGGAAAAGTTTCCACACACTAGGAAGACCCTTCACTGATGGGGACAGGGGTTAGGCAGGGGGGAAACTACAGAACCACAGAGGAGAGCACAGCAACAGGGGTGCAGAGGGCAAAGTGGAGAGATTCCTGCACAGAGGATCAGTGCCAACCAGCACTCACCAACCTGAAAGGTTTGTCTGCTCACCCTCTGTGGTGGGTGGAGGCTGGGAGCTGAGGCTTGAGCTTCAGAATTCAGACCCCAGGGAGAGGACTGGGGTTGGCTGCATGAACACAGCCTGAAGGGGGCTAGTGCACCACAGCTAGCTGGGAGGGAGTCAGGGAAAAAGTCTAGACCTGCTGAAGAGGTAAGAGACCATTGTTTTGGGGTGCACGAGGAGAGGAGATTCCTGCTCCATGTGTCCACAGAAGGCAGAGCACCGTCTAAGCAAGCTCCAGAGATGGGTGCAAGCCGTGGCTATCAGCTTGGACCCCCAGAGACTGGCATGAAATGTTAACGGTGACACTGCTGCCACCAAGAATCCTGTGTGCAAGCTCAGGTCGCTACCCACACCCCCTCCCCCCCCCGGGAGCCTGTGCAGCCCACCACTGCCAGGGTCCCAAGATCAAGGGACAACTTCCCTGGGAGAATGCACAGTGTGCTTCAGGCTGTTACAATGTTAGGCTTGCCTCTGCTACCATAGGCTCGCCTTGCATTCCAATTATGTCTACATTACACCTCCCTCTCCCCGGCCTGAGTGAGCAAGAGCACCCTAATCAGCTGCTGCTTTAACCCCCTCCTGTCTGGGCAGGGAACAGACAACTGAGGGCGGCCTACACACAGAAAAGGGGCCAAAACCAAAGCTGAATCCCAGGAGCTGTGCGAACAAAGAGGAAGGGAAATTTCTCTGTGAAGCCTCAGGAGCAGCATATTAAATCCCCACAATCAACTTGATGAGCCTGCATCTGGAGAATATCTGAATAGACAACGAATGTTCCCAAAATTGAGGCGGTGGACTTTGGGAGCACCTGTAGACTTGGGATTTGCTTTCTGTTTCTGAATTGTTTCTGGTTTTTATGTTTATCTTAATTTAGGTTTTAGTGCTTGTTATCATTGCTGGATTTGTTTACTGGTTTAGTTGCTCTCTTCTTTTTTAAAATTTATTTATTATTTTTAATTTTTAATTTTTAAATTTTATTATTATTTAAATTTCTTTTATTATTTTGTCCTTTTTTCTCTTTTTGTCTGTGTGTGTGTGTACATTTCTTTGTGAGATTTTGTCTGTTTAGGTTGTGCTTTTACTATTTGTCTTGGGTTCTGCCTGTTCGTTTTTTTTCTTTTTTGTTGTTTCTTTGTTTTCTTTTTATGGGTGTGTGTATGTTTATTTGTGTGATTTTGTATGTTTAGCTTTGCTTTTACCATTTGTTATGGGGTTCTATCTGTTCACTTTTTTTTTTTTTTTCCTTTTCTTCTGAGCCATATGGCTGGCAGGGTCTTGTTGCTTGGCCAGGTGTCAGGCCTGAGCTTCCGAGGTGGGAGGGCTGAGTCCAAGACATCAGACCACCAGAGACCTCTTGGCCCCACGAAATATCAGTCGGCGAGAGCTCTCCCAGAGATCTCCATCTCAACATGAAGACCCAGCTCCATTCAATGGCCAGCAAGCTCCAGTGCTGGACACCCCATGCCAAACAACTAGCAAGACAGGAACACAACCCCACCCATTAGTAGAGAGGCTGCCTAAAGTCATACTATGTTCACAGAGATTGCAAAACACACCACCAGTCACAGCCCTCCCCACCAGAGGAAAAAGATCCAGCCTCACCAACCAAAACACAGGCACCAGCCCCCTCCACCAGGAAGCCTACACAAGCCACTGAACCATCCTCACTGACTGGGGGCACACCCAAAAACAACGGGAACTATGAACCTGCAGCCTGCAAAAAGGAGACCCCAAACACAGTAAGTTAAACAAAATGAGAAGACAGAGAAATATGCAGCAGATGAAGGAGCAAGGTAAAAACCCACCAGACCAAACAAATGAAGAGGAAATGGGCAGTCTACCTGAAAAGAATTCAGAGTAATGATAGTAAAGATGACCCAAAATCTTGGAAATAGATTGGAGAAAATACAAGGAACGTTTCACAAGGACCTAGAAAAGCTAAAGAGCAAATGAACAATGATGAACTATACAATAAATTAAATTGAAATTTCTCTAGAAGGGATCAATAGCAGAATAACTGAGGAAGCAGAATGGATAAGTGACCTGAAGATAAAATAGTGAAAATAAGTACCACAGAGCAGAATAAAGAAAAAGAATGAAAACAATTGAGGACAGTCTCAGAGACCTCTCGGACAACATTAAATGCACCAACATTCAAATTGTAGGGGTCCAAGAAGAAGAAGAAAAAAATAAAGGGATTGGGAAAATATTTGAAGAGATAGTTGAAAACTTCCCTAACATGGGAAAGGAAATACTCAGTGAAGTCCAGGAAGTGCAAGAGTCCCATACAGGATAAATCCAAGGAGAAACACGCCAAGACACATATTCACCAAACTATCAAAAATTATATACAAATAAAAAATAAAAGCAGCAAGAGAAAAGCAATGAATAACATACAAGGGAATCCCCGTAAGGTTAACAGCTGATCTTTCAGCAGAAATTCTGCAAGCCAGAAGGGAGTGGCAACATATTTTAAAGTGATGAAAGGGAAAAACCTACAACCAAGATTACTCTACCCAGTATGGATCTTATTCAGATTCTATGGAGAAATTAAAACCTTTACAGACAAGGAAAAGCTAAGAGAATTCAGCACCACCAAACCAGCTTTACAACAAAAGCTAAAGGAACTTCTCTAGACGGGAAACACAAGAGGAGGAAAAGACCTACATAACAAACCCGAAACAAATAAGAAAATAGGAACATACATATCAATAATTATCTTGAATGTAAATGGATTAAATGTTCCAACCAAAAAACACAGACTAGCTGAATGGGTACAAAAACAAGACCTGTATATATGCTGTCTACAAGGGACCCTCTTCAGACCTAGGGACACAAACAGACTGAAAGTGAGGGAATGCAAAAAATATTCCATGCAAATGGAAATTAAAAGAAAGCTGCAGTAGCAGTTCTCATATCAGGCAAAATAGACTTTAAAATAAAAACTATTACAGGACACAGGGAAGGACAATCCATAATGATCAAGGGATCGATCCAAGAAGAAGATATAACAATTGTAAATATTTATGCACCCAACATAGGAGCACCTCAATACATAAGGCAAATGCTAACAGGCAAAAAGGGGAAATTGACAGTAACACAATCGTAGTAGGGGACTTTAACACCCCACTTTCTCCAATGGAAAGATCATACAAAATGGAAATAAATAAGAAAACAGAAGCTTTAAATGACACATTAGGCCACATTGACTTAATTGATATTTATAGGACATTCCAATGAAAAACAACAGAATACCTTTCTTCTCAAGTTCTCATGGAACATTATCCAGGATATATCATATCTTGGGTCTCAAATCAAGCCTTGTAAATTTTTAAAAAATCGAAATCATATAAAGTATCTTTTCCAACCATATGCCATGAGACTAGATATCAATTATAAGAAAAAACTGTAAAATTGCAAATCTATGGAGGCTAAACAATATGCTACTGAATAACCAAGAGATCACTGAAGAAATCAAAGAGGAAATCAAAAAATTACCTAGAAACAAATGACAATGAAAACACAGTGCCCCCAAACCTTATGGGATGCCACAGAAGCAGTTCTAAGAGGGAAGTTTATAGCAATACAATCCTACCTCAAGAAACAAGAAATATCTCAAATAAACAACCTAATCTTACACCTAAAGCAATTAGAGAAAGAAAAATAGAAACAAAAAGAAAACCAAAGTTAGCAGAAGGAAAGAAATCATAAAAATCAGGTCAGCAATAAATGAAAAAGAAATGAAACAGTAGTGAAGATGAATAAAAGTAAAAGCTGGTTCTTTGAGAACATAAACAAAATTGATAAAACTCATCAGGAAATAAAGGGAGAAGGCTCAAATCAACAGAATTAGAAATGAAAAGGGAGAAGTAACAACTGACACTGCAGAAATACAAAGGATCATTAGAGATTACTGCAAGTAACTATATGCTAATAAAATGGACAATCTGAAAGAAATGGAGAAATTCTTAGAAAAGTACAACCTTCTGAGACTGAACCAGGTAGAATTAGAAAATATGAACAGACCAATCACAAGCACTGAAATTGAAACTGTGGTTTAAAACCTTCCAACAAGCAGAAGCCCAGGACTAGATGGCTTCACAGGTGAATTCTATCAAACCTTTAGAGAAGAGCTAAAGCACCTATCCTTCTCAAACTCTTCCAAAATATAGCAGAGGGAGGCACACTCTTATTCTCTGAGGCCATCATCACCCTGATATCAAAACGAGACAAAGATGTCTCAAAAAAAAAGAAAACTACAGAACAATATCACTGATGAACATAGTTGCAAAGGCCCTCAACAAAATACTAGTAAACAGAATCCAACAGCACATTAAAAGTATCATACACCATGATCGAGTGGTGTTTATCCCAGGAATGCAAGGATTCTTCAATATATACAGATCAATCAATGTGATATACCATATTAACAGATTGAAGGAGAAAAACCATATAATCATCTCAATTGATGCAGAATAAGCTTTTGACAAAATTCAGCAACATTTATGATAAAAACGCTCCAGAAATTAGGCGTAGAGAGAACCTACCTCAACAAAATAAAGGCCATATATGGTACACACACAGCTAACATCGTTCTTGGTGGTGAAAAGCTGAAACCATTTCTTCTAAAATCAGGAAGAAGACAACGTTGCCTACTCTCACCACTATTATTCAACATAGTTTTGGAAGTCTTAGCCACAGCAATCAGAGAAGAAAAAGAAATTAAAGGAATCCAAATTGGAAAAGAAGTAAAACTGTCACTGTTTGCAGATGACATGATACTATACATAGAGAATCCCAAAGGTGCTACCAGATAAGTACTAGAGCTAATCAATGAATTTGGTAAAGTAGCAGGATACAAAATTAATGCACAGAAATCTCTTACATCCCTATACACTAATGATGAAAAATCTGGAAGAGAAATTAAGGAAACACTCCCATTTACCATTGCAACAAGAATAATAAAATACCTAGGAATAAACCTACCTAAGGAGACAAAAAACCTGTATGCAGATAACTATAAGATACTGATGAAAGAAATTAAAGACGATACAAGCAGATGGAAAGATATACCATGTTTCGGATTGGAAGAGTCAACATTGTGAAAATGACTCTACTGCCAAAAGCAATCTACATATTCAATGCAATCCCTATCAAACTACCACTGGCATTTTTTTTTTTTTTCGGTATGCAGGCCTCTCACTGTTGTGGCCTCTCCCGTTGTGGACCACAGGCTCCGGATGCGCAGGCTCAGCAGCCACG
Organism: Tursiops truncatus; assembly: GCF_011762595.2. Classification (NCBI taxonomy): domain Eukaryota; kingdom Metazoa; phylum Chordata; class Mammalia; order Artiodactyla; family Delphinidae; genus Tursiops; species Tursiops truncatus. The sequence continues at coordinate 120,067,007 of NC_047037.1, forward strand.
GCTCATGGGCCTGGCTGCTCCACGGCATGTGGGATCTTCCTGGACCGGGGCACGACCTGTGTCCCCTGCATCGGCAGGCAGACTCTCAACCACTGCGCCACCAGGGAAGCCCCCACTGGCATTTTTCACAGAACAAGAACAAAAAATTTCACAATTTGTATGGAAAGACAAAAGACCCCAAATAGCCAAAGCAGTCTTGAGAAAGAAATATGGACCTGGAGAAATCAGGCTCCCTGACTTCAGACTATACTACAAAACTACGGTACTCAAGTCAGTATGATACTGGCACAAAAACAGAAATATAGATCAGTGGAACAGTATAGAAAGCCCACGCACATATGGCCACCTTATTTTTGATAAAGGAGACAAGAATATACAATGGAGAAAAGACAGCCTCTTCAATAAGTGGTGCTGGAAAAACTGGACAGCTACGTGGAAAAGAATGAAATTAGAACACTTCCTAATACTATACACAAAAATAAACTCAAAATGTATTAAAGACTTAAATGTACGGGCAGACACTATAAAAACTTAGAGGAAAACATAGAACATTCTGTGACATAAATCACAGCAAGATCCTTTTTGACCCACCTCCTAGAGAAATGGAAATAAAAACAAAAATAAACAAATGGGACCTAATGAAACTTAAAAGCTTTTGCACAACAAAGGAAACTATAAACAAGATGTAAAGACAACCCTCAGGATGGGAGAAAATATTTGCAAACGAAGCAACTGACAAAGGATTAACCTCCAAAATATAGAAGCAACTCATGCAGCTCAATATCAAAAACAGAAACAACCCAGTCCAAAAAGGGGTGAAAGACCTAAATAGACAGTTCTCCAAAGAAGACTTACAGATTGCCAACAAACATGAAAGGATGCTCAACATCACTAATTATTAGAGAAATGCAAATCAAAACCACAATGAGGTATCACCTCACACCTGTCAAAATGGCCATCATCAAAAAATCTACAAACAGTAAATGCTGGAGAGGGTGTGGAGAAAAGGGAACCCTCTTGCACTTGCGCTGGGAATGTAAATTGATACATGGAGAACAGTTTGGAGGTTCCTTAAAAACTAAAAATAGAACTACCCTATGACCCAGCAATCCCACTACTGGGCATATACTCTGAGAAACCATAATTCAAATAAAGTCATGTACCACAATGTTCATCGCAGCACTATTTACAATAGCCAGGACATGGAACTAACCTAAATGTCAATCGAGAAATGAGTGGATAATGAAAATGTGGCATATGTATACAATGGAATGTTACTCAGCCACAAAAAGAAACAAAATTGAGTTATTTGTAGTGAGGTGGATGGACCTCTAGTCTGTCATACAGAGTGAAGTAAGTCAGAAAGAGAAAAACAAATATCATATGCTCATACATGTTTATGGAATCTAAAAAAAAGTGGTCTGATGAACCTAGGGGCAGGGCAAGAATAAAGTCACAGACATAGAGAATGGACTTGAGCACACGGGGATGGGGAGGGGAAGCTGGACGAAGTGAGAGAGTAGCGTTGACATATATACACTACCAAATGTAAAATAGATAGCTAGTGGGAAGCAGCTGCGTAGCACAGGGAGATCAGCTTGGTGCTTTGTGACCACCTAGAGGGGTGGAATAGGGAGGGTGGGAGGGAGACGCAAGAGGGAATGTATATGGAGATATATGTATATACATTGCTGATTCAGTTTGTTATAAAGCAGAAACTAACACACCATTGTAAAGCAATTATACTCCAATAAAGATGTTAAGAAAAAGAAAAAAATTAATATACATAATTTAAAGCTTTCTGTCGAAATTAAGTGAGATTACAAATGCAAGGTATTTAGGCTGGCACATAGTGTTCAGTATATATTAGTTTTCTTTTATTGATTATTTGCTTACTTTTCTATTATTTGCATGTAATATTATATGGGTCATCATATTGGCAAACATTAAAAAGAAGATATTAAGGTTTTCCTTTTACTTTAGTTAATGGCAAGCTCTGTGATACAAAAGAACAGCTTTGCATCATTTTTTAAGAGTTGATTCCTTGAGTATGTCATTGTTTTGGAACATGCTTTCCTTGCCTTAGACTCATTCAGTTTTCTTTTGCTAGAGTATGTATTGCATATTGCCTCCACATTTACTATCTAATGGAGAGATCTGATAGTGCAACTTCAGTACTCAAAAAAACTCACCCCAGTTTCTTGGAGCATGTAATTTGAAGTTTAAATGTTTTTTAGATCGAATTTAATTATCTTCCCAACTTGGCCCTCATTTAGCATGCTTTAGATTCTACTACAGCACTCCTGCCCCCAGGTCTTCATAATAAGAAATTTATTTCTTCTCTTAACATATGGACAGTAGAATTTTAGTGGTTGATTTGGGAAGATTTAATTTGTTCAATATAAAATTGTCAATGAACATGCTCAACGGTAGAGCCTATGAATAAATATCCCTGATTGTTTAGAAAAATGTAATTGTATCATATTTTGTAAGCTGTCGAAATATCAGTTGTTACAAAATTTTTTTATCATTTTATTTCATGGGTATTATCCTCTAAAATTATAATGAAAATCCATACACTTAGTTATTAAATAGTTCTTAATCCCACTCAGAATCTTTCTATAGTTATCATGTAAGGCTGGATTATAACTAAAACAAATTGATTTAATGTGTGATTTAATATATGTAATATGTCTTCAAAATATTAATATTTAAACCTAAATAATAATTGGCAACTTTTTATCCTAAAGTAGAGCCAATTTTATTAGTCCATAAGGTCTTTAGTTACTTAATTTTGTCAGCCAAGAGAAAGAAATTCATGGTGTCGCATAAGTTAAAATGGGAATCTGAGTTTGATATTTACATAACAATCTCTCATTATCGTATCTCCTATAAATTATTGAAATTCCTAAAGATCTGGAAACTATACTTTCTGAAAATTCTGGAAATTTTTGATATGTGTCATAAAATTACATTTATTCATATCAAAGATCCTACAGTCAGGACAGGATTATGAAAACAAATATCCAATTTATGTTAAAAAACATGAACGATAAAGCACAACTTGCTTGGTGAAAAATAAGTAAATTGATTAGCAGAATTTAAATAAAACACTCTGCCACTGTGCAGAATGGACTGAAGACAGAAATGGGGTAGAGAGCAAGTGATGGCACAAATATCCAGTGGTAGCCCCTGGAATTTGCAGACACAGATAGATTTTGCAGTATGGGAATATATTGTGGAGCCAGTGGGGTGCCCCTAGAGTAGACTATGTGTTGAAAAGAATGAGAGAACCTCAGATGGAGCTTCCAGGGATGATAATTATGCAAATAGAGATATGAGCCTCTACTCAAATAACTCTCACTATCACAGTAAGTCTAGCAAATAAATATCACTGGATACGTGAGGTACATCATTATTACAGGTGCATAAATATTTACATATACATACTTTCCCTAATAAATATACATGTTAAGTAATTTTAACTTAAGTATACTTACTTTAATAATAACTGTACGTAGTTTACATCAATTAAATCATCTTGTATCAGATATTAAAATTTATATTTAATTTATATGTTGCTTTACAAGCTGACCATTCCTATGTATATTATATACATAAAAATATACAAATAAGTGCACATTTAATATCTAGTATCACAAGTATCTTTTTTCCTTCTTCCGAAATCAAAATGTCGAAATGTGCTCGTTCTGTAAATGAAAGTACCCAAGAATGTATTGTACTCTAAAAATCAGTGATAAATTCTAGAGCTAAACTTTATGAATAATCTATTTCATAGAAGTTATTTCTTCTAGAAGTAACTGGAATTTTTTATCACGGAAAAGCTCTGAGTCAAGCAGCACTATCTGTAAACATCTTTCATTCTCTAAAGAGGAAATTTCTGAAATTTTAAGACCTCATTGTTTGGTATCCTTTTAAAAAGTGTTAGAAATTTTAAAAATAGCTTAGCAATTATTTTAATTTATTGTTCTGTAAATTATGAATGTATTTTCTTTTAAATGTTATTTTCACAGTTCAGTATATGCTGAAAATAGTTCAACAAAGATGGGGAATGGCAGGGTAAAGGAAGAGAGTGCCCTCTCTATAGCATTCCACCAAAGGCAAAAGAAAGAAAGGGTGTTTTAGTTAAAAAAAAAAAATCTTTTGTGGTAGAAACCAACACAATCATCCTTCTATTGTTAGATGTTGAATTGATGACAATTTTCAAGTGTCAGTAAGCATGGACACAAAGTCATCTATAGCCCTCTTTGGTGTTTACAGGTACTATAGTCTCTAGGGACTCCATAACTGCGCCTAAGGCTATTAATTCTTCCATTATGATTTTTCCTTTGTTTATTATGTTTGGGCTTTGACTGAGTTTTCATCAAAGGTCAAAGTATAAGTTTATTGCCTGAAGGCCTGCTTTTTGAGTCCAAAGAAAGTGTGAGCTAAAATAAAGGATCTTCCACTAACATATCCTCTTCTACCCTCAAGTTCACCAGTACTTTTACAATGATAGTAAAGGTAAATAAATTCCCTAGATGGGAAGAGTAAAATACAAGGCTAAATTAATTATTCCTATGTTTACAATGATATAATAATTGATTAAAATGCTTTTAAACCACTACCATATGTACAAATCATTATGTGAAGAACCTTAAGATCTGTTGCCATAAGAATTTATGTTATTTCCCTTTCAAATATAGTAAATTTTGTTGCAGCATACTGCCTGTTATTCAGCTGAGATCAAACCAGATAGTTTTAAAGGCAGGGCTGGTGCAGTTTGATCAAGATAGCAGGGGTACCATCTTCTCTCTCCAGGTTGAGGAAATGCTTCAAATCTAAGTCCACAGAAAAAAAGAAACAAAAGGAACTAAAGTTACAAGCAATGTGCTCATCAATTTCCATACACATTCTCCTTTTTTGTTGTTGTTGTGGTAAGAACACTTAAGATGATATCCACCTTCATAATAATTTTTAATTGCATGATACAGTATTGTTAACAATAGGCATAATGTACAGCAGATTTCTAGATCTTATTCATCTTGCATAATTGAAACATACAGTTTAACAGCAACTCAATTCCCCCTTTCTCCATCCCTCCAGCCTCTGGCAACCACCATTCTACTCTCTAATTCTAGGAGTTTGATTATTTTAGACCCTCATATAAGTAGAATCATGCAGTATTTGTCCTTCTGTGACTGGCTTATTTTGCTTAGCATAATGTCCTCAAGGTCCAACCATGTTGTCGCATATGACAGGATTTCCTTTTTTAAGGCTTTATAATATTCCACTGTATGTATATGTATATACCACATTTTTTATCCGATTATTTGTTGATGGGCATTTAGGTTGTTTCTACATCTTAGCTAACGTGAATAGTGCCTCAGAAAGTGGGACCAGAAACACTTGTTGACTGAGTCAGTCTTCCCAAGATTATCAACTGAGGTTCAGAAATAAGCCAGTATCCTCATGAAAAAATTATCATAAGAAATAAATGTAAGAGAGTAGAGCAGAGAAGCCAGTCAGACAGCTTGGACACCATCAGTTTGGGTAACATAGAGAGGTTGTTCCCTGATTATCATAAAAGCATCCCAGGGAGATAAATGTTTCTGAAAGACTTATAGGCACTATTGTGGGGGAAAGTATGAACAACAAAATCAGTAACAACAACCATAAGCAATCCACATTGCCCAAATTCCTGGAGATTTAGAGAAAACACAAAACTGAAATGAAAAGATCTCAACTAAAATTTTGCTCCGTCTCTTAGTAGCAATGTCATATGAAACATAGGTCTATAACAGTTATAATTATTACATGCTATTATGGCTAGTAGTCTATAGTTTGCTAAGTCATGTTCTAGAAGATAGTAAATGAGGAAAACTGTTAGGAGACAAAGTTGGAAAGACATGGTGATAGAATCTTTCTCGAATACTTCAAACTCTTACATATCCTGCTGCCTTCTCCACATTTCCATTTGGATGTATGATAGTCATATCAACTATAACATCTGCAAACTGGAGTTCCAGAACTCCTCCCCAAAACCTGCTCCTTGACAGACTTTCTCAATTATTGATAACCCCACATTTCCAGGTGCTCAGGCCAAAAACCCTGAGGTCCACCGGAATTTAAATGTATGTCCTTAGAAAGATTTCAGCTGATGGCAGACACTTTTTACTTGAAAGTGAAAAATTGTAAGATCTCTTAAGAACTAGGCTGAAAACTGGCACCCTGTCAGACCTGTCTCATTTTAATAGCCCAAGCTGCATACCAAGTTGAACTGCCCTTTTCTAAGGAGGGTCTACATGGTATCATGGCAAAGAGCGGTTGCAGGAAGGTAAATAAGTGAAGATAATAATGCAGTCCACTAAAGGAATAATTTTACTTTCCCCTTATGTACTTGTATTTATTCATGGAACAGGATATACCAAGTGTCCACTCTGTGCCAGATTCATGTATAGGCAGTGGAGAGATATTCTTCCTCCCTTCTTTTATAAAGATATGTTTAGGTGGAAAAGATGAAGAATCAAACAATAAGTAAGGATAATATAAGAAAAGTACAGTTCATGATGAGTATTATGAAAAAATAGGAAGGGTATTGTGATTTTGTTTAGCCAGGTAGGTGACATTTAAGTTGCGATATATAAAGAGAGGATGTATAAGAAAGACCCAGAGATAATTTGCGGCAGAACAGTGCAAGTACGTGTATACTTGTATACATGTGTGTCTGTGTATGTATTGGTTAAAGCATAGGCTATGGCATGAAATACTGAATTCAGATTCTAACCCCAACTCGCCAAATGTGTGACATGGGGAATTTATTTCAACTCTTTGTTGATACCGTAACAGATACATAATAAAGTAAAATAACACTGAGAGCAGACACCTACTTGGGCAGTAAAGGACAACTTCAAATGAATTTTTAAAATGATAATAGGCTTAAACATTCAGAATTTGTACTTTATACATTACAATAATGTTAACATATTGAATACTTATTTACATGAAAATTTACTTTATACATTATAAATAACAGTAACTAACATTTTTGAATATTTGTTTTATATTATATTCTTCCCATGATTTACTGATTTAATATCCAGGTCATCTGTTTGAGAAAAGTGTGATTATTATCTTTATTCTGTAGTTGAGAAAACAAAGACTTAAAGATGTTGTTTGCCTGCAGAAACAAGGCTAAGACAGTTGAAACTGGAATTTATGTCTATTCAGTCTGAGTCTAAAACTGAATGCTTAACTACTGTAGTCAGTGCCATTGTGCAATGTGTTAGAACATTTTAAAACCCTTTTGTATTTGTGTTAACACAAGTAGCAGGTAAATTTAAAAAGAAAACCATACAGAATCATTGTTCTTAGTTTTGTTTCTCCACATTTAAAATATTCCCTTAGACACCCCCACTTCCATTTCCCTACTCAGAGGTAGCAACCCATAACAGCTCAGTGTTTAAAATTTTTTGTTTTAATTTTTAAGACTTTATTTTTAAAGCAGTTTTAGGTTTACTATAAAATTGAGAGTAAGGTACAGAGATTTACCATATACCTCCTTCCCCCACACATGCAAAGCTTCCCGTTACCAGCATCACTCACCAGAAAGGTACATTTTTTACCAAGGAATAATCCCATATTGACACATCATAATCACCCAAAGTCCATATTTTCCCAAAGTCAGGGTTCACTCTTGGTGTTGTACATTCTAAGGGTTTGGGTAAGTGTAAAATGACATATACTTTTCATTATAATATCATACAGGGTATTTTCACTGCCCTAAAGCACATCTGCGCTCTGCCTATTCATCCATCCCCCAACCGCTGGCAACCACTGATCTTTTTATTGTCTCCTCCATAGTTTTGCCTTTCCTAGATGATGATCTACAGTAACTTCAACAAGGCTAACAGAGTGGCAATCGCTTTTCCTGCTAAAAACTTCTTAATTCTCAATTTTCTATCCAGTTAAAAATATAAGTGCTGATCCTATTACCCAATTTTAGAGTTACCAACTCACAATTATTCTTTTCTATCTATAATGCCATTTTCTGCCTGACAATTTCCTACTGATAGCAATCTGCCATTTATTATTTTGAACACTTATTAATATTGCCATATTCGTAGGCCTTTCTTCCGTTTTTTTCTGACTCCTGTTTCTTCCGCAGATGGTACCCTTGCCACAGATGTGATCATTTTATTTCTACGATTAATGTTTTTTGATGATATCCACTTTTAAATGCTTACTGGTCAGCAAACAAATAAAACACCCTAATATATGATACATGGCTCCCAAACTTTCTTTCCTGAAAATTCATACCGTGTATTTTCTAGTTTAACACTAAAATCAATTGCTGTTAATTGTCCTAGGGAATTATTACACACATCAAATTCTTTTATCCTTCCAACCATTTATACATCTTGTTAGAAATTAACCTTTTAAAAATGAGTGTATATTTGTGATTTTATTTACTAGATGTCAAGATTTTTCTATCAATAAAATATTTTTTGTAAAATTGAGCTTTTTCCTAATATTATTGAACATGTTCAATAGAGGCTTCAAATTACCTGGCTCACATTTCAAGTCAAGTTTTGTTTAGATATTTTCATTTGTATGAATATTATCACAATTTTGCTCTGCTTTGCATTCTGTTATTTCAATAAGTAATGGAGCTATCTAAGGGGATGATTAACAACATTTAGTTAAGAGTAAATGTCATGGCATTAACTAAACTATAGCTTCTCGAAGCTCTTTGAATGGCTGTGTTAATATTTACACGTTTATATTCATACATTTTAGTTATTTCTGTACATACATAAAGTATGTGTGTGTATGTTTGTGAGATAATGGGTCGTTATATTTTATGTATGAGACATCAGTCTAATGGTAAATGTTCTGGTACAAGTCCTTTGCTGGCCAGTTTAACTTTCATATATTGGCATGAATATTCATAATATGTAGCAGTTTTACAAATGTGCTTGAGTAGGCAGCAATAATTGCTTCAATATGTAGAGAGTTAAATTAACTGAAGAAAACAAAAGTGGCAGAACTAATTAAAAATCTGGAACAAGAATGAATGGGGATTTTTTTTCCAGTGGCTTATAAAATGTTTTGTAGCCAATTCATTTGTGGAAAAAAAAAACATATTCTAATTAAGAGATTATTTTTTTCAGGATGCATTGAATATTTGTTATATTTTTACTAATTATTTTGTCATTAACAAACATACAAAAATAATTAATTGAAACAAAGATCTCTCTGATATGCCTGGAAAAATTCTGCTATTAGGGAAGAATAATTAATAAGCATTTTTATTGTATACCTACCATGCATAAATAAATATTGTAAATGATGTGTGGGATTAACAACTAGCTAAAATACAATACTTGACCTAAGGAATAATACAATTTATTAGGAAAGATCTGATGCATACAAAAATAAATTTCAGTTAATCTGTTAAAAGTATGAAGTTAGATTTATGAAAGTGATGAGGTTGGATACTGAATCATAGAGAATATAAGGGGAAGATTTAGGAGGAAGCATATTTTATGGAGAGAACATATGAACATGGCATTGTGGTACAAATTCAGTGTGTTCACAGAAATCACATTCTTACTCTTCCTTGGTACCCAGCAAGAGTACACCATACTTCAGCCTCCTTGGCAGTTGAGTGTATCCATATTACTGAGTTTTAGCCTGGGGAACATATCTAGGCCCTTGCACAAAACTGTCCTTCTACTTTCCTTCAAGTTCTTGCTGGAAGCAAAAGTTTCAAAGCCGTAGAGACTGTGGAACCGTGTAATGGAAAGACCCTGATTACATGATGCTTCTGCTTGGAAAACACCATTTAGTGAATATCCATGATGGACAGTTATATGAGTGAGACATAATCTGTGTGTGTGTTAAACTTTGATATTTGAGATATAATCTGTTATAGCATCAGATGTTGTCCAACTCTAGTAAAGGGAGCATATTCAATTTTACTCCAATTTTCACACATCATAGGTAAGATGGAGGAGTATAGGAAAAGTAAAAGTAGGAAAATGGGAAAGCAGGTTGAAAGCTGATTATGAAGAGAACGAAATTCAGGAAAAGATAATTTTTGAATTTATTTTGCAGAGGACAAGATAAGGTGAGATGAGGTAGGATAAGATGAGATAAAACAGTACTGGTGTAAGCAAGATTACTCTGGCAACAAAATAAATGATAGAAGATGAAGGAAGAGGAGATCACCAAGCAGATCACTCTTAGAAGAACTAACCTAGTTTATTTCCACAAAATGGAAGGATAGGTATAACATAATTTTAAGGGTAAAATTAACAGGCTTTTATAAAGGAACTTCATAAGTTAGACAAAAAGAAAATCAGTCTGGCAAAGACTCAAGGCAGAACTTGAGAAAAAAAGTAGAGAAGCTTGATGTAATAAATCACATTCAAGGTTGAAATCTAGTTTTGCTAAGGAATGGCCTAATGAAGACATTGACCTTTGATTTTCCCAGGCTTATTGTAGACTCTCAGAAATATTTTCATCGTGACAAAATTATGTCCATTGAATAGTCCAATGTCAATCTTGCTTCAGCGTTTTGCATAAAATAACTACTGATAAATATTTGCCAATGAAAGCTATCTTGTTTGCCTTTAAAAAAAAATGTGTTAGGGTCATTTGGGGCCAGTTACTTGTGTATGATGAATAGGTAACATGTGGCCAGAATCTCAAGTGTAGGGTGACTAAGAGAGTGACCCTGGCTAGAATACCATGCGTGGGACATCTTTATTTTGAAAAACGGGCTTTTTCTGATGGGAACGATTGAATCTGGATAGTATGGAACGTTTGAATTCTGATTATCTAAAGTCTGGTTTGAGTCAAAATCTTTGAATATTCATATAACTTAGCATTAAAAATATATTGTGTCTTTTGACAGTTCCCTATCAATCTCATCATCATGTGGTAGGAAATCTGCATAGAGAAAAGAATAAACAGAAAATTAGGACAATAAAAATGTTCATAAGAAACAATGGAAAATCTATTATTAGTTCTGTTTTCTGGTTTAATTGAAGATACTAGGACAGACAAGTTTTGTCTTCTAATTGGAATATATAATTCATTGACATACATTGTTATCTTTCTTATATTTGGATTTATGTCTACTGTCTTACATTTTATTTTCCATTTGTCTTGACTTTTTGCCTTCTTTCTCCCCTATATTAACTCCTTTGGGATTAATCAAGATTTTTAAAACTCTATTTTCCCTTCTACTAGTACTAATGTACACTCTTTACTCTTTGAGTGTTACCCTAGCAATGTGAATTCTTGACATATTAGATCCTCATTTAAATGAGGAATTTTACCACTTTTCAGATAATATTATTACCTTAAAACATTTTACCCCCTCAACATTTATGTGATTGTTTTAATTAATTCTGTATCTATAGATATTTAAACTGTATACAACATTAACTTGGTTTTAAGTGAATATTAACTTAATTGTGTAGTTACATCCCTGTTGCTCTTCATTTATTTCTACATTACTGTGTTTCCCTCTGGAACCATATTTCTTCTGCCTGAAGCACTACTTTATTATATTTTTAAAACAGGTCTGCTAGAGCATTGCTCAACATTGTACTCTTCTATACTACAAGATTTATGAAGGGGCAGGGTTCTTTCCTCTTTTGGGGAAAGACAAACATTTAACAGATTACAGGTGAATATTGAAAATTAAACAGGAAATATAATTGCTAGTACCTTACTTTTTTTCTTCAATATTCTTTGTTCCCCTCAAACAACCAAGAGCTCCTCTTTTATACCACTCTTGGTTGATAAACTTGTTTTTAATTTACTGATGAAAAGTTAAGCAACAAGAGGAGAAATAGTAGAAATAATTTAATTGTAATTTAATAGCATTTTGTAATTGTAATTTAATAGCATTTACCCATAAAGGTAAAAATTTAACATAAAGGTGTCACACTTTGACCTTGGTTGTTCTTAGAGAATTCTTTGGCCTTCTTTGGATTGCTGTCATATAGAGAGGTGACTAAGTTTTGACATAGTGTGGGTCTTGATTTTGGTCTGCTATAGAGAGGGACCTATTCCAAAGTCATGTAGGCCTTAGCAATGGCTTGAAGGCCAGATGAGTGACTGTATAGTAGATGATGGCTGTGTAGAGTATATGAAGCTAACATTCTTGACATCGTTTTGTTCTTGGAAGCAAGCTATTTGCAGAGAAAATACATTCTGCTGATCTTTCAGGAAAATTCTTCCTCTGAAGGGTTGGAAATTGAAGAGGATAGAGAGGTTGAATTCCATCCAGGTCCAGTGTTGTATTTCCTGGGGAAAAAAGTCTTTCTTTTATAAAAAACTACAAAGACAAATTAGATAATTATCAGTAATAAAGGTAATACCTTAGACTATTTTTGCAACTGAGGCTGCAAAGGAATGGAGAGTCAACCAATGTTTGCTTTATTTCTCAGTTAATTTAGAACCTGACCAGTTACAGTTACCAAAATATATGTTGTGTGTTGGTGGATACATATAACAGAGTGAAAGGAGAATAAGGGATGAGATTAATTTTATTTGAAGTGTTAAGATAGGGGAAAAAGATATTCAGAGGAAATTATGTCTTATTGCTACTTTATAAAATAAATAGGAGTTTTTAAGGAGGAAAAGGATAAATGCAGAGGAATTATGGCCAAAGAAATAAAAATATGAAACAGACCTAGATAAAATTTGGTGTTATGTGTATCTCAAGGCAGCTATGCCTTCTCTCTGCAAGAAAGTCCATTTTCTACCCCCATTCTCAAATCAGAAAGAGTATACTTTTTCAAAAAAATATATTTAATGATTTTATTTCTGAAAAGTTTTTTATTTTTTTTTAATGATAAGAAATCTCTTGTCCTCTTTTATATATACCTGAAGCACTTTCTTTTCTCATTTCTAACAGGACCTTTCTCCAAATGTCGGTTTACATTTGTCTTGTGTCTTGAACTTCATTCTCTGTATGGTCACTTTAGTCATTTAAATTATGCAGGAGTATCACTTTTCACAATACATGTGTACAAACATATAAGCTACCCTCTCCTTAGTCTGGCAACTTGTCTACCTCCCTGCTTACCCTCACACTCACACTTCTAGAAAGACTGCTTTATACTTGCCACCTCTAATTCCTCAGATACAGAAACTGGTCAATGCATTGGTTTTTTTTAATCTTTTTGTTCTATTAAATTGCTCTGCAAATATATCCAATATCATACCAGTAGCAAAATAAAAATGGAGATTTTCCTGTCCTTATATAATTGAACTCTTCTAGAATTAAACACTATTAGCCATTTGTAGAACTTTATTTAACGTGTCTATTTCCTTTCCAGGTATCCTGCCCTTCTCCCTTCACTTGCTATGTTTTATATATTTTTTAATAATAGTGTTCTCTTTTACAGCTTTTCAAATGCTGTAATTTTCAATATTCTATCATTAGTCAATTTATATCCCCAATACCCATTCTACTTCACTCTTATAATGGTAACTACAACATAAGCCTTGTGAATCAAAATCAATGTTAAGGGCTTTTATCTTTTGTGAATTTTGTGTCCATGAAATTAATTCAAATTCATATGGGTATTTATGCTTGGATTTGTTGTATACATATCCAAAATTAAACTTTTTGTCTACCTGGTTTGCCTTGCTTTTCCTACTTCTATATCTGTAAATGGCACAAATTTCTTACATGTTGTGACAACTTCATTCAAATAGTTTCTGTATGCAAGAGGGAAGAGATATGGGGACATATGTATATGTATAACTGATTCACTTTGTTATAAAGCAGAAACTAACACACCATTGTAAAGCAATTATACTCCAATAAAGATGTTAAAAAATAGTTTCTATATATAAAATATATAGACATATATAGTATTATAATGTGTGTATATATATATGTGTATATATATATATATAACATAATTTTATATATATGTATATATATGTAATATGTATATAACACACACACACATATATCAGTAACACTTTGGGTCCATTCCTATGTCTATATTTATTATGGAGAGATCAAGTACTATCAGAATGTACTGGTTCATTTTCACTCTATTCTCTCTTACCTTCCACAAACTCCATTCAGTACACACATGTTGCTGTCAAATAGAAATTCTTGATATTGTTAGGGACAAGGAAATAGGAAAAGAATAATCACACTGCATTAAAATATTCCCTGGTAATAGTGTTGTAATAAAGTTTATCTGTTGTTAGATATAGAAAGGTAATGCAGAATAAAAGCAAAATTCTTGTATTAACAGTCACATTATCTTATATTGTATAATAGTTTTAATTGATGCTCTTGAGACTGAAAAACAAATACTTCCTTTTAACTGTAACTAAAATAATTTAGTTGTGTTTGCAAATGAATTTTCCTTTTTTCTTATAATTTGAAATAGTCCATTAGAATAAGAACTTCCAATTGAGGAAAGGAATGTACACATTGTCCATTGAAATACAGTTGTACATTCAGCCATCTCTAGACATAAAATGCTGGGAAATGAAGATCTAAGAACCTCATAGACATAAGCCCTATCACCTTCCAGAATGCTCTAAAATTTAGTCAATCATTATGCTTATTATTATTTTATGTTCTCTTGCAGTAATGTAAGCTCTGTGACTTTGAGAATTTCTGTTTTGTTCTCTGATGTAAAACTACTGTTTTACAGAACAGTGGTGGACACGTAGTGTATGTGTAACTTTTTCGAAAATTATTCAGTTATTGCAAACTGTACTTTTTAAATAGTTTGTTGATAAAAAAAGGATAATTTACAAAGTAGACATAAATTTTTCTTAAATATATCTCAGGATTTTTCATTTACAGTTATTTAATGTTAAGACTCATTCTGACAGTCTTATTTTAAATTTTCCACTTTATTATCTAAACAGAAATTTACAAATGTTAAATCAACCATTCGTGTATTGGTCCACATTTCATTTTTTTTTTTTTTTTTTTTTTTTTTTTTTTGCGGTACGCCGGCTTCTCACTGTTGTGGCCTCTCCCGTTGTGGAACACAGGCTCCGGATGCGCAGGCTCAGCCGCCATGGCTCACGGGCCCAGCCGCTCCGTGTCATGTGGGATCTTCCCTGGCCGGGGCACAAATCCGTGTCCCCTGCATCGGCAGGCAGACTCTCAACCACTGTGCCACCAGGGAAGCCCTACACTTCATTTATATATATATGTGTGTATTGCTAAATCATAAAAGCTAAAACCATCAGTGGTATTATATGAAAATAGAAATTCTATTACTGAAGCAGCTTGAAGTCCATGGTTCTAAAAAAAAAATGAATTTTCGAGACATGTGTTACCTTTGAACTTGGGAGAATCTGTCTTTTAATCTCAAGCAGAACAGCATGGTGGAAAAATACTAAAGAAAGACAAGTTCACTAGATGATTATTTTACTGTATACTTGAGAGACTTTAACAAGGAAACAGCTTAGAGTTTGGTTAGCACTTACACAGCAAGGATTATTTAAAAATATAAAATAACATAAATTCCTTTATAATTAGGTGGACTGAAATATATCAGTTTTTAGTAACTTCTTTAGTTATTAAAAACTAGACACCGAAATTTATCATTAGCTACACAACCATATATAAGAACAATAACTATGTCATAGTGATGTCTACAACTTTCAATATTTTTATTTTGAATATACCTTAATGTATGTGAGTGTGCACACACACACAGGTAGGTATTTATTTTCTTCCTTTAAAATTTATCCTACGTTTTAGAGAAGTTTTAGGTTCACAGAAAATTTGAGCAGAATGTAAAGACAATTCCCAGCTACTTTCTGCTCCCCTCTTCACATACACACACAGCCTCTCCCACTATCAACATCCTGCACCAGAGTGGTCCACTTGTTACAATCCATGAACCTACATTAACACATCTTTTTCACCTAAAGTCAGTAGTTTAGGTTTCACTTTTGGTGTTGTACATTCTATGGGTTTTGATAAATGTATTGACATTATCCATCATTATGGTAGAATAATTTCACTGCCCTAAATCCTCTGTGCTTCCGTCTATTTATCTCTCCCTCCTCCCAACCCCTGGCAACCACTGATCTTTTTATTGTCTCCATAGTTTTATCTTTTTCAGGATGCCATGGAGTTAGAATCACACAATATGTAGAATTTTCAGATTTGCTTCCTTCACTTAGTAACATGTGCTTAAGTTTTCACCATGTCTTTTCATCACTTGATAACTCCTTTCTTATTAGCACTGAATAATGTTCTAGTGTCTGGACGTGTCACAGTTTACTTATTCATTCACCTACTGAAGGACATCTTGTTTGCTTCCAAGTTTTAACAATTCTGAATAAAGCTGTTACACACATCCGTGTAGATTTAAGTTGCAACCCTTTTGTGTAAATATCACAGAGTGCAGTTGCTGGATTATATGATCACAAGCATGTTTATTTTGGTAAGACTTCCAAACTGTCTTCCAAAGTGACTGTACCATTTTGAATCCTTACCAGCAATGAATGAGAGCTTTTGTTGCTCCAAATCCTTGCCAGCGTTTGATGTTGTCACTGATTTGGATTTTGGCTATTTTAATAGATGTGTAATGGTATCTTATTTTTTTTTTTACATATCATCAAATATTTAATTTAAATTCAAATCAAAATGTGAATGAAATAGTATATAGTATTCTTTTTTTTTTTCTTCCCGCTTGCATCTCCCTCCCTCCCACCCTCCCTATTCCACCCCTCCAGGCGGTCACAAAGCACTGAGCTGATCTCCCTGTGCTATGCGGCTGCTTCCCACTAGCTACCTACCTTACGTTTAGTAGTGTATATATGTCCATGCCTCTCTCTCGCTTTGTCACCATTTACCCTTCCCCCTCCCCATAGCCTCATGTCCATTCTCTAGTAAGTCCGTGTCTTTATTCCTCTTTCACACCTAGGTTTTTCATGACATTTTTTTTTTCTTAAATTCCATGTATATGTGTTAGCATACGGTATTTGTCTCTCTCTTTCTGACTTACTTCACTCTGTATGACAGACTCTAGGTCTATCCGCCTCATTACAAATAGCTCAATTTCGTTTCTTTTTATGGCTGAGTAATATTCCATTGTATATATGTGCCACATCTTCTTTATCCATTCATCCGATGATGGACACTTAGGTTGTTTCCATCTCTGGGCTATTGTAAATAGAGCTGCAATGAACATTTTGGTACATGACTCTTTTTGAATTACGGTTTTCTCAGGGTATATGCCCAGTAGTGGGATTGCTGGGTCATTTGGTAGTTCTATTTGTAGTTTTTTAAGGAACCTCCATAATGTTCTCCACAGTGGCTGTATCAATTTACATTCCCACCAACAGTGTAAGACGGTTCCCTTTTCTCCACACCCTCTCCAGCATTTATTGTTTCTAGATTTTTTGATGATGGCCATTCTGACTGGTGTGAGATGATATCTCATTGTAGTTTTGATTTGCATTTCTCTAATGATTAGTGATGTTGATCATTCTTTCATGTGTTTGTTGGCACTCTGTATATCTTCTTTGGAGAAATGTCTATTTAGGTCTTCTGCCCATTTTTGGATTGGGTTGTTTGTTTTTTTGTTATTGATCTGCATGAGCTGCTTATAAAGTTTGGAGATTAATCCTTTGTCAGTTGCTTCATTTGCAAATATTTTCTCCCATTCTGAGGGTTGTCTTTTGGTCTTCTTTATGGTTTCCTTTGCTGCGCAAAAGCTTTTAAGTTTCATTAGGTCCCATTTGTTTACTTTTGTTTTTATTTCCATTTCTCTAGGAGGTGGGTCAAAAAGGACCTTGCTGTGATTTATGTCATAGAGTGTCCTGCCTGTGTTTTCCTCTAAGAGTTTGATAGTTTCTGGCCTTACATTTAGGTCTTTAATCCATTTTGAGCTTATTTTTGTGTATGATGTTAGGGAGTGATCGAATCTCATACTTTTACATGTAGCTGTCCAGTTTTCCCAGCACCACTTATTGAAGAGGCTGTCTTTCTCCACCGTACATTCCTGCCTCCTTTGTCAAAGATAAGCTGACCATATGTGCGTGGGTTTATCTCTGGGCTTTCTATCCTGTTCCATTGATCTATATTTCTGTTTTTGTGCCAGTACCATACTGTCTTGATTACTTAGCTTTGTAGTATAGTCTGAAGTCAGGAAGCCTGATTCCTCCAGCTCCGTTTTTCGTTCTCAAGATTGCTTTTGCTATTCGGGGTCTTTTGTGTTTCCATACAAATAGTGAAATTTTTTGTTCTAGTTCTGTGAAAAATGCCAGTGGTAGTTTGATAGGGATTGCATTGAATCTGTAGATTGCTTTGGGTAGTAGAGTCATTTTCACAATGTTGATCCTTCCAATCCAAGAACATGGTATATCTCTCCATCTCTTTGTATCATCTTTAATTTCTTTCATCAGTGTCTTATAATTTTCTGCATACAGGTCTTTTGTCTCCTTAGGTAGGTTCATTCCTAGATATTTTATTCTTTTTGTTGCAATGGTAAATGGGAGTGTTTTCTTGATTTCACTTTCAGATTTTTCATCCTTAGTGTATAGGAATGCCAGAGATTTCTGTGCATTAATTTTATATCCTGCTACTTTACCAAATTCATTGATTAGCTCTAGTAGTTTTCTGGTAGCATCTTTAGGATTCTCTATGTATAGTATCATGTCATCTGCAGAGTGACAGCTTTACTTCTTCTTTTCCAATTTGGATTCCTTTTATTTCCTTTTCTTCTCTGATTGCTGTGGCTAAAACTTCCAAAACTATGTTGAATAAGAGTGGTGAGAGTGGGCAACCTTGTCTTGTTCCTGATCTTAGTGGAAATGCTTTCAGTTTTTCACCATTGAGGATGATGTTGGCTGTAGGTTTGTCATATATGGCCTTTATTATGTTGAGGAAAGTTCCCTCTATGCCTACTTTCTGCAGGGTTTTTATCATAAATGGGTGTTGAATTTTGTCAAAAGCTTTCTCTGCATCTATTGAAATGATCATATGGTTTTTCTCTTTCAATTTGTTAATATGGTGTATCACGTTGATTGATTTGCGTATATTGAAGAATCCTTGCATTCCTGGAATAAACCCCACTTGATCATGGTGTATGATCCGTTTAATGTGCTGTTGGATTCTGTTTGCTAGTATTTTGTTGAGATTTTTGCATCTATGTTCATCAGTGATATTGGCCTGTAGTTTTCTTTCTTTGTGACATCCTTGTCTGGTTTTGGTATCAGGGTGATGGTGGCCTCGTAGAATGAGTTGGGGAGTGTTCCTCCCTCTGCTATATTTTGGAAGAGTTTGAGAAGGGTAGGTGTTAGCTCTTCTCTAAATGTTTGATAGAATTCGCCCGTGAAGCCATCTGGTCCTGGGCTTTTGCTTGTTGGAAGATTTTTAATCACAGTTTCAATTTCAGTGCTTGTGATTGGTCTGTTCATATTTTCTATTTCTTCCTGATTCAGTCTTGGCAGGTTGTCCATTTCTTCCAGGTTGTCCATTTTATTGGCATAGAGTTGCTTGTAGTAATCTCTCATGATCTTTTGTATTTCTGCAGTGTCAGTTGTTACTTCTCCTTTTTCATTTCTAATTCTATTGATTTGAGTCTTCTCCCTTTTTTTCTTGATGAGTCTGGCTAATGGTTTATCAATTTTGTTTATCCTTTCAAAGAAACAGCTTTTAGTTTTATTGATCTTCGCTATCGTTTCCTTCATTTCTTTTTCATTTATTTCTGATCTGATTTTTATGATTTCTTTCCTTCTGCTAATTTTGGGGGTTTTTGTTCTTCTTTCTCTAATTGCTTTAGGTGAAAGGTTAGGTTGTTTATTCGAGATGTTTCCTGTTTCTTAAGGTAGGATTGTATTGCTATAAACTTCCCTTTTAGAACCGCTTTTGCTGCATCCCATAGATTTTGAGTCGTCGTGTCTCCATTGTCATTTGTTTCTAGGTATTTTTTGATTTCCTCTTTGATTTCTTCAGTGATCACTTCGTTATTAAGTAGTGTATTGTTTAGCCTCCATGTGTTTGTATTTTTTACAGATCTTTTCCTGTAATTGGTATCTAGTCTCATAGTGTTGTGGTCGGAAAAGACACTTGATACAATATCAATTTTCTTAAATTTACCAGGGCTTGATTTGTGACCCAAGATATGATCTATCCTGGAGAATGTTCCATGAGCACTTGAGAAAAATGTGTATTCTGTTGTTTTTGGATGGAATGTCCTATAAATATCAATTAAGTCCATCTCGTTTAATGTATCATTTAAAGCTTGTGTTTCCTTATTTATTTTCATTTTGGATGATCTGTCCATTGGTGAAAGTGCGGTGTTAAAGTCTCCTACTATGAATGTGTTACTGTCGATTTCCCCTTTTATGGCTGTCAGTATTTGCCTTATGTATTGAGGTGCTCCTATGTTGGGTGCATAAATATTTACAATTTTTATATCTTCTTCTTGGATCGATCCCTTGATCATTATGTAGTGTCCTTCTTTGTCTCTTCTAATAGTCTTTGTTTTAAAGTCTATTTTGTCTGATATGAGAATTGCTACTCCAGCTTTCTTTTGGTTTCCATTTGCATGAAATACCTTTTTCCATCCCCTTACTTTCAGTCTGTATGTGTCTCTAGGTCTGAAGTGGGTCTCTTGTAGACAGCAAATATATGCATCTTGTTTTTGTATCCATTCATCCAATCTGTGTCTTTTGGTGGGAGCATTTAGTCCATTTACATTTAAGGTAATTATCAATATGTGTGTTCCCATTCCCATTTTCTTAATTGTTTTGGGTTCGTTTTTGTAGGTCTTTCCCTTCTTTTGTGTTTCTTGCCTAGAGAAGTTCCTTTAGCAGTTGTTATAGAGCTGGTTTGGTGGTGCTGAACTCTCTCAGCTTTTGCTTGTCTGTAAAGGTTTTAATTTCTCCATCAAATCTGAATGAGATCCTTGCTGGGTAGAGTAATCTTGGTTGCAGGTTTTTCTCCTTCAACACTTTCAATATGTCCTGCCACTCCCTTCTGGCTTGCAGAGTTTCTGCTGAAAGATCAGCTGTTAACCTTATGGGGATTCCCTTGTGTGTTATTTGTTGTTTTTCCCTTGCTGCTTTTAATATGCTTTCTTTGTATTTAATTTTTGACAGTTTGATTAATATGCATCCTGGCGTATTTCTCCTTGGATTTATCCTGTATGGGACTCTCTGTGCTTCCTGGACTTGATTAACTATTTCCTTTCCCATAGTAGGGAAGTTTTCAACTATAATCTGTTCAAATATTTTCTCAGTCCCTTTCTTTTTCTCTTCTTCTTCTGGAACCCCTATAATTCGAATGTTGGTGCGTTTAATGTTGTCCCAGAGGTCTCTGAGACTGTCCTCAGTTCTTTTCATTCTTTTCTCTTTATTCTGCTCTGCAGTAGTTATTTCCACTATTTTATCTTCCAGGTCACTTATCCGTTCTTCTGCCTCAGTTATTCTGCTATTGATCCCATCTAGAGTATTTTTCATTTCATTTATTGTGTTGTTCATCATTGTTTCATCTTTAGTTCTTCTAGGTCCTTGTTAACTGTTTCTTGCATTTTGTCTATTCTATTTCCAAGATTTTGGATCATCTTTACTAGCATTATTCTGAATTCTTTTTCAGGTAGACTGCCTATTTCCTCTTCATTTGTTAGGTCTGGTGGGTTTTTATCTTGCTCCTTCATCTACTGTGGTTTTCTGTCTTTTCATTTTGCTTATCTTACTGTGTTTGGGGTCTCCTTTTGCAGGCTGAAGGTTCGTAGTTCCTGTTGTTTTTTGTGTCTGTCCCCAGTGGCTAAGGTTGTTTCAGTGGGTTGTGTAGGCTTCCTGGTGGAGGGTACTAGTGCCTGTGTTCTGGTGGATGAGTCTTGATCTTGTCTGTCTGGTGGGCGGGTCCACGTCTGGTGGTGTGTTTTGGGGTGTCTGTAGACTTATTATGATTTTGGGCAGCCTCTCTGCTAATGGGTTGGGTTGTGTTCCTGTCTTGGTAGTTGTTTGGCATAGGATGTCCAGCACTGTAGCTTGCTGGTCGTTGAGTGAAGCTGGGTGCTGGTGTTGAGATGGAGATCTCTGGGAGATTTTCGCCGTTTGATATTATGTGCAGCTGGGAGGCCTCTTGTGGACCAGCGTCCTGAAGTTGGCTCTCCCACCTCAGAGGCACAGCACTAACTCCTGGCTGCAGCACCAAGAGCCTTTCATCCACACCGCTCCTTAATTTGGGATGATTCGTTGTCTATTCATGTATTCCACAGATGCAGGGTAAATCAAATTGATTGTGGAGCTTTAATCCGCTGCTTCTGAGGCTGCTGGGAGAGATTTCCCTTTCTCTTTTTTCTCACAGCTCCCAGGGGCTCAGCTTTGGATTTGGCCCCGCCTGTGCGTGTAGGTTGCCGGAGGGCGTCTGTTCTTTGCTCAGACAGGACGGGGTTAAAGGAGCCGCTGATTCGGAGGGCGGGCCTGCGGCAGCAGAGGCCACCATGACGTTGCTAGCCTGAGGCGTGCCATGTGTTCTCCTGGGGGAGTTGTCCCTGGATCCCGGGACCCTGGCAGTGGCGGGCTGCACACGCTCCCCAGAAGGGGGTGTAGAT
Source organism: Tursiops truncatus (assembly GCF_011762595.2). NCBI lineage: Eukaryota > Metazoa > Chordata > Mammalia > Artiodactyla > Delphinidae > Tursiops > Tursiops truncatus. The sequence goes on from NC_047037.1 coordinate 120,089,599, forward strand.
AGTGACCTGTGTTCGCACACAGGCTTCTTGGTGGCGGCAGCAACGGCCTTAGCGTCTCATGTCTGTCTCTGGGCTCCGCACTTTTAGCCGCGGCTCGCGCACGTCTCTGGAGCTCTCTTAAGCAGTGTTCTTAATCCCCTCTCCTAGTGCACCAGGAAACAAAGAGGGAAGAAAAGGTCTCTTGCCTCTTCAGCAGGTACAGACTTTTCCCTGGACTCCCTCCCGACTAGCTGTGGCGCAGTAATGCCCTGCAGGCTGTGTTCACGCTGCCAACCTCAGTCCTCTCCCGGCGCTCCGACAGAAGGCGGGGCCTCAGCTCCCAGCCCCGCCCGCCCTGTCGGGCGAGCAGACAAGCCTCTCGGCTGGTGAGTGCCGGTCGGCCCCGATCCTCTGCGCTGGAATCTCTCAGCTTTGCCCTCCGCACCCCTGTTGCTGTGCCCTCCTCTGCGGCTCTGAAGCTCCCCGACTCTGCCACCCGCAGTCTCCGCCCGCGAAGGGGCTTCCTAGTGTGTGGACACTTTTCCTCCTTCACAGCTCCCTCCCGCTGGTGCAGGACCCGTCCTTATCCTTTTGTCTCTGTTTATTTTTTTCTTTTGCCCTAACCAGGTACGTGGGGGGTTCCTTGCTTTTGGGAGGTCTGAGGTCTTCTGCCAGCGTTCAGTAGGTGCTCCGTAGGAGTTGTTCCACGCGTAGATGTATTTCTGGTGTATCTGTGGGGAGGAAGGTGATCTCCGAGTCTTACTCTTCTGCCATCTTCTTATTTTTGTTTTAATTTGAATTTCCTAGTGACATATGATGTGAAGTATCTTTTTATATGCTTAGTTGCCATTTAGATAGATAGATAGATGGTAGGTAGATGTATATGTATATCTTCTATAGTGAGGTGTCTGTTCATGTCTTTTACCCACTTTTTAATAAGGTCATTCATTTTCTTATGGTTGATTTTTAAGAGTTCTTTGTATATTTTGAGTAACAATCCTTTACCACATGTCTTTTTTTTTTAATTGCAGTACTTGGGCCTCTCACTGTTGTGGCCTCTCCCGTTGCGGAGCACAGGCTCCGGACGTGCAGGCTCAGCGGCCATGGCTCACGGGCCTAGCTGCTCCGCGGCATGTGGGATCTTCCCTGACCGGGGCACGAACCCATATCCCCTGCATCAGCAGGAGGACTCTCAACAAGTGCGCCACCAGGGAAGCCCTACCACATGTCTTTTGAATGTATTTTCTTGTAGTATATGGTTTGTCTTCTCATTCTCTTTGTCTTTCACAGAGCAAAATATTTTCATTTTAACAAAGTCCAGCCTATCAATTCTTTCATTCATGGATAATGCCTTTGAGGTTGTAACTAAAAAAGTTATCATCATGCTCAAGATTGTTTGTATTTTCTTCTGTGTGTTATTTTCTAAGAGTTGTATAGTTTTGTGTTATACAGTTAGGTCTGTGATCCATTTTGAGTTAATTTTTGAGGAGAATGTAAAGTCTGTGTTTAGACTCTGTTTATATTGACCATTTCTTTATTGAGAAGAAATATATAAATTAATAGATTTTAAATAGACTTTAAGACAATAACTGCTTAATTTAGGGGGCACATTTTTAGTCAGATAAAGTCCTGGCATGTAGGGTGGCTGTACTAGAAAAATAAATAAAACTTCTTTGTTTAACTGTTTTGCTACATGTTATATTTATACAGAATGATCTACAGTATTGAAAATGAGCATTTGGGACAAATGTTTAATAAACCAACACACTGTCAAAGTAAAAATTATAATGTTAATTGATTAAATTCTAATCTTTTAAAGTGACATTTATATAAGTGACTAAATAAAAAGTATTTTCATGTGATTTTAAGGCCTAGCAATTGTTTCACTTTGTTAGGGCTGCCATGACAAAGTAGCACACAATGGGTGATGTAGCCAAAATTTATGTTCTCACTATTTTGGAGGCTAGAAATCTCAGATTAAGGTGTTGGCAGGATTGTTTCCTTCTGAGGACTGTGATAAAAATTTTGTTCCATGCCTCTCTCTTAGCTTCTGGCGGTTTTCTGACAGTCTTTGGTATTCCTTGGCTTCTGCTACATCAGACCAGTCTCTGCCTTCATCTCCACATGGCATTGTGTGAAGCCTAATGTCCCCTTTTTATAAACACACCATGTATACTGGATTAAAGTCCCATCCTAATCCCTCATCTTTGCTTAGCTAACCATATCTGCAGCAACCCAATTCCTAAATAAGTTCCCATCCTGGGGTATAGGACTTCAACATCTGAATTTTTGAAGGACACAATTCAACTCATTGTGACAATAAGGAAAACTTTGCCCCAGATACTCTCCTTACAAATCCTTGTGTAAAGTTGTGGTTAGAATATGAAGTGGGGCTAAAACATATCTTTTGAACATGATAAACTGAAAAGGTCTGCGGTTCATCACATTAATTCTTTAAGGAGAAAATAAAGATGTTAAGGCATTAAAGAGCAAAAAATACTTGGTTTCATTCAATTGAATATATTTCTTTTAAAATTAATAGTGTATTTAAAATATATTGTGTCAGTGTACCACCTGAAAACCGAACAGTGCTGAAGAGTTTGTATTTCTTGCTGATAATAGCCAATGATAATAAGTATTAAAAAAGCAATATAGGGGAAATGGTGCTTTGTGCTAGAAGTGAAAAAGGAATAATGCAGAGGACTTCTGTAGACAGAGTTGAATTAAGAATGTCTCCCAGGAAAGTAGTTTCAACCTCAAAGTGAAGGAGGAAACTAGCAATTGAATGAAAATGACATTTTATCACAGATATCTACTGCTAAATAATGGCTCAGTTTTTATAGAGAAAGAGTACAAATCATCAAAACAGTTATCCAAAGTGGCTGCTGGAATAGAACTTAATAAAAGTAGAGTGAAAGAGGAATTTGGAAAGAGAAACTTAATGTCTTAAAATTCTACAAAGTTAATGTAATGACTATTAAGTAAGATATTATTATCACATTTAAATTCAACATTAAGAAATTTGATTTTCCAGTTAAATTTAGTAATCTGCAGTTACGTACCTTGTCTAACTTTTCTTGAACTCACTACTTGCAAGTCTATCTAAAACCATTTCTGAAAACAGAGTTAAACTTTTCAAAAAGTTGTTTTTATTTTAGAGTAATATTTCAATATGTAAAAACATTTTATATAAATGTTTTATTGTTTATTTGTATTTGCAATTTCTAGGTAAGTTATTTGCTCTATATTCTCTCCATATCAAATATATTCAAACACAAGACACTATTTCCATAAAAATAAAAATGCTGGTGAAAAATGTGTCTATTTTTATAGTCTATTTATTCAGCATTGTTGCTTATTCATATTCATTTATATGTTACTTTCCTGCATTTTCTGTAGTGGTTATCATGTCTCAAACCAACAGCTTCCAAAATTAATATTGAGTCCAATTCTTTTTTGTGGACTTAGGTGGAATTGATTGTCATCCCCTTCAATACTCAGGGTTTTTTTCCTGAATAAAATGCACATGAGCAAAATATCTAATGCCTGTGCATATAGGGCTAAATAAAGAATAGATGCTTAAGAAGTTTATAAGATAACTGAGTGTGGCATGGAATGAGTTAAGAATTTTAAGAATTAAGAAATAAGAGAGCAAATAAAAGGATGAATGTAGGAATCAGTGAATAACGTATACAAGGCCACCTAACCACAAATTATGAATATTTTCATGTGGACTTACCAATTTTTATCGACTGGAATCATTACAGTGTATACTAATGAGGTGATTTTTAGTGTGTGTATTGTTTAATTACTCAGACTATTACTCTTGAAGAAGTTAACATAAAGGATAATATCAGGAGAGCAAGACCATTTTCAAATATGAAAACTCAGAGATCATTGTGATCTATCCCTCAGTCAAAATATGAAAAAATTATACAGGAATGAGTTTATTTTATTTTAAAGATAAAAAAGATTTATATTTAATTAGCTTTTTGAATCACACCTAAGCAAATGTTTGATTCTTGCCTAAGATCAAGTCTCCAGTTTTTTAGAGTAAATTCTTCCTAATACGTTCTGTTTTGTAAACTTTTCAACGAATAGACACACATTATAAAATGTGTTGTAATTCAAATTCTTTATAGCTTGATAGAGCCATCCTTTCTAAACTACTTCAAAGGTGAATTATTAGAGATTTACATATTTCAATGGTATCTGATGCATATTTCAGTAAAAATTATATGGCCCTTTTATTTTGTCTGATATAACTGTTTGTTTGGGGTTTTTTTGTATATTGTGATGACTTCTAGTTTAATTCTTGAGCAAATGCCTTTTATTTCCTGGTTGTTTTTATTTCTTATTTCTGCTTTTCTTGTTTATTTTTCAAATTTTATCTTGATAATTTACCTGAAAGAAATCACACTTGAATAACATATTATTTAATTGGTAAATGAAGTTTCCTAATTGCTTTATGCTAAAAATTTTTTACAAACAAACAAATCTCATAGTTTTCATTAAGAAATAGCCACTTTTCTTTTTTGGTTCATTTTTACAGTATTACTTATAGTTAATGGTTTTATGATGTATGGATTACAGAACCTTCTTAATTCCTTAAATATTGCCATTCATAGTATTTATTTGTTTATTTATTTATTTCCCTGAAAAGAAATCAACCCAATGTTGGAGAGATAGCTCTATGGGGGAAAAAAAGGGAAACCCTAAGTTTTATCACGTGACAATTTTTAATTTTTTTTTTTTAATCTGGGAAATAACATTCATTTGGAAAACATTAGTGAGTAAAAGAAGAAATAGAAGCAGAAAAACACCAGAATGCAGAATTTTATTATCTAATGTTAGAATAATTAAGGACATGTGTAACGATGTTGTTAATGATATTGAAGATTTTTTAATATTTTGAATCCTACTGTAAAGACTTTTTCCATTATATACTATTTGTTTTATTAAATCATGATGACATTACTGATTTCATTTTAATTCTTATTATTCACAATAGATAAATTATACTCTTGAGTGGTCAAAATGATGTTATAATATTAAATCATTTAGAGATAATTTAAACTCACCAAATTTTATATATGTAACCAATATTAAGTATTAAGTTCCATAGGTAAAGTTAGATTTTTACTTGCACAAAATGTAGAATGTTAGTGAATTAGAAAATTATCTTATTATGAAAAATATAATGATGGTTTCAAGAAAAGAAGTATATTAATGGCAATTCAAGCATTTTATTTTTTACAATTTTTATAAGTGATGACTCTAAGGCTCTCTTTCAAGTATGAGTATATTTATAATAGACTATTTGTATGAAAATTATTTTCCCTATTCTGATATTTCCTGAATGATATTTCAATGGCTTGGCTGAGTCAAATATAAAACTCAAAAATATTTATCTAGATCTCTTCCTACTTATGTTTATGTTGCCTTAGGCTAGAATTTGTCAGTGTTGTTGTGAGTCAGAGACAACTAAGTGAACTCCAATAAAGGTGTTCCCCTTTATATGGTAAGAAAACTCTTCAGCTGTAAATATAACCACCAAAGATTAGAAATATATAGTATTCAGTCTGTCTTCATGAGATCTGGCCTGTGAGTAAGTTCTACCAAATTAGAAGTGATAGAAAGTGTCACAAGGAAATTTCTAAGAACACTCCATGAAAGACAGTTCAAATGAAGACTTTATTTTCTTTTCTTCCTATTGCCTGGAGCTGTGGACAGCATCTTTAATGAGGGATGAATTGTTGAGCACAAAGGAACCTCAGTCTCTAAAGGCTTCTGGACTTAGACATGTTATCACCACTAGGCTGTCTAGGTCTTGCCTATTATGAGGGAAAAATAACTCTGTCTTGTTGATGTCACATATTTTAGATATATGCAACTGAGGAAAAAACCTAACTTTAACTGCTACACACTTGGAGTACACAATCTTTGTTATAGTTTACTATAATATATCTAACAAATATAATAGTAATTTCTGTTTCTAATTTATAAAAAAATGTTAACAATTAGAATCTTAGGTGAAACAATCATGGCAGATACTGGATAGTGGATACGGGGTATTTCTATTAATGGCTCTTCTCTGTAGATAGCCTCAGGGTACTTCACCATTCCTGCCTATACTTTTATAAACCATCTCTTCATTAAGGTATTTTAAATTACTCCTTCTGAGTATACTGCCTGTTTCTTATCAGATACTTGTCTAGCGCACATGGATAACCTCTAGCCAGGAGCAAATGGAACACTGATAGTGGCAGCATTGATACAAAAAACATCACTACTATCAGCATGGAATGGAGTGTAGGTGGAGGCAAGGAGTTAAAAGAAGCAGTAGTTGTGGCAGTTATAAACATTCTACATGGTCTAGCTTATTTTAACTTTCCTAAAGGGAGTGGAAGAGAATCAGTATAAAGGTCTTGAATACAAAATTTAGAACACATATGAAAAATCAGAAAACTTGTTAATTGCCGCTATGAACCAAACCAAGAGACTTATTTTCAGGGATGCAGAATTGATAGTCCATTAAACTCACATTTGAATATAAATAAATAGGGGAAAGAGTAGAATACTGAGATACTGGATAAAAACATTTGGGCAGACACAGATGAAGGTGATAATTTTGATCTCCAAAATAACTCAGTGTTTCTTGTCTTAGAAATAGTTTACCCTTCTCTGTCTGAGGAAATTGACTTTTTCTTCATAAAATCCTTCCAGTGACTTCACAAGAGAGAGTTTCTTCATGAGGAGTTGCTTAGTCTACTCAAAATTCACAACTATAACTATTCATTCTGCCGTCGGCCTTTAAGACCTTTAAGAATTGGAACCCCAGCATAGCCCAAATGGAAAAGTACAAGAAGTGGTCTGGGACAAAGCAGACTACACACTAAAAGAATAACATGGTCTTTTCCAATTTGTACCAGCAGGAGTTACGGGAACATATATGGGGGTGGGCTAAGAGATGTTTGACCAAAGAGGACAAAATATGAGACTAGGCAGGCCAAATGTATTGACATGGATACACCAAATCAGTATTAGGGATGGGTTTAAGCAGCAGGTAATTGTGTGAACTAAGTTGGTTAATTACATCCTGAACTCCAATATGACCTTTAGTCAAATGAGAAAGATACTATAAAATATTTCTGGAGTATTGAAGAAGAAATCCAAAGACTCAGGGAAAATAGAAATTTTATAGTGGTCATTTATGAGTAATCTGTGGACATCTGTGTGCCCTTTTTCGTAGGTGCTCTAAGTTTTACACTGTGGGTCCATGTACAAACTGACCATGGTGGCAAAGACAGAGGCAGTTCACTAGCACTAAAACATGGATTTCTCCTCGCCATGAATGATCTGTTTACCGTCACTAATAAGTGCTTAAACTACTAACATGCAGCCACGATAGAGGATCTTTCCTCAGAGGTAATAGCCAGCCACCTGCAAGAAAGCTGAATATATTGGACTGTTTTATCATGAAGGGAGTACAGGTTTGTTCTCATGGGTTTAGATATATTCTGAATATTAAATCCCCTTCCTGTCTGCAGTGCTTCGGCCATCATCATCATTCATGATCTTACAAAGAGCTTTATCCATCAACATGTAATCCCATAGAATATCTCTGCTTAGTTATGGTAAAGTGAGTACAACAATGAGGTCAACATGTACAGGATTCATTAGTTTGAATACACAGTTAGAAGAAGCAGATTTAATAGAATAATGGAATTCACTAAAGACTTAGTAATAGGACCCATGCCTAATAGGTTAGATGTGATAACATCTACTCCTTAGCGAAACAACATGGGTCCAAGAACCAGGCAGAAGACAGAGATGTGGTCCCTTTCACTGTTACAACTAATTATCTACTTAAGATATTTTTCTTCCAAATCCTGAATCAAATTGATTGGAGTATTTGGATGTTTTTGTGTTCAATGAACAACTATTTCCCTTAGGAAAAGTTTCATATCTCCAGTGGTTTGGAAACTGATGCTGACTCCTCACTCACTCACTAACATTTTTGAAATCTCATACCACTGAACCAACAGGCAGAAAAAGGGGTCATTGTACTTACTAGCCAAGGTGAATAATTCTGATTACCAAACATGAACTGGGATGCTGCTTGTTGAGAAAGGTCATCAAAAAGACACGACCTCCAGTTTGACCTGCAAGCTGGACCAGAGCATTTGGAGGCTGTTCATACCACCATCCCCACGCCCCACCTTGGAATGTGTGCTCTGCTTGTCTTTCCCAAGCTGGAAGCTACCCAAGGACACAGCTTTGAAATAATGGTAATATGGTGTTGAGACCATCTGGACTGTGTACATGATTGAACCCAGTTAAAGCATCTGTATAAACTTTTAAGATTTGGTGGGTAGGTGCAAAAGTTACTGGTCTTGCAGCTGCCCAAGACAAGCCTTGAAAGTTCCCTTGCTTCTTAAAGCCGCCACCTACCAATCTAGAGTGGGCTGCCTCTTTCTTAGGTCTCTCCCTGTCTTTCATGTACAGGGCAGGTTTCAGATTACACAAGGGGAGCTCCTGAGGAGGTTACAAAATGGGAGCAAAGAGGACCAGTAGAAATCCTCTAGAATTTTTAATATTCCTTTGCTCAGTAGACTTGGCCAATGGAAAATTACTTCTATTAAGGCAGTAATGAATTAGACCTAGATAATTCAGAAAAACATGATTTTCGGTCACCCTTGCCCCAAGAAATAACCCATTTTATCAGGTTTCCAGCAAAGAATTAAAAAAATGGAATAGATGGTTAAAAAAAATAAAACTATAGTTATCAAATTAAGTCAGGTTAAGATACAGATGTGTAGTTATGAGGAGTGGAAGAGTTAAAAATGCCAGCTATATTTTGAGTTAATTGTCTTTGTTCTTCCTTTTCCCAAAGATTTAGAAGTCTTTGGAAACATGACAAAATTGTGTCAGCTTCACAAGGATAAGTAAGCTATGGTGCTTTATGCATGCTATTTTGAATATAGACACATATACAATATATATAATATATATTTCTATATACAGATGATATATAGCACAAATGTATGTGTGTATATATATATATATATTCCATATATATTTATATAATATTTTAGTTCAATGTTTAACCTAAACTCTAAAATACAACAATAAAATGAGGGCTCTGGCTACCTAATTTTCTCTCTTCACTAAGAAATGTTTTATATCATTCACTTTAGGACAAAGTATAATACTAAGAGAGATTTTAACCACAAGAATAAAACAATATATATACACTATTATATTTTACTGAAATTAAAATAAAACTCTTAAGTTCAAATGAATAAGGTTTTCATCTAAATGCCAACTCTGAATTTTTTATATTTATTTCTGTAGTATTATGTTAAGAAAACTTTTAAAATTACAACTAGGCTTATCATCAAAATATGAAAATTAGTATTAGTCATTGGTGATGGAGAAAGCAAAGGCATTTACATTTTTACAGGTATTTTTGATTCCTGTCTTTAAGTTTATTTAAATATTCATAGTTATGTGATGTTTTTTACCCAAAACTGAATCTAAGTATAAATATCCTAATGTACAAACAGATCTGAGTATACTTTCTGTTGTCCCAAATAGTGGGAACAACAGAAATGGCTTAAACAACTTTCAAATAAAACATGTTAAAGATACAATAGGGGGTTGAAAGGTAAAAAAGTTTAAAAATTTAAAAAAATAAACGACAAAATCTCATCAATGAGTCCAGAAATTGTATTTGAAACCTAAGCATATTTCCCATAATCTAAGAACCACAGGGAAGTTTTCAGTGGGTATATATAGAGAGTACATGCACTGAGATCAAAAACATACTTTAGTAAATGAATGTATGTTAGTTTCCCAATATTTAAAAACATTGTTTCTTTGTAGCTAAAAAGTGAATTCATTAAAAAATGATACAAGATAAAGGAGTGAAAAAATTTGAAGAACTCATGTGTGAAATTGTATGTTTTTTATTCCAGTGTTTCTTGCAACTAAAGCACAACAATTATTTAAAAAGAAATGTCGTATATTGTTTTACATGTTTGTTCATCTTTTTATTAAAAACAAATTCATTTTAAACATTTATTCTTCAACCGAATATATAGAAATATGTCATTTATCCTGTGATTCTTTTGTAAGTGATTTTGGATATTACTGTAGATAGTAACTGTCCATTATTTTAAGTAATTCTTATTGAAATATAACATTAATACAGAAACTGAACAAAAATCATAAATATACAGGTGGATGGATTTTTATAAAATGAATTCTCTATATAACCAGCAGTTAGTTCATGAAATAACACATCATGAGCTCCCAGAAGCCACTCCCAGGCTCCCTCCCAATCACTAACAATTCTCCACCAAGATAATAATGTCTCTGATGTTTAACACTATAAATAGTTTGGTCTGTTTTTGTATGTTGTACAAATGGAATTTTACTGTATATATTCTTTTGTGTCTGGCATCTTTTACTCAAACTTGTTTGTGAGATGCATCCAAACAATATTTATTTTATCTCCTTATTATGATATACTTTATATAAATCTACAAAAACATATATATATACATATATAAATATGCGAATATGTATACATATATAAATACATACACACAATCACACTTAATGGGCTTTTTAAAGTTTTTATCTATTTCAAGCAGTGCTGCTACAGCACATGCTGGGGAATGGAATTGTCGAATAATTAGTTCTAGTAGAGGATGCCAAAGAGTTTTCCAAACCAGTTGGACTGACTTAAACTACCATTATCAGCATATAAGACTTCCAATCTGATGTCAATATTATCAGTCTTTTCCATTTCATCCATTTTAGTGGTGGTATACTGAAATTTAATTTTATTTTGCAGGTTCCTGCTGACTAAATAGTTGAGTACTTTTTCACATTTATTAGCTGACTCATAAGAATCTCTTCCAGTGTTTACATGTTTTAAATGTTTTGATCTATTGGGTTGTCTGTTTTGCTTTGAATTGTGTCCTGCAGAAATTCATATGTTGAAGACCTAACTCCTAGTACCTCAGAATGTGTCCTTGTTTGGAAATAGGATTCTTGCAGATGTAATTAGGTGAGATGAGGTCCTACTGGCTTAGGGTGGACCTTAATCTAATATGCCTGCTGTCCTTATAAAAAGGGGGAAATCTAGACATACATACAAGGGAAAATTGCCATGTGAAGATGAAGATTGACAGCAAAGCATTAGAAGCTAGGAGAATGATATGGAACAGAATTCTCCCTCACAGCCCTTAGGAAGTTGCAGCCCTACTGACACCTAGATCTAGGATTTCTAGCCTCCAGAACTGAGGTGACATTTTTCTGTTATTTAGACCATCAGTTTATGGTACTTTGTTTCAGCAGCCCTAGCAAATTAATACACTGTCTCATTGATTTGAAAGAGTACAATATATACTCTGGGTTTTAGTTGTCAGTAATACGAACTGTAAGTTAGTCTATAACTTGCCTATTCATTCTCTTAATATCTTTTGATGAATAAAAGTTGGTTAGATTAATGTACATCAAATTATCTTTTTTAGTCCATATAATGCATATTTCCTTACCTCAATATCATGAAGATCTTAAATATCAAGAATCTATATTCTTCTAGAGAATATGTTATATCTTTAAGCCTACAATGCACCTAGAATAGATTTTTGTGAATGCAGTGAGTAATTAGGTATACATTATCCAGGTTATAAAAGTGATCATATTTATTTTATATACTTCTCTAATTCAGAATACTTTTCATTACATTTTACTATATTGAAAATTTGGCATGTATGCATCTATTTCAGTGCCTTAAAATATTTTGAAAGCAATATTTTGCTAATGATTAATGAACTTTTTTTTTTTTGGCCACGCCACAGGGCATGTGGGATTTTATTTCCCCGACCAGGGGTTGAACCCGTGCCCCCTGCATTGGAAACACAGAGTCTTAACCACTGGACCACCAGGGAAGTCCCAAACTTTCTCTTAAGGATGAAGTATTTAAAAGGATCTGTGAAATAACTTACACTTGTTTGTTATAAAATAGTTACATACAGGTGCATTTGTTACTTTACTTTGGTAAAGTCATTCAGTTTGAGAAGCAACAAACATTATTAGGTGCCTTTAGTTTGCTAGGTACTTTAACCAATGTTGCTTTCATTTAATACTTAGAAATGTTTATATCTGATATTTTGATAGGCACCAAGTTTTATATTTTTTTAAAGATATTTTTGATGTGGACCATTGCACCCCCTGAATTGGAAGGTGAATTCCCAACCACTGGACCACCAGGGAAGCCCCAAGTTTTATATTTTTTTAAGATATTTTTGATGCGGACCATTGCACCCCCTGAATTGGAAGGTGAATTCCCAACCAGTGGACCACCAGGGAAGTCCCAAGTTTTATATTTTTAAGTGACTAAATCTAATAAAATGAAACAGATTTACTAAAACAGGTCAAAAGATAAGACAGGAGATAAGGTATAAAACCAAAGCACGAGGACTGCTCGTCATTTACACCTGATAATGTACACCCAAGGGCTGAGAATCTCACATCTCCTTCAAATTCAAACCTCACACTTTGTTTTTGTTGCTGTTGTTGCTTAAGGTTTTTAATAAGCTAACCCCAGGAGTGTGGTGGGTCTGCCCTGCACTCGATAGTGCGTGCCGCCAGCCTGTGTCAAGCTGGGACCCAGCATCGCCAACTACCTCTGCCACATCTGGGCTCCTCCTGCACTGTCCCTTCTCAGCATGTAATTAACTTACTTGACAGCGTAGGCAAGGCTGCAAACTCAACGATAACAAACAAGGTCACCAGGGCGCCTTCCAGGACCTTGGTGCAGATTGGCCTGCTTTAGCCCAGCAAAGTTAGGCCCACCCAACCACATAGAAGAGCTGAAGCACCTTCTGGCCATGGTGTATGTCCCTCTCTGTCTGGAACCATGTCTTGGAAGGGGAAAGTCTGGGGTCTGCTGCTGAGTTCGTCTTGTGCTGTATGTTTTCAATTTCCTATATGACTTCAGCAGTAATTCAAAAAAGACATTGTCTTTTAGTTAAACATTAAACTTTGTGCTGGCGGTTGTCTTTTGCTGAAGTCCCACGTTTCTGTACTGCCCAGGCAGGATGGTGGTTATGGACTAGGCTAGGTTGTCTGTGGGGAAATCCATGATGAAAAGACTCAGCTTTGTATTGCGCTTGAACTTTCCATTGGGAGTTGTATAAATACTAGGAGGTTTAAAAGAAAATTCTCTGGAAAAAAATTAGTTGTCCATGATAATAACTACTTTCACAAGGAGTCATCTCAGGACTTTGGTGCATATACAGTAGTCTTTTGGTATCTGCCAAGGATTGGTTCCAAAACCCCACAGAATCAGAGGATGCTCAAGTTCCTTATTTAAAATGGGGTAGTGTTTGCATATAACCTATCAACACCCTCCCCTATACTTCAAGTCATCCCTAGATTATTTATAATACCTAATAATGATATAAATACTTTGTAAATAGTTGTAAATACAATGTAAATACTATGTAAATAGTTGCCCCCATGGTGGCAAATTCAAGTTCTGCTTTTTGGAAATCTCTGTAATATTTTCCCCAGTATTTTTCATTTGTAGTTGTTTGAATCTGCCATGCATAACCTTGTGGATGCAGCTGAACTGTAGTGTCATTCAAGAATATTGGAAAGGAGGAGCTCAGCACACATGTAAGGTACCAGTCTTTCTAAATTGGAAGATAGTCCTGTTTCAGTCTCTGGGTTGCTGTTTTTGGAGCTCTTTTATTGCTCTCTTTGCTCATCTCACTCCATTGCCACTGTGCTCAGGCTGTCAGTGGTAGGGCTTGGAACAGAGCCCCAGCTGGAGAGCCACACAGTGCTGGGACCAAGTCCAAAGCACCACTGCAGTGCTGCCACCTCCAGATTCATAGTTTTGCAAATGGGTATCCAATGGACCCACTACACTATCAAAGCCAAATTCTTCCCCATTTCACTGTATATCAAATTTTTAATGTCAGATTTCTGGGCACTTTATTGGATTCTTCTTGTCTGTTTCTGAGCTAATTGTGTTACAGAACCAAATTTGGTTCTCATGCCTGCACACAATAAAGCCAGTCTACTGACACTGGGTTGTGCTGAAGGAAAGTGCAGCATTTATTACAGGGTGCCAATCAAGGAGTGGAAGCAGCTAGTGCTTAAAAGACCAGAATTCCCTGATGGCTTTCAGGGAAAGGTTTTTAACCAGGGTGAGGGAGGGGGTTGTGGGGCACATGATCAACTTGTGGACATTTTTCTGATTGGTTGGTGGTGAGGTAGTCAGGAACCAACATCATCAACCTTCTGGTTCCAACCAGTCTGGGGTCTTTGTGCTTGTGGTCAGAATACAGTTAACTTCTTCCACCTGGTGGGGGTTTCAGTATCTGTAAAACAGCTCAAAGCCTATTGCTCAGAATATTATCTATAGCCCTTGAGAAGGAACTAAAGGCCCTTGACTTTGTATATTGGCTAAACTATTATTATTTTGTCTTGCTTGACTGTTTTCCTTTGCTTCTGCGTTTTCTCACTTCTCCAATTAAATTTATTCTTTGGAACTTGAGGAATGCCTAGGGGGCTAAAGTTTTTCTACAAATAAGAGGCAGGTGGAGGACATGGGTTGGGGGGTGGGATCTGTCCTGGGAGGGCCCCATAGGGTCCTGCTTGTTTACAATTGTATTCTGTCATATTTATTATATATTTATAATTCATCTGTATATCTGAGAACAAAAGTTCCTCAGATTGTTTTAATGTTTTAATACTTTTGCAAGATTGCCTAAGCTCTTCTTGACTTTTATTTTTCATGTAATTTTGGAAACAGCTAACCAAGTTTTGCTAAGACACCTGTGGGGATTTTTAATGGGGTTGCTTTGAGTCAGTATATTAATTGGGAGAGAATTTACGTGTCCACAGTATTGTTTTTTCCAAACCTTGAACCTGGAATATCTCTATTTTTGTTGTTCTTAGGGGAGGGCTAATGTTCCTCTTCTGCTAGATTTATTGCTGTACATCTTATCTTTCTTGTGCTCTCAGAAATGTTATCTTTTATTTCCTGATTGCTTTTCCTCATATTTAGAACTTGGTTTTTATAAATTACATTGGTAAATTCTGTTATTTTGATTTGTCTAATTGTAGTTCATATATATATTGGTTGTAAAAGAAATACACGTTTATTTGTTATTTGTAAAATAAATACACTTTTATTTATTACCATCCAAGTCTCCAATTTTTATACCACATTTTTAAAAAATTTCTTTTCTTATTGCACTGGCTGTGACCTCCAGTATGATAACGACAGATCACAATATCATTTGTTACATACCCGTAACATGTTCTCAGATGAAAAATCCATATAATTATTTTTAATAAGCATTCTCTCATTTTCTTTCTTTCATAGTGGAGTCACTCAAAATAGCACACTTATTATCACTTGTTCCTCACTTCTCTCATTTTACAACTGAACACATACTGATTTCCTCCATCCTCATTCTATGACACTGTATATGCCATTGGTCACTCCCTCAAATTGTATAATTTTCACTTCACTCCTCTGTTGTATCTATAATTCTTTTGAGAGTCTTTCTTCACACTTTTATAATGCTTATCAAGTTTAGTTATTAGAGAGGAATTTTAAAATCAGGAAAGTCTTATTTGTGTCTATCAAGAGTAACTTATTTTACCATTTTAAATTCTCTAAGCTTAATTTCTTTATCTTGACATGAGATAATATCTATTTATAATAATTTTGTAGGGAAAAAAATACGTGTGAAAGGCCTAGTACATGGCCAGGCACAGGATAAATGAGTGTGTACTTTTTTATTCTTTGAAGTGTCTGCTTCTGTTCTTGTACTCCTTAAAATTAGGTTTTCCTACAGGTGTCATTTAGAGCTTTGTTCTCATTCCAATCACTGGTCTTGAGTGATGTGATCTTATTATTGTCTTTTAAAATTCAGCTTGAGCTTTACCTCCTTTTGTCTTCCTGACCAAATCTAACATATTTTCTTTGTGTTCTGATGGTATTCTCACATATCAGTTGCTGTACTCTGATAGCAAACACTTCCTATTATCTCTAGCTTGAATGTTACTTTGTTTTTTGAAGGAAATTTGTGTTTCATTTCTTTATCTGAGAATTTGGGGACTTGAGGTTTCATGAAGCCATTCAGCTTTTCATTTGTAGATACATTTTTCAGATTATTACATATGTATATGGCTTCTTAAATTCATTACAAGATGTTCACTATTATTATTTACTTTTAAGTATATTATGAAATACATAAATTATCCAGAAAAGTATAAAGGTAGAATAGTGTACACACAGGTTATGGGATTATCATTTATGTATATTTCCTATCCATTCTTCTCCATTTCTAACAAGAATTCTTCCAAACTTGCCTTTTCAAGCAATGCTACATGGAATCTTTGTTTCCTTATGACACTCTTGATGAGTGTAGAGAATGAACACTAAATCTTACCATATAGTAAAGAAATGGTCTCTTAAATAAATGGAAAATTTACAATCCCACCAGCAGTTTATTATTACTTCTTTTCTGTTTTCCCACATCCTGGCCAATGCATGGGATTTTGAGAGTATCTAATATTTACTAACTTAATAGAATAAAATATTTTCAGGGTTATAGATAAATTAGTATGTTCATTAGCCTTTGGTTTCCTCTTATGTTGATTATCGTTTTTGATATTGGCTTTTTGTTGTTTTTTGTCTTACTGGCATATTTGTCTTTTGGGGGCAGGGGGTTACATAGTTATTGTTTTTTAATTTTGTATTTAAATTAGCATTTTTTGTCCTATATGTGAACATCTTTCCCAGTTCTTTTTAACAGTTTTAGATTACTCATTATGCTTCTGACATCACAGAGACTTTAAAATTTTGAGTCAAAATTTTATATGCAATGAGATTTAGCAAATTTCTCCATTAACTTGTGAAAATTTTTGTAGCTTCATATAATATATTGATTTGCTTGTCAGGTTCAATGATACTTTTTCTTGTTTTTTTGTATATATTAATTCTTTGTTATTGCTGATTTGTTTGAATGCTATTATTTTCATATTTTGATACAGTTACTCTGCTAAGTACATCTTAGCTATGGAGGAGTTAATATTTATTTTCTTAGATTTTTAGCATCATTATGTGATTTTTAAGAAAGTTACATTTTTTTTTCATTTTCCACTTTTTTCCCTCAACTTTTTGGTTATATTTCTTTGGCTAGGACTTCCAGTACCCTACTGATTATGAGCTATATAAGTGAGCAAGCTGGCATTTTACTTACAGTAAAGAAAATGACTATGTTCTTCCCTCTCAAGTGTGATATTGCTTTGATTCTTGGCAGAGCAGTTTATCAAGTTGCTAGGATTTATCGTAATTGTTATTTTTATTAGATATATTTTCAGGATCTACTGAGAGTTTTTCTTTTTGTCTTTAATTGGTTAATGTGATTTACAGTGATAATTTTTTAAAAAATAGCAACCCATTCTTGCATTCCTAGGGCAAATTATACTAGGTCATGAGTTTAACAGCTTTTAATTTTTACTCTTTGTCCAAATTTGTATATGTGGGATTATCACTATTCCAGATATTTTTTTTCTAAAATTATACTTTAATAATACATGAAACACCTATGTTTTCAGAGGGAAAATTTTTCACTTTTTGATTTGGTTTGTAAAAGGCATTTACTTATTAGGGTTTTCTATTTTTCTTAAAGCACTCCTGCACTCTTGGGTAATTGTATTAGTTTTCTATTGCTGCATAACAAATTACCAAAAATTTACTGGGTTAAAATGTCTCGTATTTTTATCTCACTTTCCATTGGTCAAGAATCTGGGTACAGCTCACCTGGGTCCTCTGCTATGGCATCCAAAGGCTGCAGTCAAGGTGTCTGCAGAGGTACATTCTCCTCAGAGGTTCTACTGGGTAAAGGTTACCTTTCAAGCTTCCTTGGGTTGTGGCCAAAGCCATTTCCTTGTTGATGAAGAACTTACAGCAGCTGTCTTCTTCAATGTCAGTTGGAGAGTCTCCCACCTCAGTGAGGTTCCCAGTCCTTTCTTCAAGAACTTTAACCTGTTTTAAATCAGGCTTATCCACTATAATCTCCTTTTGATGAACTCAGAGTCAACAAATTTGGGACTTTAATGACATCTGCAAAATCCTTTTACTGTTTCCATTGTCAGGAACTGTGTCAAGGCAAGTTTTCCCTAAGTTTTCTTTTAGGAGCTTTACAGTTTTATGTCTTACCAGATCCATTTAAAATTAATATTTATACATGCTTACAATGTTAAAAAATGCCAATTCCTAAGGGAAATAAAAAGTACTGTACCCTATAAATTCTATGTTTTCTCCTATACACACATTCCCATGAAAAAATTAATTTATAAATTAGGCACAATAAGAGATTAACAATGGTAACTAATATTAAAATAAAACAATTATAGCAGTATACTGTAATGAAAGTTATGTGAATGTGATTGTGCTCTCTCTTTCCACTCTGTCTCTCTGCCTTTCTCAGAATATCTTATTGTACAAATTTAATTCCTTTTCCATCTTAACTACGTACTTATGCACTGTGGCCATACCTTTGCAGTTTGAGGTGTGACAGCAAAACTAGTACAGATTTCTTTTTCTGTTTTTACAATTTCATGGATAGAAGATTCATTCTTACTGTAGGTCTTAGCAACCTCAGCACATGATTTTTTCTTTCTTTATTAAGTCAAGAACTTTCACCTTTTCGCTTAACGGAAGCACTTTACAGCTTCTCTTTGGCATATCCGAATTGCCACCGTTACTACTTTAGCATGTGGGGGCTATTATTAAGTAAAATAAGGTTACTTGAACACAAGCATTGTGATACTGTGGCAGTCAACCTGATTGATAATCAAGACGGCTACTATGTAACTAAGGGGCATGATACACTGGACAAAGGGAAGATTCACATCCATGAAGGGACTGAGCAGGAGTCCTGGAGATTTCATCACACTACTCAGAACTGAATGCAATTTTAAACCTATGAATTTTTCTTTCTAGAATGTTCCATTTAATATTTTTGGACCACTGTTGACTGTGGGTAACTAAACCTCAGAAAGCAAAATCACAAATAAGCAGAGACTACTATACTTTCTGCTTCACTTTCTGAAGTCTATAAAATAGACTTTTTTTTTTTACATAAAATAGCAGTTCTACTTACCTTGTACAACCTACCTCTATTTTCTTGCTTTATCTTTTCTCCATAGCAGTTATCTGTTACTGTTTCTTTGCTGTTGTTCTGTGGGTTAGCCTGGTTCCTCTGAGATACAGACATCAGGACAGAATTAGTCATTCAAGAGCTCTGTGAGGGGCAATGCCTGTGAGGAAAAATAGCAGGGATCTGGGGGAGTCTGAAAAGTTGTCAGATCTTAATGTTAGTTGGCTCTGGGTAAAGGAGAGAGAGAAGGAAAGAGAGAAGGAAGGAAGGAAAGGAAGGAAGGAAGGAAGGAAGGAAGGAAGGAGGAAGGAGGGAGGGAGGGAGGGAGGAAGGGGAGGGGAGGGGAGGAGTGAAATACCTGAGATTTCTATACAGACCTAAGAGAATTTGGCAAGGCTACTATAGAGTCCTTGAGCCAAAGCGTCCCATGAGACCAGTACCAAATCTCCCAGCAATGGGCGAGCCTGAATATCCTAGCCGCACTCAGTCATTGGCAGGGAAATACACACAGAAAGCATGTCCTCATATATCACAAATCTAGTGATAGATTTTATAATGCAACAGCTGTACTGGTTGTCAATTACACTCTTGGCAAATAGAGTCCTGAGTGAGATCTGAAAAGCATATTTCAAGGATGCCACAGACTGTCTCTACCTATTCAAGCACAGGTTTTCTTCCCTATCTGCATCACCTACAACAGTACCTGGGTCATAGTAGTAGTCAATAAATGCATATGAATAAATGAATTGTCTCTGGAAAAAAATAGATGTTTATATCTCCTGAAGTATCTTCCTGCATATTAACCTTCTGCTAAGTGCTACTGGCAATCTTGCACTAAAGACTAATGACCTGAGAAGATACCTGAATCCTCATTCAAACTTCACAAAAGGGCAAGTAAAAACTTTTAAAGGCACCATTTGTCAGTGAACCAGAGAAGTGCCCTTGCAGTAAGTACACAAATTGTCCTTATCTCTAGTTACTGAAAAGTAATTTCATGGGATTTCAATGACCAATGAAACAGGATCAGTATTGTTGAGTTTCAGAATGAGGTGTGGGTTATCTGGAGTTCAGAATCCTCACGGTGCCTAAGTTCTCTTTCATTAAATGTAACCATAGTTTCAAACAATTATATTACTGAAGTGCAATGTTTGTCTTCTCTATCATTGAAGAACATTCAATTCTGCTGAAGATGATAAAAATATTTAGAAAAGTGAAAACTTATATAGGGTGTGTTTAGCATAGAGGGAGAGTAAGCATGTAGCTTGTAAGACAAAGAATTCATGAAGTGTGTATGAATAGAAAGTAATGTGAAGTGAAAGAGAATAATGGTCTATATAAAGGCAAAAAAAGAGTGGCATAAATAGAAAAGGATGCAAAGAACAAGTAAATCAGAAATATGCATAAGCACAAATCCTACAGCCTCCAGTCTGACAGTCAGTCATCCCTAAATCAGACACCCATAGGTGACATTCCTATGGTTCGATTTGGATTCATGTGTGCTCTACCCCAGGAATGCAGTTAATATATTAGCACAGCTCAGCAAATCATAGAAAAACTGTAGTTATTGGCCAGGTATATATATATATATATATATATTTATTTTTTTTTTTTTTTTTTTTTTTTTGCGGTACGCGGGCCTCTCACTGTTGTGGCCTCTCCCGTTGCGGAGCACAGGCTCCGGACGCGCAGGCTCAGCGGCCATGGCTCACGGGCTCAGCCTCTCCACAGCATGTGGGATCTTACCAGACCGGGGCACGAACCCGTGTCCCCTGCGTCGGCAGGTGGACTCTCAACCGCTGCGCCACCAGGGAAGCCCCTGTCCAGGTATATTTGCTCCAAATCTCTTCAGTAGAGCTACACTTCCAGGTGTCTTCCTTCTGCTGAGTCTCCTTGCTCAAACCGCAACTTTGATTCTCATATCATTATCAAGGAAGAATGTTGTGGCAGAGAGAGTGATGTGTTTATATAAATTCCTAATGAAACTTTGTATCTTTGATTGATGAAGTAGTTCATTAGCTTGGAGGTAAAAGAGAAAATTATATAGTTTATAGAATAGAGGTTCTTGACCCGAGAAAAGTTGATAATGATAGTGTGTTAAAGGTGTGCCTTGATTTCCTCAGCAGTCAGGTGAACTGGATTGGGCCTGAGTGACCCAGAGATCTTTGCCTGTCACCTCAGACCATGAGCAACCTTTGACGCACCAGTTTCTGTAAAATGTCATTGTCTATGTGAGATGTGATATAAAAAGTTTGAGAATCACTAGGTTTTGATAATACATTAGAAGAATGTCCGTGGCAGTAAAAGGTCAGTGTGTCACCAAAGTGCCCATGGTATCCATGTGGAGTAAAGCATGCTGTGGGGAACCCTCTTAGTTACCATATTACTCTATAATATCCCCAGAATGATAGCTGGCATTATTTCACCTATCTCTGATAAGAACTTTTAGAGCTATATAATGTTATATTACTTATTTTGCAAATGGGTAAATAGAGGTCTTTCAAAGACTGATGAATATCCTTTCTTTCCTTCTTCTTAGAAGGAGCCAAACCGTAATTTTCATAGGGGTAAAATGCACCCAGTTAAAGGATTAGATTTTCAACAGTTCAGTTATGAAGGCAGGTGATTGAATTTTCCAAAGATGACTTAAAACAATATCTCTCACAACAAATGGTTTTATATAATACAAATGTGCCACTAGCCCCATTAAGAGTGGAGTCTAATAATTCTCCTCTTTACTATAGGAAGGAAGGTTTTAGTATGATTGCAGGAAAAGACTGTATTCAAATGACACTGTGTGCTACTCAAATCTAGAATAGAAAAGAGCACACAGCTTCTGCCTGTTTTATGTTGAATGCTTACTCTTGGAATCCAGCCCATCTTCTAGGGAAGCCCAGGGACCTTGTGGAGCTAACACAGATGTCATCTTGATGTTGTCTAGATGTCTTAGTTGGGATCTCACTCAATGGTGATTATCAGCTTCCAGGCATGTCGGTGAGTTGCCTTCAAATTATACAAGCCCAGAGTCATCAAGTTACTCCTGGGTTTTGAGTCTTCCTAACTGAGGCACCAAACATCGTGGAACCAGAGACAAGCCATTCTTCCTATGGCTTTTCTAAATCCCTAACTGATGAAACCTATCAGTGTAATAAAATAGTTGTTCCTTTATTCCAGTTAGTTTGCGGTGGCCAGTCAGTGATACTAAATGGAATAGTAGCTGACTGTATAGTTAAGTGAATAAGTTTGGGCCAGTGAGAGCTAAGTGGGAGTTGGAAATCACATAAAGCCTCATTAAAGGAAACAAACTCCTGGGCTAGGTTGTACTGTTTGTCCTTCTCTTTATCTACCCTTCTTCCTGAAATAAGGGTGTAAATGCTGGAGCTCCAACAATTACCATGTAGCCTTGAGGATGGCAGTAGAGATAGAAGGTACCTGCTTCCCTGATGTTTTAATGGAGTCATCCTAGCAATTCAAGACCTTTGGAATTAAGTTATAAGAGAGAAAAGTAGCTACTTAGGCATTTAAGACATTAAGATATCTAATGGGTTTACTTGTATGTGTTACAAATCCTAAATGTGATTCATGCATAGTAAAGAAACAAACAAAAAACAAAAAAAAACCCCACAAAAACTAAGTCACTTGCCCAAATTAGTAAGTGGAAGAGCAGGGATTTATACCCCAATTGTCTGATTTCAGGACCTACAGTTTAATCACCACAGCATACTGCCTCAAGGGCAAAAGTGCAATTGTCAAAAATGGGGAAAAAACAAAAATTTTTACAGACCAAAAATGATAAAATATATCATAATCATAGAAGTCTAAAAATATAGAGACTATGGAATACTATCAGTAGCATATTGGATTCCCTTCCGCCTGCACCTGCCATGGTCAAAACCACAAAAGAAAATCTCTAACGTACCTCAAAACTTTAGACTGGACATAGCCTTTTGTTATCCATGGGCACTCAGTAAAGTTTTATATGTTGAAGTAACACTGTTTATAGGAAATACCTTAAAACATTTAAAAAGAGTGATGTATTTTTTGGTCAAGTTTTTCTTTCTGTTTTTTCTGATCCAAACTCATTAAATATAGTACAGGCATATAAACAAAAAAAAATCCTGGTTGTAAAATCTAATTCTGAAATGAGAAACTTCCGTATAGCCCGGGGTTGCACATAATTGAGGAAACATCTGATTACGTGTAAGTGAAAAATTCATTCTTTCTGATTTTCTGTGCACTTACACATTTGTAGCTCGCTAGTTTCATCTGCAGCAGAGGTATTGAAAACACATTTCAAGGGCTCCCACTGATTTGAGAAATTTATTGTACCTTAAGGGCTGTCAGAGGAAATTTGCAAATTGCTAGTCCAAATTATTTCAACAAGAAAACATACTGATATGTTCAGGTAATGGAAAGGGGAAAAAAGATTAACATAAGTGTCATAAGAAAGCTATTGTGCCACCTAAATCAGAGGTAGTCAAAGATTTTTTTTAAGAAAGATGCTGTGCTAAAATGCAAGAAAGAATATCTCTTATACTTCCTTTCTTATTCAACAGAGAATACCCCTTTGATTTTAATTTTAAAATATACACTTCCCTTCTTCTATACCATGAGCAAGACGTTAAGCCATTTCTTTATTCCTTGAAATACTATTTGGTGAATGAAAAAACATTATCTTTAACCTAAGTACCTATGGATATATATCTATACACATGACAATTTTAATTAAAAATATTTGAAGATTCAATAAACCTATAAACTCTCTTAAATTAGGCATCCTATGTAACCACTAACAGCAGAGATTAAATTCAGTTACATTTTAAAGAAATGAGTTGTATGATTAATACATTCTTTATAAATCCCTATAGAAACAATATGCTTAATTTATCATTAATATGGTTACATATAAAATTGCTCTTCACCACATACAATTGAGACAATATATGTTTAGAAAGCTGGCACCTATTAGTGGACAAACATGAATTAATTAGGAAAACACCTGCTGGCCTATTTAGGTATTGAAATGATTGGACCTAGGCAGGGTCTGAAAGGGGAGGGTCAAGGCAAAGCATGTCTATTAAGAGCTGAACTGCTTTGCTTACAGCAGTAGGAAGCTTTCCCTTCATTTCTATTTAATTTACAGTAGCATCTTTTTAAAGAAACTTCCTTAGGGAGTGGCACTGGCGGTGGTGATAGTGGAGGCGTCGGGGTTGTGCTCGTGGTTGGGGAAGCACTGGTGTGATTTGAGGACACGAGCTGGAGTGTAGGAGGAGGATGAAAACAGCAGAGTGGAAAGAATTGCGGACTGTCAGAATACCCCGTTTCAGTTTATGTTTTCTGTTGCATTGTAATTCAAATTCCCATCGTCCATGATTTCAGTAACGTTTCCACAGAACGAAACCTTGACTATTTATTATATGTTACAAGGTAAAGGCTGTGTCCATTCACCTTTTACATAATTCATTTAAAAGAATCCATGCAAAATGACTGAGTTCCGTATGTAAGTAGAAGCAAGGAGCAGGATACCAATCAAATAGAACAACAACAGCAAAAAAAAGCATACAGACTCGAGGATAATTTAAACAGCTTTAAAGATATTATGGTTGCCAACTTTCTCCATATAAGCATGGATGTAGTACTCCCATTAAACATTAAATAGTCTCTGAGTCGTATGCATTTCAAAGGATGTATTATTATCTGGGTTACAAAAGCATCTTCTAATGGAGATATTCTCATTCTGTGTGTGTGTGTGTGTGTGTGTGTGTGTGTGTGTGTGTGTGTGTGTGTGTATTTACCTAAATAACCTTGAACTTTGGCAAATGTTTGATTACTCCAAAATAAATATTTAAAAAACTAATAGATTGTATTAATCTGGCATATTTAAAGCAATCATTTGAATTTCTTAATATTTTGTGAGCAAACTTTTTTTTAATTAGAAAAAAATGTCTATATCTTTTGTTTCCAATTCAGGATAATGATGAAAGTGTTTAACACATTTCATTCTAATATATTTAAATAATTTTTTGTAGTGCCTGGAGACATGTATGTAACAATTTAGAATGAATTATCTGTTAAAATCTTGATGAGGCAGGCTGAATAACTTCAACTAGGTACTTAAAATGATCTTGGGGAAAATCTATTCATAGGCAGGTGTTTCTGAATTACAGAACTGATTTGTTGAAAATAATTTTAATGGTTCTTCTGTGATAGATTATTTGCACTAGATGAAAGTTGCTCATAACTTGTGCTCTTTACAATCTTTAAGCAAAGAACACTGGCAAGATAACATCTATTAAAATATTCTTAATTTCTTATAATTAATAATATTATTGCAGTGGTTAAAATAAATATTGAACACATTTTTAAGAGTACAAAACAGCACATTAGAGCATACTTAATCTAAATAAGTCCTTTAAATAATATCGAAGACTAATATAATTGAGCAAATATATTTTGCTCTTGGGGTAATTGTTTTGTTTCCAGAAACTACTGTATAGTATGCTTGAGACAGTTTTTGTTAGTTTAAACTGGCAATTTAAGATTGCTTTAATTTCCATGTTAGTTTGCATTAATAAACTTCCATATAAAGGTACACTTATAAGTGCTGTGTAGTAATATTGACCCAACTCTTTTTTTTTCTTTTTTATACCGTTTGATCTATTTATAACCTTCACTTATTTCACCCATCCCCTATTTCGCACTTCAGGCAATCACCAATCTGCTCTGTACATCCATAAACTCATTTGTTTGTTTGTTTTTCAGATTCCACATGTAAGTGAGATAGTACAGTATTTATGTTTTTCTGTCTGACAATTTCATTTAGCATAGTGCCCTCGAGTTTCATCCATATTGTTGAAAAAATGGCATGATTTCATTCTTTTTCATGGCTGAATAATATTCCATTGTATCTATATATAGCACATTTTCTTTACCCATTCATCAATCAGTGGACATTTAAATTCTTTTCATGTCTTGGCCATTGTAAATAATATTGCAAGTAACATGGGGGTGCACGTATCTTTTCAAATTAGTGTTTTTGTTTTCTTTGGATAAGTATCCAGGGTGGAATTGCTGACTCATATGGCAGTTCTGTTTTTAAAGTTTTAAGAAACTTCTGTACTGTTTTCCATAGTGGCTGCACCAGTTTACATTCCCACAAACAGTTCACAAATTCCCTTTTCTCCACATCCTTGACAACACTTGTTCTTTCTTTATTTTGTTTTTAAAACATCTTTATTGGAGTATAATTGCTTTACAGTGGTGTGTTAGTTTCTGCTTTATAACAAAATCAGCTATACATATACATATATCCCCATATCTCCTCCCTCTTGCCTCTCCCTCCCACCTTCCCTATCTCACCCCTCTATGTGGTCACAAAGCACCAAGCTGATCTCCCTGTGCTATGCAGCTGCTTCCCACTAGCTATCTATTTTACATTTGGTATCTTTTCAGTAACAGTCATTCTAACAGGTGTGAGGTGATATCTCATTGTGGTTTTGATTTGTGTTTCCCTGATGATTAGTGATGTTGAGCATCTTTTCATGTAACTGTTTGCCATGTGTATATCTTCTTTGAAAAAAATATTTCCATATCTTCTAGAAAGTACCAAATTAACAAAAGTGATGCTACCATGATAATTAATTGGTATAATATATACCAAGCTACTGCGAATACACTATTGAGTCTTAACATGAATAAATGCTCTAGGAAGTCACTTTTATGTGAAATAACATAAAAAAGATCTGTGGAGTAGACAGGTAATAAATAATTTATGCAGAGGTTGTGAAAGGAGTTGCAATAGGAATTCCAAATGAATGCTGTATTATGACAAAGTGAAAAGGTGAGAGTGTCACATCATGGGAGAAATGAGACTTGAGTTCGAGTTGTGGCCCATGGTTCAAGATATGTGCACTTAGTAATTTTCTTAAACTTCTTGAGCTTCAGAATCCTTATTTTTATGCTATCTACTTGATCTTTTTAATATCTGGATATAAGAAAAGTCACATCTCTTTATTTATGCAAATACAATTATAATAAGGCTTTAAACTTGTTATCTACTAGTTTGGTAGAAGGTCTGCAATCAGGCATTTTTAAAAATTTCCCCACTTTGGAATAAGATAGATTTAAATCTAATTTCTTCTTCTGTCCTTATTGATACACTGTACCAGTTAAGTTACTTAAACCCTAAATCTCAGTAATGTTATCTAGAAAACGGAGATAATACTAGCTGGCTTCTAGGTTTTTTGTGACTTTTAATATGGACTGGAAAAATGAACTGCTTATGTAAGATCTGTTATATGGTAAAAGTTTGATATATTTTAATTAAGTTTTTGGAGAGTAAGGTTTTTATTAAATCATTTCAATAAGAAAGGAGATTTTTTTTTTCTAATTTATTCCCAACTTGAAGTTTTGAAAAAAAAATCACTAAAAGTTCTATTTAACATTGTCCTTTATTCATTTTCTTTGTTAAGGAGATTGATTTTATTATAATATAAAAGTATGATATTGGATACTTCATTTTTCTTTAAAAGAGCAGAAAAATAGTTCTGTATTAACATTACCTCAAATGAATTAATTACCTTGTCTATAGATTATCCAAATGTGTAACAATCTTGACATTTCAAAAGAGAAGATTATATAGATAGTTTTGAGTCATATTTTGTATATTTAATGCTATTTTAAATATTTGTCCTGTGACTTGTGCTGTTAAAAGTTCTGTTATAGCAGACTTTTATTTCCTGGTGATTTGCTCTCATAAACCAAGAGTTCTATGACCTTGGTAAAACATTTACCACAGTGTGTAGCTATAAACATTCCAGGAAGGCTTTCAAGAAACATCAGACAGATTCCCTCTATCAGGGGAAGCCATAAAATTCTTCCACTCCATTTCTTACTACCCTTTCCTGGTCTTGTCTAGTTCAGTGCTGGTCACTGACTCATGAATTAAGTGGCCTTATTTTCAAATGGTGCTTGGCCATTCATATACTCTCTCAAAAAGACAGGAAAGGATAATTTCTCTTATTGTAGGTAGTATGTCCTATGTTACGATGTTGAATGACCATTGGTAGTCATTTGTGCTATATTCAAGAAGAAAAGGAAGCTGGTTGAGAATGGATGAGGAGAGAGTTGGAGCAGATATTCAGAGAGAAGCAGCAAGTTACAGACCTTGTGGTTCCAGAAAAGGAAAAAGATAGTGGTAGAAACTGTTGGCTAATCAGAGAGGGTAGTTAGGTGTATATGTTTTGAAAAATGACAGCAAAGTCTTTGATATTCTTCCCATTGAGAGAATCAATACCCCTTCCCACTGGACTTGCATCAACTTTTTACTGCTGTGACTGTAGTAGGGCATGGGAGAAGTGAGGCCGTGTGACCCTCAGATCAGGTAATGAAAGCAAGGCAGGTTTTTCCTTGGCCACTGGAATATTTGAAGTGGGAGCCATGAGGTATCATGTAGGAAATCTGAGTATCCTAAGACCACCATGCTGTGAGGGTCCAGACACAGATTGGCCAACTTTAGGTTCTCTGGTTGGCAGTGTTTGTCCTTAGGTCATTCCAGCTCAGGTACCAGACAGATGAATGAAGGAGCCTCCAGTTAATACTAAACTCCAGCCTTGTGTTAAGCTTAGTCTTCAGGTCTTACAAGCCGAAGTCCCAGACACTAAGGAGCAAGGACAGTCAACCTCTGCTGTACACTGTCTAAGTTCCTTATCCAGAGAATCCAGGAATATAAAAAAAAAAAAAAAAAGGAAAAAAAATGGCTGTAGTTTTTATTTTTATTTATTTATTTATTGATGGCTGTAGTTTTAAACCACTACATTTTGGAGTAGTTTGCTTCTGAGGATAATATTAGTTAGTTGCTTTGGAATAATCAGTACCCAGTTTCATTAGTATGTGTTCCTATTTTAGAATCATGGGCTCTCTACAAGCTTACACATTATCTTTCTAAAACTGAGTTTCTACAATACATGAGGCACTTCCTTTAACACATATTATATTGCAGTCTGCTATTGATGAATTCTCTTCATATTTATTTTGGGTGTAAAAGATTTCATTTTGCCCTTATTCTTGGAAAAATATTTTATCTGTAAAAGGATTTTTATGTTTTTACTTGTTTATTTGCTTTCCATGATTTTAAAGACTCACTTAATTGTCTCGTGGCATGCATAATGTTTGATTAGAAGTTGGCTAAAATTCTTTTTTGAAATTCCTATGTGTGATGTGTCATTTTTCTATGGCTGCTTTTAATACATTTTATTCTTGTTTTTCAGAAATCTGATCATGTTGTTTCTTGTATTGCTCTATTCATATTTCTTCTGCTTGGGAATCATTGAGATTTTGGATATGTAATAAAATTTAAGATTTTTCTTTTTATCACTATTTTTCAGAAATATGTTTATGTTATACCTGGGTATTATTTTTCTTCATGTTAATTTTGTGTTTGCTAAGGGGTTTAAGTTTTTTGATTTTTTTTTTTTAGGTGTAAGATCTTATAATTTTTCTCAAAATTGGAAAAAGTTTTGGCTATTATTCTTCAAATATATTTTATTTCTACTGTTACTTTTCTACTTCTCACTTATATATTAGACAACTTGATATTGTCCAACTAGTCATTTAGTGTAAGGATCTGGATTAATCGGGCTAGGAGGTGGGCCATGTTTAATGTTTGCTGTATCTATAGCTGTTAGAGACATCAAATCCCTCCAATGTCCTCCTTTTTGTCCTTTTGCTTTTGGTCTTGCCTGAGCTCTCCTCCCAGGGGACAGTTTGTGTCTTGCAGCTCTTTGAGCTGTAATCCACTGTCATCATACAACCCATTCTTATTATCCTCACCATAGTTTGTGTTCTATAAAGTCACCAGAGACACTGAATGAACTAACACTGAATTGTTGTTGCTAGGGTACATACAGGGAGAGGTTCCTGTAAGTCTGATCAGAACCTTTGCACCAACTGAAATGCTCTTTGGTTTATGTAGGTCCATTTGACAACATCCTTAAAACCAAGCCAGTCACAAAACATAGAAAACCTGCTCTTTTGCATAACCCTTTTCCTGTACAACATTTAAGAGACATTTTTGAACAATTTTTCTGCAGCCTCTGGTCTGCAGAAACTGCCTTGCCTGTAAGTTTAGCATTTTTATGCTACATTGCCTTTGGAAACGCACAAGCTAGCCAGCACTAGCCGAGAAGGTTTTTTAGCACTTTCCTGACCCTGAGTAATGTGACCCTAAATTTCTTTAGCTTTCAGCCTCACAACACTGCTGTCCACTATGCTTTTTGTTTTCTTGTTCTTTTTTTTCTTATGAATCCAAAAATTTAGGCGCTTTTTGATATCTCCAGTAGTTTTATGACACACTATAGATGTTACTTTAGCACTTTCCAGAGCAGCCTCAGATACAGATCAGTGAAATTCCTCATCTGTTTTATGAAGGTATCATATTGTGATTCATTTACATTGAACTCACAAGGAGCAGCGCTGTAACTCATGCCCGAATGAAGCTGCTCTAACACACGTATTTTGTCGGAAAGGCACATCACATCCTTCTTGCTCTAGAAACACTAGACAGCATTTCAGCACTTCACTTGGGGGCCATTTTAAACAGCAACATCACCAAAACCAGCCCCCCAATTTTTAAAAAATGTAACACTAAAAAGACCCTAAAAAAGGATATATTTCCAGTATGAGAGCTGAGACAAGAAGGCAGAGCATCTCCTAATTCCATCTCAGCTGGGGCATGCATGTCAGGAAACTAAAATTTTTCGCCACTCTGTCCTTATCTGCGAATGATTGCAAAACCTCCACAAGTGTTGACTTGAGAGTTACAAATAAATTTTAGGAAGTAGGTGAATTCACAAATACAGAATCTGCAAATAAGGAGAATTGACTATATTTTACCCTGCTGCTGTTAGTATGGTAGTAAGATATGTGGGAGGAGAATCTTATGATCAAATTTCAGTCTGTTGATGGGCCTGCATCTCTGTGGTGTGACCTTCACAAGTCTTTCTCCAGTGGTATAGCTTTTTTCACACTTGAGGTGAGATAAGAGGGTAAAAGGAGGCTATAGTTGGTGGAATGCTCCTCCCTCAGAGGGAAAAGACTCTGCTAACATCTTTTCCCCTGAAAAGTAGGCTTCTGTTATGCAGAAATTTGAAGGAGTTTCAAAATGATTATTCCCTCTGCCAGAACCAAGAGGGAATCTTTCTGGGATCTTCATCTTGAAAACCTGGTGGAATTCCTGGCAGTAAAGCCCATGAAAGAGTGGGGGCTTTACTGATAGTTAATTTTATGTGTCAACTTGACTGGCCGCAGAGTGCTCAGATTAAACATTATTTGTGAATGTGTTTGTGACGATGTTTCTGAATGAGATTGGCATTGAATCAGTTGCCTCACTGAAGTAGATTTGTGGTGGGGATGAGTATAATTCCTTTATTTCTCAGCTTATGACCCCCATACTTGGACCCCTTATAGCCCCCATGAGGCTACCACTGAGGCCCCCCACCAAGGAAGGGACCCGGCTTTTAAGGCCTCACCCCCTTGAAAAGGGCTAAAACAGAGGTACAGTGCCTGTCAGGCCACCACAAAATCACCTGCATGACATCATAACAGAAGTGAGCCAGGGACAATGGAATCACCTTTATGAAAGATCCTGTGGGAGCCATTGGGACACAGCACACCAGATCTAGCCTGGGAGGAAATACCCTTTCTCCAGCTTTGGTGCTCACCTGCCCATCCCAGAGTCCACCCACCCCCAGGTCAGGAACCAAGACTGCCTTGGAACATTGCCTTGGGCTGGGCCCGGGAACCAAGAGGCCAGAGGTCCTCAGAGGCCAATGGATGCCACCCCAAGCTGCTTTTGCATTTGGTAGTCACCACAAGTCACAGATGACACCTGGGGTCCCCGCATGCTGAGAAGATCTGCCTTCCCTATTGCCGTGCATACAGACTGTTTGAACTCCAGCTCCAGAGGGCTCGGGTGACAGAGGCCTGGCTGGACAAAAGGGTTCAGGCCACAGGGTGTGGGCACCCATGGGTGGTTCTTCCTCATCCCCACCCTCTGGGTCTGCAGTCAGCTAAGTCAGGGTGCAGACCATGGGGTGCGTGTGGCGATTCTGGAAGAACAGCTGGGTTACATGATGGATCCCCCTCTGGACACTACTCTCAGGGGCTCTCCTGCTCTCTCAAGCTGCATTTTAAACACTGCATTTTAAACCTATTAATACAAATAGGACCCTTTTTTTAAATTTGCTATGATAAAACAGGTATGCATCATAGTTAATTAGTGGAAAATAATGATTCATAACCAAAGATGAATAATAGGTAAGGGAATGTATTAATAACTTAAAATCACAATATCTTTTTCATAACATTCCAGCAAATTTCATCTAAGCATAATAGCAGATGGTTATCTATTCTTAAATGACAGGTCATCAGTAACAGATATTAAAACTTGATTTAGTAAAACTTTAAAGAATATAATTATGATGAATGAACTTATCTTGCATATGATTTTTATCTGCCCTGTATACCAAAAGAAGTTAATTGTTTCAAATTCATATATTGCATATAATGAAATATATTAATGTGTAAATTTGTGCAACCACTTTGAAAAGCGGGTTGACATTATCCATTAAAATAAAATATTCATGTAACTGACCTAGAAATCATGCTCCTAAATAATAGCAAAGTATATGTGTGTATTTGTGTAACAACATATTCAAGAATGATTGGCAGTACTGAAACAGATTAAAAACTGCGGGTTGGGGGGATAAACTGCCATTGAATAGTAAAAAGTATTTGATTATGGTATCTCTAGGCAGTAGAATACTACATATTAAGGAAAATAGAAACATTACTGCTATATACAATAGCATACATAAATCTCAAAATAAATGACTGAATGAAAGAGTCAGACATAAAATAATAAATGTTGAGTGATGGCACTTATATAAATTACAAAAATGAGCAATACTGTTCAAAGGTTGCAGTAGTACAATGTAGTCAGTATGATGGTTACCTTTGAGGAGAAAGGATAGCATAGTGATTGGGAGGGGGAAATGGGGCTACTTCTGGAGTACTGTTCATATTCTATGACTTCATCTAGGTCATGGTTATGCAAATATAATTACTTTGTAATTATTCATTCAGTTATACATTCATAATAGGTATTTTGTATGGAGCACTAAATAATTAGTTTATTAAGGAATATTGTGAGACTTCCAGGTTCACCTCTATCGTGTAAAGATCTTGAAACACATCACTCTCACTCTCAACTGTAAAGAATAAAACCTGAATAGACTGGAAATAAATGTTTTTCTCAATTTCTTCAGAGAATTGAGGTTGCAGGGCAAACAACTACCCCAAAATCTGGCTTTAAGATCTGGAACATGCAGAGAGACACTGCCAAGATCTGATTGCCTGGAGCAGAAGCTGCTGAAACCATAAAGTTAGAGGAATACTTAAATGATCATTTTAATAAATTTATGGAGAATGAACTGTGAGCTAGCTTGAAAATGAGAATCTCCTGGTGACCACAGTCTTAGGAGGATGTATTAGTCATGATTCTCCAGAGAAATAGAATCAATAGGACGTATTATAGGAAAAGATTTAGTAGAATTGGCTTACGAAATTATGGAGGCAGAGAAGTCCTACAACCTGCTGTCTGTAAGCTGAAGACCCACGAAAGACAGTAGTGTCATACAGTCCAAATTGGAAGACCTGAGAAGCAGGAGCACCAAGGGCAGAAAAGCAGTGTCCTAGTTTAAGCAGTCAGGCAGGAAGGAAAAGGGGGCTACTTCCACTATATATATGTACACATGTTTATATATATGTGTGTGTATATATATATATATATATATATCTACATATATACACACACACATATATTTCTATGATGGTCAATGATTATGTGAAGTTTCTACAGGTGCGTTCTCCAACAAACTTCACATACTCAGTCTTTGATCGTCATATACTAATTATCTATAGAACATGAAGTCTATTGCTAGTAAGATTTCTCTGATGAAAAAAGTCATGTTAAAAGTACATTTACATGCCTAGTTAAATACCAGCCAGCCTAAAGTTTTCATATGACCTTTGTTCTAAATGAGCAATATGTATACACGCATATTTCTTTAGAATGAGTTTACAGTAAGTTTTCTACATACGAATGAGCTGCGTTCTGAGAGCGTGTTCGTAAGTCCAGTTTGTAGGTCCAACAAAGTCAGCCTAGGTACCCAACTGACACAATTGGCCATATAGTACTGTACTGTAATAGGTTTATAATACTTTTCACACAAATAATACATTAAAAAAACACAAAAAATGAAGAAAACATTTTTAATCTTACAGTACAGTACCTTGGAAAGTTCAGTAGTACAATACAATAGCTGGCATACAGGGGCTGGCATCGAGTGAACAGGCAAGAAGAGTTACTGACTGGAGGAGGGGCAGGAGGTGGGAGATGGTAGAGCTGAAGGATCTTCAGCATTAGGAGACAGAGGGCAAGCTGCAATTTCGCTCACACCTGACATTGACGGCACAGAATCTGGCTCCTTGCTGGATTCAGTTCTACCATTCTGAAAAAACAATCCAGTGATGTCTGGGTAGTAGCTCATTCTCATCTTTGAAAGTTCACAACTTGAATGTTCGTATATAGGACTTACTGTATTTTCATAGTTCAAATTTTAACATTCATGGAAGGCATATAAATGCTAAAAATATTGCATTACATAGATCATGCAGATTAATCACAATTAAATACATATTATTAGCTTACTAGTTTGGCAACAATTCCAAAGCTTGACAATACCTTTGATTGTCAATGCTCTGAGAAAACAGGCATTCTGATACATTCATTGCCTGTGGCAATGCAGAGTGATAGAATCTCCTCTGGAGGGGAATTAGGCAGTATTATTAGTATCTATGCCCTTACCCTTGAACTCAGAAATCTTATTTCTAGAAACTTACCAAGATAATAAAACCTCAAAAATTACTATAATATATATGTATGATCTGACTAATTGTGCTGTTATTTATTGTTGCATAACAGAGAGAAAATAAAAACCTTACTTGCTTGTATAGAAAATTGGTTAAATAAATTATGGTTGAATAAACTGTAAACAGATATGGAGTGACTTTTAGGATATATTAATATTAAGTAAAATAATGAAAGAGAAAAAAAACAACCACAGCATGAATAGTTTTGTGCTTTTGAGTAATTGTAAAAAACAGAAAAAGTAACCAGGAACTTATGCAATACGTAGAGGAGTGGATGAGTGGGAACGGAGAGGATGGCATGGAAGAAGGCATGACAGTTTTCTCAGTGTGTGTGTGTGTGTGTGTGTGTGTGTGTGTATGTATATATATATATAGATAGATAGATATATAATTTTCACTTTTATAAACATGTTAATATTTCATATATTCAAAAATGAAATTTAATTTAACAAAGATGGAGAGAAGTATTGCTCAAATAGAATACAGACATAAACAAATTTAACTGTACTATAAATAAATAAGCATATAAAGCATCTAAATTAATTTAAACTCAATATTTTGCTTATATATCCTTGGCCAAATAAAAATAAAAGGAATTGTATACTAATTTTGAACTCTACTTAGTATTTTTGTTTGTTGTAGTGATATGGGCATAGATATCTGCAACTATTTTTGTGTTCATGTGAGTACTGTGGAATTGAACAAATGATTAAATGTACTGATATTGTAGAAGCCAGGGTTTTTGCAATCAAAAAGGTGACATGCAAATAAGAAGCTTAGGGAAGCAAGGAAAGAACCATTTTTTGTTGAATTGTAATAATAATATGCAGATATACACATATGAGAAAGCAAGAGAGAGATAAAGCAAGTGTGACAAAAAGTTGTATTTGATGAATCTAGACAAAGGATACAAAGTAGTGTGTGGTATTTTTTCTCAACTTGTCCATCAGTATATCTGTTTCAATCTATTACTTATCTATGTAATTATCTATCTATATATATTTATCTATTATAGATAGATATAGATGAACAGAGTTATCTCATACATACATAAACTGATGTTGTGTCAGTAAACCCTCTATACACCCACACAAATTCAACAAGACAATAATCAACAACAAAAGCCTGGATCTTTAGCTGCTGCCAATATCTATAGTGTAAATACTATCACAATGGCAGATATAAGCCATCAAAGTAACATCGAATAGCTCATATATTTCCTAAAAATGTAACAATTTGTGGCAGTAAGCAGAATTCTGAGACAGCTGCGTGATTTTCTGATAGTAATGACCTCCATAATTACCACCACTATGAGCATTATGGATTTTAATCCTGTAATTAGGTTATTTATATGATACAGTTCAATTTAAGATAAAGAGATCATCTGGGTGGACCTGACCTAATCACATGAGCCTTTTAAAGTTAGAGTCTTAGGCTAACTGAAAAAGGAATAGTAGTCAGATTTGAAGCACAAAAAGGATTCCATGCAATGTGGCTCCTTAGAGGATAGGAGTCAAGGGATGCAGGTAGCATCAACCAGCTAAGAGTAACCCCGGCTGACAGCTATTAAGGAAATGGAGATCTCAGTCCTAAAACTACAAGGAAATGAATTCTGCCAAAAACAAGATTAATTTTGGAAGGAAATTATTGAAAAGTGTTTCCAGAAGAAAAGAGAGCCTGTCCAACAACTTATTTTCAGTCTTGTTATGGCCTGAGCAAAGAATCCAATCCAGTCATGCTGTGCCAGACTCCTGATTTATAGAACTGTGAGTTAATAAATGGGTGTTTTTTTGTTTTGTCTTTTTTTAAACGGGTGTTTTTTAAGGCAGTAAGTCTGTGGTAATTTGTTACAAAACAATAGGAGATTAACACAGATGTTGGTACCTAAAGTAGGGTGCTAGAAAATCTAGATTTTCTTGAGCAGATTGTTAGTAAAAATATAGATTTTTAAAGATGTTATAGCTGAGGGTTCATAAAAAAGTAAAGAACATTATAAAGAAATTCTAAATAGCCCTAGAGAAAGCCTAAATCACTATAAATAGAATGTTGGTAGAAATATGAACTTCATAAACACTGCCGAAGAAGGCTCCAAGGGAAGTGAAAAAAAAATGTTGTTGGAAACTGAAAGGTGATTCTTGTTTTGTTGTGGCAGGAAACTTAGCAAAGTCATGTCCTGTAGTTTCGGGTAAAGCAGAAATCATAAGTGATGAAACTGGGTATATAGCTAAGAAGATTTCTAAGCAACATTTTGAAGATGTGCCCTGGTTTCTTCTTTCTTTTTTAGTAAAGTGTAAGAGGAAAGAGGTAAATTGAAGAAAGAACTTTTAAACAAAATGAATGAAGTCTTGATGAATTGGGAAATTCTCAGCCTATCCAAATTGCAAAGATGCTAACATTCAGAAATTGTTTCTGGCAACATTACATAGGGAGAAAATGCTAAGGGCCTGCTTCCAGGGGAAAAGGGGGAAAAAGTTCATCATGAGAGTCTTGATTAAGCCATAGGACATGTAGGAGATTTAAAGGAATTGCTCCTAATTCATATCTGTAGAAACCAAAGTGATTATCTCCGATCTGTAGACATGGCTTTGTTCTACTAATGAAAACCAGTGAAATCCACAAAGGCCCATAAGGTTTTTAAGAAAATTATATAAGCAACAACACTGGCAACTTGGACTGATAGGAACTGAGAAAGTAGAAAATAAAAGAAGGTTATTAAAACCCAAAGATTCTACCTACAGTGACCAGGCTGATAAAACAACTCAGATTCAAAAAAAAGTTGCTACCATTTATGCACAGCCAAGATTCCAGATGGCAGAGGCAAGAGGTCAGAGGGTGGATCCAAAAGCTAATAGAGGATTATTCCCAGGATTTAACTCCTAATCAAGGAAATACAGATTGAGTTCCTGTCTGGATTTCAAAACTACTTTGATCTGATGACCCTTTCTAACCATTCATTTTTTTCTTTCTTTTTGAACCAGAATGTCAAAAAATATTACTCTATTCTCATCATTCCACTGGATATTGGAAATGTTCAGCTCAGGTTATTTGTGTCATTAGTTTCATAGATTGAATTATATGTAGGCGTTATACTTAATAATAGGTTACACTCAGTAGCCTCATCTGTTTCTGACTGAGATGGTTTAGAAAATGAAATTGTGGACTTTTTACAATGAAGAGATTTAAATGTATATTTTGGACTTTGAACTGATGTTGTAATGGATGAGAACCTTGGAAACACTGGGAGTGTGTGAATGTATTCTGCACCTGTGAGGATATGGGGGGAGGATGGTAGTAGACAGAGTTCTAAAATGGCCACCATAAAATATGTGTGTGTGCATGTGTGTGTGTGTGTGTGTGTGTGTGTGTGTGTATGTAAAACTGAACCACTCTGCTCTATACCAGAAACTAACACAACATTGTAAATCACCTATACTTCAATTAAAAAAAAAGAAAAGAAAACGGCTTCCAAGATTTCTCACCCCTACCCTATGTAAAAATTATGGACAGTCTCTAGAATAATGAATATGATGGGTTTTACTCTCATGATTTAGGTTATGTTAAATGGTACAGTTCATTTTATGATATGTGTATTATCTGGGTAGGCTTGATCTAATCACATGAGCCCTTTATTAGCACAGAGTTTACTTACGCTGATTGAATGAGAAGTTAGATATTTGAAGTAGAAGGAGTCTAAGCAGAGTCTAAGCAGTATTGCTGCTTAAAGTTGGAGGGGGCCACCTGTCAAAGAATGAGGACAGCCTCAAGCAGCTGAGAGTGGCACCTGGTGACAAGTAGCAAGGAAATGTGGACCTCAGTCCTACAGCCTCAAGGAAATAGAATTTTAACTGCAGCCAAACAAAGGGGAAATATCTATCTTCTGCAGAGACCATCTTATAAAACATTTTGACTTAGGGGGATTAGTTTATCCTTTTGACTTACTAGATCATAACACCAACGATAAGAATGGGCATGAAAGCCAGTTTTCCCTGAAGCCTCAGGACAAGAACTTAGTCTAGCCAACATGCTGATTTTAACCTTGTTATACCGTTAAGAAGAGAATCCAACCGTAACATGCCAGACTTCTATCTATAGAACTGTTTGCTAAAAAATGAGTATCTTTTTAAGATATTAAGTTTGGGGTAGTTTGTTATGCACCATTAACAAACTAATACAATTAATTCTTGCAAGCTGGTAGGAAGAGCTCTCAATAACAAACACATTTTATGTTTAACACATTTTTTAATGTTTTTAATTGAAACATTTTTTGCCTTTGCTTCTTTATCATTATTATTTTAAAACCCTTTGCTTTTTAACGGCAAAAAAAGTCACACTGGGCAAAAGGATAAAATTATAAAAGAATAGCTTTCTTCAAATGCAAGTAAAAAAAAGCATGTATGATCTGAAAAAAATTATTTTACTTATAATTCCTCCTATAATTCCTTATAATTCCTCTTATAATTCCTCAAAATACAAAATGTCCAATTAAAATAAACTTTTCACTTTATTACCTAAAGTTCTGATTCTCTCTGACCATTAGGCAAACTAGTAAATTTACAGTATTTCCTGAATTATATATTATTGACATGTACGTACCAGGTCATACTGCACTATATATATATATATAAATAGTGCAGTATGTCTATATAGACCATGGTGATGTAGAGAGCAAACCTGCCACATACTTTTAAAGGGCAAAGACATAAACCATTAAAAAAATGAAAGGAGTAAAAACAAAAATTTATTTCAACTGCAGCAAAAGAAAGAGAAAATATTTATTTTGTGCCCAGAGACCTCATAAAACATTTGACTTAGATTGCTTAGTTTATCCTTTTCACTTAACAGTTATCGGATTGTTTAAAAAATGCATAGAAATAACCCCCTCTGGTTAGCTGCCCAAATAGCTATCTTACTGTTTTCAAAGTAACTAAACACTAGAAAATCTGGAGATATTAAAGTGATTCAGAGTAAACCTTAGTGATATTACAAAAATCTCCTAAAACGTCTTGCAGTACTATATTTCAGATTTCAGAATCTTAAATTTATGTTACAAATTTTACCAAATAAAAGGTATACAATTTGAAGTGTAAAACTTATACCAAAATTCCTGAAAAATCAAAAATTTTTGTCCATATATTTCAAGGGTATAATTTTAAGAAAGATTGTATTTAAGAACCAAAGTGAATATTTCTTGATATATTGTCAAGAGTATAATTCTTTGCACAAGAGAGAAAAATAAGAAACATGGGACTGAATGCACCAAAATCCTACATGTATTTCCATACAGTATGTAAAAGCAATGATCTCATAATATGATTACTTTTCTCTTGTTTTCTAAAAAGATGTATCTGTTTCCAGCAAAAAAAAAAAAAAAAAAAAAAGTGCTGCTAAATTATGGTCTTTGGGAAATATGATTTGCCTTTGTATAGCTTAAAATGGAAGTTTACTTAGTACAGTTAAGGACATTTTGAAATTATGTTCCTAAAATTATAACCATATCCTGATTTAAGAACTCCATCTTTGAACCTAGTTATAAATTTAGAAGTTTTTTTTAAAAAAAATCCTTGTCTTCTACATGGAAGATATTTTTTTTCTTCAGCTGTGCTTTGGTGAGACACAAAGATACAAATTTG
Organism: Tursiops truncatus; assembly: GCF_011762595.2. Classification (NCBI taxonomy): domain Eukaryota; kingdom Metazoa; phylum Chordata; class Mammalia; order Artiodactyla; family Delphinidae; genus Tursiops; species Tursiops truncatus. Next base: position 120,130,406 of record NC_047037.1, read on the forward strand.
ATCTAAAGAAAATATATTCTAAAATATACTAAACTAAAGCGAAGGAGGTTGACTTAAAACTCAAATCCTTAATATCTTTTCTCAGTTTTTTTTCCTTTTGCTACAAAAATAAAACTACCCCCTTTCTGAATGGCTGTATCTGCTCAGTAATGTATAGAAATACAGACTTTTCACACAGGCATGCACTATTAGAAAATGTTTGTTATTTACTATTTTTTAGCTGATAGGTAAACAAATAAAGAATTTTTAAAATACTACCATGTTTTGTTCTTTAATAATGCTTACAGCTTTATAAATCAATATTAAAGAGGTTTTAACCCACTAGGCTGTAACAGCTTGTTTGAACCTGTTATGATTCATCAGTAATGTTTTATGAGGTCTTTGAACCTGTGCTTATGTGGCTATATGGGTATACACATTATACCCATATTTTGAATTAATGTTTACAACATATAGGGGAAAAAGAAAAAGAAAGTCACTCCTTTCTCCACAGTCTTTCAAGACAATTCATCTTAATGTGCCAAATGTGCTAATAACATTATTATTTTTAATAGTATGAAAATGAATTAGTAAACATACCTTATTCTCTGAATCTTAATACTTCAAGTATATTTTCTAGCATATGGCATGCTATTAAAATAGTATCTTCACTCTAGAAATATCATGCTCCCTTGTAATCAGAGAACTTAAATCTGTTGAAATTTTAATTAGGTATTTTCAGTGCTTAAGGGCAATGTACAGTGTGAATTTAAAGGCTATTTGTAGATAACATGCAGGCATAACATGCTTGCACTTTAAAGCTGAAGGAAGCAAGGACTCAAGAGTTAAGGGATAAAACAAAAATGAAAGTCCAAGTTTTATGCTTCCTGGTCTAATTTCTTGCTATATCTTCTTTAAAAATTGATAATTTATTTCTTTTAGAATAGATTATTAACATATTGGGCGTCTTTATGAAATCTTAAATTAATATAAACACCTTATTACGCTTATATGTGGCTGACATATTATATAATATCAAATGACTTTTATTTATGCAATCATTAATTTCTTCATCTATATAATAAACACTTTTTTGACACCTAGTACTTGCAAAATATTGTGCTAGGCAGATGAGAATAAAGACCAATAAGAACTGACTTTTTATTTTCTTCTCTATGTAGCACATTATTTTGTAGATGAGGTAAACATGGAAGCAAATAATTACACTGGAAATGTTGCTTGGTTGGTTGCCTCAGCCAGGATTAAAAAGACAGTAGAGAGGGTGAAAGAAGTCTTCATAAACTAAGCAATACCTGATTTGGAAATTTAAAGACATTAAACTTCATGAAGACAGGGAGCAAAAGTATTCCATGCCAAAGACTTGATTAATCTCTGGTGTTATTTGCATGGAAACATTAAAAATTTAACTGGATTGCTTGATAATCAGGGTTAACTTGCATTCTAATACTCTTGTATACATAGGACATTATTTGTATTGGCTTTTTTAGAATGTGGCTTTTTAAAATTTCATTGAATTAGAATAACGACAAAGTGGTTGAAATAACATCTGAGTTGAATGTGAGTAGTTGAAAAAATCTAGTAGAAGAAATTATTTAGACGCTGAAGTTGACTGCATATTCTGTCTTCCAAGGCATTGTCCATTTGCTGGAACACCAGAAGTGGAGGCATCTAAATGTCACATAAGCAATTTCTTTTTGGCTACTAGAAAATTCTTCCAAACTCTATTTTCCCATTGAGTCCATTTACTCTTCTAAGTTTACACTTAGAACAATAGTGTAAAATAAAGTCAGTTTTATCTTCTATATGTCCATTTTGACATATTCCATATGATTTTAAAAGATAGCTTATGACTTTGGAGATCTTAATTTAGTGTTCAGGTGATTTCATCATTTTATCATGCATCCAGTTTATATGTTCTCAAAGGGACATTCAACTGTAAAATTATGTGATTCAATTTACAATATTAAACAATAGAGTATATTAAGAGCTTGTTTAGATGGCTGTGTTAGAATTTAGGATAGGCTATAAAACAATGATAAAAACAGTGAGAGGATGGCATCAGGAAAACAGGTTTTGAGCAAGTGTTTTGATCCTTAAACTTTAGTTTCCATGTATGCGAAGTAAAGAAAAGACTATCTATTTCACATAGATTTTACTTAAATTAAGGGAGTTTGAATTAATTGAGATAAAGTTTGAGTATATGCAATGAGTGACATGCATGGAAAAAATAAGCTGAGTCAAGGCAGTCTTCTGAAAGAGAAGTGCTTGCCTGGCAGTGTTTTTATTATTATTATAATTATTATTATTGAGATATAATTGACATATGACATTGAGTAAGTTTAAGGTGTACAAGATATTGATTTGATATATTTATGTACTGCAATATGATTATTACCATAGCAATAGCTAACACCTCTATCATGTCACATAATTATCATTTCTTTTCCATGGTGAGAACAATTAAAATCTAGTCTGTTAGCAACTTTGAAGTGTTTGTATGTGTTAGTTTGGGTGTGTCTCTATATTCTTAGATTTTGGTGATCCTGAGCCATTTGTCTCTACATTCTGCTAGAGCTCTCCACAAAGGGTGAATTATTTAAGCCAATTTACTGTGGAGAGCAAGTGTTTGATTGGGATGTTCTTTGAAACCAATTCCCTCATTGGGTGGAGTGGAAAAAATGCCGTTTATCTTACAAAGCTTTTCCAGTGTTTCTTGTCTACTTCCAGCATGTTAAAGGCAGTTGCGCCAATTGCTCAATGATTAGTATTTCTGCATGTGACTTCCTCAGAATCCTATACAATAACAGAAAAACCTCTGTTGCAGGTTTGTAGAAAAACTTTTTCCACACGTTTTTAGATACTTGTACTGCTTTTGGCTGCAAAATCTAGAAGGCAGAAATTATCGGCATAGTTGAGTATCTGTGAAAAGTTGTTGACACAATGGCTGATGTAAGTTTGAATACATTTTTTTGATGGTACCCTTTGATTAACCTCACTTTAGTTAGTAATTCAATACCACATTAACATCTAGTAGTGATAGAGAAGTATAGCACTGTAGGACTTGTGAGTACCCCACACTTGAAACATATTACTTTTCATATAGTAGTGCTTTGAACTTTAGGAGATCAATTCATCTCTTTAAGCTTATGTTTTCCAAACAATAAAATGCATATAATAATAGTTCCTACTTCACTAGGTTGTTGGAAAGATTAAAAGAAACATGAAATCTCATTGAAAGTACTTAGCCCAGCATTGAGTATTCAGTGAGTTATCAATAAATATTACCTATTAATTATTGCAGAAAATGATATTTGTTATCTTTGTCATGTTGCAGAGCAAGTGAAAATAATGACAAGTATTGAGGAATCATTCTCTAAATTTTTTGGAACAAAATTATGTTAGATTCAGAGATGTACCTATTGGTCAATTGCATACTAGTTAAGCATGTGTGTACTATAAATTAGATAGCATTTTTTTCCTTCTATTTCACTAAACACTATTCCATCATAGTTAATTTTACCAAAAACAGTTCATTATAAGCTATATTTACATCTCTAGACACGGGAAACTTTATATTTTGGAAAGCTGGGGGAAAGAAAAAAATACTCTGATAATTCCTTCTCTTAGAAAAGAGCTCATGACCACTTAGACACTCTCTTTTCTTTAGAATTATATAACTTCCAGAGGGGTTGAGAGAGGTCAGTGAAATCTAGATCAAGAAACCCTGATCTGGACAGTATATTTCGCCCATAAACCCCAGTGCTTTGTTCTCTCTGTTTCTCTCTGTCTCTTTCTCTGTCTCTCTCCCTTTCTCTCTTTCTCTCTTATACACACACATGCATGGTCTTTTTCCTAAATGCATTGTTCATTTCTCAAGCGTAGAATGTGGTGGAAAGACACTTTTTTTCATCTTTGACTGTTGCTAATGACTTCCCTTGATATTGTCTCCTTTGACATCAGGAAATATATTTAAATGAGAGACACTAGGGAACAGTTACACTCTTGCTGATATTAGTTAATCAGTACAGTAGCATTAATCAGACTTTGTGGTTACATTTCTTTTTTAAACTAATGATACTTTTATTTTAATCCAATAACATTAAGATTCAATATATTGTCCCAAAAGTAAATACTTTAAGTCTTATGGATATTTTAGGTTAAGAGAATTCTAGGTTATATTGAAAGAGAAATCAGAAAATCTAAAACAAAGAGTGTATATTTGCCAGACACATTTATTTACACTTATTATTATAAAATTATATCAGTTATTTAATTAAATAGCAAATATATTTAAATTCATACACCTTTTTGAAAATGATACTTTCTGACTCTTTTTAGAGATTATAACAAAACTTAGAAATCATGATATAAATTGACATTGATATTGATGTTTCAGTTATTTCAAAAGCAAATAATTTAGCTATTTTATCCTGCCATATTTTACATTTTCGTCCCACGATATTTATTTCTTCTCCAATGACTATCTGTTTTTTAGAAAAAAAATACTACAAACATGTTAAATTAAGGAACTCCTATGTATTGAAATGTCTTTTTATCAACAATTTTTTAAATAACATATACCATTGTTTTATGAATCTCTAGGTACTAATTAATTCTCTAAGAAGGGAAAAAATAATCTTCTTACATTGCTACTGAAAGCGTTGATAGCAGTGTACTATTAGGTTCAAAAATTGTCATTTCTTCATAAAGTTTTCATTTTGTGGCATAAAGAGTCTGTTACACAGCACAAAGGGTGTAGTATTTTACATTTAACTTCATCAATTATAGAAGTATCCACTTCTAGTCACATGCTTACTCTTCATTGCACCTAACACATAAATGGTGTGTAGTCTGAATTCATACCCCACAGTCATTTTAATGACATTTTTCTGTTTAATGGGTGCTATTTATTTAAAAGAATTTTTTTTTAAACTGCATCACTTCCAAGTCAGCAAGCTTGTCACACGTTAGACAAAACAAATCAAGATCCTAAGATATTTTGCTAGTTAAAAGTCAAAAAAAGTATAAAATTTAAAAAATCATTCACACATAATATTCTGGGTTATAACTAAAATAATATTATACTTTCTTCGATAGTTTTTTTGATAACTGCTCTCCAAGCCAGATGCAGGTGTTGTGTGGCTGAAGCTTATATAATTTGAGGGAAGGGGAGCCTTTAAGTCTGTGATTCTCAAATGGTCATCATCCCCAGGCACCCAGCTGGGGGATTTTGAAACTATCTGGACTTTTTTTTTATTGTCACAGCTCCTAGAATCTAGTGGGTAGGGGATATTGATGCTGCTAAATAGCCTACAAAGCCCAAATCCCCCTACACCTGCAACAAGGAATTATCCATTCAAAAGTGCTAACAGTGCCCCCGTTGAGAAATGCTGCTTTAATTAAAAGAATAAAATTGTAAAATTAAACACAGGAAAAATGAGGAACTCTAAAGAATAAGCTTCATTAATTTGATAGGTAAAACTGCTTCAGCTATTACTCCAATATGAAATCCCAAGTCAAAAGTCTTTCTTTTTGGATACTGCATTAGACCTTATAAATTTCCAGCTCTGGCTAAAGGTTTCAGAAGAGTGGAGAAACTAATGTGCTTTAAATGGGAGGTCTCTGTCTAATGAATTTAAGAGACAACTACATAATACATGATAATGAGGTGGCAAGCACCAAGTTACAATGATTTGATTAAGTTAATGGAGTCTAGGGGGGAAAGTCAGATAGAAACTTTACATATTGCAGGTAACATTTTCCTAGAAGTAGCAAATCAATGAAAGTAAAAAGTATTTTAAATTTCTTTTTTATTTCTTTTATAACTTCTGCACTTCTCTGTTTCAAGATGTAATAGATTTGCACAACTCTAATAAAGTGTATTACAAGTGATGTATTCCAGCCCTTAATCAGGGGCAGACAGCTATAAAAAAGCATGTACCAGGTGGCTCTGCATGTGGCTCATGCACCATGGTTCACCTCCCTACACACATACACGCGCACACACACACACACTGATCTCAGACTTTCTAAAAATAGCCTGACCCATTAAACTACCAGAATTTTTAAAACAAACAAAAATTCAAACTATTTAATTTATGTATATTGCTTATAGTAAATGTAATATTCTTACATGTAGGGTACTGCCAAACTACCAGGGGAACTGCAAGGTATTAGTGTCTAGTCTAGGCAAGGATAGGCTGAGTGGTCTATGCCATTTATACCTATACCATATGAGAGGGGCATCACTTAGCCCTTTGTTGAATCACATGTATTTAACTTCTGTACTTCGGAAGCACAAATTTATATTACTTTCTACAATGTGTGCTATTTTGCTAAATAGAATTGATTTCAACCTTTAAGGAAGTTAAAAAAATAAATGGATATTGCTTTGGTTATTTGAGAGTTTAAGTTTCATAAGGGAGAAAGAAACTGGCAGATATAGGCTTTCATTTATTTTTTTGAAATATATTAAATATCCAAAGCAATATTCACTTGCATCTAGAAATATTAACTATTCTTAGCCTCCATACTCATACTTATTTATATCTTTACATTTTTCCTTCTCTTAAACAACAATCTTCTCAAAAGAATACTCTGTGTTTGCTACCTCAATTCCCCTGCTATCCACACAGTTCTTAATATTTCCTACATTGTATTCTCTTTCCCCCTGCACCAAATCATAAATGCTTTATTGAGGAATATCACTGAGCTCCTAGATTCATGTATAGTTTCAGGAATGCCATTAAGTGCTTCATTTTCTTGGCATCTCTGTCAATTGACACATCTTCTTGACATTACCCTTTTTTTCATAATTGTCATTGTTTATGCAAATAACTTTTTCATGTATTAGAAATAAACAAAATTAAAAACCAAAACGTAGGTGTTGGAAAGGCTTTGGAGAAATTGAGACCCATGTACATTGTTGGTGAGAATGTAAAATGGTGCAGCCATTATGGAAAAAAGTAATTTTTTCCTCAAAAAAATTAAAAATAGAACTACCACATGATTCAGCAATTCACTTCTGGGTATATATCTAAAATATTTGAAATCAGGATCTAGAAGAGATATCTATACTCCCATGTTCATTGCATCATTATTCATAATAACCAAGATATGGAAACAAGGTAATTGTATGTTGACAGATAAATGAAAAAAGAATTTGTGGTATACATATACAACTGAATTTTAACATTACCTTTAAAGCCTTCATGAACTTGATTATATCTTTTTTTTAAAGCTAAGATACTACCTCTTTAAGTCCACAAACTTTTCATCTCTAGTGACTCCACATTGGGATGAAGGTCACTTCAAGGGAACACCATATTTTGCAGTTACAGCCTGTATCCTACTATATTGTCATTCCCATTTAATTGTTAGTTTTCTCCTCTAAGGGACAGCTTACTAGAGGATAGAAACTGTCTTATTTTTGGCATGCTTAACTAACCCCTAGTATGGTGCTAGGCACAGAGAAGGTGTGTGATAAATCTTTAATTTTGCATAAAAGGTCTGTGTTTCCTCCTTTTTTTCCCCCTTGCCTCATCTCTGCTACACCTAACTACAGACTAGAATATCAAGTATTGCTTTAATTTCTAATTTCTTACATGTTTTCTATACTCTCTTCATTGGCTATTTTCTATTGCCACACTTTCACTTACTATTTGTATTCAGCCGGCTGATAGAACAGCATCTCTTGTCCCAAGATCCAGTTCTGCATTTCAAGATGACTGTAAATAAACTGGGATACTCTCATGAGCTAACCTTTCCATCCTTCACTGTCACCATTTCCCATAAAACTTTCCTTTGTAACTTTTCTATTTTTTTCTAATACTGTTTAAACAAGGCTCCAAATCAGTGAATCTCAAACTGTAGTTATATGTTTTAACATCTACCATTCTTACTCCCCAATATCATTTAAATTATTAGCAGCTATTAATTGCCATTTCCTCCTTCTCTTAGTTTTCATTTCTCTAGCCACTTCTCCAATAAGTTATCATTGCCATCAAAACAAAACAAACGAAAACAAAACTATCTGATTAATATTACCCACTCTCAGTTCTAGAGCTGATTCTTACCTGCTTAAATACTTTGAGTCCTTCACAATCATTATTATTTTCCTTGACGATCATAACAAACTCCATCTCAAACAAAAGCCTGTAACTGAAAATAGGTCACAAATTATATTTGGACTGATTACATATTCATTTGGGAACAACCATTTCAGTAGCACCAGCTCTGTGACAACTTTGGCTAATGAGATATAATCATAAGTCTACTGAGAATTTGTGGTAAAGTTTAAAATTTCCTAATAAAATGGGAGTGACGTAGCTGTTGTCACCTTTCCATACTTCTTGATTTGTGGAACATAATGTGTAGAGTTGCAGCAGTCATCTTGATTCCATGAGGCAACAGTTGTGAACATGAAGCCAATATGGCTAAGGATAACATAAGGGAAATATATTAATAGCTGGAGTCCTTGGTGACCTTTTTAAATAACTAAATAAATGCCAGGAATTTCTTCTTCCTTGATTTTATGGTATTCGAGAAAAATAAACTATCTTTGGATACCCTTGGTGGTGTTGGTTTTTTAAACAATGACAATATTCTCTGTGTATTCATCCAAAGCCCCTGACATTCAAAACCATTCTTTGGCTCCAGACTTCAATTTTGTATACTTTCTTCTAATCACTACATACATATTGCACTTTAAAAAGCCAAGATTCTCAATGTTGTGGAAAATCCCACCTGAACTGAATTGCACAGGAATTATAGCAAACTGGTTACAGAAAAATAATCCACCCCCCGCCAAAATAGGGGAATATTCTTTGTATTCCTGCATGAAATCTTGTAATAAATACATTCATGGTAATAAAGTGGATTGTTCTTTACTACTTAAAAATGACAGGGAACTATAATGATTTGGAATTCTAGGATGTGTAGGGACATTGGTGAATGTATGTAGTCTTTATAATAACCCAGAATAAAACATTTTATAAAGATTCATTTCACATATTTGAGACCTCCACTCTTTTCAGATCCTTTTAGGCTCTTATTTAATATTTTGAAATACAAGGTTAGATGAAGTGTCTTCTGTGTAACGACAGCTGCTAGGTATATGTTTAAAGCCAAAATAGAGAAGTAAAGCTTCAAAAATCCTGCAAGAGAACATCAGTATTGTCAATTTTATCCATATCTAATATCTCAAGTGTGTGAAATTAATTAAGGCTTTGCAAAGCATAGCTGTTACAGAGATAAGTATAGTTAATTTCAGCTATACTGTGATCAATGACACGATAATTAAATTGCTCATATATGAATACCTCTACCTCAGTGGAAGTGTGGAACAGGCAACAATGACAGTATAAAACTGCAAAGTCAAGTTTTATAGTTGTCCATTATCCTCCTGATTAATAAATGTTATGCCAATATTGACTAGTCTTCTAAGTTGCCATCCTTTATTTTCATTAACTAGGAGATTATTTAGAAATTGTATTTTCCTTTATAAGTATTCATTTTTCCTGCTCAGGTATGATCCAAATGGACTCTGATCTGTTATAGTAGGAAAACTAGGGAAGGGAAAATAAGAGGCCCATGACAGGGAATAGAAAATTAATAAATAACTATTCCCTAAAAATTAAATGACTGGGGGCATCCCAAAGGGCATTGAGAAAGGTAGCCATTCTAGGTATTTTGCATGGTCATTTCTTCTTTCCTAAAAGGATGTTAGAATGAGTTAGAACTCCTTTTGAGTGCACTGGTAGATGACAGTATTAGCAGCAACAAAAACAATAATGGTGTTAAAACAAGAAGATCCTTTCCTGTAAGGGAACAAGTACACTCTGAGTGTTTCTCCCCTTTTAAGTAGAAGAGATGATGGAAACCTTTTTAAAAACTCTGAGATCATAAGCAGCACTTGTATACATTTTGGCGGTCAAGTGTGCTTTGGTTTAATAGCCCAGTATTTAGAATAGAAAATCCAATAAACAAGGGCTTTTGAAAAACATATTTTTTAATAAAATATTTGAAATACACAAGAAAATATGTGTAACATATATCAAAGCCATTAAGCATAAGATAGAATTGAACACCTATGGAGCAAAAAACAATACTATTATTAGTGTCATTGAAGTGACTTCTGTGTTTCTTCCATGTTCCATGGTGTCACCATCCTTGCATCATCCCACATAAAAAATACTAATATGAATTGTTTAGCAGTTTCTTGCTTTTCTCCTTAATAATTTTATTATATATGTAACTTTTTTTAAGGGAATTCCTTTATTCTTTTTATTTATTTATTTATTTATTTATTTATTTATTTATTTAGGCTGTGTTGGGTGTTCGTTTCTGTGCAAGGGCTTTCTGTAGTTGTGGCAAGCGGGAGCCACTCTTCATCGCGGTGCGTGGGCCTCTCACTATCGCGGCCTCTCTTGTTGCGGAGCACAGGCTCCAGACGTGCAGGCTCAGTAGTTGTGGCGCACGGGCCTAGTTGCTCCGCGGCATGTGGGATCTTCCCAGACCAGGCCTCGAACCCGTGTCCCATGCATTGGCAGGCAGATTCTCAACCACTGCACCACCAGGGAAGCCCTATCTATGTAACTTTTAAATAATATGTTATTTAGTTTTGCTTGCATTTAGTCATTATAAAAATGGCTGACTTCATACTCTAAGGCTTCAAATTCTAGGGTTGGCTTTTTTTCCAGGTAGAATATATTTGTATGATTCATGAATCCATAGGTCATTTCCTTTAAATGTATTAGTTTCCCAGTGGACACATGTAAGAGTTTCTAGAGTATATAGCTATGAAAGGATTTATTGGGTCACTGGATTACTTTCATAAAAAAATGGTTGGTTCAGACATTCCTACTCTAAAGTGCTATCTGAAGTTTTCAAAATGTAAAACCAACACTCTAATATATTATGTTATTTAAGAAAAATACTGAGTAACATTTTAAGAAATATAAAAATTCTACCGCAATTAACTAAAATATCTGATGCAAAGGTTCATCCTGACCTAAATTGCAGGAATATCTTGCCTGGCTATTTAGAAATCCATAGGAAGAGTCATTAATTGCTTGGTTTTTTTCACCTAAATTAACATAATTATTTTAAATACTAATTATTTAATGCTTTGATACATCTCAGAACTATAATCAAAGTAAGTGGCAATCTACCAGGTTGATTTTTTTCCTGATTATTTCATCAGGAAATATCATGAAAATCTGTCTTAAAAAATCACATCTCTTCAAAGAAGGGTACAAGAAAATAAAAGTTTATGTTTTTATTCACATGTTTATTTTATAAGTATTCTATTCTGATAAAGAGAAAAGATATGCTTGTAGATAATAATTGTTAACAAATAAACTTTACAAAAATCCATTCTTCATTAGGATTCTACAGAACCTTTAGCTTTGCTATGGATATATAGCCAATCGGCCACTGTGACTCATACTTATTGATGAGAGGTGTTTTCAAGTATGCAGCTATGATGGAAAGTAGAACAATCATCCATCTAGAAACACTTTATCAACAGAAAAGATAAATGGAGATGGTGATTTCTTTTTAGAAAGATAGAGCGACTATGCTTGATAAAACTAAACAAAATGAAGTTTTAAATCATCATATAAATTCCATTTCCAACTCTCTGGACTTTAGAGAACATGTGAATGTTGATTTGTTTGATTATGATTATTAAAGTGAAATAAAGTAAGTTGCCAAAAGAGGTAGAATGCATAAAAATCCAAAATTTTCAGAAAATTTGCACTTTCCTGCTAGTTGCTGACCAGACTTTTATGTGCTGTCTAAGGAACTTGAACTGTGATTGAACAGATTAGAAAACGAGCCTGGCAGTGCTGTCACTGTGTGTTCTCTATCTCTGTGAAGAAGTCTCCTGGGGCTCCTGTTAATCTGCACTTCTGTGTGTTCTGCATCTGCAGACACTCATTTTTCTTCTTAGACCACCTTTTATTTCAATGAGGCATTGTACATGATTTTTGCCACCTTTCTAAGCAGCTAAAGACTCAATGGGCTCTGTGTTTAAATCCCAACACTAGCATCTCATTTATCTGAGGTCAGTAAATACACACAAAGGGCATGCTTTGGGATGGTAATATTTTAGCTGAAGAATTAAGGAGAATTTTTCCACACTTCCAGCAAGGTGTCAAATCCTATGGATAGGAAGTAGACAGGAGGTTCTGAAGCAATGCGGGCCACCCAAAAATGTGATAGGGTTCCAAAAATTTAGATTCCACAGAATTCCTGGTTACATTTAAAAGGAAGACAAATCAAACATTAGCACCTGAGTACGTAGAACAATGAAAAAGTTCCTTCACACGTGGTTAAGTGTGTACTTACAGGAGAGAAGTACTGTAACTACAGTATGTGTGACAACACCACCACTACATGGAACCTATAAACAAGTTTGATATATTTTCTTAATGCCAAATTTATTTCAGTTTATTTCAAAGACATCTTCTTTTTAAATAACTTTTGTTTCCTTATGTATATCATATCACTTTATAATATACAGAATATGGAATGCATGGAAAATGAGCTTCGAAGAGATAAAAAGATTACTCTTCTGTGGTTTAAATAACATTTTTATTTTGCAAAACTTTCATATGTATATAAAGGTTGCCAAGATGGAAAAGGGAGTTTCCATATGCCATTGACCTACTTTCATCTGATAGTAACACTGACATACCTACGGTACATGTGTCAAACTAAGAGATTAACAATAGCACCTAACTTCTTACTAAAGTCCAGGTTTTATTTCAACATCACTAGTTTTTTGTTTTTTGGTTTTTTCACTATATGCTTTTTCTGTTCCCAGGAACCAATTAAGGATGACGCATTGCAGTTAGTCATCTGTGTCTTCCTAGCCTCCTTGGATTTTGGCAGTTTGTCGATCTTTCTTTGCTTTCCGTGACACTGACAGTTTTGAAGGGAACCAGTCAGGAATTTTGATGTGTCTCTCAGTTGGGGTGTGTCTGATAGCTTTCTCATGTTTAGTCTGGGGTGACTGACTGGATTTTAGGAATAATAGCACTGAGATGAAATGTCCTTCTCATCCCATCACATCATGGGACGTATCAATGGAAGAATGGGGAATAAGATATCAACATGACTCACCACTGGTGATGTTAAACTTGATCACTTGATTGAGATAGTGTCTGCCAGGTCTCTCCATTCTAAAGTTTCTATTTTTTCCATACTCACTAAGAACATTCCACACTCGGGGATGGATTAAGAGGATTAAAATATACATCCTGAAGGGGACAGTGTATACATATTATGTGGAATTTTGTAAGTAAGATGTATCTTTTTTTTGTTTTTCAATATTTATATCATAATGTTTTTGTTGACTTGTTTTTATATTTTGAGTTATAATCCAATACTATGTCATTTTTTTTTGTTGTTCAAATTGGTCTGAATTTATGCATCTGGAGCTCTTTCAGCTGAGCTCTTGTGTGTCCTTTTGACATGTGCCCTTCCTTTTGGTTTTTGAACACTTACTGTTTTCTGAGACAAGATATTCCAGGCTCACCTTGCATGTTCCCTGCCCCAGCACTATAATCAGTAACTTCCCTAAGGAGGCATAGTTCCTCTTGTTGGAGAGTAGTATTTAGAAATGAAGATCTATTAGGAAGTTACAGCTTTTAGGCCCACTCAGCAAACACATCTAGGAAATATGTGTTTGTAGATTAACCTTTGTATATCCACATATCTATAAATATTTTTCTATTTGCCTTTTTTGTATGTCTGTCCATCCATCCATATCTACCTATCTATTAAATATGAGTTTAAACCAGTGTTTCCAACTCTAATAATCACAGGGTTTATTCTAGCCTCTCTTTGCTTATTTGTAACTTCTTTCTCTGATAGGGAAAATCTAGCTTCAATTACCTAACATTTATTTACCTATTTTTTCAACCCTGGTACTGATATAAAGTTCTTTCAGAACTTTCAATCCATACCCTTGTAAGAAACAAATTTATAAACTATAGTACAGTGTTGTTATATACAGTTATCATTTTTGTACATTTTCCAATCAAAATACTGTCATCCAGAGTTACTGAGGTCAGCTTCTTTTTTTTTTTTAACTTTTTTTTGCCCAACCCCTTCTGTGAGGTTGTGTCATACATTTATAGCCCAGATTCAATTATCACAATCTGCATTCCGTCCCAAGATCCTCCAGCATTCTGAGGTATTTATTTTTACTTGCACATACTACCTCGTTTCATGGCACTTCATTTTTGCAGATATTGCATTTTTTACAAATTAAAGATTTGTGGCAACCCTGAGTTGAGCAAGTCTCTTGGCACCATTTCCCCAACAGCTATTGCTCACTTCGTGTCTCTGTATCACATTTGGTAATTCTCATAATATTATAAATTTCTTATATTCTTTTTATATTTGTGATGGTTATCACTGTGATCAGTGATCTTTTACATTACTACTACAACTAGTTGAAGGCTCAGAAGATGGTTAGCATTTTTAGCAATAAGATATTTTTAAATATGACATTGTTTATTTAGACATAATGGTATTGCACACTGAAGAGACTACAGTATAGTATAACTTTCATATACACAGGGAAACCAAAAAAAATTTGTACAACTTGCTTTATTGTGATATTTGCTTTATTGTGGTGGTCTGGAACCGAACCCACCCCATATATCTCAGAATATCTCCAAGGTATGCCTGTATTTTTAAATTTTTTAAAAAAATATTTTATTGGAATATAGTTGATTCACAATGTTGTACTTTTTACTGTACAGCAAAGTAATATACTTATACATATATATATTCTTTTTCATATTCTTTTCCATTATGGTTTATCAGAGGACACTGAATATAGTTCCCCATGCTATACAGTAGGACCTTGTTATTTGCCCATCCTGTATATACTAGTTTGCATCTGCAAGGTATGCCTGTATTAAAGTTCACACTTTATGATGTATAGTACTATGTGTTTTGACAGATGCATAATAAAATACCCACTACACAAGTGTTACACAGAACACCTTCTGCTTTTACTGACAAAAATTTACAATTTACACATATTACTTCCATCTGGAATACCATGTTGCAGCCCTCTTTGCCAGGTAAATATATGTTCTCCATTTAAGATTCAACACAAGCATCACCTTCTTACTGAGGATTCCCTGATTCAGGAACCTTTAGAATCTCCTGCCCTTAGGCTTCGTTTCAGCTGTGTGTAGTCTGAATGTAAGTTTATATTGACGTTTTCACACTCTACTTTTCACCTCTACACAACGATGCTTAGAGCAGAACCTGGAGGAATTATAACTGGTACCCACTTGTGCTACTGAAACTGATAATAGTTCACCCATTTCCTTCGGTTAGGCAACAACCATCGCTGTGTCTTAGTATTCCTCGGTTTTATCTTCCTTTGGCAGAAGATGCTCTCATATCCATCTGTTTGTTCGCCATTCACCACTCAGTGATCTTCAGTGATATTTCATAATCCCAGTTCTTCTCCCAGTCCTCAGGCACCCTTCATGTTGTTGATCTCTGTTCTTCGTGCACTTATATGTTGGTATTCATAGGTAGTCTATCCTTAGTTTACAGAACATAATCTCCCTGGACATTCTCATACTTGCCTAGAATAACCCTGACAAGAATAAATGAATAACCAATAAAAATATGCCTCTATCCAAAGCTTTACTAGTGAACTGTATATTTTTATATTCAGCTTCCTACAAGGAAACTCTATTACACAAATAACTTAAGCTCGTCATTAGCTAAGAACGATATCCCCCAAGTCTGTTCTTCCTACTATCTTGACCACACTGATTGAGAAATGGCAATGAGAAATCAGAAATCTGGGCAATCATTTTCAAATTCGAATACGAATTTTCAGTAATCCCTTTCCAATCACCACCTTTCTGTATACTTTCAACAACACTCATTTAATCTCATTGCAATTGTTAATGTACTGATCTTATCAACTTTTTATGGCCATTTATCCCTCAACTAACAATACTAACACTTCTTACCTTACCCAGAATAAATTTCATGCGTGAGGATTACAGTTTTTCCCTTACCTTTACCCTGACCTCCCTTGTCACTTTGGTGCTTTGGTTTACTCATTTGGAAGAGTAAACATATTGTCATTCAGCCTGACACAAAAATCACACTAACTGATCCCTCCTAAATTGTAACACAGCTCTCTTAAGTGCTGCTCTTACTTTTTAAATTAATTCTCCTGAAAGGTGATTCTCTCATATGGAGCTTGTAACTTGTTTTCTGACCAGTACTAGTCAGATATTACCTGAGAATCACAGATTATCATATCAATTTATATTTTTCTTTGAAACTTTTTAACTTGTTGAGAATTCATCTTTTATTATACAAGTTGAATTAAGATGGAGTCCTTTTTCTTAATTTAAGCAATTTAAAACATTGATTTATTGTGTGTATGTGTGTGTGTGTGTGTGTGTGTATGTGTATTTGGTAACTAGGAATGTTGCTCTTTATTATTATGGAATTTTTAGTAACTCATTTACCTTAGTGGTTTGTAAGCGCTCTTTATCCAATCTTGTTATTTACCGAAGTATCCATCTATGTGTGTGGTGAGGGAGGGTGGAGGATTGATGACCCTTAATCATTGTATGGTGCTGTATTTTTTTACAGAGTAAGGATTGTATCTGGGAAGAAATCTCCTGACAAAATCAGAGAAAATGGAAACACTTATACATTACATTTATACAATCAGAAAATAAATATACTAAATATTGGAAAATTCCAATGGAGTTAGGGATATGGTCAATGCCAGGTGGAGTTATATTGGAGCTCAAGGAGAAAGGAAAAATGTGTGCCTAATGTCCATTGTTGTCACTAATTTTAATGGCCTTTATTTCTTAAAACAGCTTTACATTTACAGAAAGATTAAGAAGGTGGTACAGAGAGTTTCCATTTACTCCACATCCAGTTTTTCCTACTATTAATATTTTACATTAATATGGTATGTTTGCTATAATTAATGAACCAAATGTGATACCTTAGGATGAACTAAGGTCCATAGTTTATTTAGATTTCCTTGATTTTTACCTACTGTTCTTTTTCTGTTCCAGAATCCCATCCAGGATACCATATTACATTTACTTGTCCTGTTTCCTTAGGCTATTCTTGTGGCAGTTTCTCAGACTTTCCTTTGTATTTTTTGTTTGTTTGTTTTTTGTTTTGTTTTTTTTCTTTTTTTTGACTTTGAGAGTTTCTCCATTTTTAAAATGCTATTTAAGTAAATACTTCAAAGTATAACTCATAAAAAAAAATACCCTTCATGATTTCTAGAATCTGATGATATTAAAGACTTTAGAAAAAAATTAGTCCATTTACATGTCAACAGGCTTCAGAGGGAAAATAAGAGCCTGTAGCAATTATATGGTTCTATATAACAATACAGTTTATACCTTCTTTTATGTGGCCTTAGGCAAATTTGAAGCAATTTAACAATCTGTGCCCAATGAGCTCTTTATAGTACATTCCAGTTCAATTTTCTTAAATAAAAAGGCAAATAAGTCAGCTCATTGAATCTTTTCTTGCAAGATATGCAAGTATTTTCTCTCTCTCCTGAAATCAAGCAACTATTTCGAGATACAAAGTCTGAAAATCTAAATTCTACTTTTCTTTCCTTCACATTATTTTTCTGTATGGGATAGTTTAATTTTCTTGATGTTTGTTTTTTTAAAGACCTACAGGAAATAGCAATTAAAAGAAAATGTTTGATGCTGTGGAATTATACTTTTTCTGCCATGAAAATTGGTGTCCAGATGACACATAGAACTCTTTTGTCCATCAGTCAGCACAAATGTATTAACTGTCTAATCTGCCCCTGCAGAGTAAATACATGGGATGCAAAAAATGAATACATATGGCCCCCTTCCAGAGGATACTGCTGTCCCATGATTCAGTCATACACATTCCAGCAACATGTAATTATTGAATGTCTACTCTGTGATAAGGTCTGTGATAGTCCTTAAATACTTAGAGAGTTACTGTCTTTAGCAAGCTTGCAACTTGTAGGGAGAACAGAAATTATTTCATTTCTTTTTTATGTTTTACACAGAAATATGTAGTCATTGCTATAGGTGTAGAGTGGGGTAGTGTCTAAACTTTGCCTTATAAGAAAAGTCTAATCTGCATTCACACCTAACACTGACAGTACTAAAGAAAGACCTTGCCCTTCAGATGCCCACATAATTTAAATCCACCTGCCATTAATCGTTTTGTGCCAGGAAGTTTCTGGGAATAAAAATCAAAGTTGTGTGTCTGAATTCTGGCCAAGATGTGATTTTTGTAATGCAGATGGCACTCCCGTGCAGTAGCCTGGTGTTCATCTCATTGCCATCCTGAAAAATGAGCACAGGAGGAGTAAATGAAATTTGATTAGCAAGACTTCTTTTTTAAACAGATGTTATACCTGATACAAAATATTCTTTTAGAATTCCTAACAAATAACATAAAGTATTTATCACAGATTAACTGCATGAACTTGCATGCTATTACCAAGACTTCTGAGTGTGAAAATGAATGGTTGCATTTTTCACAGTTCTGATCAAGAGATACATAAGGTTGTGTAATTATAATTCAGATAAGAAAACTATTTTAAAATGTAATAAAATATTATATAAAAAACAAGCATTTTCTAAGTTGTTCTGTTATTTTTTGCCTTATTGAAAGGTACTGAAAAATGCTATTTAGAATTATTATACATTGTATTACAAATGCACATTAACACTAAACATTTTCTCAGAATTGCAAACAATATTTATATCTGCTTTTCTCTTACATCCGATTGTCCCATTTCACAAATGTGGTCCTTAGTCCCAGAAATTTCCTAGTACATTATATTTGAATTCATTATTTTGTATTATTGGTTAAAAACTGTCAAATACATACTTCCAAATCCAGCTGGGATTTACTAAGCGTCAGATGATTTGAAACATAACAGTGAAAATAGTGTTTTTAAAATGAATTTATCTGCCTTCATTGTTGGTTTATGTCTCATTTGGGGGCATTTAAGATTGTGCATAGGACAAATGAATAATTTCCCTATATCATGATTAATATTTTGCCTGTGCCACTATTGAAATTAAGTTCCTATCTTAAATTGAAATCTTTTAAATATAAGCACTAAGGGATCTGTACCATTAGAGATGGACTTGCTATTAACATTCGATATCACTTGTTTTGTTGGTGTGATATGTAAAATAACTTCTAATTTGGGGGCTAAAGCCAGAAAATACAAAGAGGAAATATATTTTCTCATTAATTTTTTCTGTAGTGGTTTGCTTTATTTTTAAAGAAAATCGAACTGGAAAATATCACTGTCAGAATTATATTGCTTCCATATAAACTGTAGCTTGAGCCTGGTGAGGTTATAGTTACTATGGCAACAGAAGTGTGCTCTTTAAAACAGTTTCTATCCTAACTACTCTTCTACTTATACTGAGTGATTTCTTCAAAAATAGGACTCGTGGGGGTGTAGTTATGAGAAATTGTATTCTCTATAAGGATACATGTCCATATAATTTGTGAGAAGTATCTTTGGCATATGGTGGTTAATTAGATATAAATGTTGCCAACATGAATTTTAAAAGCACAGTATTCGCCCAGTAAGTAGCCAAATATGGAGACGTGAAATGAAGAAGTATCCTAAAAAGAGAACTCAGATGACACTGGAACTGATACAGACATCTTTTGGTTTTATGAATCAATATGGAAATATCTTTCAGAAAGTGTAGAGATGTTAAAAGAAATTTAATTTATATGTTAGCCTTTTGCAGGTCAAAATGGGTGAATCATGTTTAGCGAATTGCTTAAAAAAGACATGTAGCATTTATTTTCTTTTTTAAAAATATTTATTAGGGTATAATTTTTATTGGGGTATAACTGATTTACAATGTTGTGTTAGTTTCAGTAAGGCGAATCTGTTATACAAATACATATATCCACTCTTTTTTGGATTCATTTCCCATATAGGCCATTACAGAGTATTGAGTAGAGTTCCCTGTGCTATAAAATAGGTCCTTATTAGGTATCTATTTTATATATAGTGGTGTGTATGTGTCAATCCCAATCTTCCAATTTATCCCTCCTCCCCTTAACCCCCCGTAACCGTAAGTTTATTTTCTACATATGTTTGGTTTTGTAGATAAGTTCATTTGTAGCCTTTTTTTAGATTCCACGTATAAGCGATATCACATAATATTTGTCTTTCTCTGTCTGACTTACTTCACTCAGTATGGCAGTCTCTAGGTCCATCCATGTTGCTGCAAATGGCAGTTTTTATGGCTGAGTAATATTCCATTGTATATATGTACCACATCTTCTTTATCCATTCCTCTGTTGATGGACATTTAGGTTGCTTCTATGTTCTGGCTATTGCAAATAGTGCTTCAATAAACATTGGGCTGCATGTATTTTTTCAAATTATGGTTTTCTCCAGATATATGCCCAGGAGTGGTGTTGCTGGATCATATGGTAGCTCTATTTTCAGTTTTTTAAGGAGCCTCCATGCTGTTCTCCGTAGTGGCTGTATCAATTTACATTCCCACCAACAGTGTAGGAGGGGTCCATTTTCTCCACATCCTCTCCAGCATTTATTGTTTGTAGACTTTTTGATGATGGCCATTCTGACTGGTATGAGGCGATACCTCATGGTAGTCTTGATTTGCATTTCTCTAATGATTAGTGATGATGAGCAGCTTTTCATGTGCTTTTTAAATATGTGTATGTCTTACTTGGAGAAATGTTTATTTAGACCTTCTACCTATTTTTTTATTGGATTGTTCATATTTTTGATATTGAGCTGCATGAGCTGTTTGTATATTTTGGAGATTAGTCCCTTGTCGGTTGCTTTGTTTGCAAATATTTTCTCCCATTCTGAGGGGTTTTTTGTTTTGTTTTGTTTATGGTTTCCTGTGTTGTACAAAAACTTTTAAGTTTAATTAGGTTCAATTTGTTTACTTTGTTTTTATTTTCATTATTCTAGGAGGTGGATCAAAAAAGATCTTGCTGCAGTTTATGTCAGAGAGTGTTCTCCCTATGTTTTCCTCTAAAAGTTTTCTAGTATCCAGCCTTACATTCAGGTCTTTAATCCATTTTGAGTTTATTTTTGTGTATGGTGTTAGGGTGTGTTCTAATTTCATTCTTTTACATGTAGCTGTCCAGTTTTCCTAGCACCACTTATTGAAGAGACTGTCTTTTATCTATTGTATATTCTCGCCTCCTTTGTCATAGATTAGGTGACCATAAGTGTGTTGGTTTATCTCTGCACTTTCTATCTTGTTCCATTGATCTATATTTCTGTTTTAGTGCCAGTACCATACTGCTTTGGTGCCTGTGGCTCTGTGGTATAATCTGAAGTCAGGGAAGCTGATTCCTCCAGCTCCATTTTTCTTTCTCAAGATTGCTTTGGCTATTTGTAGCCTTTTGTGTTTCCATACAAATTGTACAATTTTTTGTTCTCTAATTCTGTGAAAAATGCCATTGGTAGTTTGATAGGGATTGCATTGAATCTGTAGATTGCTTTGCGTAGTATAGTTGTTTCCACAGTATTGATTCTCCCAATCCAAGAACATGATATACCTCTCCATCTGTTTTTTTTTTTTAAATCTTTATTGGAGTATAATTGCTTTACAATGGTGTGTTAGTTTCTGCTTTATAACAAAGTGAATCAGTTATACATATACATATGTTTCCATATCTCCATCTGTTTGTGTCATCTTTTATTTCTTTCATCGGTATTTTATAGTTTTCTTAATACAGGTCTTTTGCCTCCCTAGGTATGTTTATTCATAGGTATTTTATTTTATTCTTTTTGATGGAATGGTGAATGGGACTTTTTCCTTAATCTCTCTTTCTGATATTTTGTTGTTAGTGTATAAGAATGTAAGAGATTTCTGTGTATTAATTTTGTATCCTGCAACTTTACCAAATTCATTGATTAGTTCTAGTAGTTTTCTGGTAGCATCTTTAGGATTCTCTATGTATAGTACCATGTCTGCAAACAGTGACAGTTTTACTTCTTCTTTTCCAATTTGGATTCCCTCTTTTTCTTTTTCTTCTTGGTAGCTGTGGGTAGGACTTCCAAAACTATGTTGAATAAAAATGGCAAGAGTGGACGTCCTTGTCTTGTTCTTTATCTTAGAGGAAATGCTGTCAGCTTTTCACCATTGTGTATGATGTTAGCTGTAGGTTTGTCATATATGGCCTTTATTATGTTAGGGAGGTTCCTTCTAAACCCACTTTCTGGAGAGTTTTTTTATCATAAATGGGTATTGAACTTTGTCAAAAGCTTTTACTGCATCCTTAGAGATCATCATATGGTTTTTATTCTTCAATTTGTTACTGTGGTGTATCACACTGATTGATTTGCATATATTGAAGAATCCTTGCATCCCTTAGATAAATCCCACTTCATCAGGGTTTATGATCCTTTCAATGTGTTGTTGGATTCTATTTGCTAGTGTTTTGTTGAGAATTTTTGCATCTATTTTCATCAGTGATACTGACATGTAATTTTCTTTTTTTGTGATATCTTTGTCTGGCTTTTGGTATCAGGGTGATGGTGGCCTCATAGAATGAGCTTGGGAGTGTTCCTTCCTCTGCAATTTTTTGGAAGAGCTTGAGAAGGATGGGTGTTAACTCTTCTCTAAATGTTTGATAGAATTTGCCTCTGAAGCCATCTGGTCCTGGACTTTTGTTTGTTGGAAGACTTTTAATCACAGTTTCAATTTCATTACTTGTGATTTTCTGTTCATGTTTTCTGTTTCTTCCTGGTTCAGCCTTGGAAGATTGTATCTTTCTAAGAATTTCATTGCATTTCTTCTAGGTTGTCCATTTTATTGGCATATAGTTGCTTGTAGTAATCAAACACATTGAGGTAAATAATATTCATGTCCTTAAGGTGATAACTTCACACAACTTTCATTACCTCCCTTAGATTTTTAATATTGGTAGATTCCATCACAACTTAGCATTTTCATATTTTTATTTTCCTCTGATTTCTAGAAAAAGTTACTTTCAGAATTTTTCTCTTACATACGAAAATGCTATTGTTAAGTCACCCAGATATGTTTTTTTTTAAATTCATGGTGGTTTTACTGGGCCAGTTGGTAAAATATAAAATTTTTTATATAGAAAGGAATGAATATTTAATCATTAATCCATTACTTACTACCTAGGTGATATGAGGGAAAACACTTGGACTTTCTGATCCCTAATTTCTTTACCTCCAGTATTTGGATAGCAACAATAGCTAACCATTTTGCTTTATTATTATGCCAAATAAACATAAATATGACAGTTATATTAGTCAGATTGAGCTACTGTAACAAAGTGATGTAAACAACAGAAATGTATTTCCTCACAGTTCTGGAGGCTGCAAGTCCAAGATCAAGTTACTGTCAGACTTAGTATCTGGTGAGGCCTCTCTTTTTGGCTTGCAGATAGCTACTTGTCACTGTGTACTCAAGTGGCCTTTCTTCTGTGCCCATGCAGAGAGTCTCTAGTTCTCTTCCTCTTCTTATAAGAGCACCAATCCTATTGGATTAATGCCTCATCCTTATGACCTCATTAACATTTATTACCCTCTTATAGGTCCTATCTTCTAATACAGTCATATTTGGGGTTAAGGCTTAACATATGAATTTGTGGGAGGCACAGTTCAGTCCTTAAAATAGTGTTTTGCAAACTGTAAATTATAGAATAAATATTAACATTATTTTTGTTTGCTTTCTCTAATGATGGGAATTGTCTCCCTTAGGAAATGACTGACTAGCATTATAGCTTCAGCCAAACTATTCCACCAAAGTAACAAACTATATACAGAGTCTTTGCTTTTAATATATGTTTAGATCAATTGAGCTGATTAGACTTAAACAAGCAAATAAAAATGAAATGGAGAGTCTCACACTTTTTAAAAATGTCACTTAAGAACACACGCTGTTTATCATTTTAGAGTAATGGTATTTCCCAGTTACTGTTACTTCTAATGATTATTAACTGAATATCATACTCAGTAACTATAACTAGTTATATCATCATTAATTCCCTTCCCTCCAGCTTAAACAATACTCTTATGTTCCATATTTATTTCACAGCTTGCATTAACAAGCATTACTCTTTCTTTTGACCAGGTTTCTGGTACAAGGTAACTCATGAAATAGAAAAAGGTTTGCTTTCTAATGCAGGTAGAGAATATATGTGTCTTAGGGAATAAGGGAACCAAAGAGATCACTACCAGGTCTTTATTTGGGGGTTATCACTCTACACCCTGCATCACCTCACAGAAGTAGAAAGAACAGCCAGGACACTGAAAGCCTGAATGGTTTCCACCATAATCATGCTCCACAGATGTGAACTTGTTATTTTGGTGCACATTATGGGTTCATTATAAGTGGGACTCAGAATTCTACACTAAGCAAAAACCACTTTTAAGTATAGAGTATAAAGACTTTATTTTCTCCCCACTCATGTTCCTAAATATATTTTAAACAAACCAACTATATCTTTGTGTAGAAATATCCACTGGGTAGAGTGACACTGTTTTAGATATGTAGCAGATATGGTGACCTTGAGAAAATGCATTTCTTATCATTGAGAAATCAATCTACAGAGGATGCAGCAATTGCCATGACAGGAATAACCTGCCACATTATAGAAACTTGATGACGATAAATGACTATGGAAAAAATTAATTTAGGGAGTAATGAATCATCATAAGATTTACATCAAAAGGTAAAGGCCATATCCTTATAACTCTTTGTAAGGTTATGAGTACAGGTTGAAAGACAGCTAAACTTTTTTATATTGGTTGGATAAAAGCCTAACGAATGAATAAAAAGAGCATGTAAGATAGAGCTTATACTGTAGCATTTTAAGACATTTTATTATTTTTTTTCTAGTCAGTGTTTTACTTAAAAAGGAATGTACTGTCTTAAAAACAAACCATAGAGACAAAGAAGGACACAACGTAATGGTCAAGGGATCAATCCAAGAAGAAGATATAACAATTGTAAATATGCACCCAACATAGGCGCACCTCAATACATAAGGCAAATGCTAACAGACATAAAAGGGGAAATAGACAGTAATACAATCATAGTACAGGACTTTAACACCCCATCTCCCCAATGGACAGATCATCCAAAATGAAAATAAATAAAGAAACACAAGCTTTAAATGACACAGTAAACAAGGTGGGCTTAATTGATATTTTTAGGACATTCCATCCAAAAACAATAGAATACATTTTGTTCTCAAGTGCTCAGGGAAAGTTCAACAGGATAGATCATATCTTGGGTCACAAATCAAGCCTTGGTAAATTTAAGAAAATTGAAATTGTATCACATATCTTTTCCAACCACAATGCTATGAGACTAGATTTCAATTACAGGAAGAAAACTGTAAAAAATACAAACACATGGAGGCTAAACAATATGCTACTAAAAAACCAAGAGATCATTGAAGAAATCAAAAAGGAAATGAAAATATACCTAGCAACAAATGACAATGAAAACACAACGACCCAAAACCTATGGGATGCAGCAAAGGCAGGTCTAAGAGGAAAGTTTATAGCAATATAATCCCACCTCAAGAAACAAGAAAAATCTCAAATAGAAAACCTAACCTTACACCTAAATCAATTAGAGAAAGAAGAACAAGACAAAACAAAAGTTAGCAGAAGGAAAGAAATCATAAAGATCAGATCAGAAATAAATGAAAAAGAAATGAAGGGAGCAATAGCAAAGATCAATAAAACTAAAAGCTGGTTCTATGACAAGATAAACAAAATTGATAAACCATTAGCTGGACTAATCAAGAAAAAAAGGGAGAAGACTCAAATCAATAGAATTAGAAATGAAAAAGGAGAAGTAACAACTGACCCTGCAGAAATACAAAGGATCATGAGAGATTACTACAAGCAATTACATGCCGATAAAATGGACAACCTGGAAGAAATGGACAAATTCTTAGAGAAGCGCAACCTTCCAAGACTAAACCAGGAAGAAATAGAAAATATAAACAGCCCAATCACAAGCACTGAAATTGAAACTGTGCTTAAAAATCTTCCAACAGGGCTTTCCTGGTAGCACAGTGATTGGTTGAGAGTCCACCTGCCAATGCAGGGGACACGGGTACGTGCCCCGGTCCGGGAAGATCCCACATGCCATGGAGCAGCTGGGCCCATGAGCCATGGCCCCTGAGCCTGCATGTCCGGAGCCTGTGCTCCACATCGGGAGAGGCCACAACAGTGAGAGGCCCGCGTACTGCAAAAAAAAAAAAAAAAAAAAAAAATCTTCCAACAAACAAAAGCCCAGTATCAGATGGCTTCACAGGCAGATTATGTCAAACATTTACAGAACATGTAACACATATCCTTCTCAAACTCTTCCAAAATATAGCAGAGGGAGGAACACTCCCAAACTCATTCTATGAGGCCACCATCACCCTGAAACCAAAACCAGACAAAGATGTCACAAAAAAAAAAATCTTCAGGCCAATATCACTGATGAACATAGATGCAAAAATCCTCAACTAAATACTAGCAAACAGAATCCAACAGCACATTAAAAGGATTATACACCATGATCAAGTGGGGTTTATCCTAGGAATCAAAGATTCTTCAATATACACAAATCAATCAATGTCATACACCATATTAACAAATTTAAGGATAAAAACTGTATGATAATCTCAGTAGATGCAGAAAAAGCTTTTGACAAAATTCAACACATATTTATGATAAAAGCTCTTCAGAGAGTGTGCATAGAGAGAACCTACCTCAACATAATAAAGGCCATATATGACAAACCCACATCCAACATTGTTTTCAATGGTGAAGAACTGAAACCATCTCCTCTATGGTCAGGAACAAGACACGGTTGCCTACTCTCACCACTGTTATTCAACATACTTTTGGAAGTTTTAGCCACAGCAATCAGAGAAGAAAAAGAAATAAAAGGAATCCAAATTGGAAAAGAAGTAAAACTGTCACTGTTTGCAGATGACATAATACTATACAGAGAAAATCCTAAAGATGCTACCAGAAAACTATTAGAGCTAATCAATGAATCTGGCAAAGTAGCAGGATACCAAATTAATGCACAGAAATCTCTTGCATTCCTATACACTAATGATGAACAATCTGAAAGAGAAATTAAGGAGACACTCCTATTTACCATTGCAACAAAAAGAATAAAATACCTAAGAATAAATCTACCTAAGGAGACAAAAGACCTGTATGCAGAAAACTATAAGACACTGATGGAAGAAATTAAAGATGGTACAAACACTTGGAGAGGTAAACCATGTTCTTTGACTGGAAGGATGAACATTGGGAAAATGACTCTACTGCTCAAAGCAATCTATAGATTTAGTGCAATCCTTATCAAACTACCAATGGCATATTTCACAGAACTCAAACAAAAAATATCACACTTTGTATGGAGACACAAAAGACCCCGAATAGCCAAAGCAATCTTGAGAATGAAAAACGGAGCTGGAGGAATCAGGCTCCCTGACTTCAGACTATACTACAAAGCTACAGTAATCAAGACAGTATGGTACTGGCACAAAAACAGAAATATATAGATCAATGGAACAGGATAGAAATCCTAGAGATAAACCCACGCACATATGGTCACCTTATCTTTAAGTAGGCAAGAATATACAATGGAGAAAACACAGAGTCTTCATTAAGTGATGCTGGGAAAACTGGACAGCTACATGTAAAAAATGAAATTAGAACAGTTCCTAACACCATACACACACAAAAAAAACCTCAAAATGCATTAAAGACCTAAATGTAAGGCCAGACACTATAAACCTCTTAGAGGAAGACATAGGCAGAACACTCTATGACAGAAATCACAGTAAAATCCTTTTTGACCCATCTCCTAGAGAAATGGTAATAAAACCAAAAATAAACAATTGGGACCTAATGAAACTTAAAAGCATTTGCACAACAAAGGAAACCATAAACAAGATGAAAAGACAAACCTCAGAAGGGGGAAAACATATTTGCAAACAAAGCAACTGACAACGGATTAATCTCCAAAATATATAAACAGCTCATGCAGCTCAATATCAAAAAAAAAACCTAATCCAAAAATGGGAGAAGATCTAAATAGACATTTCTCCAAAGAAGATATACAGATTGCCAACAAACACATGAAAGGATGCTCAACATCACTAATCATTAGAGAAATGCAGATCAAAACTACAATGATGTATCACCTCACACCAGTCAGAATGGCCATCATCAAAATGTGTGGGGAAAAGGGAACCCTCTTGCACTGTTGGTGGGAATGTAAATTGATACAGCCACTATGGAGAAAAGTATGGAGGTTCCTTAAAAAACTAAAAATAAAACTACCATATGACAGAACAATCGCACTACTGGCATATACCCTGAGAAAACCATAATTCAAAAATAGTCATGTACCACAATGTTCATTGCAGCACTATTTATAGTAGCCAGGATATGGAAGCAACCTAAATGTCCATCGACGGATGAATGGATAAAGATGTGGCACATATATACAATGGAATATTACTCAGCCCTAAAAAGAAACAAAATTGAGTTATTGTAGTGAGGTGGATGGATCTAGAGTCTGTCATACAGAGTGAAGTAAGTCAGAAAGAGAAAAACAGATACCGTATGCTAACACATATATATGGAATCTAAAAAAACAAACAAAAAATGATTCAGATGAACCTAGGGGCAGGACAAGAATAAAGACACAGACATAGAGAATGGACTTGAGGACACGGGGAGGGGGAAGGGTAAGCTGGGATGAAGTGAGAGAGTAGCATTGTAATATACACACTACCAAATGTAAAATAGGTAGCTAGTGGGAAGCAGCTGCATAGGACTGGGAGATCAGCTCGGTGCTTTGTGACCACCTAGTGGGGTGGGAGAGGGAGTTTGGGAGGGAGATGCAAGAGGGAGGAGATATGGGGATATATGTGTATGTATAGTTGATTCACTTTGTTATAAAGCAGAAACTAACACACCACTGTAAAGCAATTATACTCCAATAAAGATGTTTAAAAAAAAAGATACAGGTAAGAAGTCTTGAAAGTGACTGTCTACATCTAAATCTCTATTTTTCTAATCAAATATCACAAAGGAATTTTTAAAAAGTCAAAGGAAGTAAAGGAAAAGAAGGAAATGAGGCACATAGAAAATAAAGGGCAAGAGTGGCTGGGAACTCAAATAACTCAATTAATACTTTAAAGTTAAAATATAAGCTGTCTATATGCTCTTTACAAGAGGTATACTTTAAGTATGTATAGACACAGGAGGATTGAAAGTTAAAAATTGAGAAAAGATACACCATGCAATCATTAAAAGTAGAAAAACATGAGTGACCATATTCATATTGAACAATATAAATGTCAAGATAAGGAGTGCTAGTTAACATTTAAAAGTGAAGTTTCATAATGGTAAAATGAAACTTTTCTAAAGAAAGATATAAGAATCCTAACATGAATTCATCAAGAGAGAGAGCTTCAAAATATATGAAACAAAATCACATGGTATTAAAGAAGAAAAATACAAACCTACAATCACAGAGATTTACTCCCACTGTCTCAGTGATTAATAGAATAAGAAAACTGAATAATCACCAGATATACAAGATTAGAATAAAAACTATCCACTAACTTTATTAATCAACATTTACTAAACACTGTACCCATTACCTACAGAAAATATTCATCAAAATAGATAATATTTATATTTGGTCATAGAAAAATTTTCAAGAAATTTCAAATGAGTGGAATTTGCATGTAAGGTTAAAAAATCATAGAATGCAAGGTCAAAATAAAAAATCTACTTTATTGCTAAATAGTTGCAACCACAAAGTGGAAAAATCAAATAAAAATTTAATTTACCAAAAAATCAAAGTACATAATAAGGAATTTAATAAATTTGATATGCACAAATCTTCCACTAAAAGTTATGAAATATTGGAGATAAAAATAAAAAATATATTAATAAAGCAAAATACCATCCTTATTAGTGGAAGACAATATGTTTTTAATGTTTATTATCCTGAAATTGATCTATAGCCATAATGCAACACCAGTCAAAATACCAACAAGCTATTTTCTACGAAAATCAAAAAGTTGATTCTAAAATTTATAGAGAAAACAAAGTAAGAAGCCTAGACAAAACAATCTTGAGAAACAGTACAAACTTGGAGGACTCATATTACTGAATTCAGGACTTGTTGTAAAGTGATAGTAAGACAGAGTAGTAACAGCATTAGAATAGACAAGTAGATCAAAGTGAAATATTAGACACTGTTAAAGTATTTAAACAAGTAGGCCATTAGACTGAGGTGTCTCTAACACCTTCCTGGACTACGTAAGCAAACCAAAACCTAAACCAGAATCAATGCACTCAAATCCTAGAAAATGAAACTTAGGAATAACCAATCACAGACAGCTAACTAGGCTTTCCGGAAGAAGACAACTGCTTAAGCTATAGCCCATCAAATAATCTCCATGCTTTGCTTCTGCATTTTTTGTTTTGTTTTTTAATTAAAACCTTGCCCCTATCTCCTGTTGGTGGAGTGCTTCTAACCACCTTTGGTTTGACACTGCAGATTCTACTCGGTGCATGCTCAAATAAACTCTTGAAAATTTTAATGTGCCTCAGTTTAATGCATATATGGTCATAGAATTCATGTAAAACTAAAACTACAGTGTTAAGACCAACTGTGTAGAAAAGAGTTTCAAACAGTATCTTACACCATACACAGATTAATGCAGAAAGATTTGTAGTCTAACTTTACAGTCTAAATCAGTCAAATAGTCTGAATACAGGATAAAGATTTATAGGTACTGGAAGAAAACATATAATGTGTTCATTATTTTTAGATAAGGCTTGTAGTCAGCTTATATAAATAAATTATTCAAGTCAACAATAAAAAAGACATTTAAGCCAGTAAGATGTTGGCAAAAGACTTGAACCTCACAGAGGAAATTATGCAAAGGCCTCAAAAGTGCATGAAACTGTGTTCAACATCATTGATCATCATCAATCAGCAGGAGATGTGATAGATTCAACTCCACATTCACTAGAATAGCTGAATTTTAAAAGACTGACAACACCAGATTTTGGTGAGGGTGTGGAGGGGCGGCTTGGAGCCAGGTAAATTAGCACAAACCCTTTTTTTAAAAATTTTTTTTAAAGTTAAGTATGTAGCTACCCTATGTCAGGAAGCCTTGAAGGGGGAGCTCTCACACATAATCATTTACTGCAGCATAGAGATCCCCTCAGGAAGAAAAAGTTCCTTCTGACCCAGCAACAGCAAGCTGCCTCCCCACCTACAACCAAGGAAGAACAGCCTTGGCCTCTCCAGTTTCCTCTTTTCCTCTATAAAAGCAAGCCCATCTACCCTGTTCCCCAGACTTGCCTATGGTTCACCAGTTTGCTTGCCCTTGCAATTTTCTGCTAGTCCCAAATAAACACATTTTGCTAGTAAAATAACAGGCTCTTTTGTACTTTTTAAGGTCAAGACTTATGACCTGACAATTAAACTCTTGTATATTTACCCAGGAGAATTTTTTTGAAGTGTCAATAGAAGATTTGTACAAGAATTTTTATAGAAGCTTTATCCAAGCACATGTGAAGGTCATAATAAAGCACATGTCAAATAAACAAAGGATCATAACAAAGAAACAAGATTTAATAATCAAAAAGAAGAGCAAAATTATAGCAGGAAATAACTGCCTGAGGAAAACTGCAGAAACAGAAAACAAAACAGCTCTGAGGTTTCTATTAGCCAGGGCAAAAAGTAAATATAATGAGCTACATTGTTATTATTGTTTATTAAAAGAAATGATGCTTAGAAAGCAGATAATCTATACTATTTCCTAGAATCAAATTCTACATATAATATTAAACAATGAAAAAATAATTTTAACGATTTTGTATCAAGCCCAGAGTTGTTACTCTTAAAGCTCCTTCTTCAATTTTCAGTTAACAAGAAATGAGAACGATATTAAATCATAATTTAGCAGTACAATTTGATAAGGATTCAGTATTGTCTGGTTAAGGGTTTTGCTGATTTTGTTTCATATAAGAATAAATTGGATTCACTGACACATTTATCTTACCTCCTGCTGACAATTCTAGATCCCACTCGGATTGAAGGAAAGTAGCCCATTTTAACAAAGGCATCCCTGTGTATAGAGATCCTCACTTGTGTATAAATCATTGCCGTAGTAAAGATGTTTGCTTGTCCTCTAGGCTCTCCCTGTCACAGAGCTGTTTAAGCTATCTCCAGCTGAATAGTAATCCTATGGAGTATCCTTGTCTATTTGATTCTATGTGTCTATTTCATAGCTTCCTAGATATTTCCCTGTAAACCTTAGCATTGTCCAATGGTACATTCTTGGCATATGTCAACCTCCTTGTTCTTTTTGGCCAGTCAATGGAGATCACCTGTGGTTTGATATATATATATATGTATTCAAAATTTACCTTTCAAACTAGTTTCAAAAACACATAACTGCAAACTCAAAACACTACAAAATATATTTACAACCATGTAAATGCCTCAAGCTCAAAATTTCCAGTGTCAAAGTACCTCAGATATCCAAAATGAAAATATGAATGTGTCATATATCAAAGAAGCTCAAAGTCAAAATACGGAAAGTGAAAATCATCAAAACTTGTTTATCCTCCCTTATTCACCTTCACAGTAAATGATACTGCATTGTTTTTGAAACATGAACCATTAGGAGTATAGATTTTATTTTTTAAAAAATAGAAATCATCTACTCATTTTTTCACTTCCTCTATTGCCCTGGACCAGACTCTTGTTATAGGAATCACCAAAGAACAGGTCTTTATGGCCAAATATGAGAAATAGGCAGAATTTGATAACATGTCACATTCTTCGAGATAGGAAGAATACAACATAATTCAGAATAGTTGAATTCAAATCAGTGATAAATAACCTAGACAAGGGGCCTCAGGCAGACTTGAGAGTTAGAAGTTTTTATGTTGAGCACAGGGAACTTGGGATGTGAGACTCCTACATTGGTAGAGGCTGGGCTGGCATCTTCTATTGGTTCTATAAAAGAAGGCTCATATGGGTAGTGGGAGGAAAATTAGAGAGGGACGACAGAAATACTTAAAAAAAGTACTTGATACAGGAATGCCAGGACACTCCACTCTAAGTCTTGCAGACTATGACTAAAGAGCAGCCTCAGCTGGCCACCTGGCCCTTGCTGGAGAAGAGATTTCTTCCAGGGCTGAGAATCAAGTTCCAGGGTTTTCCTGCTTTCAAATACCACCACCTTGTGTTGAGCTGTGAACTACAGACCACCTGGGGGCTTGGGAGGCTGTATACCTTCCCGAAAAGAAGGATCTGGTATGGCATCTCTTGGCATTTTGGGGAAATTATGTAACAAATGAATGGCAGCTACCTCCTCTCCCAGCTCCCTCAGGCCCAGGGGAGGGAGCAGCCGGAGCTGTAGCGCATGCGCTAAACAAGAATGCATGTCCAATAAAACTCGTACGTGGTGTCTGGTGCTGCCGCCCTAGCGTTGCACAGAAAAATTCATAATTGACCCAGGAGTGCACAGCAGACATGTTAAGAGGTTTATGTGCCACACAATACACGTTAAATGCAGGATGGACAAAACCAAGACATTTGTCTCCTTTCCTCTGACTTTTGAGTTGAGCTGTAAGTTTAGGCTTTTCAGCAGAGAAAAATGAAATGGAATCTGTTCAGATTTAGAAAGCTGATCAACCTTATGAAGATAGATGCTCATAATTTTATTTTAATAAAATTTTCTATATTGGAACTCGGGGATGGGATAGTTATTTTTCAAGAGATGAGTGAATAAAAAATTATTTGGAAAAAAAAAAGGCTGCTCAACTTGACTCTTCTAATCATTAGAAATATCTCTTTGGATTTCTGCAGGTTCAACTTTTATACCCTGATCAAATTCTCTGGACTATAAACAATTTTACTCTAGTAAGACAATGACCCTTAATTCAGTTCTGAGAGTTAAAAAACATTATTTGAGATTGTAAAATAATTTTCTCAGTGGGTTAATGTCTTTAAGACTGGGGAATTTAAAGTTAAATATAAGTAATTATCTTTATAATAACATTTTAAATAAAATATTCATTTCAGGAATTATCTGTATATATTTTGTTTTAATCATTTGACATCTATAATAAATTCAAGCGTAATAGAATATCAACTAAGTTACTATTATAAATCAAATTTAAAGTATTATTGAGTAACAGTTTCAAACTTCAGATTTTAAATTTAAAGATAAAATAGAACTATAAATTTTTGAGTATCATTGGCATGTTCAGAAAGCATAAGATTAACCATATTGACAGTTTAAGTTATTAGATTTATATGTGGGAAGGCTTTGTTTATTGGTGCTTAAAATATATTTATAAATGCAGTTTAAAATATTTAAGTTAATTTAAACTATAAACTTTTAAATGTGCTTGCTAACATTTATTAGAATTATATATTGTGTCATTTTTTTCAAGTTGAACTAAAAAAGATAGAAACAAGCTTTTTAATTTTTCTATTTCAGTAAATTAAATATTAATTTTACAACTTTTTGATGTTACAGATAATGCTGTTGTGTGCAATTAATAAGCTGAGTTCAAGGATACCACAAAGTTTGCATTTGTAACTTTTTTTTCATTTAAATTATTTCTATCATCTTTATAATGTTCTTCCTGTTAACAATTTTGTAGCCGTTAAATTATTTCTTTCTCTATTCAGTAGACAAAAACAGTCTTCTGTGTAAAACATTTTACTCGCCTGTCTTTAACTGCATCATGAGTTTGAGAATCCCCATGGTGGTAATGAATGAGTTTAAGTGCATCATCTGTGAACCCACCTGTACATAAATATACATATATTATATACATTGTACTACTACACACCTCTGTTACTTTGCTTGTATCTTTCCATTTTCTCACCATTTCTTAGGGTTCATTGTCTTGCCAACTCTCAATCATTCTGTAGATCAATCTCAGAGGCAAAGTCCTTGAGAAAATTCTTTCCTGAATCTTAAGATGAATCAAGTAGCCCTTAATGCTTTCAAAGCTCTTTGTAAGTACCTCAGTATTAAGATTTTCTACATTTCATTAAAATTACCTGTTTATATTTCTACATATCACTAGACTTTAAGCCCCTGGACTGTTTCCTTTTTTAATGTTATTTAGCCTAATTACTACCATAGAACACATTGAAAGTCCTCTGAAGTGTCTTTTATTTCAGTGAGTGGACTCTTGAATACTAGTCGCCTTAT
The DNA here is from genome assembly GCF_011762595.2 of Tursiops truncatus. Taxonomy (NCBI): domain Eukaryota; kingdom Metazoa; phylum Chordata; class Mammalia; order Artiodactyla; family Delphinidae; genus Tursiops; species Tursiops truncatus. The sequence continues at coordinate 120,165,749 of NC_047037.1, forward strand.
TTAGTTATACTGATACCAACTGACAAGAGACTAATGAGAATTTATTTCATATTGTTATTGAAAGAAATTTCCAATTACCAAGAGTTAGTTTCAAAAGCATTGATTTATTTTACTGAATCCTTGCCTTTGTATACTCATCTTCTCCTACACCTTGAAAAGACCAATACTTCAGAAAGAGCAAGTCAAGCAGCAAACTGAATAGGTTCCTCTGCATCATGGCACAGTCTAGGCATCCAGTGAGAGCAGTAGGTACAGCAACTGAGTCAGCTGGGTAAGGGCAAATGAATCGATTACTACACTGAGCCTCAACAATCTGCAGAGAAAGGGCAGGTTAGAGTTACCTAGCGGTTCTCTTTTTTTTGTATTAGGTTTAAATTTATCCTTCATAAATTATATCCTTTCCTTTATTCTCATAAACCCCTTCTAAACTGTTCCCCTACCTTTCCTCAAAGGCAGAACAAACTAGTCCTTGCTTCTACCTACTGGTGACCGTATTTGCCTAAGATTGTTCTGGCTCTGGTTAGAAAAATGCAAATTCAAGCCACAATGAGATATCACTATACACCTATACAAATGTCAAAGAGGGGGGAAAAAAACCCATAAAATGCAATGTGCTAGCAAGGATGTGAATCAGTGATAACTCTCACATATTGCTGGCAGGAATGCAAAAATTTTAGCCACTTTGGAAAATAGTCTGGAGGTTTCTTAATAAATTTAAACATACAATTATGATGTGACCCAAAATCCCACTCCTAAGTATTTACCCAGGAGAAAGAAAAGCATCTCCACCCAAAAGCTTGGATGCCAGTGTTTATAGGGGCCAGTGTTTATTGGGTAATTCATAATTGCCAAAAACAGGAAACAAATGAAATGTCCATTAATTGGTGAATGTATGAAAATCTATGCTACATCCACACAATGGATCACTACTTATGCATTTCAGTAAATGGACTATTGATACATGAAACCACATAGATGAATCTTAATTGCATTATGCTAAATGGAAGAAGTCAGACTCCAAAGGCTACATGCTGTATACCTGACATCTGGGAAAAGATAATATAATGACAGAAAAAGATCAGTATTTGCCAGGGTCTAAGAGTGGGGAAAATTGATTGACTACAAAATGACACAAAGGAACTTCATAAGTGCTGAAAATATATCTTTATTGTAGTGTTCATTACACAACAGTATGCATTTGTCAAATTCATAGAACTTTACGCCTCTAAAGAGTGATTTTACCTTATGCATGTTATGCCTTAGAAAAGTCTGACTTTTCAAAACCTTACTTACATCACCCTAAACATCCATAGAAATAAATTTGGCATTAAAAGTATAGATTTTTAAAAATTCATCAAACATTTTTTAATAAAAATATTGTTTCTTTCTAATTAATGAAATGTTTTCTTCATGAAATCTCAACAACACTAATGCAACCAGCTGTTCAATGCATTTCACCTCTTTGCTGATGATCAGAAAACAACAACAATAACAACATAAAACACTACATTCTTTAGAAAAGTGTTGCTAGTGTAATTTAACGTTTTCAGATTGGTTTTATCTACTATATGGAGTCTATACAGTTACACTTCACCATAATTTAATTACATTAGATACTTAACAACTCCCCCAAACTACATCAAGGTCTTGTATGTGTACTATGCAATTAAAATTGTAAAATGGAAAATTTATTGGTTAGTAATTTTTTATCCTGATCTTCCAAAATTATGGTCAACAAATAGTGATGTTACATTACATTTTCCTTCTTGCTGTTGCTCAGTTTTCTTAACAATATTTTTCCTTCTTCAAACACTAATGCATAAGAAGTCAGTAATTTTACTATTTGATCAACTTTTCTAATTATCATTCTTTTAGAGTGTGTTCATAAATGCAAACATACACACAGATGATAGATAGATGAATAAATAGGCAGATAGATGATAGATACATAGATACATAGATTCATAGAGAATATGGCAAGAATAAAACATTTTAAAGAAACATAAAGTTCAGTGATGATTCCATGCTGAAAAGTATACTCATGAATAAGCAAGTTTAACATGATAGGCATCATTTTCCATAACTCTAAAGAGCATGATCTTCCAGTTTTCTTCTCATATGGAAACTCTGTTAAAGACCTTTCCTTTGGTCAACTATCGAGTTTTACATTGTGTTTTATCTCCTCTAGGGACTAGATCTTTGGTTCTCTTCTCTCATTTACAAGATCCCTGAGTGATCTCATTTATATTCAGTGGCTTCAAACATCCATGTGCTGATGATTGAAAAATACTTGAACCTGAGTTCTGTTAGAGATAAAGAAATTTATATCCATGTGAATATAAATGTTTCACAAATGCCTAAAAATATATATTCAAACCTTAATTCAGGTTTGAATGACAGAAATAATTAAAGAAACCACGTTTCTCCTGAATTCTGTCTTTTAGGGAACGGCAACTCCAGATATTCATTTGTCAACAAGAAACAGTATCACACTTGAGTATGCCTCTTTCCTCCCCACATATATTTGATCCCTCAGCAATACTGCCAGTGCTACATCTTAGATGTCTATCAAATCCCTTCACTTCTCCCTATCCCACTGCAACTAATTTAGGTTACCATATTCTCTTACCTACCTATTGCAACATCTTTCTATAAATCATCCTCTCTACCTCTGGTCTTCCTACTTCCCAATTATTCTCCACACTGCAGCCACAGTAATGTCTCCTGGAATTCCCGCTCCTTAAACCTTTCCCATGGCTCCCTGTTTTCTCTCAGGATGATATTTAACCTTCTTGCCATGCTTATATGACACTTCATTATCTGCCTTCTCTTTGTTTCTCTGCTGTATTTGCTTCGTCCTTCTAAATCTGGCTCCATTAATTCTGGGTTACTTTTTTCTTCCCCCGAATTCTGTGTTCCCATTTACCTCTGGGTTTTTGCACATTCTGTTCCTTTTGCTTAGGCATTTTTTACTTTTTCTGACTTATCCAGTTTCCTTTATATAATCTGTCTAAAGTATCCTAATTTTTCAGATTTCCTTGTATACATTACTTCTTCTAAAAATGTCTTCTGATAATTTATCACAACCTGTGTTGACAATGTCATAACATGTTTACAACTGTCTACTTACTTGTTTGTATCTTCATGTTGAGTATATATATATATATATATGTATGTTACTAAAATTAACAGTGTTCTCTATAATTTATATTTTATTAGCAAACGCTACACTTTTTACATATGCAGTCAAATCATTGGAATGGTTTTTTAAATGTTCCTTAAAATTACTGTGAATAACACATGAATGGGGTTGAGAAACTTTTTGTCAAAGCTATGTCATATTGTTCTTGATAAGAGGGAACAAAGTATGAAATGAAATTACACATAATAGAAACATTATCATTTACCACTATAATTACTCTCAGCATAGCAATTGGGTACATGAGAAAATAATAGATTATAAGACATGCTCATTGAGAATAGACTTGGGGAACTTTATAGCAAAGCTGTGGTTTTTCTGACACTGTATAATGGACTGTATCAAAACTGTGAAATGGAAGAGATAAAGCAGTCTTTCAGATAGGAGGATATTTGTACTCACAAGAAGCAATAAAATATTCAAGTTTTTATCTAAATATAACTTTCTCTTCTAACTTTTACAAAATACTGTTCTTATGGTGTACTTCATCAGTTGCTCCAGTGATTTCTATAATGATTTTTTTTCTGAAAAATTTTCATCCTCACCCATTTGTATGTACATACCAAAAAGAAATAAAAGTAATATACAACCAACTGAGCTCCTATTTCTACTAAAATAAAGTGAAATACCTCAAACAAGAAAAAAATAACACATGAATCAGAGGGGATATATGAATAATGGGTTATACTTTAGAAATTCTGGCAGCATCAAGTTCGGAATAAGAAAAAAAAGATTTGACATTTTTGAGAAATGACGAATTCAGATCACAAAGATTGTAACCTACAGTCCTTGCAAAACAAGCCAATTATGTGCATATGTGCAATGAAAATATCACATAAAAAACATCTCAAGTATAATCAAAACAATTAATGGAATATGAGCTAACATTTAAACATCCTTAGATTTTATAAAGAGGAATGTGTACTTTGTATCTACAAGTATTTCAAGTTTAAAGTAACTGTATGAATGCACTTTTGCTTCACAATTATGTATAATAATGCAGTTTTCATCATCATACACATTTAAATATCTTTTGATTTTCTTTGTGATTTATTTTCTACCCACAAATTATTTAGTAGTGTGTAGTTTAATTTCCAATTATTTGACGTTGTTTTAGATAGCTTTTGTTTCTTAATTTTAATTTATTCCCTTGTGATAAGAAAATATACTCTGTATTTTTCAATCTTTTGGATATACAGAGAATTGTGCTCTAATAGACGTAACAGTCAATTTTGATGATTATTAAATGTGCTCTTGGAAAGCGTTTCTCTTCTCAGTTGAGTGTATTTTATAAATGTCAATTTGGTCAAGATAGTTGATAGAGTTTTTCAAGCCATCTGTGAGTTTTTTGATTTTTGTGTCTGTTTCTATCAAAAGCTGAGAGAAGAGCGTTACAATCTCCAACTAGGTTTTATCTGTTTTTTTAATTTAATAAATTTTGGTTTCTTTTTAAGCTCTGCTTTTCAGCTCCAATTTGTGATTGGTTCGTATTCATGATGTCTTGACTCTTTTATAACTGTCCTTCTTTATTTCTTTTTTTTTAATAAATTTATTTTTATCTATTTATTTTTGGCTGCGTTGGGTCTTCGTGCGCAGACTTTCTCTAGTACGGCAACCGGGGGCTACTCTTTGTTGCAGTAGGCGGGCTTCTCATTTTGGTGGCTCCTCTTGCTGTGGAGCACAGGCTCTAGGTGTGTGGGCTTCAGTAATTGTGGCACGTGGGGTCAGTAGTTGTGGCTGTGGGCTCTAGAGCGGAGGCTCAGTAGTTGTGGCGCACGGGCTTAGTTGCTCCACGGCATGTGGGATCTTCCCAGACTAGGGCTCGAATCCATGTTCCCTGCATTGGGAGGTGGATTCTTAACCACACTGTGCCACCAGGGAAGTCCCTCCTTCTTTATTTCTGATCATACCTTTTGCCTGGAAGTTTCTGATAGTAATGTACTCATTTCATTCCTCTTTCCACATGTGGTAACTCATTCTGACCTTTTATGTTCATCCTGTCTGTATTTTATCTTTAAAATGTGTCTCTTGCAGACAGCATATACTTAGGTTTTACAGTTTTATTCATTTTTAAATTATTTGTCTTTTTTTTGAATTTTATTTTTCTGTACAGTAGATTCTTATTTGTTGTCTATTTTATACATATTAATGTATACATGTCAATCCCAAACTCCCAGTTCATCCCACCACCACCACCATCCCCGCTTTCCCCACTTCGTGTCCATACGTTTGTTCTCTACATCTGTGTCTCTATTTCTACCTGCAAACCGATTCATCTGTACCATTCTTCTAGATTCCACATATACATGTTAATATACAATATTTTTTTTTCTCTTTCTGACTTATTTCACCCTGTATGACAGTCTCTGGTTCCATCCATGTCTCTGCAAATGAGACATTTTAAAAATCTTCCATTTTGTGCCTAATATTCCATTGTGTATATGTAACATCTCCTTTATCCATTCGTCTGTCGATGGGCATTTAGGTTGCTTCCATGACCTGGCTATTGTAAATAGTACTGCAGTGAATACTGAGGTGCATGTGTCTTTTTGAATTATGGTTTTCTCTGGGTATGTGCCCAGTAGTGGGATTGCTGGATCGTATGCTACTTCTATTTTTAGTTTTATAAGGAACCTCCATATTGTTCTCCATAGTGGCTGTATCAATTTACATTCCCACCAACAGTGCAAGAGGATTTCCTTTTCTCCACACCCTCTCCAGCATTTGTAGTTTGTAGATACTCTGATGCTGGCCATTCTGACTGGTGTGAGGTGATACCTCATTGTAGTTTTGATTTGCATTTTCTCTAATAATTAGTGATGTTGAGTAGCTTTTCATGTGCCTCTTGGCCAGCTGTATGTCTTCTTTGAAGAAATGTCTATTTAGATCTTCTGCGTATTTTTTGATTGGGTTTTTTTTTTTTAATATTGAGCTGCATGAGCTGATATATATATATATATTGTGTGTGTGTGTGTGTGTGTGGTATGCGGGCCTCTCACTGTTGTGGCCTCTCCCGTTGCAGAGCACAGGCTCCAGACACGCAGGCTCAGCAGCCATGGCTCACGGGCCCAGCCGCTCCGCGGCATGTGGGATCTTCCCGGACCAGGGCATGAACCTGTGTCCCCTGCATCGGCAGGCGGACCGTCAACCACTGCTCCACCAGGGAAGCTCCCTGTTTATATATTTTGGAGATTAATCCTTTGTCTGTTGATTCATTTGCAAATATTTTCTCCCATTCTGAGGTTTGCCTTTGTCTTGTTTTTCATGTCCTTTGCTGTGCAAAAGTGTTTAAGTTTCATTAGGTCCCATTTGTTTATTTTTGTTTTTATTTCCATTACTCTAGGAGGTGGCTCAAAAAAGATCTTGCTTTTATTTACGTCAAAGAGTGTTCTTCCTATCCTTTCCTCTAAGAGTTTTATAGTGTCCAGCCTTACATTTAGGTCTTTAATCTATTTAGAGTTTTTTTTTTTTGTGTATGGTGTTAGGGAGTGTTCTAATTTCATTATTTTACATGTGGCTGTCTAGTTTTCCCAGCACCACTTATTGAAGAGACTGCCTTTTCTCCATTGTATCCTTGCCTCTTTTGTCAAAGATTAGTTGACCATAATTGCCTGGGTTTATCTCTGGGCTTTCCATCTTGTTCCATTGATCTGTATTTCTGTTTTTGTGCCAGTATCATATTGTCTTGATTACTGTAGCTTTGTAGTATAGTCTGAAGTCAGGGAGTCTGATTCCTCCAGCTCTGCTTTTTTTCCTCAAGATTACTTTGGCTATTCAGGTCTTTTGTGTCTCCATACAAATTTTTGAGATGTTTTGTTCTAGTTCGGTGAAAAATGCCATTGATAATTTGATAGGGATTGCATTGAATCTGTAGATTGCTTTGGGTAGTATAGTCATTTTCACAGTATTGATTCTTCCAGTTCAAGTACATGGTATATCTCTCCATCTGTTTGTGTCATCTTTGATTTCTTTCATCAGTGTCTTATAGTTTTATAAGTATAGGTCTTTTACTTCCTTAGGTAGGTTTATTCCTAGGTATTTTATTCTTTTGGTTGCAATGGTGAATGGGATTGTTTCCTTAATTTCTCTTGCTGATTTTTCGTTGTTAGTGTATAGGAGTGCAAAAGATTTCTGTGCATGAATTTTGTATCCTGCAACTTTACCAAATTCATTGATTAGCTCTAGTAGTTTTCTGGTGGCATCTTTAGAATTCTCTATGTATTCTCCTCTTTTCAGGAGGAGCATAAAGCCTATGTTTCTTATCCCTTCTGCTTTTGGCAAAAGAATTAAATTCTAGGCAATTGCAGCTGAGAAGTCTGGGGCTCCATTCCTCCACCCAGCCCCCTGGATTAGGGTAGAGTCTCTACCTCAGGCATGGCAGACTGAGAATCCTGGGGTGCAGACTCTTCCCACTGCAGCTCACTATGAGGTGGTGATTCCATACCAGGACAAGAGGCTACCACCCTTGCCCAGCACCATGCTTATAAAACAGGGGTTTCATATTGAAAGAAGCAGGTCCCTGTGTCCACCCCCACACCTTTAGAATAGCTCAGAGATGTTGCCCAGGAGCAGAAGCAAGCCATAAGAACAAAGAGCTACAAAGCTCTCCCCAAATTAATTAGTTTCTAAATAATTAGTTGAAATACATTGTGAGAAAGTTCAAGTCCAAAGGTGCTCTTGAAACAATGGATATTTAAGTAGTAAATTATTATGAGGGATGTGGTAGCTCTATGAGAGCACCCAGCTTCCTTAAGGCAGCTACTTTACTAAAAAGAGTAAACTATTTGAGGGAATCAGAGAAAGAAACAACAATGGAGTTAGAACAAACCTCAAAGTCTGTCCTCAACATCTACACTAACTCCCTAACACCAGACACAAAAATAAACTCAAAATGGATTAGAGACCTAAATATAAGACTGGACACTATAAAACTCTTAGAGGAAAACATAGGAAGAGCACTCTTTGACATAAATCACAGCAAGATCTTTTTTGATCCACCTCTTAGAGTAATGGAAATAGAAACAAAAATAAAGAAATGGTACCTAATGAAACTTAAAAGTTTTGCAAAGCAAGGGAAACTACAAACAAGACGAAATGACAACCCTTAGAATGGGAGGAAATATTTGCAAATGAATCAATGGACAAAGGATTAATCTCCAAAATATACAAGCAGCTCATGCAGCTCAATATCAAAAAAACAAACAACTCAATCAAAAAATAGACAGAAGACCTAAATAGATATTTCTCCAAAGAAGACATACAGATGTCCAAGAAGCACATGAAAAGCTGCTCAACATCACTAATTATTAGAGAAATGCAAACCAAAACTACAATGAGGTAGCACCTCACACCAGTTAGAATGGGCATCATCAGAAAATCTACAAACAACAAATGCTGGAGAAGGTGTGGAGAAAAGGGAACACTCTTGTGCTGTTGGTGGGAATGTAAATTGATACAGCCACTATGGAGAACAGTATGGATATTCCTTAAAAAAACTAGAAATAGAATTATCATGTGACCCAGCAATCCCACTACTGGGCATATACCCAGTGAAAACCAGAATTCAAAAAGGCACATGCACCCCAGTGCTCATTGCAGCACTATTTACAATAGCCAGGTCATGGATACAACCTAAATGCCCATTGACAGATGAATGGTTAAAGAAAATGTGGTACATATATACAATGGAATATTACTCAGCCATAAAAAAGAGCAAGTTGAGTCATTTGTAGAGACGTGGATGGATCTAGAGACTGTCATACAGAGTGAAGTAAGTCAGAAAGAGAAAAAAAAATATCGTGTATTAACGCATATATGTGGAACCTAGAAAAATGGTACAGATGGACCAGTTTGCAGGGCAGAAATAGAGACACAGATGTAGAGAACAAATATATGGACACCAAGGGGGAAAGTGGTGGGGAGGGTAGTAGTGGTGGGATGAATTGGGAGATTGGGATTGACATATATACACTAATGTGTATAAAATAGATAACTAATAAGAACCTGCTGTATAAAAAAAAATAAAATTCAAAAATTCAAAAAATGAAATCTACACTAATGAAGGAGTCAGTTGATTCACACACTGGAGCAATTTACACACCAGGACATTTTTGAAAACAATAGAGAAGACAGCCTGCAATTAATGTAGCCTAACTGCTAGGTATGATGCAGATAACCTGACAGAGGGAACATATAGGGAAATAGGCCGTCAATCAGCAGATGTAAGTCCAATTAAATGAAAAATGACATTAAATGTATATGGGTAAAAAACTTCAATGCAAAGGTAGAGCATGCCATATTAGGTAAAGAAAAATAGGAATCAATTATAAGCTTTTTATAAGAGATATGCTTTAGATACAAAGATACAAACAGGTTGAAAACAAAAGGATAGAAAAAAAGATATATCATGCAAACAGCAACTGTAAGAAAGATGAAATGACCATATGAATATGAGACAAAAATAGAATTTAAAACAAAAGATGTTATTAGAGATAAAAAGGGACCTTTTATAACAATAGTCAATTAATCACTAAATGTAAGCATTATATACATATTTGCATCTAACAACAGAGTCCCAAAGTACATGAAGCAAAAACAGAATTGAAGATCTAGATAATAAAAAATAATTATTAAAAAATAATTGTTGAAGACTTCCATAATGGATAGAGCAACTATCCATTGCAGAAGATCAAAAAGGCAATAGAAGACTTGAATAACTCTACTAGCCAATGAGATCTAACAGATATCTATAGAACACTTCACCAAAAAACAGCAGAATACATATTCTTCTCAAGTCCACACGAAACATTCTACAAGATAGGCTATAAGGCAGGCCATAAAACAAGCCTCAAAATGTTTAAAAAGATTGAAATCATACAACTTAAGTTCTTTGACAGCAATGGAATTAAGTTAGAAGTTAATAACAAAAATGAATTTGGAAAATTCCCAAATATTTACAAATTAAACACCATACTACTAAATAATCAACAGGTCAAAGGATAAATCACAAGAGGAATTAAAAAACACTTTGAGATGAATGAAAATGAAGACACAGCATATCAAAAGTCATGGCTTACACATAAATCAATGTTTAGAGGGAATTTTTTAGCTGTAAACACCTATACAAAAGTGAAAGATCAAATTGTTATGGACTTAATTGTTTCCCCTTGAAATTTCATATGTTGAAATCCTAATCCACATTCCTTGGAATGTTATTTTTGTTTTTTTTTTTTTCTTGGCCACGTGGTTTGCAGGATCTTATTTCCCCCACAAGGGATTGAACCCAAGGCCACAGCAGTGGAAGTGCCGAGTCCTAACCACTGGATGGACAGGTAACTCCTCCTTAGAATGTATTTGTAGAAAGTCTTTAAAAAATTAATTAAGTTGAAATGAGATCATTAGAGTGAGCCCCAATCCAATATGACTATTGCCCTTATAAGGAGAGGAAATTTGAACATAGACATGTACAGAGTGAAGACCATGTAAGACACAGGAAGAAGATGGTCATCTACAAGTCAAGAAGAGAGGCCTCAGAATAAACCAACCGTGCTGACACTTTGATCCTCAAGCTTCATGCTTCCAGAATTGTGAGAAAATAAATTTCTGTTATTTAAGCTACCCAGTCTGTGGTACTTTCTTATGACAGCCATAGCAAATTAATACACCAATCAATAATTTAACCTTCTGCCTTAACATGCTGGTAACATGAGAGTTAACTCCAAAGTAAGCAGAAGGAAGGACATAATAGTGTAGAAATCAATGAAATTAGTAAATTAAAACACAATAAAGAAAAAGAAATGAAACCAAATGTAGGTCCTTTGAAAGATAAATATTATCAAACATTTAGTGAAACTGACAAAGAAAAAAGGCAGAAGACGCAAATTACTAATATTAAGAATGAAAGACAAACTATTACTGCTTCCTTACTGAAACAAAAAAGGGTATTATGGACATAACATACCAGAAAATTAGATAATTTAGATGAAGTGGGAAAATTATTAGAAAAATGAAAATTACTAAAAACATACTCAAGAACAAGTAGAAAATAGGCATAAACCTACAACAAGTAAAATGATGATAATAATAATAGTAATTTCCCACAAAGAAAAATCCTGGCAGAGATGGCTCCACCAGTAAATTCTAGCAAACATTTAATAAAGAATAGAAATTTTTGACAAACTCTTCCAAAAATTAAAAAAAGAAGGGAACTTCACAGACCATTTTGTGAGGCCAATATTACTTTAATAGCAAAACAAGACGAAGATGTCAAAAGAAAACTACAAACAAATACTGTTTTTGAATATAGACACAAAAATCCAGCAATATGTAAAAAATATTATATACTACAACTTGAGATTTATATAAGGAATGAAAGGTTGGTTATACGTCAGAGAACCAATGCAGTGAGCCATATTAATAGAATCAGTAACCAAGAGAAATCCCACACAGTCATCTCAATAGACACAGAAAAAGAATTTGACAATAACTAACACTCCTAATTAACAACTTTCAACACACTAGAGAAGAAAGGAAGTTTGTTGATCCAATGAAAAGCATTTACAAAAAACTCACACGTAGTATAATATTGAATGGTGAAATGTTGAAATATTTTTTCCTAAGATCAGGAACAAAACAGGAAAGTCCTCTCTCACCAGTATTCAACATTGTATAATAAGTACTAGTCAGGGCAGTTAGGCAAGCAAATGAAATAAAAGGCATCCAGATTGAAATAAAAGAAATAAAATCATTGCCATTGGAAAGTAACATAATTCTATGTATAGACAATCCCAAGGCATCTAGTAAAAAAAACTGCTAATAAATATACAAATTTGGCAATATTTCAGGCAGAAAGATAAATATACAAAAATAAATTACACTTCCAATGAATAATCAAAACAAATCTGAGAAAATATTTCCATTTGCAGTAGCATTGAAAATAATAAAATACCTAGGAATGAATTTAACCAAGGGGTGAAAAGGTTGTGTACTTAAAAGCAATAAAACATTGGTGAAAGAAATTAAGAAGACCCAATTAAATGGAAAAACATCCCATGTTCATGGATTGGAAGAGTTAATATTGTTGAGATGACGATACTCTTCAAAGTGATCTTCAGATTCACTTCAATCCTCATTAAAATTTTAACAGAAATTCTTTCTGAAATGTAAATACCAATTCTCAAATTTATATGGAATTGCAAAAGATCCCAGTTAGCGAAACAGTATTATGAAAGAAAAACAAAATTGGACGAGTCATGCTTACAAATGTACAATGTCAAGACTGTGTACTGGAATAAGCTTAGACATACAGATAAAGGGAATAGAATTGAGTCATATATCAACTCTTACATTGACAGTCAAAAAATTGAGTTTTGACAAAGTTGCCAAGAAAATTCAATCAATAAAACATATTCTTTTCAAAAATAATGCTGGGACAATTGGATATACCCATGTGAATGACAAGAGAGAAAATAAAGACAATTTAGCATCATCAAAATTAAAAGCATTTCTTCATGAGATACCATCAAAATAATGCAGACATCACATAGTAGTTGAGAAAATGTTTGCATGATATATCTGATAAGGGATTTGCATCCTGGACTCTGACAACTCTACAATAAAAAAGTAAATAACAATTTAAAACTGGGCAGATGATCTGAAGATTTTTTTACCAAAGAATACCGTCAGAAGCGGATAAGGACATGGAAAAATGCTCAACATAGTTGCAGATAAAAAAGTCAGATAAGACAAGTAAAGATGTAAAGAAATTGGGACCTTTAGCAAAGATACAAAGAAATTGGAATGCTTATATGCTGAAGGTGGAAATGTAAAGTGGTGAAGACACTTTGAAAAGTAGTCTGGTAGTTCCTTAAAAAGTTAAACAGAGTTACAATATGGCCAGTAATTCTATTCCTAGGTATGTACCCAAGAGAAAATAAAACATGTCCACACAAAACTTGTGCATGAATGTATGTAGCAGTGTTATTAATAATAGCCAAAAAGTGGAAACAACATAAATACCCATTAATAATGAGTGGCTAAGTAAAATGTGGTATATTCATACAATGAAATAGTATTTGGCATTGTAGGGAATAAAGTACTCATATATTCTACAATATTGTGACTCTTGAGAATATTATGCTAAGTGAAAGAAGCCAGTCCCTAAAGACCATGCGTTATATGTTGAAATCTGCCTGAAACAAAGAATAGGTAAATCTATAGAGACACAAAATAGATTTGCAATTGTCTAGGGTTGGGGTGGTTGAGGGGAAAATGGAGACTGACTGCCTGACTGCTTGTGGATATAGGTTTCCTTTTTGAGTAATAAAAACATTCTAAACTTGATTGTGGTCATGGTTTCAAAACTCTATGAATATACTAACAACATTGAATTTTACTCTTAAAATGGCTAAATTGTATGCTATGTGAACTGTCTTAATAAAGCTATTGTATAATAAAACACGTATGTGAAGGCAGTGTCTCATAATTTTATTATACATATGAAAACATTAAGACTTGGCTATGATAATAAATTTTACAAAGCTAGTTTAGCTAGCACTAGAACCCATGTTTGTCTAATCTGCCTCCTTGGTATAGCACAGACGTCACTGTAGTTCTCCAAAAGGATGTCCCATAAACACCTCAACTTTATCAACTTCATCACATGTGAGATTAAACTAAATGTCCTCTCCCAAAACAGCTGCCTTCCCAAATTTACTGTTTTCATTACTTTTTTAAATGACACCATATTAGTTACTAATGGAGCACATGAGTCTTCTTCATTCCTTCTAGTTCACCAAATTCTGTCAGTTACACCTCCTTACCTTAACCATCTGGGTCTCTCCTTCAGGTCTTTTTATAGTCTCACTTTTGCCTAGATTATTGTAACTCTTCTTTCTTCTTTTAGTCTCAGTGTCTCTAATCTATTCTTAAAGTAGAATGTCTCATATATCTTTTGCTGTACAGTGAACAACTCTAAAGCTCCATTGCTTGTAACACCCATAGTCTGTTATTTCTCATGATTCTGTGGGTTGGTCAGGTGCATCTAGTTGGTTCTTCAGCTGGTCCTTCATGCTGTTGCAGTCTGGTATTAGAGGTACTAAGATATTCATTCACATGTCAGGGGTGTTGGTGCTGCCTAATTCCTGAGCCTTTCACTATGTGAGCTCTCACTCTCTGGCAGTCTAGCCCAGGCTACCTTACATATGGTGGGAGCATTCCAAAAGTGTGAAGATGGAAGCTGCAAGCCTTCTTAATGCCTAGATTCTAGAACTCACAAAATATAATTTCTGCCACATTCTATTCATCAAAGCAAGCTCCAGCCCAGGTTCAGGGGTAAGGAAATTGGACTCCACTGTTTGATAAGAGATGCTATAAAGAATTTGTGACAGTTCTATTAACTCTAATAAATATGATTATAAAATCTCTTAATACTATGTAATGCCTACCCATAATATATATATATATATATATATATATATATATATATAATAATTGTAAAAAAGAAGATGAATAACTAAGTTCAAGATAAGAATATATTTTATCAGACTGGCATTGTTAATGCAGTTTAATATTTTGAAATGGGAAGTAATGTCTCAAGTTGCTAGTTTCTCCTTCATTTTATTTTGTATAATATTTAAATTACCTGCTTATCCTTGTATAAAATAGAATTTGTAATCTTTACTTCTACAACTTAAAATTTAACCTCCTAGTATGGTAAGCAACCTGATCATTGTCTAACTCTTCACCTAAGTATTACTATGCCTCTCAGGTTTTTTGTTTTATTTTTTTATTACAAGCTAAAAACTATTTGATTCTTTGTGATAATAATGTATAGATCTTAGTAATAAGGAAAATGATGAACATCCAGTTTATTGAAAACAGAACTGGGGCAGAAACAAGGATCTTGGTAGCAAAATTGATCACCAGGTCTTCAGGAGTCTACCACCAAACAGTTCAATCAAGTCCCTGGGTTTCTTTTAAATTGCACATTTCTGGAAGATAATCTAACAAATTAGCATGGCTTGAAAATCATCCCTGAGTCAAGGGTGCAAGGGAGGTTGAGTATGGTGAATGCCAGCTCTATCAATTGGCAGAGAAACTGGTGCCTGTTGGAGGAGTGGGGCAATGTTAACAACTACTACTACTACTACTACTACTACTACTACTACTACTACTACTACTACTACTACTACTACTACTACTGGCAATTGCCTGCTTGCTTGCTTTTTCAAAAACTGTGTGTCTGACACGACTTCTGTTGTTTCTTTTGCCCAGAGTCATCTTCAACCCTCAACTTTCACCTCCTTCTTTGATTGGTAAATCCTACTTCCCAAAAAATTCCACAGAACTCAGGAAACAAGTTAGATCATATGCTTATGAATCCCCAAACTGCTGCAATGCTATCTCCAACCTAGGATTTAGCACACTCTATTTTTAACAATCTATGAAGTTAATCATCATTCCAAATGTGTAATTCGACTATAAACTCATTAGGGTTAGAGAAGTATATGCCTTTTGTTAATGCATTCCCAGTGTCACGCATGAAAATTGTTCAGTAGTATTCTAATTAAATGAATGAATGGAACAGAAGACTGAAGATTAAACTTACTTTCATTTTAACAGAACACTATTTTTCCCCATAGGAATACCATAAACAGTTGTTTGGAGAGAACTATCACACACTTTTCTAGAACACAATATCAAAAATGGTGTTATAAGCAAAAGACTAAGTTTAGCATTCCTACCTTGGCACTTAATATCTTTGTGTTTTTTTAAACAAATTACTGACTACCAGAATACAACATGAGCCATATTCCACAGTGATTACATTTTCAGAATACCATGGTGTTTACAGTGGGTTTATCTGAAAACCCACATTTCTTCATTGAGCAAGGAAATGAGATCCATATCTTACAGTCTGTAGCTGTCATCCCTTGCCTCCAGGGATCCCTGACCCAAACACTCTGTCCTATACACTATTACCATCCAAGGCAGACCAGCACTCTCTTGCTAAACCACCTGGCCAAGCTTCTCCACTCACTTCTGTGTTTCTGCACACTCTCTTCAGGCAGAGAGCCTTCACACATCTTGGTCCCTTCATTTGAAACACTCCTATTTTACTCCTCTACCATGATTTAACTAATTGTTAATCTTCCTCCATATCCCAGCTCAGTGACATCTCCAAGGCAAGCTTCTCTGACCTTCCTAATTAATCAATTATTCCAAATATTCACTCTCATAGAATTAGACATACCTCCTTTCATGAGTTTTTACTTTCGTTTTTATGATCTTTTAACTATTACCTATTTATCCCATTTAATTTTATGCTCTGTTGTGCCAATTACTGCTGATTCTTTATCCCCAAGACATGGGAAAATACTAACATCACATCACATTTCATCTCTTTACTCCATTCAGAACTCAAGCATCACCACATCACTCTTAGAGATCACCAGTGCCCCACCAAAAAGTTTTCTTTCTGTTTCTCAAATGCAAATGACTATTTCTCATGCAGGTCACCTATATGTGCAGTTCCCACTGCCAAAATCCTCTTCCTTCTAGATCCTTCCTGTTCTTTTTTTTCTCAAAATAAATGTTGCCTTCCCAGTTATTGTTATTATTTTCTTTTTTGTTTAGTAATACCACATTTGTCTCCCACCATGCTAGTGTATGATCTACCTGCAGAACTGCCCTGCCTTGTTTATTACTATATCTTCAGTTCAGTGATAGCTATACAATCGATTAATAAATGAATGAGTTAATGCATCAGCTAACAGCAGTGGCAGGATGTTATCTCTGTCTTATGCTCACACTGAGGCCAGCACCTCTCAAAGCGTCTTCCTTTGCTTTCAATGCAAAATACAGCATCTCATCCTGGATATTAGTGTTTCACATTTTTCACAGTGAACTGTAATCATCTGTTTTATTCTGCTCAGGCTACTATAGAAAATACCACAGACTAGGTAGCTTATAAACAACAGAAATTTATTTCTTACAGTTCTGGAGGCTAGAAGTCTGAGATCAGGGTGCCAACATGGTCAGGTTGAGGCCTGTCTTCTGGGTCACAGACTTTTCCTTGTATCCTCACATGGAAGAAGGGGCTAGGGATTTCTTCGGAACCTCTTTTATTAAGTGCACTTATCCTCTTAGGGCACTTTCCAAAGGCCTTATATTCCAGTACCACCACATTATACATTAGGATTCCAACATATGAATTTTGGAAGGACACAAACACTCAGGCCATATCATTATCTTTTATTTTTTTATTTTTATTTTTTTGTGGTATGCAGGCCTCTCACTGTTGTGGCCTCTCCCATTGCGGAGCACAGGCTCCGGACGCACAGGCTCAGCGGCCATGGCTCACGGGCCCAGCTGCTCCACGGCATGTGGGATCTTCCCAGACCGGGGCACGAACCCGTGTCCCCTGCATCGGCAGGCAGACGCTCAACCACTGCACCACCAGGGAAGCCCCATATCATTATCTTTAAGTGAATGTGATTGCTACCTCAAAGAAAATAAATATTTTATTAAAATTCAGAATTAGATTTCAGTATTCCATTGAAGAATAAACAGATATTTTATGCTAGAACTATTTTCTTTGTCCTTAATAGCATAGCAACAATGAAAGTAAGGAAGAATCTTTAAAAAAAAATTTTTTTAATTGAAGTATAGTTGGTTTACAATTTTATGTTAATTACTGCTATGCAGCAGTGATTCAGTTATACATATAAAATATAGTTCTCTGTGCTATACAATACGACTTGTTGTTTATCCATTCTATATATAAAAGCCTACATCAGCTAACCCCAACCTCCCACCCCATCCCTCCCCTGACCCCCTCCCCCTTGGCAACTACCAATCTGTTCTCTATGTCCATGATTCTGTTTCTGTTTCATAGATAGGTTCATCTGTGTCATACTTCAGATTCTACGTATAAATGCTATCATATGGTATTTGTCTTTCTCTTTCTGACTTACTTAGTATGATAATCTCTAGTTGTATCCATGTTGCTACAAATGGCTTTATTTTGTTCTTTTTTTGATGGCTGAGTAGTATTCAAGGAAGAATCATTTTGAGGAACAAAAGATAGTTTCTCATTAGACACATAGTCCCATGAGATAAAATTTAAGAAAAATAAAATAAAATGGTACAGTGTATCATATTTAAGTGCAATAATGCTTTACTTGTAAAGCATGTAACCTTTTCACAAGTAAAAAGATTTACTTGTCTACTTGCATGCCAATTATCTACAAAATGGACACTCATTGTAGTCTCAATCAAGAGATGAAAACAACAGAATTTGGAAATAAAAAAATATAAATTCAATTCCCTTGTGTTTTCTCCCATGCCATAGATGTAAAATGCTTTTTATATTCAATTCTATCCTAACAATTTGCTAGTTTTACCCAAACCCAAGTTACTAGTCAGTTGAAGATTGGCATATGTAATTATGCAATTGCTTACAGATTTTAGTTATCAATTAAGTTATCTATCAATTATTGAGTTTTAATTACAATGTCACTCAAATTGTGAATTATAAATATAAAAAACAGTTTAAAGTTCAAATTATAAGGGAAAATTGGCATTATGATACCATAAAGGAATCCTTTAGAAATTTTTATCTGCAATAAAAATTTCAATAGGCATTTGTCTGACTAGAAAACAATGGCAAGAAGAGAAATATTAAAAAGTAATGCTTTGGCAATAGAACTTTTGCCTAGTGATGCAAATAACATGTTTAAAATGAATAAAATAAGTTCTGACATAAATTGTTCAGTAGAGTCTCACATTCAAGAGTAAGTCTATATGTCACCATTGTTGTTAATTAAGAAAGATACAAAAATATAAGTATTGGAATCATAGTTGGATGGCTTGACTAAAAGCTATGCAAGCAGTAGAACAGCTAAACTGATCCATGGGGGCAAAGGGTATTTACTGTGAAAGTTTTTTGTTACTGAATCAGACCAGATTTTTATCAATGAATACTTTTAAGCTGATTTCAAATTCGTGGAAAATTTTAATGTCTTCTGGGAAGAGGAAGGAAAGAAAACTCAGAGAGAGACAGGGAAAAATCAAGAAAAAAAAAAAAGGAAATACAAAGGCAAAATTGTTTTGTCACACAGAAGTGTTTTCAAATCTTGTCTTCTCCAATACTTTAATGGAGTATTACCTTTGTAATTTTGCAAACTTTCCTGACAAAAATAGTTGCCATGAAAGTTCAATAAATACTCTTATCTTCTGAAAAGTAAGTCGAGTAAACAGAGCCACAAGGAGGACTAGAAACAGGTATGAGAAGATTTATGAGGAAAGGGCTGATGGTTTACATCATAAAAATATTTCCTACAGTGAATGGTGCATTGTGAGTGTTCCCCTTCACTGTCAAAATATAAGAATGTCTTGGAAAAAAGGAGATTTTTCCTATTAGATTATTTTTTCAAATGCAAAGCAACAAACGGTAACTAAGCGAGAGCCAAAAAGTTAAGGGAAATTTGCAAAAAGAGACTATAAGACTACAGATTATGGCTACTTTCTTGCTGGTTCCATTTTCTTGTTTAAAAATATTAAGATCAATGCCTTAATATTTTCATTACATTTAGGAAATAAAACCAAAATTAGTGAAAACAAAATTAACTTATGCAAACAAGACATTCAATTTTTATGTGTTTCTATTTCCAACATTCTAAAGTACTTTCTTATACTAAACCCCTAACAGAAAATAACTATAAAGGCTGTGTAAAATATATAAAACAATTGTTGAAAGGTAGTGGGGAAAAACTAAGTAAGATAGGGTGCAATGGATGAAAAATTTCACAGACAAGCAAGGCACAAGAAAGTGAGCATCAGATTTGCCTCTGCTGTATCCCTCAGTTGATTTTCTAATTCACAGTGCAGGGAATAATAGTTGAGGATAAAACTAGGTCAGTGATTTGCAGGGGCCTTGCTGAGATGGGGAGGATGAGTTGGAATCCGAGCTGCCTAGAAGATTGGGACTTAAATTTCAAATTAAGTGAGGCTAAAATTCTGCATGCAACATTCCCTCAAGGCATTTGCCAAATTCTAATCTCTCAGTGCTGTCCAGACCCAAAGCAAAAAAACAAACAAATAAACAAGCAAACTGGGTAGCAAACAAGCTGACAGTGATTTCAGTAATCTGTTATGGAGAGACAAAAGTTTGAGTTTAAAACTCAAAACTTATAGGAGCTCTGGTTAAAATCTCAGACTGTATTTGAGACCCAAGAAGGCTAACCTTAAGAGATTGTTGATTAGCTACATATGGTCATAGAACAATCTGGAACAACCTGGATTAGTCATATTATCTATGAGAATAATTACAAAATATGCATGTACATAATTATCTATAAATGATAAAATAATAATGTTTTAATAGAATTATAGAAAAAGTAAAATGTTGTAGTGTTCACTTTATTATTCTCCGTAGCTATAATTCAAGTTGTTTTTCAGGACAAATAATGAAAAATAACAAAATAACACAAAGTTATCACCATTCAGAGAAAAGCTATTGTGTTTTCTCCTTAAAAATTAAGTATATTGGGCTTCCCTGGTGGCGCAGTGGTTAAGAGTCCGCCTGCCGATGCAGGGGACGTGGGTTCATGCCCCAGTCCGGGAGGATACCACATGCTGCAGAGCGGCTGGGCCCATGAGCCGTGGCCGCTGGGCCTGCACGTCCGGAGCCTGTGCTCTGCAACGGGAGAGGCCACAACAGTGAGAGGCCCGTGTACCGAAAAAAAAAAAAAAAAAAAGAAAAATTAAGTATATACATTTTGAAACACAATTCAAATATTGTATAAGTATTGCAATATACTCTGTATTACAAACTCAATTTTTACATTAAAATCATAGTGAAATGAAACTCTAGATATAATTATGTTAACATAAGCAATATAAAAATCATACCAAATATCTATTGCTGGCATAAACAGAATGTTCATAAATGCTTAGACAAGTAAAATAAGAATGACTATTCAAAATAATAAATGACACAGAAAATCTAGGAAGCTTGCTAAGAATATGAAATAACATTTATTGTAAAATTTTATTGTCAACTATTAATTATCTCTTAAGAATGTGGAACTGGAAGTTCATCCAGAAAAATACTCCACCAGCGATGCCAAAAATTATTTATCCAATAGTTAAAGATTCTTTCCTATATTTTACAAGTACACTTTATATCTGTAAGAGGGACTATAATTATTCTTTGCTAGTTCTTGTGCTACAGTTCGAAGTTACTTAATGAAATTGCCAAGATATAAAAAGCCACATTTAATAACCCAGAAGTGTGAAACTCATTAAAGTATGTGTAATATAAACATGTAAAATAATTCACGTCATTACAGTTAAGTCGCATTTTACCTAACCATAAACTATACAGGTCATGGGAAACAATATGAAGTCCAGTAGGAAGGACTCAAAAATGGGCAACCTTGTCTTGTTCCTGATCTTAGAGGAAATGGGTTCCATTTTTCATCATTAAGAATGATGTTTGCTGTGGGTTTGTCATATATGACCTTATTATGTTGAGGTAAGTTCCCTCTGTACCCACTTCCTGGAGAGTTTTGATCTTAACTTGGTTTTGAGTTTTGTTAAAAGCTTTTCCTGCATCTATTGAGATGATCATATGTTTTTTCTCCTTCAAGTTTTTAATATGGTTTATCACATTGATTGATTGGCGTATACTGAAGAATCCTTGCATACCTGGGTTAAACCCCACCTGATCATGGTGTGTGAACCTTTTAATGTGCTGTTGGATTCTGTTTGCTAGTATTTTGTTAAGGATTTTTGCATCAATGTCCATCAGTGATACTGGCCTGTAGTTTTCTTTCTTTGTAATATCTTTGTCAGGTTTTGGTATCACGGTGATGGTGGCCTCATAGAATGAGTTTAGGAGTGTTCCTCCATCTGCTATATTTTGGAAGAGTTTCAGAAGGATAGGTGTTATCTCTGCTGTAAATGTTTGATAGAATTCGCCTGTGAAGCCATCTGGTCCTGGGCTTTTGTTTGTTGGAAGATTTTTAATCACAGTTTCAATTTCAGTGCTTGTGATTGGTCTGTTTATATTTTCTATTTCTTCCTGGCTCAGTCTCGGAAGGTTGTGCTTTTCTAAGAATTTGTCCATTTCTTCCATGTTGTCCATTTTATTAGCATTTAGTTGCTTGTAGTAATCTCTCATGATCATTTGTATTTCTGCAGTGTCAGTTGTTACTTCTCCTTTTTCAGTTCTAATTCTGTTGATTTGAGTCTTCTCCCTTGTTTTCTTGATGAGTCTGGCTAATGGTTTATCAATTTTGTTTATCTTCTCAAAGAAAGAACCAGATTTTAGTTTTATTGATCTTTGCTGTTGTTTCCTTCATTTCTTTTTCATTTATTTCTGATCTGATATTTATGATGTCTTTCCATCTGCTAACTTTGGGTTTTTTTGGACTTCTTTCTCTAATTGCTTTAGGTATAAGGTGAGGTTGTATATTTGAGGTGTTCCTTGTTTCTTGAGGTAGGATTGAACTTCCCTCTTAGAACTGTTTTTCTACATCCCATAGGTTTTGAGCCATCCTGCTTTCATTGTCATTTGTTTCTAGGTATTTTTTTGATTTCCTCTGATTCCTTCAGTGATCTCTTGGTTATTTAGTATCATATTGTTTAGCCTCCATGTGTTTGTATTTTTTACAGTTTTTTGCATGTAATTGATATCTAGTCTCATAGTGTTGTGGTCTGAAAAGATACTTGGTATGATTTCAATTTTCTTAAGTTTACCAAGGCTTGATTTGTGACTCAAGATATGATCTATCCTGGAGAATGTTTCATGAGCACTTGAGAAGAAAGTGTATTCTGTGCTTTTGGGATGGAATGTTCTATAATTATCAATTAAGTCCATCTGATTTAATGTATCACTTAAAGCTTGTGTTTCCTTATTTATTTTCATTTTGGTTGAGCTGTCCATTGGTGAAAGTGGGATGTTAAAGTCCTCTACTATTATTGTGTTACTGTTAATTTCCCGTTTTATGGCTGTTAGCATTTGCCTTATGTATTGAGGTGCTCCTATGTTGAGCACATAAATATTTACAATTGTTATATCTTCTTCTTGGATTGATCCCTTGATCATTATGTACTGTCCTTTGTCTCTTGTAATAGTCTTCTTTTAAAATCTATTTTGTCTAATATGAGAATTGCTACTCCAGCTTTGTTTTCATTTCCATTTGCATGTAATATCTTTTTCCATCCTCTCACTTTCAGTCTGTATGTGTCCCTAGGTCTGAACTGGGCTCTAATAGACAGCATATATACATGTCTTGTTTTTGTATCCATTCAGCCAGTCTATGGCTTTTGGTTGGAGCATTTAATCCTTTTACATTTAAGGTAATTATCAGTATGTATGTTCCTATTACCATTTTTGTAATTGTTTTGGGTTTGTTATCATAGGTCTTTTCCTTCTCTTGTGTTTCCTGCCTAGAGAAGGTCATGCAGCATTTGTTGTAAAGCTGGTTTGGTGGTGCTGAATTCTCTTAGCTTTTGCTTGTCTGTAAAGGTTTTAATTTCTCCATCGAATCTGAATGAGATCCTTGCTGGGTCGAGTAATCTTGGTTGTAGGTTTTTCCCTTTCATCACTTTAAATATGTCCTGCCACTCCCTTCTGGCTTGCAGAGTTTCTGCTGAAAGATCAGCTGTTAACCTTATGGGGATTCCCTTGTATGTTATTTGTTGCTTTTCCCTTGCTGCTTTTAATATTTTTTCTTTGTATTTAATTTTTGATAGTTTAATTAATATGTGTTTTAGCATGTTTCTCCTTGCATTTATCCTGTATGGGACTCTCTGCCCTTCCTGGACTCGATTGACTCTCTCCTTTCCCATATTAGGGAAGTTTTCAACTATAATCTCTTCAAATATTTTCTCAGTCCCTTTCGTTTTCTCTTCTTCTTCTGGGAACCCTGTAATTTCGAATGTTGGTGTGTTTAATGTTGTCCCAGAGGTCTCTGAGACTGTCCTCAATTCTTTTCATTCTTTTTTCTTTATTCTGCTTTGCAATAGTTATTTCCACTACTTTATCTTCCAGGTCACTTATCGGTTCTTCTGCCTCAGTTATTCTGCTATTGATTCCTTATAGAAAATTTTTTAATTTCATTTTTTGTGTTGTTCATCATTGTTTGTTTGCTCTTTAGTTCTTCTATGTCCTTGTTAATCATTTCTTATATTTTCTCCATTCTATTTCCAAGATTTTGGATTATCTTTATTATCATTACTCTGAATTCTTTTTCAGGTAGACTGCCTATTTCGTCTTCATTTGTTTGGTCTGGTGGGTTTTTTCCTTGATCCTTCATCAGCTGTTACTGTGTTTGGGGTCTCCTTTTCTCAGGCTGCCGGTTCGTAGTTCCCATTGTTTTTTTTGTCTTCCCCCAGTGGATAAGCCTGATTCAGTGGGTTATGTAGTCTTCCTGGTGTAGGGGACTGCTGCCTGTGTTCTGGTGGATGAGGCTGAATCTTGTCTTTCTAGTGGACAGGACTGCATCTGGTGGTGTGTTTTGGGGTGTCTGTGAACTTATTATGATTTTAGGCAGCCTCTCTGTTAATGGGTGGGGTTGTGTTCCTGTCTTGCTACTTGTTTGGCATGGGGTGTCCAGCACTGTAGCTTGCTGGTCGTTGAGGGGAGCTGTGTCTTATCATTGAGACAGAGATCTCAAGGAGAGCTCTCACCCATTGATATTATGTAGGGCCGGGAGGTCTCTGGTGTTCCATTGTCCTGAACTCGACTCTCCCACCTCCAAGAGTCAGGCCTGACAACCTGCCGGAGCAGCAAGGCCCTGTCAGCCACACGGCTCAGAATAAAAGTGAGAAAAAATAGAAAGAAAAAATAAATAAAATAAAGTTTTTAAAATAAAAATATTTTTTAAATTATTAAAATAAAAAAATTTTAATACAAAAAATTTTTTAAACAGAAGAGAGCAAGCAAACCAATAAAGAAAGCCACCAATGATAACAAGCACTAAAAACTAATATAACCATATAAATCAGAAACTAGTTAGTCACACACAGCAAACTCCAAGTCTACAGTTGCTCCCAAAGTCCATCACCTCAATATTGGGTTGATTCCTTATCTATTCAGGTATTCCACAGATGCAGGGTACATCAAGTTGATTTTGGAGATTTAATCTGCTGCTCCTGAGGCTGCTGGGAGAAATTTCCCTTTCTCTTCCTTGTTCGCATGGCTCATGGGGTTATACTTTGGATATGGCCCTGCCTCTGCATGTAGGTCACACTCTGGTGTCTCTTCTTCGCCCAGACAGGAGGGAGTTAAAGGAGCAGCTGATTAGGAGGCTCTGGCTCACTCAGGCCAGGGGGAGAGACGGGTATGGAATGTGGGGTGAGCCTGTGGTGACAGAGACATGTGTGACGTTGCAACAGCCTGAGGCATGCCGTGTGTTCTCCCAGGAAGTTGTCCCTGGATCAGAGGACCCTGGCAGTGGTGGGCTACACAGGCTCCTGGGAGGGGAGGTGTGGATAGTGACCTGTGCTTGCACACAGGCTTATTGGCGGCTGCAGCAGCATGCTTAGCATTTCATGCCCATCTCTGGTGTCCGTGCTGATAGCCACAGCTCACGCCTATATCTGGTGCTCATTTAGGTGGTTCTCTGTATACCCTCTCCTTGTGCACCTTCAAACAATTGTCTCTTGCCTCTTAGGCAGTTCCAGGCTTTTTCCCAGACTCACTCCCAGATAGCTTTTGCACAGTAGCCCCCTTCAGCCTGTGTTCATGCAGCCAGCCCCAGTCCTCTCCCTGGAGTCTGATCTCCAAAGCCCCAGCCTCAGCTCCCAGCCCCCACCCACCCCGGTGGGTGAGCAGACAAGCCTCTCAGGCTGGTGAGTGTTGGTTAGCACCGATCCTCTGTTCAGGTATCTCTCCACTTTGCCCTCTGCACCCTGTTTCTGTGCTCTCCTCTGTGGCTCCAAAGCTTCTGTGCCCCCCGCCCCTGTCCCTGCCAGTGAAGGGACTTCCTAGTGTGTGGAAACTTTTCCTCCTTCACAGCGCCCTCCCAGAGGTGCAGGTCCCATCCCTATTCTTTTGTCTCTGTTTTTTCTTTTTTCTTTTGCCCTACCTGGATATGTGGGGAGTTTCTTGCCTTTTGGGAGGTCCGAGGTCTTCTGCCAGCATTCAGTAGGTGTTCTGTAGGAGTTATTCCACCTGTAGATGTATTTCTGATGTATTTGTGGGGAGGAAGGTGACCTCCACGGCTTACTCCTCTGCCATCTTGAAGGTCCATCCCTAAAGTTATTTTATATTGCAAATAGTTTCTTTTGAAAAATTAGAATGTGTCTGAATAAATGTTCATTGTCTCATAGATTTTCTAACATGAGGAATATATCTTTACACATTTTAGAGACCTGAAAATGTTGGCTAGCACAAAATTCTAAGTATGACTTTACTTATATGCAGCACACACACACACACACACACACACACACACACACACATGATCTAGTTCATTCCATAAATAAAATTCACATAAACTTTCATTATTATTGTGAGTCTCCTTAGGTAATAACTTTTAAGAGTACAGGTAATATAAGTATCAAGAAATAGATCCTATATTGTGTTCAAAATATGTCATTTTATTGGTTTCATAGTATGTTAATAAAAATTCATGTAGGTTTTTTTTTTGCATCGTGTAGTGTTATATACATATATCTCAGGTCCATTAACAGATATGCGACCTGAAAAACAAGCAAATTTTTTCTTTTCTTCTTTTGACATATGACTAAATGGGAGGACTAAAAAGAGAAAACAATATGTTTGTGTTTTTTTTAATCAAGTGTGGGAATAGCTTACACAGATCTGAATTAATTACAACCCCTGAGGTAACATCAAGCTAGGTAACAATAGCAAACCCATTCAGGTGGCTCATAGTCTTTGACAAGTGTAATAAAGCATACCAAAAATAAACTCTATAGAGAAATAGTTAAGCCTAAGAAAATGGTTTCTGTTGTATCTTCAATAAAAGAATTGTACCACAGAGCCTTTACTCATTGTGATTAAAATGTAATGTTTTATGTTACGTGTATGGACAATTTAAAGGAGCAATTTAATTAAATGTCTGGAATTTGAGAGAAAGTATCTGTGCAGGTAAAGCAAAATGGAAACTAAGTAACAAGGAAGAAAATGCTTTCTAACAATTATTTTTAATTAACTGAGTATAAATCAAGCAAGTTTTTGGAAACCTATTTGTCACAGGTACAATTAGATGGCAGATATATTCAGACTAATCTTCAGGTGTTGACAAACAAGTTTTCAAAAGCATAATAGTCTTGAAGGCCATGATTAACCAAAGAATAATAACATAAAAGTCAGGAGGAGACACTGAGAGTCCTTGCAGTGTGGGACTTTCGATGACATATTTGAGATAATGTAAGTAAAATTCTTGTGGAATGACAAGATCAGAATGGAGATAAGAGCCTGACTGCATACTTTGAAAGAGATAAGTGTAGTAGGTTATTCCATTCCCTCAAATAAACAAGCAGATGAGAATTCTATTTCTGCAGAAGTTATCTTAGCTGTCAGAGATATTACCTTTCCAAAAGTAACAGACTCTGTTAGACTTTGTAGTAGTACAGAGCTATGGTGATTGGACAAATAATAACCTTTTATTTCCCTGAGTGTTTTGTGAAATGTATAGGTAGCATTGCATGAATTATAAACAAATTTATATTAATTTCCTAGATTTAATGCCTAACCTCAGAACTGAAAATATGAGAGCTTGATTTTTAAAGTAAAAATTGAAAATAAAATTAATCCATTGTTTGGAGACTTTCAGTATGTTTAAGAAAATAGGACATCTGATTTTATTTTCTTACATGTACGTGACAGTTTATTATTTTAAAAATTTACAGGAGTGATTTTTAGGAAAATTGTTTTATTTTGCCAAGACAAAATATAGAATCAGTCTTATCAGAAACAGATACAGGGTTAGGAGAAGTAAAATAATCACACCATGTGAGAGGATTATAAATAGGTATAATTCTTCTAGAAATCCTTTGACAGAGTATCTCAAGATTCTATAAGATCTTCATATTTATAGACCCACCATTTCTACTTCTAGTAATCTAGCTAAAAGAAATAAGCCTCTGTATGCAAAGTTTTATACAGAATAATGTTCACTGCAGAGTTAATAATGATAATGGAAATAAATAAAAATAATGTAATCTAGATTTTAAATATATCTGACAGTTTAAGTAATTATATGAAATCCATTAAAATGAACATCAGACAGTAGTTGAAATTGTATTTATGATAACAGAATCATTTGTAAAATCACTTATTTTCTTTTGCTCAGTTAAAGAGCAAGACGTACATTTGCACGCAGTGTAACTCTAATCCTAATTGTGAAAATAACCTAGGCTTAGAATAGAAAATGGCAGGAAATTTATTAATTTACACTATCACCAGTGGTTTATGTGAACAATAATTCCATCATATTCTTTCCAATACTTATCTTTATAAGACTTTAAAATTTTGCTAATGTGAAGGTTAAAAATATTATATCATTAATGTCTATATTTGCATCTACCTAGCAGAGAATTTGAAAATAATTTTATTTCTTATAAGCTATTTGTATTAGTTTTCTAGGGCTTCAATAATAAAATACCACAGACTAGATGGCTTAACCATCAGAAATTTATTTGCTCATAGTTCTAGAGGCTAGAAGTCTGAGATCAAGTTGTAGGCAGGTTTGGCTTCTTCTGAGGCCTCTCAGCTTGGTTGGCAGATGACTGCCTTCTTCTGTGTCCTCATGTGGTCATTCCTTTGTGTGCACATGCCCCTGACATCTCCCTGTATGTTTCATCTCCTCCTCTTATAAGGACACGAGTCAGATTGGATTAGGGCCCACCCTAATGGCCTCACTTTAACTTCATTACCTCTTTAAGGGTTCCATCTCCAAATAGTCACCTTCTGAGGTACTGGAGGGGTCAGGATTTCAATACATGAATTTTAGCAAAACATAGTTCAACTTGTAATACCACTGGTGTTTTTCTCTTCTGAGACTCAAGAAGAAATTTTCTATATTTTCTACTTTTTGATTTGTCTTCTCAATGATTTTGCCTAAAACATTTGTTAAAAATCATTTCACCAATTTTTGATTTGCATAGAATTTCCTATGCAGAATATAAGCACATCATTGTTTCATCTCTCAGTTCTTCTCACAGAGCACTGTTCTTTCCAATAATTTTATAATTTTCATGAGAGAGGCAGAGCAGTAAATAAAAGTGTGATATCTGGAATTAGACTGCCTGTGTTTGGGTATAGTTTTCCCACTTAGAATCTAAGTAACTTTGCTCAAGTCCCTAATATTGGCTATTTCTTCATTTCTAAAAAGCGAAAACCTCATAGACTCTGTCAGAATTAAATGAATATATGCAAAGCACTTAGTTCCTAACCCACATTAAACATTCAATTCATGTTAGTGTTGATGGTGATGATGATTTTTATTATGAGGAGTCCATTGTCAGTAAAGCAGAAGAGGGAATACTATTTCTTTGTTACAGATTGAATCATATTTCTGAAGAAAAACTCCAGCAACCAAGAAATTGTATGCTTTTTAGCATAAGAGCAATATATCTATGAACATATTTTATCTTTTTGCATTTCCACAATCACCAAACATAAAAATTAAGATATAATTTAAAAGATCACTATATTGCGTACATTAAATCTTTAGATAATATATAGAACCAAAAACTATCCAATTCAATGCCCTGTTGAATGTAAAATGATAAAATGTTAGGATTATCCGGGCATTAAAGTTTGTCATTGACTATCACTAACACAGTTTTATTAGAGATTTCAAAATATTGTCTCTCTTGGTACTTCTGACTTCTTAGTATACCCTGAGTGTCTCCTCTACCAGCTTATGCTTCTCTTCACTAATTCTTCCTAGAGTTGTTCTGCTGGTCCTATGAACAACATGCAACCAACCACTTTTCTTTACTTTTGTTATTGTCACTGCTAACACAAGTGTGTGTACACACACATCTTGCTAAGATATTGCTAAGAAGGAGGATCTTGTCTGACACTTTCAAACAATGACTAACATTTAAGACTGGCTCCTTTATAAAGCTCTACTATCACTACCTGAGAATCATACAAAAAAGAGAGTGTGACACTTTGAAGTGTGAAATATTTTAAAAAGAAGAAACAACATAATATTAATGAAAAAATCATACATATTTCTTTAAGAAAGCAGCAAATGCAGGCAACTGTATCAGACTTTGCAGTCAAAATTGACATTAAACATTTTAGCTCTACAAATTTGGAAAAATGGCCTCCCCTCTCTCAGGCCCTGTTCTAACCTGTAAGACTAAAAGAATGTTAAGTGCCTCTCAAGACAATACTTGGCATATAGTCTTTAAAAAATGAATTTTCTTTCTAACCTCTAATTCTTCAGGATGTCAATGAATCCAAAATGGTTGTCTAGAACTATGAATTTAAAATTGATTCAGTCTATGAACAGATTTGTGTGATCCAGCCTAAGACTTTGCAAACCCCCAAAATGTATCCTGAGCTCTGCTACAGGCACTTTCCATGCCTTTGTGCTCAGGAGGTGAGCAGCAAATATACCCATCAAAACCTTACCCCTCAGCTAGTTAACTCACTGTGGCATGGTCAACCTATACCAATGGCACAGGGCTACAAAAATCTGTCATCTTCTACTTCACTGCAGCAGAACATCTCTTTTCACTTTTAAATGAATTTGCAAAACAGAACAAAGGGGAAAATAAGCAAAAATATATTCCCCGACCTTTAATCTCTGAAAATGACTATCTGCAACAAATCTTCTAATCACAGAGAACAATTAAATTAGAACATCCCTTTCCAGTTGGGATGGAATTGGGCAACTGATGTCCCAATAGCCTGATTTTCATGATGGCTCCAGAATAAAGTTTATATTTTGGCTGAAATAAACTTTATATTTTACAGTCAGCAGAATAATGACTGCCTATTGATGAACCAGTTTATTGAGAGTCTGTTATTGAAGAACTTAAGAATTGAATAGTGTGAAACAATTAATGTCAGAAATGAAAAAAAAATTGTCTAAAGAGGAGGTAATATCCTACATCAGATTTTATAGGGATGGAAGGAGAATTTAGATTGAGAATAGGAACTGAACTTGGCTATCAGAAATTTATAGTAGAATGGAGAAAAGTTACAGAACTCTATAGTCTATGAGTAAATTGAAATATTAGGATGTTTCAAATGGAAATACCATATTTTATTAAACAAATTTAATGAAATATTAAGTTGATAATATTTTTATGTTTTGTAATAGAATAAATATTTTGTCTTATACTTTGCTAAAACAAATATAGAAAATATTACTCGAGTGCTAAATATTTTCCATTTCCCTCTCCATAGAACCCTCCTGACCTCCAAGAATTGCATGCAGGATTTTTGTGCCCTCTGGCCTCTAGGTGGCTTTGGCCAATGAGAGGAACTCATGATTAGAGGGTGCTGCAGATTGAATTGTGTCCCCACAAAATTCATATGTTGAAAATTCACTTCCGGTGTCTCAGAATGTGACTGTGTTTGAAGATAGGGCATTTAAAAGAGGTAAATAACTAGAATTGAGGCCCTCATAGTGGGATCTAAGGCAATCTGACTGGTATCCTTATAAGAAAAGGAAATTAGAACATGCAGGGAGAGACACCAGGGATGTACATGCATGGGCAAAAAGGCCATGTAAAGCCAAGAAGAAGTCTCAGAAGAAACCAAATCTGCCAACACTTTGATCTTGGACTTCTAAGCCCCCAGAACTATGAGAAAATAAAATTCTGTTGTTAAGCCACCCAAGTCAGGTATTTTGTCATGTGGCCCTAGCAGACTAATACAGAAAGCAAAAGATTTTTTTCTTCGTACTCCCCTTGATTCTCCCTCCATGAAGGCTGTAGTTGACAGTGGCTGAATATCAAAGGCACAGCTTCTTTTGGGCAGCCCTCTCCCATAGACACATCTCTTTCTGGACCATTTCCCTTTAGGTTAATGAAAGGCAGTACTGTCTATTGTCTTCTCTGTGTTTCTTTGAACTGCATCTAAGACTTTAAATTGTCTCTACCTTAAACTATCTCCAGTCAACTCTTTGGAACATGTGCTGTTTTTTACCATAGCCCTGAGATATATACCAGACAACAAAGATGCCTATTAATGAAAGAAATAAATTATATGTTTTCACGGCATAGTGTTATGTTAAGATATGACTTGGATTTATTATGTATTACATATTTCATTAGGTATATCATTTATGCATTATTTATTATATTTTATATACTATAGATTGTATATTACAAGTAATATATATTTTAAATTATATCACAGTCATTGGCAAATACACTTACATTTTTGTGATGTTATGTCAGATGACCAGGGTTTTTAAAAAGGTATATTTTTTTCTGTATGGCAGAGCAATATTTTCATATACTTAAGGAGCTATTCACTTAAATAAATAAATTTCCATATTCTACAAGTTCTCTAATAAAATATATTTATGGTACGGAGTTTCAAAAAAGATACCAGATATAATGGAACAGACTACCTGGAATGATAAATTCTCCTTAGTCATCTCTGATAGGTTCAGGAAAATGTACAATTTTGTATATTATCCAGGTTTTTCTTATTGCTAAATTAAAAGGGTAGCAATTTTCTCTTGTAACTTTCTACCTCTAAATGGAAGTGGGACTTTTATTGGTTTTCTTTGATTCCATTTCAAACCCAACTTGTAGAAATATGACTCAATTGGTGTCTGAACATGAACCCAGCCTTTGTCCTTCTCTTTAGGAGTCTCTATCTCCATTTATTCTGCTTAATCCTTCTGAGTAATTGGGGTGGGTATAGGGAAAAGAGTTTTTGTTTTTCCTAGATTTAATATGATTACTATTTATACTTGTATGGACCACCTACCATATGCTAAGTACTGTGCTAAGTTCTGAAGAAAATGTGGGGACCAGAAAAACATACAAGTCCTTGGGCTCATGGAGAAAATAGCCATCAAACAAATTATCACGAGTCATATAAAATTACATATTCAGGTGGATGTTGGAGGGAGAGGAAGCAAATATGCTCTGTTCATGATACTAATGGTCAATGCTACAGGTTCAAAGAGAATTTTCTCAGATGGGAATAAGTAGTGTTGGTGATATGCAGAAGTCTTGTCAGACAGTATTTGAGATTTGGAGGTTGTACTCAGGTAGACATTGCCAAGTGCTGTGCTTGTGTAGAGAGGTGAAAGGAGCAGACCCTGACAGGCTTTCATGTTCATGAGAAACTAAAGCACTAGGTTAGTTACTGGTACAGATACGCAAGCTAGCAACTAGAAGACTGGTGACAGGAGGTGAGGAAATAGGACTTAGTTGGCTCTCTGAGTTGTAGATTAAGGAACCCAAGTATAAGAGTAGAAGCTGAATTAGGGCTGGACTAAGGCTGCTGGGACAGAGCACTGAGTGTCTGCTTTTCCACTGTATCTCATTTTAGGGCTATTGGTCACCCCTGGAATCCTGTGTCCGAAGTCAGGATAATAGAAGTGAAGATGCAATAATGACCTGCCTTAGAAGAGGAAATATGGGTGGTTTTAGTGTTTACAGCTTTAAACCTCAAATGGACTAGGAACTGAAAGAGGCCTGAACTTGGCAGATAAAGAAGCCAGTGCACACAGAGGGGGAGTGGCAAAGACTGAGGCTTGAAAAATGACACTAGGTCCTGATATGTGATAAGATGCTGTG
Source organism: Tursiops truncatus (assembly GCF_011762595.2). Lineage (NCBI taxonomy): Eukaryota > Metazoa > Chordata > Mammalia > Artiodactyla > Delphinidae > Tursiops > Tursiops truncatus. The sequence goes on from NC_047037.1 coordinate 120,199,713, forward strand.
GAACACAGAAATCATCCTCTGAAGGTCATTCTCATTCTCCAGCACTCATCATTCAGCTGGGAACCATCCCTTATTTGAAAGATTCACAAAATTCATGGCAAAGGCCTTCAGCCTCCTAGGAATGTTTACATTTTGTAGCAGCATTTTAAAAAGAATGTGCTTATACTTGTTTAGTTTGGCCAATTGTGTTTAGTAGTCAAAACAAACAATCAAACAAAAAACATTACATGATTTCTGAGCAGCACTGCCTGGTATCTTGCTGATGGTATCTTTAATAGTAGATTGCACTTGTTTTTAGATATAAATTTATGGACATAGTTTGAACATTGATATTGTTTACTTTGATTTTACATTGCTGCAAGTTTACAAATCCTAGAAACAAATCATTTCTGGAAAATACAGGAAACCACATTTTGTGTTATGTCACTGTTGGGCATGATACTGAATAAAGAATGACAGCAATGCATTTGGGAGGTTGCTTTCAGCATATCAAATCATCATCTTATTGACTGTCCAGGAAAAGTTATTTGATGTTTTCCTTAGGGTGTCTTAATAATTTCTAGTGGTTCATAAACCATATAAATTAGGTTTCAAAATAATTTAACATGTACTGTGCAAAGTTTGCCTTCCTACTCTCAGGTATCACATTCTAAACTGTAACAAATCAAATCATGTCACAAAAAATATGAATCTACCTATAAATAATATATGAAAAAAGAAATAATAAATATCATCTTATAGTATCTCAAGTTAATGCCAAGTTCAGTTTATTCCATGAAATTTGTAATTTATGTTTCAGTAAAAATCACTCTTTCCCAGGTATTTTATAAAAGTCGGTCTGTCAAATCCTGTGTGGGTTAGAGCTCAGCCAGGCTCCATAAAATGAAAACAAAGTTAAACAACTTCACAAGAGACAGAAATGGCCTTTTAAGATTCACAGGAGTGTGCCTTCCTGTCTAATCTGAGCAGCCATCATGGCGACGATCAATGCGATTTGGCTGAGAAGTGTTTCATGAGGCGGCTGTCTGCTCAGTGGTACCAGAATGGAGCTATCTGTCTTCATTGTACTCCATTAAAATGCTCCTCAGATCTATCAGGCAAATGTCTACATACCTACTTTATAAATTATTACCAGCGACAGTTAAATATTTCAGAACTTGTATGGGACTATCACTCACCTTATAACCTTTAATTTACACACACTCAAGATTTGAAGAATTTTAAGTTCAAGGATTACTCAGAACTATTTTATATTCCTTCTTTAGATGAGTTTCCTCTGTTGATAGTAATCCATTAAGTTTGCAGTTTATTGAGGTAGATCAAAAAAGAGAATGCAAATTATTCACGAACATTTCCTTTGAGAATTAAGTAGATAGAACTTCATATCAATATGAACAGAAGAATGAAATCTTATTTGTACCCTATCAATACAAAGTAATTCTGAACTAAAAAGAATGCATTCAAACTAACTGTGAAGAATTCACTAATGAAGCTAGAGTTTTCTTCCTTGTAAGTTTTATAACTACAAATCAATTTCTTTAATAGAAATGAGCTACCCTGCCTACAAATTTCCTCTTGAATGAGCTTTTGAAGCTTGTATCTGTCAAGGGATTTGTACATTTTACCAAAATTTTAAAACTCATTGGCATAATAGTATTCATATTTTGTTATCATCCTTTTAATTTCTGTAGGATATGTAATTATGTCACCTCTCTCATTTCTAATGTTGTTATTATTAATTTGTATCTTCTGTTTTTCTTGATCAGTCTGGGTAAATGCTTATCAATTTTATTGGCCTTCTGAAAGAACCAGCTTTAATTTTATTGATTTTTATGTATCATTTTTGTCTTTTAATTTAATTAATTTTGTTTTGATATTATTTTCTATCTTCTGCTTATTTAGGGTTAAATTTGCTCTCTTTTTTTTCTAGCTTCTTAGAGGGTAAGCTGAGATAATTGATTTGTACCTTTTTATTCTTTCCTAATATTGATATTCATTGTTATAAATTTTCCTCATAACACTGCTTTAACTGCATCCCACTAATCGATAGATAGATAGATAGATAAATTATATTTATTGAGACTTATTTTATGGAACATAATGTCTGTTGGTATATGTTCTGTATGCATTCATTTCAAAAGAATGTATATTTTGATGTAGTTGTTTTAGTTGATAATAGTGTGCATTTCTACCATCTTGCTATTTGTTTTCTATTTGTGTCATCTGTTTCTTGTTCTTTCTTTCATATTTTTCTGTGGAATAAAAATGTCACTGCACAATTCTTTACCCAGCAAAAATATCTTTCAAAAATGAAAGTGGTATAAAGACTTTATAAAGACTTAACAGCAGTAAGTTTTAAGTCTTAAATATTTATAAAGACTTAAATATTTATAAAGACTTTATCACACATGGTTAAAATAATTCATCACCTGAATATCAACATCAGAAGAAATGTTAAGGAAAAGATTCAGGCAGGAAAATGATACTAAATGAACTACCAAAATTGGTGAACATATAAGTATACATAAAATATATTTTCTTATTTTTATCTATTTAAAAGGTCACTAAATGTTTAAAGCAAAAATAATGACAATATATTTTTTTAAAAAAGAAAGTATTATTTCCTAAAATTTTCTGATTCCTAAGAAAAAACTTTTTTGATGTGAATATTCATCCATCATATCCTTTATATGCTGTAAATTATTTTTCTCCAGTATCAATTCTTAAAAAAATATAAATTGTATTTCACCTCAAGAAAATTCAGGGAGCCAAAATGTCCATCTTCTGAGGAATTTAGCTTCTATCGATAATCACCAAGTTACTTTTATGGTATACCTTTCAAATTTGGGATGGAGCTTGGTGGATTGACATTCATAATTTTAATAGTTCATCATATACCATACATATACTGTATTTAGGTAAATATTAATATAAATCACAAGTAAATGACCTCTGTGTAACTTCACATATACCTGAAATACAGATAAGAAACAATTATATTTGTTGCATGTAAGTGGATTGCAAATAAAATTAGACACCACCTAATGTATTTCTTTGTGTAAATTAAAACTATTTTATTTTAATTCTCCTCTTCCATTCCTAGAATAAACAAATGGTGAGATGGTAGAGAAATCTGTAATATATTATCTATCACTTATATTTTTACCCACTTCATGTTGAAATGATATGAATGAATCTTATAATTTTATATGTATCATGAATGACTATACTTTAAAATGCTGGTGTTAATGTGTCACCTTGTTCTTGGACTCTCTCTGATAATTTTACTCTGAAAAATTTATTTCAATTAGAGAATGAACCATTTGCATGTTTACAATACCACATAAATGGAGTTTTTTATACACTTTATTGATTGTCATCTTACTATTATATACTGTGCATATAAATATGTGTTATGACATTGTTTTGAGGGGTTTGGGTTAATATTTTACTATGAATATATTTACATATAGCAATTTTATTACTTAATTCCATTAGGAAGGATTAATAGCAATAATTACCTTTCCCAGATAACATAATTTAAAAATACTTTCTATTTTAAAGTAATTTATAATTCATTGTAACTATGAATAATGAAAGAAAAACTGTATGCAAGTTCCTCAGTTTCACTGTCTTATGAAAGCACAATGGAAATATGTATATGATTAGTGAATTTGGCACTAAACATGCTAGTCTTTTGTAACACACCTATTTCCATCTAGAAAGAATGAAAATGGTTCAACATAACACACCAATATAAGCATTTCAATAACAAAATAATTTAATTACTGAATTAAATATACAATTCTGACATATTACTTTAATGTTGTATTGAATAAAATATAAATGAAGTACAAGGTTTTATAGATGATTCGCCCAGCAGTGTATTTGTATATTTTGTAATATTTATCTTACATATAAACCTCTAATGAACATATGAAAGTGATTATAGCACTAATATTTTTATTCAGGGTCCACTATCAAAGAGATGTATAAAGAGAAATTTGGTCTCTTCTCATCAAAAATATGAATGCTCAATAATTTTTTTTTTTGTGTGTGGTATGTGGGCCGCTCACTGTTGTGGCCTCTCCCATTTTGGAGCACAGGCTCCAGACCTGCAGGCTCAGCAGCCATGGCTCACAGGCCTAGCTGCTCCACGGCATGTGTGATCTTCCCAGACCGGGGCACGAACCCACGTCCCCTGCATCGGCAGGTGGACTCTCAACCACTGTGCCACTAGGGAAGCCCTAAATAATTATTTTTAATAGCATAATAAATTTTAAAGTTAGACATACATAACATTTTCTGGAAAAAAGAAACTGGGAATATTTTATAGGCTGAGCACTTAATTAGTACTAGTAGTAGTATTTTCTGGTTGAGTAATTGATTATTAGAGAAGAAAGAATTTCCAAATGATTTATGTTCAATACAGTATTCCCTCCCATCCATATATATTAGAATAAATTGCTTTAAATAATCTAGTCTCAGTAGATGAATTACAGTTATTTTAATTCAAAACTTCAGTCTTAAGAATAGAAAATCAGAGGAAACTTGCACAAGCCACCTAGATAGCCTCATCCACCAGAGGGCAGACAGCAGAAGCAAGAACTACAATCCTGCAGCCTGTGGAACAAAACCACATTCACAGAAAGATACACAAGATGAAAAGGCAAAGGGCTATGTATCAGATGAAGGAACAATATAAAACCCCAGAAAAACAACTAAATGAAGTGGAGATAGGCAACCTTCCAGAAAAAGAATTCAGAATAATGATAATGAAGATGATCCAGGACCTCGGAAAAAGAATGGAGGCAAAGATCGAGAAGATGCAAGAAATTTTTAACAAACACTGAGAAGAATTAAAGAACAAACAAACAGAGATGAACAATGCAATAACTGAAATGAAAACTACACTAGAAGGAACCAATAGCAGAATAACTGAGGCAGAAGAATGGATAAGTGACCTGGAAGGCAGAATGGTGGAATTCACTACTGCAGAACAGACTAAAGAAAAAAGAATGAAAAGAAATGAAGACAGCCTAAGAGACCTCTGGGACAACATTAAATGCAACAACATTTGTATTATAGGGGTCCCAGAGGAGAAGAGAGAGAGAAATGACCAGAGAAAATATTTGAAGAGATTATAATCGAAAACTTCCCTAACATGGGAAAGGAAATAGCCACCCAAGTCCAGGAAGTGCATAGAGTCCTCTACAGGATAAACCCAAGGAGAAACACACCAAGACAATAGTAATCAAACTGACAAAAATTGAAGACAAAGAAAACTTACTGAAAGCAAGGGAAAAATGACAAATATCATACAAGGGAACTCCCATAAGGTTAACAGCTGATTCCTCAACAGAAACTCTACAAGCCAGAAGGGAGTGTCATGATATACTTAAAGTAATGAAAGGGAAGAACCTACAACCAAGATTATTCTACCCGGCAAGAGTCTCATTCAGATTCGATGGAGAAATCAAAAGCTTTACAGACAAGCAAAAGCTAAGAGAATTCAGCACCACAAAACCAGCTCTACAGAAAATGCTAAAGGAACTTCTCTAAGAGGGAAACACAAGAGGAGAAAAGGACCTACAAGAACAAACCCAAAACAATTAAGAAAATGGTAATAGGAACATGAATATCGATAATTACCTTAAACATGAATGGATTAAATGCTCCAACCAAAAGACACAGTCTTGCTGAATGGATACAAAAATGAGATGCATATATATGCTGTCTAAAAGAGACCTACTTCAGACCTAGAGGCACATACAGACTGAAAGTGAGGGGATGGAAAAAGATATTCCATGGAAATCAAAAGAAAGCTGGAGTAGCAATACTCATATCAGGTAAAATAGACTTTAAACAATGCTACAGGAGACAAAGAAGGACACTACCTAATGATCAAGGGATCAATCCAAGAAGAATATGTAACAATTATAAATATATATGCACCCAAAACAGGAGCACCTCAATACATAAGGCAACTGCTAACAGCTCTAAAAGAGGAAATCGACAGTAACACAATAATAGTGGGGAATTTTAACACCTCACTTACACCAATGGACACATCACCCAAAATGAAAATAAATAAGGAAAAGAAGCTTTAAATGACACAATAGACCAGTAGGATTCAATTGATATTTATAGGACATTCCATCCAAAAACAGCAGATTACACTTTCTTCTCAAGTGCGCACAAAACATTCTCCAGGATAGATCACATCTTGGGTCACAAATCAAGCCTCAGTAAATTTAAGAAAATTGAAATCATATCAAGCATCTTTTCTGACTGCAGCATTATGATATTAGAAATGAAATACAGGGAAAATAACATAAAAACGACAAACACATGGAGGCTAAACAATACGTTACTAAGTAACCAACAGATCACTGAAGAAGTCAAAGAGGAGGTCAAAAAATACCTAGAGACAAATGACAATGAAAACACAATGATCCAAAGTCTATGGGATGCAGCAAAAGCAGTTCTAAGAGGGAAGTTTATAGCTATACAAGCCTACATCAAGAAACAAGAAAAATCACAAATAAACAATCTAACCTTACACCTAAAGGAACTAGAGAAAGAAGAACAAACAAAACCCAAAGTTAGCACAAGCAAAGAAATCATAAAGATCAGAGCCGAATTAAATGAAATAGAAACAAAGAAAATAATAGCAAAGATCAATACAACTAAAAGCTGGTTCTTTGAGAAGATAAACAAAATTGATAACCCATTAGCCAGACTCATCAAGAAGAAGAGGGAGAGGACTCAAATCAATAAAATCAGAAATGAAAAAGAAGTTACAACAGACACCGCAGAAATACAAAGCATCCTAAGACACTACTACAAGCAACTCTATGCCAATAAAATGGACAACCTGGAAGAAATGGACAAATTCTTAGAAAGATATAACCTTCCAAGACTGAACCAGGAAGAAGTAGAAAATATGAACAGACCAATCACAAGTAATGAAATTGAAACTGTGATTAAAAATCTTCCAACAAACAAAAGTCCAGGACCAGATGGCTTCACAGGTGAATTCTATCAAACATTTAGAGAAGAGCTAACACCCATCCTTCTCAAACTCTTCCAAAAATTTGCAGAGGAAGGAACACTCCCAAAATCATTCTATGAGGCCACCATCACCCTGATACCAAGACCAGACAAAAATACTACAAAAAAAGAAAATTACAGACCAATATGACTGATGAATATAGATGGAAAAATCCTCAACAAAATACTAGCAAACAGAAACCAACATCACATTAAAGGAGCATACACCATGATCAAGTGGGATTTATCCCAGGGATGCAAGGATTCTTCAATATATGCAAATCAATCAATGTGATACACCATATTAACAAATTGAAGAATAAAAACCATATGATCATCTCAATAGATGCAGAAAATGCTTTTGACAACATTCAACACCGTTTATGATAAAAACTCTCCAGAAAGTGGGCATAGAGGGAACATGCTCAACATAATAAAGGCCATATATGACAAACCCACAGCAAACACCATTCTCAATGGTGAAAAACTGAAAGCACTTCCTCTAAGATCAGGAAAAAGACAAGGATGTGGACCCTCACCACTATTATTCAACATAGTTTTGGAAGTCTTAGCCACGGCAATCAGAGAAGAAAAAGAATTGAAAGAATCCAAATCGGAAAAGAAGAAGTAAAACTGTCACTGTTTGCAGATGACATGATACTATACATAGAGAATCCTAAAGATGCTACCAGAAAACTACTAGAGCTAATCAATGAATTTGGTAAAGTAGCAGGATACAAAATTAATGCACAGAAATCTCTGGCATTCCTATATACTAATGATTAAAAATCTGAAAGTGAAATCAAGAAAACACTCCCATTTACCATTGCAACAAAAAGAATAAAATATCTAGGAATAAACCTACCTAATGAGACAAAAGTCCTGTACGCAGAAAATTATAAGACACTGATGAAAGAAATTAAAGATGATACAAATAGATGGAGAGACATACCATGTTCTTGGATTGGAAGAATCAATATTGTGAAAATGACTATACTACCCAAAGCAATCTACAGATTCAATGCAATCCCTATCAAATTCCCAAAGGCATATTTTATAGGACTAGTACAAAAAATCTTAAAATTTTTATGGAAACACAAAAGACGCTGAATAACCAAAGCAGTCTTGAGGAAAAAAAAACAGCTGGAGGAATCAGACTCCCTGACTTCAGACTATACAACAATGCTACAGTAATCAAGACAATATGGTACTGGCACAAAAACAGAAACATAGATCATTGGAACAAGATAGAAATCCTAGAGATAAACCCACACACATATGTTCAACTAATCTATGACAAAGAAGGCAAGGATATACAATGGAGAAAAGACAGCCTCTTCAGTAAGTGGTGCTGGGAAAACTGGACAGCTACATGTAAAAGAATGAAATTAGAGCACTCCCTAACACCATACACAAAAATAAACTCAAAATGGATTAGTGGGCTTCCCTGGTGGCGCAGTGGTAGAGAGTCTGCCTGCCAATGCAGGGGACAAGGGTTTGTGCCCTAGTCTGGGAGAATCCTGCATGCCATGGAGCGGCTTTGCCCATGGTCCACGGCTGCTGGGCCTGCACGTTCGGAGCCTGTGCTCCACGGCAGGAGAGGCCACAGCAGTGAGAGGTCCGTGTACCGCAAACAAACAAACAAACAAAAAAATAGGATTAGAGACCTAAATGTAAGACCGGACACTATAAAACTCTTAGAGGAAAACATAGGAAGAAAACTCTTTGACATAAATCACAGCAAGATCTTTGCTGACCCACCTCCTAGAGTAATGGAAACAAAACCAAAAATAAACAAATGGGACCTAATGAAACTTAAAAGCTTTTGCACAGCAAAGGAAACCATAAACAAGATGAAAAGGCAACCCTCAGAATGGGAGAAAATATTTGCAAATGAATCAATGAACAAAGGATTAATCTCTAAATATATAAACAGTTCATGCAGCTCAATATTGAAAAAACAAACTACCCAATCCAAAAATAGGCAGAAGACCTAAATAGACATTTCTCTAAAGAAGAGATACAGATGGCCAAGAAGCACATGAAAAGCTGCTAAACATCACTAATTATTAGAGAAATGCAAATCAGAACTACAATGAGGTATCACCTCACACCAGTTAGAATGGGCATCATCAGAAAATCTACAAACAACAAATGTTGGAGAGGGTGTGGAGAAAAGGGAACCCTCTTGTACTGTTGGGGGGAATGTAAATTGATACAGGCACTATGGAGAATAGTATGGAGGTTCCTTAAAGAACTAAAAATAATATTACCATATGACCCAGCAATCCCACTATTGGGCATATACCCAGAGAAAACCATAATTCAAAAAGACACATGCACCCCAATGTTCATTGCAGCACTATTTACAATAGCCAGGTCATGGAAGCAACCTAAATGCCCATCAACAGACAAATGGATAAAGAAGACATGGTACATATATACAATGGAATATTACTCAGCCACAAAAAGGAACGAAATTGGGTCATTTGTTGAGATGTGGATGGGTCTAGAGACTGTCCTACAGAGTGAAGTAAGTCAGAAAGAGAAAAACAAATATCGTATATTAACGCATATATGTGGAACCTAGAAAAATGATACAGATGAACCAGTTTGCAGGGCAGAAATTGAGATACAGATGTAGAGAACAAACATATGGACACCAAGGAGGGAAACCAGCAGGGGGGTGGGGATTGTGGTGTGATGAATTGGGAGATTTGGATTGACATGTATTCACTGATGTGTATTAAATTGATGATTAATAAGAAAAATAAATGCTCATAATTAGAACAATATTTCTTCCTTTCTGAATTCTTATACTTTGTTTTATATTTCTTGCATTATTGTACTTGCTAAGATCTCCAGGACAGTGTTAACTAGAAGTAGGAATAATGGGGAGCTATGAATTATTCTCAGTCTAAAAGTGAAAGCTTTTAATGTTTTACCAAACTAGTTTGTTGTATATAAGGAATAATAAATTGAATAATAATTTATCCTTTAAAAAAAAATTTAAAAAGAATAGAAAATCATTCTTGACAATAATTAAAATATTTTATAGGTAGAAATATGCTATATTTATTTACTTATTTATTTTGCAAATGTTTACAACATTCCCATTACATTCCTGCATTATTACTACCATGTGGTACCTTACACATAGTATCTTCTTAATAAAAATGTTTCAACTTTTATTGGGAAAACTGAAGATAAGCATACATTTATGCCTCTAACAATTTGAAACAGTGAGGTGTTATTATAATTAGCTTCAACTATTTCTCATTTGCTCTTTGTCAGTTTACCTGAAATATTACCACCAGGTGAACATTTTTCCTAGGTGAGCTCTCTCAGTGTATTTTAATTCTCTCTCTCTCTATCTTTTTTAAGTATTTATTTATTTGGTTGTGTTGGGTCTTAGTTGCGGCATGCGGGATGTTTTTTTAGTTGTGGCATGTGGGATCTAGTTCCTTGACCAGGGATTGAACCCAGGCCTGTTGCACTGGGAGCACGGAGTCCTAGCCACTGGATCATCAGGGAAGTCTCTATTTTAATTCTCTTAATAGTGTTTTTCAAAAAGCACAGTTGTTTAATTTCAATGAAGTGCAGTTAAGAGAAAACTTTTTCTATACATTTTGCATTATATATTGTTCTAGATATTTTGTAGTTTTAACTTTTACGTTTAGGCCTATGATCACTTTCCAGATGATGTGAGGAATTTGTCATTGCTTTGTATAAAGAAAAAAATTTAATTTAATTTATAGAAAAGAGGCACTGCTGTATTTCAATTGATGCTTCACTCATCTTGGATTAGATCATATTTGAAATAGCTGTTTTCAACCTTTTTATTTAAAATATTTAAGTTATTTAGGAACTTTATAAAATAGTTTCTAGCAAAATTCTAATGAAGCACAAATGTGGAAGATTCATAATGAAAATAGATTAAATATATTTCTTAAAATATTTAATGACTTTATTGTATGATGCTGTACTTTAGCAGAAGTCAAGAAAAAATGGCAAGAGCTAATGAAAAAATTAAATTGATAAATAATTAAGAATTCCAGTTATACAAATTTACTTTCTGTGTAAACCTGTTATTTGAATTGAAACTGATTTATTTCAAAAACATCATACTATTTCTGATCTTTATTTATCTACACACTATAACTATATAATAGGAATCAAAAGAGAATAGAAGAATGCTGAAAATGAAAAGCCTGTCCTTACTGAAACAATTGCCTACTTTATCTTGCCAAACGTCCTTGGATTCTCATCTAACTAACCCATCATATAACATGAGGATGTCATTGAGAAATAAATCTTGGGAAAAAAATAAATTAATAGCAACAAAATATTTAGTTTAATTTAAAATCCTTCTTTATGAAAGGTATTATTTCATTTTAAATCCTATAGGTTGACATTTTAATAAAACATTATCTACAAAAATTGAAACCTAAAATATTATGAATTTCCCTAATTTTATTTTAGGCATAAAAATTAAGTATATTCAGTCCATTTATCTCATCGGATAAATATTTTAATCTTAAAAGGAGAATTATGCTAAAGTGAGGGTAATTTGACAACTGATTAAATTCAATAATTGATTCATACTTCTCTTAAGCTTGATTTTTTAAAATAATATAAAGCTACAAATCTATTTCAGATATATATGTATTAATCATCATTGAGGTTTGAAGGTAATTTCATCAAAACTCTCACTTTTTATTAATAGGTTGATATATAAATATAGAAATTATGCTGATGAAGATCAAATGTCAGAATTATTATAGTCATAATTCATTGTAGCACCCATGTTTATATCTTTAGCCTAAATGGCTCTCTAGTAATTCTTTCCAGATTACCAGGACTTGTTCACTTATTCAGTCAATACGTGTAGACAAGTGTAGGCCTCCAGCAAAAGGGCAGAAATCAGATGAGATTAAACCTTCTCTATAGAAAGCCAGGTCTAAAAGTGTGGGGATGAGACACTGATACCCACTTTTCACCAATCAAATTATTCACCCCACTTACCTTGGATAACAATGAGTAAAGTTAGAGGCAAGAGATCAGAAGAATGTTTAATTAAGTACTGTGGTATAAATAGATGGCCCCTTCAATCAGTATTAGTCCAGTAAAACAAGTGGTCAGGGAAACAGTTCAGAAATCCTACCCTCACTCTCACTGTGGATAAGAACTTTGAAAAATCAGTCATGGAATCTAAGAAAAAAAAAAAGGTCATGAAGAACCTAGGGGTAAGACAGGAATAAAGACACAGACCTACTAAAGCATGAACTTGAGGATATGGGGAGGGGGAAGGGTAAGCTATGACAAAGTGAGAGAGTGGCATGGACATATATGCACTACCAAACGTAAAATAGCTAGTGGGAAGTAGTGGCATTGCACAGGGAGATCAGCTAGGTGGTTTGTGACCACCTAAAGGGGTGAGATAGGGAGGGTGGGAGGGAGGGAGACACAAGAGGGAAGAGATATGGGAACATATGTATGTGTATAACTGATTCACTTTGTTATAAAGCAGAAACTAAAAACTAACACAGCATTGTAAAGCAATTATACTCCAATAATGTTAAAAAAAAAAATCAGTCAGTAGGTTAAGCTTAAAGATTTGGGATAATTTCTACTCTAAATTCTCTTCCATCTCCAGAATTCAATGTGGTAAGAAATATGAAGAAAATTATAGCTTAGTCAATTTATTAGTTATTTTAACAAAGGAAAGAAACCAATAAATATTTTTTGAAAAAAAAAAAAGAAAGAATGTTGACATGATCCAGTTATCAGGTTGTGTGAATTACATCCTTAATTTAGAAAAGGTTTTTTATAATAGTGCTGACTTGTATCTCTGAATGTTAGAAATTTTTTTCCTATTTTAGCTCTCCCTTTTAACTTCTGTTTAGAGACTAGTTAATATCAGAGAAAATGCTCTTAATGAGCACACAATATTTCTTCTCTTCTGCTAAAGGGTGAAAATCATTCCTGCTCCTTCTGCCCTTTTAGCATAGGTAGACAATCTAGGCAAAGTTCAGCTGGAAGCAATCACCAAAAACAAGTTAGCATGCAAATTTTATAAAGGTTAGATTCTGGTTCTTGATATTCAATTATGTATTAAATTTTGAAATACACGTTACAATGTTCTGTCTTTAAGTCCATTTATCTGTATATATTTCTTCCCTGCTTATTACTTAAGAGATGGCTTATATAAATATACTTTCAAATACATATCTAACAAGCTATGAATGAGTGTTAACATGTCCTTTAGCTCTCAAAGCACCAATTATGTCATTTTTGAAATGAGTGCTTGGGGACACATTTCCTCTAAGCTTTCTTGGAGTTCAGTGACTCTAGAAGGTAGCTCTTTGGATGCATTATATATCTGAAATCACACAAATCCCATTGCTAATAAGCAGATATTAATAATTGTTCTGAAGTGCCTTTTCAAATGGTACACATATAATTTATTTTCCTTAATTAAACTATTTGAATAAAGTAAAATTAGCCTTTGTGTTGAGTTTATCACCGTGAATCCAGATGTTTATTCGTAATTGATAAATCCTTCATTTTAAAGAATCTCAATCTTAATTTTTTTAAATTTTCTTTTCTCTCAAGCTATAATATTCATTATTCATCCTATACTTTATAATCTGTAACTTACTTCAAGATGCATATATGTAATACCTTTTTAGTGGTTCATCTCAAAATTAGGTATAAATTATTGATTTCCACATATATGGATAAGGGACTTCTAGGAAAATATGGTACACTAAAGTCTATTTACATGCTCAGTTTTCATCAGTACCAAGTGATGTGATTAAAACATAGAGTGATAAGGATCTGTCAGAATGTTGCTTAGAGCAATTAAATAGGAAAATGCATTTAACTTCATGCCAGAAACTTCAGGGAAGGCAGAAAGAAAGAAACAAGATAGAAATTACAATGTCAGGGTAGAAAACACTACCTTGCCCCAACAAAATGTAAAATGAGTGGTAAAATTGTATAATTTCACCCCCTCCCCCAAGAAAAAAAATCCTGAGTTTGACAGCAGATAATTTCAATAAAAATCTAAGAAATAACCTATGGAGGGTTTCCCTGGTGGCACAGTGGTTCAGAGTCCGCCTGCCAATGCACGGGACACGGGTTCGTGCCCCAGTCCAGGAAGATCCCACATGCCGTGGAACGGCTGGGCCCGTGAGCCATGGCCGCTGGGCCTGCGCGTCCGCAGCCTGTGCTCCACAACTGGAGAGGCCACAACAGTGAGAGGCCCACGTACTGCAAAAAAAAAAAAAAAAAAAAAAAAAAAAAGAAAGAAAAAGATAAGAAATAACCTATGGAAAATTCCATACACACCTACTTACATTTCATAAGAGATAATAAAAACTGTCATAGGGTTACTATCTTTTAGAGCATTATACTGAATGAGAGAACTAGACAAGGCTTATCAGTGTTGGATACAAATTTATTCTGGGCTGACGTATTGAATATTTAATGGGATTTCCTTGAAAAAATAAAGATAAACCTAGTTTCCCAGCAAGATTTCCACTGAGCACAAAACAAATCGTATTCTTTCTTCAAATTAAGCAACATAAAAGAGGATAGAAAGTAGCTCTCAAATGTTGCCTGAAAAAGGAAAGACAACCTGGATCCAGATAAAATGGTAAGGTATTAAGAGAGAATCACTGTACACTCCCACCAACAGTGTAGGAGAGTTCCCTTTTCTCCACATCCTCTCCAGCATTTATTGTTTGTAGACTTTTTGATGATGACCATTCTGACCAGTTTGAGATGATACCTCATTAGAGTTTTGATTTGCATTTCTCCAATAATTAGCAGTGTTGAACATCTTTTCATGTGCCTTTTGGCCATCTGTATGTCTTCTTTGGAGAGATCTCTATTTAGATCTTCTGCCCATTTTTTGATTGGGTTGTTTGTTTTTTTGATATTGAGCTGCATGAACTGTTTGTATGTTTGGAGATCAACCCCTTGTCAATAACATCATTTGCAAATATTCCCTCCCATTTTATAGACTGTTCATTTTGTTTATGGTTTCCTTTACTGTACAAAAGAGTTTCAGTTTAATTAGGTCCTATTTGTTTATTTTTGTTTTTATTTCCATTACTGTAGGAGATGGATCCAAAAAGATATTGCTACAATTTATGTCAAAGAGTTTTCCTCTAGGAGTTTTATAGTATCACATCTTACATTTAAGTCTTTAATCCATTGTGAGTTTATTTTTCTGTGTGATGTTAGCGCTTAGGCATCTCTAACATTTAACAAATCTAATTTCATTCTACTGTATAGCACAGTGAACTATGCTCAATGTTTTGTAATAACATGTAAGGGGAAAGAATCTGAAAAAGAATATATACATATATATAACTGAATCACTTTGGTGTACACCTGAAACTAACACAACATTGTAAATGAACTATACTATAATTAGAGAGAGAGAATCAAAAGCCCTTGACAGAATTTGCCGCATGCAAAAAAAATAAATAAATAAAATTGACATGACAGTCCATCATGAAAGGGAGAAAAGTAAGGAAAAAGAAAGAAAAGAAAATGAACACTTATGTAAAAGACAGAGAAGAACTCTTCAAAATAACAGAAGAATGTGGCCTCAAATATTTTGCAGTGTTGACTTATATAAAAAAAAGATTCAGTAAAACAAGTGGCCATAGATGAGCTAATTTTTAATTCAGAATAAATTTTATGAGCTAGTTTCTGTTGCTTTCTGAGCTAAAGATATCAATTGAGAATCAAAATATTTTATACAATATTAAAATTACATTTAAAATTTTCAATCACATCTAAATAAAACAGATGTGATTGAAAACTGGATTCCAATCAAGGCAGGGGGTTGGTCTTTTTACAGAGGATGATAAATATGGTGGGGAGAAAAGGAAATATAATCTATGTCCCTAAGTGAGAATCATAACATAGAAAAAACAAATATATGTATATATATATATATATATATATATATATATAATTAGTGTGATTTTTAAAACTTTTTTCAAATTCTTCAATTTACTATTTATTTCAAGTGAAATAAAATTAATATTGTGAATTCAGTTAGCATATATAAGGTAACACTCTTATGATTATATCTAATATCTATTCTACTCTTCATATCAATAGAGATTTGGCTCGGAGCATATCACTGTTAAATACTATGGTCCATGTTGCTGAAGACATCAAAAACTAGCTCAGTAGTTTACTTACAGAGGAAGTGGTACATTTTTTTTTTGGAAATTTATGAAGAAAATCCTGATGAATCCCATTATTAATGAAAAATTTTCATGGTGACATGAGCATTTAGGGAAGAAGATGTCTTCCAAGTGAAGTGTACCTTCCCCACTATAAACAAAGGGAATCCAAAGGTCCTTAAATCTGGCTGGAAAACAAAGTGCTCAAAATTATTTTCCTCTTCCTGTGATACTTCAAAATGAAGGTTTTAATCTGCTCAATCTCTGAGCCTGAGGGTGAGAGTTGATATATGTCTTTGAGAAAGAAAGAGTCCCATTGATATTGAAATCTTTTCAGCTATTGCTCAAATAGGTCAGAAGTACACATTTGGAGTGAAAGTTATGGCTTCAACAACCAGAAATATTAAAATGTAATTTATGAAAGTTAATGCACAGAAATCTCTTGCATTCCTATATAGTAACAACAAAAAAATCAGAAAGAGAAAATAAAGAAGCACTCCCATTTACTATTGCAATAAAAAGAATAAAATACCTAGGAATAAACCTACCTAAGGAGGCAAAAGACCTGTATGCAGAAAACTATAAGACACTGATAAAAGAAATCAAAGGCGATAGAAACAAATAGATATATCGTGTTCTTGGATTGGAATAATCAACACTGTAAAAATGACTATACTACCCAAAGCAATCTACAGATTCAATGCAATCTCTATCAAAATACCAATGGCATTTTTCACAGAACTAGAACAAAAAATTTTACAGTTTGTATGGAAGCACGAAAGAGCCCAAATAGTCAAAGCACTCTTGAGAAAGAAAAACGGAGCTGGAGGAATCAGGCTCCCAGACTTCAGACTATACTACAAAGCTATAGTAATTAAGACAGTATGGTACAGGCACAAAAACAGAAATATAGATCAATGGAACAGGATAGAAAGCCCAGAGGTAAACCCACACACATATGGTCACCTTATCTTTGACAACGGAGGCAAGAATATACAATGGAGAAAAGACAGCCTCTTCAATAACTGGTGCTGAGGAAACTGGATGGCTACATGTAAAAGAATGAAATTAGAACACTCCCTAACACCATACACAAAAAATAAATTCAAAATGGATTAAAGACCTAAATGTAAGGCCAGATACTATAATACTTTTAGACAAAAACATAGGAAGAACACTCTTTGACATAAATCGCAGCAAGATCTTTTTTGACCCACCTCCTAGAGAAATGGAAATAAAAACAAAAATAAACAAGTGAGACCTAATGAAACTTAAAAGCTTTTGCACAGCAAAGGAAACTATAAACAAGATGAAAAGACAACCCTCAGGATGGGAGAAAATATTTGCAATCAAAGCAACTGACAAAGGATTAATCTCCAAAATATACAAGCAGCTCATGCAGCTCTATATCAAGAAAACAAACAACCCAATCCAAAAATAGGCAGAAGACCTAAATAGACATTTCTCCAAAGAAGATACACAGATTGCCAACAAACAATCTGGGATGCTCAGGGGTGCTCAACATCACTAATTATTAGAGAAATGCAAATGAAAACTACAGTGAGGTATCACCGCGCACCGGTCAGAATGGCCATCATCAGAAAATCTAGAAACAATAAATGCTAGAGAGGATTTGGAGAATAAGGAACCCTCTTACACTGTTAGTGGGAATGTAAATTGATATAGCCACTATGGAGACCAGTATGGAGTTTCCTTAAAAAATTAGAATTACCATATGACCCAGCAATCCCACTACTGGGCATATACCCTGAGAAAACCATAATTCAAAAAGAGTCATGTACCACAATGTTCACTGCAGCTCTCTTTACAATAGCCAGGACATGGAAGCAACCTAAGTGTCTTTTGACAGATGAATGGATAAAGAAGATGTGACACATATATACAATGGAATATTACTCAGCCCTAAAAAGAAAAGAAATTGAGTTATTTGTAGTGAAGTAGATGGACCTAGAGTCTGTCATACAGAGTGAAGTAAGTAACAGAAAGAAGAAAACAAATACCAAATGCTAACACATATATATGGAATCTTAAAAAAAATGGTATTGATGAACCTAGTGGCAGTGCAGAAATAAAGATGCAGACGTAGAGAATGAACTTGAGGACACGGCTTGGGGAGGAAAGGGGAAGCTGGAATGAAGTGAGCGAGTAGCATTGATATATATACACTACCAAATGTAAAATGGATGGCTAGTGCGAATCTGCTGCATAGCACAGGGAGATCAGCTGAATGCTTTGTGATGACCTAGAGGGGTGGGATGGGGGGGGAGGGTGGCTCAAGAGGGAGGGGATATGGGGATATATGTATACATATAGCTGATTCACTTTGTTATACAGCAGCAACTAACACAACATTGTAAAGCAATTATACTCCAATAAAGATGTTTAAGAAAATGTAATGTTTGAGAAAATGTTTTGTTTTTTTGTTCTCAGAGGTTAAATCAAACTAATTTATCTTAATAACAGGGAAATGTCTAGAATAGCAATTATATGTTCAAGTGGGAAAAAAACAAACCAAACCAACAAAAAAATTCCTCAATTTAGCAAGCCAAAAATAGAAGTAAGAATTAAAAGAGTATGTAGCCACCATCTATGCCCATGGAGAAGTTTAACTCTCCATGGGCATAGAGTGTTTAACCTCAGGCTTTTATTTTTTAAAACTAGACCATTTCATGTGGCTGATATTCATAAACACACTCATTATTCTTTACCTCTGTATTAATAGAAGAGAGATTCAAATTTTGACAGAGCAACAGAAAAAGTGTATCCAGGCAATTTACTCAATGTGTTCTATGTCTTAAGTCTTAAAATTTGTATGGAGACACAAAAGATCCTAGCCAAAGCAATCTTTAGAAAGAAAAATGAAGCTGGAAGAATCATGCTTCCTGACTTCAGACTATACTGCAAAGCTATAATCATCAAAACGTTTGGTCATGGCACAAAAATAGAAACATAAATCAATGAAACAGGATAGAAAGCCCAGAAATAAACCCATGCACTCGTGGTCAATTAATCTACAACAAAGGAGGAAAGACTGTATAATGGTGGAAAGACAGTCTGTTCAACAAATTGTGCTGGGAAAACTGGACAGCTAGTTGTAAAAAAATGAAATTAGATCATTCTTTAACACCATGCAGAAAAAGAAGCTCCAAGTGGATTAAAGACCTAAATGTGAGACTGAACACTATAAAACTCCTAGAGGAAAACATAGGCAGAACACCCTCTGACATAAATCACAGCAGTATCTTTTTTTATCTTTCTCCCAGAGTAATGGAAATAAAAACAAAAATAAACAAATGGGACCTAATTAAAATCATGGACAAAGAAACAAACTTGTAGAAAAAGATATCAGATTTGTGGTTACCAGAGGTGGGGGATGGGGTGGATGGAGGGGGAACTGGGTGAAGGCAGTCAAAAGATACAAACTTCTAGTTGTAAGATAAGTACTAGGGATGTAAAGTACATGTTGAATATATTTAACAGTGCTGTATATTATACATGAAAGTTGTTGAGAGTAAATCCTGAGTATTCATCACAAGAAAAATATATTTTTTTATATTTCTTTAATTTTGTATTTATATGAGATGATGGATGTTCACTAAACTTACTGTGGTAATCATTTCATGATGTATATAAGTCAAAGCATTATGCTGTACACCTTAAACTTATACAGTGCTGTATGTCAATTATATCTCAATAAAACTGGAAGAAAAAAAGGAAACAATGAATGCAATGAAATCAAAAGCTTCTGCACAGCAAAGGAAACCATAAACAAAAGAAAAGACAAGCCCCAGATTGGGAGAAAATATTTGCAAATGATGTGACTGACAAGGGATTAGTCTCCAGAATTTACAAACAACTCATGTGGCTTAATATCATCAAAACAAACAACCCAACCAAAATATAGTCAGAAGACCTAAATTGACATTTCTCCAAAGAAGACATATAGATGACCAAGAGGCACATGAAAAGATGTTCAACATCGCTAATTATTAGAGAAATTCAAATCAAAACTGCAATGAGATATCACCTCACACCAGTCAAAATGGCTATCATCAAAAAGTCCACAAACAATAAATGCTGGAGAGAGTGTGGAGAAAAAGGAACCCTCCTACACTGTTGGTGGAAACATAAATTGGTACAGCCATTATAGAGAATAGTATGGAGGTTCCTTAATGAACTAAAAATAGAACTACCATATGACCCTGTAATACCACTCCTAGGAATATGTCCAGAGAAAAACATGGTCTGAAAGGATACATGCAGCCCAATATTTACTGCAGCACTATTTACAATAGCCAAGACATGGATGCAACCTAAATGTCCACTGACAGAGGAATGGATAAAGAAGATGTGGTACACATATACAGTGGAATATTACTTAGCCATTAAAAAGAAATAATGCCATTTGCAGCAACATGGATGGACCTAGAGATTGTACTGAGTGAAGTAAGTCAGACAGAGAAAGAGAAATATCATATGGTACCACTTATATGTGGAATATATTGTAAAAAGAAATGATACAAATGAACTTATTTGCAAAACAGAAACAGATTTACAGACTTAGAGAACAAATTTATGGTTACCAGGGGAAGTGTGGGAGGAAGGGATAGTTAGGGAGTTTGGGATTGACCTGTACACATTGCTATATTTAAAATGGACAACCAACAAGGACCTACTATATAGCACAGGGAACTCCGCTCAATGTTATGTGGCAACCTGGATGGGAGGGGAGGTTGGGGGAGAATGGATAACATGTATACGTATGGCTGAGTCACTTTGCTGTGCACCGGAAACTATCACAATATTGTTAATCGGCTCTACTACAATATAAAATAGTAAGTTAAAAAAAATAATAAAGCCCTAAGGTTAATCTGATTAATATCTGCAATTAGATAAGTAAACTGAGGCACAGAGAAGTTAAATTACCTGTCAAAATCACATAATTGATAAATGAAAGGGATGAAGATTCTAATCCATGCATCGTAAACCAAGAACCTGAGTACTTCCCTACAATGTTTGTTTTCTCTACCGTCACCACCATCATCATCATCATATATTGCATGTATCTTTACTCCTTTCCTTTTCAATTTTATTTCATCTTTATAGTCATGAAGAAGTAAGGATGTGTGAAAAAGCATTGCATGGGAACAGCTTGTTTGTTCTTCCTCTGCTGATGGTATACTTTCAACACTCCTTAGGCCTGAATGTTTGCCACAGACAATTAAGCAGGTGATAGATGAACTCTTGGTTTTTCTGGGATGTAAAATAAACTATACTGAGTCGGAAAAAATCAACACGCCATATGAGTGATGCGTCCTTGCAGACAAGTTTGCATTTCTATCAGCCTCAAATTGATTCTCATTGTTGAGCTATAAACATGTCACAGTATTGTTTAACTGTCAACAAAGTGTATGTTTTTGCCAACTGAGCTAAATATAAAAATTCATTATTACTGCATGATCATATTTTGTTCATGAGATGGTAAAATGTAGCAATTAATATATTTCAGTGATAAAAATTATATTAATAAAAGTATGATGAATGTATATATATTTGCACACACACATTTCAATATATGCCAATGTACTCTAAATCATGTTCTTAGCACTGTTTGTTGCTTACTCAGTATTTGTTGACTGAATTCATACTTGTTCAATGCATACCTTTATTTTAAGTTCTTACTTTTTTTGGCAATACTGACCTCTTTACATAATGGAAAAAGATCTTTCAAAATAAATTGCATGCAAAGAATAAAAATGTACAGATTTATCTTGGGAATTTCAGTACAAAGCTAATAGGTCATATAAAAGAAAAAATATATATATCTTAATTTATTCTCATAATTTTCTCCACTTCACATGCATATTTCACGAAAGTAAAATTTTAATGGTAAAATAGACACAAATTTTCAAGTCAATCCTGTAGAATGTGAGATTGAAAGAAAAGTTGGCTGAGATTTAACTGCAGAATATGTGTTTTGTTTTTTAAAAAATTGACCCAATGAATAAATGACAAAACATTGAAAAGTGGCTACATGGGTGTCCCATTAGTTTTGGTACTTTTCTGTACTTTTTCTGATATTTATCATTTAAAACTCAAATTAGTAAGATAAAGTAAAAACTCAAGATATGTGTGAAAATACTAGGCACTGAAGACACTCCTCATAAACAAGAATTACTTCTTTGGAAGTTTGGTGCTAAAAATTATATAGGGCATTGTGAGCATTTGTATAGAATCATGTCAAAGTATTTGAAAAATTGTCATCAGGATATGAATATTTACATTAGAATAAAAGCTTAAATGAGACATAATTTTTGAAGTGGAAAAAATTAATAAATTATTTAATCAACATACCCAGGATAACAGGACTAGAATTGAATAAAAACTTACTTGTGAGAAATCCATAACTGGTAATTATGAGGGGAGGAGAGATGAAGACTAGAGTTCGTTAAAATTTCTATGAGGCCCACCCATGTCACATTCCTGCTACTAATTTAAAATTTTTCACATATCTACATCACGCATCAAGAATCTTTGTATGTGCTAAACTTGATTATTGGCCAGGATATTGGATCAGTGCTGCCAAGTTTACCAGAGATGGAGCCAACAACATAAATTCAGCAGTGAAAAATATAAAGTCGATCAGAGAGAAAACTTGGGAGCTTGTACTACACAAAGCAAGAACAGGAAGTACAATGGACTTATGAAAGAAAAATGCCTGGTATATGAAACAACAAGGACGCTGGTGCACCTGAATCATAATGTTAAGTGGAATAGGGAAGACTGTCACTGAGAGGAGATGGATGAGTTAGTCAGGGGCCAAATTATGTTCGCCATGATATTTAGGAGTACAAATATTTTTCAATTTGGAATGGGATATTATTTAAAGACTTTAAACCAAAGAATGACAAAATCTGAAGTAAGCTTTCAAATGTTTATTTTACCTGCAAAAGTGAAAGAATGGAAACCAATAGAAGACGATTGCAAGTACTCCCGATGAAAAAACGATGATGCTTTGGACCAAGA
Organism: Tursiops truncatus; assembly: GCF_011762595.2. Lineage (NCBI taxonomy): Eukaryota > Metazoa > Chordata > Mammalia > Artiodactyla > Delphinidae > Tursiops > Tursiops truncatus. The sequence goes on from NC_047037.1 coordinate 120,223,025, forward strand.
TTGAGTTAACAGAGATGAGAAAGTAGACAGATCGAAGACATATTGAGGAACTATAAAATGTGAAAGGCAAGTATGTCCCTGATGTTATGCTAAGAAATCTCTTTATTCATCAATCATGCAGTTTTTGAATAAAACACTTATCTATTTGTTCACTCATTCAGTGTACAAATATTTATTGATCATCCATCAAATGTTGGACACTTTTCTACATCAGCAATAAAGCATATACTTATTTAATTTTATTTAATTTTATTTTTTAACTTCAAAACATTTTATTGAAGTATAGTTAGCTTACAATATTATATTAGTTTCAGGTGTACAGTGTAATGATTCCACATCTTTATAGATTTTATACCATACAAAGTTCTGATAGTATTGACTCTATTCCCTATGCTGTACATTATATCCCTGTGGCTTTTTTATGTTATGGCTAGTAGTATGTATTTCTTAACCCCCTTCACCTATTTTATCCATCCCCTCACACCTCTCACCTTTGGTAAGCACTAGTTTGTTCTTTGTATTTATGAGTCTGTTTCTATCCTGTTGTATTTATTCATTTGTTTTGTTTCTTAGATTCCACATATAAGTGAAAACATACAGTATCTGTCTTTCTCCAGCTGACTTATTTCACTAAGCATCCTTGTTGTCACAAATGACTAGATTTAATTCTTTTATATGGATCTCTTTTATTTTAATAAGAAGAGAGAGATAATAAGCAACCACAGACACAAAGTAACATATTTAATAAGAAAATTACTCAGTAGGTAAGAAAGTAATAAATGCTGAGGGAGTGGTAAAATAAGTAAGGGGGACAGTGAGTCCCTGGTGGGGAAGGGGAATGAGCTTTCCACAGAATGAAAGAGAATCATTAGGATGGGACTTCTTGTATAGATGGCATTTAGGAATAGGATTATGTAAGATGAAAAGATTAATCATGTTGATATCATGGGGGAGCTCAAATTAGGCAGAGGTATCAGGAAGGAAAAAGGCCAGCAAGCTAAGACTTAGATTTTTTAACAACAATCAATCAAAACAGAGAACCAAAGTGTCTGAAGCAGGAAAAAATGAAGAAAATCATGGGAGATATGGTTTAAGTGCCCAGAGGGAGGATTAAACCGTACAGCACATTTAGGCCATTGTAAAGTCCCTGGGAATATGAGGGGTCAAAACATTTTGAGTAGGCAGTGAAATTATTCAACAAGTTAAAGAACATCTCTGGCTGCTGTGTCAAGATTACATTCTAGTGAAGCAGAAGGAGAGACTAGACAACTGATATAGAGGGTATTTATTTAAGTAATCAAGGATAGAAGATTTGGTGATTTCCCCATGCTAGTAGCTGTGTATGTGATAATAAGTGATCAGATTAAGAACATATTTTGAAAGTGGAGACAATAGTATCTCCTGATGAATTGGATGAGGAGGGTAAGAAAAAAGATATTACTTAGATGCTATTTATTATTTGTGATTATTATTGTTTTTTGGTTGCCATTAATTTAAATTAGAAAGTTCTGGAGGGATTGAGTTTAATTTCATGGATGAAAAAACAGTTCAACTTTAAACATGCTAAATTAGATATTTCTATATGGATAGGCCCAGTAAGCACATAAATATTTAAGTTTGAAGTTTAGAAAGGTTTGAATGAAAAATGTAATTTACAAAGTCATTGTACACAGATAAGAGTTAAAGCCAAGGGACTTGATGAGAAAATTAAGAAAGTGTTCAGATAGTGCCCATATGAGGTTCTTGATCATGAATTTAAAGTGGGAGCACTTAAGTAGGTAATAGATAGTAAGTTGGATTTGGATAGCATTGTAGTGCTGGTGAGAAAATATGAGTAAATGAGAGCATAGCAAAGTATAGGCAAAGAACCCTTGTTTCTAGTTACATTCCGTATACTCTTAATGTGCTCCCATCTCCTCATTTCTTTCTCAGCAGTATCGCCACTTGTCTAAAGTCAACTTTCTTCTTCTCACTTGAATTAATGCTGAAAGAAACTTGCTTCTTAGGTCCAGGCTTTCTGATGTTTTTGAGGGAATTTTTTGGAGGTCTCATTTTATTTTTAATATGGTACACTAATATAAGGTTAAAAAAAAGAAAATGTGTATCTCTTCTTTTTTAGATAATAATGTCCCCAGGCAAGGCTAAGAACAAACAAACCAAAAACATAAAAGCTTAACTCTTACTAGTAAAATGCTACGTCATTTTCTTAAATACTTGAGCAAAAGATTTTTGCTTACATTTCATAACTTATACTAAATAAGAATGGAAGGAATACCATTAATCGTGTGTGTGTGTGTGTGTGTGTGTATGCTTTTTGCTTTGTTTCTATACTAAATAACCTACCCTGTTCAAGATATTATTTCAGAAGCTTTATTCTTTTTTAAATAAAAGTAATGACACTAAAAATCCACCTCAATTTTCCTTTGAGATATAAAGCCTATCTTTTATAAAAGCTCACTGTATGGTATTTTCAGCATAGAATATTGTTATTGGGGAACCTCCGTACTGTTTTCCATGGTAGCTGCACCTATTTACATTTCTCCCAACAGTGTAAAAACGTCCCCTTTTCTCCACATCCTCTCCAGCATTTGTAGACTTCTTGATGATGGCCATTCTGACGGGTGTGAGATGATATCTCATTGTGGTTTTGATTTGCATTTCTCTAATGATTAGCAATGTTAAGCATCTTTTCATGTTCCTGTTAGCCATCTGTATGTCTTCTTTTGAAAAATGCCAAAAAACTAAAATAGAACTACCACATGATCTAGCAGTTCCATTCCTGGACATATCTGAAAAAAAAACCCACTAATTTGAAAACATACATGAACCCCAATGTTCATAGCAGTGTTATTTACAATAGCCAAGATATGAAAGCAACCTAAATGTCAATCAACAGATGAATAGAGAAAGAAGATGTGGTAAATATATGCAATGGAATATTACTCAGCCATAAAAAATGATGAAATTCTGCCATATGCAGCAACATGGATGGACCTAGAAAGTATTATGCTTAGTGAAATAAGTCAGGCAAAGTAAAACAAATACTGTATGTTATCACTTATATGTGGAATCTAAAAAATAAAACAAACAAATCTATACAGCAAAACAAAAACAGACTCACAGATATAGAAAAAAAACTAGAGGTTACCAGAGAGGAGAGGGGCAAGATAGGGGTATGGGATTAAGGGATGCAAACTATTATGTATTAAATAGATAAGCAACAAAGATACATTGTACAGCACAGGGAACTATAGCTGTACAATATTATTACAATATTATGTACAGGAAAAATATTATTTTGTAATAACTTAAAATGGAGTATAAACTATAAAAATATCAAATCGCTATGTTGTATACTTAAAAGTAATATAATATTATAAATCAACTACACTTCAATAAAAATATTGTGTTGGTAATATTTTCTTAGTAAATTTATATTAAAATTTTGTGTTTTTTTTATAAAATTATAATCTCATGGCTCATTTCACATATAAATCTTAGAAGGTCCTAAAAATCTGCAAAATGGGTACACTAGCACAGAATTTAAAATATTTAACTACTTCTATGCAGTATACACACAGGCACACAATTTCCTCCCATCTGAATTCCCATTATTTCTACCACCTGATTCAGAGGAGTTTGTATCAAAGTTGTGCATCTGTTGGACTTTCCTCATGTATTAAACAGTAAAGTCATTAAATCCCAGGCACTATATCTTTCAAATATCTGAACTGTGTATTTTATCCACTATTACTTGTGTTAATTCTTAATAAATCTTTTCAAAAGAATTAAGAAACAAAGAAATACTGACATTAACATAAGATGCCATCATAGGGCATCATGATGACCCCAACATTTCCTGAATATGTCCTGGAGATAGAATTTCTCCCAATTGCATTAATATTACTCTGTTCTAATATTTTACCAGTGGTCATCAGAGTAAACCACTCATTCTCATATACCCGAGCTGGAAATTTCCTGTTATTCTTGCTATGGGCAATGCTACATTTTTGAATATACTGAGCAAATAGATTGTAAATTGAAAAACTATAGATAGACTATTTTGAGGTTGACATGTGTGATGTATGTGAAGACAAGTCAAAACATGATGGTGATTGGGAATGGGCATCATGGACCTTATTGGTTGATGACAATATTCTGGATCTTAATCTGGGAGGTAGTTAGAGTAAGTAAATACATTTGTAAAATTTATCAAGCTAAACACAAAATTTATGCACTTTATTGATTTTTAACCTCATTGAAAATAAAATAACATGTAAGCATAAACTAAACCACAACAACATAATAAAAACTGTGATCTAGTTACCTTTGCAAAATGTTCCCATCAGTAAACTGGGAGGTAGAATAGACATAACATTCAATGGCCCAGGGTTTTTTTTTTTTCCTCAGACCTATTTGAGACCTAGTTCTGTCATGTGCTCCTGGTTAATCTCTCTGAGTTATGCTTTCTCACCTATAAAGTAAGAATAATGAAATTTCCTAACTCACAGGGTTGTTGTAATATTTAAACAGATGATGTAGAGCATTGACTGGTGTATGTGACATATGGAAAGAGTGCAGTGAAATCTAGTTGCTATCTCTGCCTTCAGATTTAAGATAAGAATGTTAGATTTGGTTGAAAACTGTCATCCATTGAAACATCTAAATAATAATTATTTAAAATTAATTGAGATATTCTAACTCATGAAGTAAATTCTCATAAAAAAACAATAAAATAGATGTGTTAGCTTAGATTCATAATCACAAATATAATTGACATAACTTAAAATAACACCTAAAAGCATTAATCTTTTGAAGTCAATTTTATAATAGTGAAAAGCAGCCAAGACCCTTATTTTATTTTACCCTTACCAAATTTCCAAACTTTTCAATGTTTTTCATGTCACTCAAAATGAACAGAGTTTGAGTTCTACTTTGTTAAGAAGGAGCACAGGGCAAAGTCCCTGTCAAGAGGGAATCTAAAAACAAAATGCACTCTTAGCACTTTGTTATTTTCCATGGAAAATTCCATTCCTCAGGGAATTTGGGTTATACAACATAAGAAAATATACTCTGTAATAAAATGTAATGAATAATTTAAAATATATGTTAAATCCTTTCACACTTAAGATGCAAAATGAGATGAAGAAGCATGGTTTTCAAAGCTAGAGAATTTCTCCATATTTATTTAATGTTGATCTCCAGGCAAGGGAAGTGAGATAATGCAAACTGAAATAATTTGAAAAAGTTCTTAGGTAATTGTTAAAAAAATAAATAAAAGTTTATATTTTCAGTATGCTGAAAAAAATATTGAATCCATTACATGTTCTTTTAACTAGTATAAAAAACTCAAAACATTTTTGTTATTCTTCATAGTTTCAAATATTAAATGAATAGGAACTTCAACTTAACAATATAGATAATTATATGGCTTCCTTTTGTAAAAGAACTTTAACGTAGATATGACTCACACAATATTCAAATTGCTTCTCTCCTTATAGCAAGATCTTATTTTTCAAATGCAGAAGCAAAAAAAAAATGTTTTATTCAGAAAAATCAAAGCAAAAGTATAAGGTAGACAAAACCAGTCCTTAGTAACCAGTGCACACGTACAGCATCTTTTTCCCTGTGCTAGGAGGCTGCTACTTTCATTGAGCTGTTACACGTTTCCCTCTCACCATGCACCGTTAAACCATACGTTTCCAAAAAGAACATGGTAAGTTCATAAATATGTCTATCTATTGTTTAGAATGAGTGCCTGATTTTTCCCTTAAAGAAATTTTATATATTAATGGAGAAGAGGATTGACTTACTAATTTCCAAGAATATGTAAGGGTTGTTTATTTATTTTAAGACTGATGACCTTCCCAGCGTTCCCAGAATTATAATAACTAGGTAAAAGTATCTCTTATTATGACTACACTTATGTTTACATATCAACATAGAAAGTGTCATTGACATATTTAAAGGTAAAGATGTAAACTTTGAATAGTAGGCATCATTATGCATTTATTAACTAAAGGTAGCTGTATCAGTTAAGATATGGTAAGTTCTGCTACAATTATAAATGTCCTTAAAACCTTTAGTCACTCTGATGAAGTTTTATTTCTTGCTCATGATCATGTCAATTATAGATTGGCTATAGATCTGCTCCATGTCATCTGCATTCCAGGATGCAGATGACAAGGCAGTCTCTTTCTGGACATCTTAGAAAAGAGAAAAGAGAGGTGGATAATCACCTCTCTTAATAGTGTTAAAACTATTGCAATCCACAAGGGTCTCCCAAGGTCAATATGATAGATATATGCAACCCCCCCCACGCAGAGTGGGCCACAAGAGGAAGGAAATAAAAATATTTGGAGACAATGTTATATTCACCACAGTACTTTAGCAATCATTTAACTTTAAAACATCTAGTTTACAAATAAGGAAATTAACCAAAAAGAATACGAGATGTGTCCAATAACATAACTATTTAATGATGTTATCTGTCCTAACATACACATGCAATCATTCTCTTATTCAAATGAGTAAACAAAAACATAAATATTATTAGAAATTCTCCATCATGTTTTGTGTCACAGGAAGGGAACACTGGAATAAAGAAGATGGCACAAAATATGCTACTATTATTAAATAAATTATTGATAGCAATATATTTACCTTGAATTTATTTATATATTGAGTGAATTACCTCTGTTTTCATATCTAAAATAATTATCCTCTTGGAAAAAATTAATTCTAATGGAAAATTTAAATGAAATTTGTGGGAAACCATATGTTCATATGCAAAGTAATGTTAGAAACACTTCCAAGATATCTTTCACGCTTCAATCTCTCTAAACTTTTTACCTCCTCCAAGGGCAGGCATACTTTTTGAGCTTCTCTATTTTTCCGAACCATAATGGATTACTAAAATTATTCGTATTGTTATTTATTTTGTTTGTACTTTTCCATGCATTTACAATAACTAGATTTCATATGCATATAAAAACCATGGTTCCACTCAGCCTTGAGAATAAAAGGCAAATAATAGATACGCTATAAAGAACTATTTAGCTGTTAAAATTGTATACTTTGTATGAAAACAAAAATCATTTCGTAATGTGTTTAGCTGAAAACACTGATTAGCCAGGTAGAAGAAAAAATAAAACTTATCACTTTCAAAACTGCTCAATATTTTTTTTTAATTTTTTATTATTTTTTAACATCTTTATTGGAGTATAATTGCTTTACAATGGTGTGGTATAACAAAGTGAATCAGCTATACATATACATATATCCCCATATCTCCTCCCTCTTGAGTCTCCCTCCCACCCTCCCTATCCCACTCCTCTAGGTGGGGCAAAGCACCGAGCTGATTTCCCTGTGCTATGCAGATGCTTCCCACTAGCTATCTATTTTACATTTGGTACTGTATATATGTACATGCCACTCTCTCACTTCATCCCAGCTTCCCCTTCCCCTTCCCCATGTCCTCAAGTCCATTTTCTACGTCTATGTCTTTATTCCTGTCCTGCCCCTAGGTTCTTCAGAACCTTATTATTATTATTTTTTTTAGATTCCATATATATGTGTTAGCATACGGTATTTTTCTCTTTCTGACTTACTTCACTCTATGACAGACTCTAGGTCCATCCACCTCAGTACAAATAACTCAATTTTGTTTCTTTTTATGGCTGAGTAATATTCCATTGTATATATGTGCCACATCTTCTTTATCCATTCATTTGTCGATGGACACTTAGGTTGCTTCCATGTCCTGGCTATTGTAAATAGAGCTGCAGTGAACATTGTGGTACATAACTCTTTTTAAATTATGATTTTCTCAGGGTATATGCCCAGTAGTGGGATTGCCAGGTCATATGGTAGTTCTATTTTTAGTTTTGTAAGGAACCTCCATACTGTTCTCCATAGTAGCTGTATCAATTTACATTCCCACCAGCAGTGCAAGAGGGTTCACTTTCCTCCACACCCTCTCCAGCATTTATTGTTTGTAGATTATTAAAAAGAAAAAAAAACTTTAAAAGTAATAAAAAAAAAGGAAAGAAAGAAAGAAGAGAGCAACCAAACCAAGAAAGAAATCCAGCAATGATAACAAGCACTAAAACTATACTAAAAACAAAACAAAACAAAAAATGGACAGACAGAACCCTAGGACAAATGTAAAAGCACAGCTATACAGAGAAAATCACACAAAGAAGCATACACATACACACTCCCAAAGGGAGAAAAAGGAAAAATATATATAAAAAAAATTAAAAAGGAGGAGAGCAACCAAATCAAACAACAAATCTACCAATGAAAATAAGCTCTAAATTGTAACCTAAGGTAAACATACAACCAGAAACAAATTAGATGCCGAAAGCAAACCCTAAGTCTACATTTGCTCCGAATGTCCACTGCCTCAATTTTGGGATGATTTGTTGTCTATTCAGGCATTCCACAGATGCAGGGTACATCAAGTTGATTGTGGAGCTTTAATCCGCTGCTCCTGAGGCTGCTAGGAGAGATTTCTCTTTCTCTTCTTTGTTAGCACAGCTCCTGGTGTTCATCTTTGGGTTTGGCCCCACCTCTGCTTTTAGGTCGCCTGAGGGTGTCTGTTCCCCACCCAGAGAGGATGGGGTTAAAGTAGCAGCTGATTAGAGGGCTGTATCTCACTCAGGGCAGGGGGAGGAAGGGGTACAGAATGCATGGTGAGCCTGCAGTGGCAGAGGCCGGCGTGATGTTGCAACAGCCTGAGTCATGCTGTGTGTTCTCCCAGGGAAGTTGTCCCTGGGTCATGGGACCCTGGCAGTGGCAGGCTGCACAGGCTCCCAGGAGGGGAGGTGTGCATAGTGACCTGTGCTTGCACACAGGCTTCTTGGTGGCTGCAGCAGCAGCCTTAGCATTTCATGCCCGTCTCTGGTGTCCGTGCTGATAGCCACAGCTTGCACCGAAAACTGCTCAATTTTTAAATGACTTTTGATATAAATTATTTGAAGTTTTTAGAATTAACAGAAAAATTAACAGAAAAAATTAAAATTACTTTTTCATGGATGTACAATATAATGGGTTGTGGAATATTCATTTTCAATAGGCTCAGAAACATGAATTTAACTCAGTTCTGTACAATTTGTGTGAACTGTGTGAGGTCTTTAAAGGTTTTGTTTTGTATTCCTCATTGATATAATGAAGAAAGTAAATTATGTTACTTCTACAATTAATTTTATCCCACATATGTATAATCTGTGCCTATACAGCTGAATAGAATCTTATCTTTTAGGAAAAAAGAAAAGGATACACTTCACTTAAAGCATGAAGCCACGGATTTCTTGTTCTCTTAAACCATAGAGCAATGGATTATTTTTTATTATTTCAAAATTGCAAAGCAAAAATACCAAAACATATTTTATTCTTGCTATGCAATACCACTGTAATTGTGTTTTGCAATGAAAACTAAATGCAAAGTAAAAATAATATATTATAATCAAATATAATGATGAGCAGTGTTTTATGAGTGCTTATCTTAACTTTATTGTATTTTACACTGTAATGTTATGAGCTACCCATTATGAGCACATAGTGAAAAATCCAGTGATAAGGAATAATCTCAGTTTATATTTGACAAATATATATTTAAATCAGAAAGTAGTTACAGGCTAGAATTACAATCCTACAGGAAAGTGAACTTGATTAAATTCTTTTTGATAGTCATTTAATTATGCACATATCATGCAATAAGCACTTTCACACCTAATACCTTATTTAACCAGGCCTCTTATTCAGCATAGTACAGCACTACAAACAACCCAACACTCTCCTTCTAACTTCCAAGAAAAATATTCTTTGCAGCCTCAGCTCTGTGACTATCTGTCCATTAACGATTTTGTGAGCAATACTCAATTCATAATGAACAACTCAGTTTGCTTAGAGTATTTACCTATATCCAATAATCCCATTTTCATTTTTACCTGATCCCAGTATCATCCTAAGTGCTGTTTCTCCAAAGAATAATAGTTATCTATAGAAGAAGACAAGAGATTACTCCCAAGCCCTAGGGTTTTCTAAGATGATTCACTGATAAAACTCTCTAGAGCTCATTAGAGCACTCCTATTTGCCACAAATCCTTTGTGGTTTTGTTCTCCTGTTTTATACATTACAAGGGTAGGGTAGCTGCCTGTAACTTCTGGACACATTGCAGAGCTTCCCTTGCTTTACGCCCTACTCAAGATGGCAGCCTTCCTGGACACCAGGAAATGTGCCAGAATAGCTCACTCTAATGTGGAATGTTGCCTCCAAAATCCAAAGAGGCCCACTGAGTGTGGTGTTTCTATATTAATGACAGGCAATGCAAAGTGTAGCAATTTTCCCTTTACCTTAGAGGTGATATCCTGACATGCTGTTGACCACAGGGCTGCTAGAAACTTTACTAAGAGCGTGGGTCCTTTTGTATTTCTCTTTCAACATCTAACATGTTTGTTACCAAAGCATCTAAGTTACTTATTTTTTCTTCTGTCATCAGGTACAGTGTCAACAGAGTAGCAAAACAGTGTGATGTTCTGCAGGATGTCAAGAAGATCAAAGTTTCAGCAGGCTAGTCTAGGGCAGAGTGCAGGACTGACGTAACGCTGAGATGTGAAATTGAAGGAATACTGTTGTCTGTCAGATAAGCATCACCTGCTTCTGGTCATTCTTCCAAATCGCTATAGAGTTAAAAGCATTTGCTAAATCAACAGCCACATATCTAGCACCAGGTTTTGTTGATTTGTTTCAGAGTATATGCCACATTTGGAATAGCAGCTTAAACTGTAGTCACCTTCTGATTATGATAGCCCATAATCATTCTCCAAGGTTCTTCTTCTTTCATTATAGGTGAGGTAATTGGAGATGGGGTAGACTTCACCAAATTTTAACAATAGCTTACAATTCCTGGCACATATATGGTAATAAATAAATATCATATTCTCTTTTATTCATTTTATATCTAGTTGCCTCTCTGCTTTTTTAATAGAGAAGTGATGGTAAGCTCAATAGGACTTAATTGGCATTTGACAGAGAGATGTGTTACCATTATCCCTTAGGTAATTTCAGGATTTTCTTCAACAGTAAGTCCCTACACAACTGAGATGAAAAGAAACATGCTATTATTATACCAACATGCATAAATATATTTTAATTCTTAACCTAATCCTAACTATATTAGGATGTCAGGTACTGCATAGTTTTTCTTTATGGGTAAGAGAACAGTTGCTCTCAACTCCATATGAATCTTTTATTTCTTTTTTAAAAGCCTTAAATAGTACCTTGTCCCATCTTCTGTTTAGTGAAGGAATGCATTACACAATACCTCTGAAATATAGTCAACCAATTTTCACTGGAAACACATGTGAATTTGTGAGAGGAAAAAACATTCCTCTATCAGACATCTCTATTTATAACATATTTTTGTTTAGCTTTGTTGTTTTTCCTTATAGTAATTAGATGTCAAACTCCATGTAACTTCTCGGATCCTCAAGTTGGTAACACTTATATTGAAACCAAAATTCTTAGGTATAAAACCAAATTTCTGACATTTAAGGAATGTGCAAACTTGGATAATATACTTATTATTTCTAAAATTTATTTTCTTCATTCATAAATGGTTATAAGACAAAGGGTACATTTACTAACAAAGGGGTTCCTAAATTGACAATATAATTCTTATGCCCAGTAAAGTTTACTCTGGACCAAATTTACCTGCTTTTAAGAAAGAATTCATGAAAGGTGACACAGGGTGCCCAATAGCAGCCTAGCTTAGGTATGTTAATATCAGACATGGCTTCTAGTTTTCCTAATCATTCCACAGGGGGGCATACATGATCACAACGATGAGGGTGGGTATGGGCCAATTCAACTCAAATTAAGTCTTCAGTTTAGGATCTGGTCAGCTTTCATACCTTTCTAGTCACATAGCATTCTCAAGACTATGTAACTAACTCCCATTTTCTGATACATATTGTTGATCATAGATTATATATATTGATTATATCAATTGATATCATTATCTTAGTCACAGTGTACACAATATAATATTTTGTGTGTGTGTGTGGTACACGGGCCTATCACCGTTGTGGCCTCTCCCGCTGCGGAGCCGAGGCTGCGGACGCACAGGCTCAGAGGCCATGGCTCACGGGCCCAGCCGCTCCACGGCATGTGGGATCTTCCAGGACCGGGGTATGAACCCGTGTCCCCTGCATCGGCAGGTGGACTCTCAACCGCTGCGCCATCAGGGAAGCCCAGCACACACACACAATATAATTTTTTATAAGCAGTTTTATAAGCATTTATGAATAAATACTCAGTATTTAGCCAACTCAGCAGACATATTATTTATCTTAGATAATTATAAACTTCTTGATTTAGCTATACAAAGAGTAAAGAGTCAAATCCTTATATATCCCTGAAGTTGGGGAAATGATTACTCTCCAATTATTCATTTATTTCATAAAATACATGTCTAACCATTGACAATACTTTTTGGCAAGCAATTCCTGGATGTTTCTTTTTGTAATTCTAACTGAAACCATGTCTATACAATTATTTGATGTACAAAAATATAGACATATTTAAATCCAAAGATTACCAGATCATTTCCTCAACCTCCCCCCAAAAAATATCATTTCCTTACGTACCATATATTTTCCATTGCTAGGTAGGATACTATGGGCCAAGACACACACAACAAACAACAATAACAAACAAAACAAACAAAAAACAACAAAAAACACTGAATTCAACCTAGTGAAAGGCCAATCAAAGAACAAAATTTTACCAATACAGGCTTCCTAGTATCATGTTGGATCATAGGCCATTTCTCTCCCAGGAGCATAGCACAATGATGATACCTAATTTCTCTCATCCTGACTAATTGAGCTATTCTGTACATGTTAATTTTAATGTGTGACACTTTGAGTCAGTTACAGTAAGATCACACTTATAGTTTAGCCTGGCCATAAGGTTTCCTTAGGTGTAAGCTTCCAGCACAACTAGTCATTGACCATTTAAATAAATCAATTTCCATGGCAAGCAGCATACCGATGAGTTCTTCCTGAGTCCCCATGACCTCCTGTAGAATTATTGGCAAGTAGGGTGCTCTATCACTTTTGTAATATATTTACATACTCCATTTACACATACTTTATCATCTTCTATGCCAATTTCTGAGTGTGGTCAGTATTCTAGAAGAATAAACACTCACTTCAATGTCCCAGAGTAGGTTATTATTTTTTTTTCTTATCTGAAGTGAGGCTTCAGGAAAACCAACAGTTCCGTGGGTCCAAAGTGCCATTTTGCACTCTGAAGTGGTTAAAATGGCATCTATTCAGCTTATATCAAATGCTGTTGCCACCAATACCTTTGGTTTGGGTGCAATTCAAGAAAATTGTAAACACATCCAAAAGTGTCTGTCCTCTGCTTATTTTAAGTTCAACATATTGAACTCCTAAATACAGTTCATGAATATGACACAAGACTTCCAATATACATATTTCTAGGTGTGAATCATAAGTGATATTAGCCCATTGTATCATGTCAATATTCACCTTCTTGGATTCTGATTACACATATTTCTGTATGCATGGTATTCTACCCACTTTTAAGTTTGGTGTAGGCACAACAGCAAAGTAGACTCTGACATACCGATGTGTCTCCTTTCATCCCAGGGGTGATCTTAGTACAAAGCATCAGAACGATTCAGGCATTCATTGCTAACTACCAGTCACATACATACAAATTACCTAAGTAGAGTCCTTGTATAAATTTTAAAGTTTGTTCTTTCAGCATGATCCATAACTCAGAATCACAATAGTGAGAAAGAGCTAAAGGTTTCATTCTCTTACTGTGAGATAATGTCTTTTTTGGCATCTTTACTCCTTTGCTTTTTTTTTTTTTTTTTGGCTCCGTTGAATCATTGTTGCTGTGCACAGGCTTTCTCTAGTTGCATCAAGCTGGGGTTACTCTTCGTTGTGGTGCACAGCCTTCTCATTGTGGTGGCTTCCCTTGTTGAGGAGCAGGGGCTCTAGTTATGCGGGGTTCAGTAGTTGTGACACGTGGGCTCAGTAGTTGTGGCTCTCAGGCTCTAGAGTGCAGACTCAGTAGCTGTGGTGCACGGGCTTAGTTGCTCCGCGACATGTGGGATCTTCCTGGACCAGGGCTTGAATCCATGTTCCATGCATTGGCAGGTGGATTCTTAACCACTGTGCCAACAGGGAAGTCCCTACTCATTTGCTTTAATCATTGTTTTAACATGGACATTAACAAAGAAATACATGGGCACATTGACAGACATTTGTTGCATTAATGAACAACTTGAAGATTGAATAATATAGAAAATTTAATTTCCCAGTCTGATGTTTAAATCAAGAATGTTTTTGCTATAAACGCTAAGTAAATTTTGAGAGTTTATACACTCACACACAAATGTAACTTTAAGTAGATAAGTAAATTTTTCTTGGAAGTTTTATAGATATTATTTTATAAACTGTACTACATCTAAATTACTGTGCCAAAGACCTGTAGATGTTTATTTTTTATTGAATATTCAGTTCATATATTTCATTTATATTTTATTGAATATTCAGTTGTTCAGTCTAAATGTGTGTGTGTATGTGTGTGTGTGTGTGCATATGCACTGTCTCAATAAAAATGAATATGGAGTCTTTATTGAGTTGGCTGACTCAGTAAAAGGCAATTACCTATCACACTTGGTAATGGCAAACACAAAACCTTTAGTAATGAATTCTATTACTATTTTAAAGCATATTTTTGAGAACAGTTAATTTTAAAAGTTAATCATCACGACTTTGAGAAAAGATTACACTGTTTTGTCTAACTCTAAATAAATCATACTAAAAACAATCCATACAAATTTTATGCTCTAGCCATCTTCTCCTTAACTGAACAATAGTTTTTAAAATTTAATTTATTTAGATCTATATCTGATATTTTAAGTATAATCATATGATAAAATGAATATATATATATATCAATTTTTAAAAATATAAATGCCAGGCTTTTTATATTCCTTAGGAAGTATTAACCTAAAATTTTACTTTATTATAACTAGTAAGTGTATTAATATTAGAAAACATTTTTGAAAATGTATTTAGCAACTAAAAAACTAAACAATTTATTACAAATCAATGCATGCATTTTAAATGTTCAACAGAACACTGATCCAGCCTTTAGAAGTAGAGGAATTCAAAACTGTTAATTATACTAGTTTCATACATTTGTAAATACTCATTTTATCTTTATTTAGCTAATAAATATAACCTGTATTTGACATGTTCCTGACATAGAAATAAGATCCATATAAAACACTATTCGATTCTTTTCTGTCAGTAAGAAGAAGTTAGTATTTATTTTATAATAATTTATGAATAACTCATGCTAACATTTATTATAATATACCTGCATTTTCTCACATTTATTCCCAGATCTCTTCCTTTAATCATGTCAATGACTAACAGCAGTAATAAAGAGAATGCATTTAAACATATTAGGGGGAATAGATTTCTTATAGAAATATTTATATGACCTTACAACCATTTTATAGTTAAGGCTATATAACATTAGAGAAAAATATTCAAAATATCTTAGAATAAAATACATTTTTAAAATTACAAATAAATCATGAACAAGATAAATAAGGTTTTAATATGTGCAAGACATTTAAAGTAAGATCAGTAAATTTAATGTAAATTTTTATGATATTATACCCTGGCCTTTTCATCATTTATAATATACTTTAAATTGACATACACTTTAGTTAATATAAAATGCAAAGTTGAATCAGAAAACAAGATACCTAACACATACACAGGATAAAAGTTAAACAGTTGTTAGGCTGTAGAAATTAAAATTGATTCTTATGTCCAATTAGCCCACAACTTGATGAATTCACATCTTGAGGAAATATTCAGCATATTAATTTGTTCTCATTTCCTTTTATTAATGAAACAGTTTCTAGGTATAAAACAAATATCTGGAACTGATTAAAGTACTGATTAAATAAGAACATGGTACAGTTTTGTTTTGTTGTAGGTTTCAGGTGGAATGCAATGAACAAAATGATGAAATCAAGTAATCTAATTTATTTTAGTTTTTAACTGGGACAAAATAAATATTGTCTACCTTTAGTCATTTTATAGATTTGACCATGTTTAATTTTACTTACAAGGATAATAATTAAATGCATTGATAGAAACTTTAAAATTAGAATACAATTTAAACATCAGGGAATATAAAAGAGAATAAACTGTTTTTAAAGACGTTAGTAACTAAAATAAATTTCATAGCGTATTTTGACATATTAAATTTTACCTTTTTTTTTTTTTTTTTGCGGTATGCGGGCCTCTCACTGTTGTGGCCTCTCCCGTTGCGGAGCATAGGCTCCGGACGCGCAGGCTCAGCGGCCATAGCTCACGGGCCCAGCCGCTCCGCGGCATGTGGGATCCTCCCGGACCGGGGCACAAACCCGTGTCCCCTGCATCGGCAGGCAGACTCTCAACCACTGCGCCACCAGGGAAGCCCCCTAAATTTTAATATTTGAAATTCAAAGAGGAAAATTATCTTGCAGGTCTGAACTCATGAATTACTCATGGAGCACATTAGAATATGTAGTCATATATTCTATACAACATATTACAAATATTTTGAGGAAAAAAATTTCCATTCAAACCAAAATATCCCTAGACTCTTCATTTTAATGTAAATTTTTTTAGAGTGGAATTTTAAAGAAAAAATATTAAAAAAGAATGTTCCTATTAATCTTTATGTTTTGAAGTCCAAAGACAGTTTAGAATAATAATTAATATATAAATATTGGTACTTAAAACCTGATTTATGACTCTTTACAAAATATTTTTATTTGATATTGCTAAATATTGTTTAATTTTTATACTCACAATAGACTGGAAAAAACTCTACTATGTTTAACCCCACAAAAGATGTAAATTCTAAGAAATAATGACAAGTATATAATTTATTAAATGTTCGTTAGTGTGAATAAAACTTTGTAAAATTACTGGAAAATTTCTCATTTTTGGTGTTTTCAATAGATTTATAATAAAGACAGAATAGGACTATCTACTGGGATCATAATTAGTTGAACTAATATTGCAATTTTTTTATTACAACATTCATCCCAAATTTCCTCCAAATTCCTTTCTCTTGGTCTATTTTTCTTCTTAACTCCCTATGTTATCTTTCATATTATGTCATAAAGTTGAGGTTTTCTTGTAATTTGGAGTCTACAAAGCAGTTGTTTTCTAAAAGTATCCTGTGAACTCTGTAATAAATCATGTTCAGAAATGTGTTCCTACTATGATTCAAGTTCTTGCCAATATTGCCGTATTTTGAATATGTTATAGGTATTCTGCTGTTTGTTTTCTCTCCTAATTATTTTTTTGAATGGGTAACAGTCTTCCCAGGACAGGTCTTTACCCAGAGAATTAATGGTGCCATAACCACCACAAGAGAGTTGAATGTTGGCTAAGGTTTGAGTTCTGATTCCTAAAAATTAACTTGGAGTAAGTCCAATTAAATAAGTAAGTTTCTTCTGTTTTCACTGCTTATGACTCTGATAATTTTTCAAGAATCAGATTTATTATGTAACTCTTCTTTGCCAAAAGATTGTTTACATCAGGTCAGGGCTTTCTTTAATATTATGCATGGAATGTGAAGCTTTTGGATCAGTTATTTCCCAAGTGTCATTATACAGGTAAATAAAATGAGAATCCACACATTTTAAAATGGCTCTTGAGACTTTATTGATAATGCATTATGTCACAGAGTTAAGCCAGGGTTCTTTGATACCACAAGCCCCCAATTTTTATATAATATTTTCTTCTTAGTATTTTTCTCTCTCAACATCCCATACTATTTTACTGTGACTTTTGAAATTACCTCTCCATGTACAATAAAATGCCTCATCCCAGTCTCTTTAAGTATTCTCCTCCTATATATCATAACTAAACAAGGGCACCACTTACTCTGAATCTATTGTAATAAGTGTTTGCTTTATCACAGTCCCTGTGAATTAAAAAAAATTACCTATCTACCTACTTATCTATCTATCTTATTTCTCTATCTACCTATCTATCTATAAAGATTGACATATAGATAGAAAAATATACAGATGGTATATATATATATGATATAGATATGTATATAGATATGTAATTATTTTTTCTAGAATCTCATACCAATTTATCAGTGAAAAATACAGAATACTACTTCTTGGTTATCTTTCTTCTTTAAATATAAAAGCTGTCCTTTTTGCTAGCTAATATATATGTCTGGACCCCATTTCCACACATCTCAAGTGTATTCAACATCTCTTTGGCAACTGCATCTTCCCACTTATTTGTAAAGATACAGAAATCTCAATTAAAATTATATAGACCCATCCAAATACAATATATATTTTTCTTCTTCTAAATATCCACATTTGGGACTTCTCTGGTGGCCCAGTGGTTAAGAATCCATCTTCCAATGCAGGGGACATGGGTTAACTCTCTGGCCAGGGAACTAAGGTCCCACATGCCACAGGGCAACTAAGCCTGTGCACTGCAACTACTGAGCCCACATGCTGTAGAGCCCACATGCCACAGCTAGAGAGAAGCCCGTGTGCTGCAATGAAAGATCCCGTGTGCCACAACTAAGATCTGATGCAGCCAAATAAATAAATAAATAAAGCAGAACCAAAATATCTGCTATAAAAATAAATATCCACATTATCAAAATATTTTATTTAATAATCATCTCCTTTCCTTACTCCCTACTAACTCCTATATCACTTATCTCAAGCTACTGTAGTTTCACCTCATGTCAATACTATTATAGAGATTTTTAGCTTCTATGATACTTAACTTCTCAGTAGGTTTTAGACTTGTTAAATACTCTGTCCTTTTGGTAACACTCTCTGCCTTAGCTTCTATGACCCAGTTTTCTCTTGGTTTTCCTTTTCTGACCTTTTTGCTGTCTTATCTGGATATTAAAATTTGGAAATCCTCAAGGCTCATTACAAGCTATCTACTCTCCAAAAATTATAAACTTTCCCTAGAGAATCTTATGTACACATACAGGACTATATTTTCCAATTATACAAATGAATCACAAATGTATTTCTGAGTTACCTCTCTGCCCATCAAAACCTTATATCTAACCACCTGTTGAGCATATTTTCTTGAGATTTTTAAAGTTGTCTCAAGCAAATTCAACTGGAAATTAATGAACTTCTTCATATAAATCAGTCTGCTCTCTGTCCCATTGAATAGCATGCCTTTCCATATAGCTTCTACATGCCAGAAATATTATAGTACATCATCATCCCTAACATCATACCTTCATTTGTCTATTTCACTCTGATCACGATGTCCTGTGAATTGTACCTGCTAAGTATCTCTGATTTTTAACCTTCTCTGCCTGCCCATTTTAGTCTAAATTGTCATTCTGTCTCTTGCCTGAATACTTCTATAACATCTAACTAGCCAAATGACATCTAAAATAGTTTTTGTCCAACATGTTCTTCATATTGTGGCCAGGGTTCAAGCTGACCCTCGGCATAAATCCTTTCAATGTATTCCTATCTCACTTAAGATATCCCTACATTTGGCCAGAAAAGTTCTATATTGTCTGGTAGCCTTCCTGCTTCTCTCCCTAAATAGCATAGCATTACCCACACACTCCTGCCCTAAGGATCTCCTTAATTTCTCACTAGGAAGATATCTCCACTCACCAGGGCCTTTGACATTTCCTTTCTTCCATTTTCCCTAATTAATACCCATACATTTTTCATATCTCAATTCAAATTTTACTTTTTCCAAAGAAAGAATTTTCTGATTTTTCTGACTACATTAAATATCTCTATTAATAACTCATTATTTGTAACACTTTTTGCTATTTAAATGTTAACTTTCTTTAATTGATTATGTGAGTCATAATTGTCACCATGACTATACCATAAGCAAAATAAAGGCCAAGGGTCCCGTCTGATGTGCTTCATCATAATTTCCTAATCCCCTGCTCAGTGTCTCACACATTAGTGGAACTTGATAAACAATATTTCGATTAGTGACTGACTGACTGAATGAATGAATCATTGAACTGAAAGTACTTTTTAAGATTATCACTGTTTTACTTAACACATCCACAAGTTTTCCTGACATCCCTTAATATTCTTGGAAAAAGTACACCTCAACCAGTCTTTCACTTTTCTCTGGCCATGTGACACCCTTGAAGATGGATTTCCTCAATGTATGTAAATAGAAGCTGCTGGAGTGCATAGTTTGCTGTTAGACATACAAGTATGAGGATGCACTAAATTTTTAGTCTATTCCTTTGTGTCCTGATGTTAGAGGGAATCAGTCTTAGAAGCTTGACTGAGCTTCTTGAAGTCATCTTTATATTCTGATTTAAATTCCTTGTAAATATCTATTGAAATAAATAGGATCCTCATGTTATTGATTCAACACATAGTGAGTCTATGGGGATTATGTTTTTGTCACTCTTCTAGGCCCTGCAAAAAGATTCGTTTAAACTATTAATAAAAAAAGGCCACTGATTTCGTGGAGGTACTGTCTTATTGGAGAGGAAGAAAATAAATACATAAGTGAAATGGTGAAAAGTGCTACTAAAATTTTTTAAAGTATTAATAATTGCAAGAAAAAAGTGTCATAGGAAAAGATGTGGTTTAAAAGATTATCTAGAATGTCTTTTCTAAAAAGAAGACACTGGAGCAGAGCACCCCAAGAAGGGATATAATAAGCCTCTGGATTCCCATGGAAAACTGGTTATAGAAGGACAATGGGTCTGGAGTAGAGTGGACAGTAGAGTGAGTGGTAACAGATAAGGTCACAGTAGTTGCCAAAACCAAGATTATTTAGACATGTGTAAGCCATGAGAAGAACTTTCAATTTTCTTCTGAGTAAAATGGAAAAAACTGGAGAATTTTGGAAAATCAGTTATGTATGACTTCTATTTTAAAAAGATAATTTTGACTCTTGCATGGAATGGAAATTAAGAATTAAGTGGGGAAATTGAGGGAGTCCATTTGGGAGCTATTTTAAGAGTCAAAGAAAGAGCTTGGAATAGGATGGTAGTTATGAGTTAATGACAAGTGGTTGAATACAGGGAATATCTTGAGGATAGAGCCAATAGGATTCACTGATGAGTTGGATTATGGGTGTGAAAATGAGAGTACAAAAATGACTTCACAAATTTTTTAAAATTCCATATATCCTTTTATATTATTTTTCTCTATATGATGTTTTTGCTTATTTCATCATACTTGGATTTTTTTCTTTTCTCAAATGATCAAATCTTACATCTATTGATTTAATCTACTGCTGTTATCTGATTATCACATTATTATTATTTTTTTCAAGATACTATTTTGATTCTGATACTGTTGTTATTCCTTTCCAAATTTCTGGTTATTTTAAATAAAATATTTTATCTGTCTTGATTAGCCATATGCCAAAACATTAATAATGAGTAGAATATCTTAGCTTGAATATAGCATCATTAAATATAGTCTGCAACCAAAAAAGTATTTATTGTCTAGTTTCACCATTTCAAATAGAAGGCAATTCTGAATATTACCTAAGTATCATCACAGCTGTCTATAAATTGATGGACTCCTCACACTGGAAGCCAGGCCGGAAATGGTTGGACAGTTAGTGATGAATTGATGTTCAGTTCCTTGATTTACCATATTTGAGACTAAGTAAATCCCTATTTTAAACCAGTCTCCCCATGATGATACTGCCTGCCATTTCAGTACACCCATTTCTACTATTATTACCTCAGTGGAAAAACTGTCTTTACCTGCAGTGGTATTTTCCTAAATACTCCTAGAATGTATAGGTGCTGGGTTTTGGTAGCATGTACTGAAAATTAAGTATAATTCTAGTTCTGACTCAGAATATATCGTGTAGCAAAGTCATGAGAAAGATAACATGGAAAACTTGAACCAAAACACATTAAATATGGTCATAAATAGGAATAGCCAATTATGGCTTTGCAAAAGCCATTGCAAAGTGGAAAAGATTATTGGTATAAAAAGCTAATCTGTTTCTATTACTGACTAAGGTATATGATAATTATATTTATGTTATCAAGGGTGAGCAGGCAATGGATATAAAAGAGGTAAGAACAGATGAACCAATCTCAGTGTTGTCTAATATATATCTGCCTTCCACAGAAGGGCATTAAGAGAAAGAGCAATGTTGTTATTCTACTGTGAAAAGGAAATTATGAAATTTTAAAGTTGTGCCAATAGAAGCAAGAAAAGTGGAGAGATGGGTGAAACTGATCACTCTAAGCAGCTGGTTTCAGTAATTCATTCTGCTCAAAATAAATGTTTATGATAGAAAGTCAGTAGCACATGCAAGGTGCTAATTTATGAATGTGGGAATGAATTCCTCCAAAATTCTTTATCGGATTTTTTTTTGAGCTGGTATACTATGGAAGAAATGCCTGCATTTTCTAGATGAATGATTACTAACAATAGGTCAGATGTAGTTCTCACTAGGCTTATGTAAGCATAAAATATAGAGGGAATAACATAGTTAATATACAACCATGCATTATGGGAAAGCACAATTTGACGATAATAAATGATTTTATTCCCACATTAGAAATGGAAAGCTAATTTGTTGCATTTTACATTTATAAAAGGTTTAATACAAAGGTATGTGTTTTAATAACCACTGTTTTTTTTTAATGGTTGTATAAAACCATATTTGAATTCCCAACTATTTTCACTAATAAACAAAGCATCATGACTGGCTATAGCTATCAGAATGATGGAGAAATCAATATCCATTACTATAAGTGTGAAGAAAATGTAGTTTTACCCTTTAAAATTGTACATTTACTATTCAAAAATTTCAAAAACAGTAATAGTGTAGTGTGCTGTAAAAATGCAGCATCATAATATCATAATATGTTAAAATCTTGGAAAATGTTAAAAAGCTTCTAAACCATCTCCTTAAGAATTTAATTAACATGCCATGCAATTGAAATTCAGTTCTAGAAGTGTACTGTCCAATATGGTAGCCAGTAGTAGTAGTACTAGTAGTGTAGTACTTCTACTAGCATAGTGTAGTACATATTGAAGAGCATAGATGTTGAACATTTTTGTCATCACAAAAGTTCTATAGGACAGTGCTATTCTAGAAAGTTTTAAATACTCAAAACATCTTCATGACTTATTCATATTATTTTATTCTGTTTGTTCTTTATTAAACATGTGAACTATATGGAAATGTAAAATTAGCTCATAATTTGCTGTTAAAACATAAAGTCTATAGCTATTTTGAGTGCAAAGTCTCATAGCAATGACATTTCTTTTCTTTAGCTCTTTTCTAAGTCAATTCAGAAAAAAAAGGTAAAAATTAAATCACTATTGATTAAACATCTCCTAGCAATATGACTCTCATTTCACCTTGTCTCTCATCTACATTAAAACTCAGGCCAGCTGATCTTTGTTCAATGACAAAGAGAATATAATATAAAGCCAAGGAAGAGGAGGACTTGAACATTTCAGGGTGCAATTTTTATAGGGAAATATACCCTTTTTTAACTTTAGTAGAACTCTGAAATGATTATACATGGCAAGGTTTTCTGAAATGAAGAGCTTCTATATGTCTACGAATATATACATAGACTTCATTTTCAAACTACTACTTCTAATGTCAAAATTATTTCAATTAGATGTAAGCAGCCATTGTTACATGATTTAATTTTTTAATAATTATATGCTATTTCTTGAATTATGAACTGTCAATACCTGCATTCATCCAGGTTTTTCTGACCCAATGTGATAACTACTGTTTAAAATATAATGGCAAGATATCTGGTCAGTATGCAAATATATTCTGTGTTCCAAAATAAGTGGTCAGGAGTTTAATCTTTGCTCTGAGACTATTTATTTCTTAAATATTAAAATATTTAGAGTATTTAAAAAATGTATTGTGAGTAGATGGCATTAGACATTCTCTAACATTGTTTCAGAGACTATAATTCAGTTTTAACCTCCTTGAGGTTAGGTTTCTTGTTTGTCCACTTAACAACTATATTATATTTACCTTGTAGGACACCAATATACACAGCAGATGCACAATAAGTATGTGTTCAACTAAATTAATAAATAGTCTTCTACATTTGTCACAGGGCTGGTTTCTAATTGTTGGTCAATTGTTGAGTGAACTAAAATATACCTAAAGAGCCTAGAAGAAGAATGGCATACTCACATATGGTCACTCACAACATAAAGTGTAATTTTCTCGGTTGAATCCATTTATGTTAATCAAAACAGTAAATTTCCCCAGAATTCTGTTTTTTATCTATTACAACTATAAAGACTTACACAAGAAACTGTTGAGTTGGCAAATACCAACTCAATATTGGTATTTATATTTGAGTTCTTTATATCAATATTTGAGTTCTTTCCATTTCTTTCTTGATTAGTGCGCAAAATGGTAGCCTGGGAGATAGAAATTGTCCATTTAGGCATCAAATTGTTTTATTGCAAAGAACAGTTGGGTAAGTATTTAGATTTCACCTTCAACTTATATTTTTCCTATATATTAAACTACAAAAAGTGGAGCAATAGAAATGAATGTTTTATGACATTAAAGAAAAAGTCAAACTGTCCAGACATCAGTTTAATCAGCTGAAAATAATCAATATTTAATCAGCTGAAAATAATCAATATCTGTCTTCTGAATCCAATACTTTTTATAAGTATTAATTTATAAGTATAATTTTTAGAAGTATTAAATCAGTGTTGTGGACATTCTTTGAAAGTGAGAACTTAAGCATCATATTTTATACACATGACTGTATATAAAATAGATAAGCAACAAGGATCTACTGTATAGCACAAAAAACTCTACTCAATATTCTGTAATAACTTATATGGGAAAAGAATCTTAAAAATAATGGGTATATGTATATGTATAATGGAATCACTTTTCTGTACACCTGAAACTAATACAACATTGAAAATAAACTATATTCCAATATAAAATAAAAATTAAATTAAATTAAAAAAAAGTACTCAGTAAGTGCATCTGATAACATTATTAGTCAGTGATTAAGAACTTAATTTAGAAATTATTTAGATAAAAAAGATCCATTTTTTAAGCCATAGATCAACTTTATCACTTGATGCTTTTCCAAATATTGTTTATTGAGCAATACTAAATGAATGATGGTTCACAGCTGAATTGTGACCAGCAGTGGATACAGTATTTTGGATAATAGATATTTATGTCTATCATGACCACTGGATATCAGTGTATATGTTAGGGATCTGACTGGTATATACGATCCTTCATTTTATCCACAGTCTAATTTAATTTTGTATTAATACCATTTTTAAAATGTTACCTGTATATCAGTTTCTAAATTAGTTACTATGAAAAAACTGTCAGTAACTTCACAGGCCTTTTTTTCCTTGATAATTAAAAAGATTTTTTGAAGTATAATTGACATATAACATTATATTAGTTTCAGGTATATAATTTAATGATTCAATATTTGTATATATTGTGAAATAATCACCATAATTAATCTAGTTTATATCATCACTAAAAGTTATAATATTTTTTTATTGTGATAAGTGCTTTTAAGGTCTCTCTCTTAGCAACTTTTAAATATGCAATATGGTTTTGTTAACTGTAGTCACCACACTATACATTACATCTTCATGAATTATTTTATAACTGGAAATTTGTATCAATACCTTTTGACACCCTTCACCCATTTTGCTTACCTTCCACCCCCCCACTTCTGCCAACCACCAATCTGTTCTATCTATGCCCTTGTTTTTGTTTTTAGATGTCACATATAAATGAGATTATTAGGTATTTGTCTTTCTCTGACTTATTTCACTTAACATAATGCCCTCAAAATCTGTCCATGTTGTCTCAAATGGAAAAATTTCATTCTTTTATTATGTCTGAATAATATACCATTGTGTGTGTGTGCATGTGTGTATCACATTTTTTTAATCCATCTATTCATCTGTGGACACAAGTTATTATGTCTTAGTCTATTGTAAATAATGCTACAATGAACATGAGGGTGCATATATATTTTCAAATTAGTGTTTTCGTATTCTTCAGATAAATACCCAGAAGTAGAATTGCTGTATCCAAATGGTAGTTCTATTTCTAACTTTTTGAGGCGTCTTCAAACTGCTTTCCATAGAGGTTGCACCAATTTACATTTCCACCAACAGTGTATAAGGTTTCCCTTTTCTCCACATCCTTGGCAACACTTTGTATTTCTTGTCTTTTTGATAATACACAGGACTTGATTGATTGATTTATTGAATAAGTTGTTCAATCAATAAGTATAGGAAATTAGAAAATTTGACTCTAAAATAATGAGTATGTTAGCTAACATCTAAGGCATATAGAGTTTACCCTTGAACAACATGAGGGTTAGGGGTGCCAACCCTTGCACAGTCAAAAATCCATTTATAACTTTGACTCCCTGAAAACTTAGTAGCAAATAGCCTACTTTTGACCAGAAGCCTTACCAATAATATAAACAGTCAGTTAACAATTTTGTATCTTATATGTATTATATACTCTATTTCTACATTAAAGTAAGCTAGAGAAGAGAAAATGTTATTAAGAAAATCATAAGGAAAAGAAAATACATTTACAATACTCTACTGTATTTATCATTACCATAAGTTTACATCTGTTTTCAAGATGAATCGTCTGTCAGGACCTGCATCAATGTTGTCTTATATGATACAAAACACTGTATATATTATACTTATTACTAACACTAGACTTCAAAAATAAAAAGATAATGTGAAAAAATTTAATATTTATCGGTGTAATGATTCATGCTTTGATAATGAAGCAACAGGAATATGATTGCTTTATGGTAGCCTAGCCTATATACTAATAAATAATTTCATTGTAAAATCTTTATGGCATACAGTATTACAGCCATATACATAATACAGTATTGGAAACATTGTTACTTTAAAAAACACGTGATAATAGGCTGATACTCAGTTTCTCCAATTATAAGAAAGAGAGGTGTACTGTAAGGTAATGTAACTTCGGGAGCAAAGTTATAAAACAGTAAGAAAACTAACACATTGTTAATTTTATATTAAATATCACTCACCTTATGCCTAAGAATAGGCTAGTATCTACATATTTTATATATTCATGATATATCTTTTTCTTAATATTTTCAATATTTCTAATCTACATGCTTCACCTGTGAGTTTTCACAAATTCCCATAAGTCTCTAAAATCATTTCAGTATATTTATTTGAAAAAAGTCTGCATGTAAGTGGACCTGCACCATTGAAACCTATGCTGTTCAAGGGTCAGCTGTTACTTTTCTAGTGATAATGATTTTAGAATTAAAATAGAAGTTTTAAAAGAATTACAGCTTTTTCAAGTACTAAATTACTCTTTGGTAGTCTCAAACTGCATAGTAAAAACTTCCAAGCTGTTCCTTTTGAACTGATATAGTTCGTGCAAGTTACCAAGTTTGACTTAGGATCAGACCATCATTTTCATTGGTTATATGGATAATAACTGAAGTTTCAGTGTATCTTATATTTATAAGTGCTGTGTTGCAGGAAATTTGCTTACTTTTCCTGCATTTCATCTTACAGACAAGAGCCACATTTTAAATCCAATGCTCTCATCATATTCAACCACTAGAACAGTGTTTTGTCAGTTTTTCCTCCAGGACATGGATTGATGCTTTAATCCTTCATGAAAGCCAGCATGATCACTCAGCAAGGATTATACCTTATTTTGTATAAATAGAATATGATATTAATATTGGAGCTCTTGGAAATTATTTAAAACGTGTCATGTTTTCTGCCTTCATTTAGTGATGATTGATGAGGCAATATTTGCAATGTGTAATAAGTTACATGAGTGAAAGCTGTTGAATAACGAATAGAGTACAAGCTCTTCTTATTAAATAATAATTAATTTGAGATTTCCCCATTTTCTCTTCTTCCTAAGATACTTGGAAAACCAAGTAATAAATTATTTGACATTTAAGAAACCAAATTAAGAATATTTCTTTGTTTCATCACAGAACACTTGATAACTCTTGGTTTCTAGGTTGGTAGAGTTCTCCTCAGGCAAGTACAAGATCTTAACTTAAAAACAGTAGCAAAAGCAAGAGCAGCCAGCAACAACAGGAAAAACAACAAAAGCAAATTTATTTATATGGCGAAAGTAATTTTTTGTTCTTTTTACTCTCACTTCTTTAAAAAATAGTAACTGTTGATTATGTTATTTTTTCACATAATCTTACCAAGTAGTTTCTGTTTTCTATTGTTCTATGCAATCCCTTTTCCAGTGGAATGTACAGAATTAAAAGGTGATTTATATTTAAATATATTTTAATTATATTAAGTATATTAATTAAATAAGGCCAGATTGAATGGGTTCAGCTAAACCAAGTTTTGTGCAAATAAAGTGTGTTTACTGTTTTTAAAGATAAATGCTAGAATTTTCACTGAGATCATCAAACCACGTTCAGTCATTCACAAAGTTTGAGAATGGATTTCAAAAATTAATTAAAATTAAATATCAGGTCAACATCAGTAAAAACAAATACTATATAATAGTATGAAATGCTAATTGTACTTTTATTTATTTTTATAACTAATATTAAGTTATAGCTAGTGTTGCTATCATGATTACCATATTTAGTATTAAGTAGAACTGTCTTTTCAATGCAGAATTATTAGTTATTTTGAACATATTGTAAAAAATCCATTGTCATGCTAAAAATAACCTTATCAATGGATGTTTTAATTAAATACCTTTTTTTCAATGCATGTGGCTGTCATTTTGAAATCAAAAGTAGATAACTCTCCAATTAATTTAATTTTTGAATATAAGTTTAATATTAAAATACACAATTTTCATAATAATTACATTGTAACATACTTAGTAATTCAAATCAATTCAAAATAGTTCAAATCATTCCCAAGTACATTAGACATTCAATCAACTTAAAAAATTATCACTGTAAATATTTGCCTAATAATTAAGATGAGGAAGGATTTTTATATTTAAACAAATTTTAAATGCTTTTTTTAAAATCAGAGTTTCCATATAGGTATGTATTTTCTCTATGAGAGAATTTGTTGTAATCTAGAGATAGATAAATTGGAGAACTGCTAATCAGATTCTAAATTTAGAAGTAAAATAGAATTTAACTAGCTTAGAATATGTGCTAAATAATGTAACAAAAGTGTTAATTTTAAAATTATTATTTAAACCCTATCAATCCTGAGATCACTTGTTAAGACTGATAAATAATTCTTATATCATAAAGGATAACAATAGATAAAAAGATTTCCAATGCTTTTATCCCTTAATTAATTAATATTTTAAAGGAATTGTTAAGGCTACATAGTAGTATTTTCTCTACCCTATTAGGCTTCTTTCATAGAATGCATTCTCCTCCCGGCAGCACTGGAATACAGTGATGCTCACTAATACTCAGTGTTGGTGGTGGTGGTGTGGGTTGTTTTTAAAATTGACTCATTTTAAAAAAATCACTTCTGAAATCACCCTATTTTTTTCCCTGAAGTCTGTATTTGGGAGCTGTTTTCTTGCCACTTTTTTTTCCCTTGTATAATAATCTTAAATTAAAACTAACTTATAAAAAGAGGGTATATTCTTTCTCCAAACCCTAATAAAAGTATGGATGTTTAACCTCTTGAGAAAATGAACAGAAATATTTTCGATTGTAGGAACACCTGTCCCCCGAGAATCAGGGTACCCCCCCCACCCCCACAAAAAGTAGTTGTATTGAGCAAACATCTACCCGCTTCTACCACATTGACTCTCACATCCATGGTACCCAGGGTACACCATTAGGCAGAACTTTGTAAGATTCCACTCTGGGAAGTATGACCTGTTGAAGAAAAGGAACTAAAGATAATGGCTGTGGGCCTATTGTGCTTCTTCTTTTTTTTTTTTTTTTCTCCTTAATTTAAGCAATCAGCATTCTTTTTCAGCCCTGTATCTCCTTTCCCCTTATACATCCCGGCTGGAAGCTACTTAACACAGTTCTAAGCATCCCTTGTCTTTAGAGTTCTGAAGCTGACTTTTCTAACCAGCCATGCCTTTCCTCCAGATTTGGAATATGGAGGGGAAGCAGGAGCCATATTCTTCTCCCTCCCGCAGTGGGTACCTAACTGAATGGTGAGCTTCAGGAAGAAGCTGTAGAAACCTCTGTGTTCTCTTGGCATTCAATCACATCCAGGCTGCAGAAAACTATAAACTCATTATCCTGCTTCTATGTGGCAGCACTTGTATTCTGACTGAACCACTGCTGCGTCTTAATCTTTTATTTGAATTACGTTAGTTATAGAAATATAACTTACAATAATATCTGGTAAAAAGTGTCTAGAAGATAATTTTGCCTGATATAGGCATTCAAAAGACATTTTGAAAACAATCTCAGCAATTAAGGAAGAGAGGGTTAGATGATCTTAACATGTCACTAGTCACAGAAATACTATGTAAATGACAGGAAGAAAAAGGGACAAAAGCTAGACTTGTGCAGCAAAATCTTGATATGATCAGAATGTCTCTATTTAAAATCCATGTAAATTGTCTCCCAAGAATACAAATAACAGTATGTCGTGCAGTTTATAACTTCCATAAAGCTTTTAAAACACTGAAATTACAAGAAATATTATTTTCTTGGCCATATAACACGTTCTATAGGAAATAAAAACTGATCATTTACCTATAAATTATTACACACAA
Organism: Tursiops truncatus; assembly: GCF_011762595.2. Classification (NCBI taxonomy): domain Eukaryota; kingdom Metazoa; phylum Chordata; class Mammalia; order Artiodactyla; family Delphinidae; genus Tursiops; species Tursiops truncatus. Next base: position 120,253,850 of record NC_047037.1, read on the forward strand.
CTTGTATTAATTAATCTAGATACATATACAATATAATGTGTGAATTCCTTGCTCATAATTCATTTTGAATGCATATTTTCATGAATGATGATGATGATCGAAATCATGATAATAATCATTGTATCTAAACATATCCAAATATAAAGTTTTATTTCCTCCAAAATTCATACCTGGGAAACAAGAAAACTAGAAGCAAGAGCTTATACCACCTCCTTGATATTGTTATTTTTTAAAGTCACTAATCTCTAGCATGGAGGTCAATAAATGAATTTAAGCTTTGAATAAATTTAAGATTCCCCCAAATCCCATCAGAATGTGTGTATACTTCCTAATTCTGATACACAACAGAGGAATAACTAGCAGGCTTTGTACCCAAGCCTTTAGTTTGAGCAAACTAGATAAGAAAATTGTAAATATAAGTGAACAAACATAAAATAGAAATGAAAGGGGAGGGGTATGTTCAGCTTCATTGAAAAGAATGAAAGCAATCAGTGTCATTCAATTTCAAAAGAAGGAAGTTGGTAAAGAAGAAAATTCTATTTACAGGCATCAAGGATGATAGTATAAGCAAAAATAATTAAAAATGAAAATTAAAGTTATAGAGTGCTTGTTATTGTTCCTCAAATATACACTTGTTAATGATATTAGATCAGTGAGGAATTCTTGTGATGTATTTTAATTTAATTTTCTTCACACATTTCAGACAAATCACAGATTCAAAATGGGTATAAAAGTTTAAAACCTCCAGAGCAGTCATAAAGCAATTAAATTTTCATAAAATAGCATGAAGTACCAGGTGAGTGGTAAACAAATAAATGTTCTATGTCAAAATACTGTGTATTAATGCACCAAATTACCTAATTGTCTACAAGTACTTAAAATAAGAAACATATCAAATATCCTTGAATTGGAACCAGATAGTCTTAGGTTGACTTTAAAAAACATTAATTCAACAGTTAAATGTATTATTTTATTGAGTATAGTTTAAAATTTGTACATCAAATTGAATTGTCATACAGTGATCTCACTCTGACAGACACACAGTACTTGTAATAGATAACTTGGAAACTATTCCTGATAGTTTATAATCTTACTTTTAAGAAGCTTCATGAATAATAGTAAAGACGGTGTCTTGAGTTTGGCACTGGCAAAGAATTAGATTTATGGAGTTCAAATGTAAATAAAGAACTGAATCACTTGGAGCATAGGAAGATTAATAACATGAGTCCACAAAGTTTACATAGAAACCTTCAAATACTGTGCTTGATTATTTGTGTTTATGTTAGCAAACAATAAAAAGTACTTTCAGAGAATTCCAGCATAGTCAGCTGTTATAATAATCTATTCCTATGTTAATAAGCAATACTATTTTTAAGGAATAGAACATATTTTAACTGGATAAATATTCAAAATATTTTAACTACATTTTCTATGGGTCAAGTATAGATTTTTAGAGGAAAGCATACACAAATACATTTAATAAAACCTACTATATTTTGCTTGATGAATTGACATCTTTATTAACTGAAAGATGATTTAGTAATTATCTATTTCTTCCACTTGGGGGAGTCTGCCTCAAAGCTGCTCCCTGAAATATGAAAAGAAAGCATGTGTTTTATACACATCCTGGCAAGGAAACTTCTATTTTGTTAACCCATTTTGTACTTAGCAATTTTGATATAGAGGTGCTCAAATTTAGGTTCCTCACTTGATTTTTAATCATCACAGGAGTTAATTTTCTTATTCAACAGATATCTGGGCACATTTTTTGGGAAGAGTGTGTGTATGTCACAAAGGGGGATACATTAGGAGGTAAAGCAACCTCTGCCCTCAAAGGGGTTAGGGAGACTTACTTAAATTTCAATTTCAGTACATTATGGTGATGTTAGAAGATACAAACATGTAAAATACATGTATTTTAATATTTTTAAAAGTATAATTATATAGGTTATTAGTTATTCAGTGATTACTACAGGTTCAAGCCCCATGTTAAGCACTTTGCATTGACTGTCCTCATTGACATTGCATTGACATGGTCCTCATAAACCTTTTGTGAGTTTATTACAACCCCCATTTTGAAGATGAAGAAGGTAAAGTTTAAAAAGGTTGTGTAATTTGCCCAGGATCTTGCCAGTTTTAAGTTCATAGCCAGAATTTAATCGAAGCAGTCTGACCACTGACCCTACAACATCTTGTACTATCATACATTTTGTTTATCAGAAAAGTCCTATTGAAAAATCATTTTTTCTTACTCTTTTAATCACCTTCTATCGGTTAAGAGAATCAGTTGATAATAAATATCAAAAAGAAGTATTTTAAAAGAAAAAATTTGAGAAAGAATATGATACCATTATTTCCAGATTTTTTAGACATATATGAAAATATTTATTACAAGGAATTGGCTTACATGATTGTGACGGCTGGAAAGGCAAGTCTGAAGTCCAAAGGGCAGGTCATCATTTTAGATGGATTTATTCAGTCATTCACAGTGTCACCAACATAAAGTCTGTAGACATAATATTAATCAAAATTAAACTGAATTCTTGATCTCATAATATATTGTTAGAGATAGAACATATCTCTAAAAGTAACAACATAATATGTTTTTTATATTGGGCATTTTAAAAATCTGATGTGTACAACTTCATATGGAAGAGATGCTAGGAAAGGAGACACATGATTCTTGAAGAGATGGAGATTGAGGAAAATATCCTGAGAAATGTTACTGAGATGAAATTGGAAGGATGGCTCAAAAGTAAAAATGATAAAAATGGAAAAAAAAAAAAAAAGGAAAGCACTTCAGGCACTAAGATCCCATAGGGTAAAAAGCTTGGCACATATAAGAACCTGATGTTGGCACATATGACAACCTCACATATTCTTTTCAATGTGCCTGAATAGGGAGATTAGAGACAGTGTTCAATACTAAGAGACCACATGGACCACGGTGACAACTTATACCTCTTGCTAAAGAGCAGTGAGAATCAAGTATCAACAAATTTTAGTCAAAGCACAGAGACAGTGGTGGTGGTCAAAGAACACTTATTTGAATGGTGAATTTAAATTTTTAATGCCACTTTGGAATATTTGAGTTTTATATCATCAAAGATGTATTGAATTAGAAGGTATTCTGCTTTGCTATTTATGAAATCCCAGATGGAAGAACTGGCACTACTGAATGAAAGAAGTCAGATGGTTCATTTTTCAGATAGAGAAGACATAGCTCATATTTTTTAAACATACTCAAACAGACATTGGATGAACTGTGCCTATTAAAGTTTTCAAAAGATGCTTGCATGGGTTGGTAGCATATGAAAGGGGTGATGGTTGTGTTTTAGTATTTAACTACGAAACTCTCCTCCAGTATTTCAAATTGAAATTCTTATAACCTGCTAGTGTGTTTTATCTACAAGCAATTCAAACTAATAACCTTACACTTATTTTATTCTCTTTTGTTATGATTGCAACTGAGATGTTGAGGTAGTTATTTGATTTTCTGTTAGACTGGAGGCTATCCTGTAAATTGAGAACACTTTGGAATCAGATGGCCAAGGATAGGATCTCACCGCTACAGTTTGCAACTCTAATGAGGATTCCATTAAGTATTCCTCATAAAGGAATAGTACAGTGACTGTTATCATTGCTCAGTAAATGTTAGCTGTGATTCATATAATTATTAGACAATTTCCCATTTAGCTAGAGAGGGTAGTGACTTTGTCCTTCGAAATGAATATTAGATCAGTGGATCTCAACCTAGGAACTTCAGATCAGGAGCATCACCTGGAAACTTGTTAAAAACACAAATTCCTGGGTTCCACTAAATCAGAACTTCTGGAGCAATTTGGGCTTTAACAAATTCTACAGGTGATTCTGATGCATGTAAATATTTGAGAGCCACTGAATCAGAAAGTTGGTATATAATATTTCCAACCTGCACAATTAAAATATTTTGAAATTGATTATGTTTACAATCCTTGAAGTGTACCGATTATGGCATTTTTAAAATAGGTGTATTAATTGCACACACAATATTCTTAGCATTCTGAAATTTACATGTGGTTTTCTAAATCTTCTCGTCATTTAAATAAGAACCATATTATAAAAATAACAGTAATATAATCATTCAAATACCATAGGTATATATATAATAGATAGGTCAGATAGATAGATAGATAGATAAATAGATAAGGGAAGTAGAGATGCTACATGATTTTTAACCTCAATAATCACATAGTTTTTGTCATAGGTGACAAAACATTAACATGTGAAAAACATTGTAATACTGTATACCAAGATAAGAATATTAAATAGTTTAAAATACTTAAATTGAGCATTTATAATGTATGGCTTTCCCAAAAGTAATGACTTCAGCTTGAAATATGTTTAACTTAACTTCAGCAACTATATATGTACTTGGATACTTTATCCCAATCAATGAGGAAAAAAATAGGTGAGTCCTAGGAACATATAAGGCAGTATAAAATTATCAGGCAAGTGTTCTTCTATAAATATTTGATTACTTGAAAAAAATGTGTGCCTTATATCTCTGTAGGTTTACGTGTGTAAACACACATACATAAATACCAACAGATCTATTCTCCAAAGAGTATAATACTGTTTGGTTAGAAACTGTGTTTCTTTAAACACAATGTTATTTCATGTCTTTCTCAAAGAAACAGCATCCAAATATATTGTTTGCAGATTGTTTCTATTTTTCCTGCATAAATAATAGGATATTTAAATTTTTGTCTAACAAGTGGAAAACATTATAATTTTGACCAGAAAATTATAAAATTCTAAACCTGGTTCCAAACTTAAAAAGTGTTAAATATTGTAACATTTACTCAGTAACTTGCAAATATACCATTATCACAAGACTACACTCCATTATTCTACATTTTGGGTAACAGATCTATGCAATAATATTATCTCTAGAAAAATATTATTTGGACATACTACTTCAAACATAGTTAATGAATGTCAAAGAAAATTTCTAAATTAACATCCTAGGTTATAAAATATGAAACAGTCAAGATGATGGTTCTCCAACAGAAACACATGAGGTATCATAGGAGTATTACTGAGGTAATGTAGAGAGAATGACAAAAATCCCTGTCACAGTCACTAAGGATGCACTAGGCTATTCATAAGATATGCTGTTGGTACATGTCATGATTAATTTTATATTTCAACTTGACTGGGTCACAGGATGCTCAGATATTTGGCTAAACGTTATTTCCAGTTATGTCTATGAGAGTTTTTCTGGATGAGATTAGAATTTGAATTGGTGGACTCAGTAAATTGCCCTCCCCAGTGTGGGTGGGCCTTATCCAATCCTTAGAGAGGCTGAACAGGGAAATTTGTTTCTCCTCTGCCTGACTGCTGAGCTGGGACTGTGGTGTTCTGCAATCAGACTGGAACTTACCCCAAAGTTTTCTCTGGTTTTCAGTCCTTCAGACTCAGGCTGACTCTGACTAAACTACACCATCAGCTGTCCTGGTCTTCAGCTTGTAGATAGAGAGAGGAGAAGGGAGAGTGAGGGGGGAGAGTGAGAGAGAGAGAGAGAGAGAGAGAAATATATATATGCCAATATATACCAGTAGGGTATATATTTGTTCTATTTCTCTGGAGAACCCTGACTAATATAGTGCATTTTGTTGGTTCTACTTAAAATAAATTCTGTGTTCTTGAAAGAACCTCATACTGACAGTCTTAGGGACTATTTCACTAATCATGTAATTTAGCAACTTGGCCAAAGATAGTTCATTCTTTCCTGACCTTCCCTACACAGTATATAAAACTTAACCTGTAGGGAACAGCTTTGAAGTCAGAAGGCAGTTATATATCTGTCTGTGTCTGATCCTCAGTTTCTCTATTTGGATTGCAGACACTCACTTGATATATAACGTAATATATTCTTTTATATATACTCATGAGCAGTAGAAATGACATATTGCCAAAGTCATTTGTCAGTTATAGTACTTCTTTCTTTTAAAAGAAACATTGATTGTTTTACTTCCATGAGTTGTGCAATATTTTATGATATTTTACTAAGGACAAAGAAGCACATATTGACATGCTGTACCATGCATGTTTTCATAGAGGTGATTTGTTAGTTCCTTTAAGTATGCACAAAAATGATAGTATAGCTACTGTTTGTTCAGTTGGAATCACAAAAAAATATGTTAAATTATATCTCTATATTCAAAAGGTCAAAATAAACTTGTTCATTTTTTAAAATCTTGTGCCATGTTATGGATTAGGTTAGCCTCTGTATTGTAAATGTACATAAGAGTGTTCTTTTTTCTGTCTTCTTACTTCCTTATAGTTAATTAAATTATATTTATATGAAATTATTTTTTACTTGTCAACTAATATGAACATTTAAAATATCTAATTAGTCAGTAATTTATAGATGGAAATATATCTAAAATTTTTTGTTCATAGATGTAAAAGAATATTAGAAAATCACATATAATATGTGTAGTAAGTAAATGAAAAAGGAAGAAAAATTAGAATGAAAATTCTGTATTCTCCACTATAAGTGCCTATATGATATAAAATTTAAGTAAAGATGTTTTCTATTTATGTATCTTATTATTTTCCTCAGTAAATTTTTAATCACTATGAATAAATCAAGATGCAGTCATAATAAATTGTAATGAGTTACATGTTTAATTTATTCACTGCACTAACGATGAAAAAAATTTTTGCACTGTCTAAAATAGGGTCTGCAGGAGAAACCATATTGTAAAATTACTATTATAAAATTCTAAGAGCACAGTACTAGAACTGCAATTCCTGAATTACTTAATACAAACCAAGGTATCTGACTCAAAGTAAAAGTGCTTGTTTGACAATCTGTTCACCTGAGCATTATCAGCAAATTTTACCTAGTTTGCAAGAAGACAGGGATCTTTTTTTGTTATGGGACTGCCAAGATGACCTTTTAGTTCTCTCCTTAATTCTGAAGAAGGAAAAAAAAGAAAAAGAAGATGGACATGTTTGATCAATTCTGATAATCAAGGGGCCATTTGACATTTTCAGTAAAAGAAACAGAATTTCTAATGAGAATGTTTGGATAATACCCACTAAAAGTGAGCTTGGTGGTATGAAAGTTATCAAAACCTGTTAAGAGCTACAAAGATGAGTCAAAATAAACTTAGAAGGAAACAGTGGATAGATAATGAGAAGATAGTAAAGAAAATTGGAACTGAGAAAGTAGAGTGGTAAATAGACTCCAAAATGACTAAATTTTCAAAGTCTAAATTCTTAAACCTTGATTGAATTAAATTCAGGTGATAACGGTTAACTCAGCAAGAAAAGATGTTTAAATAGTCATAGAGCAACTTAATACTATTTTAGTGGGAAGTAAAATCATAACTATAAAACAGCAGCTTTCTAACGTTAAACTGGTGGATATCCTAATGATGACTTTTTAAAAAACTTTTATGAAGGAAAATGAAGCTTCTAAAACTGACACAAACAATAGTGCTGGCTAGATGGAACTAGCCTCATCCAAATTGAGAAAAAGGAGCTAGAAACTGTATTGCCATTGGCTTTCAAAGTTGGAACCATAATTATTGCTGCTTTGTCTATAGCATACTGAACAGGAGACTGAGGAAATCTACTTGAAATAGTTTTATCATTATCCTAATAAATTGATATACATTAAAAAATGACTTTTAAAACAGTAATTCATGGGCTTCCCTGGTGGCACAGTGGTTGAGAGTCTGCCTGCCGATGCAGGGGACACAGTTTCGTGCCCCGGTTCAGGAGGATCCCACGTGCCATGGAGCGGCTGGGCCCGTAAGCCATAGCTGCTGAGCCTGCGCGTCCGGCACCTGTGCTCCGTAGCAGGAGAGACCACAGCAGTGAGAGGCCTGCGTACCGCAAAAAAATAAAGCATTCATGTACTGCCCTCTCATGCCCATGCACTCCCTATTTGAGACACATGAGAATAATCTGTTTTAGAGTGAACATTAGTGAGGAAATGCCCATAGAAGCTTTATGATGTTATGTAGTAAAATTAACTTGGCTGCAGAGGAGGATCTTCAAGATGGCAGAGGAGTAAGACGTGGAGATCACCTTCCTCCCCACAGATACATCAGAAATACATCTACATGTGGAACAACTCCTACAGAACACCTACTGAACGCTGGCAGAAGACCTCAGACCTCTCAAAAGGCAAGAAACTCCCCATGTATCTGGGTAGGGCAAAAGAAAAAAGGAAAAGCAGAGACAAAAGAATAGGGACAGGACCTGCACCAGTGGGAGGGAGCTGTGAAGGAGGAAAGGTTTCCACACACCAGGTAGGCCCATCTTGGGTGGAGACTGTGGGTGGTGGAGGGGGGAAGCTTCGGAGCCACGGAGGAGAGCGCAGCCACAGGGGTGCAGAGGGCAAAGCGGAGAGATTCCCTCACAGAGAATCGGTGCCTACTGGCATTCACCAGCCCGAGACGCTTGTCTGCTCACCCACCGGGGTGGGCAGGGCTGGGAGCTGAGGCTCCCGCTTCGGTCGGAGCGCAGGGAGAGGACTGGTGTTGGCTGCGTGAACACAGCCTGCAGGGGGTTAGTGCACCATGGCTAGCTGGGAGGGAGTCCGGGGAAAAGTCTGGACCTGTCTAAGAAGCAGGAGACCATTGTTTCGGGGTGCACAAGGAGAGGAGAGTCAGAGCACCACCTAAACGAGCTCCAGAAACAGGAGCGAGCTGCAGCTATCAGCGCGGACACCAGAGACAGGCATGAGACGCTAAGGCTGCTGCTGCAGCCACCAAGAAGCCTGTGTGCAAGCACAGGTCACTCTCCACACCTCCGTTCCAGGGAGCCTGTGCAGCCCGCCACTGCCAGGGTCCCATGATCCAGGGACAAATTCCCCGGAAGAACACACAGCGCGTCTCAGGCTGGTGCAACGTCGCGCTGGCCTCTGCCACCTGCAGGCTTGCCCTGCACTCCGTACCCCTCCCTCCCCACGGCCTGAGTGAGCCAGAGCCCCCGAATCAGCTGCTCCTCCTGTCTAGGCGAAGAATAGACACCAGAGGGCGCCCTACATGCAGAGGCAGGGTCAAATCCAAAGCTGAACCCTGGGAGCTGTGTGAACAAAGAAGAGAAAGGGAAATCTCTCCCAGCAGCCTCAAGAGCAGCGGATTAAATCTCCACAATCAACTTGATGCACCCTGCATCTGTGGAATACCTGAATAGACAATGAATCATCCCAAAATTGAGGTGGTGGACTTTGGGAGCAACTGTAGATTTGGGGTTTGCTGTATGCAACGGACAGTTTTCTGATTTTTATGTTTATCTTAGTATAGTTTTTAGGGCTTGTTATCATTGGTGGATTTTTTTATTGGTTTGGTTGCTCTCTTCTTTTTTTATTACTTAAACTTTTTTTTATTATAATTTGGTTTATTTTTTTATTTTAATACATTTATCTTATTTTATTTATTTATTTTCTTTCTTTCTTTTTCTCCCTTTTCTTCTGAGCCGTGTGGCTGACAGGGTCTTGGTGCTCCGACCGGAGGTCAGGCCTGTGCCTCTGAGGTGGAAAAGCCGAGTTCAGGACATTGGTCCACCAGAGTCCTCCAGGTTCCACATAATATCAAACTGCAAAAGCTCTCCCAGAGATCCCCATCTCAACGCTAAGACTCAGATCTACTCAACGACCAGCAAACTCCAGTGCTGGACACCCTATGCCAAACAACTAGCAAGACAGGAACACAGCCCCACCCATTAGCAGATAGGCTACCTAAAATCATAATAAGTTCACAGACACCCCAAAACACACCACCGGACATGGTCCTGCCCACCAGAAAGAAAGATCCAGCCTCATCCACCAGAACACAGAAACCAGTCCCCTCCACCAGGAAGCCAGCCCAACCCACTGAACCAATCTCAGCCACTGGGGGCAGACACCAAAAAAAAAAAAAAAAGGGAACTACGAACCTGCAGCCTGCGAAAAGAAGACTTCAAGCACAGTAAGTTAAGCAAAATGAGAGGACAGAGAAATACACAGCAGTTGAAGTAGCAAGGTAAAAACCCATCAGACCAAATGAATGAAGGGGAAATAGACAGTCTACCTGAAAAAGAATTCAGAGTACAGGAGTCTGAGAACTGGGGCAGTTGGTCCAAGGACACCTAAGCTGGAGTAAATGGAGTCTCAGTCTCTGGCTCTGCACCAGGCAGGGATGTGGTGAAAGGGAAGGGGCTCCTGCCGTCCACAGCCCTCAGCCTACAAGTCCAGTCTCAGAGCCTCAGGGAGGCCTACACAGGACTCGGGGCTCCCCAGGCTGAGGTTGAGCCATCAGGGTTGATGGCAAGGCCAGTGTAGGCCAGGCTTGCTCTTTTCCTGCTGGAAGCAACCCAAAGCAGGGTGGGGAGAGGGATATCCCCACCACCCAGACACCACTGGGCTGTCCCAGGCCACCTCCAGGCTCCCACTACCCCCCAGCCCTGCCAGCTCTCACCAGGTGACAGAAAGAGTGACCTCCTGCCCTGAGCCAATGGGGACCCAACTCTGCAGGTAGTGGAGCTGGCCCAGGTACTTCCAGAGGACACTGCAGCCCTCAAAGTCCCATGGGATATGGACAGCATTCTGGAGGACAGATTGGAGAAGCAGGCCTACTGTCATTTGGAGGAGAAGACAGGCAGAGCTGTCCAACCACAAATGCCACAGAAATAATCAGAGCTGGGGGACTGCACAGTCCAAGGGACCCAAAGAAAGCTCCCAGCTACCTGTAGGCATTCAACAACCATCCTACAAGCCAGGACCATTGGATTGAATCAGTCCCACTTTTACAGGAGGCAGTTTAAAACATGCAATAAAAATTTAAATATACTTAATGTTTGACCCACAGTTCTGTATCTAAAAATATACAGTATGAGATCCAGAAAAGCAAATGCTTGGGTGAGCATGCAAGGATATTTATCACAACATTAACAGGGCCAAATACTGGATGGCATCAAAACTTCCATTAAAGAGGATTAAATAAATTATGTCAAGGCTACCCACAAAAGAGAATACTCTGCAGCCATGAAAACTGAAGACAAGGGTCTCTACTGATATGTTGAGAGGTCCATAACACATTTATTGATGGGTGGAGGGGAAGCATGTAACAGATGAGCTACATAATTTCATTTTTATAAAATCATATGGAAATTGAGATAAACTAAGTATGTAAACAGAGAGAAAAAAATCTAGACAGTTAAGTGGTTATCCCTGTATAGTAGGGTTTAAGTAATTTATCTTATTCTATACATACATACAGAGACATATTTGATTCTTTATATTGCTTATGTATTCATTTTTTTGGCATCTTTGTTGGAGTGTGATTACTTTACAATGGTGTGTTAGTTTCTGCTTTCTAACAAAGTAAATCAGCTATACATAAACATATATCCCATATCTCCTTCCCTTATGTATCCTTTTATACAAAAAATTATCAATTTTTACACTAAGCAATAAAGCTAGTCCCATTTGGGGAAAAAAATGATAAAAACAACAACAACAAACTCAGAGTAATGATAGTAAAATTATCAAAAATCTTGGAAATAGAATGGAGAAAATACAAGAAACGTTTAACAAGGACCTAGAAGAACTAAAGAGCAAACAAACAATGATGAACAACAAAATAAATGAAATAAAAAATTCTCTATAAGGAATCAATAGCAGAATAACTGAGGCAGAAGAACAGATAAGTGACCTGGAAGATAAAATAGTGAAAACAACTACCGCAGAGCACAATAAAGAAAAAAGAATGAAAAGAATTGAGGACAGTCTCAGAGACCTCTAGAACAACATTAAACACACCAACATTCGAATTATAGGGGTCCCAGAAGAAGGAGAGAAAAATAAACGGACTGAGACAATATTTGAAGAGATTATAGTTGAAAACTTCCCTAATATGGGAAAGAAAATAGTTAATCAAGTCCAGAAAGCACAGAGAGTCCCATACAGGATAAATCCAAGGAGAAACATGCCAAGACACATATTAACCAAACTAACAAAAATTAAATACAAAGAAAAAGTATTAAAAGCAGCAAGGGAAAAACAACAAATAACATACAAGGGAATCCCCATAACGTTAACAGCTGATCTTTCAGCAGAAACTGCAAGCCAGAAGGGAGTGGCAGGACATATTTAAAGTGATGAAAGGGAAAAACCTACAACCAAGATTACTCTACCCAGGAAGGATCTCATTCAGATTTGACAGAGAAATTAAATCCTTTACAGACAAGCAACAGCAAAGAGAATTCAGCATCACCAAACCAGCTTTACAACAAATGCTAAAGGAACTTCTCTAGGCAGGAGAACAAGAGAAGGAAAACACCTACAATAACAAACCCAAAACACTTAAGAAAATGGTAATAGGAGCATACATATTGATAACTGCCTTAAATGTAAATGGATTAAATGCTCCAATCAAAAGACATAGATTGCCTGAATGGATACAAAAACAAGACCCATACATATGTTGTCTACAAGAAACCCACTTCAGACCTAGGGACACATACAGACTGAAAGTGAGGGGGTGGAAAATGATATTCCATCCAAATGGAAATGAAAACAAAGCTGGGGTAGCAATTCTCATATTAGACAAAATAGACTTTAAAACAAAGACTATTACAAGAGACAAAGAAGGACACTCCATAATGATCAAGGGATCAATCCAAGAAGAGATATAACAATTGTAAATATTTAAGCACCCAATATAGGAGCACCTCAATACATAAGGCAGTTGCTAAAGCCATGAAAGGGGAAATTGACAGTGACACAATAATAGTAGGGGACTTTAACATGCCCCATTCACCAATGCACAGATCATCCAAAATGAAAATAAATAAGGAAACACAAGCTTTAAATGACACAGTAAATAGGATGGGCTTAATTGATATTTATAGGGCATTCCATGCAAAAACAATAGAATACACTTTTTCTCAAGTATTCATGGAACATTCTCCAGGATAGATCATATCTTGGGTCACAAATCAAGCCTTGGTAAATTTAAGAAAATTGAAATCATGTCAAGTATATTTTCTGACCACAATACTATGAGACCAGATATCAATTACAGGAAAAAAATCTGTAAAACATACAAACACATGGAATCTAAACAATACATTACTAAATAACCAAGAGATCACTGAAGAAATAAAGGGGAAATCAAAATATACTCAGAAACAACTGACAGTGAAAACACGATGACCCAAAACTTATGGGATGCAGCAAAAGCAGTTCTAAGAGGGAAGTTTATAGCAATACAATCCTACCTCAAGAAACAAGAAACATCTCAAATAAAAAACCTAACCTTATACCTAAAGCAATTAGAGAGGGAAGAACAAAAAAACCCAAAGTTAGCAGAATGAAAGAAATCATAAAAATCAGATCAGAAATAAATGAAAAAGAAATGAAGGAAATAATAGCAAAGATCAATAAAACTAAAAGCTGGTTCTTTGAGAAGATAAACAAAATTGATAAACCATTAGCTGGACTCATCAAGAAAAAAAGGGAGAAGACTCAAATCAATAGAATTAGAAATGAAGCAGGAGAAGTAACAACTGACACTTCAGAAACACAAAGGATCATGACAGATTACTACAAGCAACCATATACCAATAAAATGGACAACCTGAAAGAAATGGACAAATTCTTAGAAAAGCACAACCTTCTGAGACTGAACCAGGAAGAAATAGAAAATATAAACAGACCAATCATAAGCGCTGAAATTGAAACTGTGATTAAAAGTCTTCCAACAAACAGAAGTCCAGGACCAGATGGCTTCACAGGCAAATTCTATCAACCATTTAGAGAAGAGATAACACCTATCCTTCTCAAACTCTTCCAAAATATAGCAGAGGGAGGAACACTCCCAAACTCATTATATGAGGCCACTATCACCCTGATACCAAAACCAGACAAAGGTGTCACAAAAAAAGAAAATTACAGGCCAATATCAATGCTGAACATAGTTGCAAAAATCCTCAACAAAATACTAGCGAACAGAATACAGCAACACATTAAAAGGATCATACACCATGATCAAGTGAGGTGTATCCCAAGAATGCAAGGATTCTTCAGTATACGCAAATCAATCAGTGTGATACACCATATTAACAAATTGAAGGATAAAAAAGATATGATTATCTCAACAGATGCAGAAAAAACTTTCAACAAAATTCAACACCCATTTATGATAAAACTCTCCAGAAAGTAGGCATAGAGGGAACTTACTTCAACATAATAAAGGACATATATGACAAACCCACAGCCAACATTGTTCTCAGTGGTGAAAAACTGAAACCATTTCCACTAAGATCAGGAAGAAGTCAAGGTTGCCCACTCTCACCGCTATTATTCTACATAGTTTTGGAAGTTTTAACCACAGCAATCAGAGAAGAATAAGAATTAAAAGAATCCAAATTGGAAAAGAAGGAGTAAAACTGTCACTGTTTGCAGATGACATGATACTATACACAGAGAATCCTAAAAATGCTACCAGAAAACTATTTTAGTTAATCGATGAATTTGGCCAAGTAGCAGGATCCAAAATTAATCCACAGAAATCTCTTTCATTCCTATTCACTAATGATGATAAATCAGAAAGAGAAATTAATGAAACTCTCCCATTTACCATTGCAACAAAAAGAATAAAATACCTAAGAATAAATCTACCTAAGGAGACAAAAGATCTCTATGCAGAAAACTATAAGACAGTGATGAAAAAATTAAAGGTGATACAAACAGATGGAGAGATACACCATGCTTTTGGACTGGTAGAATCAACATTGTGAAAATTGACTATACTACCCAAAGGAATCTAGAGATTCAATGTAATCCCTATCAAGCTACCAATGGCATATTTCATGGAACTAGCACAAAAAAATTCACAATTTGTATGGAAACACAAAAGACTCTGAATAGCCAAAGCGATTTTGAGAAAGAAAAATGGAGCTAGAGGAATCAGGCTCCCTGACTTTGTACTATACTACAAAGCTACAGTAATCAAGACTGTATGGCACTGCACAAAACAGAAATATAGATCTGTGGAACAGGATAGAAAGCCCAGAGATAAACCCATGCATATATGGTCACCTTATCTTTGATAAAGGAGGTAAGAATATACAATGGATAAAAGACAGCCTCTTCAATAAGTGGTGCTGGGAAAACTGCACAGCTACATGAAAAAGAATGAAATTAGAACACTCTCTACACAATACACAAAAATAAACTCAAAATGGATTAAAGGCCTAAATGTAAGGCCAGACACTAAAACTCTTTGAGCAAAAGATAGGCAGAGCACTCCATGACATAAATCACAGCAAGATCATTTTTGACCCACCTCCTAGAGAAATGGAAATAAAAACAAAAATAAACAAACATGACCTAATTACAAAAGCTTTTGCACAATAAAGGAAAACATAAACAAGACAAAAAGACAACACTCAGAATGGGAGAAAATATTTGCAAACGAAGCAATTGACAAAGGATTAATCTCCAAAATATGCAAGCATCTCATGCAGCTCAATATCAAAAAAACAAACAACCCAATCCAAAAATGGACAGAAGGCCTAAATAGACATTTCTCCAAAGAAGACATACAGATTGCCAACAAACACATGAAAGAATGCCCAACATCTCTAATCATGAGAGAAATGCAAATCAAAACTATAATGAGGTATCACCTCACACATGTTAGAATGGCCATCATCAAAAAATCTAGAAACAGTAAATGCTGGAGAGGGTGTGGAGAAAAGGGAACTCTCTTGCACTGCTGGTGGGAATGTGAATTGGTACAGCCACTATGGAGAACAGTATGGAGGTTCCTTACAAAACTAAAAATACAACCACTATATGACCCATTATTCCCACTACTGGGCATATACCCTGAGAAAACCATAATTTAAAAAGAGTCATGTGCCACAATGTTCATTGCAGCACTTTTTTCAATAGCCAGGACATGGAAGCAACCTAACTGTCCATGGACAGATGAATGGATAAAGAAGATGTGACACATATATACAATGGAATATTACTCAGCCATAAAAAGAAACGAAATTGAGTCATTTGTAGTGAGGTGGATGGAACTATAGTCTGTCATACAGTAAGACGGAAGTAAGTCAGAAAGAGAAAAACAAATACCATATGCTAGCACATATATATGGAATCTGAAAGAAAAAAAAAACAGTTCTGAAGAACCTAGGGGCAGGACAGGAATAAAGATACAGACGTAGAGAATGGACTTGAGGACATGGGACTTGTGAAGGGTCAGCTGGGATGAAGTGAGAGAGTGGCATGGACATATATACACTACCAAATAAAATAGATAGCTAGTGGGAAGCAGCCGCATAGCACAGGGATATCAGCTGGGTGCTTTGTGCCCACCTAGAAGGGTGGGATAGGCAGGGTGGGAGGGAGACGCAAGAGGGAGGAGATACGGGGATATATGTATATGTATAGCTGATTCACTTTGTTATAAAGCAGAAAGTGATACACCATTGTAAATCTATTATACTCCAACAGAGATGTTAAAAAAATAATAAAGATAAAACTCCAGTGTTATTGCAAGCAAGTGTATTCTCCTAAGGAAAGAAATTGAAAGATTTATCTCTGGTGAACCAATCTAGCCAAAGGCATAAAACTTACACCTACTATAGTTGTAGTTCCCTTCTAATGGTTGACAATGCCCAGCCTAATTAAGCTCCCATGAGACTAATTACCCGGCGAATTTCTTGCATGCTGAAGAAGATTACAGTGTAGTGTTGACTCATTCAAAAATATGATTAGACACTCAGAATTCACTATACATTTGAAGAAAGGCCCAAATTTGAAAGGCAGTAAAAATAATTTTTCAATAGAATAAAAGAAATTGAAAGTTTTCTTGTCCCTGAATTCTTAAAGTATTCTCCTTTTTAAAGTCTAGGGAGATAATTTCATCCATGAAACAAAGATAAAGAAGAATATTTAGAGGATAAAGAGAACTCATGGAAATTGAAATAAGAATTCAATAAAGAAAAATTCAATAGGATCAGAATATCAAGGATTTTTCTAATAAAGAAATCATCTGTAAAAGATGGAGAATTTGATACACAATATAAAACAATTAAAAAGTCAATGATTCAGTTCACAAAGTCCACTACCCTATAATAGTTTAATCTTGAACTCCTTTGGTGAAAATGAGTGGAGGAATATTGTCAAACAATTCAGGAGAATTTCTGAAAGATACACCAAGGTATGTCTTTATGAAAGCTCAGAATAGAGTGGGTAAAGGAAGAGCTCATACCTTTACAGAGAGAATCCAAAACAGTGGAGGATTAGTAAATATGATAACAATGAGCTTCTCAATGGGGAGTCTAAAGTTTCAAGATGATAAAACAATTTACTCCAAATTCTGAGGAAAATCACTTCCAAGGGGAAGAAAAAAGGAAATTAAACTGACATTTAGTGTGATCTTAAACTGTAGGATTGTCTTACACAATCTGGAGATGGATTCATAAAACATACATAGAAAAAGAAAAAATTAAGTGAGGAATTTGTTTACTCCAGGAAAATAACAGAAATTGTGTAGGAAAAGACATATATATTACCATAGCATTGCTGTAGAAAAACAAAACCAAAACTTCCATTCTCATGAAAATGTACCCATAATGATGTAAACCTTGAACAATAATTGCTTGGACTGAAGCAGTAACAGAGCCATACTGTAGTATTGACAGAGAAAGAGAAGTGTTTATGAAGGTGAGGGGTTTGGCGGATATAAGGACTGTCAACGTTTGTTTTAGGAAACAGATAATATGAAAAGCTGAAAAATTAAGGAAGCAAATTATAAGTATGACATTGCCAAATATAAAGGTAAACTGGGGAAAAAAGGGTGGAGGGAAGCTTAAGTTTAAATTGATTGCTTCTTGGAACTGTGAATTAAGGAGTTTTCTACTGCAGTAACCTAGGGACTGCTTTTTTGTTGTAAGCCTTTAGGAATGATTAGATTACTTATTATGTAGTGTAAAACTTTGAAAAATAATGGGAAAATTTTATAATCAATTTTACTCTTTATCTTTTGTTGAAAAACAATGTTTATTTCCTCTTATTTTAAGGACTTTCACTTTACAGGATTCTTTCCTTCTCTAACTCTAGTGCTCAGTTTCTACCATAGACTCTTGAGGTTTAATGTAATATCATTACTGTTGTTTTGTCATTTGTTTTCTGAGAGGCACAGTGTTCTCACTCCACAGCTGTACCACTTGTAAAAGCCTATGATCCAATCCTTAATTGCCAGGTAAACTAAAAGTGTTGAAAGACAGTCGATCCACAAAAATATTTTAATTATTTCCTCTCTCTGGTGACCGAGGTGCTTGACTAAGCCTTTTAGATCATTCTTAATAACCACATTTATTATTCATATAGTGACTCAGTATGATACTGAGAAACCTAGCAATAAAAAGAAGGGGAATTGGACATAGAAAGAATTTTTTATGGAGTTTGTGTACAACCGAACTTTGACATATATAACACAGATGGAAACGCCCTGCTGCTTACAGTATAGGGTATATTTTGAAGATATATAGGCAGGAAGAATGTCCATTTGACTGATTAGAACAAGACTGACAAAAGCAAGAATGGTATCTCTTCATACAAAACATGATAAATTACATTGTATCAAAGACCCCAGTTCTTCACCCCTTCCTGTAACTAAGCCCTTTGCTTTGTTGCTTTGTAGTGCCCTTCCCTTCTGACTCAAGGTTTGGTTATATACTTGGTTGTTCAATGCAATAAGGAAGAAACGGCAGCATGTCTCTTCCAAACCTAGACCTAAAGAGACCTTGAGTTCTTATGTTTGCTCTTATGCTTCTGTGATTGCCCTGAAAACATGATACAGGAAACCTATTGGAGGACGTGGGACATGTGGAATCCCAGACAAGGCTAGCCTAAATCATGGCAAACCAGCTGACCCCCAGACATGCCTGTGCATGTGAATCCAGACAAGATAGAGATCGCTAACAATCTCAGATGACTCCATATGCATAAGAAACACATACTGATTATAGCATGCCACTAAGTTTGCATGTTTGTTTTGTATGTAGGTTTATGTGGCAATAGATAATACACTAATACATGCACTAAAATATTTAAATTTATTTTAAAATATTGCAAGAACAATTCTTTGACATAGACCCTTGAATTATACAGCTCATCATTCCAAAATTAAAATAAATTGTTACAATGAAACATGTTATAGAACTGTGGTTTATTATTTGATTTTTAAAATTGAATCTGTTTTCCACAAATATCTTTAATCAAAATTTTATCAGTTAATTTCATCTTTCCCACAAAGCAGTATAATAGACAGCATAAAATATTGCTCTGATAAATTACATGAAGAAAATTCTCAGTTATATTTAAAAATAACCCGAAATTAAGACTTTATTTTTTCCTATCATAAACATATGTATCAATTTCCTAGGTCTGCCATAACAACATACCAAAAAATGGCTGGTGTTAAACAACAGAGAAATTTATTCTCTTACAGTTCTGGAGTACAGGAGTCTGAAATCAAGGTGTCAGCAGAGTTGATTACTTCTAGAGACTGGGAGAGAATCTGCTCCCTGCCTCTCTCATAGCTTCTGCCGGTGCTGTGGGCAATGGCTCTGACATTCCTTGGCTTATAGACTCATCCTTCCAATCTCTGCCTTGATCTTCACAGGACCTTCACCTCTGTGTCTCCCCAGTATAAACACACCAGTTACTGGAGGTAGGTCCATCCCAAATCCAGTGTGACGTCTTCTTGATATCCTTAACTTGATTATATCTGCAAAGACATTATTTTCGGAAAAATAGGTCACATTCACAGGTAATGGAATTAGGACTTGGACTTTTTTTTTTTTTTTTTGGCAAAGAGGCACAATTCAAACAACTACAGTGCATAAAAACTAATTAAAAAATCAAATTTATATCAAGGACTTTGGGAACTTTTATCCTCTACTGTTAATTTGACCTTTGTTAAGCCTCATAGTCATTCCAATTTACGTTAAATGGGGACCTGAGGGCTTCCCCGGTGGCACAGTGGTTGAGAGTCCGCCTGCCGATGCAGGGGACACAGGTTTGTGACCCGGTCCGGGAAGATCCCACATGCCACGGAGCGGCTGGGCCCGTGAGCCATGGCCGCTGAGCCTGTGTGTCCGGAGCCTGTGCTCCGCAACGGGAGAGGACCGTACCGCAAAAAAAAAAAAAAAAAAAAAAAAAGAAAAGAAAAAAAAGGGAACCTGAGAAAGTATCTACTGTAACCTCTTTTATATGTGAGGAAATAGAGAACATAATTTTGTTTGGAAGTCAGAAATAATAATGTGTAGGTGCCTAACATTTCAGTAAAGGCAACCAAAACTTCAATCTCATTGTCACATATGACCTGCTTGCTGCAGAGGGTGACACTTAAGTTTTCTGAGTACCAATTTTGTCATCTTGAAATTGTGTCTCATAACTCTTATGGTGTTATTAAAATAATAAAATATCTCCTATAATGTTCATCTGGGATATTATAGATATTTTGAATAAGAAGATTATCAGAGTCAGACATAGATAACGGCAGAACTTCTTGATGCCTCATTCTTGGTCCTGTTACCCCTTTTATGTTAAATGATTGAACCCTGGGTTGTTATTTGTGTTCTAGAAACCAGTATTCCCATAGAGCCTTATTAGTTTGACACTTCATAGAAATCTCGATGTGAATGTTGTGAAAGTTTACAAAACAAAATGAACATGCATACACAAAGGGAAAAGAATGAAAAGATACAGTAAGAATTGGAAAATTACCAATTTCTCTGAAAGAAGTAAACATAATATTTGGTTATTTATATACTTTTTCATTCATTGGTTATTTTCAGTAAGTGTATAATAGGCTTCTAATTTGTGCCTGGAATCATGCTAGATTAAAAAAATAATAATTTGTTTTCTTTTATCACCACGTGAACTCTAGAGTCTTTTTTCTCCTTGCTCTTGAGCTCACTTATCATATTGTTTAATTTAGTTTTCATAGAATTTCCTTTTTCTCAGTTTCAATTTTACTACTCATATTTTCCAAATGTTCAATCATTGTGACTAGTTCAATCATTGTGGCTAGATTTTGCTTCAGACCTTGAATATATTTATAATTGCTGCTTTAAATTTCTTCTGATAATTTCACCTTTTATGTCTTCTTGGGAATCAATTCTGTTGACTGCTTTGTTTGAGTATGTCATACTTTGCTGATTTTCACGTGTCTAGTAAGTTTTTATTGCATGTTGGGCAATAAAAGTAACTTGTAGGGTTCTGATTCTACTTATGTTCCTCTGAAGGACTGATATTTGTTCAAGCTGAGTTTAAAATGGTCAAATTCAAACTCTAAAATCTATTTCCTTCAGGAGAGGCAGCAACTGAATATCTGCATCCTTCCAACTTCTAGTGACTTTATTTGCCAGTCTCTTTAGTATCTCATAAATGCTTGACTAGATCAGTGTTTAATCATGAATTTTACATAATTTTTATATATAGAATTTGGCTCTCATTTCATATTCAACTCCTTCCTTCCCAGGATTTTCACCTTAATTTCCCAACCAATATGTCAGCCTCAAATCTGCATGCTAATCTCATGCCCCCTGCACCATAGAGATCAGGGAGTACCCTTCAGCAAAATCCTGAAAGCATGTAAGTCTCACCTTGTGTACTTCGTATCTTTCAGGGGTTATCCTTCTCAAGATTGTTTCTGTTTGAGGTCAATATTTAAAAAATGTTCTATACAGATTTTATAGATATTACCTACAGGAATGTTTGTCTATACACATTTTTCTGTTATTACTGAAATGTGGAACCTCAAATTTATTCCATTTGAAGATATTTTTTAAATTAAAAATTATACCATCACAAAAGGACAGCTCTGGTTGAATAAAGAAATGGGAACAGAATCCTACCCTTTCTCCATACAAGCACATACAACATAAAATTATTCAGGTAGCACTCAATCCAATTTCTAGGTTTCCATAGAAAGTTTGAAAATAACTTACCCATACCAAATAGTGAATATATCTGAGAGGAAGCATATACCATTAAAGATGTGTTCACATATGTGGCCAGAAAATTGACCACCAAGTTTCATTACAATCTTCAACAAAACTTCAAAGGATATCTTTTAAAATGCACGACATTTTATATACATTTGTGGGTGCTTTCAAACATATAATTTGCTATTCACAACACTCCTGTAAGTACAGCACACACACTTCTTGTCATTTTAGTATTGCTCTTACTTTATAATTCTATGAAACACCATGAAAACATATAATTTAGTCATGATGTATGCCAGACACTATGTTCAAAGTTTTGCAAATATCTTACTTCATTTTCACCAAGGGTTTTAACCCACTTATATAAGTGTGAAAACTGAGCTATCAAGGGATCTTAAGCCTTACTCAGAGAGGAATGTAGTAAAAATGTGATCCACAAATCAAACCCTAGTCTATATGCCTGTGAAAGCACTTTCAAATATTGTATCATCCTGCATTTCCCAGAGAATTGAAATGTCTTTCAAATGAACTAAATATTTTGACAAGGTATACAGTTATTCTACTAGAGAAACTAGAGTCAAATCAGTTCTTGTAAAAGTTGGACTCAGCTCTTTCTGTACTATTCCTTATTGTTTGAAAGAAAGGGGAGGAGAGAGACAATATTAGAATATATAGGACATTTAGTTCAACCCTGAACTTTCAATGGCTTAACTAAATTTCTCCAAAGGTTGTCATTCTGTAGTGACAATTCAAAAAATAACTATATAAGACCTTGAGAATTAAATGGTCTGCTTTGTTCTAGAATTATTTTACTTCAGTAAGGAAAGTCATAATGATACAAACACCTATAGATTAAGTAAATTAGGAAGAGGAAGTTGTTGATATTTATTCTGAAACTGAATAACGTTACATAATTAGTAGATTAAGACTATAATCCAGATATTTGATATGTTTGGAACATCTTAAATATATTATAGTAACAATGTTGAATTAATGTTGCAAAAAAAAATCCCTAATACTACATCTGTTTTGTTAAAGTAAATGCACTTTAGATAGTCATTTTAAAAGCAATTTCCGTGGGTAAACCTTAGTAAAAGAAACAGGTAACAAACTGCTGCAAAATATATTATAGATATGGATGCATTAGATTTCAATTCACATCAACTTGAACAGCTTTCAAAAGCTGATATATATTTCTCTAAATATATATCAGTACAAATAAATTAAAATTTATTATAGTATGTTGCATATTTTTTCTAAGCCAGCGTTTATAAAAAGGTAACAGTTTCAGTGAATTTTTTTCTTAAAATCTATTTATTACTACATGGTACCCATTTTTTCTAAGTCTGTATTGCTCCTGAAACTGGTAGATATTAAAGTTTATGCGAGAAAAGATAGAAATATTTTCTTCTTGTCAACCTGCTTATCCAGAAATGCATCTAGGTTTTCTTTTGCAGATGAATAAACTAATCCCCTAACAATTCATTCTGTTGAATTTTTAAAATATACTTCTCTGTGTTGCCTCCTTGAGAAAGTATATGTTGCTGAGCAAAATATATCTCACACTTCCCAGGGCAGCTGTATACAAAGATTCAGGTATCGTTGAATCCCTAAAGATTTTCATGGAGTAGGCCGGCATATAGAATATTAGGAAAGATGGGAAAAAACTCTCTATTCTTAAGGTTCATATTTACTTTTTCCTAAGCTACTATGTCTGAGAATGTGCCTGACTCAAAATATGATGCCTGTCTTTCTTTTGATCCATCCTTTCATAATCATTCTCTACTTAGAAAAGAAATTCATACTTATCTCTTACCCATTCTGATACTTGACTTTACTTCACTCTGAGATAAAAAACCTCATGGGTGCCAAGTGTATTAGGGTTCTCCAGAGTATCAGAACCAATGGAATGAACTCTGTGTGTGTGTGTGTGTGTGTGTATATGTAAAGGAGACATTATGAGGAATTGGCTTATATGATTGTGGAGACTAAAAATGCCCACAATGTACAGTCTGTCCTTTACAAGGTAGAGACCCAGGAAAACCAGAGGTGTAGTTCATGTCAAGTCCAAAGACCTGAGAACCAGGGTAGCAAATGGTTTAAGTCCCAGTCCAAGGGCAGGAGAAGATGAGATGAGCTGTCCCAGCTCAAATAGTGATGTAGGAAAAAAGGGGGCAAATTCCTCCTCCTTCCACCTTTTGTTGTATTCAGGCTCTCAAGGGATTGGATCATACCCACCTACATTGGGGAGGGCAATCTACTTTACTGAGTCCACCAATTCAAATGCGAATCTATTCCAGAGACACCCTCACAGACACAACCAGAAAAAATGTTTGTCTGGGCACCCCATCGCCAGTCAAGTTGACACAAAAAATTAACCATCACATCAAGCAAAGGGGATATTCAAAATATTATTTGTAAACACTCCTTTATTTAAGACATCAAAACTCCATATAGGACTTTAGGCATTACCCTGCGCCACCCCCCACACATTCTATTAAGGTGAAAAGGTGGCATTAGATAAAGGATATTCTAGCCTATTCCACAATGCCTGAATTAAAAGTGTATTCTAGAATAAATCTGTGAGAATGATGTCAATTTCTCTTAATGACTTTGCCTCTTTCATCTCTAACTATTGTCAATCAGTGCATTTCACTGTTCCCGAGAAAGAGAATCAAGACTTGGATGGGGGCGGGGGGGGGCAATCAGACCATTCATAAGAACTACTGAAGGGAGTGACATTTTATTCAGTAAGCTTTCATGGTAAAGTAGTTTTATTAGTCTATAGAAACCTTAGAAGATACACAATTTGTAAAATGATTCTGGTAAACACTAAGCTAATACAAACCTGACCCCTCTGACTCTGCATTTTCATTATTATTGCTCAGAAGGAGGAACCTGGCCAAATTTCTTGTTAACAGGTCTCACAGGTAGACAGCCTTCCATAGG
This sequence comes from Tursiops truncatus, assembly GCF_011762595.2. Taxonomy (NCBI): domain Eukaryota; kingdom Metazoa; phylum Chordata; class Mammalia; order Artiodactyla; family Delphinidae; genus Tursiops; species Tursiops truncatus. The sequence goes on from NC_047037.1 coordinate 120,278,825, forward strand.
TTGCCTGATTTCAAGAAAGATATAGATAGATTTGTGCTCTTATTTTCTTGAATATTTATTTAGAAACACAAGAGAATCATCTGGTGTCCCCACCTTCACTACTACCATTTTATTTTGGCTGAGCCACCATCATCTCTCAGATGGAATATTGCAGTTGTCTCCTGAACCTGTTCTAAAGTTGTCTATTTGAAAGTTATAGCATCCAGAATGATCCCTATGGAACATAACATTCAGTATGCCACTCCTCTGTTCTAAGGATCCACAGTTAAACCTAAGTCCTTACTATAACCAAAGTTGATATACCTTCCTTACCTCTTTGACAAGTGCTCTTACACTCCACCACCTACTCACTCCTCTCAAGCCACACCAGCTTCCTTGCTGTCCTCAAACATGCTTCAATATTTTCACTTCAAGATGTTTGCAAGGTGTTACTTAAACCCTTCTGTAATAGATGTTAGGGTAAAAAATTTTAATCAAGCATTTCAAGTTCTTGTATTTTTTTAAAAGAAATGTATTAGTAATGGTTTAAAACAGAGTTATGAACCAAACGTGGAATAGGGCAGAAATATCATTTAGGTGATTATTGCAGTTATTTTTAAAAAGTGATAAGAATATGAACTAAGGCAAAAATAATAGTAATAGAAAAAAATCAACTTTGACATTTTTAGTATCTGGCTAGTTCTATGAGGGAAATTTAAAAAATCAGATGATTCAGAGGTTTGTTTGATTCAGGCAACTGAGGGAATGATCATGACATTAAGTGAAATTGAGGATAAATAAGAAAGAGCTTAGAAAGGTACAACTGCTCTTTATGTACATATCTGCTCTTCCTTAGGCTGTCTGGCTTGAGAAAGTACAGGTAGTTCGTGGAGCTGAGGACAGACAAATCTGGAATACCTGGAGGCTCATTTTCTATGCCTTTATATTAGCTTAGCAGCTGCCTCAGAAAATCCAAGTTAGCTCAATTAAAAAGACCCAAAAAGCAAAAAACCCCAAAAATCTGAAGCCTGCTTAGATGAAGCTGCATAGATGTTTCCAATCCTCCTGACTCTAAAAACATTTTGAGCATTATGGGGATGAAGCCATGTTCTAACAAAAGATTAGCCATGATGAACTCAGACCAGCCATGCCCAGTCCAAGATAATGTGGTTCTTGGGGGTTGCCATCACTCTGTAATTCCCTTATTTAAGGCTCTCTCTCCAATAAACCTTCATCCTTTCTGTGTCTTTTCCACTTTTTTGCACATTTTTAGCTTTACTTTATATATGGCTAATTTTACTATCTTTTTTTGCACCAAGCTTTCCAGTTTGTATATAGTATTCTGACTCCCTGATTTTGATTGCAGGCATTAAAAACAAATCTTGAGTTTTGGACAACCTGACTCCACATTTTCAAGTAGGGAAAGTGAATAGTCATTGAGATTTGCTGAGGAGAATTTCAAGTAAGAATATGCAGTACATAAAAACCCTAGCTCAGAACACTAGGCTGTTCTGTGAATTATCATGCTTCTCTAGAGAGATATTCTGAAGAGACTAAGGCTCTCCAATTATACATCCCAGCTCTATAGATTACTAACCTGCAACAAGGAAGGGATCTTACATGAAAACTGAATATATTGGTGGCATCTCCTTAAAGCTACTTTAAGAGCTAATTAAAATAATTTATGCAATATGCCTATGTATTTTCTAGCATTCAAAAATCTCAGCTTACGTTGTTTTTATTACTCTAGACTGAGCTTTTTGAAGCCCGGGAGTTTAATCATAGCTATATGTCCCATGCCTAATACAAAGACTGGGTTTTCAATATATATATTTTCTAAGGAATTAACCATTTATCTATATCACTTGATTTCATTGTGTTTTCACTTTAAAAGACCAGAGAAAACTGACATTGAAAATTTCAATTAAATTTGAATCAATACAATCCTGAATATACAGCAATATTTAACAAAGAATGAAGAAAATAGTGCCATGTTCGAATATTTACACCTTTTCCTCTTATCAAATCTAAGTCAAATCTACTCTATTTGTGCTCATTCAATCATTTTTTTCCTTAAATTATCCCCTGCATCTGACTTCAAAATTATGAAAATTATCTTTTAGCATATGATGAATATTAAAAGCCTCTTTTTATTTTTTGTGTCCTCACTAAATATCATGAAAGACTACCATGTATACAAAGCTAAATAGAAATATACAGTTTTGAAAGACATTTATCTTTCTCTTCATGACAGAAATAATTTTAAGATAAGTATTTTCACCTAATAGAGTATACCTTCACTATTAACCAATTATATTGAAATTCTTCAATAAGAATTTTATTTTGTGTGTATAACATTTATGTTAGAAATATTGACTTCTATTAGCCATAAGTCAAGTTTTACATTTTATCATGTCTTTAATTTTATTTAATATGTCCTCATTCCTGGCCCTCCAAATTATAGGAATCATATTTATAGTAAAACAAGATGGTAAAACCAGAATATTCAATTTTAAAATTTACAAATATTTAAAGCACATTAATTATAGACTGCCATATGGTTGTGACCAGCATAACATTCCTCTTATTTCAGGCTGATCATTCACTCATCTCATTGTCCTTGTTAGAGCCCTTGATGTGAAAAGAGTAGGTTGTAGTTTGCATCTGGGGTATTTCTTTTTCTTTTTCTTTTTTTTTTTGCGGTACGCGGACCTCTCACTGTTGTGGCCTCTCCAGTTGCGGAGCACAGGCTCCGGACGCGCAGGCCCAGCGGCCATGGCTCATGGTCCCAGCCGCTCCGCGGCATGTGGGATCCTCCCGGACCGGGGCACGAACCCGCATCCCCTGCATCGACAGGCGGACTGTCAACCACTGCGCCACCAGGGAAGCCCTGGGGTATTTCTTAGATACAAAAGTGTCCTAAATTTTTGCTGCTTCAGATGAAATCTAAAGCTAAATAATGGAAAGATAGAGTTCTAATTCTTATTGTCTAATTCTATTGCAGTCATAAGAGTAAACGTGAATACAAGTAAAACTCATTTAAAAATGTGCAGAAAATGCAGAGGATTAGAAAATTAAAAATAGTTACAATGCCCTCCTGCTCCAGCCCTCTAAATTTTAATTGGATGCTCAAATTATTGCCATTTTATTGTGTTCACACATTTTTTTAAAATTCCAAAATGGTTCATTTTATAAATCAGAATATTTTCTTTATTTTGGATTGGAGACTACATAATACTATTGATTTTAAACGTTAGGGGGGCGAAAGGAAAGAAGTATATAGAATATGCATATTGCTTTGATTTCATGTGAATTCTAGGAGGAATAATCTATAAAAACAAACCAAATTGTTAGCTAAATTAGAAGCCATTCAAATTAACCAGGCATTTCCCTCTACCTCCAAAAAGAATAAAAGAAGTTCAAATACTGCCATAAAAATTGATCCGGTCACACACATGGTTTTATCAGAACATATTCTCTTTTTTAAGTGAAAATAACCTCCTTCTGAGAATAAAAATCTGAACAGAAATCCCATTCTTGTTTATCTGCAAAAGCTACAAAAGCAGGGCTTCCCTGGTGGTGCAGTGGTCGAGAGTCCGCCTGCCGATGCAGGGGACACGGGTTCGTGCCCCGGTCTGGGAAGGGAAGATCCCACATGCCGCGGAGCGGCTGGGCCCGTGAGCCATGGCCGCTGAGCCTGCGCGTCCCGAGCCTGTGCTCCGCAACGGGAGAGGCCACAACAGTGAGAGGCCCGCATACTGCAAAAAAAAAAAAAAAAAAAAAAAAAAAGCTACAAAAGCACTATGGGCCATTCAACCATCAGTTGGCAGAGTTATAAGGAAGTCCATTCCTGAAATGTATCTTTATTTCCTGATGTGCTTATTGCCAACGTTATTTTAACTGTTAGAGTTTCTTAAAGACATAAAAGCATTTGGCTAGATGTTCTAAAGATGACGGCAGTAGCCTGCAGCTTACATAAACACTACAGGTCCATGGACATAGTTGAAATAAAGCAGAACATCAAACACACAGCTTATATAAAACTTAATACACTCAGCCTGGAAGATACTTTTAAACATTTGCTAAAATTACTTTACAAGCAGGCACGTTCACTATAAAATCATCGTAATGGAGAAATGAAGCAGGGGTACAGAATAAAAAGAAAATTCTCCAAAACAATTCAGTTTAAGCACCTAACTAACAACTAGGGTTATCTTGATGCAATTTACAAAGTTTCCTCATATGAAGATCTCATTTTTAGCTGTCTGGTGTAGATAATTATCTTATTAAATTTAATGTTGTTCCTGAAAGCTGTCATGTTTTTAATAATCTCTAAAAGAGTCTCTGACCTATTTACCTTCCAGATATATGTGCTTGTGCTTCTAAGTAAGATTAGTTCATATGCTATACTTAAAAACATATGTGCATATATATATTTGTTAGCATAGGATACAATGCTTATTAATGACTGGGCATTATTTTTTACTGGAAGGAGAATCAGCAGTATTAGAAGAAGAAAAGTTGTCAAAGTTAATAAGCAGAAATTTGTGATTGGTGAATTCAGGTAAGATACCACATCCAAATTTTCCTGGATATTCTTTTATTGAATTTCTGCTTTCTCATCACCTTCTATAAAAGAAGGAAAACTGAGGGGGAACAATATCCCGGAAGAACATGAACCCACATTCCATACCCAGTAGAGCACCTTAGCCAGTGAAAAATTTCTGGGGGACAGAAATGGGAAGATGAAGGCCCAATAAAGTCTCTTGCTGACTCTGTTCTTTGCAAACTCTCACTTTCCTCAACGCAGCCTATTTCCTGTTGTGTTTAGCATAAAATTGTGAAACTAACCTTGAACTTGATACTTGACAGGTGCTAACCATGAAGGGGACAATCTTGTCCTCTAAGATGAAAATATAAAAATGAATATATATACACATTTAATTTAAAGAATGTTTTACTATCCTTTGGAAGTAAAGGGGTAGCTATAAAAGGAGGAAGGGGGTAGCTATAAAAGGACAATGCTAGGGTATTAAAATTATTCTGCATCTCAACTGCATCAACGCCATTATATTATTGTAGAGTTTTGTAAAATGGTACTATTGGGGGAAATTGGGTAAAAGGTCGAGAAATCTATTTCTTTCAACTGTATATGAATCTATAATCTCATATTTGCTTACACATCAACTTTCTAAGACTGAACATTTTAAAATAATGGCTGTCCCATCTCAAAATTTTCTAGAGTTTATTACATATTCAGAATTTGTTTTCAAAATTTTAGGGTGTTTATTCCCCAAATCATGCATTCCTTCTAAATGACTATAGTTGTGATAACACTGTGTAATCCTTCAATATATAGATTTTGTTGCTCATACCACATAGTTTAATATGGTAAGTTTAGGTTAGATTGACTCCATTAAGTTATCCTTATTAGAAGTGTTACATTCTCATATATATTTCAATATTACTATCAAATTAAATGCAATATTGTGGAAAGAGATATTGCATCTTCATATTTATTTAGCATATCCTTGATCTAAATTCTCATTTAAATGAAACAAGTTAGCAAATGATCAGCTTTTCAAAATGTATATTTGTGTGAGCTAAAACTGTGAGCTTTCTGGCCCCAAATTTAATTTTTTTTACTATTATTATTTTTATATCTTTATTGGAGTATAATTGCTTTACAATGGTGTGTTAGTTTCTGCTTTATAAGAAAGCGAATCAGTTATACATATACATATGTTCCCATATCTCTTCCCTCTTGCATCTTCCTCCCTCCCACCCTCCCTATCCCACCCCTCCAGGCGGTCACAAAGCACCGAGCTGATCTCCCTGTGCTATGCGTCTGCTTCCCACTAGCTATCTATTTTACATTTGGTACTGTATATATGTCCATTGCCACTCTCTCGCTTTGTCACAGCTTACCCTTCCCCCTCCCCATATCCTCAAGTCCATTCTCTAGTAGGTCTGTGTCTTTATTCCTGTCTTACCCCTAGGTTCTTCATGACATTTTTTTTCTTAAATTCCATATATATGTGTTAGCATACGGTATTTGTCTTTCTCTTTCTGACTTACTTCACTCTGTATGACAGACTCTAGGTCCATCCACCTCATTACAAATAGCTCAATTTCGTTTCTTTTTATGGCTGAGTAATATTCCATTGTATATATGTGCCACATCTTCTTTATCCATTCATCCGATGATGGGCACTTAGGTTGTTTCCATGTCCTGGCTATTGTAAATAGACCTGCAATGAACATTTTGGTACATGACTCTTTGAATTTTGGTTTTCTCAGGGTATATGCTCAGTAGTGGGATTGCTGGGTCATATGGTAGTTCTATTTGTAGTTTTTTAAGGAGCTTCCATACTGTTCTCCATAGTGGCTGTACCAATTCACATTCCCACCAGCAGTGCAAGAGGACTCCCTTTTCTCCACACCCTCTCCAACATTTATTGTTTCTAGATTTTTTGATGATGGCCATTCTGACTGGTGTGAGATGATATCTCATTGTAGTTTTGATTTGCATTTCTCTAATGATTAATGATGTTGAACATTCTTTCATGTGCTTGTTGGCAGTCTGTACATCTTCTCTGGAGAAATGTCTATTTAGGTCTTCTGCCCATTTTTGGATTGTGTTGTTTGTTTTTTTGTTATTGAGCTGCATGAGCTGCTTGTAAATTTTGGAGATTAATCCTTTGTCAGTTGCTTCATTTGCAAATATTTTCTCCCATTCTGAGGGTTGTCTTTTGGTCTTGTTTATGGTTTCCTTTGCTGTGCAAAAGCTTTGAAGTTTCATTAGGTCCCATTTGTTTATTTTTGTTTTTATTTCCATTACTCTAGGAGGTGGGTCGAAAAGGATCTTGCTGTGATTTATGTCATAGGGTGTTCTACCTATGTTTTCCTCTAAGAGTTTGGTAGTGTCTGGCCTTACATTTAGGTCTTTATTCCATTTTGAGCTTATTTTTGTGTATGGTATTAGGGAGTGATCTAATCTCATACTTTTACATGCACCACTTATTGAAGAGGCTGTACTTTCTCCACTGTACATTCCTACCTCCTTTATCAAAAATAAGGTGACCATATGTGCGTGGGTATATCTCTGGGCTTTCTATCCTGTTCCATTGATCTATATTTCTGTTTTTTCGCCAGTAGCATACTGTCTTGAATACTTGAATAGTATAGTCTGAAGTCAGGGAACCTGATTCCTCTAGCTCCATTTTTCATTCTTAAGATTGCTTTGGCTATTCGGGGTCTTTTGTGTTTCCATACAAATTTTTTGTTCTAGTTCTGTGAAAAATGCCAGTGTTAGTTGGATAGGGATTGCATTGAATCTGTAGATTGCTTTGGGTTGTACAGTCATTTTCACAATATTGATTCTTCCAGTCCAAGAACATGGTATATCTCTCCATCTCTTTGTATCATCTTTAATTTCTTTCATCAGTGTCTTATAATTTTCTGCATACAGGACTTTTGTCTCCTTAGGTAGATTTATTCCTAGATATTTTATTCTTTTTGTTGCAATGGTAAATGGGAATGTTTTCTTGATTTCACTTTCAGAATTTTCATCATTAGTGTATAGGAATGTCAGAGATTTCTGTGCATTAATTTTGTATCTTGCTACTTTACCAAATTCATTGATTAGCTCTGGTAGTTTTCTGGTAGCATCTTTAGGATTCTCTATGTATAGTATCATGTCATCTGCAAACAGTGACAGCTTTACTTCTTCTTTTCCAATTTGGATTCCTTTTATTTCCTTTTCTTCTCTGATTGCTGTGGCTAAAACTTCTAAGACTATGTTGAATAAGAGTGGTGAGAGTGGGCAACCTTGTCTTGTTCCTGATCTTAGTGGAAATGCTTTCAGTTTTTCACCATTGAGGACGATGTTGGCTGTGGGTTTGTCATATATGGCCTTTATTATGTTGAGGAAAGTACCCTCTATGCCTACTTTCTGCAGGGTTTTTATCATAAATGGTGTTGAATTTTCTTGAAAGCTTTCTCTGCATCTATTGAGATGATCATATGGTTTTTCTCCTTCAATTTGTTAATATGGTGTATCACGTTGATTGATTTGCATATATTGAAGAATCCTTGCATTCCTGGAATAAATCCCACTTGATCGTGGTGTATGATCCTTTTAATGTGCTGTTGGATTCTGTTTACTAGTATTTTGTTGAGGATTTTTGCATCTATGTTCATCAGTGATATTGGCCTGTAGTTTTCTTTCTTTGTGACATCCTTTTCTGGTTTTGGTATCAAGGTGATGGTGGCCTTGTAGAGTGAGTTTGGGAGTGTTGCTCCCTCTGCTATATTTTGGAAGAGTTTGAGAAGGATAGGTGTTAGCTCTCCTCTAAATATTTGATAGAATTCGCTTGTGAAGCCATCTGATCCTAGGCTTTTGTTTGTTGGAAGAGTTTTAATCACAGTTTCAATTTCAGTGCTTGTGATTGGTCTGTTCATATTTTCTATTTCTTCCTGATTCAGTCTTGGCAGGTTGTGCATTTCTAAGAATTTGTCCGTTTATTCCAGGTTGTCCATTTTATTGGCATAGAGTTGCTTGTAGTAATCTCTCATGATCTTTTGTATTTCTGCAGTGTCAGTTTTTACTTCTCCTTCTTCATTTCTAATTCTATTGATTTGAGTCTTCTCCCTTTTTTTCTTGATGAGTCCAGCTAATGGTTTATCAATTTTGTTTATCTTCTCAAGGAACCAGCTTTTAATTTTATTGATCTTTGCTATCATTTCCTTCATTTCTTTTTCATTTATTTCTGATCTGATTTTTATGATTTCTTTCCTTCTGCTAACTTTGGGGTTTTTTTGTTCTTCTTTCTCTAATTGCTTGAGGTGCAAGGTTAGGTTGTTTATTCGAGATATTTCCTGTTTCTTAAGGTATGATTGTATTGCTATAAACTTCCCTCTTAGAACTGCTTTTGCTGCATCCCATAGGTTTTGGGTCATCATGTCTCCATTGTCATTTGTTTCTATGTATTTTTTTGATTTCCCCTTTGATTTCTTCAGTGATCACTTTGTTATTAAGTAGTGTATTATTTAGCCTCCATGTGTTTGTATTTTTTACAGATCTTTTCCTATAATTGATATCTAGTCTCATAGCATTGTGGTCAGAAAAGATACTTGATACAATTTCAATTTTCTTAAATTTCCCCAGGCTTGATTTGTGACCCAAGATATGATCTATCCTGGAGAATGTTCCATAAGCACTTGAGAAAAATGCGTATTCTGTTGTTTTTGGATGGAATATCCTATAAATATCAATTAAATCCATCTTGTTTAATGTATCATTTAAAGCTTGTGTTTCCTTATTTATTTTCATTTTCGATGATCTGTCCATTGGTGAAAGTTGGGTGTTAAAGTCCCCTATTATGAATGTGTTACCATCGATTTCCCCTATTATGGCTGTTAGTATTTGCCTTATGTATTGAGGTGCTCCTATGTTGGGCGCATAAATATTTACAATTGTTATACCTTCTTCTTGGATTGATCCCTTGATCATTATGTAGTGTCCTTCTTTGCCTCTTCTAATAGTCTTTATTTTAAAGTCTATTTTGTCTGATATGAGAATTACTACTCCAGCTTTCTTTTGGTTTCCATTTGCATGGAATATCTTTTTCCATCCCACCACTTTCAGTCTGTATGTGTCTCTAGGTCTGAAGTGGGTCTCTTGTAGACAGCATATATATGGGTCTTGTTTTTGTATCCATTCAGCCAATCTGTGTCTTTTGGTGGGAGCATTTAGTCCATTTACATTTAAGGTAATTAGTTATATGTATGTTCCTATTACCATTTTCTTAATTGTTTTGGGTTCGTTATTGTAGGTCTTTTTCTTCTCTTGTGTTTCTTGCCTGGAGAAGTTCCTTTAACATTTGTTGTAAAGCTAGTTTGGTGGTGCTGATCTCTCTCAGCTTTTGCTTGTCTGTAAAGGTTTTAATTTCTACATCAAATCTGAATGAGATCCTTGTTGGGTAGAATAATCTTGGTTGCAGGTTTTTCTCCTTCATCTCTTTCAGGATGTCCTGCCACTCCCTTCTGACTTGTAGGGTTTCTGTTGCGAGATCAGCTGTTAACCTTATGGGGATTCCCTTGTGTGTTATTTGTTGTTTTTCCCTTGCTGCTTTTAATATGCTTTCTTTGTATTTAATTTTTGACAGTTTGATTAATATGCATCCTGGCGTATTTCTCCTTGGATTTATCCTGTATGGGACTCTCTGTGCATCCTGGACTTGATTAACTATTTCCTTTCCCATATTAGGGAAGTTTTCAACTATAATCTCTTCAAATATTTTCTCAGTCCCTTTCTTTTTCTCTTCTTCTTCTGGAACCCCTATAATTCGAATGTTGATGTGTTTATTGTTGTCCCAGAGGTCTCTGAGACTGTCCTCAGTTCTTTTCATTCTTTTTTCTTTATTCTGCTCTGCAGTAGTTATTTCCACTATTTTATCTTTCAGGTCACTTATCCGTTCTTCTGCCTCAGTTATTCTGCTATTGATTCCATCTAGAGTACTTTTAATTTCATTTATTGTGTTGTTCATCATTGCTTGTTTCATCTTTAGTTCTTCTAGGTCCTTGTTAAATGTTTCTTGCATTTTGTCCAAGATTTTGGATCATCTTTACTATCATTATTCTGAATTCTTTTTCAGGTAGACTGCCTATTTCCTCTTCAATTGTTAGGTCTGGTGGGTTTTTACCTTGCTCCTTCATCTGCTGTGTGTTTTTCTGTCTTCTCATTTTGCTTATCTTACTGTGTTTGGGGTCTCCTTTTTGCAGGCTGCAGTTTCGTAGTTCTTGTTGTTTTTGGTGTCTGTCTCCAGTGGCTAAAGTTGTTTCAGTGGGTTGTGTAGGTTTCCTGGTGGAGGGGACTAGTGCCTGTGTTCTGGTGGATGAGTCTGGATCTTGTCTTTCTGGTGGGCAGGTCCACGTCTGGTGGTGTGTTTTGGGGTGTCTCTGGACTTTTTATGATTTTAGGCAGCCCCTCTGCTAATGGGTGGGGCTGTGTTCCTATCTTGCTCGTTGTTTGGCATACGGTGTCCAGCACTGTAGCTTGCTGGTCGTTGAGTGAAGCTGAGTGCTGGTGTTGAGATGGAGATCTCTGGGAGATTTTCACCGTTTGATATTATGTGGAGCTGGGAGGTCTCTTGTTGACCAGTGTCCTGAAGTTGGCTCTCCCACCTCAGAGGCACAGCACTGACTCCTGGATGCAGCACCAAGAGCGTTTCATCCACACAGCTCAGAATAAAAGGGAGCAAAAGTAGAAAGAAAGAAAGAAAGAAAGAAAGAAAGGAGGGAGGGAGGGAGGGAGGGAGGGAGGAAGGAAGGAAAGAAAGAAGATAAAATAAAATAAGATAAAATAAAGTTATTAAAATAAAAAATAATTATTAAGAAAAAAAAATTTTTTTAAAAAGAAAGAAAGAAAAAAAAACGGACGGATAGAACCCTAGGACAAATGGTGGAAGCAAAGCTGTACAGACAAAATGTCACACAGAAACATACACACTCACAAAAAGAGGAAAAGGGGAAAAAATAAATCTTGTTCTCAAAGTCCATTTCCTCAATTTGGGGTGATTCGTTGTCTATTCATGTATTCCACAGATGAAGGGTACATGAAGTTGATTGTGGAGCTTTATTCCGCTGCTTCTGAGGCTGCTGGGAGTGATTTCCCTTTCTCTTCTTTGTTCTCACAGCTCCCAGATTTGGCCCCGCCTCTGCGTGTAGGTTGCCGGAGGGCGTCTGTTCTTTGCTCTGACAGGACGGGGTTAAAGGAGCAGCTGCTTCGGGGACTCTGGCTCACTCAGGCCGTGGGGAGGGAGGGGTATAGAGTGCGGGGCGAGCCTGTGGCGGCAGAGGCCAATGTGACGTTGCAGCAGCCTGAGGCACACCGTGTGTTCTCCCGGGGAAGTTGTCGCTGGATCCTGGGACCCTGGCATTGGCAGGCTGCACAGGCTCCCCAGAAGAGGGGTGTGGATAGTGACCTGTGCTTGCACACAGGCTTCTTGGTGGCGGCAGCCACAGCCTTAGCGTCTCAGGCCCGTCTCTGGGCTCCATGCTTTTAGCCGCGGCTCCCGCCCGTCTCTGGATCTCCTTTAAGCAGCGCTCTTAATCCCCTCTCCTCGCGCACCAGGAAACAAAGAGGGAAGAAAAAGTCTCTTGCCTCTTTGGCAGGTCCAGACTTTTCCCCGGACTCACTCCCAGCTAGCCGTGGTGCACTAACCCCCGTAGGCTGTGTTCACGCCGCCAACCCCAGTCCTCTCCCTGTGCTCCGACCAAAGCCCGAGCCTCAGCTCCCAGCCCCGCCCGCCCCGGGGGGTGAGCAGACAAGCCTCTCGGGCTGGTGAGTTCTGGTCGGCACTGATCCTCTGTGCGGGAATCTCTCCGCTTTTCCCTCTGCACCCCTGTTGCTGTGCTCTCCTCTGCGGCTCCGAAGCTTCCCCCCTCCGCCACCAGCAGTCTCCTCCAGCGAAGGGGCTTCCTAGTGTACTTGCCTTTTGGGAGGTCTGAGGTCTTCTGCCAGCGTTCGGTAGGTGTTCTATAGGAACTGTTCCATGTGTAGATGTATTTCTGGTGTATCTGTGAGGAGGAAGGTGATCTCCGCGTCGTACTCTTCCGCCATCTTCCCCTCGTCTTTCTGCCCCCAAATTTTAGAAATTTAAATATATGTCTTACCTTTGACCAAGAAGAATGTATTTGCTCACATTAAGAGTCTTCCAGTGTCTACTGGTATGAATATTAAATAGGTGCCTTCAGCTACTGGAAACACAGAAACACTATTGAAATGGAGCAAAATAAACAGTTTCGTTAAATAAGTTTGTGTAAACAAATTAGTTATTCAGAACTGTGTGTATTTCTTGTTCACACCGTCAAATATGAAACAGTAAGTGGGATCATTTTTCTTTGGTGATGTAACCTACAATGTATCCCTTGAAGTTACTTTCGAGATTTTTTTTCAGATCTACATCATTAGAACGTGTGTGTGTCCTAGAGATTCATTAAATTATAAAAATATTTGTTTAGTGACAATAGTCAGTAAGTGTCAGTTACTTTAACAGTGTATAAATATACATATATACACAACACAGCCATATATATATATACACACATATATACATGTTTACTGAAAATGTAAATTAGTCAAACTATTCTGAAAATAACTGATAATACTTTAGAGAATTTCTCCTTAGGTCTGGTCCAAAGCAGTCACCTACATGTGCTTGAAGCTTACTTGAAGTGGATATGGTATGGAAAATGAAGAAGCTTTCCAGACTTTTCCCCAGTCTCATAAACTACTATTCTGCAATGCCAACTTTGTTGAAAAAGAAAAGGGTTGATACTAGGTCTTTTTCAAGTGCCCACTGAATGGGAAAACAAAGAGAAAATTCTAAGAAATACTTATTTTACTTTTATGAATATCCTTCCCCAATTTAGCACCATTAACAGTGTTGTTTGAAGAAGAGGATCCTAGGACCCCATTATGTTTCTGCTTTTAAATGCTGTGTAATTTTGGCAGGTTACTTAAAAGCTATAAAATGATGATAATGGTCATGTCTCATAGCAGTTACAGTGATTGAAAGGCAAACTGTGGTAAATTACCTACCACAGTTTGTGGGAACAGAGGCTGTGAGTAAATAGACATGTTGGTCTCTTACTTTGCTTCATTTTTCCCATAAATATTCAGAAGTATTTGAGGAAATAAAGTTCTTTGCTCTACATAAATATTATATTGAAAAAAATTTAATATACATTTTAGTCAGATATGCTACTGAAATTCTGCTTAACTATTTAACATGTAAAGGATATAATATATACACTATTTATAGGATATGAGAGAATTTTAAGTTTCTCTCCTTTGGGAAAATAAGTGTGAGTAGAAGTAAAGTGTATAACTTGTGGGAAGAAACTTTATCTAGTATCCAGTTTAGCACTTTCCACTTCTACTACCACAGAGACTGATATATTCCAAATAGTGGGGCTCTGGTAGCCTGTATTCCTGAATAAGGCTGACGGGAAACAGCCACCAGCTAAAATGTGAATGAAAATTTAGCATGAAAATAAAAATAACCTTTGCTGTGTAATCCACTGAGATTTAAAGGTTGTTTGCTACTGCAACATTTTCTAGGTTAGCTTGAGGGATTCTACTTAATGTTCCATGTTGAGCTATAAAAGGGAAATTAAGGAAGATTATGACATTGGCCCTATTTTCCTTTGGGGCTATACTTCTCTCTTGGGGCAAAATACTAACTAATCTCATTTTACATTTATAAAATAATGTTTATACCTATTTCTTTAAACATTTATAGATTTTAACTACCTGTACTGAGAAGTTGGACACATTCTTTGGAAACGAAGAAGATAATTCTAATAAAAAAAATTCTATTCTACATGAGCCTATACTTTTGCAAGTAACACACACACACACACACACACACGCACGCACCCACATTCATCCCATCACTAATTAATTCCAAAGAGTAAGAGGAATAAAAAAACACTGATAGTTGTAAGAAGTCCATCTAAGCCCTATATGTCTCTGAACCTTCACGTACTAACTAGTATCTTGCAAAGGAAATAACCTCACAGGTCCCGTCTTTGTTAGAAACAATTACACGTGACCCTTTGGACTGAGTATTACCACAATTATCGCTGGAGACTTGCCCACTACTTAGCCATGGAAGTTAAAAGGTAAATCTTTGAAGCTGAGACTTTCAATTTCAGTTCCAACATGTAAAGAGATTGGCAGGGCTCACTCTCATTCTTACAACAAGAAAAAGCTGGACAAACTGAAAACCAACAACTCTTCTTACATCCATGTGTCTCAGGTTGTAGGGCAAAGTATTTCTCCAAAATCTAGAGAGATAGGTAACCATGGTCTGCTCATTGGAGCAAAAACTGCTGGAGGCATGAACCAGGAGAAGCCCTTAAATGGCAGTTTTGATGAATTGCTGGAGGCTGAGTGCGAAACACCTCATGCCCCCTAACTTCCATGAGCTTTCCTCCAAGAACCCAGCCAGATTCTCATAGAGAGGATTCTAGATCTCTGTGGTAGCAGGGGAAGGGAAGAGTAATTATTGTGAAACATGCCCAGAGCCTTAGCTCTTGCCAGGGAAAATGATTTTACCAGAGCACAATTCTAAAACTTTGTCCCAGTTGAATTTCTCTCTTAGAGGTAATTTTATTCCAGGGGTGCTCCTTCCTGCAAGGTCTTTGTCAGGATCATGAGGTTCCATCTTAGGCAGCCTCCATAAATTTGAGCCTCAGTCAGCAGGAATCTTTGTCCATTCCCTCACAGAAGCCTCCTGGCTCCTGCTGAGCAAGGAGGAAGCTTTACTTAGCAACCTTCTCCCTCACCACTACCATCGCCTATACACAAAGTGCACAGACACAGACACGCTGGCCGAAGTACCTGTTATTGACTTATTTTAGGGCTGGGTCATATAAAGAAGAGCATTTTACATGACCAGGACAGGACAAGGCTGTTCCTACAGGTAAATGTCATGTAAACTTTTAAAGAAAAATTAGGAGCTTATTTTGGATTTCTGAGAAAAAAACTATGCCTCATCAAGCCACTCATGAAAATTGGCTGAATTTGTTTAGGCTTAATGATTGGTGCTAAATTAACTTTTTAATATTCTGCATTTATGACCAAGTGGTTTGGCCCTGTATTTTATAGAATCTAAGACAATAAAATAATTGTTTCTCAAAGATCATTTATGTGTGGAACAATAGAGATTTAGGGAAATTGTACAGGTAATGAAAATAGTGATAGTACCTAAGAGAAGTATGTTTAAAAAAAATCAGTTAAAAAAAAATCAGTGGTTCAGTGTTGAAAATGGAGGACATTATTGCTTAAAAGATACACATAAGAAAAGGAATCCATAATGGAGACAAACAATGACCTATGGAGAATTATGAGACCAATGGAGGGGTATGGATATTTTGATAAATTTAGTGAAGGGGGAGTCATTGGAGTTATGGGGATAGAATGTTGATTGTGATGGACTGCTGAGGAAATAGCACATGAAAAATTTCAAAAATGTTGATAAACTGTGATTTTGAGAAGATTGAACTTAAAGCAAGAGAAATTAAATAATGTCCTATAACAACACTGAGAAAGAAGAAAAAAACAGTAGGTTTGATCTAAGTTTAGTAATTTATAAGATAGTTGTATTTGAAGGGCAAAGTTGCAGAGGGCAAAACACAGATTTAGTCAGAGGGGGTGAAGAATTTCTTTCAGTGGCACTTGAAAATCTAGAGATGCATAAATGGAGGATATGGAAAAAAGTAATAGATTTGAGCTTGCAATTTGGGAATAGTTCTTGGCTGAGGCTGTTAATAGTTACCCACAAATTTCCATTTATCTTTCTCTTTCTCAAACTCTCTCTGGCCACATGGTTTTTAGCCTGACATTCCATTCCTTAGTCATCCTTGTTATTTGTGGCCACGTAAGCAAGTTTTGGGCAAAGGTACGTGGATAGTACTGACATGTGCCATTTTGGTCCATGATCTTAAAAGCACTACATGCCTACTCTCTCAGCCTTTTCTCCCTTCCTATCTCTGGGAGATGTTGAAACTTTTGCAACTTTCTTGGACCTTGAGGGGGAAGGTGCTCTCTCAACTCTGAATCATGTCTGACACAACAACAGTAAACATGTTTCTTGTTTAAGCCACTGTTATGGCGGCTACTTTGTTACAATTGTACAACTCCTACCTTTTGATAAGGTTCCCATAATAGCAGGCCATTTTGATAATTCCATTAAGGTATTATTAAAATATACAGAAATATAACATCTAGACTAGATTAAAATGATCAAATATACAGTTATATTATCAACACTAACACTCACAATACAACGCTGTTCTCTAATATACATCAAAATACCCATAGCTAACCTTGAGTTGCAAAGGACACAGAGGTTTTAAATTAAAAAATAAAATCGCCATCAACTCTGGGTCAGTGAATATTCCATGAAATGCTAAAGTAAAATTATTGTTTGAACTGCTTTGGTTGAGTGTCATTTAACTTCAGCGACCACCTGAACAAAGAAATTTAAGTAATCCCCAATTCCTTTTGGTTTATGTATGTCCCCAATTATCCAAAGGAATTACTAATTTTGACTAGGTTCTTCTCAGTTGATTTGCCTCCTACCCCCAAAACCAAACCAAACAAAACACTATCACTCAGTTCTTAGCTCTTTTATATAAAATAAAAGGAATTACATATTTTCAGAAAACAAAAGTTTTGACTGTCACTGATGTTGTTACTTTTTTTTATTATATTTCAGGACTTACAAAAGCTTTCATTATAAAAATCTTTTTCAAGACAGACTTGTCTCTAGCTGTGACAGTAATAATAAGGAGAGGCTTGAGTTTTTAAAATAGTCAGTGGACTACATGGATTGCAGCCTTTATGTAACAGCATTTGTACGAGTCAAGAATTTGTTAAGCATTTCTCAGTTTATTCTCCAGAGTGTACTGACCAGACTTTATAATCTCATGGAAAGGTAAATATAACTCAAGTGTTTGGAGAGGCGATGGGAAATCAGTGCCCAGAAAGAGAACTTAGCTATGTTTTTAACTGTAAATGTCAAAGAGCAGGGCCATAAGTGTTTCTCTCTGTTTCTTGCAAGTGTTCTGAATATGAACACCTTTCTTTGTGTTTTTTCTTAGGCTGTGGAATGAGAAGGGATGGGTAGTGAACTGACCTTCCAGCCAGGATTTATTGTCTTAACACATTTCCTTCTTTGAATAGTAACACTTTGTATGTATATAGTTTTCCATTTTATTCACGTGCAATTATCTCCTATTTTTTTAGAGGTCTTTTATTCAATAAAATAAGGTTGCTCCAAATTTGTCCATGCTCAAGGAGTTCCTAACTGAAATATACTTCCAGGTGTGGGAGACTTCTTGTCACAGGTCTTCTTGATTAATTCTGTTCTAGTACTTTCTGTAACACAGGGCAGTGGTTCTGGCCTTTCAGATCTTATATAGAAATGGCAAATCATGCCTTTCAACAGTATGCCCTTAAAAATGTTATCTGATACGTGGCTACAATACATCATTGTTAAGTTTCAGTATCATATTTCTAGGTTCATCTGTTAATTCAATAAATATTGTCTAAGAACATCTATTAGATACGCTACCATTTTAGGTTTTAGAGTTATAAAAGTAATTAATATGACCCACTACCCTCAGGAGTTACAAATATATATTTGTATATATTTGCTGACTTAACTGATTATCAGGAAATCAGGAAATTGCCGGGGTATGGAACCAATATTTGGACCCCATCAAATGTTGGGCACATCACCCCTGTTCTTATGAAGCTAAAGGAATAAGTTGAGAATAAGCAAATACACTTTTCACACAGAAATGTACAACAAGTCTTTAGTTTGAGGGTTCTTATTCCAGTTTCTAATTCCTCATTAATTAAATGGTGACTGTGTTTGCCTAGTGTGTTAATGGGGTAAGTTGATTTCTCACAAGAACCTAGTCCAGGGCTCCTGAAGTGCACACTAACATGCACACACAAACACAACTTAATTCTTACTTTACTTATAATTTCTAAAACGGTGTAAGAACTATTTCCACTGAGACTGTGCAGATACACAAATATTCTCTCAGAAGTAGATCACTATAGATTGTAGGTAACAGTCCCCAGCTCTTTACAGAATGAGATAGCTAGGATTAATTCTGTTAGAATCCCTCTGAGTAGATTGATCTGTCATGCTATGTATTTCTGTTAAACCAGGTCATCACTCAAGAAATAAGGCTTTCTGTTTACTTATTATCTTCCTATGTTCTCATCTTCATGACTGCTTTGTGCTTTTCCTCCCATAAACCGACCCTCTCTTCCCTTTAAAAGCTATGTCCTGCATTTTTTTACATTTTCTTAAAAGACTTTATTTTTTTAGAGCGTGTTAGGTTTACAGCGAAACTGAGGAAAGTACAGATTTCCCATAAACAGCCCAACCCATGCATAGCCTCCCCCATTATCAACATCACTCACCACAATGGTACTTTTTTTTTTCTTTTTTAACCAAGATGAACCTACATTGACACATCATAATCACCTGAAGTTCATAGTTTACCTTAGTATTCACTCTTGGTGTTGTATAGTTTGGACAAATATATAATGACATATATCCATCATTATCCAAATATATATATATATGATGATATACCCATCATCATCCATCAGAGTATTTACACTGCCCTAAAAACCTTCTGTTCTCTGCCTATTCATTCATTTCCTCCAACCCCAGGCAACCACTAACCTTATTGTCTCTCCATAGTTTTGCCTTTTCCAGGGTGCTGATTGAATGGTGTGGTGAGAGGTTCATCCTTGACTTGTTTCTGAGCTTAGTGGGAAAACTTTGAGTTTCTCTCTTTTAACTATGATGTTAGCCATAGTGTTTGCAGATATCTTTTATCAAGTTGAGAAAGTTCCCTTCTATTCCTAGTTTACTAAGAGCTTTTATCATGAATGGGTGCTGGATTTTGTCAAATGCTTTTTCTCAATCTATTGGTATGATCCTGCGATTTTTTTCTTTTCTAGTCTGTTGATATGATGGATTACATTATTTGATTTTTGAATGTTGAACCAGTCTTGCATAGCTGGGCTAAATCCCATTTGGTCATGGTGTATAATTTTTCCTATTATTTTGGGGGATTTGAAATGCTAATATTTACATTTATGTTCATTAGAGATATTGGTCTGCAGTTTTCTTCTCTTACAATCTCTTTATCTGGTTTTCATATTAGAGTAATGCTCACCTCATAAAATGAGTTAGGAAGTATTCCCTCTGTTTCTATACTCTGACAGAGATTATAGAGATTGGTATAATTTATTTCTTAAATGTTTGATAGAATTCCCTGGGAACCTATCTGGGCCTGGTGCTTTCTGTTTTAGAATATTATTAATTATCGATTCAAGTTAATAGATATAGGCCTGTTCAGATTGTTCATATCTTCTTGTGTGAGTTTTGACTAATTGTGTTTCAAGGAATTGATCCATTTCACCTAGGTTATCAAATTTGTATACATAGAGTTATTCATACTATTCTTTTATTTTACTTTTAGTGTCCATAGGATTTTTAGTGATGTCCCCAGTTTCATTTCTGATATTAGTAATTTGTATTCTCTTTTATTCTTTATCCTGGCAGAGGCCTACCAACTTTGTTGGTCTTTGCAAAGAACCAACTTTTTGTTTTATTGATTTTTCTCTATTGATTTCCTGTTTCAATTTCATTGATTTCTGCTCTAATTCTTATTATTTCTTTACTTCTTACTTTGAATTTAATTTTCTCTTTTTCTAATTTCCTAAAGTAGAAAGAAAGGTTATTGATTTTAGATCCTTCTTTTCTCTTACTAGCATTCTATTCAATATTATAAATTTCCCTGTAAGCACTGCTTTCACTACTTCCTACAGTTTTTGTGTTTTCATTCTCATTTAGCTCAAAATGTTTTTGTCTTGTGATTTCTTCTTTGACTCATGTTAGAACTTTCTTTTAAACTTTCTTTTCTGAGAAAGTTTATTTCTCCTTACTTTTGAAGGGTTATTTCACAGGATACAGGATTCAACTAATCCAAGAAGTGTAATGTTTAACCTGCATGTAGTTTATTTTTCCAGTTATCTTTCTGTTATTGATTTCTAGTTTAATTCCACTGTGGTCTGAAAACAGACATTTTGATTTGTATTCTTTTAAATTTGTTAAGGTGAGTTTTATGGCAGTGGTGTATCTTGGTGAATGATCCATAGGAGCTTGAGAAAAATATGTACTCTGCTGTTGTTGGTTGAAATTGTCTATAGATATTAATATATCCTGTTAATTGACAGTGTTGTTGAGTTCAACCCCATCTTCACTGATTTTCTACCTACTGAATCTGTCCATTTCTGAGAGTGAGGTATTGAAGTCTGCACCTATGGTAGTGGATTCATCTGTTTCTCCTTGCAGTTCTATCTGTTTTGCCTCATGTAGTTTGACACTCTGTTGTTAGGCACATACAAGTTAAGAATTATTATGTCTTCTTAAAGAGTTGACCCTTTGTCATTACATAATGACCTTCATTATTCCTGTTAACTTTCCTTACATTGAAGTTAGCTCTGTTTGAAATTAATATAGCTAATCCTGCTTTCTCGTGATTAGTGTTAGCATGGTATGTTTTTCTCCATCCATTTACTTTTAATGTACATGTGTCTCTCTATTTAAAGTGGGTTTCTTATAGACAACTGTAGTTGAGTCTTGGTTTGTTTGATCTGACAATTTCTGTCTTTTAATTGATGCATTTAGACTATTGGCATTTGAAGTGATGGTTGATATAGTAGGAATAGCATTTACCATATTTGTTACTTTTTCTATTTTGTTGCCCTTGTTCTTCTTATTTTTGTCTTCCACCCTTGCTCTGCCTTTTGTGGTTTTAATTGAGCATTTTATATCATTCCATTTCCTCTCCTTTTCAGCATATTAGTTATATATTTAATTTTTCTTTTTTACTGGTTACTTTAGAGTTTGCAATATACATTTACAACTAATCCAAGTCCTCTTTCAAGTAACACTATACTACTTCATGAGTACTCTAAATACCTTATAATAACAAAATAATCCTAATTCCTTCCTCACATCACTTTTACTATTGCTGTCACTCATTTCACTTATGTATAAACATATATATACATAAGATATATCCATAAGCATGCATACATTGTTGCTGTTATCATTTTGAACAAATTGTTACCGGTTAGATCAATTAAGAACAAGAAAGTTTTTATTTTACCTTCACATATTCCTTCTTTAATGGTCTTTTTTTCTTTATGTAGATATCAGCTTCTGATCTATATTATGTCCCTTCTCTGTAAAGGACTCCTAACATTTCTTGTCTCCTAGGCCTACTGGCAACAATTTCCCTCAATTTTTCAGAGAAAGTTTATTTCTCCTTACTTTTGAAGGGTTATTTCACAGGATACAGAATTTTAGTTTGATGGTATTTTGGTTTTTTTTTTTGTTTTGCTTTGTTTTGTTTTTGTTTGTTTTTTCTGTCTCAATCCTTTAACTATTTAATTCCACTCTCTTCTTGCTTGTATGGTTTCTAAAAATGATGTAATTCTTATATTTGCTCCTCTATAGTTAAGGTGTTTTTTTGCCCTTCTGGCTTCTTACAAGCTTTTTTTATCTTTGAGTTTTTTGAAGTTTGAAGATTATGTTTAATTTTAATTCTAGGTGTAATTTTTTGGCATTTAGCTGGCTTGATGTTCCCCAAGGTTCCTGCATCTGTGCTTTGGTGTCTGACATGAATTCTGTTATTATTATTTCAAATATTTATTGTGTTCCTTTCTCTTTCTTCTCCTTCTTGTGTTCCCATTATGTGTATATTACCTTTTGTCATTGTCCCACAGTCCTTGGATATTCCTTTTTTTTTTTTCTTTAGTTTTTGAGGATTCTATTGATATATCTCCTAGCTTTCTAGCTCAGAGATTCTTCCCTCAGCTATGTTCAATCTACTTATAAGTCCATTAGAGGAATTCTTCATTTCTGTTAGTGTTTTATTTGTCTGTTTTGTTTTATTTGTTTGTTTGTTATCTCTAGTATTTCTTTTTGGTTCTTTCTTAGAACCTCCATCTCCCTGCTTACACTGCCCATCTGTTCTTGCATGCTATTTACTTTAACCATTAAATCCTTTAGCATATTAATCACAGTTGATTTAAGTCACATCTTTTGCTTTTGGTATGTGTTCTAATTTTTTCTTGATAGAAGTACAGGATGTACCCTGTAAAAGGAACTGATGTAAATAGGCATTTAGTAATGTGGTGATGAGGTGTGTGGGTAGAGGAAGTGTTTTATATATAGTCCTGTGATTAGGTCTCAATCTTTTAGACAGCCCATGCCTTTTGACTATTGTCTTTACAACAATTTCTCAGTTGTTTTTCTCCTCACTTATGTGCGAGTGAATCATTTGCTGGGGCTGGAGTTGGGTGTTTCCCTTTCCAAGGGCAATTAGGCTCTGACAAAACTCCAGAATGTTAGTTTATGGCTAACTAGTTTCCCCTGAGGACAGGCCTTGTTAAGAAGAACAGAGTGCTTGTGTGTCCTTCAAAATAGTTGCCTTCCCCTCCCCACTGCTGGAGGCCTGAGGGGATTTTTCTCTGATATTTACTTTGGGACCATGGTCAATTTCCTGGAGATAAATCATACAATATTGTGCCCCCACCAACTTCCAAGACTGGATTACCCTGGAGTTTTTAACTCTCACAGTTGTCGAAACTGAACCTCTAGCAATCCACCAATTACCGTTCAGGTTTTCTAGGCCAGCACTGGCTTCCACATCAGCCTGTGCATAAAAGTCCTTGCTCTGTTAAGCCACATCTACTTCTAGTTGCCTGTCTGTCTACCCCCCTATCCTGAGGGTAGTGATTTGCCCTGTGTCCTCCCTTCTCTTATAGATCCAAGAACAGTTGTTGATTTCTTAGTCTTTTCAGACTACTTTTTCAGTCTATTCTACTTATTTACTCGTTGTTACAATAGAGTAGTAACCACCAAGCTCCTTATATGCAAAATCAGAAACCAGAGTCCTTATCCTTTCACTTTTAATAAAATGTTTGCATCTTCTTACCTGAAGTATAACATAGCTTTCTCCTGAAATCACAGCTCCCATTACAGCTTGCTCAAGTGCAAATTATAAAATAACCCATATGCAGCATGGGAGATGGCATTACTGTCACCTTCAATTTTCCTTCTATTAAAAAAAAAAACTACCACCTTCTGAGGATCACATCTGTTGCTTTACCAATATTTATTTTTCCTCATTTCTTTTAACTTCTAAGAATCTTAAAGATGTTATCAATTTTGAGAGATTCTTCTATCTAAAATAGCTATGCACAATTTTGTCTGGAAAAAACCAAACACTAGGTGAACAGAGAAAACTTCACCCAGCTGGACCAAGCCATGTAGGAATATACAAAACACATCTACACTCAAACCTCAAACATCTACCTAATACCTCAGTTCACCACATGTGTTATGCTACACACCCTTCCGTGTCTGGCTTTTAACTTTCATTCGATTTCATATAACCCTCCATCTGTGATTTCACAATAAATCATAAACTGCAATCATTTCAATACCCACTTCTACAGGCAAAACACCACTCCAGGTCTTTTCCAAGGTAAGGTGGCATATTTATTGTAGCATTTATGTATTTATTTACCATATGATACATGCAAACCTATGCTACTGCCTTTATCAGGTGTTTGGTTTTGTTTTTTAATATGTCACTGTTAAAGTTTTGGAGTGTTGTGCCTTTAACTTCATTTTATCCATAAGCCCTGTGTTTTTTATTGTGTGATTTTGCATAGCAAACTGATTTTTAAGAATTCACATATCACATTATAGCAGAACTGAATGCATCTCCTTTGGTTTTTTTTTTTTAATGGAGCTACTAAGATATTTATGGGGAAAAAGTTCTACTGCTATTTGTTTCTGGCTTTTAGATTCAAGTTGGACGAATATTCATTAAAAATTCAAATTCTTTTCCCCTGCATCAGTTATCTTTTCCATTCTCAGAGGATATATTTCAGTGTTTCTCTATAGTTTCAGATTTCATATAGGAAAGTAAGTAATTTAAAAAAAATAAACTTTCAGGGTAGTGAAAACAAGAAACCATGCAAGATATTTGTGGGATTAGTTTATATTAAAAACAAACAATCATGGGATTTGGCTATGGAAAATGATTAATGAGGATAAGTAGGAAAACCCTTAACTCTGGCTTGGATGATTAGGTGAATGGTATTAGAATTAATCAACATATGCAAAATAAGAGGAGAGGTTACTTTTTGAAAATTTTGATGAACGTAGTAATTTTTTTTTAACATCTTTATTGGGGTATAATTGCTTTACAAAGGTGTGTTAGTTTCTGCTTTATAACAAAGTGAATCAGTTACACATATACATATGTTCCCATATCTCTTCCCTCTTGCATCTCCCTCCCTCCCACCCTCCCTATCCCACCCCTCCAGGTGGTCACAAAGCATCGAGACGATATCCCTGTGTCATGCGGCTGCTTCCCTTAGCTATCTACCTTACGTTTGTTAGTGTGTATATGTCCATGACTCTCCCTCGCCCTGTCACAGCTCACCCTTCCCCCTCCCCATATCCTCAAGTCCATTCTCCAGTAGGTCTGTGTCTTTATTCCTCTCTTACCCCTAGGTTCTTCATGACATTTTTTTTTCTTCTTAAATTCCATATATATGTGTTAGCATATGGTATTTGTCTTTTTCTTTCTGACTTACTTCACTCTGTATGACAGACTCTAGGTCCATCCACCTCATTACAAATAGCTCAATTTCGTTTCTTTTTATGGCTGAGTAATATTCCATTGTATATATTGCCACATCTTCTTTATCCATTCATCCGAGGATGGGTACTTAGGTTGTTTCCATGTCCTGGCTATTGTAAATAGAGCTGCAATGAACATTTTGGTACATGACTCTTTTTGAATTTTGGTTTTCTCAGGGTATATGCCCAGTAGTGGGATTGCTGGGTCATATGGTAGTTCTATTTGTAGTTTTTTAAGGAACCTCCAAGTGGCTGAACAAATTCACATTCCCACCAGCAGTACAAGAGTGTTCCCTTTTCTCCACACCCTCTCCAGCATTTATTGTTTCTAGATTTTTTGATGATGGCCATTCTGACTGGTGTGAGATGATATCTCATTGTAGTTTTGATTTGCATTTCTCTAATGATTAATGACGTTGAGCATTCTTTCATGTGTTTGTTGCCAATCTGTATATCTTCTTTGTTGCCAATCTGTATATCTTCTTTGGAGAAATGTCTATTTAGGTCTCTGCCCATTTTTGGATTGGGTTCTTTGTTATTTTGTTATTGAGCTGCATGAGCTGCTTGTAAATTTTGGAGATTAATCCTTTGTCAGTTGCTTCATTTGCAAATATTTTCTCCCATTTTGAGGGTTGTCTTTTGGTCTTGTTTATGGTTTCCTTTGCTGTGCAAAAGTTTTGAAGTTTCATTAGGTCCCATTTGTTTATTTTTGTTTTTATTTCCATTACTCTAGGAGGTGGGTCAGAAAGGATCTTGCTGTGATTTATGTCATAGAGTGTTCTGCCTATGTTTTCCTCTAAGAGTTTGATAGTTTCTGGCCTTATATTTAGGTCTTTAATCCATTTTGAGCTTATTTTTGTGTATGGTGTTAGGGAGTGACCGAATCTCATACTTTTACATGTATCTGTCCAGTTATCCCAGCACCATGTATTGAAGAGGCTGTCCTCTCTCCACTGTACATTCCTGCCACCTTTATCAAAGATAAGGTGTCCATATGTGCGTGGGTTTATCTCTGGGATTTCTATCCTGTTCCATTGATCTATCTTTCTGTTTTTGTGCCAGTAGCATACTGTCTTGATTACTATAGCTTTGTAGTATAGTCTGAAGTCAGGGAGCCTGATTCCTCCAGCTCCTTTTTTCGTTCTCAAGATTGCTTTGGCTATTCGGAGTCTTTTGTGTTTCCATACAAATTGCAAAATTTTTTTGTTCTAGTTCTGTGAAAAATGCCAGTGTTAGTTGGATAGGGATTGCATTGAATCTATAGATTGCTTTGGGTAGTAGAGTCATTTTTACAATGTTGATTCTTCCAATCCAAGAACATGGTGTATCTTTCCATCTATTTGTATCATCTTTAATTTCTTTCATCAGTGTCTTATAATTTTCTGCATACAGGTCTTTTGTCTCCTTAGGTAGGTTTATTCCTAGATATTTTATTCGTTTTGTTGCAATGGTAAATGGGAGTGTTTTCTTGATTTCACTTTCAGAATTTTCATCATTAGTATATAGGAATGCCAGAGATTTCTGTGCATTAATTTTTACCAAATTCATTCATTAGCTCTAGTAGTTTTCTGGTAGCATCTTTAGGATTTTCTATGTATAATATCATGTCATCTGCAAACAGTGACAGCTTTACTTCTTCTTTTCCAATTTGGATTCCTTTTATTTCCTTTTCTTCTCTGATTGCTGTGGCTAAAACTTCCAAGACTATGTTGAATAAGAGTGGTGAGAGTGGGCAACCTTGTCTTGTTCCTGATCTTAGTGGAAATGCTTTCAGTTTTTCACCATTGAGGATGATGTTGGCTGTGGGTTTGTCATATATGGCCTTTATTATGTTGAGGAAAGTTCCCTCTATGCCTACTTTCTGCAGAGTTTTTATCATAAATGGTGTTGAATTTTGTCAAAAGCTTTCTCTGCGTCTATTGAGATGATCATATGTTTTTTCTCCTTCAATTTGTTAATATGGTGTATCACATTGATAGATTTGTGTATATTGAAGAATCCTTGCATTCCTGGAACAAACCCCACTTGATCATGGTGTATGATCCTTTCAATGTGCTGTTGGATTCTGTTTGCCAGTATTTTGTTGAGGATTTTTGCATCTATGTTCATCAGTGATATTGGCCTGTAGTTTTCTTTCTTTGTGACATCCTTGTCCGATTTTGGAATCAAGGTGATGGTGGCCTCGTAGAAGGAATTTGGGAGTGTTCCTCCCTCTGCTATATTTTGGAAGAGTTTGAGAAGGATAGGTGTTAGCTCTCCTCTAAATATTTGATAGAATTTGCCTGTGAAGCCATCTGGTCCTGGGCTTTTCTTTGTTGGAAGATTTTTAATCACAGTTTCAATTTCAGTGCTTGTGATTGGTCTGTTCATATTTTCTATTTCTTCCTGATTCAGTCTTGGCAGGTTGTGCATTTCTAAGAATTTGCCCATTTCTTCCAGATTGTCCATTTTATTGGCATAGAGTTGCTTGTAGTAATCACTCATGATCTTTTTTATTTCTGCAGTGTCAGTTGTTACTTCTCCTTTTTCATTTCTAATTCTATTGATTTGAGTCTTCTCCCTTTTTTTTCTTGATGAGTCTGACTAGTGGTTTACCTATTTTGTTTATCTTCTCAAAGAACCAGCTTTTAGTTTTATTGATCTTTGCTATTGTTTCCTTCATTTCTTTTTCATTTATTTCTGATCTGATTTTTATGATTTCTTTCCTTCTGCTAGCTTTGGGTTTTTTTTGTTCTTCTTTCTCTAATTGCTTGAGGTGCAAGTTTAGGTTGTTTATTTGAGATGTTTCCTGCTTCTTAAGGTGGGCTTCTATTGCTATAAACTTCTCCCTTAGAACGGCTTTTGCTGCATCCCATAGGTTTTGGGTCGTTGTGTCTCCATTGTCATTTGTTTCTAGGTATTTTTTTATTTCCTCTTTGATTTCTTCAGTGATCACTCCATTATTAAGTAGTGTATTGTTTAGCCTCCATGTGTTTGTATTTTTTACAGATCTTTTCCTGTAGTTGATATCTAGTCTCATGGCATTGTAGTCGGAAAAGATACTTGATACAATTTCAATTTTCTTAAATTTCCCCAGGCTTGATTTGTGACCCAAGATATGATCTATCCTGGAGAATGTTCCATGAGCACTTGAGAAAAATGCGTATTCTGTTGTTTTTGGTTGGAGTGTCCTATAAATATCAATTAAGTCCATCTTGTTTAATGTATCATTTAAAGCTTGTGTTTCCTTATTTATTTTCATTTTTGATGATCTGTCCATGGGTGAAAATGGGGTGTTAAAGTCCCCTACTATGAATGTGTTACTGTCAATTTCCCCTTTTATGGCTGTTAGTATTTGCCTTATGTATTGAGGTGCTCCTATGTTGGGCGCATAAATATTTACAATTGTTATAACTTCTTCTTGGATTGATCCCTTGATCATTATGTAGTGTCCTTCTTTGTCTCTTCTAATAGTCCTTATTTTAAAGTATATTTTGTCTGATATGAGAATTGCTACTCCAGCTTTCTTTTGGGTTCCATTTGCATGGAATATCTTTTTCCATCCCCTTACTTTCAGTCTGTATGTGTCTCTAGGTCTGAAGTGGGTCTCTTGTAGACAGCATATATAAGGGTCTTGTTTTTGTATCCATTCAGCCAATCTGTATCTTTTGGTGGGAGCATTTAGTCCATTTACATTTAAGGTAATTATCGATATGTATGTTCCTATTCCGATTTTCTAAATTGTTTTGAGTTTGTTATTATAGGTCTTTCCCTTCTCTTGTGTTTTTTGTCTAGAGAAGTTCCTTTAGCATTTGTTGTAAAGCTGGTTTGGTGGTGCTGAACTCTCTTAGCTTTTGCTTGTCTGTAAAGGTTTTAATTTCTCCATCAAATCTGAATGAGATCCTTGCTGGGTAGAGTAGTCTTGGTTGCAGGTTTTTCCCCTTCATCTCTTTCAGGATGTCCTGCCACTCCCTTCTGACTTGTAGGGTTTCTGTTGCGAGATCAGCTGTTAACCTTATGGGGATTCCCTTGTGTGTTATTTGTTGTTTTTCCCTTGCTGCTTTTAATATGCTTTTTTTGTATTTAATTTTTGACAGTTTGATTAATATGTGTCTTGGCGTATTTCTCCTTGGATTTATCCTGTATGGGACTCTCTGTGCATCCTGGACTTGATTAACTATTTCCTGTCCCATATTAGGGAAGTTTTCAACTATAATCTCTTCAAATATTTTCTCAATCCTTTTCTTTTTCTCTTCTTCTTCTGGAACCCCTATAATTCGAATGTTGGTGTGCTTATTGTTGTCCCAGAGGTCTCTGAGACTGTCCTCAGTTCTTTTCATTCTTTTTTCTTTATTCTGCTCTGCAGTAGTTATTTCCACTATTTTATCTTCCAGGTCACTTATCCGTTCTTCTGCCTCAGTTATTCTGCTATTGATCCCATCTAGAGTACTTTTAATTTCATTTATTGTGTTGTTCATCGTTGCTTGTTTCATCTTTATTTCTTCTAGGTTCTTGTTAACTGTTTCTTGCATTTTGTCCATTCTATTTCCAAGATTTTGGATCATCCTTACTATCATTCTGAATTCTTTTTCAGGTAGACTGCCTATTTCCTCTTCATTTGTTAGGTCTGGTGCATTTTTATCTTGCTCCTTTATCTGCTGTGTGTTTTTCTGTCTTCTCATTTTGCTTATCTTACTGTGTTTGGGGTCTCCTTTTTGTAGGCTGCAGGTTCATAGTTACTGCTGTTTTTGATGTCTGTCTCCAGTGGGTAAGGTTGGTTCAGTAGGTTGTGTAGGGTTCCCGGTGGAGGGGACTAGTGCCTGTGTTGTGGTGGATGAGGCTGGATCTTGTCTCTCTAGTGGGCAGGTTCACGTCTGGTGGTGTGTTTTGGGGTGTCTGTGGCCTTATGATTTTAGGCAGCCTCTCTGCTAATGGGTGGGGCTGTGTTCCTGTTTTGCTAGGTGTTTGGCATAGGTTGTCCAGCACTGTAGCTTGCTGGTCGTTGAGTGAAGCTGGGTGCTGGTGTTAAGATGGAGGTCTCTGGGAGATTTTCGCCGTTTGATATTATGTGGAGCTGGGAGGTCTCTTGTTGACCAGTGTGCTGAAGTTGGCTCTCCCACCTCAGAGGCAGAGCCCTGACTTCTGGCTGGAGCACCAAGAGCCTTTCATCCACACGGCTCAGAATAAAAGGGAGAAAAAGTAGAGAGAATTAGTAGAAGTATGAAGAAAGAAAGAAAGAAAGGGGGGAAGGAAAGAAGGGAGGAAGGAAGAAAGAAAGAAAGAAGCAAAGAAAGAAGGCAAGAAGGAAAGGAGGGAGGGAGGAAGGAAGGAAGGAGGGAAGGAAGGAAAAAAGACAGAAGGAAAGAAGATACAGTAAAATAAAATAAAGTATAATAAAGTTATTGAATTAAAAAATTATTATTTAGAAAAAAAAAAGGGACGGATAGAACCTTAGGACAAATGTTGGAAGCAAAGCTATACAGACAAAATCTTACACAGAAGTATACACATACACCCTCACAAAAAGAGGTAAAGGGGAAAAAAGTCATAAATCTTGCTCTCTGAGACCACCTCCTTAATTTGGGATGATTCGTTGTCTAAAGGAGGGAAGGAAGGAAGGAAAGAAAGAAAGAAAGAAAGAAAGAAAGAAAGAAAGAAAGAAAGAGCGAAGGTAAAGTATAATAAAGTTATTAAAATTAAAATTAATTATTAAGAAAAAAAAAAACCATGGATGGATAGAACCCTAGGACAAATGGTGGAAGCAAAACTATATAGACAAGATCTCACACAGAAGCATACACATACACATTCACAAAAAGAGGAAGAGGGGAAAAAAATCATAGATCTTGCTCTCGAAGCCCACCTGCTCAATTTGGGATGACTCGTTGTCTACTCATGTATTCCACAGAAGCAGGGTACATCAAGTTGATTGTGGAGCTTTAATCCGCTGCTCCTGAGGCTGCTGGGAGAGATTTCCCTTTCTCTTCTTTGTTCGCACAGCTCCAGGGGCTCAGCTTTAGATTTGGCCCTGCCTCTGCGTGTAGGTCGCCGGAGGGTGTCTGTTCTTCGCTCAGACAGGACAGGGTTAAAGGAGCCGCTGATTCAGGGCTCTGGCTCACTCAGGCCGGGGGTGGGGGAGGGAGGGGCACCGCGTGCGGGGCGGGCCTGCGGCGGCAGAGGCCAGCGTGACATTGCACCAGCCTGAGGCCCGCCGTGCGTTCTGCCGGGGAAGTTGTCCCTGGATCCCGGGAACCTGGCAGTGGCAGGCTGCACAGGCTCCGCGGAAGAGGGGTGTGGATAGTGACCTGTGCTCGCACACAGGCCCCTTGGTGGCGGCAGCAGCAGCCTTAGCATCTCCGGCCTGTCCCTGGGGTCCGTGCTTTTAGCCGCGGCTCGCGCCTGTCTCTGGGGTCCACGCTTTTAGCCGCGGCTCGCGCCTGTCTCTGGAGTTCCTTTAAGCAGCGCTCTTAAAACCCTCTCCTTGTGCACCAGGAAACAAAGAGGGAAGCAAAAGTCTCTTGCCTCTTCGGCAGGTGCAGACTTTCTCCCGGACTCCCTCCCGGCTAGCCGTGGTGCACTAACCCCTTCAGGCTATGTTCAAGCCGCCAATCCCAGTCCTCTCCCTGCGCTCTGACCGAAACCCGAGCCTCAGCTCGCAGCCCCGCCCGCCCCGGCGGGTGAGCAGACAAGCCTCTTGGGCTGGTGAGTGCCGGTCGGCACCGATCCTCTGTGCGGTAATCTCCCCGCTTTGCCCTCCGCACCCCTGTTGCTGTGCACTCCTCCGCGGCTCCGAAGCTCCCCCCTCCGCCTCCCAAAGTCTCCGCCCGCAAAGGGGCTTCCTAGTGTGTGGAACTTTTCCTCCTTCACAGCTCCCTCCCACGGGTGCAGGTGCCGTCCCTATTCTTTTGTCTCTGTTTTTTCTTTTGCCCTACCCAGGTATGTGGGGAGTTTCTGGCCTTTTAGGAGGTCTGAGGT
Organism: Tursiops truncatus; assembly: GCF_011762595.2. Taxonomy (NCBI): domain Eukaryota; kingdom Metazoa; phylum Chordata; class Mammalia; order Artiodactyla; family Delphinidae; genus Tursiops; species Tursiops truncatus. The sequence continues at coordinate 120,311,095 of NC_047037.1, forward strand.
CTTCTGCCAGCCTTCAGTAGGTGTTCTGTAGGAGTTGTTCCACGTGTAGATGTATTTCTGGTGTATCTGTGGGGAGGAAGGTGATCTCTGCATCTTACTCTTCCGCCATCTTCCCCCCTCCTCCCGATGAACATAGTTTTGAGTTTGAATGGCATGTGCATCAGTATATAGGAAAAGATGGAGACTGAGAATAGAGCTAAAAGAAAGTTAGTTTGGTAACCTGTCTGTTGATATTTGGTTTTAATATTGGAGAAATATAAATACTGAGAAAGGACCCAGTATGAAAGACCAATTTTAGGAATTGAGAAGAAAACAAATCTACAAAGAAGGAAGTTCTTTTGACAGTCAAAAGTGAGTAGAATCCAGAGGGATTACTATACTTGTTTGTGGGGTAGGATGACAGGCATTCTCCACCTGGGATGTGGGGCAGTGAAGGTGCAGGCACAATTGCAATAGCAGAGGAAGAACCCAAAGCAGTGCTTACTTGATGCATTCTTTTTCTCCAAACTTTATTGATTACAACCCAGAAGCAATAGTCTATTATTCTCTTCTTTGGACCCAAAATAAAGAAAACATCATGGAGCTCTTACTTATTTCTAATCACAACTTGTGCAAGTCAGTCAACCAGCACTTGCACTGATGAAAAATGCTTCATGCGTATATATCTATATATATGTACATATACATATATATTGATATCTATATATACAGTTGACCCTTGAACAAAATGGGCACTAGGGGCTATGACCCCCTGCAGTTGAAAATCCACATATAATTTCACAGTAGACCCTCTGTATCTGTGTTTCCACATCCACATCCACAGATTCAATCAATCATGGCTTCAAAATATATATATACACACACATATATAATTCCGTCTACTTCCTTAAAATTCCTGAATCATTCAACATGAGAAAAATCATGTGGTTAAAATAAAAACTAACTTTGAAGATTAATTTTATATGACCAACCATTTCTTTCAATAATTTTTAAAATTATTCCATGTTTATAGCGACAACAAAAAATGCACAACCTTCTTATAGAATGAAGACATGTAGTACTGCCACATGGCCATGGTTTCTTTCTTTTCCTCCATAATCTCCACAATCTCCATTTCTGTAATGTGAAAGAACAGCTAAATTATTTGGGAGAGAAATGAGATCTCCATATATATAGATCCGTTTATTAAAAAATAAAATTATATTACCAATGCAGACATTTATGCATGGACTGGGGCATAGTTCTTTTGATGGGGAATATTATTGTGGTCTTAAACAGTTATGTTGTGAAAATAATTGCTTCAGTCAAGGTAGAAACTATCTATTTTTCATCCCAACTGGTATAAAATTTAAAAGAAAACTCTTCAAAACTATAACATTATCATTTATTAAAGCAAAATACTTATAGATATCTATAATGTATTTATTTCTTTAGGAAGGATTTTAATTAGGGTAATTAATTTAATATAACAAATGCCACTGGCACTTATAAATAGTATTATTGTTTCCTGATAAGAAAGAATTACATAAGAATCTGTGTGTAATATCTTAGCTAGCCCAGAACAGAATTGTCCTTCTAAGAAAACTTACATTGCCCATCCTTGACATAATTATAAAACTCTGCCATATGTTTCTTACGTATGGCAAGCATTTATGGGGAGCAGATAATGTAACTTGCTATACAATGATGAAAGAAAAAAAAAAAAAAAAAGAAATCTTAGTCTCCTGAACAAGCCTGCCAATAGCAAGTGATTTTCTTATAAAAGGGTACTCTAGTTGAAATTTTACATTAAGGATACAGAGTGACTATGAAAAACAAAATTATATAGCTGGTGCATATGATAAATATAATTAAGGCCTGGATTCCACTGAGAAAAAAATGTACAGAATAATTGTGAATTAAGTTTATTTGAATCACTGCTTTTCCCACTTTAGTAGCTATTTGTTCTGAAATGAAATCAGATGAGAGAAGTAAAATCTAAACTGATGAAAAATGCTTTCATGTTTTTATAACTACAAAATCATAACTTTATAAGAAGGCTGTGCATAAGTCATGACACCATTTCACAGCAGGAAAATCCCACCTGAATATAAAGACAGGAAGTACCATGCTGTGACCTAACAAAAACAGAACAAAAGAATATAGGAAGAAGAATGAAGACACAGGTTGATTTGTTAATTATTCTAGTTACTAAATAGAGCTGAACAATACATATTTTATATCATCATACCTGATTGATCTTGACATGAGTAGTTAAAGGTTATATGGTTTGTAGACTCAATATTAATGGAGACTTGGAAAGTATTCTTACTAAAATTTTGTGACATACATACTTAAAATTACAAAAAAGTAAGACTATGGTATTATATATCCTATACACACATATATACATAAACATAAAATATGCATTTAAAATAACATATGGTATGATATTAATTTCATTGAAGTATTATCAATTATGAATGTAAACTATTCAGCTTCAATTTTTACAACTTTGTTAATCACTGTATGTAAACAGAAACAGAAATTCAAATATTATGTAGTATATATAAATTACATTATATTATATATTATATAAATACATATTATATATGATTAAATATTATATAGTATATGTATGGCACAGGATGTGGCAGTTTGAAAGTGTTAGGTATAATTTGAATATCTAAGGAACACATATATAATTATTAATTTTCTCTAATAATTTAAACAGTAACTGGTGTTTAATCAGCACCTACAAACTTATTATCATTATCATGGAGTACAAGGAAAGCTTAAGATGTACTCCCACCTACAATTTTTACAACCTAATTATGTAGACATAACTAATACACATAAAATAGTTGAAGAAAAAGGGCAGCATTATCTACTGATTCAGGCAATTAGAGAAGAGTCTAATATATAAACATGATAGAGACTGGAACTAACAATTTTTTTAAAAGATACAGAACAATGTGGGGCATTTTGAGTAGCGACTTTAAGAGGTACTGGAGGGCTTCTCTGGTGGCGCAGTGGTTGAGAGTCTGCCTGCCGATGCAGGGGACACGGGTTTGTGCCCCGGTCCAGGAAGATCCCACATGCCGCGGAGCGGCTGGGCCAGTGAGCCATGGCCGCTGAGCTTGCGCGTCCGGAGCCTGTGCTCCGCAACGGGAGAGGCCACAACAGTGAGAGGCCCGCATACCAAAAAACAAACAAACAAACAAACAAAAAAAGAGGTACTGGAGCAAGGCCATGGCCCAAGTGATGTATGACAAGAATGAGAACAGGAAGAGTAGGACCAAGTACAGACAACATCATTTAATTGACAGACTGATCTGTATACTATGTCAGAAGTTACAACTAAAAATCACTACATGCAAGCTGATTCTTTAAAGTGCATTAAACAAAACAGAAGATTATTTCTCTGATATCTATAATGTTTGAGCTGATAGGCATTTCATGGCTGGGATGGAAGGTGCTCTGTAGATGTCAGTAGGCCTTAGTTTCTAGCTACCCTTCTAAATTCCTCAGCACACTGCTTCCATTCCAAGTCACCCTATCATCCAACATGCCTGCTGGACCTCTACCTTTAAGTTTGTATTCCAGGTTATATGCATGAGATATATAGGAAATATTGTCCCCTCCCTTTAGGAAATGCTTCTTGGAATTGTAGTGCAATGTTTCACTTAAATTATATTAGTAGAATTTATAATATAACCCAGCTAGCTTTGAGAGAGTTTAGAACATAGAGCTTTTTAGCTGAGCACACTTGATAGTGTTTTATTACTAAGTACAGTCGATTCTCATTACCTGCTGTAGCTATATTCTCTCAAGTCGCCACAAATCCTGAATTAGCAAAGGCAGAACCACTGTTCCTAGGGAAAAAAACAGGTCTAGGTTCCTAGAAGCCTCCAGTTGCACTTTCAACAACCTATTAATATGTTTATTTGGGTTTCCACATATTGTTGATTCATTAACACTGAACTCATAGATAGGCTTATATAACTCATGCCTGAAGAAAACATTCAAACAAACCTATTTTCTCTGAAAGGCATGTCACAAACTTCTTGCACTAGGAATTCTAGATACCACTTTAGCAGTATACTTGAGGGCCATTTTAAACAGTAAAATCACCACAAAACCACAAAAACACAAAAAAACATGGCACTACATAGACCACAATAAACCTCTTGTTTTCAGTACGAACGATGAAACAAGAAAGCAGAGTTACCTTGTTCAGTCTCATCTGGGAAGGAGGACATCTGGCTGTTCAAATTTTCTCCACTCTCTGTAAGTCTGCAGGTGACCGGGATAGCACTGCAGGTATTGATTTTTGGGTTACAAAAAAGTGTTAGTGAGTAGGTGAATTGGCAAATACAAAATCTGTGAATAGTGAGGATCAACTGTAATTAGTAAAAAATGCATATTGAAATACAAAGAAAAAAAATTAACAGTTAATGTATTATCTTTATAATTTGGTGAAAAAGCAATGTTTGTTAGATACTTCATGTGCTTTCTTCACTGAAAAATTCTCAATTCTTGTCACTTAAACCTGTAAGCAACTAAGCAGCTTCTGTCAGTAATTGTTTATCTTACTCTGTGTGTATTGGACAGTCCTTGATTTTCATTAGTGGGAAAGCAGCAAACTTTTTGTTGTCTAGCTTCAAATATGTCTTTTCTAAAAGAAGCAATTTTTGCTGTAGAAGTTCAGATCCACTTGCTCTGCCCTGCAAAAGTAGCCTAAAGCCGCCTCAGCGGTGGAACTAGGAGTTGCAAACAGATTTTAGCAATTCTTCTCTGATACCAAGGCATTTCAGCAAATGTATAACACCAAATACCCATAAGATGAATTGAAGTAGCACATTTAGAACAACAATAGAATAAGCTAATACATCTTTCGAAGTTATCCTGTGCCAGGGACTTTACATTATCAGAGGCAGAATTTTTTTTCTTTTTCTTAGTGACGATAAAACTGAGACTCAAATAGTTGAAGTAATTTACCCAGAGTCACATAGATAATTAATGCTAGAGGTAGTAATGCAAAACACATATCTTTTTGATCTTTTGGTTACTCTTCTGTTACAGAAACGCTTCCAAGGGCCCAGTGCAAAAGCACAAAGAAACAGATCCAATTCAACAAAAGAGTACAATAATTATCACCATTTTGCAAGGATAGCCTAATTATCTTAAGCAACAGTGAAACTCAACCTCCATATTCATGGAAAATAAGAATGAAGTTTTGATAAACTTGGATGTGAAAGAAAAATCAAAATGGAGTTGGTGTTGCTAAGAGAGCTCTAAAATGGCACTGGGAGGCCATTAAGGAAGTGTGACACAGGCCTGTCTCAGCCTGGATGGAATCTGGCTTTCTGATTTCTGAAAGAATACTCTTTCGGGTCCCAGAACCTGTGACTCCCAAGCTGCAGTTCTTAAGACTTTTATTTGAAGCCTCTTGCATTACTTTTTTTATCGACATAGGAATCATCCTGTACAAGAAAGGGGAATTTGTAGAAAGCAGACAACAGAGTATGATATGAATTGATAAAGGAACCTGGATAAATCAGAGATAATTCCTGTTGTAAGAAATACCATATTCAGAAACTACACATGCAACCACAAAAACTGAAATTTAGTGGCTGTCCTTGCTGATATACACATATTCATGTACATGTTTCATTTCTGTGAGTTTATAGAAATCAATTTTCTGCCCAACAGGGGAAATTAATTAGTATAAAAGTCTTCTCACCACTTTATTAAAGTATATAAATCCCTTTAAGGTAGAAAAGTCAATTATTATGTGTACACTTTGTTAAATTCTTATTTTCTTTATTTTTTTCCAAAGAATCTTAATTCACTGAGAGGGATAAAGCCAACCAAGGAACATTACTAGAGATTAAACACCTTCATTGTTCAGTTGAGGAAACTAAGATCCAGAGATATAAGAGACTTTTCTATTCAGAATCCAGCTAATGGCATAGAAAAGTTCTAATATAAGTGCAGGTCCACTTTTGTCCTGATAAAAAGTACACAGGAGGGTTTCCAGTTCACAGTATGTGCATTCTTTTTCACACTTGTCTCCCTCCTCCTCTGTAGCCTCCCAATCATGTATTTGGAAAATAAAATCCATATAACCAGACATGATTCACAGCCTGTGAAAGACCTACATCTTCCTGTTCCTCCATCTCTCATGATTTCTTAGGCCCAGGAGTGTGAACACCAAAGATGCTCTAAGGGGAGAAGATAGAGGGCAAGGAGAAGTCTTGACCCATTGAGTGGGGGATTCCAAGGTCCAAGTTATGGTTTGGAAGAGGAGGCCAAGCCCTGTGTGGGTGCATCACCTCAGTGCAATGGCTCCTAAAACAGATGGGTCATGGCTGGCATCTCTAAGGACCTGGCCCAAGAATCCAGGCCCTTTCATTTGGATCACAAGGTAGTACTGCCTAAGTGTCTTACTTCACAACCAGTGCACTTTCAGATTCTTTCTAACCTCACTACTCAAAACAGTTTACTACATGTTTTAAATCTACATCCTTTCCATTTGGATCTAGGAGATGAAAATTTATTTTGTAGATTCACTTCTTCTTACATTTTTCTAAGTAGGTATTTCATGTTGTATTGAATGTCTGTTTTATTTCAATATTTATTTTTCTTTAAGATGATGAAATATTACATTATCACTGAATATGTAATATTTCCAGTATTAAAGGAAACAATCAATATTGTTGACAGTATGAAAATTAAACATTTTGCATAAATATACATGAAAAAGTTAAAAGACAAAATGAGTTGTAAAAAAATAAGTACAATAAGTAATGATTTCACATATTTTAGATATAGAAGGCTTTTAAATAAATAATAAAATATTAAAAAAATTGAACACTGAGAAAATAATAATACAGAATAGCATATGCAAATGTCTGAAAATGTTATGATAATATATTTGGTTTCTAATCTTTAAAAAATGATATAAGGGTGGAAGAAAGGATATCTTTATATCTTTCAAACTGATAAATTTCTAAAATATGGCAATACACAACAATGCTACTTAGCTGAAATGGGCATGGATAGGTTTCTAGAAATGGAAACTAATATTTCTGGAAGTCAACTTGCAAATAGGAGTTAAAGCCATTCTACCCATTCCACATCTAGAAATCTAACCTAAGCAATTTAATGTAAGTTTTTTAAAAATACAATGTGTAATCAAGAAAAAAATGAAAACTCCCTAAAGATTCCACATTAGGAAGGATAATGAATTGAATGTGGATTCTACAAAAAAATCAGTGCATCTCCAAAAGAATGTACATTGTAGACAAATTTATTTGTTCAGAGAACCCTCCAATTTTTTTTCAGCTTGAAAGGAGGTTGATCTTTTGTCAGACATTCTGGGGGATCATTAAACACTGAAATTTTAAACTTAAATTTTAATATTCAGAAAAAGGGAGGGAGGTGCAATGTTTCCTGTACTCCTTTTTCCAAGCAGACTCCAGTGCAGATGACATGTTCCCATCCAGCCTAATTTAAACTAATATTTTTTAAAAAATGCACCGTGTGTGTGTGTGTGTGAGCGCACGTGGGGGTGTGTGTGAACTATTATCCTACCGGGGTCATTGCTCACAGCACTCTCTGACACATGCCTCATGAATCCTCATGCCCCTGGTATTTTGACTGTCCTTTCACAGCTATTCTCTGGGATGGAGCCTTTTTACTCTTGCAGTCAATTCTGGAAATAAGTGTTTTGAAATACAACCCCTGGCAGGCTCTCTTTTGTAGATAACATTTAGCATCTTTGCCCTGACCTAAGTGTCACTGAAGCTTGCTTCAGGGCAACTCTCATTCCCTGCCACTTTAAGCCCAAAACACAAGTGTCACATCTTTGAAGAGCATCTCTGCCCTCGGGAGATGTTAGGTAGTGTCAACACACAGCACATAAACAACATTCTTCAAATAAATCTTTACTCCATCTCTTTGAAGTTAGTGATAGATTATTACTGGCTGATTCAGTTTTAAAATCTGCTAGCATGTCCTGTATATGTGGTTCAGAACCTCTTTAGTACATGGGGACGTGTGACTCAATATGATATTACTTTTAGTCTCTTGGGACTTAGCAGAATCAGGGCACCTCAAAGTGAGTGATTAATTATTGCTTCTGATCCAGTTTTAAGACCTTTGGATGTGTCATATATGTGTGATCCCATGTCTTCATTATGTAGAGATACTTTGAAAGGTTATATTATTCTTCCCCTTTGAAGTCTGCTGAAACCAAGACACCTAAAAATTTGCAATGGATTATTGCTGATTGATCCAGATTTTACATCTCTTAGGATGTTCTAAAATCTTAAAAATCTTAGGGTATCCTTCATATGTTTTCAATCACCACTTTAAGATACTGGGATACTTATCATATTGTTTTATGATTTTAGGCCTCTGGATCCTCAACTGAAACCAAGACAAAATTAGTCTAATTTTAACATCATTTTATATACTATATATTTGTAATTATAGGTTCTGATATGTACATATATCATGGATATATATATATATGTACATATATATGGATATGTATATGGCTATATATATATATATATATCTCCATATATGTTTAGGCTGAACAGCATAGGGGAGTACATGTTTGCATGTTCTGGGAGAGCTATTATTATCCAGACCAAGCAGATTGCAGAACTTCTTCCGTGCCAGCATTCACCCGGCAGATTGAAGCATGTTTTATCCAGAGGTACTATATCCATCCAAGTCAAAAACATGATTGAGACAAAAATCCATTGGTCCCATGCCTGTCATCTTTGTTTAAGAGATACAAGAAACCACCCCATGACCCCAAGAGTTCTCTAACATGTTATTTTTCGCCACAGTGAGTTCTACTTTATTATTACTGTCGCAGTCTTCAGCCTTCTCTCTTATGGAAGTCCTCTACCACAGAGCAACACAACTGCAGAATTCTCTGTTTTTTTTTTTTTTTTTTTTTTTGCTTTTGAAAGTGAGCTTTTTTCTCCACCTATGTCAGCCTCTTTAAGTGCTTCCAGAAGGAAATGTCTGAATCAAGGAATATTAAAGTGATGTTAGCAATGTAATAAGACCTGACACAACAGAGCTTTAACGTAACATCATAGACCGGATGTCTCTCTGGGGACATAGAATTCTTTTTATCCCCAAACTCTCTTGAACCATCGTTTATTCTCTACTTCCCTCTGATCTCAGGATCCAGAGGTGGAGGTTGGTATTTTCTCCTTTGAGGGCATTTTTTTTCCTCTTCAGATATTCTGTTTCTCTTTCACTATCACTTCCATTTTTCCTTGAACCCTTTGACACCTGATTCACAATCGTTATTTCCACCCCTAGATTTCATTGCCATTGGGTGTAAACACCCACACAAACAATCCTGAAAACAACCAAATTCTTAGCTTTACGATTATTTTATGTTCAGTGACCTTTTTGACTCATTCAGCAATCCTGTCCCGTTGCGGAGCATAGGCTCCGGACGCGCAGGCTCAGCGGCCATGGCTCATGGGCCTAGCCGCTCCGCGGCATGTGGGATCTTCCCGGACCAGGGCACGAACCCATGTCTCCTGCATCAGCAGGCGGACTCTCAACCACTGCGCCACCAGGGAAGCCCAGGAGATCATTCTTGACCTTAAAACTATAATAAAGACAAAATGGAAACTGCCAAATAAGATGAATATATATGGAACTTATTTACTCACAGGCACGTGTATCTGATATATGATATTTTTCTTTTACATAAATATAACTATGTAGGTAAAAAAAATAATACAAGGTTTCTTACTCAGTGTAATCTAGTCTGGTTTAGAAATATTTCAAACATTATGGTAAGCAATTTCTAATAACAGTGCAAGAAACAAAACTTAGCCTTTATAAATTAGTTTCCACATGACTTACAGTTTTTTTCTAGCTTTATTGAGGAATAATACATAATAAAATCATATATATTTAAAGTGTGCAATGTGAGGATTTAATATACATATACAATATGAAATGATTACTACAATCAAGTTAATTAACACATCTGTTACCTCACATACTTAACTCTTCTGTATGTGTGGTGAGAACATTTAAATCTACTCTCAAAATTTCAAGTATGCAATAGTGTATTATTAACTACAGTTACCATGTTCTGCATTAGCTCCTCAGAACCTGTTCAATTTATAACTGAAATCATGTACCCTTTGAAATATAATTCCCCGTTTCACCTACCACCACCCCCCCCCATTCCAGGATGCCACAATTTTACTTTTTGTAAGACTGGCTTTTTATTTCTTGTAGGTGCCACAGATAATTGATACTAAACCATCTTGTCTTTCTCTTTCTGATTTATTTCAAGTAGCAAAATGTCTTCCAGTTTCATACATGTTGTCACAAGTAGCAGAATTTCCTTCTGTTTTATTCCTGAATAATATCCCATTATATGTGTGTGTGTGTGTGTGTGTGTATGTGTGTGTTTGATACAAACTGAATTCCTCCTAATATTTAAAATGGTTTCAACTATCAAAGTGATGACAGACTCCCCTTGGTTTTTACTTTTGTAGTTACTGTACATAAAATTTCAGGTGTGTGTAAATGTTTGTCATAATTGAGACTCCTTAAAAGGAGTGATGTGCTATATTGAGAGGGAACAAAATATCTATAATTTTCAAACATTCTTATCTAAATATTATACAATGCAATATGTTCAACTTAATTTTCTGAGATATATTAAAAATATTTAATTTTTTTTAGAAAAATGGATTCAGTACAAAAATTAAAATACCAGAACAATCACAACAAATTATATATATATGTGTATATATATGTATATATATATATAAACACATTTTCTTTATCCATTCATCCATCAATGGACACTTAGGTTGTTTCCATATCTTGGCTATTATGAATGATATTACAATGAACGTAGGAGTGCAGATATCTCTTTGAGATACTGATTTCATTTTCTTCCAATATATACCCAGAATTGGAATTGCTGGATCATATGGTAGTTCTATTTATAATTTTTTGAGGAACTTCCATAGTGTTTTCCATAATGATTGTACCAATGTGCATTCAAACTAACAGTGCACAAGGATTCCCTTTTCTCAACATTCCCACCAAAAATTACCTGTTGTGTTTTTGACTCAGGACCCAGGGTCAGGACACAGAGCAGTGGCAGCACAGCCCTGGTGATGGTGAGTCAAAACCCTAACTCAGGACTCAGCAGCAAGGCACAGTACAGCAGTGTGGCTTGGGTGATGGCAGATCAAAGCTGGATTTAGAACCACGAAGACTGGATTAAGTGTACTGGCAGCATGGCCCCAGGCATGGCAAATTAAAGCTACACCTTAGGACTCCTTGGGTCGGGCACAGTGCAGTGGCAGTTCTGGACCACTAGATGGCGAGCAAATGTGGCGTCTCATCATGGAAAACAAGGCACATGCGCAACTTGAGCGCACAGGGGCAAGTCTCCATGCCACAGCTCCAGCCCTGGGGAGGAGACACAGGCACAGGGACTCCAGGCAGCTTGTCAGCTGGAATTAGCCGCAGTGACGGCTGTGGAGCCCTCAGTAGCAAAGGCTGCAGATGTCCCCGGTGGTGATGAGGATGACTGAAGTCCTCCTGTTCTTTTCTCAGTGGAGTGAAAGCCCTCTGAGGGAATCCCTCTTAGCACCTAGTGGCTCCAGGCTGGAGATGGCGTGGCACAGCAGAGGTAAGATGTTTCCTATGCTTTTCTATGTGCCAGTCATTGGTTTCTAGGCTCCATGGAGTTTCTGCTGCATCTTCATTGTAGTTCAAAGCTTTCCCAGAACTATTTTCTTCTATTTGTAGTTGCTTCTTCATTGTTTTCTTGGGGAGAGGAGTCTTGGGATCTTCTGGCCTGCCTGCTTGCTGTCATCACCTCCTGCATTACAAATTTTAAGGACATATGATGTTATACACATATCCTTATTATGAAGACGACACTAAAATGTATATGGTATGATTTTTTAATTTTAATTTTTAATAGGCCAATAGTGTCAACGGAAAAACTGGCTTTCCTAAATAATCTCTTAAATACAGAGACTGTTAGAGGAGGTATTATTAGCTCATCTAATCCATTCTAAATTGCTTTGCTTTTATGAGCTCATATTCAAATATTAGCTAAACCAAAGGCTATTAGTTAATAGACAATGGAAGCAAACACCTAAATCTTAGTGTAATTGAAGTGACATCACTCATGTGTAGTTTATTCTTCATTTGCCTCCATACTCATCAATATACCTCCCTCCTTTTACTTTCTTTGTGCTCTAGGGTAAAATATGGTCTCATTCTCTCACTTGCTCCTGGTTGGGCTCAGCAAATGGGAGACTCAGGGAAAAACCCAGTTGTCTTCCTTTTTCCATACGTTCCAGTGCTGGTTCAATGTCTCAGTCATGGTAGTGTCCTACTCTGCCCAAAGCACATCATGCATAGTTCCCGTGCAAGTCCTGGTGAATGTTTGGGTCTGGGTTTGATAATGATTTCCTGCCTTTGATAGTGTCTAGGTACCTCAACATCCTTTAATTTCCATACACATATGTAAGTAGTCCCTTCATTAAAACTTCTTATAGAAACTCTATTTGTTAAAAAAAAAATAACAATAGTATTAACAGTCTCTACCTTGTTGATCAAAGACCACATCTGGTTCTTTAAATTTTTTCACACTGGTGGTATTATTTTAGTAATAAGAATAACTGAGGTAGTCAAGTTGAATAAATAAAAGCTGCATATATCAATTTAGTTTTTGAAGAATAAAGAGAATTTCCTTTTCTTTATACTTCATGAATTGAATAGACTTTCCATCTAAAATATACTTTTTCATTCAATAATATTCAAAGTTGGATAGTATGAACATCTAAGCTCAAATGATACATATCATTTTTTAAAGTAGTTTACTCAATCTTTAAACAGAATTTGAATTCTCAAATAATGGGGAGCTGATACTCAAAAGAAGTAAATTTGGTACTACAATAATGGTTTATACTGATAAAATTTGAATACTACCAAGTTAAGGAGAATATCTGTCTTATTTCTTTTTGTGTCCCAGCACAAGCATTGGGTCCAGTAGGTGCTTACTGATGTTCTAAATAAACACTAATTAAATTAGTAAGTATGTGAAAAGTTGGAATCATATAACATTTCATAATAAAAGGCTTTCACATACATAAGCTCTTTGGCTTTTTACAACTCCACAGGTAAAGTTTTATCATCAATTTCTCAAATGAAGAAAGAGGCATGGAGATTTAAAAAACTTTTCTAAAACCACATGGTAAACTATGTGTTAGAGTCATGAATCCATTCCTCTTGTTTTGTAACCTTTTCCAGTGATAAACTACTCCAACAAGTGTCCCCTTCATGTATTCTTCCAAAGTTTTTCAGCATATATGAATATATTTTCAGATAGGCCACTATTTATTTAGTGCTTATTATATGTAATGTGCTCACTTATTGACTTATATCATTGCTCTTAATTCTTAAGAAAACTAATGGGATGTACTATTATTTTCATAATCATCATCATTGTATTTATTATTATCATCATTTTACATAAGGTGAAACTGAGGCAGAAAAGGCTAAACTTTAATACTGTACTCTGCAAAAGACACCTAGACATTAAACATACTAGTCAGTTTTAAGAAGATATTTGTTTGCTGTTAGCAATAATGAAAAATAAAATTTTGCTAAAAAACAAAACAGAGAGCAATGAGATAATATCCAATACATTTATCTCCATAATAATAAATAATCATTGTGAGTAATTTTTCAAGTGCATTGACATTGTTATTATATTATGGAAAACCAACAGTTAAAATATGAAATCATTTTTCATATAGACATAAAAAGTCAGTGGTGCATGTTTCTTAAGACTTGGCTCAGATGATGACACATGATAGAGATCAACTCAACATCTGTTTAAATACCAGTATTCAGAATTGTGAAAACCTGTTTGCACATTATGGGGATAGTATATTATAATTTCATTCATTGGAATATACATTTTTGGTTTTTTTTCTATTGAAATAATTCCATCTTTATCTATTTCTTGAAGCCATTTCATCAGACTTGGATTTTCTCTACTGGTGCTCCAGGAATTAATCTTGTATGAAGCACCATATTCACTGTTGGCAAACTCCTGTAGGGAATTTTTCCTTCAGAATTGGATTTTTAAAATTTCCTGTTTTAAAAAACCATACAAACAAGACTAGATTCAATGTATAAGCATAGCATTTTCCCTCTAACTCTATCAATATAAATAACAAGTATCTGACTAAATGTGATGTTCAGGAAGGCACATTGATTGAACATCAATATCTGAAAATACCCTTAAAAAAATAACCTGCTTTGAGCATTGAGGCAGACCCATTCTTATAAAAAGTTTGGTTATGTTTTCCATTTTGCTGTCAATATTTATATGTTGTTTCCTGCTTGAATTCCTTCTTTATTTCTTGGTATTTGGGGCCATCTGTTTCTCACTTGTTACTGTCCAAATAGAGAAACTTATTTGATATGACTTATATGAGATAAAGATGAAATACATTTATAATAGTAATGGACTCATAAGAAGAAGATTTTACTTTCATCATAGCTAAATAGACATCTGAAAATAGCAATCAAAAACTTGAAAAAATCCCTAGTGAGGAATAGGAATTTCTGAGTTAAGCATCTGATAAGATAATGGTTGAAAATCATTTGCATATCTTAGCAATCACTTGCAGTAAAATTATGGTTTTCTGGAACATAAGTTCCTGCTTTTATTCATAGCTTAGCTCTTATTCAGAGAGTCTTAAAATACTTGATGTTATGTAAATGAAATAAAACCAAAAAAAAAGAAAAGAAAAGAAATGTGTGTATGTGTGTGCATGCACTTGTGCATATATATTGATATATCTTGGTCTTTGCAAAGTTCAAATAGAAATTCAAAATTGAGTGGTAGTTACTTCCTCCTATATTTACTTGTGAATATTCTCTTTTAATAAATGTTGTTAAGGAAATGACAAGAGAAATGTTGCTAAGGAATTGACATAAAATAGGGTTGCAAAACAATATATTGCTATTCTTATGCCAGATTTCAAGACTGAGAAATAACAACAAATAGGACACAAAAAACAGAGCAAGAGATAGAACTTTTACTTAAGAGCTGCTATCATAAAAAGAGGATAAGTAGATATTAAGATGTTGAAAATTTCACAGGATGGCATGCCCTTTCTGTTTAACAGTGTGGTAGAATTTAATGAATTTTTATATACATATATATTTTTTAATATGCACTATATATAAAGTTGAATCATATGAAACTGCCAATATTTAACTACTTTTAGCTTATATAACCAGTGATTCAAATTAATTTTATACATATTAATAGTTCATATATCACACAAGTGTGAGGATTTGCCTCACTGGAGGCAAAACTGTGGTATACATTGTCATGATTTAAAAAAAAGATAACCATTGATGATAATTATGTCACTTTACATGACTACACCCATAATAAATTTTTTTATCTCTAAATTGCAAGGAGCATATACTTGGTCTGTAGATAAATTCACTGATTATTAAAATTGCATAAGTATAAATGCATACATAATTTGAGTGCCTTTTTTACAACTACCTGATTCAAGTAAACACTTCAATTTTTTTTTAAAAGATAGAGACCCAATGTTAATTTCAACAAATTCACCTTCTTAATAAGTTAAATACAGAAAAAAAACTTCACTGATGAATACTCCCTTGTACATAATTTTTAAGATATATACATATCTTATATCGTATATACATATACATATATATGTATATATGAAATTAATAATTTTCTGGGCTAATAACTTTACTAATGTTAAGGAAAAGAATGCCAAAAGATATTCTTCCTTGAATTTGGAATCTCTTTACAGTATTGCAGACTTCTGATACTTGTCAAGCAGTTTTACTTACAAAAAACAGAGATTCATTACTTTATCTCTGTAAAGCGGAGTATATGAATAGTGAGAAAGGACAAGCGTTAAAGAAGGTCATCTTTCTACATCATGACTTAAATCATGGACATTTGAATCAGATAGGCCTAGATTTATTTCAAGTTTCTTTGGCTATTATTTAAAAGTTCATTCTTGGGAATTTTTTTTTTTTTTTCCCGGTACGCGGGCCTCTCACTGCCGTGGCCTCTCCCGTTGCGGAGCACAGGCTCCGGACGCGCAGGCTCAGCGGCCATGGCTCACGGGCTCACGGGCTCAGGCGCTCCGCGGCATGTGGGATCCTCCCGGACCGGGGCACTAACCCGTGTCCCCTGCATCGGCAGGCGGACTCTCAACCACTGCGCCACCAGGGAAGCCCATATTCTTGGGAAATTTTATCATGCCAATTTTCAATTTCTTTATTTGTAAAATGGTAAAATTAACTGGGCTAATTCAAGAAGTACAATGAGCCATTTCATTAAAAGCACTTGCCAAAGAACATGTCAAGTCTTCAATAAACAGAAGCTCCCATTAGTTGTTAGGATAGGGCAAATATTTTGCAAGGCCCAGTGCAAAATGTAAACACAGAACCCCTTATTCAAAAAGCGGGGGGAGGGGCTTCCCTGGTGGCGCAGTGGTTGAGAGTCCGCCTGCCGATGCAGGGGACACGGGTTCGTGCCCCGGTGCGGGAAGATCCCACATGCCGCGGAGCGGCTGGGCCCGGCCACGACAGTGAGAGGCCCGCGTACCGCAAAAAAAAAAAAAAGCAGGGGGAAAAGTACTGTTACAGGCACTAAAGTATTTCATTTTAAAGGCAATAAAATATATCATCTTTCATGGCATTTCTGCTTTTCTCTGAATATCACAGATTCCTTCCCCTTGAATGCCTATGCATGATTCCTCTTTCCTCATAAGTTCAGTTTACACACAATTTCAAAGAATTTTGACCCTGAATATATACTTCAAGGAAATTTTGATACCCATACCCACTATTAATAGCTAGGTCTTCATCATTTGAAATCTAAATACATCAGAAAGGAATCTGATTTTTCCATTCCATGTTTTTAGAACAGGTCAGCAGTCTTTTGCCTCTACCCAGTGACTTCCTTTGATTAAGCTACCACCGTTGTTCCAATTAGCTGTGTCTATGGCATAGGCAGAGATGAGAGTCACAGGGCATCAAATGAGGAAGGGGTTATGCTGAGGCACTTTTCATCAAAACAAAGGTAAGCAAGTCACCTTTGGTGATTAACACATACACAATATAGAAGAAGTCCTTTTACTCAAATAATTTACCGGTGAGAAAACCTCAAAATAATTAAAGGTGGTCTATAATTTATATGTTTTATTTTAACTTTGAAAGTATAAATGTGAATTTATTTTAAAATTTTATCATTTGAGGCCAAGGGCTTTGCTTGTAAGTCAGCTAATAGATGGTCCTATGCACTTTTCTTTTCCTTTTACTTCTTTTTTTTCTTTTTACATAAAGTATACTCATAACTCATCCTCTGCAATTTTCTGTTTCCATCTCTTTAAAGCACGTCAAGCAATTACAACCACTTGTAAGCAATTTGTGTGCAGAATCCTTTTAGACATCTGTAATATATTCCCCAGATTTTATGGCTGTCCAGCCCACACTTACTTTGAAAGCATATTTCAAGCAACTCACCTTTACAAACTTGTTTTCAAGGCATACAACTTAGTTTTTATAGAAACAACTCTGTTTTCACACTCCTATTTTCATGAGTTTAAGTGATATTTAGATAAGTTATGTAAGTGAAAACAAAAACAAAAACAAAAACAGAAGCAACTGGTACAAACAGATTTAGGTATAAGCACATCTGATACTTGGTACGCGTCCTTCCGAAACAGAGGGAACAGGAGTGTGTGAGACAGAGTTATGTGAGCCAAAAGCATTCAGCAAGCCAGAGACTTCAGCACGTGTGTTTAACAGAACGGGAAAACACTGGTTTATGCAGTGAGTTGGTAAAATGGAGGTCATTTAAAAGAATTTTTGTTATATTTTTATTCCTTATCTCTTTAAATTTAGAGGTTTTTTTTTTTTCCAGTTTTATCAAGTTTGTTTCCAATGGGGAGAGAAAGTAGAAACAAATGTGTTTGTATTTACACCTACTCCATAGGTAATTAAGCACTTTTACCCTATTTAACCCACATAATGAGATGATATGCTCATCACTGAGCTGATGAGCTTGAAATCAATATTTTTAAAATATGCTACAGTGCAGGTCTTTAAGATAGAGCCCGGAAAAAAACCCATGTAATGAATCCTGAGTATTTGCAGTTTGGGAAATATGACAGGAAAGATAAATTTGTTAAGAATACTGTGGATCTGTTCTGGAAACTTTTCAGAAAAGGACATGGTCAATGAATAGGGTTTACACATAGAGAAAGGAACAAAGGGAAATTGCAAAGATTGATTTTTTTTTCCCCCATGGCAAGAAATCTGTTTAGCGATTTTAAATTCAGATCATACAAAGGGGACTAATTTTAGACAAAACACCTAAGGAATATTAACAATAACCAGGACCAGAATAGGTATAATTCTGGCCAAACATGCTTTTAATCTATTTGGGTTAATATTTATATTTTAATATCTTAAAGATAAAACATTTTAAGAATATCTCAAGCCTTTGTCTTTATCTGGAAATAATTGAGACTTCCCTCCTGACTTGTCTGTAGTCAACACTTCCTTCCTCCCTAACCATTTCGCTGGAATGACTGCTAATTCATGATTCAAGATCCTTAACCTGAAGAAACAATTCCGTTTTTATATCACCAAAAGCAAAAAAATATGGATTTTATAATCTTCTGTCTTCATATTAAGAATATGGAGTGTATAATTTCCTGTTTCCCACAGTGATTTTTTTCTTAGTGCTGTATCACTAAAATGTATACTCTAAAAGAGCTAGATATTTTTTATCTGTTTGAGTTTTTATCTCTACAGCTCTAAAAGCTAGAAAAGTACCTGGCACAAGCATGATGATAGATTGAATGTGTGAATGAATGCCATGGACATTTTTCCTGTCATTAACTGATTGGTAGTGAAATTAACAATGGCTGTGTAGCATTTTCTAATATGGATGTGCCTGTCCCATAAATGAGGATACACATTTGTTTCAATCTCTGATCTTTAATGAATTCCCAGAACTGGAGATACAGCTCACAGTACGTGAGCAAATCCAGGGATTTTTCTACAATGTCTAATTGTCTTGTGGAAAGAATATTACTGCCAACATTATAAAAGAGTGCTTTAACTATAGTAGTTAGTCTCAGTTTTAAAAAATATCTTGAAATGCATAGAGTTTTTTTATAACAGATTTTCCTTTTTTCACATTTAACTCCATTAACCATCTGCATTTAGTTTTGCTGCATTATGAAATAAGCTACAATATGTTTTATAAAATATTTAATAATTTTTATGGATAAAATATTGGATAATTTTTATCTGATGATTTCAAATGTTTTATATCAATATGTTATATATCTCTTTTTTGCATACATTTGAACACTTCTGGACATGTATATAATCTAATAAACTTTAATTCTATTGTGTTAATATCACATAGTTTTAATATTGCTTTATCATTGTAACATTAATAGGTCTTAATATCAGAGGGATAAGGGTTAACTGGGTTGGCAACCCTTAATTGATGTTATTCGTCCTCAAAAGTTATAGTAAACTGTAGTCAAACACTTTTGTAAATGAAATCTAAAATAACGATATACTCATACTACACTGCAGAATTTTATGTAATTTTTTTACATGGTATTGATCATCTGAAAATTAAGTCTCTTTTATTTGGTCCATTGTTTATTTTTACATTTTCAACTTCATGAAACTGTTCTTTCTCTCCCTCTCCCTGTATGTTTTTTCTCCTTATTAGAGTAGTTTAACTGTTATCTTTCTTGTTTATATTTTTTCTAAAAAAAATAATTATTGAGTTTAATCATCAGTGCTACATTTCTCTTCATTATCACTTCTCCCTTTACCTTTATTTATTCTAGAAGCTTTTTGATAATCATCTGCTAATTGATAAATTTGATTTAACTCAGTACTATTTCATTTGGGTTCCAGTTTTCTTGGCCAAATTCCCTTTAAATTCTAAAAAAAATTGTAAACCTATGATTTGGCTTTATATGATCATGAAGTAACTCAGTAGAGTGAGGACTTCGTTAAAGATTTTTTTCTTTCTTTCTTTCTTTTTTTCTTTTTGGCTGCATGCAGGATCTTAGTTCCCCGACTGTGCCCCCTGCAGTGGAAATGTGTAGTCCTAACCACTGGACCACCAGGGAATTCCCCAAGGATTTTTCTTTTTATTTCTGCAATTTTGAAATACCATTAGAAAATGGTACCTGTAAAATTTCTCTTTTGATGACTATTTTTAAAGGTGTGTATGTGTGTTTGAGTGTGTGTGTGTGTGTGTGTGTGTGTGTTTTAATATTTATTTATTTATTTGTCTGTGCCAGGTCTTAGTTGCTGTGTGCTGGATCTCCACTGCGGCATGTGGGATCTTTAGTTGCGGCATGCGGGATCCCCACAGCTAATGATCCCGCATGTGTGTGTTTTAATTCCTTACCAATGATTCCTATGTTGGAACTATCTCATAGACACTTAAAAGTGACATATGTTTTCTGTATGATTTATAGTTCTAATTATTTAGTAATTTTATGGCATTAATCATATTGCATTTTTTTCATGTCATTTATTTTTGCCCATTTGACTGCTCAAGGTTAAAGGGATTTTTGAAACAGCTGTTCCAATGCATTTTTGTTGTGTTCATATGATTTTTTTTTTTTTTTTGCAGTACACGGGCCTCTCACTGTTGTGGCCTCTCCCGTTGCGGAGCACAGGCTCCGGACGCGCAGGCTCAGCGGCCATGGCTCACGGGCCCAGCCGCTCCGAGGCATGTGGGATTTTCCCAGACCGGGGCACGAACCCGTGTTCCCTGCATCGGCAGGCAGACTCTCAACCACGGCGCCACCAGGGAAACCCTCATATGATATTTTAAAACATATATTTATGCTATTTTTCCATTTCTGTTAAAGTCCATGACTGTTTAGCTAGTCTTTTTTAATAACTTTATTTAATAATACTTTTCTTGATTTCTACATTTTGTTGTAAACATATTAATCTCTAGTTATTTGATGTTGTTGTTGTTCATTAGTCTGAGAAGTATTTTACTGTCAAGATATTTGGCTCACTTTGTTTTAGCTTTGTAGTTCAGTCTTTAGAAAATACACCATTGTGGGAGTATTACTTTTTAAAATTTTTTCTTTGTGGTTTTGTTTTGTTTTGTTGTTTCTTTCTTTGTAACCCAACATGAAAGTTCTATTTTTAACAATAGAGGTATTAAGCTCAATTACATTACTTTCAGAATTGACATATCTTGTCCTTTGTTTACTTTGGTATATTTTTTATTTTGTTGTCTTCTTAATACCATGCATGTTCTATGAGCTGCTTTTTCTCTGAATTTTTTCTCTCGAACTGATTTTAGGGGAAAATATATCACATTAATTATTAGCTTTCTACACTTGAGATAGATATTATTATCTATATTTTTAAATATAGACAGTAAATAAGAAACAAAAAGTTTAAAAGCCTAACATGTCTCTAGGTAGTTAATAAGTGGTGAAACCAGGATTTTAATATGGTTCTGATATTAATGCCCGTATTGTATCCACCTCAAAAAAAAAAGAAAAATCCATTTGTATATTTTACTGAGGCTAACAGTTCACACACTGAGCCATAAAATGATACTTGGGACTGTAGTAGAACATAGATGAAATGGAATGAGCTCATCCCAGTAAAGTATATCTGTGTGTTTCAGGGTCTCTCTGTGTTAATTGGTGTAATATTTTAAAAGACATGGTCAGTAATTTTCATTTGATATAAGTGGCTATTTGGCAACATGATAGTACTATAAGAAGCTGAATAATGGGATCAAAAGGACACTTGCCTTAGCTGACTATTACTTCTTATTTAATATACATTAAATAGACTGTTAGTTAGGAAACCTTGTAAAGAGGCTATGGCACCATTAAGAGCTTTGTGGTGGGATGATTAAAAGAAAGTGTAGTACATAAGAAAATATACGAAAAAAGAGTTAGAAGGATTTGGTCATGTCTTAAAAGAGAAGATGAAAAGTCATCCGGAAATGATGAAACATCTAGTCTTTATGATTTCTAAGGTCAACTTAATACATGACTAGAGTTTGCTAAGAGCAAAATGGCCTTGGTTTTACATATATTTAGTTTGGATTACAGTGTGCATACAAATGAAAATTATTAGGTTGAGAATGTAAGAATTATGGTTATAAACATAGTCTGTATCTAAAAATCACATACAAATAAATATCCTATTGTAGGTTGTGGAAATTACCTCCCTAATCTGTGTAGGAGAGGCAGAACTTGACCTCTACCTGTCTTAGGTTTTGAACTGGAACTCTTTGACAAAAAGACAGATTAACAAGAGGAAAACAGTTTATTAATGTGTGTAGCACATACCACATGGGAGAAACCTAAAGGCAGAGTAACTCAAAGTAGCTGCTTAGAACTAGGCTTAAATTGAATTTTCAACAAAGGAATAAATTTATAGAGCAATGGTAGGACAAGGGGAGGAAGCAGTGTTAGGATTCCACGGGCAGCAAACTGTGGGAAGGTAAATGTATGGGAGTAAACTAATGGAGTAAGGTTTGCAGATTCCTCTGCTGTCCTTTCTAGACTTGGAAAGAGCTTGTCTCCAGTAAAAGGAGATATTATATCCTGCCTTTAGGCAGAAAAAGAGGGAGGCTTTTTATGTGTTTGCTGCTTCTTAATTGCCTTCAGCTCAAAATAATTTTCATGTCAGAGAGGCATACTTTGGAGTGACATATTCTGGTTGTTTTCAACTTCCTTATTCACCTAAATCTTTTTAGAGAAAAGTGCTAGTAATTAGAAGCAACATATAATGAAGGTGGTATTCCCATAACAGGAATCCTTTTTAGATTTTTCAAAATTGTTAGAAATATTTATAAATAACTTACAAATATGATGATATTAGTAAATTTAGTACTTGAGTGTAGGAATATATTGGACATCAGATGTCCTTTGAATTTCTGAGAATGTCAGTGAATACCAGACTATCCAGTTTTTGTGAGTATGATGCAATGTTGTGTGAAAACAGCATAGTTTCTGAAGAAGCAAACAGATCAGTTTGTAACCTAAAATAAATCAAGCTAGAGGTTGACTTGTGTAGAAAACATGTAAGTGGTAGATAATCTGTGAGAGAAAAAAGTTTGTACTGTTTATACATGTGGGAAAATTGCATACTCTAAGTAAAGAGTTCTTGCTGTTATGTCTACTTTATGTCTAGACTTTATGTCTAAACTCTAATCAGAAAGACAGACCATTGACATATGGACAAATAACTGCGTAAAAAAATTTCAGGAAGAAATAATTGTTGTGAAAGAATAAAATACAATGATGTGATAAAAGATGCCCAGGATATTAGGGCCATTATGTTGAATGATTTGTGTGAGGGGGTATTGAATTAACATAAGTACACAAAAAAGAAATATTAGACCCAAAATTCAGTGTAGGCAGGAACTTGTAATGAATTCTGTTATATCCATCTTGTTCCCGTTCTATCATATGGGAAAAATTGAAAGAATAATGCCAACATTTAGAGTGAAGCAGAGACAAATGATGGATTCATGGATTAAGTTCACCAAGTCTATCAAATGCCCAATTCCAGTCCTTAAAATTCTGGGAAGTCTTTGCATTCTCTCCTTGGACTCTATTAGAATATGTACAGACTGTGTATAATGCATCAATAATTAGTACACAGTATTAGGGATTACAGATAATAAATCCTGTAAGGGGAGAGAGGATCCTCCATTTTGTGCTTATGTAGCAAGCAACACGAGCAACCCCCAGTTAAATTTAAATTTCTGATATACAATCATTTTTTAGTTTATGTCCAGATATTTCATGGAACACACGCATACTAAAAATTATTTTTTGTTTATCTGAAATTCAAGTTTAACTGGGCATCCTGTATTTTACCTAGCAACCCTAAGCTTGTGAGAAATAACCTTATTATATTGAAGCTAACCGGTTGGTTAAAATACAGACTTTTGTTGCTTAGAATTCACAGTCAAGGCTCTGGAAGAACATGGGAATAGGACTCTCCAAAAAAATATCAAGCTATTGGTGTGTGGCAATGACTTATGTTCACTCCTCAGTAAGGTGCTAAAAGAGATAAATGTCAGTGCTGCTAAAGAGAGAATTTTCGATTTAAGCTGACCGGTCTGCAGGAAGAACGGATACATACATACTGTTGTGAGAAAAGAGATCCTTTCTCCTTTCTGCCAGAGATCCAACACTGCTAAGTGTCCATAATTAGAAACTGCCAAAAGTGACTTTGCCTCACGCTGTAGTTACGGCAGGCCAGAAAATGAAAGTCAGAAATGTCAGGAGTTAGCTTGGCATCCAATGGGAAATTAAAACAACAACAACAAAACAAACAAAATATCAGGGAGCCGAATTCTTTATCTCCTCCCCTAAAACTCCAATGGCTGCTGTGCTCTGCAAAGGTAATATCAATAGTACTCTCACCTGTTAGCACAATTTATCAGATGGCAGGCAGGGAACAGAGGTGACTAGTTTTGCCTGCTGTTTCTCATTAGTCAGAGTCAAATACTGAGAACTGACAACACAGACTGAAGCTGTATACATCTATGGCTACAAGAGAGTTCGAGAGTGGGCTTCACATTAAGATTTCATGGTTTAAAAGATTTCTGCTGCTGGACATAAATAAGATGGTTCCCTGCCCCCAGTTAAATCTTTGGGTAGTAGTCTAAAATTTTAAGGAAGTTAGAGCTCTGGCATCAAGCTGGATGGGGATGTGTGGCTATTCCCTCCACAGGCCTTTATAGCCACATTGGCAATGAATGAGCAGACTGCAGATTTTCAGACTTGAGTATGTCAATAATGAATTTACTTTATTGTTCTTGTCTAGTGGTATGAGGTATAGGACCTATACCAATGATCACTGTGTATCCCTTCAACTTGTAGCCTCTACTAAATTAGAATGTTTATTGTAGAAGACTTATTTTTCCATTCACTATTATATTTTGTATGTGAAATCATATTTATTTTTTTAAATTTTTAATTTTTTTGCGGTACGCGGGCCTCTCACTGTTGTGGCCTCTCCCATTGCGGAGCACAGGCTCCAGACGCTCAGGCTCAGCGGCCATGGCTCACGGGCCCAGCCGCTCCGCGGCATGTGGGATCTTCCCGGACCGGGGCACGAACCCACGTCCCCTGCATCGGCAGGTGGACTCTCAACCACTGCGCCACCAGGGAAGCCCTATTTTTTATTTTTATTGAAGTATAACCAATGTACAATATTATATTAGTTTCAGGTCTACAACATAGTGATTCAATATTTTTATAAATTATACTTCATTTAAAGATATTATAAAATAATGGCTATATTTACCTCTGCTGTATACTATCTCCTTGTAGTTTATTTATTTTATTCATAGTGGTTTGTACCTCTCATCCCCTACCCCTATCTCACCCCTTCCCATTTCCCTCTCCCCACTGGTAACTACTAATTTGTTCTCCACATCTGTGAGTCTGTTTCTGTTTTGTTATATTTATTCATTTGTTTATGGAGTCATTTTAAATGATCAGATAGCTCAAAGGTTACAGGTTTTTAAAAAGAAACATCTGGGCATTTAAATGTTACATATACTTCAGGTTCAGATTCTGGAATAAGATAGGATAGTACATATAACTATAGTCATAATAGCTACAACTTCATTTACATAATAGGTATACGGGACAGTTGCATTGGATGAGACATTCTTTGCTGTTATGTAACTGAAGATAGTTGTCTATATACCTCAAGCATGTGTGTGAGATCTGGGCTTTCAAGGGATAGACTTGTTGCAGCCATTGTTTATGTGTGTTCAGTATCTAATTTCCCTATGTGATTTGAGTAACCAGAGAGGGGCACCTTTTTCACCAGGGATTGGGTTAGAAACAGCCAGTTGACTTCTTGGTTCACACCAGAACCATCAGGCTTTTTCTTTGAAGGTGGTGGAGAAGTGTCACTCCTGTGTGACCCTGAAAGCTGAAAGTATGTGTGTCCCAGTCGTTTCTCAGATAGCACACACCCTGCGACATGGAGATAAGAGAGAGGAAGAGGGAAGTAAGGGAGAGGAGGGTAAAGAACAAAAGAGAAAGTGCCCTGGAAGCAGTTAATATATTTAAGGACCAATAGACTATTGTTTTTAATCTAGACATTGTAACACTTTTGTGGGTTATAAAATTAATCTAGTGGAGGATGACCAGGAATTTATTTTTCAACACAACAGAATAAAGCAGAATAGAATAGAATAATTAAAAACATTAATAGAATAAAAAATATTGTTTTGGCATTTTGTGTGTACACATGTACACACATGGTTTCCTAGGATTGTGATGTAAAATACATTTCTTACTTTGAGTAGCTGTCAAAGAAGTCCAGTGATGAATACATTCTAGTTCTTAAATACTAATCCTTTTACTAGGATTTTAATAGTGTAGGCTACCCCAAGTTCTCTCTGCTATCCACCTTCCACTTTTATTGTACTTAATTTAGTGTTATAAAAACTTTATACACAATAACTCATTTAATCCTCCCAACATCTCCATGTGGAAGGTACTATTATTGTCTCAACTATAGCAGTGAGAAAATTGAAGCACACAGAATTTAAGTTAATTTTGCCTCAGATCATTCAGTTGTAAATGGCAGAGTCAGGATTACACTGGTACCCTGGAAAACTATCTAGTAGGAGAAGCAATGGAATGCAAAATAAAATCTATATTTTGTAGAAATGTGTAATGTTTTATAGAAAGAAGAGAATATTGCTGAAACTGGAAACTGTCCTATTAATTGTGGTGTACTAGAGTGGAGGTCATGACTTCTTGTGGCTGAGATCCCTGGGGCCAACTTGGACCAGTTCCAATTCTTATGGGAAATTTTGTGTTATGCTAATTGCTGTTTTTAAATTAGTGAGCAATCCTTAAATCCCTAAATGCCTCACATAGATGTTTAAAGTGCTCATTATTTACAACGACATTAGTAACTCTCTTCTTGAAACCAAATTTAACCAAAGCTGTTAAATTTTTTTCAGTTTCAAAATTGTATTTATAGTGTCTGTTCAGAGACCCAAATAATGTTTTTGTAGCAAAGAAAAATGCTATCTATATTTTTAAATGGATTATTGAATTTAAGGTGGTATTATCTTTATGTGATAATATCTAATTAGTTCATAAATACTTAAGGTTATTTGTAATAGGGTGTGTGGATGAATCAGACTTCCAACTGAAGATGTAGGGAGTATATCTAATTATTATCCAATGCCTTTGATCCACACATATAATAGGAGCAGTTCATGGGTAATTTAGCTACTATGCATAGCTTCAGAAGAAATGAAGAATATAAATGTTCGTATTGATTCTTGTACCTGTATATGACACCTTCTCTATGTTAGGTATATATATATATATATGTATATATATATATATATATATACTGCATTTCAGAACAATAATAAAACATGATAAACAGATTTAGTGTGATTAACAAAACTGCCCAAGACTATGCAGTCAGTACGTTAGCTGAGGCATTAACATGTAACCCTAGATATGCCTGAGTCCAAAATATATACTTTTTCAACTACAGTCTGCTGCATTTTTGGATACAGGTGGAGGCCTGAACAAAAGGAGTAGAATGGAAAGTGTAGAAAGCATTATTTATATTCATAAAATGTAAAAACAGACCTATCCACAAATAATTAACTAAGAAGAGGGCAGACCCACAAAATGTCTTCATCCTTTCTTTGCAACATTTTTCTCTCTTTTACTGTGATCTTAATTTTTATTCATATTAGGTATACTACCCTTAATTCTCCTCTTTAAATGTCCTAGTTGCTCTTAGCAACATCAAATTTTGATGACTCCCTTAGCGACTTCACGGCTTTAAGTATATTTTACTGCTCTGTGACTTGCAGGGCATAATTTAAGGCTAAAATTTAACTTTTTAATCTCTTTTTGGTTCAGTAAATTTATTGCCTATGAGAAGTAAGAGAATAATAGGAGAAATAATTCTCCAATGAATTAATCTTATAGTACCACCTTACCAGATTTTTTAATCTGTAGGGCTCAGCTAAGCAGGAAGGGCCAAGGGGAATGTAAAAGGTGTGTGTGTGGAGTGGAGGCAGAGTTCTCCAATGACTGAAAAAACATGGCGTAAGTGCTTGTGATGATGCTCATTGACATCATAATGGGATTGCAAGATCAACTGGAAAATGTTTAAACATGTTCACACAGATAAGCTTCTAAAATAAAGGTTTAGAGTTAAAATACTATATCCTGCTAACTGTAGTAAAAATCTACCTCCCTGTACAAAACCCAAACTTAGTTCAAGGACAAAGGTTATGTGCCAGTCAAAAATCATTTGCTCTCCCCACAGTGGAATAAAAGTCATTTTAAAATCTATTTCAAGACAGCAATCCACTGCTAGAAAGTAAGGTGAGTTAGGCAAAGCATGAGTAAATACTGAATGTAAAGACTTGAGGTCAGCATATTCTGGAGATATTAGTATTTATTGTTCAAGCTTATATGGGTATTTGCATATCTCTTCACACACTAGAGATGTGCTAGATGAATTTCAACCATGTGAATTTGAACTGACTATTGTGAATAAGATTCTGTCTTCTAGCATTAAATCTGAGAGGGAGAAGCTAGCAGTAAACAAGTGTCTAAACAAGTGTCTAATGGGAAAATAATTGACTTTGTGTGACTATACACTCATTGTTCCAAAAAAAATAGATAATAAACTGAAAAAGATATATTATAGCATAAGAATAGGAAGAATTGCCCTAAATATTTCATGATTAAAAAATAGATATCTGAAAATTTAGTATAGGAAAGAGAATACTTAGAAAATATATGCTTTATGATCAACTATAAAGAGATAACAGTATGTGTATGAATGTACATGAACACACATACCAGAGGTGGCAAGAAAGTGAGAAAAATACTCAAAAGATAAAAAGTTAGAGCCTGTATGGGTTTAGAGACATAATTTGGCAATACCAAAGCCCAGCTCCTAGGGCATACACATTCCTTTATGACTTAGAACTTGGACACAGGAGACAATCCTGAGGTACTGTTTATTAGAAAATATATATCTCACAGGGATAAAGGCTGAGAAAATTGTCTATCTCAGCTTTAGCTCTGAATAAAGAAAGGGAAAAGAAAAGAACTAAAAATTTCTCATTGCCTTACTCTTCTCAAATAGTTCTGGGACTAGAATTTATTAACAATGATTAACAATGTTGTGTTAGTTTCAGGTGTACAGCAGAGTGATTCAGTTATACATATCCATGTATCTATTCTTTTTCAAATTCTTTTCCCATTTAGGTTATTACAGAATATTGAGCAGAGTTCCCTGTGCTGTACAGTAGGTCCTTGTTGGTTACCTATTTTGAATATAGCAGAGTGAACATGTTAATCCCTAACTCCCAATCTCTCCCTCCCCCCATCCTTTTGAGATTAACCATTTATCAAATATATGTCTTGCAAATATTTTCTCCCATTCTGTACATTGTCTTCTCACTCTGTTGATTGTTTTCTTTGCTGTGCTGAAACTTTTTGTTTTGATGTATTCCCGCTTGTTCATTTTTGTTGTTGTTGTTGTTTTTGCCTGTGCTTTTGCTGTCATATATATGAAATCATGAAAAGACAAATGTCCTGAAGCTTTTCCTCTATGTTTTCTGCTAGGAGCTTTTCAGTTTCAAGTATGACATTTAAGCCTTTAATCCATGTAAAGTTGATTTTGTGTATTGTGTAAGTTAAGGGTCCAGTTTCATTCTTCAGCATGTGAATATCCAGTTTTCCCAACAACATTTGACTGTTCTTTCCCTATGGTGTATTCTTGACTCCCTTTCAAAAATCAATTGACTGTGTATGAGTGGATTTATTTCTGGGTTCTCCATTCTGTTCCAGTGGTCTGTACTGTATGTCTGTCTTTATGCCAGCACCATGCTAGATTGATTGCTGTAGCTTTGTAGTAGATTTTGAAATCAGAAAGTGTGATACCTCCAGCTTTGTTCTCCTTTCTCAGGATTGATTTGCCTATTTGTGGTTCCTTATAATTCCTAGGATTGATTTTTCCGTTTCTGTAAAAAATACCACTGTGGCTTTTAGCACTTCCATGTTCATTGTAGTACTATTCCCAATAGCCAAGATGTGGAAACAACCTAAACATCCATCGACAGATGGAAAGATAAAGAAAATGTAGTATATAAATACAATGAAATACTAGTCAACCTTAAAAAAGAAGGAAATTCTGGTAATATGCAACAACATGGCTGAATTTTGTGGACCCTATGCTAAGTGAAATAAGCTAGTTACAGAAAGACAAGTACTTTATAATTCCACTTATATAAGGTATCTAAAATAGCCATTGAATCAAAGAGTAGAATGAAAATTTCCAAGGTGTGTGGGGAGGAGGAAATGGGGAGTTACTAATCAATGTGCATGAAGTTCCAGTTTTGTAGAATGAATAAGTTCTAGAGATCTGCTCTACCACATTTTACCTATAGTCAACAGTAATGTATTGTATTATACATTTAAAAATTTGCTAAGGTGATAGATCATCTATTAAGTGTTCTTACCACAATGAAAGTAAAGAAAAAGAAAACCAGAAGAAGTATATTACAACAATAACAATGAAAGAAAATGGGTAATCAATATTCTTTTCCAACATTCTGATGTAAGAGAAAACAAGAGCAGAAGCTAGAATGTTGGCCAAAATATTAATATAAGAATCATATATATTTATGAGAGATGCAATTTGCAATTTAATTGTCTGAACTTAGTCACAGATTATGTATGTCTGGGCAAATGGTGCCTGAGAAGATGGGAGCATCATTTAATAAATGGTGATACACTGTCAGTGAACAGGAGGATAATAATTGCTGATAATTTTTATACCACAACACTTTTCTTAAGTATCCTGGAAAATTATGAAAAGAGCTTATTTCCAGTTTGATGTACAAGCTGATTATCAATGAACTATACATGTAAGACTTGAACTCAAGATTTCAAAGCCAGAAATGAAGATTTAGGGACAATCTGCATACAGGTGATTTCTGAAATCATAGGAATGGCTGACTATTCTAAGAAGAATATGTATAGAAAATTTGAAAAACAGAACCCCTAGGTTTTTTTAGATGGTGTTTAGTTTCACCAAGATTAAAGGAAAATAAGTTCATACATTAAGTCACATTTATTCATTACTACTATATATGTTACTGGGGATGTATTAAAATATAGAGATTAAAACAAGTTACTCCCATGTAATTTATAATCTAATAAATAAAACATAATTTGGTAGCTGGAATGCAACCTATAAATTACGCATGTCCAATTGTGTTTGGTATTTTGGGTGATTTTTCATAATTTTTTCAGTCAAACAGCAGCCTTGCAAATTACTTTATCTAAATTCTGTGTATACGTGGGAAAATTACACTTAAAATAACACAGTTAGAAACAAAATTTGGATTGAAATACCTGTATGAATCATTCAAGGACCTATGCTTTTTCCACTTCATCAAACAAGAGAAGTTAAGCAAATTAGTGGTAAATGAAATGTCTTTATGTTTAAGATGTCATTAGAAGCCTTAGAGGACCTGGTTGTGTAGAATGTTGGAAGAGGTAGACATAACCCTCAGTGATTAATGAATTAGCCTGAGGAAGAGGAAGCCAAAAATGACAATATTCTGAGAAATATGACTTGGGGAATACAGCCAAGAACATGATCGGCAGGGAAGAAGCATGCTCATTGGAAGATTATCAAAGAATAAGTGTAGGTAACATGTTTGCAGGCAAACTGAGAGTGGAAGGAAAGAAAAAAAAATGATTTGGAGGGAATCTCATCATTGATATCCTAAGATCCCTGAGAAGGAATGTGGGCACCAAATCAAGGAAGTGGTTCAGGAGACACCATTTCAAATGATGGAAAAAATGAGAATACATGGAATTCCTGGTTATATGAACAGAACAAAATGATTAGCAAGCAGAAATACTGATAAAATTATATCAACAGGAAATGATAACAATCCTTTAGAAAAATATTAAAATGCAGATTCTGGGCTTCTGACCTTTAAAAGTCAGAAGACCTTTAACAAACATAGGCTGTTTGGATATTTAAATGATTTTCTCTTTAAAGCTGGTATTGCATTTGTTGTTGTCCTAAAACTACACTGCAGTCCCTCTAACAATTATATATATACGTACAGATCTACAATGCTATGTAAGGTATATTCATATAAATATTTAAAAAATAGATAAATATATAATTGTATGTGTGTGATTTTGTTAGGTGTATGTTACTTTTGGGGAAAGAGGGAATTAAATATTAAGAGGTTACATGTGTTTAATAAACCTAGGAGATTAGATCCAGACTCTAACAATAAATGTCTTCAGCATCAGTAATTATCACTATTCCAGGAATATAACATTTAAGTTCATATATTTGTATGATCCTTAGCTTATTCTGTACCCATTTTCTAGAATTCTCCAGAAATTCTACTTACAACTGTAGAATACTTGCTTTATCATGGAAGCTATCTGGTTCATGAAAACTTCCTTTATTTATATTTTTATATATGTATACACATACATTACTACTTTATTCTGATAAAAATACATACCTATCTTAAGTCAGTTTTATTTTACCTAACTTGTATTATTATTTTTTTAATCTCCCAGACTTAGCTTCTTTAGTAATTTGTGCCTTGAGTATGTATGAGATTCAACGGAAATGGTAGTTTATATTGGAAAGAACACAAACTTCACAGCCTGACACAATTATTACACCCAGTTTGAGGTGTGGCAGATTGTTTTAGCTTTCTGATTTCAGCTTCCTCTCATACAAAATAAGAATATTAACTGTATCTTATAACTTAACATATAGTATGTTCTAATAGAATTTTGACGTTATTAATAAAACTTGTTGCAATTACAACATAATTGTATACTGTTAATTTTAGTGTTTCAGAGTTGGAGAATAAAGTTTTTCTAGATTTTTAGGTATTTTTTTTTGTCAGTGTTAACTGGCCATCTGTTATCAAAGTCAAGGAATGTTGATTTTTTTCCCCAAGTCAATATAATCATAATATTAATATGCCAGAACTATAAATGATTTTATGTTTGGAAGTATATACTTATTTCTTTCATATAGAGACAAATAGAATTTTATTTTACAAAATATTTGATGTCAAAATATGACTGAAAGTCTAGTATTAAACTTGACCATTCCATATTACTGTTATTTATACACATGAATATATAGAGGTGCCAAATATATGATATAAAATCCAATTTAAATTTCACAGACACATTTATTCATCTGATTTAATCACCAGAAAGTCCTTTGTTTTCAAAGTTCTAGAAATTCCATTAAATGTATCTCTAGAAGAATGGATCCAAACACTCAGAAATGGATGTTTATCTCATTTACGATTTTCTATCAAGACTGATAGCAGTCCACTATCTTATTTTCTCTAACCTTCTAACTTTGTAACATTACCTTAATTCCCATCTTTGCTATCCCTTGATCTTATGGTTACCTTAGCTGTCTACTGTTGAGTTTGCCTGTGCTCTCTCCAAATCTTCCACTTTATATTTGAATATTCAAGTCCAGCTATGACTCTGTAAAACCAATTTTTTTCCCAAATTCTCATAGGTGATAAAGCTAGTTTAGCTCCACTTCCTCTGTTTCTGTTTTCATTTTTGAAAGTTAGGGTTTGAGGGTGTAATTAACACAATAGCTGGTACAATTATCAGCAAAAATAGATGAGGAATCTCTCAATTCATGTTGCAGATAATATCTATTCATTTTCCAGCTAAGAAGAACCTATAGTGCCCCTAATCCTGAAGCTAAAACCCAGTGTTAAAATCAGAGGGCGATCATGCAAGTTATTAATAATAACTAAAGCAATATTTGCCCTAACTCTACCTCATTTTAACACTTTCAACCCTACCCTTTTCCCAAATAGTAACATAGAGTCAAAGGAAAAATTGCTTAGAGACATCTGACCCATCAAGGACATAGTTATTCACTCTGGAATATTATTACACAAGCTTTGGAATCAAGGTAGACTGACTTCTAGTTCATGTTCTGCTACCCAATCATCAACATAACCTAGGACAAGCAACACAAACTTTCTGAGCATATTTTATCTTTGCAACTTGGAGTATAGAAGTATTTGCTTCCACGACTGCCTAAACATTAAACAATGTCTAAAAATAATCTAGAATGCAACCTTGTATGTAGTAATCACTGGATAAATATAATCTCCTTTAAATTAAAAATATATCTGTTTTTCTGAGATGCTGAAAACTTGAAATATTTCAAAACCCAATTCTTATTGACCAGAATCTTACTGTTTTTGAGAAAACAGAGGCATGTACACATCTAATGTTTTGACAAATAATCTTTAATGATCTCTCTTTTTAAATGGAATTCTGCTTGGAAACATATCCTAAGGAACTAATACTCATTAAAAGTAGAAATTATTCTCTTTATACTATATTATTAGATTGAACTACAAGAAATTGTCATTTCAGAAGGTCAGAATGGTTGAATATCATCAATTTCAAATGGTTCAACCTAATTATTTAGCACTCTTAAGTCTCAATATTGAATAAATGTCAAACAAGTCAAAACATGAGTTACATTTTTAACTGTACTGCTTGCAGGTGAAAAAGTTAATAAAGTTCTTTAAAATGTTTTCTACCTTATAAAATTTTGTTATGCAATAAACAGAAGCCCATTTCATCTTATTCACAATGTTAAATTGTTCTATAAAGGTTTTTTTCAGTCAAATTTTTAAAATTCTTTTTTTGTGTGTGTGCTGACAACATTCACTTATGAATTGGAATTATTGTATATTTTAACAGGTTAATTATTTTGCTTGTAAATGCCTGTTTCACTAGATTTAATCCAAAAGATGTAAAATTTCCTGCTATATAAAATAATTAAAATTGCATAAAGAAATAATGAAAGTCACTAAGAATAAAATTCACCATGAAAGTCACTTTTAATTTTTTTGGTTTGGTTCAGTTCCTACCTCCCATTCCTCAGCAGTTGCCCCCTGACAGAACTAGTAGTAGTAGTAGTAGTACTCATAGTATCAGTGTGGTCATTAATAAGTAATATGTTAAAGGTTTACAGTGTGTTAGACACCCTTACCTGTGTTACCCATTTACATTCACATAATGCTCATAATAAGTTTTTGCATCTACACATATTCTGTTTTCCACTATTTATCATGGATGAGCTATCCTTGTTCCTCACCAAGGCAAGTACTTCCACTGTGCACTAGATCCAAACATAGATCACCTAACCAAGGATTTTGCAGAAGTAATCTTCCTCTCTCCAGTATTTCTTTAGAATATAAATGAGCTGAAATTTCTACCCCATAAATTACCAGACCATTTATTGATATTTTCTCCACTTTCTAAGTGAAACTCCTTGGAAGAGTTGTCTTGAACACATTGTCACCAATTCCTCTCTTAGAATTCTCTTTTATGTTTGACAATTTTACTCGATTATTTATTAAAGTATAATTGATACAGAACAGGAAGTAATCATAGGTACTATAGCTTGGTAAATTATCACAAATGGAGATAAAAAATAAAATTAGAAGCTTTCAAGAAGTCCCCATGGTGCCTTCTCTTGGATTATTTCCAATTTTTGTTTATAAAAAAATGCTACTATTGACATATTTGAATGGATGTACTTATATCAGATTTATTGAGTTATAATTTAAGTTCAAAGTGCATGCATTTTAAGTGCACAGTTCAGTGAGTTTTGAGAAACATATGCACCTTTGTAACCACTACCATAATCAAGATATAGAAGCATTTCATAATTCCAGAGTGTTCCATCATGACCATTTGCTATTAATCTCCTTCCCTAACCCTGGCCCAAACCATTTTACTGCTATGTGTCACTATAGATTAGTTTTGGCCATTCAAGAAATTAGGTTGGTAGGTAGGTTAGAGATGAGAGAGAGAAGAAGAAAGAGAGGGAGATAGGCATAGAGATCTATACATAGGCATAGATATATAGATATATGAAATCATACTGCATATACTCTCTGTGTTTGTATTTTGTCACTCAGCATAAGATTTCCTATATTTACTCATGTGATTCTGAGTATCAGTATTACATAAATGTTATTATTGAGTAGTATATCCATCCATTCACCTATTGAAAAATATTTCATTTGTTTCCCTTTGGAGCTATTATGAATAAAGCTGCTATAAGTATTGGTATATAAGTCTTTGGGTGGACATTTATTTACATTTTCGTTGGCTAATATATAGGAGAGGAGTTCAATTGCTAGGCCATATAGGAATGTTAGAAAAAACTTCTAGATAATTTTCCAAAGTGATTGTGACAGTAAACGTTATCATCATCAATTTATGAGAGTTGCAGATGCTCCAGGTCTTTGACAATGCTTAGAATTGTCAGTCATATAAAAATTGTAGTGTGTGCACATTGGTATCTCATTTTGATTTTATTTGCATTTTCCTAATGATGTTGAGAGCTTTTTTATGTGCTTATGGGCCATTTGTATAATTTCTATGTAAAGTGTGTCAAATCATTTTCAATTTTTTTAAAACCAATGGCTTACTTATCTTCATAGTGTTGAGTTCTAAAGATTTTTTATATATTCAAATGAAAGTTCTTTGTACTGCGAATTAGTACTGTGAACATATTTTCCCAACCTATGGCTTCATTTTCCTACTTTCTTAATAGTATCTTTAGTTGGACAATAGTTTAACATTTTAATTAATTTGAATTCACCAGTATTTTCTTTCATGTTGTATGCTGTTTGTTCCTATCTAAGAAACCTTAGCCTAGTTCCAGGCTTTGAATATTTTCCCCCCAGATGTTTTTTTTCTAGTCATCTAATTTTAGTTTTTGTATTAGATCCATGATCATTTTCAACTTAATTTTTGTGTACCATGTAAATCAAAAGTTTTTATCTTTATATGGGTATTCAGTTCAAGGAAAATTTATTGAAAATATTATTTTGCTTTACTGATTTATCTAGGCAACTTTGCTTAATATAAATGAATATCTATGTGTGATCTATTTCTAGACTCCCTATTCTATTCCAATGATCCATATGTCTATATCTTTACCAGTGCCACACTGAATTGTTTATCATAGCTTCATAAGTCCATGTTAAAATCAGATAATTATGTATTCCAAATTTGTTCTGATTTTGCAAGATTTTTTGACCATTCATAATATTTGCATTACCGTATTTGGGGGACACAAGAATTCCATATGTCAATTTCTACCAAAAAAAAAAAGTTTGTAGATAAATGATTGGAAATGCTTTGGAAGTTAGAGATCAATTTTAGTACAATAGACAGTCCAACAGTCAGGTTGTGTTCTACTTAAGACATCTTTACTGATTATTTATTTACTTTCAAACCTGTATGACTTTTATTTCATTTCCTTTTCTTATTGCATTAGATAGGCTCTCTACCACAATACTGAAGAGAGTTGGTGAGACAGCTCTATTGCCTTGTTCTTGATCATAGGGGAACAGCATTCAAGTTTTTTGAAGTGTGATATTAGCTGTGGGGATTTTTTTTTTTTTACAGCTGCTCTTTATCAGGCTGAGGCTACTTCCTTCTAGTTTGTTGCATTGAAAATTGTTAAAATTTGTTCAAATGATCTTCTGTATTTATAGAGGTACTCAGATGTTTTTCCTTCATTATTCTATTGATGATTTACATTGATGTACTTTTAATACTAAATAAGCCCTGCATTCCATGGATAAACATCATTTGTTCACATTTATTGTTTCCATATACTGATATATTTGGTTTGATATTTTTGCATCTATGTTCATGTGGGATACTCATTTTCAGGTTTCTTTTACTTTTCTTGGTTTTGGTATCGGAGCAATGGTCCTCAAAAAATGAGTTGGGGATGCATTCTGCCTCTTTCATTTAAAAAATATATATATAAAATTGGGAACATTACTTCTTTGAATGTGTGCTATAATTCATTAGTGAAAATATCCAGGTTTGGAGTATCCTCTGTGGAAATATATTCAATCATGTATTTCTCTAACAGATACAAACTCATTCATGGTTTCTGTTTCCTTCTAGGGACAATATTTAAACTTAAAAGAAATAATTGTTACATTTTACGTATATTTGCAGTTTGTTCTGCCATAAACTTGTATGCAATATCACCTTATTTTTTAAAAATGTTGGTAAACTTACTCCTTCTTTCTGTCCTGATATTGGCAATTTCTGTCTTCTCTTTTTGCTACTGTGTTTTGTTTTGTTTCTTTCTTTTTTTTTATCTTTATTGGAGTATAATTGCTTTACAATGGTATGTTAGTTTCAGCTTCACAACAAAATGAACCAGTTATATATACACATATATTCCCATATCTCTTCCTGCTTGCATCTCCCTCCCTCCCACCCTCCCTATCCCACCCCTCCAGGCGGTCACAAAGCACCGAGCTGATCTCCCTGTGCTATGCGGCTGCTTCCCACTAGCTAACTGTCTTACGTTTGGTAGTGAAGAGACGAAATTGAGCTATTTGTAATGAGGTGGATAGACCTAGAGTCTGTCATACAGAGTGAAGTAAGTCAGAAAGAGAGAGACAAATACCGTATGCTAACACATATATATGGAATTTAAAAAAAAAAAAAGTCATGTTTTGTTTCTTTTTGAACTGTCTAGCTAAAGACTTAGCAATCTTATCTCTTCATTGAGTTTTTAAATTGTTTTTCAATTCTCTATTTTATTTATTTCCATTCTTATCTTTATTATTTCATAACATCTACTGATACTGAGTTTAACTTGCTCTTCTTTTTCTGCCTCCTTAAATAATTTATTTTAGATCATTTTTTTTAATATAGGAATTTGAAGCTATAATGTTTCCTCCAGCACTGCTTAGCAGAACTATACATATATTGATTTGCTTTGTTTTCATCGTCATTCAATTCAACTTAATTTTTCATTTTCTTTTTGTTTTTATTTTTCCATGGAAGTTAGAACTTGAACATATGTCTTTGGGTGGCAGTATTCAACTCATTGCACACATACAATTGGATACAGTTGAATTTTGTTGTTTTTCCTGTCTACAGTCTCTGCCTTTTTATTGGAGATTTAATACCATTTGCATTAAATGAAATGACCAATTATATTAATAATTTTATATTACTGTTTGAATTCTATTCGTTCTGTTCTTTTTCCCTCATTTACTGCTTTATTTTACATTGAATAGTTTTAATATCCTATTTTATCTTTCCTAATGAACTTTTGCTTTTTCTTTACATATTTTATTTTCAGCAGTTTCTCTAGGGTTTGCAATATGAATCTTTAACTTATGGCAAGTTACCATGAAATAGTACTATACCACCTTGGACATAAGAACCTTCTAATATTAATACTTCTATTTTCTTCTCCCATTGTGTTACTTTTGTCACACATTTCTTATTACACATTTACTAAATTACACACACTTTTTTAGGGGCTGTTCCTGGAACAGTATAAAAGGCAGATATGTCCCTGGCTCAGGGAACTGTAGTATAGAGCAATGAAAACTTATAAACTTAATGCTATACTGAAGTCAAAATTTACAACCTATAAAGCAGATGAATCAAATGTAGAAATCCTTTATTTCCTGTAATGTGTCTTCCTACACACAAGCAAAATACAATGAAATTGCCCATCTTAGACTCTTCTAATTTAAAATTACTTTTTTCTCTCTGCCTTTGTTTCTTTCAGATAATAATTTCAAGGCTTACATTCAGTCATATCTGGGTTCCCCTCTACTCTTTCTCTTGAGGAAATTATGGATCTTGTTGGTGTAAGAGAAAAGGAGAGATGGCTGTTCATCTTATCGTTCTTGTGCAGGACTCCAAACAGGTGTACTTCACCTTGTCTGGTGACCGGCCATTACATGCTGGAATGAGCTGACAATTGTCTAGTCCTGCCTCTGTGTGTGTGTGTGTGTGTATGTGTATGTGTTTGACATTGAACTGCATCTAATACTAAATGATTACTAATACTAATACTAATACTAAAGAGACCTCTACTTTAGATGCCATTCCTGAGATCCTCATTTTCCACAGTTCTAATTATTTCATACACCAGGCACTGATATACCTGTTCTCTGAGAACATTTTAAAACAGTGGGACTCCTAGCACTTACAGGCTGCTTTTGCTCCCTCAGGCTGGTGTGGGTAGTACTTTATGTGTTGTACTCTGGACCACCTGCCTAAATACTCTCATTGCTGCCTTTATTTTTCTA
Organism: Tursiops truncatus; assembly: GCF_011762595.2. NCBI lineage: Eukaryota > Metazoa > Chordata > Mammalia > Artiodactyla > Delphinidae > Tursiops > Tursiops truncatus. The sequence continues at coordinate 120,351,470 of NC_047037.1, forward strand.
ATCTAGAGCTTTAGGACAGTAATTGGCATGCTAGATACCAAATGTATCCAAGAACCTGAACATTTTCAAAGACCATGGTCTTGGAATCAGGGAACAAGATCCCCTTCTGTGGCATTTACACAGCCTCCCCTGGATGTGTCTAAAACATACTCCCATCACCCAAAAGTAGAGTTTTGATAGAAATCTGTGTGTGTGTTTGGGAGGGGAATGATATGGAGCATTCAAGATATTTATCCCTTGCCTTCTATTCCTTTTTCCCCTCTGTTCTACCCAGTACCAGAGGGTCCTTCTGCTGATTTCTGTCTGATGGAATCTATTATTTTCTCTCCCACTGTAGCTTCATAACTTTATCTGCATGGTGAATGGTGGCAGGGGTAAAAGTGCATATTATCCAGGAAGTAAAATACAGTGGAAATATTTTTAAAATTCCCTTGTACATCTTTAATAAGGGGTAGTAAGTGTTTATATGGGGGAAGTAAAAATGCTGTAAGAATTTCTAAGATAGTGACTTATCTTGAACTTAATATAGTCAACAAAATACAATAAATATGTGTGAAGCTAAAGTAAGAAAACAGAAAAAAAAAAGAAAAAGAAACAAATCTGACCAAACTACTGGAAAAATAGTTTAGTTAGTTACCTGTATAAAAAGTAGAATAATCATTTTTTAACCAAATGAATTCAGCTGCCACTGATTCAATTTTATTAATGAAATCTTACACAATTTTAGAATTATACATTACTAAGTAAATTGGAACTATATACATTTCATGACTGTTGAACTTTATGCAAAATAGAATTTATAAATTTCCTCTTAAACATGCACACAATTATTTCTGCTATTTTAGACAGGTAGAAAAACTGAATCAGATGTACATTGATTTTAAAATTTTCATTTTTATCCTCAAAGAGCAAGCAATTGAAATTAAATGTCCCCTGACAACTTATTTGATATTGTTGTTATATAGCAGTAATAATAACTTCGTTGGCAAACATTAATCAAATGTCAGGTATTTATTATATGTAAGGATTTTATTATAATATTTATCGGTCAGCATATCTTAAATGGAATTTTGTTAGCTCTTTTATACTTATTCAAAGATAAGAGCAAAAATAAGCCAACATGCTTTACAAAATGGTATGCCTCTCTCTCAACTATAAATACTTGAGCACTGTTATTGGTAAAATTCAAACAAGTAAATAAAAATTGAAAGTAGAAATAATTCACTTTACTTCTTACACTATCCCTGTGTAAAACAAAGCTATTTTACAACTGGACAGGAACAGTTCTCGGTTTATTTATCTCCTGGTAAGCCTGGATATTTGGTCCTGACTTCTGGCTAGGGTAAGAATAAGTCTGGTAACTAATGATTTATATTAAGCTGTAATATTGAAAACTTCCCTTGTGGCACCCAGGGCAATCTTGCTTATTGGTAGCTCACACCTTGTATAACTGTTTAGAGGGTCTGGTTTGACCACATGAATAAGGATGGAAGAGTCTCAATGGGAAACTTGGGTGGGATATCTCCCCAAACCACGAGTCTTTACACATATATCAGTGGTCCTCTCCAGAGACAAAGTGAATTCTACATAACTGAAGAAAGGACTTTGAGAGCTGTTCTTGGAAGTCCTTCTGGCCCCCAGTGCTTGGCTGTGTTTTCTTTCTCCTGCTGTACTGTACCCTTTGCCTGAACAAAGTCCTACATAAATATGCTCAGTGAGATGCATGCTCATATTGCTGTCTCTTCTTAATTCTGTTGGCAGTCACCTGTGCAATCTTAACAATATGCTTATATCTCAGTTTATCAAACTTAAACAACCCCCACTAAAATACTTTTATGGGAAATGATCTTACTTAACCTATCCCCCCCAGTAACTTACATATTTTTGTTGGTTTTATATTTCTTAATCCATCAATTTTAGATAATATCTCATTATCACTATGTAAAATTAGTGCTTCCACACTCTCATCTATTTCCAAATAGTTTTATCTTCCAGCTTACAACAAGAATGATTTTATTTTCTGTGGGTTATCAATGTCTATAACACATATTTTGAAATTATAAGTTCTGATAAGTTGTGTAAGTGTAAGTAAAATGAAATTTTCTTTGTCTAATAAAGGAGAGGCAGCTATTCTTCCCTTACTAGAATGTTCCTTGAAAATATAATAGGCTCAATAATAGGTTCAATTTTTAAATTTTATACTCTAAGATCTCAGTTGGAACTGGAAACACATACTCCGAAATTCATTAGGAATTTCTCACCAGTTTTATGAGAGACTATCAAAAGTTGTAACTATTTGTCTCTCAAGGAGATAAGAAAAGTTTTAATTGATCTTTCTTTCTACATTAGTATATAAACTTGTGAAGAAGTTTGTTTATACTTTGTAGTCTCTCAGTGTAATCTGATTATATATGCAATAATAAATTGTGTTCTCTCCCTTCTCTACTGGTATGGAGGACTCTTTCTGTTGGTAGGATGTTTTACTTCCCTCACAGTTGTCTACAAGTTGATTCTAAAAATTAAAATCCAATGCAAAGTGCTTGCAAATTTATGATTATATAAATCTTATCCTCTAGGAAGATTGATGGGAAAAGATGGATGATATATATTGAAGTCATTAAAACTGTCCAATTTGAATAAGAATGTGAGAGGTATCAAGTTGAAATGAATTATCTTTACATAGTACACACTGCTTTTGAAAATTTATGGCCCAAATTGCATTATAATTGAAACATGACTTCGTTTGACAGATATTGTTTTATCTAGAGTATGCAATAGCCTTTTTCACTTGTAAAATATATATATGACTCTGTTTTATTAATAAACACACTAAGTGTCTTATTTCATACCACATGTATAGGTGAATCCTATTATATGTTGTAGAATGTTGGATCCTGAAGGGATACAGAGTATGGCACCCGAATATATGCCACTTTAGCTTGGGGGATTATTTTAAGCTGGAGACAAATGAGAATCAACATATGCAGAAAGAAATCTTCCTGGAGCTTCTCTTCTCTTACGAGAAGAAACTTCTAAGAAATGAGGAATGTCATAAATCTACTCTATTGGGGAAGTTTTATGGCCATGAAGAAGACAAAGTAGGTGTGAAATGGACCTGTACAAACAAACCTCTCTCCATTAGTGTCCCCATATATTTATATTCCCACAACTTGCCACCCTTAAAAGCTTAAACCCCTTTTACGTTGCCTTTCCACTTCTCGACAAATATATTGTTCTTTTTTTTTAAGATGCTATATAAATTTAAGCTCTAACCACCCCTCTCAGTTACTCATCACTGAGGTTTCTCCTGTGTAATGTGTGCTGTATACATTTACAAACTCTGTTCTTCTCTTACTGATCTTTTCATCAATCTAATTTGCAAAGCCAGGCCAGAGAACGTAGGAGAATAGAAGAAAGAAGTTAAGTTTTTCCCCCTCTATGATCTTCAAATATCAACAGCATAAGCTCTTCATAAGAGAAAATTGACTTTGTTACTCACAGGATAAAGGAGAATAATGTTTCTGTAGAGCTTGGACAGTGTCTTGGGGTGAGGAGGCAAGATGAGAATTTATTGACAATTTGAAGTTTGGTTTAAAGCAAGACTTTCAATACTGGTAGGCTTGATTAGGATTGGGTAAAAATCATGTTATAATAGTCTCAGATTGGTAGAAAACACAAGGTAAAGGTTTTGAGGCAGGGAATTCAAGGAATCTTAGGACACAATCTGTCTATTGATGCTTTCCATTAAAGACTTGATGGGTCTTTCAGGAAGTTCCATAATGAACAATCAAAACATCTGCCTGGACTAGAGACTTCTAGAAAAGTACAATGACATTAATAGACAGTGGAATAGCTAAGTCACGTTATTGTGGTGTTATGGACTGAATCCCACCAAAATTTGTATGTTGAAGTCCTTGCCCCTGGTTTCTCAGAATATAACAGTATTTGAAGGTAGAGCCTTTAAAGAGGTAATTAAGGTAAAATGAAGTCATATGGGTGGGTCCTAATCTAATCTAAGTAGTGTCCTTTTAAGAATAGGAAATTTGGACATAGACATGTTCACACATAGGAGAAAGACCACATGAAGACAAAAGGAGAGAGGCCTGAGAATGAAATCCTGCTGACACCTTTATCTCCGACTTCTAGCATCCAGAACTTCTCAGTAAATTCTACCCTTGCCTTACCACTCTGAGTTTCTGCTGTTTAAGCTATCTCATCAGTGGCATTTGTTATGGTAGTCCTAGCAGACTGATAAATGTAGGTAAATGGGGGTAGGTAGCTTCAATCTTCTGTGTTCAGGCCAAAAGTATGGGAAGAGTTTCACTTTTCAAGGTATGTGTGCTCCCAATTCTGGCCCACTATTTATAGTCTCTATTCATTGGATTTAATTTGCATGTTGGTAACGTATACCCACAGATAATATTTTTCAAAATTTCTGAGTGAAGTATTTGCTTATCTTGATGTTTATTTTGTCTAATCTTATATTTGATTTTGGTCTCAAATCTATGTTCTATTTTACTTCCTCTTATAATATGGTTCCATTGTTTTCTAACACATTATCAATAAGGAAAATTTGATGTCAATTTAATGAAAAGCACATATATATACACACATGCATATTCCTTATGCTTTATATTCTAAAAATCTTTCACTGTACCTGGTGATTATTAGTTATGTGTTCATAATTATAGAATCAGGGGAGTTTTTAATGGATGACAGGACCCTATGCCAGACCAATTAAATTGGAATTTCTGGGGCAGGGCCTCTTAACCACATCCTAAGTATTCTCTAAATGATTACAGGTTTACTGGGAAAATGCAAATATATATATATATATATATATATATATATATATATATATATTTAATTATTTGTAATAGTTATTTCTTCTAAACTTGACAGGCAATTGGATGTTTTGTGTTTTTAGGAATGGTGTTTCCAGTAGCAAACTTAATAATTATTAGCATGGTGTTCACAATGATGACTACTGCAATCAACCTAAAATTAGTAAAATGCAGATGATGGATTTGTTTTGGCCTGATTAAAACTATACTAGAATTTCTAGTACTTTCTAGGGAGATCATTCCACTTTTTTTTAAAGCACTGCTCTAGAAGTCAATGCTGAACCTCTGATGATTCTATACAACATGTGGGTGAAGTTAAAAGGTGGGGAAGGGGCTTCCCTGGTGGCGCAGTGGTTGAGAGTCCGCCTGCCGATGCAGGGGACATGGGTTCGTGCCCCTGTCCGGGAAGATCCCACATGCCACGCAGCGGCTGGGCCCGTGAGCCATGGCCGCTGAGCCTGCGCATCCGGAGCCTGTGCTATGCAACGGGAGAAGCCACAACAGTGAGAGGCCCGCATACCAAAAAAAAAAAAAGGTGGGGAAGAATAATTGGCAAAAATTCCAGCCATTTTCATAACCCTCAGTTAATACCCTTCTCTGTTATGCTTTCCATCTTTTCCTCCTATGCCAAGCTTTGAGCTTCTCTAGGCTGCTACTGGAGCCAACTGTGCTACTGCAGCCTTCTTCCATGTGTGCATTGGACCAGGACTCCCTCCACTGTCTTTGATGTAGCACTAAGTTCCCATCTGCTTCTCATTTTCTAAACATGTGTCAAAGTCCCTGTAACAACAATTATTTCCTTTACTTCTATCTCTGTGTACTATTTACTTTTTTTTTTAAGGAATCATCAGAGCAAGAGAAGAGACATATATTTGATATATAGATACAAATATTGATGCCATTCATATTATGCCTTCTTTTCAATTGTCTAATAAGAGTGTAAGGCTATAGATAAAACTATTAGGACAGAATAAAATAAAGCTGTACTTACACTGTGTCTATCCAAGTATCTGTATGGATTTATTCATATGCAGGCTTTTGAAATTCAGGATTAAAGTTTCTTCATTAAGAATTAAAAAAGGAAGTTTAAACATTGTAATCTATTGTCCTGCAATTTACAACTTTAGTGTTTTTCTTTTCCACTTATTTTAATGAAAATATACCATATAACTGAGTTGGATTCACTTTGTCACTATATCCTTACTGATGAGGGATTTCTTCTCTCATGACTTCATCTCCTATCTGTTCATGAATAATTTTCAAAAACTGAGTTCTCATATTTAGACAGATTTCTTGCATCCTACTCTGCAGGATGCCCTGTCTGCCTTGCATGCCAGGTTGTGTATATCAAAGACAGAATATTACATTCATCTCAAATGCCTCAATATTCTGTATACTCGGAATCATTACAAACATGTAGAGAGTTTCCATGCCTGGGCTTTTATTAAATTAAAACAGCTCTTTTTTCCTAGGTTTTTTTTTTTTTTTTTTGTATACCAATTTTAGTGGGACTAAATTTAGTGCACAGTGTGCCATGGGACACTGTGACTAAGAGAACTACAATGTTTGACAAGAAATAGTTTAGGTTATTCCTTTTAAGTACAGAATAAAGAGCATCTGTTTACTTCTAAATGGCTTAAACATGCTTTCAGAATGTTAACTCCTGAGCTATTGGAGAATATTTGGAATAAGTATCTGGGATGCTGTGAACATCTTTACTGTCCCAGTGGGAGCACCTTCCTGGCTTCCAAAGGTAGGAGCAGAAGCTGCAGTCTTTATGTTCAGGCACTAGAAGGTATACTGAGATGCTACTTCAGTGGAAATTCTATGATTTAAAAACAAATGAGTGAGTGAGGTCAGTGAAAATGATATAACAGGTAGCTTCAAGGGCTCAACACACCACAGAAACATTGAAAACTCCAGCAAAAACTGTCAGAATCAATTTTGTCGGAATTCTGGAAAACAGTGAAAGGTTTATAGCAAACAAGCAAATGCTGAATCAAGAAAAGACAAATGTGAAAATGGTAAAGATATTTTTTGGCATTTTCATTTGCCCTTGTCACATTCTCTTTCCCAGCTCAGCAGCAGTCTTGATGATAGCAGTCCACGTCTTAGACTGGGACCCAGGTCCCTGGTTCCAGAGGAGCAGAGCAGAACTTATTCTCAAAAAATTGTATATGTCTGGTCTAACCTCTCTGGGGCTGCCTGAATATTGAGGCAAGGAACTTGTCTTTGTCTAACCTAACTTAGAACTCAGTCATGTCTGAAAATCTGTGGGATTGCCTCAGAAACATGATAAGGTGAATGAAAAACCCATAGCCACCTGGGGCAGAAGATTACAATTGAAGCAAATAATAGAGTGCTAAAGGCCTGGGAGAGAAACTGGGGAGAGAGTTTCTTTGGGAAATTAGGGCACTCAAAAGTGCCTATGTATACTGGAGGATTTTGAAAATCATATGCATGCCCTAGGTAGGACACATGCTCAGAGAAGACCTGCAGATACACTAAGCTTTCCGCTCTGGCTAATCTCTAGGCACAGGGTAAGCAGATAATGAAGACTGAGGCAGAATTGGCCTTGCTAAGTGTTGAAGGAGGGCCCCACTATTTAGCCAATGCGCAAATATTGGGAGACATTTTTTTTTCTTTTTTTTCCCCTTCATTTCCCTCCTGCCCGCCTCCACCCAATCTCTCTCTCTCCCAGCATTCAAGGAAATGACTGTCGAAACACTAGCTAAACACAGCTTAAAGAAAACTGACTTCAGAGACCATACATGATAAAGAATATAAGCTTATGTCTCAAAAGCAAAAGACAAACAACCCTATATAAAAATGGACAAAGGTCATATACAGACATTTCTCCAAAGAAAGTATACAAATGGCTTATAAGTACATTGTCAAAAACCAAATGCTGCACACTGAATAAAAATTTCAAAGGCAGAAAGATGAATTTATTGCAAGGCTTTTAACCTGCAAGCTGGGCAAAGCTACAAGAGCAATGAGTCCAAATTGCCCACAGACTAAGGGTGATATGGGATAAATACAGAAGTTATTGGCTTTTTCAGCTGATTGATTACCTGGTGGTTTTCTTTCTTATTTGGATTAGGGTACCTGAGTCAAAGGAACAAGGAAGCACAGAGATGGTGTGGACATACTTACTTGGCATTTGGGGACTGGCTGGTATGCTCTGCTGATTTCTGAGAAGAGCTGTAAATTCCTGTAACATTATGTTGTTTCATTTGTTCACCTGTGTTGACCATTTCCATTTCATCCATGACAGAAGTGACTCCATTTTAGATTGGTTCTACAATGAAAAGATGTTCAGCATCAGTCATTAGGGAAATGCAAATTAAAACCACAAGATACCACTTTTTCATTGACTAGGATGGTTTTAACCAAAAAGAAAAGAAGGAAGGAAGGAAGGAAGGAGGGAGTAAGGAACAAATGTAGGTAGGTAGGCAAGGGAAGGAAGGGAAGGAGGAGGGAGGCAACAAGAAAAGGAAAAGGAAAAAAAGTGTTGATGACTGTGGAGAAATGGAAACCCTCATACATTGCTGGTAGGAATGTAAAATGGTTCAGCTGCTATGAAAAACAGATTGGTAATTTCTCAAAACATAGTTAAACATAGAAGTACTGTATGACCCCACAATTCTACTCCTAGATATATACCCAAAGAATTGAAAACAGGTACCCAAATGAGTTGATGTACATGTATGTTCATAGCAGCACTATTCACAATAGCCAAAAGATAGAAACAATTCACATGTCCACCAACAGGTCAATAGGTAGCAAGTTTACAGGAATATCATTGAACTGTATAAAAGAATGAAGTATTGATGCATGCAGTAGTGTGGATGAACTCAAAACATTATGCCATGTGAAAGAAGCCACAAGCAAAAAGGTCATATATTGTATGATTCTACTTATACGAAATATCCAGCATAGGTAGATCCATAGAAACAGAAAGCAGATTGGTTGCTAGGGTTGGGGGATGGGAGAATGGGAAGTAAGTGCTTAATAGATACAGTATTTCTTTTTGGGGTGTTGAATTAATATATTTTGGAGCTAGATAGAGGTGGTGATTGTACAACATGTGAATGTACTAAATGTCACGGACTCGCTCACTTTATAATGGACTTTTAAATCATTAGTCTAATGTTATATAAATTTTATCTCAATTATTTTTAAAAAATGTAGAGGCTACAGACCTCTGCTCTTGGAGTTTTGTTTTTGGAAGAAGATATATTTTATCCACTTTACATATGAAAAATCTTTCTCCACACCAGAAGAAATTCTGAAAATAATATATGCTGGAAGGTGATAAACCTTAATTGCAAATTCCAGTGGTCTTGAAAACATTCTGGAGGAAGTTAAGCAATAACAATATATGTTAATAAATAGATTTTTTCCTTCAAGTCCTAAATTTCTTTCGCTAAATCACATGGCTCCCTTAAATGGAAATCTTGAGACATGGTTTCAGTTAATATCACTTGCATCTCCTTGTTTAGTTATGCAGCAGGTTATTTGATATGGGCATAATGTGTTTAATAACATTTATCTGATAGTTCTCCCTATTTTAAATTAGTTTCTGGCATCAAAATCTCAAGAAAGCCTGCATCCGAATAAAGAAGAAATAAGGAAAAAGGTATTCCATGAATGAATGTTTTCAGACTTACTCAGCATGAAACTTTTTAAAAAAAACTTTATATATATGAAAAATAAACATCTAGTTTTTACTCCAAATGGATAATTCATTTGGAAACATAGTAATATATTTAATATCAAAATTCCTGACAATCGAAATGCTCATTTCAAATGTTTTTCTCAACAACGCAAATTAATATTAAAGTCAGTGGACATTCATTTGCTGGGATATCCTTAGCATATCACCAATTTTTTTGCATTGACTATACAGAAGGTCCATGTTTTTTTCATCGCTTTTTTTTTTTTTTTTTTTTTTTTTTTTGTGGTACGCGGGCCTCTCACTGTTGTGGCCTCTCCCGTTGCGGAGCACAGGCTCCGGATGCGCAGGCTCAGCGGCCATGGCTCACGGGCCCAGCCGCTCCACGGCATATGGGATCTTCCCGGATCGGGGCACGAACCTATGTCCTCTGCATCAGCAGGCGGACTCTCAACCACTGCGCCACCAGGGAAGCCCCTTTTTCATCGCTTTTTTCAACTTTTTTCTTGCCAGATATTTTGAGGATCAGAATCTACTAGGATTATTATAGTTAAATAGGAAATAATTTTATTCAAATTAATGAGGAAATTCAAATGAATGCTCTGAGTAAATATTTGAGATTTATTTAATCTATAGTTACATGTTTCTACAGCATTCTTCTTTTCTTTTGTCTTCTCTCCTCCCACCCTCTGGAATTCATTTCACCATAACCTACTGAAAGTTCTGCAGGTGGCTCAGAAGTACTCTCATATTCATGGAAACAGAAGCAAAAAAACTAAAGAAGCTTTTGTTCTTAAGCAGTCAAAACAAGATATGCCAACAATGGTTACAAAGCAGTGGATTCAGTAGTAATTAGAGATTTCTAGTCTCTTTGTGAAACTGCTATTCTTCAAAGCCCTAATCCTTCCAATTTCTCCTTCATATATTCTATAGCTTTGACTTCCTCAATTCACATGTAATATCAGTACCTAAATGAAGTTTCCAAGCTAAATATACACAACACAAGTTTCCTCTGTAAGACTCAGTACCTATACTTTGCAAACAAGTCTCCTTTATATACTGCTTTATATAAGCACATAAAGGCATTGATTTAGTAAATTAATTTTTATTGAGATCTTGTTAGTACAAGATTCTACAATTAAATGGTACAGTGCATTAATAGTATATGAAATGATTTTATACTCCTTTCTGTGAGAAGGTGTTGATATTGTAACTGTCCAAGGTTAATTACTGGCAATAAAAAAGGCAGTATTTTTAGCAGGACAGTGTTTTGTTAAGTAAAACTAAAATATGTTTGTGACCTCATTTTTTAATGTTAAACTTAAAGGTTACCTTATGGAATGTAATTACCAATTTCCAGAAGTAGATTAAGGAAGTGTTATAATGTAACATCGTTGAATAAAATACTTAAAAACTTGTGTGATGATGAGCAAAATGCAGTGATACAGTAATAATAAGTCAACAATAAGAATAATGACCCTATTTTTATCATGCCTAGCATCTAAATGAGAAAGTCCTCTGTCTAAGTAAAGATCTCGGTGGCAGAAGAGAACAGAGAATAGAGGGAAGATATTTTTTAAATCTTTCTAATATTTTTCTAATTTTTTGAAAGTACCTTAAAAGCCTTTCTCTCTTTGAATAATTTTGATAACTTGGAACTGTTTCTTGCTTTATCTAAAATTTAATCAAATTCTGTGAAAAAGTCCAGTCTGTGAAATTTGGCAGGGACGGTTATCTCTGAACTACTTGGATTAACCTCTGTGGTGTAATGGAGACTGTAAGACTCTTGGGAGTGACAGTAACTACAGTGACAGAAGAACACCTGGTTATTGGCATTTCATCCCTTATAATAGATGCCCAAAGAGCCCCCTAGATACCGACAGAAATTACAAGGGTGTGTTAGACCATGACAGTTGAGAAATTATTACCAGACACATCTTAAAATGGGTTTCTAAGCTTTACTATCATCCCTGAAGGAAAAAAATACCATTTGTCTGCCGGGAGGAAAACTTAGCTAAATATTCCAAAGAAAAAAACTAAAATATATACCTAAGATAAGCATGTATACATAAAACAAGAAATAGCAAAATTAGATAACAAAATAATGTAAAAAATAGGAATATTCAAAAGTAACATAGTAAAATTAATGTCATCAAATAATGAAACATTTTTATATACTTATACACTTTACACTCAAGGACATAATACAGCTAGAAGTTATTATATACAATTTAACACAAAATAAAAACAATGGTATAATATTAGCATTTGGACCAATTCTACATTTTAATTGCATACAAAAGCAAATATAAATTGTACTTTCATATATTCATGCTAAACTAGCTCTGAGATGATCTTCACAATGCCATTGGGAGTTTCCATAGAGTAGATTTTAATAATGATAAAGCTTATTTCTGTCCACTTAAGTTTTTGCTAGAAATTGGGATACATTACCAAATATTTTCAAAAATATGCTAATTAATAATACAATGTAATTATATACAATAAAAACTATAGTATATATGTATACATATCTATACTATATATTATATATAATACATGTATGTATATATGTACACATAGTAGTTATTATATGTGTATATACATATACAAATATACATAGTAATTTTGATACTCATAGTTTTCTATTATGAAGAGACTATTTTATTTCCTAATACTATTCTCCAGTCTTTGAGTGATTACAAAGACATAAAAGCAAACAACATCACTTTTTTTCCAGGAATAATACTAAATTATTTTGTTACTGGTCGTACATCAAACATTATATATTTTTTCTAGGGAAACTCTTGACTATGTGTGGCTGTTTTGGTTTGGTTTGGTTTAGTTTTACCCTAAAAGCAGGTTAATAATTCCTCACTCAGTGACATATATCCATGAGATAATACCAACCTTATAGAAAGCATACTTCCTTGGGGAGAATTTTAATACCTACTGCAGTCTCTTATTCCACTGGATTTTCTCACTTCTTTCTTCTCATCTTCTCATTCTTTCATCTTATTTACAGAAATTCCTTATTGTATGCTATTAGAATTTAACAGTAGACTCAAAGGTTTTGAGTCAGTCATGTAAATGAGCCCCCCTACCCATATAATTCTGCTAATTAGCACTTACTCCCGCATTTAAACAGAAACCTTGTAAAGGAAAAAATATGCATCTGAGTGTATTCATATGGTCCAAATTTTCATATGCAAAAACATGAGATGATCCAAATGACAATAAAAGAAATTATGAAGTACTCTTGCAGTATTTTTGGTTTACTTTTTTTTTAAGTAGACATGTTTAAATAGATTAATTTATTCACCCAGACAAAGATGATAATGGAAATATCTCCTTGATATTTTGGAATAAGTTTAATCACTTCCTTAGTACCTTCTTTGACACTGTCTCTTGATACCCCATAATAAACATATGATCACATATTTATGAGGTAGACTCTACTGATCAATAGAAATAAGTTATAAGCCAGATGTAATTTGACTATTTTGCTTTGATTTATTAATATTTATACAGGTTTCAGCTAAATAATAGAAATTACTTATTCATCCTAAGAAAGTTTTATAATGAAATTTTAATTGGATAGTTATGAATATATTGAGAATTTTATGAAAATACTGAGATTTAATAATCGTTTTATTTTGATAATTGATTTTAATATTTTACCTTATCTTAAATTTCATTAGATTCTAAAGCAGTGAAATCTAGTTTATATCTGATATGTTTAGCTTCACATTATTTTAGTTACTTGATTTCTTGTATTTTTATCTTACTGAAAATATCCACGAATTACTTTTTTAAAAAATAAATTAATTAATTAATTTTTGGCTGCCTTGTGTCTTCGTTGCTGCACGTTGGCTTTTCCTAGTTGTGGTGAACGGGGGCTACTTTTTTTTGCAGTGCGTGTGCTTCTCATTGCGGTGGCTTCTCTTGTTGCGGAGCATGGGCTCTAGGCACATGAGATTCAGTAGTTGTGGCATGTGGGCTCAGTAGTTGTGGCTCACAGGCTCTAGAGCACAGGCTCAGTAGTTGTGGCGCACGGGCTTAGTTGCTCTGGGGCATATGGGATCTTCCCAGACCAGGGCTCGAACCCATGTACCCTGCATTGGCAGGCAGATTCTTAACCACTGCGACACAAGGGAAGTCCCTGGAATTACTCTTACTATTCCAGACTTTCCTGCTTATTTTCATAAATTTATGTTTCCTTGTTAATTTTTAAAAATATACTCTTCCCACCAAGTAATGAAGAATAAAATGAGGATTATGGTGAATTAATAAACTTCTAGAGAATTTTATAGGGTAGTTTGAAAAACCTGCAAATTTATATCTGAAGTAATAATCAATAAACAACATAAAGTAAAAATTAATACATATTATAATGTCAGAAAATGCATATATACATGTGAAAACACATATATATGAAATAGCTTCCTACATCATCTCCCAGTACATTAATCAGTAAAAATACAGACTTGGAAAGATTTGTTCATTAGCAAGAGGAGATCACTGAGAAATATTTTCATCCTGGAATAAGATGTTTCCCTTCTATAGGCCTTGTGAGATAGGGGTATAGGTTGAATTTTCAAAAACTGTGGTCCAGAAAAATCTCTAAGTGAGAAATTAGCCAGGGAGAAGCAAAACACATATGCTTTGGAGTTCCTGAAATTGTTAATTCAAAATGTAGGAAAAGACATGCTCAAAGAGAGCCTAATATTCTTCCAAAACTAACAGTATAAATAAAAAGAATCCCTTTGGAGATTTTGAAGTGACAATGTACAGTGTAGAACAACAGCAACAAAAGGAAGAGATTAAAATTTGCATATCAGTGGGTACATATCCCTATAAATGTGTTTTTTTCTTTTGATCTCCTTGATGGAATCCTAAATTGCATCAGAAATTTGGCTACTCTGAATAAAGACTAAAATTCTGCAGATCACTTGAAATGAGGTATAGTTATACTAAAGGCAATCAAATTAGATGCAAGCAGAAGAGGCATCTGCAATTTTTGGAAAGTATCATTAGAGAGACAGGTGATCTCTTTTTTCCTTCCACTTCCCATTCTGCCACCTGGAATGTGTAGACAACCATGGTTAATCCTGAGGTTTAAGGCTCTGTACGGTAGAGAAACATGATGAGCATGAGTCTGATGATTTCTTAAATTAGAAGTTATACACTGGTCCTGCACTACTAGTTAGATTTGAATTTTGTACCAGAGAGTAAAAATCGATTTCATTAAACCACTATTATTTTTTTATTGGGGTATAGTTTTTTTACTGTTGTGTTAGTTTCTACTGTACAGCAAAGTGGAGTTCCCTATGCTATACAGCAGGTTCTCATTCGTTACCTATTATATACATATTAGTGTATATATGTCAATCCCAATCTCCCAATTCTTCCCACCCCCCCTTCCCCTCTTGGTGTCCATATGTTTCTTCTCTACATCTGTGTCTCTGTTTCTGCCTTGCAAACCAGTTCATCTGTACCATTTTTCTAGATTCCACGTGTATGTTAATATACAATATTTGTTTTTCTCTTTCTGACTTACTTTACTCTGTCATACAGAATGAAGCCACTATTATTTTGTTTTTGTTTTCTTTCACTGCCAAATCTAACACTATTTTTTTTTCTTTACTGAGATTGGATTGCTCAACAAAAGAAAACATAAAATAAAAGGTGGTGATCCCTATTATGTGTTGGCCAAACATTTGTTAAATAAACTGCCATTCAGTATGCTGACCAAGTTCAGAGCATTACCTGATATGGTAGAAGAGACTTGAATGCTTCACGTTAGATGCTTGTTGTTACTTGTATCAGGAGCCAGTACAATAGACTACCTCAAGCTTCACCTAGACCACTGGTTCTCAAAGTATTGTCCAAGCACCCCTGCCAAGAAGCCATAAAATGTTGAAAAACCCAAATGTTTTTTGACCCTGAATTTTTATCCCAGTAAAGGATCATGACTTCAAACTGTTAGTTCTAGAAAGATATAAATATAGTTAATCAAGTTCTGGTGCCATACTGGTAAAGATATTTAAGGATATTGCTTTTCCACTCAAATCCATTGTTAGAGATGTCCTCAAGGGAGCAACCATACAATAAGAGAGATGGCCCTGGAAGACAAAGAAGCTAGGAGACAAAGACTGCAAGGTTTAGACTAAATTTTTAATCTAATTTTCATGTATTTTTTGAACATGGAGTTTACAAGAAGCAAAATGATAATTATCAAGTTTTTGAAAGAGTTGGGTTACCAAAGATACCACAAGTCTCTAATTCAAAAGCCCGTGTGAACTGTTTATCTGCAAACTAAGTCCTGTACCCTTAAAATGTCAATTTTGTGTTTGGTTCACAGTTATTTGCTGATAATTTAGAAAGTTTAATGCAATATCCAGTTTTCTAAAGAACTATTAATTTATCAAAATTTACTCCAGTAGTATTAGAAAACATGAACTCATCTAAGATAATTAAAATTAATCAACACTAGATATTTACCCCCATCTCCATACCTCACATATACACAGAACTGTCTGGGCCTAGATGTTGTAGCACATTATTTAAAACAAACACAGATATTTTCAATTTAATACACATTTTTCCAGTGAAGAAAAAATTGGGGAATATTTCTTCAATTATATAACATGTTTAATCTTAATATGAAAAAAAAGAGCATGAGAAAGGTGCACTTGGGCAAATAACACAAATATTTTAAGTAAATTTTAACACATCAAACCCAGTATTATATATGAAAAATGCACACAAACAATTTTAATTTAGCATAGGAAAGCAAAGGTAGCTTAACATTTGAAATCCCTGATAGATTACATATTAATATGTTTAAGGATAAGTTTAAGAGCTCTAGAAACATATTTGATAATATTCAGTATTCTTCCATGACAAAATTTCTTGTCATTCTGAGATTAGAAAGGGACTTTCTTAATCTGCTGAATGGTGTCTACCAGAGAATCTACGGCTGTAATCATAAAGGTGAAAGGGTAGAAACATTCCATTAAAAATGAGGGAAAACTCATATAAATTCCACTCTTTTTTTTTTTTTTTTTTTTTATGCGGTACACAGGCCTCTCACTGTTGTGGCCTCTCCCGTTGTGGAGCACAGGCTCCGGATGCACAGGCTCAGTGGCCATGGCTCCCAGGCCCAGCTGCTCCACGGCATGTGGGATCTTCCCGGACTGGGGCACGAACCTGTGTCCCCTGCATTGGCTGGCGGACTCTCAACCACTGCGCCACCAGGGAATTCCTAAACTGCACTCTTTAGTTTATGAACTGTGATTTCTTTTGCACATGTGCACAAGGGTATGTTAGAATATTTATAGTAAAGTCTCTTATAATAGTGAACAATTGGGCAAAACCTAAATGTTTATCAATGGAATAGACTACTGCCGCCAAAATACAATAGGGCATTCATTCAATATATTGCCATACAAGAGTCTCACAAACATAATGCTGAGGAAAGATATCATTAAAGATGAATACATATGCAATAAAACTACATAAAAATGCATAGGAATAATTGAAACTAAACCTAATACAGTAGTTACTTCTGGGGAGGGAAGGGTAAGATAAATGCACTCAAGGATGTGGAGGGTGGTACCTAAACTCTGTGGGTAAAGTTCTATTGTTTACTGTGTTGTTGGTTCATAATTATTCATTATGCTATTCTTTGCTCCTTTTTGTATGTCCTAAATAAATATTGCATAATTTTAAAAATGAAGAGTGAACTCTGTTTTGATATACTTCAGTTTTATGTTTTATTTCAAAGTCTAGCAAGATAAAATGCATGAATTTTTATATATAATATATATGTATATATATATACACATTATATATACATATACATGTATATATCACAGAGGTAATGCACAGAAACTGGAAATGTTCCACAACCAAGTAGGAGAAATCATAAAAAAGATGTAGAAAAAAATACATTATATGGAAAAATAAATGAATATATTTTGTGATTATATATGGATATATGGCTGAAAAGCCTATGCTTTTTTAAATACATGAAAAACATTTCAATATGTAACTTGCATGTTTAGAATTCATTCATTTATTTCCAGATCATTTATAAAACTTTGAAGGACGGACTATTGCTATGCGATTTTGCTTAATAATTGTCAACTAAAGGATTAAAAAGCTAAAAATTCGCATTCATAAGAACCCAATGCTTGTGTTCATATTTTGGAGCTCTATGGCATGAAGCACATGCTCAGTTACTTACTGCCAAATTTTGTAGCAAAAACTTCCACTCCCATTTAATCTAAAATTATTCTATTATGTTTAGGTTAATTTATGTTTTATTCACATTAACATTATCATATTGACAAGAGATAAGCATTTTATACTGTCATTATGGGTAGTAGCTGAAAAAGAAATAAAGAACCTTCCACAAATTATCTGATACTGTTAAGGAAGAACACATTCTGAATCCTGTAGTTTGGTTCAGAGCCATTGCAGAGGTCCCTGTATATAAAAAAGGAGTTTTCAATACAACAATTTTAATTTTTGTCTTCCTAACAGTTTTGGCTAGGGTTCATAACTTGCTTATAGGGATTCACAGATTTTTAAGCAACCAAATCTGCAAAATTACCACATTTCATACATATTGCCCACTAAGAAAGTCTGTCCCTCTTCAATCTGGCTTGCTCATCTGTGGTTTGACAGATGGATTCTACCCACAGGCAGAGAAAACCTTATTTTAAAAGTAAAAATTAATTAATTTAAAATCTCACATCAAGTTGCAAGGAGTTTTTATTGAATAAAGTTGTATTAAATCACTGATCACACTGTTTTAATATCCATTTTCATCTGTCACTGAAGGTACTTTTAAAATCTTTTTTTTCTATTTAGTGCAGGTATCATTTATCAAAACTTGGTAGGGCAGTCAGATTATAGTGGAATGATATGGTAGACATTGACTCCTTACAAATATCCATCTCCCCCATATTCCTGGCCAATAAGATACCTGATCGTGTTTGAAGCAACAATGAGCCCAGCTGCAAATAGTAGATGGTGATTGAACTAAACCAGCAATTAGAATTCTGCTCCCCCTATTATCTTGCTGACACTGGTGGCTGCAGTAACACTGCTCTCCGTCCACAGACATAAAGGGAAGTTTGCTGGGGGCTTATGGGGTTTTAGAAGAAGCTTCTGCGTTTCTGATAAAAGAGACAGATTAAACTTGTTAAATTTCCTTCTGCTTTCGTTTCTACTGCAATTGTAAATACGCTTAGAACTGGGGCAACCATTTTGCTATCATGATTTATATGCATGAAAATTAAAATCCAGCATTCTAAAGATGATAGAAGGGAAATGTAGAAGAATCTTGTGCCCTTGATGGCATGAGTGAATCCCTGAGCCAACGCTAGAAACAGCCTAGATTCACATATTGTCCTTTAATTGACACAGAACAATTCATGTTACTGGGTTTCTCTTGAAGGGATGTTTGTGGCTGGTTTCTTTCCAAGTAATATGACCATTTTATCTAAGTTGTCAAATTTATGGGCATAAAATTGTAGCATTTCCTTATTTTCATTTTAGTGTTTGTAAGCTTACAATGATATCCTCTTCTTCATTCCTTTATTGGTAATTTGTGCCTCTTGTTCATGATTATTATAGCTAGATGTTCATTAATTTTATTGATATTTCAAAGCAGTTTTATCATTGATCTCTTTTTCTTTCTCAATTTCATTGATTTATTCTCTTGTTTTTATTATTTATTTTCTTATTCTTGCTTTGATTTTTAATTTGCTCTTTATATTTCTAGTTTTTTTAAGTAGAAGCTTAGATAATTAATTTGAGACATTTATTTGATAATAGAAATATTTATTATTTATTTATTTATAAATATATAAATATAAATTTATATTTATTTATAATGTTATAAATTTTCATTTATGTATTGCTTTAGATGCATTGCACTCAAGTTGGTATGCATTTTCATTTAATTAAAAATCTTAAAAAGTTTCCTGTGTGACACGAGTATGTATAAAATAGATAACTAATAAGAACCTGCTGTATAAAAAAAATAAGTAAAATAAAATTCAAAAAAAAATTTCCTGTGTGGCTTCCTACTTGACTTATAGGGTAGATAGAGTATATTTTTTAAATTTTTAAATATTTAGGGATTTTCCAGATATCTTTATATAATTAATTAATAGTTTAATTCAAATGTTGCCAGAGAACATATATTGTATGATTTCAATTCTTTTAAATTTGTCATGTTTTGTTTTGTCACCCAGAATCTGGTTTATATTGGCAAATATTCCATGTGAAGTTAAAAGAATATGTTTTCTGCTGAAGTTGAGTGGAATTCTGCAAATGTCAATTAGGTCAATTTAGTTGATAGCATTGTTCATCTTTTCTATGCCCTTACTGATTTTCTGTCTACTTGTTATATCAGGAAGAGCAATGAGGATTTTTTTTTCTTATCTTTTTTCATTTCTATCAGTTTGTACTTCATGCATTTAGAACCTCTTTTTAAAGTAAGTTAGATAGAGAAAGACAGATATCATATGATATAGTTTATATGTGGAATCTAAAACAAATGGTACAAATGATCCTATTTACAAAATAGAGTCTTGGAGGAGCCTGTCTTTAGATTTCAGGTTACTTGTTTGACCTATGACCTTAGCACACTGATGGGTTTGTAAAAGTTTAGTAGTTCCTGGTTTATTTAGTTTTTTGGTCAGTGAAGAAAGCATGGTCTTCTCAGATCTACTCCCACACACATTCATTCTCTCTGTGTGTATGTGTATGGCTGTACCTGGAGCAGTATTTGCTTTGCTATCCCTAATTTACAGGTAAAGAAACATACAAAGAGGGTAGGTAACTTACTAAAGCTCGCATAATTAATAACTGAACCAGGATTTGAACCTACTTCATTCTGATTTTAATACCTGTTTTTTCTACATTGTTGCACTTTCCTCATGAATTATTTTCCTAAAGAACTCCTATTCATCTTTAAAATCCAATGCTACAGTGTTACTTCTCATGTGAAGCCCTCCCTCATTCTCCCTCTCCATCTCACTCAGACAGGGTTATTCATTTATTAGAATTCTAAATGATGTTTTGTTTTAGTAAGTGGCATTTGACTGGAGGGCCCAGGAATACCTGCATTTTGGTCTGTCAATTCTCTCTTCTCCTAAGCTAAACACTCAAGGAATAACAGAAAAAAATTTCCACTTATTATCAGCTGGGTCAGTATCTGATGCCCCCAGGGCCAAGCTCCTGCCCACAGCTCTAAATCTGTGTATAGATATAAGTAAATCTATTTATCTATGCATCTATCCATCTAGAGAGAGAGAGAAGAAAGATGCAGTGCTATAGAGTTGGTTTTAACTATAAAATCTGTAGTATTTATTTTAAACCATATAGTGGAAAATATAAAATATTCAAATATTTCAATTCAAAATATTCAAAAAGTGTATTCAGAATCTTCTACCAAAAAAAGCACAGTTTTTAAGTGGAGCAAAGTTCCCTAAGAAGTAGCCTGCATCCTGGAAAAGTTTACAAAATAGTGGGAGAGAAACTACTATGCACAGGAAATTTACATTTTTCAAAATTATTTAATTAAATGTCTACTATATTTTGATTAAATGTAGAAAATAACACATTTTATACTATTTAAAAATTAGATAATGCTATTTATTTTTATTATAGCAGTCCCCTTATGATATTTCTATATAACTGTTCAAAATATTAAAAGTACAAATAAATATTTATACAGATAAATTAAATTATACTCTGAGTTTCCTCTCAGTCATAAACCTTAAACAACAATACCAGAAAGCATTTTTTACATTTGTTTAGTTTAAAGATCCTATTTAGTGGTACAGAATGTAAAAATGTATATATTTTAAGTTCCTGCCAATCTTGGTCTATTGGGGTTGCCATAACAAAATACTATAGACTTAGTAGTTTAAATGATATAAATTGATTTTTTCACAGTTCTGGAGTCTAGAATTCAGAGACAAGGGTGCCGTCATGGTCAGTTTTTGATGGGAGCACTCTTCCTTGCTTGGAGGTGGTAACTTTCTCACTATGTCCTCACATGATGGAGAGAAAGAGCAAATTAGCTCATGTCTCTTCTTATAAGGACACTGATCCTATCATGAGAGCCCCAACCTAGTGATTTCATCCAACCCTAACTACATCCCAAAGGCCCCATCTCTAAATACCATCAGATTGGAGTTAGGGCTTCAACATGTGGAGTTTGGGAGGATACACATGTCCCATCCACAATACTGCCTAATAATTTAAACAGAACCATTGATATTTAGGACTAATAGAAAGAATACTGTCACCTTTATAGTGATATCTTATTCAATTTTAGCATTACTAATTACTCATTAATACATGCAAAACATTATAAGCATGATTCATGGAGTAGACTTGTCTATAGTTCATTAGGAAGGTGGCAGTTAACCATAGTGCACATCCATCCTGGGAAATCCATTTTATCATAGAGCTGTTCTGTTCAGTGTTTACACATAAGACACTGAAAGAACTACCAACTAAGCTGAGAGAATCATCTCAAAACAGAATTGTCTCTTCTCTTTGTTTTGTTATTATTAGGTCTGTTACATTTTTCATTTGCTTTCTTTCATCTTTTTGTATATAAAGCATGTTATTATTTCTACAAAGAAGGACCCTATTGACAAGCAATATTAACTAAATATTTTCATGTGCCATAAAATCTTGAATTTTATTGGTTAAATAACACTTTGATAAGTATTTTTTCCCCTTTCAGCTATGGTGATAATTATGAAAAGAAATTAGACACTAATAATCCTGTAACTATCAGTTAGTTATTCCTGCTTTTAGCTAATCCATTTAATTTTTTTAAAAGAAGTCTTTGATATTATCAAAGATTATTAAAGAAAAAAGTTAAACTTGAGGTAGAAAAGAAAAAAACTTTAAAAAGACTACTAAAAGAAAATTAAAAGGAGAGAAGACAAAATCTCAAGCTTGCCTACTCCCTTAAATTATAGGAAATTTTCTTATCTAAACTTCTTTTTATTTCTCTTGAAGTCATGATGTGGGAGATAGAAAAGGAATAATAAGTGATTTCTGACTGAAGACTTTGCAAAGTTCAGGTATACAATACAAACTAATAACTGTAGAAAATTAAAGAAGGAGAGAGAATATACTAGGAATAATGTGAGTTTTGTATCTCATATATAGGAAATTTTTAAGGAAAATATAAATATTGAGCTTTTAAAGTTTTGAATTATATGTATTACTTAAATAGAATACTTTATAGAATTAATACTATTTAAATAAATGTGTTCTCAGTTATTTTGGCTTGGAGAATCTGTCATCTGGTGCATTATTAGTCTGATATAAGTATTGGTATTATATGTACTGTAACCTTTTAGATAACATTTTAATCTCTGAAGAATAGTTCCAAGTATTTTCAACAGGCCATGCAAACTTTTCACATTTTTCTTGCATAGGTCATATTTTATTAAAGCCATGGATACCTTTTGTTCCCCTAAATTACAGGAAATTATTTCAGTATAATTCTACTGGACTTTTTTTTCATAATTTTTTAGATAATGGGAAATGGGTTCTTTGTTGTTTGTTTCTGGATGAGAGGAAAATGTTTAAGTAAGATTCTGGTGGATAAGTCTGTTCCTGTCTGAATCTTGATTGTGGACTGAGATCAGTCTTTCAACCATAATACACTTTAGCCATATGCAAATTAAGGAATATAGCTAGATGTCTTAACATCTTGAAATACACTAAAGAGTTAATACACATTTATTTATAATATTTCATGACACCTAGGGAGTCATGAAATATCTTCATAAAATACACAGAGAACCTTAGAGAGGGCTATATTCTCTATCAAATACCAAAATTAAAACTTGCTGTTTGTCCTAGTAAAAAAGAAAGAACCTGTGTTAGTAGGAAATTCATTATATATATATAATGAATGTTCCATATATATATATATATATATATATATATATATATATATATATATATATATGGAACAAAAGGCAAAGGGAACGTGAAGAGGAAATTCAAAAAGTATAAGGAAGGTGTTAAAAGCCAATATTTTCTCTCTCTCCACCCATGTACCCACACACCCCCACACACATACACACTCACATCTTTATCAGTATCTCCCATTAGTGAGTTTATGTTTGTGTGCATGTATTCCGCAGATAAACTTTCTTCTCCTTTTCCATGTACATGTTCAGTTTACAACTCATATGCTCAAAATCTTCTATTAAAGGAACCATCCAGAGCAAGGCTAGCATTTTTCATTATAAATTCCAAATTCCCATGAGAAAGGATCTGACTGTGTTTGACTCATGTGATCAACACAGACTGACTTTTGTAAATAGTGAACACAGCTTCATAACTTATAAATATAGCTACTAGGGACTCAATTTTATGGGTTAGAGATTGATGATATTAAAAGAAAGAGAGGTGGTATCATGACTTATAAAAATACTCTAAATATCTTTTCCACAGTTAGGAAAGATCTCAGATAAACCCCTAAGCTTAGTCCCCTGGCCCTTCCTCCATCCAATTAATATGATCTTGATAATGTAGAGTTATTGATGGGTGAAG
Source organism: Tursiops truncatus (assembly GCF_011762595.2). Classification (NCBI taxonomy): domain Eukaryota; kingdom Metazoa; phylum Chordata; class Mammalia; order Artiodactyla; family Delphinidae; genus Tursiops; species Tursiops truncatus. The sequence continues at coordinate 120,375,608 of NC_047037.1, forward strand.
TATTTTAAATAAATCTGTATTTGCTTTAGGGACAGTAGAGAAACATGTTTGTCACAAGGATTTGAAGCCAGGCCCATCTCAACATAATTATTTGTCGTTTTATGTAATTGCTCCATGATGATGGTCAAGTTATTTGTTGTTCATTTAAGTTTCCTAAATAGCAAGAATAAAGATAATAACATTTGTTACATCATAGATTTCTGAGTGGATAGCAAAGAAGATAAAAAATACAACTTGCTTTGCACGATGCTTGCACATAGAGAATGCCTGCCATATATTGATTTTTTGGTGGTATTGGCAGATGTAGAAGGTCTGGTAGAAAAGCAGCTGATAGAAATATTAATCCATTGGGCAAATGAAAGGCACTGGCAGCTTTAAATAAGTAATTAGCACATGATTTAAACATTCAGCTCATAGCAGAATGTGTGTTAACTATGTTGAGTGAGATACATAACACAAGGAGTAGAAAGAAGAATTAGGACAGTAGGAATATCAGAAAATAGGTGATGAATTAGTTTTCTATTGCTACCGTAATAAATTACCATTAACTTAGTGGCTTAAAAACACAATTTTAGTATCTTAAAATATGGAAGTTATAAGTTTGAAATGGGCTAAAATCAAGCAGGGCTCTAGGGAAGAATCTGTTTCCTGCCATTTCATAGCTTCTAGGCTCTGTACATTCTTTGGCTCATGGAATGTCTTTCCAGACTTCCTGACTTCCTCTTTCACTTTTAAGGACTTCTGTGATTATATTTGTCCCACCTGGATAATCCAGCCTAATCTCTCCATCTCAAGGTCAACTGATTAGCAACCTTAATGCACCCTTACCATGTAACATAAGATATTAACAGGTTTCAGCAATAAGGATGTGAATGTCCTTAGGTAGCCATTACTCTGCCTACCACAGGTAAGTAAAAGAGTTTGAAAGTATTTTAAGTTAAAATATACAGGCTTTGTGCTTAGGTCAAGACAGGGGACAAAAATATATATGAATAAGTAAATTACTCTGTTAGGCAAAATAACTGATTGGCTTTTCTTCTCAAGATATAAATTTATGACAGGCACATTCCTACCCATTAATAAGAAATTAACCATCTGCAACAGGATCCTTTCAAACACTTGTGTCATTTATAATCATGTAATAATCGGGATATTGGACCATACTAAAAGACAGATTGAATGGATAACTAGATGGAGTAGATGACTATAACAGAAGCAAGGTTAAACATTACTTTAAATTTTTAAATGATTAAGAACAAATGTGTGTCAGAAAGTTGTGAAGACTTCAAATAAATGTTTTTATCTAGAAAAGTAACTATCCCATTAAACATCTCACTATGAATTTTCAATAACAAGCTTGCCTTTTTTGTTTCTGAAAATGTAAAAGCTATTTAATTTTGCCATCTGTTCTCAAAACCATTAAGTATAAATTAATAGTGAACAATAATTTTTAGAATGCATTGAATGCCAAGATATTCTAAATGTTGATGATGATGTTTCTGGAATTTTATCTAAATCTCTGATAATGTTAATATGTTTTGTTTAAATAGAAGCTCACTTACAACTTTTGTCTACTCCCAAATTTGCCACCTTTTAGGAATACTTGTTAACATTGAAATGGTAAATCCTAGCTCTTCTAAAACTAGGCAGAAAAGAGAAAAATAGTGTTGCAATATTAAAATAGAAGGCAAATCATTCAGGTTTGCAGGTGGGTATTTTTAAAGAAATGTAAATAGCTGAAGGAGACAACTGAATTACTTCAAATGAAGAAACAAACCAAAAGTGAACAATAACAAAAAATTCAACTAAAATTTAAGCAATTTATTACATGCTAGGAATTCTGTGATTAAACAGAACAAATGAGGTTCTAGTTCTAATAAACATAAATTCCAGTGTGTGGAAATAGGCAATAAAAATAAAAAATAATATGATATTGATAGATGATATATAAAGAATTTTAATGCAATATATTTTAGTAGGTCAGGGAGTTCACTTTAGATTGGGTGGTTTAATGTCAAGAACCAAACTTGGGTCTGGTCATCTGAGCACAGTACAGCCAATCTACTGACACCGGATTGTGGTGAAGGAAAGTACAGCATTTATTGTGCCCAATGTGGGGCCAAGCAAGGAGAATGGGCATTTCATGCTCAAAAGACCCAAACTCCCTAACAGCTTTCAGGGAGGGGTTTTCAAAGACAGGGTGAGAGAAAGGGTCGCAGCGTACGTGATCATCTCATCTACATCCTTCTGATTGGTTGGTAGTGAGATAATCAGCAGTCAACATCATCCACCTTCTGGTTCCAGCCAGTCTGGGGTCTAGTGGTTGTGGTCAGCACTCAGTTAACTTCTTCCGCCTGATGAGGGTTTTGGTATCTGCAAAACAACTCAAGGGTATGGTTCAGAATATTATCTATAGCCCTTGAGGTGGAACTAAAGGCCCTCAACTTTGATTTATAGCTAAATTATTATTTTTTTTTCTTGCTTGACTGTTTTCCTTTGTTTCTGCATTTTCTCACTTCTCTGATTAAATTTGCTCTTTGGGCTTCAGGGAAGGCCTAGGAGGCTAAAGCTTTTCTACAAATAAGAGGAGGGGGTTATGTGGGTCTGTTCCCAGAAAGACCCTGCTGCGTCCTGCTTGGTTTCAATAGTAAAGTTGTTCTAGAGAGCTGATAAATCAGCTGATCTCTAAATGACAAGGAATCAAACAAAAAGATCCTGAAAAACTGGTAGTATCCTTCACACTATGTAATATTTACTCTCTTATAAGATTTCCCACTCTTTTCTTTTTTTTTGTAAAACTCATGAATTAATATCTTCTTTCCTTAATTCACCCCTAATGCTTATCTTTTTGTTAACACAGTATTGGACATCTAATTATCTTAATTTAAAAATTTATTATGAATGTTTAATTGTTTAATTTTTAATTATAAATTTTTCATCTTTTTGAAATTTTCTCATAAATATTATCTTCTGTTTCTTTGCTGAGTTTTAAAAATGTTTGCTCTTTTTCTTCCTAAATATCACAAACTCTTGCTTATTCTTTTTGTTTTTTTGTTTTTTCATATTATCTGGTTCTTTTCTCAGTTTTGCACTATCTTAAATTTCAGAAGATATATACAATTTCTTTGAAGTATTATTTTGTTCAATACTATAATTCATATACACTCCTGTTTGTATATATGTATATGTATATGTGTGTGTATAGATGGCTGTGTTTTCACTTCTATATTTTGAATTAGAGTCATTCCTCAAATTTATTATGATCATTGTATGAATACTAGTGAGAAACTGAAAATCTGGTTTAAAGATTTCTATTCAGTGGAAATATATATTGGTCCTGGTGGTCATCACTGCAGAATAATTAATTGGGCTTTTTAGTAGGGTTCCTCTAATGGTCTTTTCTATGAGTGAAGTCAAGTTCTAAAGTTCTTTATGATCCTCTTATGTTCTGTTTGAACAGTATGGATCTGACTTTAGGTGTCATGGAGCTGGGCCAGAAAAGGAGGCTATGGATTTCAGTTTTCTCTGTTTAGACTTTCATAGGATCCCCCTGTTTTCAGTACAATCATGTGAACCACCCAGCCTTTCTTTGACTATTATTTCTGAGACCAGAACCCCTGGAATTCAATTTCTGAAAATAAATGAACTGTTGCCCTACAGAAGCTTTATGGAAGCGAGATGCCACATTGCGAGATTTTGAATGGGGTCTTAGGGAATGTGGAGAACCAGCTGTTTATACCCATTATTGAACTTTCACCTGTATTGAGCATCCCACCTTCTGCAGTATCATGTGCATGCCTTTGCAGGGAACACACTCTCTTCTTGGTTCTTTCATGCTTCTCACACTCTTCCCTATATCTGCCCATCCCCAGTGTCCACACCTCTTTTACTAGATAATTTATTCCAACTTCTGATGATAAATTTTAAGTTACAGAACAAGAACTATCTAAATTTGCTAACATCAGATCTCCAAGTTTGCCCACATCTGCACTTGTTCTTTACTTTTTACTCTATTGTAATGAAGCATTGTCCCTTCTCCTACCTGAGACCAATTCTTGCACTTGGGTCCCTTCCACCTTCTTAGAACCTCCCACCTTCATATTGTCTCTCCTTTTATTTTCAGAATTTTCCAACCTACTCTCTATTTCACATCACAACACCTCAGTGTCACTATATTTTAAAATTTAAAAATCCCTTGATCCTACAGCTGCTTCTAGGTATCATCTCATGTCTTTCATAAGAGTTTTTTTTTTCTCCTAAAGTGTAATCTATATTTTGTCTTTGATTTTTTACCTCTCAGACTTTCATTGACCACAAAACTTCTCAACATGGGTGTAGTCTTCACCATTCTTCATCAGAGTCTTCCTGCAGCAGATATCTTTGGAGTACTTTCCTTTCTCATCTTCAAAAACTTGATGCAATTGAATATGTCCTTATCAGGAGCTCAGCTCAGCTGGAGAGGGCTGAGCTGCCAGATGCTAGAGTAGCTCATTAAGACAATAAGCCAAATAAAAAATAGTCAATCTACTACGTCACTTACTACAGTAGTTTTAGCAAGAGTCTCAATATCACTGGCTCCTCTTTTTCATTTTAACCCCAAGGAAAGTCATGTTGAGGGTCAAGTGATCTGGACAGATATGGGTGTCATCTCACTGCCAAGGCTTGCAAGTTCTTGAACCCAGGGATGGGGAGAGGTCAATGGGGAGGGCTAGGAATAGAGAAGTACCAGATACTGAGTCAGAGTGGGGGACAGTGTCTTTAAGATCCTTCCTTCCCTCTTGTAAGAAGATTTCAGCAGAGGCACCTGAGGAAGGCCTTGACTGAAGGCCCCCACTAAAAAGACCTTGAATGAAGGCACCTGGGCTGGGAATGTGGCTATGCATAAAAACATGGCGGGCTGGGCTTCCCTGGTGGCGCAGTGGTTGAGAGTCCGCCTACCGATGCAGGGGACACAGATTCGTGTCCTGGTCTGGGAAGATCCCACATGCCGCGCAGCGGCTGGGCCCGTAACTCATGGCCTCTGAGTCTGCACGTCCGGAGCCTGTGCTCCGCAATGGGAGAGGCCACAACAGTGAGAGGCCTGCGTACCGCAAAATAAAACAAAACAAAACATGGCGGGCCAAGTGGGCTAAGTGCCTGACTGCAACTCCTTTCAAAAACAGCAGTGCCCTGGCTGGGCACCAAGTCTGGTATGCAGAGGGCAACTTTCCCTGTGAGGGTTCCCAGGCAATGCTCTTGTAATTTTCTATGACCAGAACTGAAAAATCACATATGTTTTTTTAACCAGGAGCCAGACTCCTCAGACTTATTTGTGAAACATTAGCTTCCTATGGTTTTCATTCTTACAATAGTTTTGAGAAATTGTGCCGTGTATTCTAATAATTAAGAGCAAGCACTGTGATGTGTAACCTCTTGGGTTCAAAGACCAACTCCACCTTTCATTAGATTTTGACTCTGGGAAAATTGTATATTTCTCTGTACCTTGGTTTTGTCGTCTGTAACTTGGGAAAAAATAGTGGAGTAAGAATTAATTTAATGTAAAGCCTGTTAGATGTATTGTTTAACTTATTATGTTCATCTTAACACTCTATTCACATTTTCAAACTCCTAAGCTTATACTTACAATGTTAATAGAGTATAAAAGGAATGGTTAAGGGCCTTTTCAGGCATTCCTTATTTGTTTTTTTAAATATTTGCTCTGTTATTTAAGGAATAATTTAGTTGGCATCATAAAAATTAGCTGAGAAATTAATTGGAGTCTACAGCTATGTTATTACTTTATTTAATACTTCATCATGAATTTTAATAATTTTAATTTTGAAATTTAATTAAGGGATAATCTTCATGATTGTGAGTTTGTAAGACAGAGATTTTGAGAGATACGGGTGAGTAATGAAAGATGAGTTAGTAAATAGGATACTCCAGTTTAAATGGTAAATTTAGGCTTTCATTAGTTTTTCTCCATGAAGAATGTCCAGACATCTCTTTTAATGCAAATACTGTGGGTTTGGGGGAGCATTAAGAAGCAAATGATATCTTAAACTATTTCCCCATTTGTAGTTTTTCTATCCTTACCTCTCTGTGTATGTCATTCCCTCACTTCTGAAACAGTAAGGAGAACAAATAGAAAAATGATGGTGAAAGAAAGACAGCTGACCAATATATATGGAGTGAATGTGGATTCTTTGGTTTGATTTATACACTTACATGTTGTAACATTAATTTCTTACATATTAGTAGACCTTAACTCCTAAAAGAACTTTTACATAAAATATCTGATTGCTATATCCATGGTTCCTCATATCCATGGCTCTACAAACTTCTTAGAACAAGTAAAATTATTTGTGCAATATTGTTGCAAGACAGAGGAGGAAGTGAAATACTCCTAATGCCTTTTAAATAGGCAGTAGTGTATTCTTACAGAAGGTTTTCATATTAATTATGTTATTTGATCACGTAAAAAATTTACTAAATTATATAGGTGTATAAAAATTCTGATAAAGAATTTTTGTGACTAGCCATGATAGCAGCCTAGTTGGAAGTGTTATATTAAGAACTCTTGTCAAGTTAAAAGTGAATGGATCCCTAACTTGCAGGATTATAAACTGTTCTTTCAAATAATAGCCTTAAAATGAGTTCGTTCTCACCAAATTTATTCTACATAACCATCAGAATACTGGAGAGAGGATAAGTTCTTAACAGCTTAGACTCAGTATTTAAGAGGTTGAAAGAATTTAAATAAAATGATGTGAGTTAATGTGATTGGGAAAAAAAAAAAAAACCTCTGTGTTGAAAACTAGTTCAATTATTTTTCATCTGTATTGTACCCTGATTAGAAAAACTTGCATAGGCAGCTGAGTAAAGACACTAGGGGTTTACTTGGAGACAATATTATTCTTGAAATATGTTTGAACAAAATCTATAGGAAGGAAAAAAACATAAAGGATATTCTGGATTATAAAAAATGTATTGCTATAAAATGTAATTTTAGATTTTTATTTGTTCTTCCCTTTTGAAGAAAGTTTATTTTGTTAATGCAAAATATGGATTTTTTTAATAACTTAATTTGACAAATTTATCAGCTTGTCATTTATAGCAGATGTTCTTTTAAAATGGACATTTTCAGTAAGTATTTTAATATAATTACAGGCAGACATACAGGCAGAAGCACACACACACACACACACACCAAATCTACAATCTTTTAACACATTATGACAGTTTCCATTCCGTATTGATTAATATAAATAAATTTTGACTGAATAGATCTCTTAGGCATATAACCTTTACTGACTTTCATTTGAGTTCTGTACACAAGAAATGTGCATGGTAATGTTAATAAAATATTTTTTTTGCATAGCAACTTTGAGCTTAAAGGATACCAAACGCTTTCATAAACACAATTTCATTTGTTCTAATGTAGAGAGCAAATATTATCACAAAGGGGGAAACTGAGGGAAGATCAGGTGAGCTGCTCATCAAGTTTATTTCAAGATTTATTTCAAGGATTTCTGAACATTCTTGCTTAATTTATGTCATTAATTGCTCTAATGAAAATAGAATTAGAATATGTTTTAGAATCTAAGTACATTGTCACAGAATAAAATGGAATAAAATTTTATAAAACATATTGGACTTAAATTGCTGAACTCTGTTGGAAGTGAAGTTACTGAAGAAAAATATAAGGTATTTAAATAGAGTATTTTCTTGGTGAAACATTGCATGGTATGCTTCAAAATTAGAATAAAATGTGAAATGAATTTTCTGTGTTTAGTTTTATTGTCTAAGGAAATTTAGTTGTTTAGGTAGATCAATATTGACAAGTGAGGATATTTAAGAACATCTCAAATTTTTTTTTTATGACATTTATATACCTAGATTAAAAAACAGTGAAATAGTAGTCTGTCATTTAAACTTTCTTTTTAAACCCTAAAACCACCAGGAAGTAAGGATGAAAAACTAAAATTTTAAAGCCAGTTGATAATGTTACTAGATATCAAGTGTTAACATTGTTCTTTATTACATTTATTTGGCTACACTGTCAATCTAAGATACATATAAGGTTGTGATGATGTCACTTTCAATAACATGCTTGACAGGAACAATTTTTATACATTGACATAGCATCCAGTTTAAGTACTGTCTGATTTTCCAGGTCACTAGAAGAATTTCCCATTTCATGTATTACAGCATTTACCATAGTAATGCTCTAATTAAAAAGTTACTTTATGTATACTGTTTATTGCATAATTTTGTAAGTGCTAATGTTTTGTCACCTGTGTTTCTGTGCACACAGGATTTCGTAAGGCTACATATAAAAAATTGGTGACCACACAGTAGAGAAGTAGAACAGTAACAGTTAAAATGAAGTGTCAGTAATAGAGTTCTTGTATCCCTGGTAAAGAAATTAATGTAAATTGGTGAGAAAAGATGAGGAGCTGAATCAACTAAAACTATGATATTTCTAGACAATCCATTATTATATAAAATAGTGTATTATCATTCATAACTGAAAATTGTTCCTCTTTTTGATTTCTCGCTTTTATTTTCTCAGTTACAATTTACTTTTCTGGGTCTCTTTACACTTTGAGTATTGTCTTTTTTTTCACTTGATTTTTTTTTTTTTTCTGTACAGAACTATAGACTTTTCCTGTTGAAATGTGCTGTATGAATTCTGGAGATAAAAATTAATGTTAGGTTTTCAAGGTGATTTTGTTGCAACATATTTCACATACTGGGAAATATCCAAACTTGCATATTTAATTGTGACTTAAATTATTTTGTATACTACTTAATGAAATTACATTTCAATATGAATTAAAATGGAAAATAGAGACCCTGCAATGTCCTCTATTACGAGTCATGTACAATATTCAAAAATCAATTACATGATTGAATATAGAAAGTTTGTTTTGCTTTGCATGAAATACATCACATCTGAAAATACAAGCAAGGTCTAAAATTGAACCATTTGACTTAATATCATGCTACAATAACCTGGCAAGGTCTAATGACATTTATAATGTGTGAATGTAGTCAACAGTTATCACTTTTGAAAATGGAAGTGTAATGTCGATTTATCTTTTTCCCCTTCAAGTATCCTTTTTTCCCTGTTACTTTATAGTAGAGAATAGTTAGATAAAAAGTTATACATCTATACATTGAGTCATTATGTATTAATTGAACATAAACCATTAACTCTAGTGATGATGTCCACTAAGGGTTTTGTTAAATAAGATCTATCTGTATTTTTGATAAACAAGAGGAGTAATTTCTAACTTCATTCATGTATTTAAATATTGACTATACGTGTGTATTACCTAAAGTGTTGTGACAATATTTTAACATGATTTTCAGTGGCAAATATAAATAATTTCAGATTTTTTTCCACAAAATATTCTAAATTAAATGAATCTTTTTTTTTCAGCATTGTAGTGATTCAGAAATTTTAATTGTTTAGATTTAATTGAATCATTGTTTTTAGGAAGAAAGCCACTGTCAGTGGTCCAAGAAACAAGTAGAACCTGTTAGGCTGTTTGTGGCTTTCATCACTCTTGTGCAGCAGATGAGTGCTCAACAAAAACTCAGCCTGTTAGCCTGATAAATGGCATCCACTTCTATATAGAAACATTTTATTTCATCACCATCATTTTATAGAAAATGTATATATTAACATTGTCATTTAAAATGTCTTCAAGTTTAACATAATAGTATGTTCATGTGTGTTCTTTTTTGTTTTCTTTTGAGCTCAAAATACATATGGTTCTTTTTTCTTGGTTACCTTCATACAGGACATTATAAATAACATTGTAAATTTTAACAAAATCCTTCAGATTTTGTGTCAAGGTGCATTTCAACATTCACCTTCTGTCTCTGGACCCTACTAATAAAAATATTTTAATTCCATGTATGATATGCCTATATTATAATCCACAATTAAAACATTAAAAGTTTATGATACAAAATTTTAGACAAAAAAAATACAATTGTTCAGAACTTTTCTTTTAATGTTATGTTGATATTCCAGAGTACTTATTTATAGGGTTTGACCAACAAAATCCCCAAATCCTCCAGATTGGAGTCAAGTTGGTCAAAACCACAACATATCAATTGTTGAGTTAGTATTTATTTGGTTTCTGCTTTCTTTTAAAGTGGGTTTACCAGAGGGCAGGAGAGAGAAGATGGCAAAGATGCATGATTATCTGTTCAAGTTGCTGCTGATCGGCGACTCGGGGGTGGGCAAGACCTGCCTCCTATTCATTTTTCCTAGGACGCCTTCAACACCACCCTCATCTCCACCATCATGGTCGTTGGAGCAGGGCTGGGGGCCTCCTAGAGGCAGGCCACCAGCATCTGAGAGGAAAAAGTGGCAGTGTGACACCATGGCAGTGGCATTCATTATGTGATTTTGGGCAAATCCGTAGCAAGCCTCCTAGGGTTCCATTTTTCTTCATAAGCAAACAGGGAATGTTGTACTAGATACACTCTAAAGTCCCTTCCAAGGACTTCCCTGGTGGTGCAGTGGTTAAGAAACTGCCTGCCAGTGCAGGGGACATGGGTTCGACCCCTGGTCCAGGGAGATCCCACATGCCGCAGAACAACTAAGCCCATGTGCCACAACTACTGAAGTTCACGTGCTCTAGGGCCCGTGTGCTGCAACTACTGAGCCTGCATTCTGCAACTAATGAAGCCCGCACGCCTAGAGCCAGTGCTCCGCAACAAGAGAAGCCACCGCAATGAGTAGCCCACATACCACAATCAAGAGTAGCCTCTGATCGCTGCAACTAGGGAAAGCCCTCACGTAGCAATGAAGACCCAACACAGACAAAAAAAAAAAAGAAAAAAAAAGTCCACTCCAAAAAAATAAATAAATAAAGTGGGTTTACTACTTTAGATTATAATCTATATTTAAAGAAACTACAATGACTACATTCCCACACACAAACAAGGGAAAGATTCCCAAGAGTATTTTGTGTTTTACTTTATTTTCATGAGAACAAGAAGCCTGGCTGAGCTCTCTTGTCACCTTGTACTCTACAGTTTAGATGCTTGAAAGACACTCAATTTCATATATTCTCTTTAGAAAATGAGTTCAGAAGAGATGATTACTAAAATTGTGACATGTAACAAACACTGTCTTGTAATTTATCTGTTTATGCCTTATCGCCCATTAGCATGTGTCTCGAAGACAGTGTCCATGTCCTATGCATCTTTTTTATTCACTCTGTATTAAGGACTGGCACAGAGACCTATAAGGATTAAATAGGTTTATACTGAATATCTAAATATATCTAGATATCTGATCTCCTGATCTAATTGTGTTGTAGGATAACATTCCATTATGCCACAGTCACTTGGTCTTTCTCCTACTTTGAGGCCTGCTTTGTCTCAGCATTCTTAGAGTACCTCTTTGCCTATTACAATACTATTTTTTTTTCTTTTTTGCGGTATGCGGGCCTCTCTCTGTTGTGGCCTCTACCGTTGTGGAGCACAGGCTCTGGACGCGCAGGCTCAGCGGCCACGGCTCCCGGGCCCAGCCGCTCCGCGGCATGTGGTAACCTCCCGGACCAGGGCACGAACCCGTGTCCCCTGCATCGGCAGGCGGACTCTCAACCACTGCGTCACCAGGGAAGCCCTACAATTCTAAATGTTGATGCCTCCCAGGGTTCTGTCCTCAATGGTCTCTGTATTTGATGGCTCTGCCCCTCACAAAGATCTGCCCCCAGGATGGGCAGGCGGGAAAGTGCTTTTCCTCAGAGGCTGCGATGTTTGCTGGGGGCATACGCGTGCTCCACCCAGGGCCGGAGCCTGGGCTTCTCCTGCCTGCCTGTCCCCCTTCCTCCTCCCCACCCATCGGAATTGAGTGAGCCTGGTGGTCGTACTTGTGAGGGCTTAGGATGCAGCTACCTCACTCCATGTACCCCTCATATATTTTCAGTCCCAGCGTACCCATAATAATCTCCTGGTAATTATATGTTTATCCA